>NC_084957.1:6776071-8191071 GCF_949316205.1 Platichthys flesus
ACAATTCATCAACAAAAGCCCAGCCGTAAAGAAAAGGAATTGATTCGGTTGGTGGGAGGTCTGAGCTCCAGCTGAAATTGGGCATTAAAATGACACAGTCCATTGCTTGCACTCGCAATATTCCTCCTCGTGTCAGGGGAGAAGCTGTGAGACTGCACAATTAATGCTTACAGGCTGAGACTTGCCTCATTCAGCACCACACAGATCCCTTACACAACACAACAGAAAGCAAAGAGAGACAAAATTACATAATTTAATTCAACTCTTGTTGACATGTGGCTGTGTTGTATTATAATAAAACGAGAATTAGGTGAGGGTTATAAAAGGCAGCGTGACAGCGGGTTATCTCTGGGAAATATGAGACATGAAAGTAAGGAGGGTCCCCAAAGAAGTGGCCAGCCTTTTCATGTCATCCCTCTGCACATTGATTTCAATCAACAGTTAATGTTTGTTGAAGGTTGAGAGCAAGACATTTCAAGCCTTGCTGGGGCTCCCCCTACAGGTCGGATGCCTTATTTGCTGTTGTAAATACGAATTGTCCTCCATTACCGAGCGCACAGTGCGACTTTTCAGAGCAAGCGGTGGGACTCAAGACAAGTGCTTCATATTTTAAACAATACATATTAACTGTGCACGTTAACAAAAATCAGCCAATCACAGACTGGGAGGAAACAAGTTTGTAGTACAGGGGGGAAGCACTAGTTCGGTTGTTGCTAGCTCCGCTGCTGATCACCTGATCGTTGGAGATTTATTTGAGTATGTAATATATATAATTCAGGTCAATATATTTAAAGTTGGAACTTTATTTAATCAAATAGCTTTACTGGATATATTTACATCAACAAACTTTAACACAAAGCTTCATTAAATTTGACCCTTTACATTGAACTTATGTAATGATGTGACATGAAAATATTAAACGTAATTTAAACAGAGAGAGTTAGCATTTTAGGCAAAACATTTGTGAGAGTGTTTCCTCTGTGGCTCTGCCATGATGTCCAAATTGAGAATGGTTATCTAGTTGTCTCTCTTAGCTAGCTGCTAGCTCTAGCTCTGGTTGTTGGTGTGTGACGTATTTCGTAAAGCAGGTCTGTAAATATAGTACGGTATACGAGACTGACACAGTGCAGTTCCAGGCGTCCGGGAAGGACTGTGGCAAAGACAGTTAAGCCAATGAAATGTACATATACCCATGTCTTATATCATGGCATTAAAGCAGTCTACTTCCAAAAAGTATTTTCCCCCGAGCCGTCTTGGAGAAATGAACCTGCCTGTCTTCCGAACTCTTTTTGAAATACAATTGGCTACATCTGTCTGTTCCACTGTTCGGTTCTGACTACAGTTTAGCCATCAGTAGTCACTTCTTGAGTGAGAGCGCTCATGCAGAGAGACACTTCTTTTTAGAAACAGCAGTTTTAGCAAAGCAAGCATTAGACTGGAGACTATTTTAAAAAGAATGAAAGAGTTTATTAGAGGTCTACGTGGGCACCACAATATCCCTGTATTTCCTACAAGGAGGAGTTCAGACAGCCCAGTGACATTTGCAGTCTTTTTGTAATACTAGAGCTTTTGTTTAACTCACACCAAGCAGAAATCTAATTTCCTCTGCTTTCCTGGTGATGAATTATGTTTATATGAATCTGCTATCTGGCTGCTCTCAATTCAATACAGAAGAAGAGAACAATTGACCCCCACTCCTTTCAGGCACAACAATAAGCATTTAGTGGCTCATAATAGAATACAAACAAACAAAGGCCCTCACACACAATATACAAACAGTCCTGTGAGTTATTACATCAGTGTCCGTTTGACCTCAGCATTTGTGAATTGTGGGATTTTTTGTGTTAACCATTTGCAATGCATTCATAACTGCAGCTGAGGTACATTTCTAACACAGGTACAAGCTTAACTCATTGATAATGATTGACTTGCCCTCACCTTGTGTTGTCCTTCCACATCTGTCCACTACTTATCGGAAGCTGCTTTGCACGGATTCTCCCTCTCTTCTTCAGTCTCGCTTCACCGAGAGGCAACGAAGGAGGATTTTAAAGTTGGACAGAAAAGAGACGGCATGAAAATTCAATCTGCACAGTCAAATTGATGGCCAACCCCTCAGTGACCTGCCACGGAGCAGATGGTATTCTAATACAAGGACAGCACCATTAAAAGAGTCATCCATTTTGAGTCAGTGTTGGGGAGTAGCACATCACTGCCGAGAGGCTTACCAAGCCAGAATAGTCAGATGGCCACTCCACCTTTCAAAGGGGAGTTGGACTTACCAGTGCCGCCATTCACAATGATACCCTCTGTGTTCCGCCGATGCCAAGTAGCCTCTCCACACGTCTCATGTTGTCTTTTGATTATCATTGAAAACGTGATGTGCAAAGCTCGCTAACTGTTATAACTATGTACATGAACATATGCCCCCCCTCCCCATCTCTGGGCTTTCAAGACAGAGTTCTCCTCGTTATGAAGTGCGCCATTGGATTTAGACACGGTCTGGAGTTGAGAACCACTTTGCAGTTTCCACGAAAAGAAGCGTGACTTATATCCTGTTGAAGAAGAAAGGCACAGTTAAGTGCTGCATTAATATTTCAGCTTCACAATGTCTAATTTTTGCTCAATTAACGTGATTAAGAATGTACACTGGCTTCTACAATGAAATACAGAGATTAAGTGGTAGCTGTCACTCCCGTTGAGATATAGCAAAAAGATTTATTTTCAAGAACAATGATGGCGTTTGCATTTTAAGGTCAACCATTAGAACATTATGTTTTGGATAGCTGGTACAGAAAGAGAGAATAGTTTTATAAATGAACCTTTATTGCGTTGAACAATCGACTAAAAGCTTCTTGAAATATCGTTAAATGCCGAATGTGTCAAATCCTCAAATCCAAGACACATCTGGGAATTACTGGAGTAGCAAAGATCAACTCTTTAACTTGAATTTATATAGATTGTGATGAAAGCAGCTGCCACCAGAAACTCTTTATTACCTTTCAAATAAATACATCAAACATCATTTATTCTGCATTTTTCTTGTTCATTTGTAATGTATTGCTTGTTACAAGTTATATGAAGCTGGATGAACGTATTTAAATTGTTTTGCACTATTGACCCACTGATAAAGATTTTTGATCAGAAATGTTTATTGATTCTACAGGGACGTGAATGTACATTACATTGAACATTTCATTTTACATGTTCTTTAGTTTTGAGCAGGAAATCTGGACTCATGGGGTATTTTGTCTAAAGGAAACAGGATCTGGTCCGACAAATAAACTATGTATAAAAAGATCACCCACCACCACTATTTGTCACTTTATATTTCAAACCGCGCTTTATAGTTATTACATAGACACAGGAGTGGATGTTGAGGCCTGTTTAAGAAGCATAAAGCTATGGAAAGTCACCAAATGCAAACCCCCACCAGGTTTACAGGTAAGCACACTATACATATTTACACAAAGATGATTTAAATAGTTAGTTTTTTTCTAGTTAAGGAGTTCAAAATAACACAACCTAGACACCTATTCAGTTTCCTGGTTGTTAATAGTTTAATGGTGTAGACGTTTCTGAAACTATTATTTTCAAGCAAGACACGGATCACCTGACAGGGAAACACATTTTTAGGGCATTCATTATGCACAGCACCTGTTTCTGGAGGCACACTCACTGTACAGCCTCGGATGATGAATGCCGACTTTAAAACCTCGGGGGACGCTGGTGCTTCTTCTGGAAGCTGGAGGGATTTTGTAAAAAAAAACAAACACCTCCCCTAGATTGTTATGGAGGAAGCATTATATTTATTCAGATAATGTTAAAAAAGCTTTTAAAACAATTTTAGACCAAGACCTGCACACTATTCCGTAAAAAAATTATAATAATGTAAACGGGTTCATTGTTTGGGTTACACCTGCATCGCTCTGTCCTTACCTTAAGGAGGAGATGCGATGGAGGGGGGGGGGGGGGGGGAGTTGAATAATAAACCTGTCACACAGTAAGTGATGGTTCCTCTGCCATGCTGCAATGCCCCGCTCACCACTGACCTCCAACCTTTTCACCTCACATGCTCACCTCATGCATGGCGAGAATGTGGAGGCAGCATGTGGACGCAGGGTGTGAACACGTGTCCGACAGGCAGGGGTCTCTCATCGGATTAAAGAACTCCAGGGAAGACCGGAGATGAGAGCGGGTCACCGAAGCCTATTTTCACATTATTTGAAAATCTAAGTGGTTACTTTCTTTTCTGAAAAAATATCAGTTAATAAGGTAACACAGTAACAGTTCTGGAATGGAAACTATAACACCCTTAGAACTTCTTCCATCTTGCACCAAATGCATTCTGGGATACTTGGCAACCCCGAGTTCATGCAGGTAATCCCACCAGGCATTGTTGATAAAATGGGTGAATGGACAGAGATCTGTAGACGTGAACTGCAACTGCTAGTGATGACATTTCAAACAATTCAAAAGAACACAAGGAGAGAAAAGAATCACAGATAAAGGTCCAGTCTCCTCCATTCATCCCAGTGCCACACGCTGTGGCTGTCTAGGCAACCGACCTGAATGACCACAACCATGTCCCATTTTGTTTGTGACATTTCTGTGCCAGGACTTCACTGCCCCCAGGTGTGACAGGGTGTGAACTCTTTTTCTAGTCTGTTATCTGATTAAAAACACAAGTTTAAACTCGAGCCGCTGAGACTTTTTATGCGCTCGTGTGTCTAAAGTCCTTCACACGTCTCGCAAAACCATTCATCCTGCTGACTGAACACTTGGCCGGTGTATTTCCTGGGGACACAGAAGAGGTGCAGTTGGTTCACAATCTGGTGCAGTTTAATAAACTTTGAATAAACAAGCAATCTGCTCAGCTCAGCAGCAGCAGCAGGGCAGGGCTGTATGTCACGAGCTGAGCCAGGATCAGAGCTGTACATCAGTTAGTGAAAGGCCATTTTACATGATGTGCTGTAAAAGGAACATAAATATGAAACTGATTTCATTCACAAGTCGCCCGACCGGTGTTTGTTCATTTCTCTCAGCTGAATAAAGTATTAGTACTTTGGAATTTGAGTCCAGCCAGAAAATCAACAATTCTTTACTCTCACATTGACACTACGGATAATTTAGAGTCTCCCCAATCTGCATTTCTTTGGACAGTGGGAGAAAGCGGGACCACCTTGGATTCCAGCCAGGCTGTGAGGGCACAGTGTTAACCACTGGCTACCATGTTGATCACTGGCTGGCGAATTGTCCAGGGTGTACCCCGCCTCTCGCCCAATGTCAACTGGGATTGGCTCCAGCTCATCCCTCGGCCCTCAGAGGATTAGCAGTGTAGATAACGGAATAAATGTAATCTTAATAACATGGTTATACTGTGTATTAATTTCTCTTAATCATACTGTGCATATTTCTGACATAGCTCTAATGTAACTCATAATGGCTAAAGCCAGTGTCCCTATTATTTGATCAAATGCACTCCAAATGCAATTTGTACTGAAGTGCTCTATGTGTCCTCCATCAGAGGAATTACCAAATTAGAATCTCGTCACAGCTGCTGTGGAGAGAAAGAATATCACTGCAGTGTCCAGTAACTCTTTCAAAGGACGCATGAGCACAGGAGAGATGTGTGAGAAAGAAATGTTCACAGGTAACCCTTTCTTTGTTGTTTTTAACAGAGGGGTGCTGCAGGAAGTTGCTTATCTACGGAGCTGCCACAGGATTCGCTGTCCTGGTCAGAGGCAGTCTCTTCAAGCGGTCGACCAACTAATGATGTACAGCCTTTGCCTGTTTGGCAGCACACACTCGCTCGCGGCAGAATTCCATCAACGAGTAGCAGCTTGTAGAGAGGAAGACCTGACACTAGGCCCGCTTCCGTATGATGAGGCTGTTTCTGAGATTTGTGCTTGGCGATGTCAAAGCACGATACACCCACGCACCAGAGGAAGCAACTGAACTTGACCCTCTTCACCTGCCTGCCTCCATACTCAGCTTTAATAGAAGGTACACTATACTGCTGCTGTAAGAAGAATATTAATCTATGAGAGAAACCTCATCCCAGCTTCTTGATGAAACCATATGGGTTTAACTGGGCACTTTCATCAATAGTGAATCAACCTCACATAATCCAAAACAGACAGAAATGTTTCAGTGTATTTTTTTTCACAGTTTTTCAGGCTGTTCCCAGAGAGACAGCCGATAACTGCACAAGGACAGTTGGCTCTTGTATCCGCCAGGCTGCAGGACACACTAGCCAGTGAGTAATAATATGAAAATATCCAGAAATTTCATAAAGTCTCATAACTGCCATATCTTTTTTTAATTTTTACCTGATGGCAAATGTCCAAAATGTGTCCTAATGATGTCACCCTCCAGTCCCGGAAATGAATGGTCATGTTATTAACATTTGTTCAGATGGCAATTAACAAATAGCAAACATATATAATTTATATTTTTGTCATAATATTATCAACTGTATTGAAAGTCATGGAGTAGGTGAGAGTATAGCCTTTATTATCTAAGGAATATGTAATGTATGTAAACTTAAGGTTTACAGGCTGTTATATGAATAATAAGAATGATACTACACTAGCACAAGTCCCCCCAAAGTGTTTGAATATTAATAATTAATATTGAATCAATTTCTGCCTGGATTTTAGACAAAATATTTAATACGGTGTAGTAACTGTTTAATGCAAATATTTAATCGACAGTGTTTTAGCTAAAAAGATAAAAACTTTATTTACTTTCTCCATATTGATAACGAATAGTGGCAGCTGTCACCACAGCACATTTACACAAGCTCCCATAAAGAGCACGTGTACTGAATCCCAGGGGACCAGTCACATAGTCCAACAAATGTGTAACCTCCGGGCAACACTCAACATGACCACATCAATTTCTGAAGGGCTGTGTTGCATCAGAGACAGTACCAGCACAACATAGGCATTGCATATATATATATATATACTGTTCTTTTTTAATGGAAAGAGCTACACCGAGGAAAATCAATTACTGGTCACCACTGTTATTTTCTCATCCACGACTCACAACTTGCCTCCATATTTGCTATTAAATCACCAGGAGTCAGAAAACTCAACGGCCCCTGAGCCTCAGAGTCTGTTTACACTCCTCAGATTCTAGTTTGCTAATACGTGAAAAACCACATGGTGTTTATCTTATGGTAATTGTTTCTGTGTCAGACACATTACTGCAAGAGATTCTCATAATGACAAAAAGAATGCTGCATGGCAGAAAGAAAAAACACAGAGATTATCTGGTGGTCGCTGCATGGCTGGTTACACTTACAGTTAAATGGCTATCAACTGTACGACTTGCAGAAGTTACTGGCATTAAAGACGAAGGCTATTTACTGTCAGCATATTGGTTCTTCATTTGTGACACAGCACCAGTTTACTTCTGTCCTGAGCTTTTAAATGTTAAATTCTGTAATACCTTCAGAATGGCAAAATGGACCTTGCCTGGTGTGTGGTGGCAGTATGTGTGTATTGTTTTACAAAACAGTATCTATAGTGTGGTGCGTTTGTTAATGGTCAGTGCATTCTCCCTGTTCAGCTTCACTAAATGCTTGCGATTCATCAACTGGTTTTCTTCAAGGATCACAATGATCAGTCTGGTTCTTCAACTCTCCCAGCATCCCCATGTCATTCATCACTATCACAGTTTGTTTTCATGACGCGTGCCTAGGTAAATCTGGAAAGTCTTATTCTCAGCTCAAAAAAAGTAAGGCCTCGTGTTTGGTTCCATATAGCCGAGGGGATTGTGAAACAGTCTTCTCATTAATCCTTCTTTGGTAGAAGACATTATGTATTTTTGATCAAATCCCTGCAGTTCCCTGCTCTTCTGACCGTAGCAGTGGTCATACCTGTCCAGTTTTGCAAATTAAAGGATCCTGAGCAGGAACGAATTAGGGTCGAGGGTTATCTTCAGCTGAAATGAAAATGGAAGCCAAAATTACATGGTTAACTGATAGTTATTCAGAGAATGATATTCAGGTCAGAGGGTTTATTTTGTAATTACATTTCTGACCTGGTCATTTATTTAATCAAATATCTGAGCTGAACATTACAAAATCGGGAATATTTAGGTCAACTGTCCATAACACTCGCAGACTGAGTTTGGGGGGGTGAAATATTTTGAGTTGGATTTATTGAGATGATAGTGAATAATTCAGCATGATGACCGGACTTGTTCTCTCAAAGAAATATGATTTTGAAAATGTTTGATAGATTTGAGTATCTTATATTTTCTTTTCCTTGTGAAGTTCTCACTGCTACTATTGATTGACATGACATGATAATCTAAGTAGGACGGAATAAAAAAAAAGGAACAGAATAGATTATTGGAGGAGTGTGGTGTTTGGAATTCACCCGTCAGAAACAACACAAGAGGAAAGTGAAGGCATTAGAGATTAGCCGTGCAGAGCGTGATTTTGGACAACAGCAGGCGTAGCAGCAGCAGACCTGGAGAAATAAGTATGCAGTAAATGTGTCACTGTTACGGACATCGCCGAGAAGCTCCATCAACCTGTCCTCAAAGCCATTGGCATTCAGACCACATTAAGTAGAGTCTTGCATTTTAAAACCCCCAACGATTGCTTCACAGCGGCACCTCCCCCGGAAGGCCGAAGAAAAATGATCAACGCATGCTTTCAATCTCCAATAGGTTCAGAAACTGAAAGAACGCATTACCCTGTTTCAACAAACACCAACAGAATAATAACTTCAATCCGTGGGGGGTCGACAGAACTCGGACACCAGGCCGGACACTCCCATTAGGAGACACATGTTCACTGAGGGTAGGGCAGAGAGTTGTATCCAAAACACAAGATAATATCAATATGTATATATAATATGATTTTGATTAGACCGTGATTCGGTTTGGGTTCCCACGTGATTATGTTAAGATAGTAATGAGTTTGTTGACTTGCAGCAAGACAGAGTAGAGAGACTGAGAGTGTCAGCTCAGCAGGAGATCATCAGTCCCTCATGAACCGGCTGAACCTACTTTGTTTGGCCCCGTTTTCATTCCAGCTTTGTTACAAGTATCATTAACTGTGAGCTGCATGTGCGTTTATCCAAACCGAGCTGACTGTATCGATACCTGCCCCGTGGTTTTTCTGATTTTGATGGTTTGTTTGTTTTCTTGACTGCGACTGGAAATCTGTATTGCTGTTCTTTCTTAATTGCACTTTCCTGCGTGGGAAGAAAAACCATCTCAGACGTTTGGGGAGCGTTTCTTCACGGGAGGACGGGATGACCTCGTTAACCCGGTGTGTTCTGAAAACACCTCCACACTTCACTCGCGCTGTCTTAATGGCCACTTGAGCACTGCTGGTAATTACCGGAAATCCGTAATACAAGTAGGAGCCTGGACAAAATCCACCAACCGCAAGTGTGAGTCTTGGGACCGAGCCAGATGTTCCATTTAGTAGCATCAATGATGTGTCAGGATGTTCTGTGTCGTGTTACAATCCGTCTTTTGTT
Organism: Platichthys flesus; assembly: GCF_949316205.1. Lineage (NCBI taxonomy): Eukaryota > Metazoa > Chordata > Actinopteri > Pleuronectiformes > Pleuronectidae > Platichthys > Platichthys flesus. The sequence goes on from NC_084957.1 coordinate 6,785,578, forward strand.
TTACATTCTGCTTCAGTGCTAGAGGCAGAGCTGAAACTAATACACAGGTCAACCTTGATATTTGCTGACTGGACTGGGGTCTTCTGGAACATAATGGTATCTATAAAATGACGGCCATTGTCTATTTCACTGGAAACCTCTTCATCAGAAAGTAGTTGCCACCTTCATATTGCATATTGTTTTTGTAGTGTTCTTTCTAAGTTCAGTGTAAAAATGTTAACCATTCAATTAATGTTGCTATCTGCTTTTTTAATAATAGGAAATAATCGATTTTCAAAGAATTGTTCAATTGTTTATGGTCTTGAATATATGTAAAAATACACATCCTATTGATGAATGTATGTATGAATTATATGTGCATCTCTTTGACTTTGGTGTATAAAAAACAGTTGTTAGCACAGTTTTGTGCTTCCCTAGATTTGTTTATATTATGTACCACCATCTTTACTCATAAACTAATAGATCTTTCAATTTGTCTGGTTTTCACATGAAATTATAACAGTCTTTCATTCCAGTGTAGCTCTCAGGAGAAGACATCTTGATTGTTGCAGTTCGTTGGCCAGTTGCTCACAGTCCTAGGCGGATTCATGCTAATCTCAAATTGTAAATGTCTCGTTGTGCCAGGGCCAGATGGCATTTTTGTATTCAACTTTCCTAAAAAACTGTATTATTCAGCTTTTTTTGTGGAAATTTCTCAATGGTAGCCAACATTCATTTATCTTTTCATCGGTGAATCTCAAAAAACTAATCAAAACTGTTGATTAATTTTTGCCGTAAACAAAAAGAAAAATGAAACACCACGAGAGAAGCATTAAGAAAAAGGGTTCATCTGCCTATTTATGCCACATCTGCTCTAAAGACACAAGGACAGCTGACAAATGCCTCTCACTGAATAGGTGAACCCAGGGATGCATTCCACTCCCACAATGTGTGTTGATGCCACAGGTCAAGTACATAATCAACCTCTCGAGTGAAGATGTGTTGGGTATGTTCGCTCGAGAGGAATATTGTTTCATCAGTCATAAGAACGTCATACCTGAAAAACAAAACAAAAATTCACTGCCGGCTTTTCTTGCATTTCGTCTTAGTTAAATCAGGTAAATGGATGTAAGGTTGTGGATGATCTGTATTTTTATATTCATCAATTTTCACGTATGAATCCTCAATCTTTCAGTTCAACATTTGATTGTTTCTTGTGTTTTATGACCAGTATCTTTCCTCTCACCATCTTACAACCACTGCTCAAAAATCCAGTCAGATGGAGTCAAAAGGTATTTTAAACAAACAACTAAACATCTCTTACTCCTAAAACAACTCTGTTCCAATAAGAAGTGATGAAAACATGTCGTTTCATACTACAGGGCAGAGAGAATTTGTCAAAAGAGGACGTGGTCTGAACAGCCAAACAAACTAATGTTGCTTTAATGGGGAAAAAAAGTCAGTCAATAACTGCCACTGTTCCAGCAACCTGATTTCATGCCACACATCCCAGCAGCAGCTGAGCACAGTGAAGAGAGCTCGCTGAGGAGCTGGAGGTGTGCAGCCTGTCACCCGCAGCTCTTCAACTTGCTGCTACTTCTTGTTCCACCGCTGCTTTAAATATTTAACACAAATCCACTGTCAAATATGCAACAAAAAAAAATATTGCCTCGTTTGGTAGATGTATTTGTGATTAATGGTTGCAGTTAGCATTTATCTGTAAAAGAAATACATCAATGAGACAACATTCAACTGAAGTGCATGCATGCCTCATGGCCTCTGTGTCTTAGCAGTCTTCACAACGAAAATCAGTATACATATCATCAAGCATCAGTATGAGGTAATATTATAAATATTTGATGCATTAAATATAATAGAATACAATCAATAATTGTATCAAAGACAGAGTGTTATTTTTAAATAATTTGTAGTCATGATTATGACTTTAAATGCCACATGTATTACTCACACAACATTTATATAGTCTAATATCCCCATTTAAGAATCTAAGCAACATGTATTACATTTCAACACCCTCTCTCCTTAGACCCATGAATAACACAAGGAGAAACTCCATCCATCCATCACCTACTGTATATATACTGCTTATCCTGTGAGAGTCACGGGGGGAGCTGGAGCTTATCCCAGCTGACATAAGCGAGAGGTGGGGCACACCCTGGACAGCTCACCAGTCCATCACACGGCCAAACAGACAAACAACCATTCACTCTCACGTTCACACCTACTGTAATTTAGAGTCTTCAATCAAAATGAAGCCCAGACTGCCATGTCTCTGTGGGAGGAAGCCAGAGAAGATGCCCATGAACGCTGTGATAAAACACAAACTCCCAAAAATCTGTTGAAGAATATTTTTATTGTACTGGATGTCAGAAAGAATTTCAACCTTAGGAAAATCAAACACACTAGAGATGTGGTAAGTAGACAATGGAGAAACTAAGAGAATAAACAATAAGGATGACAACATTTGAGATTGTAAATATTAATGAGGAATAGGATGTAAGAGGGGCAACTTCCAACAGATAAGACCCGAGCCACACTTTTCTCACTGTGAAGACCTGGAAAGACGACAGGAAACAAAGAACATACAAGAAACAAGACAAAGCACATCATTTGGAAACCAAGGGGAAGAAAATAAAGACACAGGAGACTGAGACATGGAGGACGCTGGGACTCTTGAAGTAGAAAGATCCAGATCCAGAACATCTGGAATGAGGCACCTACAGTGGAAGAGGAGGATCCCAGGATGGTTAATGCTTGACTGATGACCATTCAGCACCTAAAGAGGTAGAACATGTCCTTGAAGAGCTGGTGGAGAACAAAGCAGAGTCAAAAGCAGAGTGAATTATTAACGCTTGAGTTTCAAACTTTTTCCGCTTCTCCCAAATGCCCAAAAGAAAATCAATCATATGTAGGTTTAGGAGAGCTACTTGTGTAGTTTTGGACATTTTTCCAATTAGTGGCTGATGCTGATGTTTTTTATTTCAAATGGAGATTCCAAATCCAATTGATTTCTTGAGTGTTAATTATATCTGAAAAAAATGGAATTAAAATGTTTTCCCTTGTCTAAATGATTCATAAAAAAACATAAACAAATATTCATAACGGCTCCTCTGTTTGTTATGTTCTGAGATGATGATGTCACTATCGCTGCATTTAGAAGTGAGGTGAGATCCGAGAGAGCGGGAGGCTCAGTCTCATCTCACCCCTGTGAGATTATGAAATGCTGAATCCCAATACAACCCCATTCTCCAGGGGGAGCGATCCCAGCGGAACAAGCTCATTCCCCAGAGTGGCTGCATGGTAAAAAACCTCACCTTTTTGATAAGCCATCATGAGCTGTCTCTGCTCTCAATCAGTATATATCCGCCGCGCCGCCTGACTCATCTCGATTCTGTGCTGCAGCGAGCGGAGGCAGCATCAATACCGTTTCCACCCCACGCTGCTTTGAGGGAAATCGATTGAGAATTCTTCAGAAATTGAAAACTGAAACTCCGAGCTGTTCAAATAAGTAAAAGGGCCACAAAAAGTTTCCCTTCTCTTGGGAGCGGTTCTTGTTCTTAACACCTCCCAAATCTGACAATTTACTGATGGAAAAGTTTCTCTAGCAGGAATTATTTTAAAAATGTAAAGTTAAATTCACGTCAGACCTTTTTAAAGTGATAATATAGTGCTATGCTATAATCTTTAAACTCTGTGCCCAACCAATTTACCCACTGAAAGTCGGCTAATAGAGTTGTTTCAGGACCATGGATAGCTCCGGATGAGGGAAAGTATATGTTTACACAATGAAGACTCTCTGCAAAGTATTAATATTCATCAGCTGTGTTCAAGGATGTTACACGACTGGCGTATTGATGAGGTGAGATGTCTGGTGTGAACAGATTCACAGGAGAGAACAGTTGTAAAGGAACAGGTTGTCCTGGTGAAGCGTTGGCAGTCAGTCACTTTTCTTTATTACTGTATATACAGGAGGGAAGGTGTGAAGTAGTTTGCATATCACAAACATCTGTCTGTGAGAATTAAATCTGTTACTGAAACACCCACACACACACACACACACACACAAACATACACAATACCATATATGTATATAGATGTGTTTGTCTTGCTAACCACTCAAAGCACTTCACAGAACAAGTTGCATTAATACAAACTTTCTTAGGGGCAATTTGGTTTCCAGCCACTTTACACAAAGCAATTCAAAAAAATATAAATTCCATGAACAAATATTGGTCTTGATAATTACAATTTCAGCTCTGTCTGTCACAGCTTTCACACTTTTTTAATTAAATACACGAGAAGGACAAACCAAGGTTATTCCCGGAAGAATTGGATCCTAAAATCTATTATCTGTGTTCATTAGTAATTCAGTTTCTATCTTACAGCATCTGCAGCATCATTTCAGAAGAACAGATGAGAAAATCACGCAGCTGGAGCAGTAATTCTGAGTCTTTTCTTTTCCTGGCCGGCTTGTCGATACCCACACCACCTGTCACTTTGAGCCGCTACATCTATCAAATACCAGTGTCTGCTGCATATGAATTAACCTACTTCAATTCAATATTCACCTAGGATCCTCACATTGTGTGGTTATTCTGACATTAAAGATCTTTGGATATATATAAAACTAAAACTGAATTTTTTTTTTTTTTCTATTACAGAATAGAATATTAAATGTAAATGATTGATTATTCGTTCTTGTAATTGTAAAAAAAAAATGTCATTAAAAGGTCATTCAGATACTTTTCCACCTGGGCCCATGTTTATAAATAATAGAATCTTATGTGGCAGCGGCCACGGTCCACATCCGACCACTAGAAGTGCTTTTCCTCAACAATAAAAGGCTCAAATTGTGATTCTTGTTCTTATAATATTGAATAGTCCAGTCATAACTGTGAATAGTCCAGTCATAACCATGGCTCATTGTCTCTCCTCTGCTTGTTGCGTCTCTCTCTCTGCTGTCATTTGTTTTTGAGTTTGCAGGAGCTCCTGGTCCGTGTTCTGCTGCACAAACAAGTGGGGACAGCCATCAAAGTCAAATGCTTCACTGACATTGTCCTTATCATAAAAGGGTTCAGCCGTAACAGTTTCTCTCAGTAAAATACAAACTCCTGTCGCTCTCTTTCACTCTCGTTTCCACCTCTGTCCTCCTGCATCCGGACTCACTCTAAATAATCTCAGTGACACTTCTTGTAGAGTGAGATGCGTAAAGAAAAGACCCAGAATAACAAGTTCTGTCTTTTAACATAGTGAACATTTCTTGGAATGTCTCAGTTGCCCCATAAGATTACATTGTGGCCACTGTAGAGGCAGTCTACTAGACAGTTTCCAAAAATATTAGCAGGCACCAGTGGCATCTTGGTATTCGAGACACTAGGACCTACTTAAACCTGTTAAGTATAATGTAATTAGTTAATTTCATTAGATACAATGTCTACTTGTACAATGCATCTGGACTGTAAGCACCAGTGAGCATTCAATATAAGTTGTTTTCAATTTGTATTTGCTCAATTTCTGTCTAAAAACATGTACTTGAAGTCCTGAAAGTATTGGCAGCCAAGGGACCTGAGGCTGCTTTTTATTGGTTATTGCAGATTTTCCACAGGACATTGAACACTCCCACTTTTATTTACAGCTAATTGGTATTGATTTAAAAAAATGTTTAAATGTAATGTGATTGGTTGACCCTAGTCTCAGGTACATAGTCACTGTGTTACTTCTGCTCAAAGCTGGTAATTTATTCACAGGAACACTCTTTCACACCGAGTTCACCAGGGAGCTCGGTCCGGACCGACCTGATTTACAGATTCAGCGGCCGGCAAGTGATGAGGACGAACTTACACCCGAGGCTTCTTCCACTTGTTATGAGAAACAGAGCTGTCTAACTGGATGTGGGGTAAGTAATGTCTTTCACTGCTTCAGCTGTTTGCTGTATTCCACAGCATCGGCACAGAGGTAGTGCGGACAGCGACGGGGGTGCAAGACCTAAAACATCTCCCTGAAAAATATAAAAGGCATAAAAGCCGCCACCGTCACTTAGACACAATGAGGCTACTTCTTTGAAGCAGGGTCAGCATTGCGCAACAGCAACAGCTCGATGAAAGCTACAGGATTGGCATATTGTGTGTTGTGTTGTTTTTGTCGAGTCTGGCTAAGGTTTCATCACCAGCCGCCACTTGTGGGCACCACTCATTTACACGCCCACATTCATGAACATACGGCTCAGGCTGAAAATTACCAGAATTCCCCTTGGGGAGAAAAATGATCCGCACACAAAAACACATCATTGTTTGTGTGATTATTAGAGAACAGGCTCATAGTGTTGTTCTTGAGATACTATTCTCCGTGTGGTGCCAGTCAAACTCGGGATCGTTTGAATTTTGGGGTCACAGCAATCATGGAAAATTGCAAACAATTTTTTTCTTCACACAGCTTTGTTGTTGTGTTTTTAAATGGGTTTGGGCATATTTACTGTTGAATCAATATAACACACAGACAGGGAACATTGGAGAGATTGGGGATGACATGCAACAAACATCCTCCAGCCAGAATAGAAGTGATGATGCTGGGCCATAGGGGACACTTCCCACTGAGTTGTTTCTGAAGCCTTGATTATTCTCCAAAACAGCTTCTTGTTTTGTTTTTTTGTATCTGTATTAAAATAAACTTCCCCAGGTTAACAGCAAGAAAATAAAGTTTGATAATCACTTGCAGAGTTCATGCAAGGTGCACGGCACAGTATGCAAAAGAATAGAGAGATAGCATCGGGACTTCAAAGTCCTGCATGGAGCCTAATTTAAGCAGAAACTGCAAACGATCCGTGAGGCAAGGTGTTTGAATTAATCTACTCTGTCATTAAAATGTACCTGGAGACGTTTAGATGCTTGTGTGGGAAGTGAAATTCACTTCTCCCAGCACGTCTGTGTCCGTGTTGGACTTCAGCGCAACATTCTTCTATAAATTGATAATATAACGACAAAGATTGGAAATAATCCTCTGCGTTTTGGCATCTGAGTGAAATATACCATCATTCAGTTATGTGCTCCTATCTTCTCAATTATACTGCTGTATGTAGTCATGCTACACCGATCCAGAAGTAAGCAGATGCCACAGCAAGGACACCAGAGGAGAACCGTAGGTGTTGTACATGTGCCATTACCTGAAATGACACTTCGTCTGAGCACTGGGGTCCCACTGACTTTCAGGCATAGCATGATAAACTAATCCAATGTGAACTGAAATGGAACTATTAGCCCATTAAAATGTGAGCAGATGTGGAATCGGCCAGATGTTGCTTGTTAGTTTCATTTGGTTTGAATGATCCGCAGCAAATTGTGTGACACAGCTGTGTTACTAAGTACAAGCTTTTAATAAAATATTCCCAGATGGTTTATATTTGTATGTTGCTTAATGGTTGGAAACGGTACGAAGGACAGTAAGTAGCTTAATGGAATTCATATGATTTGGAAATACCTTGCTTAGAAATTTTTTCCACAGATTTTGTTGATCGATAAAATTAGTACCATAACTTTGCCTGCACATGGCAAATCAGTAGCTACACAAAAGTGTAGTGAACTGCTGGTTTGTTGTTTTGTTTGATTGAAAGCAGGATTACAGAAAACTACTTGACTGATTATCAATAAACATGGTGGAAGGATGTGGTTCGGGTAATGGACGAACCCGAATAAATTAGGGTGTGAATCCAGATCAGGGGGTTAATCCAGGTAGATTCATTTCAGTTCAAAAGCAATCTTCAAAGCCCCCACTAGACTTTTCACGAGGAGTATAACACACACATACTGAGTTTTCTTCACTGGCTCACTGTCACTCACAGAATTCCCTGTCACTCACAGAAATTTAGTTCAAAATTCTCACTTTTACTCTCCACCATCAAACCCCTTTATATATATATATATAACCCATCTACTCCACCCCCATTCATCCGCTCGCTCTCTCAGATCTGAAAATCTATTTTCCCAGTCACTCGTCTAAAAGCTTGTGGTGACAGGTGTTTTTGAGACAAGGCCATCAACGCTGTGGGAAGTCCCATCCTACGGCTTTAAGGTTTTCTGATTCTGTGGAATCGATCAATATCCAGTTAAAACTTCCTCTACAAAAGGCACATGTACCAGATCTGTCTCTATATATCTACTTTACTGGACTCTATAATTTTCCCTGTAAAGCATTTTGTGACTCTTGTCTGTGAAAAGTGCTCGACAAATAAACTTGACTTACTCACATATATATATATATATATATATATTATATATATATATATATATTATATATATTACTAAGATATAATATCCGTCCATGGTCGTCTCCCTTGTTGTGATTGATGATCCGGCGGTTGTGTTTGTGCTGCAGTAATATAAACATGTTGGCACAGTAATTGATGACATGCTGATCTTGGAGCTTCAGGTGGATGTATGTGTAGAAAAGACCAACGTGTACTTTTATCTGAAGCGTTTTGTGAACAGAAGATTCATAAATATATTTTATTGTACTTGAATTGAATCTGTCCTCACATTCTCATTTGCCAGCCATAGCAGGTTAACCTCAGAAACACGAACACATTGCAGCGAATCGGCAAAGGGTGCTGTGAAATGTGTTGGCACGACCTTTGACGGCTTAACTCATCTGTGCAAGGTCAGGACTTTGAAGAAGGCCCAGTCAATCCCGACTGATCCCGACCACCCACAGTCCAAGGAGTTCAAGCCGCCTCCGTCTGGCTGCAGAGACGTTATGCCAACATGCCGGTCGCATACACTTAACTACTCATTTGTCCAGGCTTCCACTAGCCCTCTGAAAAACTCTGTGTGAGCACCAAGCTCTATTTCTTATTATTTGTCTGATTGTTGTGTGGTGACTGTACAACACATTGTTGATGAAGGTATCCTTGTTCCCTCAGTGCTTCTAGCATCAGGTAAGTTAAACACAAATCTGATGCACTAGAAATGATACCCTTTTCACACGTCTCAAATAAGTGTGACAGTGTTATCACATGTGATGCCCTCATTTGCTGCTGACCTCCTGTCACCACAGAGGTGAGTGAAACCAGTTAAATCTTCAATTGGTTCTTCTTCTTTTCTTTTTTTTTATTTGGTTCAATCTACCAGATAGGTTTCCAAAGCCAGATTTAAGATATTTATTCCAACAGTATATGCTCTTCTAAAGTAATTTGTTTGACTACAGTTTTCTTTTCTTTTTTATTTCAAATGAATGTATCGTTTCAACCCTCTCAAACAAAGGAAAAGAAAAGTAAGGTTTTGATGAGGAAGAAAAATTACATTTCAAAATAACAACCTTACCCTTTCATCTTACAATCAATTCATATCTGCCTTGTGTTATTTTTACTTTCTGTAAAGTCAAGAAATATTAAAATAATCATCCATTGTCATGACTTTCAATTATTTTCCAGTTTTGCACTTTGGAACTTTTTATTATTATTATTTAACATAGCATCACTTACAAATAACATAATTTCCTTTTCATACATCCACCCACCACATTCCTAATGTCATGCATGCAGGCAAAATATCATTTTCTTTAACACTTCAAAGACTTGTGCCAATCAGGACATGAGAACAACAGCAGAACACAGTCAGGGGTCTGACATAACAATAATTGTTGCTTCTGAAACACAGAGAAGGTTCTATATGCTGTCACCGTATTTCCTTTAATTATATGGTCCGTCAAAAGGTTTGTCATCACACGATTCACCTTTTAAGAGAATTCTCTGATGGGTTTCCAGAACCAGGTTTTAATTTTCATTTCCAGCCATATGTGGTTGTTGTGTCGTTTATTATTTTGTGGGCTCGTATTCAGCTTTACGTGAACGATAATATCCACAGAGAGAATCAGAGATTATTATGCTATCAAACTGAAATTGCCTGTGTCTCAGCACAAAACACAAAACATATACAGTCAATGTTAAATAAGTTTAAGTCGGATAAGTTACAAAATAATATGTTTCTCTAATGACAAAAGTTCAAAAACTGAAAGTTTGCTGAGGGGTACCATGACTGATTTATACTTAATACTATATATCATACGACAAATTTAGCATCCATTAGATAAAAGCAGGAGAAAAGTAGTGATGGTACAGGAGGGCTGTGTGTGTGTGTGTGTGTGTGTGTGTGTGTGTGTGTGTGGGTGTGGGTGTGTGGATCCTGAGCAGGTAATTCGTTCTTTTTTGTCGGTTAAATGTTTGAATACAGTGCAAAGAGAATGAAACACTCATAGTTTATTTTCCTTTTATAAAAGAATGAGTGTTGGGAGCATTTTCTTTGTGAGCATTTTCTTTTATAATGAAAAAAGATATAGCAATAATAAAAGAAACAAAGGTCAATTATGACTCAACTCTGTTTTATTGCAGACACACACTGGAAAGAAAACGCTGTTCACGTTTTTCACAAAGGTGCTTTCAAGTGACAATGAGTCCTTGATGTTTCCCTTTTTGAATTTTTCCCAAAACCTTAATTGTTTGGTTGGATTAAGAAACGGTGCTGATAACAAAATACCATTGCATTACAGCTTTTGCATTCCCACCATATCTCTCGGAAGCTGGTGGAGACCAAAACAAAGCTAAAAGGTCTGTAGCTTTTTGTAACGCATGGCCAAAAAACATGACAGGGATGTTTTATGCATCCGCTGCATAAAAGGCAATTAATTCCTCTCATTTTTGTCTTAATAAACTTTACGAGGTGATCATATTTTTGATAGATCTTTTTTTATTATTCTCTTGCCTTCTCCATTCTCACTTGCCTGCTGCAGTAACAAGTTAATGTCGTCGTTGTGGGATCAATAAAGTTTTATCTTATCTTATATCTGGTCAAAAGCTAAATAGGCTCAAAGAAATACTTTTACTTTCCGTGTCTAACAACCTCACTGAGAAATCTTTCTGTCTGCTTTTTTTTTTAGGCTGCATTATGAACATGATCTCGTACCAATAAATGAAATTGTTCATATTTCTTTGAAGCTGTTTAGTGTAAATTTATCTCATGCTGATCATTTAAATTTTTTATTTATATAGATCAAAAACACCTGCAGCGATATTGATCACATGGCAGCAGATAATTGTTGTTAACGTACAAATCACTGTAGAGCTATAACTACCTGCTCGGCTCTTGACCCTGTGTGTTGCTTATTAGCGGAGAAGTCTCTACTCAAGTTGAAACAATTCATCTCAACTCAAGCAGAAGAGCCTTTGCCTCTGTTGGTATATTTTTAACATCTCCATTATGTTGTGTTATTAATTAAATAGTATTTGTGCAAATGAAGCCTGAGTTTATCCTCAGCTAGTTTCAGAATCAGGCTGAATTTCTGCCGGATCTGAGATTATTGCGTGTGCAGGCTGAGGGGGTCAAGGCGCCTAAGTAATTGCCTGAACAATGAATAACGCGGCTGTTGAGCGATCAGATGGGTTTCTGGCACGTCATAAATTTAGTTTGGCCGTCTTGCAGTTTCGGCAGTTTTATGGTCCAATTTCCCACATGGCTACTGACAAAAGATCTCTTATAAACCGCGGTGAGCTCATTTAACTTATTCTGAGCTCATTTCACCGGCGCGCCGCTCTACATGTTGTGGTTAATACTGGGCCGCTGAGACGTCTGTGATGTAAAACAGAACAAACCAGCCGGCTCGTCTGTTTCTCCTGTTCTTTGTGAAACTTCATAAAGCAACGCTGCCTTTCTTGTTGGAATAAACTTTATTGCAATTGTCAACGGACAATATCGACTGTGTATCGTGTGCTTATGAATTCGATGGCGTCTTTGTTCCACTCATAGCGTGAGCATCAAAGTCGCAGGCTCCGTCTATGGAGGACGGAAAAAATTTAAATGAGTCGTGTGAGTAAACAGATTTTTAAAAGGCTGCTGTTGTACTTTGCTCAAATACTATTGTGACTGCTTTTGGTAATTGGCTTGGCTGCTCATACCTTAAATTGCTGCTGCCCAGAGATTTATTCATATTAGTGTCATGATACGACTCCACTGGCAAACCGTTAGCTTTGTTTACCTATTATGCATCCTTCTGGCGGAGGGGGACAGTCAGGAAGACCCAGTGGGCTGCGCTTTCTTTGAGGCTTCAATGCCTCTGCAACCTGAAGGCTGTATAGGCGGCTTCTGAACGAGCTTCAGACAAACACGATGAATGATTAAAATTTGAATCACTTCCCCACTATGGAAAACAACAGCAATGGTCTCCTCGGTGCAGCAAACTCTGCGGCTCGGAGGCCCAGAGGATCTGAAGCCTTTTCCAATGTAACTTTTATTGCTTCAGCTCTGTGTCCATAATGTAAAATAAAATGTGCTTAATAAGGAGCGCCACAGGCAAGAGATCATGCACATTTGTCAACATTTGTTGTTTTCTATTATGCTTTTTGTGATATCAGAGGTGCTGTTTAATATGACATTACACTACATTACTCAATGTTTGCATGTGTATTTTTCTTACTTTTTTCCCCTGCTTGCCTTTTTGTTATTTATGCATTGTGTCTTTTTCCAGTGATACTAGATTTATGATGGTTTCACAGATCGAGAATTCAGTGGCGCCGCGTGACAGACTGTTTCCTGGTATGTAAACAAAGTATGAATTTAAATTGAGTTAATAGGCCTGTGTGTTTGTCATGTTTCATCACATTATCTGTTCTGAATCTGAAGTGGCAATCGCTAAAACAGCAGCCAGGTTCAATTATCATTGAAATAATGAGTATTTCTTGTTTTGTTTGTGATTGGTCTGCAAATAGAATATGTGTTCATTGTCTCATTGCTTTGCACTCTGCACTTCATAATCTGTTCTGAAGGAAACAGTCTTGAATGTTTGAAATGTAAAAAAAACTTGTTCAATTCTAATTTACTGACAAGCTGAAAGATTTCGGTCTTTCCCAGCACAGACAGTAAAGGCTGGAATCAATGCAGGAGTCCTCTAGACATGTAATCCCTTCTTATGCTAAGCTCTAATCAATGTGGCAACCACACTCGCTTTTGGTCCAAGTTTAGTCAGCATCTGACCGTGTTTGCAGAATATTGTCTATTGTTGGTCAAAAACAACAGTACTACTTAGCATTTCTATTTTGGCATTTTATGTTTTTGTATACATTCCATACATACACAAGTACAGACATAATGTGTTTTTATTGGCTGTTGCAGAAAAAAACTGCATATTTCTTGCTGTGTGCTTCTGTCCTTTTTCAGTTTCTAGGGTCATATCAATAATCTGTTTTGTTGTGATTATTTGAAATGGACACTTTCACAATTTTACATATTTTATATATATATATATATATGTATATGTATTTTTTTTTCCCTCTGAATTCAGTTTTAGTTGTGATGCTTGTGTACTTCTGTTGCTGTTGGAATGTGGTATCGTTAAATCAGTTTGTAGTGCAGGAACTTCTATCCAGGAGCATTTGTCTTTATAAAGCTCATTTAGTTTGACATTTTAATGATGCTCACAAATTCCCAATTTATCCCATGATGCTTGTCAGTGATGAGTCGTAGAAGCTGCATGCACAATGACTGTGACCTGACAAGCGCACAGGTCACGTGAGTGCATTCTGTGATGTTCCTGCTGTCATGATCATTTCATTGTATTTCTGAGTTCAGATTAAATTGACCCGCAGGCCGTTAACGAGAAGGCTCCAGCTCCATCTCACTCGATGAACGACGGTGGGCTGGGGCACATCTGGATCACAGGGAGGAACCCGCATGCGATAAGATCCACATGCACATGCACTGTCATGAACACACAACCGGAACCACCTACCAAAACAGAGAGTAAAGCTCCGATCACAGCTCGCACAGGACGAGTGCGACTTCATTCTGAGCTCAGGGCGTTATTTCCCCTGAACCACACAGATACAAGTTATTTGCTGCCACATTTGTGTTAAAAATCTTGTACAAATGTTGTATTTTCGCAGATTAGCCTGCGTACTGTAGACTTTCCTGAGGGAAACCACAGGAGAACAGAACAAACACACACCGACTGAATCTCAAAGGAAGAGACAAAGGCCTTTTCTTCTCCCTCCCACACACCTAATGCCGGGTGGTAGCCAACATAGCCCACACACACACACATATAGTAATTGTTTGTGATTCCAGGAGACTGTTTTCTTTTTCTTAAAGTGGCCGGGCTTTGACTGAGAGTCTGATTATAATTACGAAGCCATTTGTTTATATCTGTGTGTGCTAACAGCATCCGGCTCATGCACTGACCCTGGAATAAAAACAGTGACAAGCCTTTTGTGCTGCACTTTAAAACAGTCATTGTTTGTTGTGGATTAGCATGACAGTTGCAGGTGCAAATATGTTATTCAATATGCCACAGTACAGGGCTAATATGGGTCTAAATGCAGAGGCTTTAGACCTCTGTGTGTGAAAAATAATATAAGTTCTCCAGGCTCCAGAGCTGAAGGCCGTGTGCATTTCTCTGGCAAAGCGCAGTGATTGGCACTGAATGGACGCGAGCAGCCGGGGCAGTCCAGCGTTGCTACATATCAATCATTGTTGATAAATAGCCCTCTCCACTGAAAACAAATGTCCCCTCTTTTACCACTGATTTAGATGAATTGGCCAAAGGACGTCAATATCCAATTGGTCCGGCTTGCTCCCCCCCTCATCAAACTACATCTGTTAGTCGTCTTTTAGTGGCAAAACAAATGTCCTCTAAAACACCGGCGTGCTTAAAATCTAATTTCCCTCCTACATAGTCACCTACGTTAAAAAACAACAACCTGTGAGATGACAGGCAGTCACTTGGTACTCATGTTGAACAATGGTGCATTTATTTCTCCTGAGTCCCTTATTGCCTCCGACTGCTTCTCCCCTCTCCTCCGCCATCACTCACCCACCGAGGCTCTTCTTCACCTGCAGTAGAAAGGCTGTCTGGGCGAAATCTAAATAGGTAATTATCCGACTTGTGTGAGGGGAGCGAGAGAGAGGGAGCCGCCAGCGGGCCCTCGCGACCGGACGAAAATCAAGCCCAATTCTCAGCCCAGGAATATTAATTGAGTTCCACCTTGTGCCGGGGACCTTTATTGGATCCCGTTGTTTTTACCAAACAAGGCAAAATGAGAGTGTAGCTTTTTTCCATTCCGGGATTCGCCCATTGATTGTTTACCTAACAGGTTAGCATTTAAGAGGAGCTTCATCTCAGGCGTTATTAATTGGGTCCCTCAACTGACAATGAATGCTGATTTCTTTCCCTCTCATACTTCGTCATTTTCTTGTAAGTGTGTGTGGGTGTGTGTGTGTGTGTAGTCGGAGAGAGACAGAGATTGGTTGCCCTATACTTATCCTTGCCTCTCTCTAACTGAATAACAGTCTGTTTCTGGTGAGTTACTGCCCCCAATGGGCCACAGGAGTGAAAACCAGATCATGAATGAGAACTGACTCTTGCTGTCGCCCGTTAGCTCCTTATGTGATTTAAAATACTGGCAATGAGCACAATATTATGTTGAATAAGAAACTAATTTAAAAAAGGAAACTGGACATATACAAGACTTTGTACTTATATATATGTGTGGCTTTAAAGGCTATAACTATGGGCACAGTTAACAGGAGCTGGTTGCCTTATTCAATTCAATTTGCACTCATGTACTCTGTCTCTGTAAATATAACAATTTAACTAAAACCTGATTAATATCTTAGTGATTTTATATTTTTTTTCCTCGCCAGGTTTTGATGTTTCCTCATTTCCCATTCATTGTATTTACAATAGTGTTTTCTCATTTCCTCTTATCAGTTATTGTGCTCTGTGCATGGATGGATGAAGTGTGTGTAGATTCTTATTGTGAATATGTAGATTAATGCCAATAGGACGTTATATATATTTGATATACTCTATTTAATATAACAATAATAATGTGTTTTTTTCACAGGAGACATTTAGTCATATTCTGAACTGGGGCAATCAGTAACAATAGCTGCATCAGTTGCAGGCCCCTGGCATTGATTCTCATTTAGAGTTATTGGCATCACCAGTCATTTTCTTGCTATTACAGCGAGCCGTGGTGTCTGCTGTGAAAAAGGCCAGATTTGCTGTTTCACTCCGGGTCACATTTGAGGACAGCGGGAGCCTCATTTTTCTTCTCTGGTACTTTAGCTGGATGTCGATTAATTAGCATCACCTCAAATGCTAATAACGGCCCCGGGCTTGCACGGAGACGGGGCGATGACTCAGCGAGGGATTCATACATTGCAGCATAAAATATACAGCCCTGGCAGCTTGGTAATTTCAGTTGCACATGGATATTCTCCTTATTGATCACATATCAAGTCTTGTTTCTCCCACAGTCGGCATCTGTCAGATTTGCCTAAGGTCACACCACCTCACCTCCAACAGCCTTGTGGTCTGCGGACTCTTGACTGACTGGCAACAAATGATCATCCTCCTGGCTCAAATAACCCACAGTGGCTGGCTGCTGCTCTCACACAGACCTAATGGAGAGGGGGGGGGGGGGGGGGGACTGGAGATGGATTCCCTCTGTCATTCTCCGCTCGAGCATGCCAGAGTCTATTTGAAGAGATGAGCTGTGTTTGAGTCCATGTCTCTAATTAGGCACATAGGCCTTTTGCCTTGTTCACAGGCCCATTATACGGCCTAATAACAGCCAGCGCCGAGTCCTGAGAGTAAAATAACTAACACTCCCAGTTTAGAGATTCCACTTCCTTCCGAGTCCAAAATAAATGAGAGCACAGAATTGCATTTTGTGAGGATTTACAAGTATGCAAATATGCGGTATGCGTGCGTAAGCTAGTCTGCCCGTAACAATGACAGAGATGCCAGGGAAGTGGGTCTCCGATGATTAAGAGCCGCCTCTTTCCCCGGGCGTCTTCGGCTCCAGAGACACATCATCATCCTGATAGTTTCCAGGCTGAGCTGTGGCCCTGCGACAGATGACAGAGAGAGACGACCGGCGACTCTTCCTCTGTCTGGTTCAGGAGGGCAGAGTGATGCATCTCGCTTTATTTATCTTACAAATGACTCCATCTCCGGGCGCCGCTATTTGACTTCACAGGTGATGATAGGCAGGATGCAGAACTGATCGCCACACTCTTCCTCCCTTAAAATTCATGAAGCCTCCTTCCATTAGTTCCCAACTTCGCCAGTTCTCACAGAACATGGTGCTTATCACAATTGATCTGGTTTGTGTTTCAGTTCCTTTTCTATTAAAAGATACCTCTGTGTAATCAAGGAGCCCCTGCGTGTTTCTGTTTTTCATTTCTTTTCTTCTTCAACCGACAAAAACATGATCCATTTCCTAATTAACTAACACAGGGGCTTGTGAAGGAGAGGAAATAAAAAAAAACCTGCATAGATTGTCTTCTGAGTAGAGGCAATTAGCACCTTTTCCAATGGCGGCAACTAACATCACAGGTTGCCTAAATAGTTGTTTCTCATCGTTACCCGGGTGTCTTACCTGTTTTTCTCTTTTTCTTTTGTTGCCTCCTATGGAGACTGACCTATATGGAGAAGAAATGTCAAGCGTGAGGCAGCGAACAGATGAGAGAAACAGCAGAGAGAGGAGACAAAGGCAGACCAAAGCCTGCACTCAGATCCACTCATGCAGGAAATAGAAAGAAAAAATAAGATCCACTCTTTCTCTCCACGCTCCCCTGGAGAGATCACCTCTCTTCACAGTTACATTGTGAACGCAGTCGGATGTGTGTGAGATAACACGTCACTTTTTTTGTGATTGTTAACAAGATCAAAGCCTCATTACAAGCTGGCAGCATATTTATGGCCGTGCATGTTCAATAACACAGTTTTGGTCTCCAGCAAATTCCAGGAGTGAACTTCCCGACGTGTGTCCGTGCCCGGCCGTGCACCCCCGAGGCTGCAGATGTAGGAGGTGAGACTTGATCCGTGTTTTCATGCAGTTTCCTTTGTTCTTGTTTGGTTGTAACATCACATGACGAGTGCAGTGAGCACCGGCCGTCCTGACATTTGAAGAAAAATACCAGCAGAGACAAACTGTGACATCTCATTAACTTGCCCGGCGTGTTCCGGGACCTGTTACTCAAAACACTGCTGCATAATTTGGCAACATAGCCTTTAATTCAGGATAGGGTTGCTGCAAATTCAAGAGGACGCTGACACACTCCTTCAAAAAAAAATATATATATATATATACTAACCTTTATTTATTAACACTTTTCAGAGCATAAATGCAGCTCTAAGTGCTTTACATAAAACAGAAATACAGAAACCTACAAACAGGATGACACTAAGACAAGAAAATATGTGAAAATAATAATGTCTGTAAAAAGGGTGAAAGGTTATGCTTACAATAAAAATGCATGGTTGAATTGTGTAAGAACAAAATCATAAAACATAAGGTTTGAGCACTTGCATTTCTAATTTGTCGTGGGAGTTGGCTCCAAATCTTTGGTGCATAATTACAGAAAAGCTACTTCAGCACATGTTTTGCAGTTTGTGAAGAGCGTGTTCAACAAGCCAGGACAAAGCGACCTGAGCAAGCAGATATAGGAACATTATCCATTAGACAATCTGAAAGATAAGGGTCTGCCGGGACATTTCTGTCCTCAAAAACCAGTTTTAACATCTATCCTCAGTGTTACTGGCAACCAGTGAAGTGATGTGTGATATTTATCTGTTCCTGGTTTTGGTTCAGATTCCAGCTGCAGATTTTTTTTTAAAGAAGTTACAGACTCAGTTCTAAATTGTCTGTTTGTATATGGAACACATACTGTATCTAGCAAACCGTTCATTTTATCAGCTTTGCACTTGGCATGTATATTTTGAATGACCTGAAAAAGTGCATCCTAAAATTTGATGTGATTTGGACACATGATTCAATATTAATACAATTTGGCTGAGTGCACCTTGCAGTCAGAGGGGGCGGGGCAGCGTGCTAACAGGCAGTCTGTGGACCAGACTGCCTTCGATATCTTCTATATCTCTAATTTACTTAACCTACAGCTGTGGTTGGTAACTGCTGGACCATCAGCCAGTAGTTCCTCACAGATAAACCACGTGGGATGAACACAAAGTTTTCTAACTTCACTTTGCTCCATAGACTGTTTATAAAAAAGCTCTTTACACAAACAATATAAAGTGACAGTATGTTGTACAACTGTCAGAGGAGGACTCACTAATGACAAGGAATACTTCTACAGCAGCTCTGGAGGATAAACAAAGGAGAAGAGAAGATCCACACAGGCAGGTTTAGAACAAACACTGCACGAGTATGTGCAAAGTACAGTGTATATAGGTGTATATAGTATATAGTATAGTAAGTATAGCACCAAGGACTCATCCTGTTTGCTTGAGTGATTAAAAGTGGGTAAATTATGGCTGTTCCTCTGAAGCTTTAAATCACTCATCTGCAGTCGGGACTTCGCTGCGCTTCACTTGATGTCTAAGAGCTTCCATTAACATAAAAGTTGACAGTCCCGCCACAAAGCTTTTGCCGTTTATTTGAGTGTGTCAATCACCCAGCGTGAGCGGCTTCTCAGGAGATCTGCTGAGGTAACAATTTATGAAGACTGACAGCTCGGTTCAGAAGATCCGCGAAAGCAATGATGCCAGGAAAGAAATAAAAAAAAAAGGTGTACTCGCACCTAAAAATACACATGATTGCCAGTGGAGATACTTCAGCAGAATATATATTATCATATCACATCTGTGATGGTCGTTTTATTCAGAGATCACTTTTGAACAGCTCGGGAGTCTCTGTAGTATCAGTGCATGTTATCATATTAACGGAGGAGTCTCTCTTTCTTTTCTTAACCAACAGGACGTGACAAAGACGATAATACTGTATGTGTTTTTCGTTTGGGTTCACGGGGACTGGGAGAGCTGACACTGAGCCTCTGGGATGTGGTGTCCTGTCGTCGTTCCTTCAAGATGCAGCTTTGATAGCACTGCCACATGCTGACACTCATCCACAGCAAATACAGGCTACTTAACACCAAAAGGAAAAGCACTTCCAGGTTGGGCCCTGGCTCATGCAAGCTGTGCCTGTACACAATGACTGACACTACTTGTACCAACTGTTGTGTCATGATGGAAGATGATGTCACTGTCCTTGAGGTGGAATTGATGGTTGTTAATTAGGCCAAAAAGCACTAAACCCATAATCATCATATTACACCCGTTTAGCATCTTTTCCTATGTGGTACACCTCGCTGAAACTCGTGAAATACATACATCTGCCCTGATACAGATACAGATCGTATATGCCCTCTGTTGTATTTCGCCATCCATCCATCAGTCCATCATCAACACTGTTTATTCTTTGAGGGTCACAAGGGGAGGGAGCTGGAGCCGATCCCAGCTGACATTGAGCAAGAGGTGAGGCGCACTTGTCAACAGTGTAACACCGGGTCAACATATAGAGATAAACAACAATTCACTCTCACATTCACACCCATGGTCAATTTACATTCTCCAATTAACCTTAACCCCAATCATTGGACGGTGGGAGGAAGCACACACAAACACTTTTGTTCACATAGTTTAGTTTACATATATTTTAGTTTATGTTATTTTGCTAGATTGCTATATTGATTTGGCTTTTGCCCTCTGAAGTGGTCCCACAGGTTCCAATAAAGGGTGTAAATAAATGGATCTAAATAAATGACGACAGCAAAGACATCAAAACAGTCTCACGACTAAATATCTTTGGGCACAATTTGAATAAATTAAAAGTGAACTTGAAGATTTCATACCACCGCCAAAGAGAAAAAAACATCCTGGATTTGTCCATTTATTTGGATGGTATCCAAAATGTAATGGGTTTGGATCATGCTCTGCCCCTCCACAGTCAAATGAAACATTGCAATGAAAAGCAAAACAAAACTGGAATATGAACATACATCATGACGAAAACATCTTTTCTTACCGAACTCACTTTAAAACACCTTGACCTTTTATTAATCTTTACAGTTTTTTACAGTCGCTTGTGTGTGAACATCGACACATAACCTTTGAAACGTCCATGAATCTGAAACCTGAAGCTCACGGCCACTGTCACCTACGTGTGTGTCTGGTATTGTTGTGTAGCCACGCAATGTCCTGAGCAATCTACAGGAGCCGAGACACTTTCTAAAGGTAATTTGTCACATTCATGAGTAACTGGCTGGAACTCCACTGAGGCTGTTTCTCCGGGATCCGTGTAGAGTGGAAGTTCTCAAACTACCCGGCTATTACTATACTTCAGTCAAGGTGGACAGTTGAGGTCAACGTGCAGCTGCACAAGGTCCTCTGTTAATGACGGTGAGTGTAACCTCCCTCACCTAGGGAGTCTTACTGAGCCGCACTAGCAGCACCTATAATTCAAGCTTTGGATGAATAGTTTGGCATTTTGAGCTGATTCAACCCCTTTTTTAAATGGGAAGATCGATACAGATCTCATTTATTCTTTATAAGATACTCCAGCATAAAATAAGTTAGCCAGGCTCTGTCCAAGTTCAAAGATACAGCTAAGAGTAGAAACACCTAAAGGTTCAGTGTGTAAGATTCAGGTGAAAGGGATCTATTGGCAGAAAATGAATATAAAATAATCCAAGTGATTGTTTTCACTACTATGTTTCATCTGAATTGTACAAATTGCTGTCCTAGAATGAGCCCTCTATAATTAAATACTTTATATTTACATCAAGAGCGGGTCCTCTCTACGGAGCCCGCTATGTTTTTTTACAGTAGCCCAGACTGGACAACTAAACACCCTTTGAGTTTTTATGACAACTGAAGGATACCACAGGTTCTCTGTCAAGTTTGGAAGGGGAGGTGGAGTTGAGGGGTATTAAGCTGCAACGTGCAACTTGACCACTAGATGTCCCTAAATTCTACACACTGAACCTTTAAGTGTGACACATTGTTTCCTGGCAAACAACAGTGTAGGAGAGAAATGAACAGTGAAACACATGCATTACATCATCTCTATTGTCTCTTATCTATGATGCCACCTGAGGGCAAAACAGATAAACAAGTGAAGGCACAAACATTAAGGGAAAGACAAATACAAATAAAGGAAAACACATTCAACAACTAGTGCTCCAGGAAGCTGGGGGGACTGTTGGGTTCAGATCAGCAGCCACCTTACAGAAACCCAGTGGGTCTTCATCCCTCTTACCTAACCATTTATTAAGTTCTCATATTTTTCTGGGCAAGAAAGTGATAGAAAAAGCAATCACTTATTCCATGTAACATAATGATACAAATGTTATTTCCTTTGGCAATTTAACAACAGAACTGTCTCCATCGTTGTTACATGAAGAGATGTTCCACTATGAAAACACAGTCTTTATAAACTTGTGCTTTATTAATTTTGCTGTGCGTGTGCACGCATGTGTGTGTGTGTGTGTAGGTGTGTCCGCACATTTAGATATAGATTTATGATGAATATTCTCTTTCACTGTGCTGAGTTGATTCAATGATTTGTTGTTTATTTGTGTGAATTTGTCAACTTTTCTGTGAACATCATTTATTAACCACAAATCATCAGAAACATGTCGATCATTTGTAAACGTTGCAGAGATTGATTCATCTCCATAGCGACGACTTGCTCAGGTGCAAAACAACCCATTTAAAGTAGGTGACGATTTAGTTACTTTATTTATTCATGTACATCAAATTGTTGATTTGTGCACAAACAGACATTTTCAAAATTTCTGTTTGTGCACAAATCAAACAATCTGATGAGATGTTGGCAGGTTTGTTTCTGCACCAGTATAACAGCCGCTCTTTTCCTCCTCTCTCCACTCAACTAAGAGCTTCACCACCTGGATCTAGCTCCACATTTACGGCACCAATATTTTTTGAGAAACATATTAATTTCCTCTTTGTAAGAAACCATGTGTAACTTGTTTTACCGAAATGTCAAACGTTTCCTTTTAATTGAGAAAGAACACAGCCTTCGGGGGCATTTTACCAGATCATTTTCTCCCTCTCTTCTCATGTTGTGTACTTCCTCTCAATATTTGTAAAGTGATGCTGAGTCTGTCTTGCTTCCTTGATGTTTATCTGCCAAATGACAGAGGATATTGTCAACTGAAGATAATAGTTTCATAATGTCAAGAAAAAGTGTTTTGTTCGAGTGTGTCAAATTAAGAAAAGGAAATTGGCTAAGCAATTATTTGGAAAAAGTTTTTGAAACACAAACTAATCAGAGCCGAAGGCAGGAAAGCAAAGTGCAGAAAATATCATCTGGTGCAAACAACAACCAACTGCTTCAGGACTTAATTCAACATTCACCACAGGTGTCTCTGTCTTATTCAAGAGATAATCTGCAGTTTAGAAGCACAGACATTGAATCACATTCTGTATTGAAGTTGATTTGTGAAGATAGGAATACTTCCATTATGCTAATGATGCTGTTTCTCTATCACTCCTCTCTTTCTCTCTCTCCTTGCATAATTTAAGGGAGAAATCTATTGTGAAGATAATATGATAATCCAACCATCAGCGGCTGGGAATATTTTTCGGGCCGTTTCAATTGAAAAGGTCACAGCCCTGAAAAATCCCCGTGACGGACACGCAAGCTTTTAATAATAACTTTTTTTGTTAGATGTGTCTGTTTATTACGGTCACAGTGACCGGTGACCAGTTTGCAGGTAGACAGGCAGACAGGAAATCCAAACTTCAAAATCAGAGAGACACTAGAAAACCAAACAGACACACAAAAAAAAAAAAATCTAAGAATTAGATATACAAATTTAAGAAAAACAGAGAAGAAATGTCAAAAATACCCCTTCAGTTCCCAAAAATGGATCGACCACAACACTGTACAGCACTTCAACCACCACTAATGGAACCAGAATAAAAGCTGATGGCCGACTGGTTTTCTTTTGGAGAGGAGAGGAACATCTTCAAAGGCCTGTTGAAGGTTGCACGCTGAAAATCTGCTGCGTTAAGTTACAGAGAACAGAGTGGAGATGTGGATGCCGAGGAGCTTTTGCGGAAGTTAGGTTGCAGGTGCAGTCAGAGCTGCTCCTGTGAAAGACTTCATACGTTTCTCACACCAGAAGCTCATAAGAAGCACGTCTGAGGTCAAAGATTCTTGTCTTCAGATTACAACTGAACACATTCATACATACAAAGAATAAGTACGACCTCATTCTCAAAACAACATCTTTATTTTACAACATTGTTCTTGTGACAGTACGACTTTCTTCTGAATTACTATACTCTCATAATATTACAACATTTTCTCTCATGATGCTAAAACTGTATTCTACGTTACTCACGTAATATTAGGATTTTTACTTTTAATACAGTATTGTGACTTTTACTCTCAAACTTTTACTCTCAAATTTGAATTGATAAATTGAAATGATATAATAATCAACTTATTTAACTCAATGTTTTCCAACTATCAGAGCATCTCTCTTCCTCTGGCTTTGCTCGTCCTCTGTCGCTTACTGAGCTAGTTCTTCTCCGGGGCCTGAGCTGAGCTGTCCATGGTGCTAAAAAGGTGCAGAGTGCAGTGCATTGGAAACTACCAGTAGTTTTAAACACTTTCTATTCCTGAGCAAAGTATTGATTTGCTTTTTAAAGTTGTTTACATAGAGAAGTATTTCTATGTTGAGCTGGCCATGATACCGAAAGTGCACAAAATTCGCAAAAATATGTTTTGCAATAGGTACTCGACACAGCATGCTTTTTAAAGTTATATTGAGGTAACTGGAGGCAAAAAAAAGGTCACTTCAATGTCAAAGTAAAGTGCTTTTCATTGAGGTGTGAGAACATTATAGAAAAAAAAAAGAGTGTACATAATTTAGTCAGTAAAATGTTTCAAATCTGTTGTACATGAATACATAAAGTAACTAAAACATCACCTGTCTATGTTCAGCAAGCTTTCAAGTCCATTATTTCCTGTCTTAAATGTCTCACTGCCCAGCCACAGTGTTGCACATCATAGCAATTATGTCTGTCCATTTTCACCATGTCAACACTGACACCACAACATGTGCAAAAGCAAAAGGGTTTATGGTTTCACAATTTACTAACGGATTCTCTGACCTTCGTGCTTCACACTGTCACCTTTGTTTAGATGTGGCCACAAATCACTGTAATGCCAGGTTCACAATAGTCACCACCGTATTAACTAATGACAACAGTTTTCAAGTTTTTAGCTCTAATAAGGGAAGTGTAACCATTTTGAAACTGTTCAGAGAGATGCAATTATGATGTACACAAAAAAATGGATGTGAAAATGTTACAGTGGTGCAGCAGAAGGATAAAATCTTGTTTTAACAGCTCAGACTGTTGTTGGGGAATATCCTTTATCCCTCATGGAAAAGGACTGCGTCAACATCCAGATGGTTCGATAGAACCTGTGGGACTTAATATATTTTTTTCCCTGATAGCTCTGTATGGAGCAGTGGCACTTGTGGGGAACCAACACTGTGAGTGATCTGTTCGCCTGAGGGCAGAGGATACTGGCTATAAGAGCTGGATGGCTTGGAAGCACAGGAGCTCCTCTTGAGACTGTAGCACCACAACCTGACTCAGCACCAAACAAAGGAGGACCACGCATGAGATGTTATGAAGATCATGTTTATTTACTGAGAGGAGATTAATATGTAGACAGACTAAAACAACTAAAGCAAATTGGGTGGAGGCCTTGGGAGAGTGATGGACTGGCTGACTGACACCGGCTTTTATGATGTAGCTGGAGCAGGTGAGACACCCTCGTAACCAGGGTGCGTCCACCAGGCTCCTGGACGGAGAGGCCCTCCACAGCAGGCAGCAGAGTGGTTTGCTATTTTGATGGGAAAAAGGAAATCATCAGAGTTAACTGCAGCTCATTGAAAAGTATCATAGATGTGTCAGAGGTAAAGCTCCAAGTTGTTTTTCTTTTCTCGTTTTCTTTTTTTAACTGAATGAAGAGATGTTTTCCAGGTGCAGCGCTAAATTCTGATAAAAGTTTAAAACTCTCACAAATGTCTGGTATAATAGTGAGTTAGAGGCAATGGAGCAAGGTATGGTGACAAGGGCCAGAAAGTCCACTTGCTTTTAATATTTCAAGTATTTAAAAAATCCAGGTTAATAGCAGAAGTCAATACCCATTTTGAAATTGGTAAGAATAACAATCTTCTATCTTGGAGGAGATCAAATTAGACAGACAAAAAATGCTTAACGGCTGCCTCTGGTGAAAATGCAAGGGCTCTGTGATGTCACATCCTTTCAACCTCTGAAAAGGCTTCAGGGGGCGCTATGAGGGTGAGGAGATAGGGCCAGGGGCAAGGCCATATTAGCATATCAGGATACATCCCTGTCACAAAAGATGAAGGAAGGCGTAGAGTTACTTTTAAGCCATTTTAAGGTCAGAGGGGGAATTTGTCATGTCAAACCTTTTGAATATGTAAGTTTGAGGAACAAAGGATTTTCAGGGGAAGTAATAAGCTGCTGAAGTGGGACTCTAAGAGTGGCCGACATCTGGATTCACCAAAAGCTGGAGATTTACTTTACGACATCACAAGAGTAGACCCTGGACTTCAGTCTCTCATCGTTCAGTTTCAGCAAAAGTTAGATAGTGAATGGTCCCATCAGAGAGACGGGTCCAATTCCAGGCCTCATATTGCTGTTGGTTTTGAACCAAACCAAGCAGGGAGAAAAGAAAGCAGGCTGCTAAGAACAAACTCAGACAAATAACATAAACTCACTACTCTCCTCTATTAAAAAGTTTGTCTGACACCAGAAGAGCTGAGGAACTTTCTCACATCGACCCAATATCACTAACCAGGAACATCCCAGTTAGGTATTTTTGATTTTCGACAATAAACAACAAAATTTGATTTCAAGGCTGAAATCAGATAATCAGATAACTGCAGCTGAGAGCTACCCAACATTGTTAAAACAGTTGGTCCAATATTAAATTTCTCAACGGGACAAATGCAGCGGATTATAACTTCTGGAATCTGATATCTCAGGTTTGGGATCTTTTAAGCTGTTTATCTGAACTCAGCAGTGTGGCTTCCTGCACTCAAACGGACATCACGACTCCTGCTACACGGGGCATGTTCACAAAGCTGCTGCTGCCGTGGAAAGGAGGCAGGTGTGCGCTGTGTGGTCCAATCAGCTCGGCTGATTATCCCCCTGGAAGAGGCCATCATCAGCAGACGCCCTGACAAGCGACTGGGTTTTTTGAGAGATGCAATTAGGGCCTCAATGGGAAATCTGCATCTGACACACACAGATAGGATTTTGGCGGCATCCACCCCCTCCCCCTCCCCACCCCACACACACACTCACATGTGCATTATGCTCAAACTGTGAAATGGAAAGCTCACCTTGAGTCACATCAGACGACTTAGCTGTCAGCGTATTTGGGGGGGGGGGCCTGAAAACTTGGTTACTGGCAATCACCTGCTGCATTCACTGTTCCAAACTAATTATCACATGCAAATGAATAAAAACTGCAGAGCGTAATATCTCATTAGAGATTCATTAAACAAACAACAGCCAATATATTAACGTTAAGTTGGAGAATAGGAGCAGTGATGCTTCGTATCAGATATGCTTTTTTAAATGTTCTAGTCACAGCAGCTGACTGCTCGGGCAGAGTCGGAAAACACAACTGCCCCGGTCAACTTTACAGACTGTGGAGGAAAACAAGCAGGAGAGAAGCGTTTGTTATGACTAAGTCTAGACGTGGGAATATGCCGTATTTTTTAAATTTAAATGAGGCCAGTCTGACGGCACAGCAGAGATGCCTTTGCAAATAAAAAAGTTATAAAAAAGCACATGGGTCATGCAACATAAAGTTGAATAAGACTAAACATTTGTTTTATGCAACAGAAAGAAAAAAAATCAGATGCATGCAAGAGCACATCCCTTGAGGATCAGTATATTATGAGTGTTATGAACCAGGCTGCACTGTTTGGCAAGTTAACTTCTAACTGCTAATTTTCTCGATCCTCATATATCTGGTATCTGGAGCAACACGCCCTCAGCCACACAACTCCCCGTGTTATTTTAAGAGCTGACTGATTTGCAGCTGAATGCCCACCTATATGAATGTTGTGGCTAACTCAGCTAGCTTGCTGATAGAACTCCATCCATTATCAATACGATTAGGACAGAGGCAGCGTACGTCCCAGAGACCTTGACAGCATATCACAGGGTCAACATACAGAGACAAACAAACATTCACTCTCCCCTACATTCAATTCAGAGTCTGCAGTGAACCTAACCCCAGCCCGCACGTCCTCGGACTGTGGGAGGAAGCTGGAGTATCTGGAGAAAAAACCAAGAAGACGCAGGGAGAGCATACAAAGAACAGGGATTCAAACCAGGAACCTTATTGCTGTGAGACGACTCTGAGACTTGTTAACCATGAGGCCCACATGATGTCTTTTTTGGTGTCCTCTTTCTCCACTTCATGTTCTGCATAAAAACTGAAGGGCAAACTGAAATTGTTCCCCTACAAGGTCTTTTGGATTGTTCCATCATCCAAGCTTAGTCTTCTTTGATATCCCCGATGCTCTCAGTGTTGTTTAGTGTGTCTCCAATTAGGGCCGTCTCGCTCCCTAGCTCGTCCTCTAGACACGTCTGTCCTCTCTCCGTCTCTGCTCCTCTGTCGTTGGATGCTCTGTCGCCGTCCATCCCCGTTGTAATGACCCCCACTGAGACCCAGTAAAGCAGGTTGGAATTCCCCCGTTGTTTGTTTGGGGGACTTTATACATTCGAAAAAAGATCAGCCCCTTGTCACCAGTGCAAGTGCAGAGATGCCAGCGTACAGATGAGGGGTCATTAGCAGATGCTACAAAAGGCCCTGCTGCAGTGGGTCCCAAAACCATTTCAAGGACCCTTTCCACCACTAATGAATCTTATAATTAACCCCCACGCCACTTTCACATCACAAATCCTCAAGGATCCGATGTGGGCACGAGCATGCGGCGGACAAAAGGGCATTTGCCTCGGCCTCCAAGTGGTAATTACCAGTATGATGTGTGAATCCTGCGACGCTCTCCCACCTGGTGTCCCATATTGTAAAAAGTGTGTCAACACAGGCGGTAAACACAACCATTAATCAACGCATGTCAGCAGTCCAAGGTAATGAAAATCTAAACTTATTGGTGATAATGCACAACATTATACAGTCAGCTCTGTTTACAGAAATAGAAGCGACAGATTTTCATGCAAAGGTCCGGTCTATTAATCTCAAGTGGGTCCGCAGTGCAGGATATTTCATCTCCGCTTAATGGGATGCAGAGCTGAACAGAAATGACCATGAATCATTCCTTGATAATTATTAAACATACATAAATATTTTTCATACACACTACACAACGAGTGAATATGTTTTCAGGTTCATAGCTTTAGAAGGATGTTAGATATACTATCCAAATAAAAGAGCTTGATCAAAGCCTAATGAAATGATGTCATGTATACAATCATTAAAATGTATCATTGCACAGCCAGACCTTCAATTCACGTCATCAAATCACTTACATCAGAGGACACGCTAAAGCAGCAAGTACATTATGTGTATATTTAATTATATGCATTTGGTTTACTTCTAGTTTTAACAAAAATGCATCTGAAGTTTTCCACATTTACTTTATTTCACATTTTGTTGACCATATTAAAAGTATGTGGAATGATCTTTTTAATCTGTGCCTCTCTCTCTTTTCTTGCCTCTTTTGTTAAACAACGGATGTCGACGGGTGTAAGTTTGAGTTTTTCATGTTACTTGTCAAACTGACTTTTTATTGTTTATTTTTTATTTTTGCCAAATGTTAACATGTCAGTTATAGTAGAGTTAACAATGATACAGGAGTTTTTTTTGATCAAGGTTCTGCATATCCACCTGTAGAAGAAGAACATTTATTCTGAACACTTTATATTCCTCTTTTCAAAAGAATACTCATTAGACATTTGGATGAGAAATTATTAAACCCGCAACACTAATAATAATAATATTAGCATTGCTTTAGAAACCTGTTTCTGGAGACCAGACTCATTCTTCCTCTGTTTAGGGCTTTAAAAACTTAAAAAATCTGACTCATCAGCAGCTAATTGCTCAATATGTGCTGAACTATGATCATCAGCTTGATGCTACTTTTGTCTGTTGTTTGCAGTTTGCTACTTTGGGCTGTAAACCAAAACAACGGGCTAAAAGAAGCTGAAATGCTCTTGATATCCAAGGGAAACTGCAGAACAGTGTGTGTGTGTGTGTCGCTATGAGAAACCTCTCTCACATGTAACATATTCATTTGGTGGGTTATGACTGTAGAAAATGAACGGTCATAACCCATTTGAGGTTCAGTAAATGTCACTGTTCTGGTTTCCTGGGTGAACATGAAAAGCCTTCTTTGCAGAATGCACTTGAAAGTCCTCTAAAGTGGGTAAGACTGGTGTTCTAATCACATGCTGTCAGTAATGAATGTCAGTGGCCAGATGCTCGCACACAGCCTGAAAAATAAAGTGGTACTTTTCTTGCAGCTTCGACGCCGGGCGCCAGGTCTCGCTTCCTCATATTTAATCTGTCACTCATCACCATATGCGCAATGATAACAATTATGAGAAAAAGAAATCTGCATCCTTCTGAAGGGCCTTGTCCCCTTTTTGTTGATTACAGAGGAAAAAGATTGCAGCGAAATGAAAAATCCATTAGAATCACTATTGTGCTGTCATGTGTGTGACATGTTGGAACCCACATGTGTGCTTTCTCGTAAATGGCATGTTTGGGTAAGAGCAGCAGCAGCAGTATCTAGACATATTTTCATCCACCAACAGGAACCTGAGAAGAGGCTGAAGTAGCTGATTTCTTGCGTTTATTAAAAATGATTTGATTCGAATACAACATCACAAACAAAGGCATGATGATATGGCATTGGAAATAAGAAAGGATTATTCTGTGAGCTTGTATGAGCCGGTACACTCGTGATCGTCATGCTCCTTGTTCAGAGGCAGCGGACTGGGATAATAACAGAATTTGACAAAAAAGTGCATGGGATTAAAATCGCCTACCCTATCTTTAATGTCCTTATGTATTTAGAGGATTGAGTTTTCCCTGCACGATCCTCCTCTGATTCTTTGAATGCTCCCTCAAAGAGCTGAGTATTTTCTGCAGACTTCAACCTTCTAATGTAAATGGTACATTCCATGAAAGGGGTTGTGTCCACATGAAAATGTAAGAGGAAAACATAACAAGGCCATTTCCTCAGGAGATTTATCATCAAGGTTGAGCACTTTGAATGACACAAAATATTGTTTGGCAGCCATTGGCCTTTCTTTTGGTGTCAGCTTTTATGGCCTCTATTACTGAGATGTTGTTATGATCATTGCTTTTACAGCAATACAACCTTTCATTTCAAGTTATCGAAAGACACCGCTCACTAATCATTCTGCAAATACTTATGTTTGCCCTTGTGAAAGCACGAGGTAGTAAATCTCGGTTATAATGGGCATTATTACAGTGAGCGTGCAGTTAGTGACTGGTCTGCTGTAATTAACGCACTCAGTATTTCATTTTACCAGTGGACTTTTATCACTGAAAATAGCAGAGAAAGAAACTCTTAATCATTTGAAGCTTACTCTCTGGTTCCTCTTAACAAAAATGTTTGAATGTTAAATATGTGGAGGGAAGAGGAAACAGACGTCCCTGCAGACCTCGTAAAAAGCAACATTAAGCTTCTCTTATTAAGCTCAACTCTCCCCTTTCCCTACTGCAGCCAAGGTTTTGGGAACATACTGTAATGGAGCCTCCTTAGGCCTTCCCCTCAGCCTTATATTGGCCTCCTGCATCAGCTCTTCTCCTGGAGCACTGCGGCAGCTACACGATCAATAAAGAGGGACTTCATAAACTGGAAAATATCTCCCCCATAAAAACACTTAACTAGTTACTCTTCTAAACAGGCCTGCCCTGCTGGAAATATTTGATTAATAAGTGTTAAGTGCTGAATGACACCACAGGTAATGTTCCATAATCCTCTTTAATGGTCCCAGCAGACAGACTGAGTCACACCAATTATCTGATGAGTCACACAAACACCCGAGTGCATCAAATAATGGACCGTTTGTCAGGGCCGGAGAGAGAGAGAGAGAGAGAGAGAGAGAGAGAGAGAGAGAGAGAGAGACAGAGAAAGAGAGAGAGAGGGGAGATTGGATCCTTCTAATGTAGCATTTTGATTATGTCCATTCAAGTCAAATTATTACTTGAGCAAAGATCAAATACGGATCATGGTAAATAGTGTAGACATTTCTGCACTATTTCTTTTTTTTGGACTAATGACATTTAGCTGCAGTCACACACATAACCTCAGGGAAGAGAAACACCCCCAGAATTCCTTGCAGATTCAGGATTCAGCGCCGAGTTGCCTTCTCCCCGACGACTTTAGAGGATGGTTGAAAGAGACGTTTGAGAACAACTACAAAATGCAGTTAGTGCTTTAAATGTGTGAATTCTCAGGGGGAATCTCTTAAACGGGTCTAAATCTAAAACATGAATCTAGAATATATAGATTCAACGATCCCTCAAGAACGCCTGCTGTGTCAGCATTTTTTCTCTGTGACACGGCTGTCGTGGAATGACCTTCAAGTGGAAAATTCAATTGCAGTAAGTTGTGTATAAGACAAGAGTTTATAGAAGCATCTTATTTTTGTAATGTAAAGACTGTAATGCTTTGTGGGTTCTGGATAAAGAACTGTTATGTGGGTCAAAACAGAAATTCCATCGCATGCAGTGTAAATGCAGAAAAAACAGACGGTCTCGGGTGGCTGATCCGAGGCCTGTAACTGATCTTGAGAGAGACTCAGGTTGGAGTATATCTCCATGCCAAATAGCTGAATAATAACGCTGCTTCATCAATGTTGTGTGGGAGTTTTGCCTCGGACCACAGTAAATGACACAGTTAGTGAATTCACCCTAGTTTTTTGGTTCGGTATCAGTTTTAATCCCAGTTCACACCAACAAGCCTGAAAAAGAAGATCAGGTGACCGCTCACGTGCACTGGGCCTGTGTGTGCCGGTGTACACAGGAAGACTGGAGGCTGGAGTAGAGTGGACAGCAGGCGTATACTTAGCAGAGCTGATGAGCTGTCAAATGAAAACATAGCAGTGTGGAAATATCCTGAGTGAGTAATCTTTACAGTTTTCTGGATATACACAATCTGTAGACAAGGTAAATAGTCCATGTGGAGAGTAAAAGAGGAAAAACCATTGAACCAATGTTCTATTGCCTTTCTAATTCATTTGATTTTATTTGCAAATATCTGCTCATAGAGATAAGTTAAAATGTCATCTGGACCGGAAATCCCTAAAATAATTCTCTATTTGTGTTTTACATGATGAAACGTTCTGACTCATGTGATAAAAGAAACAGAAGATGGAGTCATGGCCCACATGTATAAACCGGAAACCCCCAAATACTGGCAATTCCCCCCCAAAGGCAAATTCATTGGTGATTGAGTTGTAACCCAGAAATCCAACACAGACCGAAGTAATTTAGTCAGTGGTATTGATCAGTAACTCTATTAACCCCCTTTTCCATCCAGATCACTCTGGATATCTGTCCCTTTAATGATCACGATGGTCGTCTTCGTTCTGGGAGTGACACTGTGACCCCGGTGCTAGCATGTGTGAGGTGGGGGTGTCGTGAGGTTGTGTTCTCCTGGAGACAAACTCGTTATCTAACTGGCTGAGCCCATGTCCCCATGATGTCTGCATCTCTGCCGCTATCAGTTAATGAAGCCCAGTGTGGAGCGAGGAGCAGCTCTAAGCCCACCTGCAGGACACACATGAGGAGCGGGGGGGGGGGGATTTGTGGACGGGGAGACCCTCTCAGGCAAACAGCTCAGAGCCATAGAGCCTCGGTCTAGGATCATGACTCGACATGCCTAAAATGGAAAAACCTAAATATGCTAATCATATATATTGCCTCAAGATTTGCTGTATGTCACAAGTGTGGGCACCGAGGGGGGCATGGTGTGTAAAGGACATCTGTAATTGAGAAGGAAGCAGCAGCAGCAGCAGCTCTCCAGGAAACAAGTAAATAAATATATATATAAACGTCAAAAATAGTTTGGTAGAAATATTCCCCCGAAGATGTCTGCACCAGTAAGGAGGGAGTCGAGCCCTGTGGGTGGAAGGTGCCCGTCAGGTTCACTGAATTCCACACAAGCCCATCAGTCTGAATATGACTTCACCTGAGGGAGTGGATCCCCCACATGCAGCCGTCTGCACCGAGCTGTTTTTTCTCTCTGGGGGTAATTTGTGGCGCCGCGCGGGCAGACATCAATTCTTTCTGACGTGGAGAGAAAATAGGAACATTTAAAGGCCTTTATTTGTCATCGTTTTTCCTCAGACAAATTTATTACCATGGAGGTCGCTGGCCTCGAGATACCCGGCTCCCGGGGTTATTGTATTTCTTTTTTTCGCGCCCATGTGAGTGGACTGTTTTGTAGCTACACATGTATTTGTGTGTCTGAGTTGGACATAAGCGAGCGCAGGCACTTAAAACACAGACAACAAAGTGCTGCATGACACACGCTGGACAAACGGTTATTAAGCTAAGTGGCCTGTATGACAAATATCATGAAGTGTGAAGACTGCTGAGTGCCAATTATCAACAATAACTTATCTACCTAATTCATTCAAACCAGTGAAGTGCCCGTTCTAAAACCTGCCTGTTTGGAACCACTTGAGAATGAATCCTTGTCTTATGTGAGTCCACCTCAAACAGCTCAACAACAAACTGTCATTTTTTGGGGTTTGTGTGCTGGACGATGTGTGCAGAGCTTTTAATAAACAGTCTATGGTGCAGAGTGAAGTTAGAGGACTTTGTGGTCATCCTACCTGGTTTATCTGCAATCAAGATTTTATAATCAGTGTTTTTTATTAAACCAAACTGAATTTTCTTTATTACTGTTCACGTGTGTGGCTCTTATATAGGTTTCAATGATTGACTTAACTGATGCTATTATCTTCATATAGGCAGTGAAACGAACATTGAGCTTTTACTTTGAAGACAAAACTCCAAACAAGAAGTGATTCCGTAGAGGAAGACAAGTTTAACAATTTTTTTTATATATTGAACATTTAAATTAGCATCAAACTCTAAACTACATTTTATCTGGCAATAAACAATAGATATGCCAAATGCAGCCGATTAGATAAGCGGTTTGAGAGATCCTGGTTCCACAGACGTCTGTAGAGTCGGTAGGTAGATATTTGATTTTCACGGCAGTTCCAGCTTCAAGCAGCTTTAAAGCAGTTGGCAGCGGAGTTAAGAATGAACACACAGTGCACTCGGCTCCAATGTCAATTTGACTTGGTTCCTCCAACTTCTCGCTCGAATAAATACTCCATCTGTCTGCACTGATCTCATCACCAACATTGCATATAATCCCCCTTCTTAGACGTCAGACTGTACCCTACTGATGATGCTCATCCAAGTCAGATGACACTGCAGGGTCTCACCGGGGGGGAAT
Source organism: Platichthys flesus (assembly GCF_949316205.1). Classification (NCBI taxonomy): domain Eukaryota; kingdom Metazoa; phylum Chordata; class Actinopteri; order Pleuronectiformes; family Pleuronectidae; genus Platichthys; species Platichthys flesus. The sequence continues at coordinate 6,820,986 of NC_084957.1, forward strand.
CAAACCTCCCCGAGTCTTAAACAGCTTCCCGAGGCCACATTTTCATCTAAACCCGTCTCCTCACAGTGGACTTTTCTCTCCCCTCCCTTCAGCAGCGGCGCACAAACACAGCCTCATGCCACGTAATCTGTCTTTTCCTGACATATGCACATATGTTTGTACAGACACGCACACAAAGCTCCGGAAATGTGCACACGCCTCAAAGTAAACGCAACAGACACAACGTTATCACACACACTTTTGCACTGATGCAGGAATACAGACCCAGACAGACACACGACCACACTCACACTCAAATAACGGAGAGGGGTAGAGGAAGCTCACAAAGGGAGTAATCCAGCACCAAGGAAAATGCCAAGTGTCTTATTAGTGGTTTAGTGGAGATGGCTGGGAATCGATGAGCGACCCCGCTGGTCACAACACAGCACTCCCCGAGACACACATCACGGCGCTCATTCTGCACCATCCATCATAACAAACACACACACACAGAAAAAATGTTTGACAGCTAAAGACTTTCTCCCTCTTATCCCCCGTCTGTCCTGTGCTTTGGGACCGACCAGGGTGTGCTGCCAAGCGGAGACACAGGCAACATAAGGAGTTCCTTATTTTCTGCTTTGGTCTTTGGAGATGGCTCCTCATTTTCACCTCCATGCTGCACACAACTTTTTAGTTTTTCATGTTGTGCTTCCTTGAAACTCTTTTGATGGGGCAAAACTTTCTAAAATGCTTTTAGGACCAGCTGATCAAGGAGATTCGGTCTCTGTCTGAACCCCTAGTGATGTACACATGTAAAGCGGCCATGTTCATAATTCAACAGTTCAAAGGAACTGACGACAGTTTGAAGTTCTCCTCTGGAGAAAGAATATATTTTGTTTAAACAGGTAGTCTTGTCGAGATCGCGATAATTCGTAGACATTAAACACACAGTGAAATCAAGTCACTATAAGAAGTGAAGTCAAGTATTCACTCAAGCGAGCATCCTCCTGATTATTCTGCAAATGTTGAATTATTCCTTCAAACAAATACATCATGTTAATTCTGAAATTACATTATCATAATTTCATCTCCAACTAATAACCTTTTTCTAATAACCAGGAATCATTTTAACATGTCCAGCCCTGTCTTATAACTAGACGTGTGGACATGTAGATGAATGGGCTCCATTAGCTCTAATCCTCTGAAGTTAGAACCCCAAAATGATGAACAGGATATCAGAACAGGGGGAAAAGAATCTTCTCTGAAAGGCCTCATCATTTTACATAAATCCCAGTTTGCGAAACAAAAGCAATTATCCTCATTATTTATCTCTAATCCTGAAAAATACCATCAACTCATTCATTTCTACCCTTTGCACTAAATTTAAGGAGATATTAATGCGAGGGAAAATGTGTGTTTGTCCCTCACCCATCACATTTTTTGTTTTATTCCCGAACATACAAAGAGTTTCCTGACTCCCTCGCTGTGACTCTTTTGACACAGACTTGATTTTAAACTGTTGCTCAACACATCTGCTGCAAAAGTGACACCCAGTAGAATTAATGAAAGATTCAAATGGGGATGTGGTCACAAAACCAGGCAAGATGACACATTATCGCTTTGTTTCCCTCTCACTCCTCTGCCTCTTTTTAATCATGTGGCAAGCTGTTGTGAATGTATCGCGTGAGACGGGATAAACAAGGTTATTCCACATGAAAGATGTGCAGATTGCGTGGCAGCGGTATAACCGACAGGGAAACAGCTGGTGGGTAATGGTGTTTCCCGACAGAGGAGATGCTGCAGATTTGACCATCTTCCACACTGCACAGTTTCTTTTCCCTCTTACACTTTCAGGCCGAGTCCTACCCTTGTCCATACCTGCACTCAGCCAGAAAATGAGCTGGAAAATGCCGAAGGGACTCAGGGGACCCGATCAGTAAAACCAGTCGATAAAATAGTTGCCGGTCAGAAAACTATCCCCCAGTAGCGGCTCCAGCAGCTACGCTCACCTGGGACAAATATCATTTAGCAATGTGAAGTGCAATGGCCTCAGAAAGTATTTAGACCCCTTCTCATGCTGCACTCTTTGGCTGTGTACCAATTCAGGGGCCACCTCCTTCACAGGATGCAGTCTACGTGGTCCTAGAAGGAGGTGGTCATCGTTTTAATGCCTCTGTGTTTTTTAACATTTGAGTTGTTAGCTGTTTGGTTGAGCATGATACTCAAGCATTGGACATCTCATTGATTGCCGGCACCATTACCTCTTTGAAAATTGGTTTGTAAGAAAAGCGCAGCCTCTGAATTGAGACAAAGCAAATGTGTTGTAGACTTAGTGGTGTTTTCTCTCCTAATCTACACTCTGCTATGCATAATGACAAAGTGAAAACACATTTTTTTGGGGGGGACATTTCTGCTAACGGAAAAATCTACAACTCAAAATCTCTTAATTACAAAAGCAGTCAGACCCAGAATTAATTTGCAGAGGCTCCTTCGGCAGCAATTACAGCTCAGAGTCTTCTTGGGTGAGTCTCCACAGGCCTTGCACACTTGGATTTGAGCAGTTTATCCCATTATTCCTGGCAGATCCTGTATTATCCAGGAGATGGCCAGTGCCCGGTGTCTGAATCTCCTACCTTGAATTATTGAGCTGACATGGATCAACACATTTTATATTCAAGTGCGCGTCTTTCTAATCTACTTCTAGTCTATTTGTTTTACAACAGATGGACTCGAATCAAGCACATCTCCATGATAACTAAAACAAAGAAGTTAGATGAACACTGTTTGATAATCACAGCAATGGGCCTGAATACTTCTCTAAATGACTAATTTCAGTTATAAATAACGCTGCATTTACTTTATCAAAATAAATTCTACAAAAGGATAAATCATGCACAAGGTGCGACTGTTTCTTATTTGATTAGAGATAATGAAGCAGCAAAGAAATGATTAAAAAACATCAACGTGAAAACAAGCTGGAAACTCCTCCGGACCCACCTACATACAGTATGTTCATAACACAATTAATCATTCTGGGCTTCAGGTGATTGTGCTCCGTGTGCTGATCTGAACACAGCACTATCAGAATCTAAGAGGTCGATGAGGTAAACCCAAAGAACAGTTCTATCTCTGAATGAAAGTTTAACATTTGTCCTTCTCAAGCCACATTCAAGACTTCATCCTTTGTAAAGCTGTGTTTTGTGTGTTTTAAAATTTGGTGTAGATGCTAATTAAAATCTGGATCTGGTGAATTTAAACAAGGTTTCATTAGGGTACTGATGGGCCTCGGTGGAGCTATGTGCTCTCTTTACTTACTACGATATCTGCACATAGCACAGTACACATGATAAGAGGAGACAAAGATTATGGTTTTGGTGAAAAGACAATAGCGAAAATATAATGAGGAAAAACACCTAAAGGATTTAATGTGATTGACACATTTACAAAATTTAAAAAGCAGAATCCCATTTTCACATGAACTTTCACTATCTGCTTCCACCAATAACTTCTTATTATTTTTTTCTCTAGTGTGGTTAATCCAATTTGAATATACCAACATTAGCCTTGACTTTACCTTTGCACATCAAGGTCATTTACTGATAAAGTTTTGAAGATCTATGCTTTGGAAGTTTTTTGCACTTCTCTCTGCACTGCGATTCAACATTGCTCATCTTGCTTTTTGCACGTGCAAATTTCTATCTTTTTCTGATCTCTTAATGTGTATTAATTCCTTTTCTATTTTTTTCTAACTGCGTGCTGTGAAATTCTACCAAAGCAACTTCCCTGCAGGGATCAATGCAGTTTTCTCTCTGAAGTGAACAGAACTGTGATGAGACTCACTTCCCTCCCATCCTGTGACCCACCGCTCACTCTCTGCCTCGCTCCATAAAGATCACACTGAACCATCCAACGAGAGAATGAGTGGCCTGCCTTCCCCTCACGGCCGCTCTCTGAGCACTTTGAATGCCACAGGTGGTCAAGGAGAGGCGGAAGGAAATACTTCCTCCATACAATTAACATGCACTCCCACAAGGCTGCGTTCGGAAAGTCCAAATTATATCCTTTCCTAAGAGCTACGGCTTTACCCCAAAGGAAAACGTGGAAAGGTCAAGGAAGGATGTGAAGGAGACGAGGAGTTAGGAAAAGAGAACAACTGTGCAGAGAAGATCTGACTCCGCTTACACTCATCGTTATTTTTAAAACAACTTAATTTATCCCAGATGACACGCACAACACGTACAGTACTCTGTGATGTGCGCTGACAATAAAAATACATCTTGTGTATTGAGAATGACTTGTCACTTCTCACACTCTGCCTTAAGGTGATAAGGAGCTTTTATTCTTCTCACTTTGATAATCAGAAAATCCATCTGCCGCGGCAATAAAACTGACAGACAGGATTTCGGAGTGAGATCAACAGAAGAATCCAGCTTCTGTCCTGACCTTTCCTTTTGTTGCTGTGACAGAACTCGGAGGGTTTTGTAGTTTCCCCCTTAGTGACTTGAAGATTTGTAATTTCTCTCCGTTTGTGAATATTCTGTCAAATACCTAAAAGGTGCTCATGCATTAGGTTCTTACTTTGGCTCCAAATGGGGTTTAAACACAATTAGGGAGACGTATTCACGAGACTGCTTCGATTGGAGGCTTCTTCATCCCGGGCACATGCACTCTGCTGGACGATAGATGTGAGAGACGCATCAATATTTCCAACTATCTCACTACAAGAACTTAATGTGCGATCCCCGAGATGCCAAACTCTTCCTTTTAGCTGCACAACAGTTCATTCCACCCGTCTCTCAACACCATTCATTCACTTACATTAAGAAAATCACTGTAGTTTTCACTTTTGGCTGTTCAATTCTGTTGATGTCACGATCTAAGTTGTACCTATACAGAGATAGATCAAGGACTTTTCTTAATCGGGGGCCATACAGGGGCCACAACTTACACCCAGAGGGGCCAATTATATTTCCAGGATCTATGCTTGGATCCTGATTCAGTAAGTTGTACATGTCAGTTATCTCTTGTTTACTGTTGGCTCTCTAGCTTTGATTCAAAGCCACACGTCATTGGGTTATTTTGAATATTGCTCCTAGTCCAAGCACATTGTATTCTTCAAAAGAGCATAAAAGCAAAAATCCTTAACAACCTGGCATATTCATTGTTAGCATTGTTAGTAGGTGACTATTTAATGTTTTTTAAAAGCTGCCCCTGGCTTTAATCTTTTCCGCTGGCCCCACCCCTGAATCCACTTCGTTCCTATGACATTAATTAACATGCAGCATATTAGCAGTTTTTTATTTAAAATGACTTGCAAGGTGCAGATGAGGATCATTTTGCATCATCAATCAAACAGGTTTTTTTTCAATTTGAATCAAAGCATTGCACTGAAAGATAAGTACTAATAACAACATACTGTAATATTTCTGGCACACAGCACACAGGTAAACAGAGACGGAGACAAACCCACCTTCGTGGCATTAGAGCACACAGGCAGGATGGAGGCAGTGCGCAGGATAAGGATGAAGATGTAGAGCTCATCCCTGCCTTAAATCCAACTTAATCCCAGGGTCCAATCAGTATTCTGCTAAGGCCTCCTTTCAGACATATTTTTCATCTGCTCTGTAAGCTTCCAGTGTGTGTTACAGCATCTCAAGTGAAAAACTTAGTGCTTCACCTGGTTACCACAGAGAAACAGTGAATTCCAGTCATTAGTAATGAATGGACAGTGGGTAATGTTTTTTCTCCCCCACAGACATTTTGAAAAGGCTCAGGGAGTGGTGACAGAAAAACAATTGGTGGTTTTGATTGAACCAAACAAACTGAGATGTCACTATCCATCCATCCATCCATCCATCCATCCCGCTTATCTCTTTGAGGGTCTTGGGGGGTGGGGGGGCTGGACCAAACAGAGGTTGAGTTCACTCCTGCCAGAGCATTAAGCATCAACTTCAGTTTCATGTACGGAAACATATTGTATCTGTAAATAGAATACATTTGAACCTCTGAAATTATAATTTATACCATCTTTTAAGATGCTACCCAACCCACATTTTGGGTAGAGTACAGCTGCACCACAGCACCACTGTCCCTACAAACCTATTGTAAATAAACTAGACAAATATCCTAAGTATGTCTCAAGTCGTCCTCTAAATGTGAAACCCCAGAGAAGGGTTAAAATCGATCGATGTGACAGAGATATAACGATGCAGGCATTTCCATACTTTTTTGATTACCCAAGTTTCAGCCCCTCTCAGAATGAAAGACACCGCATGAGCTTCTGATCAACAGTCCTTTTGTTAATCACCTGTTAGCTTCAGATTCTTGCCTTCATGAGTGACACAACTCTATGGTGCACAAACATCTGGAGAGCAACTCTCAGCTCTCATTGTGAAGCTGTTAATTGTGTAACAGGTACATGTCACCAGCTGTTTGTTTTCCTTTAGATGTTAGAAAGTGAAAACTGCTCCTCAGATGATCTCTTATTGGGGCGTATGTATTTGGCAACTTGTCTTCAAAGAGCATCACTTGAGTGTTTAGAGACATGAGAGAAGAAGAAGAAGACTTTTCTGAAAGACAAAATACAAATACAACAAATAGAAAGGAGAAGCTGTGCATCTTCTTTTTTTTTCCCACTCTGAAAGGTCACCATAGCCTTTGGCAGTGTTTGATTGGCAGTGACCAGGATATTGCTGAGGCTGAGCGAGCCGGCCGCTATCACCGCTGCATCTTCGACTTACTCTGAATCCTTGAATCTCTCGAATGCCACAGTAACGCGCAGTTGACGCACTTTACTGGAGAGGAGATGAATCACTTTTGATGTTAAGACACAGGCTGGAGCAGGAGGTGGCCCGGTGAGTCCTATGAGACCTGAGTGGATGGTGTTTTACCTGCGAGAGAGCAATATCTTATCTGAATAAGTGTTTGATATCTTAGTTATTCACGGCCCATTGCTACATAATGGCCACCTAATTCTCCCGCTTCATTGCGCACGGTATGTAAATGTTATGCGTCTTACAGTCCGCCCTGATTCCTGAGGGAGATTCTCTATGGAGGCCGACCGGCAGCGAGGAGGAATAGGCGGCTGATTAAAATTAACTTCAGCTAATCCCACGGCGGCTGGTTGGGGTCACCACTTCCCAAACAAGCGTGGACACTTAGAACAACATCCATCCGCACGTTTGACAAAGCACATAGGAAATGAATGAAACAGCACGCAGGTTTCCAGCCCCCCCCCCCCGCGACAATTAAAGCACAGCGGACTCTAGACGAGGCACAAAGTGTTGATCCCTGCCTGCGAGAGACACGCTAACATATCGGGTGAACACGTAATGAACAGTCTGCAGCAGCTACGGGTCAATTCGTTTAAAATTCATCGGAAAACTTGCAAACAGTCCTAAATAGACATTGTAAAAAAAATTCAAACAGAGCCTCTCGTGCAGCGGCTCCACGACGAGGGACTGCGTCTCACTTTTGACTCACACAGTTTTTGAAGTTGCTGCAGGACTTTTACACAATAGCCCCCTTTGCCACATTGCTCTAACTCATCATACCTGTCAGCCACGTGAGGCAGCTTTGTGCCTACGGCACGAGGGGACCCGCTGTGTCGAGGTTCATAACAACACACCCCTACAGCCACATGTGCTGGGATTGAATTCATTACTCTTTTAATGGCCTGCACACAACAACGTAATTTCCTGACGCAATTATTGCCCGTGCACCTCATGCAGGTAAATGTGAGGCAGCCCTTCTGTGTCCCGCTGTTGCCCATTATAAATAGCTCCTAATGAATCATTACCTTCAAACCTACCAATGCACCTTTGACATGAGTTATATGTTACAGTGCTGGTGAGAGCGTTCTGCCAGGATTCGTCAGATGGGGTAATTACGGCCTCTTTCAGTTTAATCTGCTCTGGCCGCAGCTCAGCGCAACATGTTGCACTGAGATTACGTGGGGGTGTCGGAGAGTTGGGTTGTTGTGCTTTTTGAGTCACAGGAAAGACTACTCAAGTAATTAAACACTGATATAAACTGTGTGATATGAATGTGTACATTTTAATATTAAATTCACTCATGTGTGTGCTACAAAACCTTTGAAATGCTAGTTGAGGAGATAATCAAAGATCATCACAGGGCTGATTCAAAGAAAAAATAATATGAATACTAGACATGATTAACCTTTATCTCTTATCAACCTCTACCACACTTGAAATAAGCTGACTGGCCCATTGTGGCTGATCTCAGACCTGGAGAGCAGCCACAATGGGCCAATTCCCTCTTTAAGGCAAAGCAAAAAACAAAAATGGGTAAAATATCAAACCCACAACAATAAAATGAAACAAAAACAATTGGACATTGACCTGATTCTGCTTCAACACCAGTGAATGGGGCAGTGAACACACAAGTACACGAGTATTATGATTGAGGATTTTCATTGTATATGGTCATGTTTATTAGTGATAGCGATGGAAATGTCTTTGCAGCGGTGAAAAGATGATGATAAGCTTCAATTCAATGTTTTTTTCTTTCTCACAGTCTGATAATCTCCCAATGGGAATTCCTGGATCTGTGAGACTGGAAACAACAGCCTCTATTAGCCTCCGCATGGCAGCAATAAGCCATAAATTTCCCTTTAGACTCGGTTAAATAATTGGGAACCAATATTTGTTTCCTGTTACACCCCAATGAAACATCCAGCGTGACGACGCGTGATCCTCCGTAATTACATCCGCGGTGGGTGTGAAGCAAGCCTCGCCTTCATCGTGTGGCCTCTCTGTGATCACAGAGATGAAGGGCTTCTAGCGGAACATGCTGATGGATAAGACGTTGTTTTGGCAACATCATAAGACAAATTAACTGAGAAACCTTGCATACGATGTGACCGACTGTGTCGTGGTTGTAAATGAGGCTAAACAAGGTTCATGGCAGTCCCTGGCTCTGATGAGGAGTGCCAGCAAATCAACAGTGGCATCTTTACAGTCGTGCATTGTGAAAAAGTACACCAGCCTTGGAAGTGTTTGAAGCCGCCTTGTCATCTGCCTTTATGTATGCATGTGAAGGTTGTGCCAAGAGGCCTCTCAAAATCTGACAAGACCCTTTTAATGTTTGTGACCAGGGCGGGGGAGTGAGGACCCAGGCTCACCTGTTTGTAGGCGACAGAACTTCCATCAAAATACACTTTTCATTGCCTCACACTTTTATTCTTAATGGTAATGCCTGTGTGTGTTGTCCGTCGCATTCTGATCGTCTCCGACTCCCTGATCCGTTTTTTTTTTTATTTGCATAAACAGACTGCTCAGGTGACAGAGTTCCAACAAGCCGGTCTGAAGTGCTCGGGGGGCACACACGTTTGTTTTGTTGTGCTGCAGCCGGCTGGTGCTGGTAGTGAGAGATTTAATCAAGCTAACCACAGAGGATCTGGCGTCAGTAATTACACTCAAATTAGACTCGGCAGATACCTGCGTTAATCGGCTGAGGGGGAAGCGGGGCCATCTTATGTATGCAAGCTGTTGCGGAAACATATGCCGCTCCAGATCAGACATGAATCTTTAATCAGAATAATCAGTAACACTCTGACCCCCGTTATTTAGTATTTATAGGCAGTATGTAAACATTTAATTCATTTGTAAGTCATTGTGTATTAATGCATTTGTCAACAACGTAAATTCTCCTTTGAGCAGCCGTAAGTGTGGGCTGATGGATGATAAACCACCGATATTATCAAATAAAATAAACCTTCATTTGATGATGTCATCATTTTCATCAGACAGATTCCTCTACATGAGTAAAACTACATTTGAGTGCATCATAAACCGTTAAGTGTGCATATATAAATGCTCACAGGGTAGGAGTCAAGGTAAAGTGATACCAAAATGATTAAAACCTGGATTTAAGAAAACAAAGCCAACGTGTACTCTGCTCGCGCCCCCCCCCATACTCAATCAAAAACACATTATAATTGAGCACCTTATACACTTATACCATACAGTCCTCAACCGCACTTCACAAACCAATCATTTAAGAGTAAATGTGAATATAAGCCGTACAGTAGAATGGCATCTTGTTTATTCTTTAGCCCGTTTGAAGCCGGGTGGCCACAGATGGTGAGAGAACTGAAGCTCAAGATGAAAGACACAAGGTGTAAAATGGCTCATTTGAATGCAAGGGATTAGTTTGTTAAAAAAACTTGCTGTTATACTGCTTTAAAACACCAAGCCAGGTTTAAAACATATAATAAAAGAGAAGAAAAAACGATTTAGAATTTTATTTCGTTGTGTGGCAGTCACGTGTTTCATTTTGATTGTCAGCAAATCTTTTCTTTGTCTGTGCAGCCAAAGTGAAAATGAAACATACATTATCTACGTGCGCCAGGAGATTGCTCCGGAGAAAGAGAGGCCCTGCAGTGTTAAGAGCGATGGAGCCCTCAGAAATTGCAAAGAGCTCAAATCACTGTTTGAGTGAGACAGAGAAAGAAAGAAAGAAAGAAAGAAAGAAAAGCCAAATAGATGTGTTTACATCGGCAGTCACTGAAGGTAGCACCATAGTTCATGTTATGATGCAGGTGATGCTTTTTCCTACATTACAGAGAAGAGACAAATAAATGATAGCCCCTTTAACGATTTTATCATGTAGAAATTGAAATTTGGTTTCAGCTGAGTGAAATGTTTCTTTCAGCTGTCATGTTTGCGTTGGCCTTCATCAGGGTCCGCCTGAGACGAGATGGGCTTCTGTTGAACACGTCACCTGCGGGCCCGGAAGCCTGAGTAGTGAGCTGCGTGACACACTCTAATTCACATTGTTTGCTTAAACATCCAATCGGTCCTGCTAGACTGCTTCTCTCATTAATTTCCGCGTCCGGGCTTGAAGTTGTGTCTCCCGTGTTACCGAATACAGGAGGTAATCTAATTTGCGTGTACTGCCGAGCCTCTGCTCTCCCACAGTCCAATAACTGCCGCTGTGTAGTGAGGGAATAGGAGCTGCATGTCCACAATGAAAAAAATGAAATAAAAAAGATTGCCGATTGTTTATGTGGCTGCTCATTGTTTTGAATCTCGACTCCACTGTGACACGGCTTGTTTTCTCCCAATAAGTTATTACACAGATCAATTAGATATAATTAGACCACAGCTTTAACATATGCGGAATCCTTCTCAAGTATATGAAAAAAGTCTTGACAGTGTTTATCGTACAGTTTCACAGCTATGTCAGCCGCTCTGTCTCCTGTCTCCTGTCATTCAGTGCATGTCATTCATGACACTAATTTATTACTCTTAATGAATTGTACAAACTGAATTCATAAATCATGGGTAAAAGTGTAGCGCCCGTTCTAAACCTGTCTGTTTGCTTCTCCTGTGTTAATGCTAATGCTCCAGAGCTACTTTAGAATTATTCCTTGTTATCAGTGAGTACTCCTCTAGCAGTTCTACAATGTACTGTCACTTATGCTGGATGCTGTGTGAAGAGCTTTTTATAAACAGTCCATGGTTTCTAGTGAAGTGAGAAAACGTTGTGTTCATCCTACCTGGTTTATCAACAGTCAATGCGGTTCGTAAAACATTATTGTTCAGGTGTGTGGGTTATATGTAAGTTTGAATGCTTTATAAATTTTTTCCAAAGATAATCCAAGTTCACAACATTTCAAAATAAAAGCTCTGTAGTTCAGCTCAATGACTTTACAGCAACAGAATTAATTATTGTGTTTTTACTTTGAATGCATCTTGTTAAAGAGGCAACGATTCTCTGAATGTCGTTGCCATGACCGAGATCAGCTCGTGAATGTCTGTGTCGGTCCGATATGGTGAAGTAAAGCTATCAGACAATCAGAAAGGGCTTTTATTGGCCGCAGGCAGCCCGATGCCGACCGCTGCTTCAGTTTATCTGAGGCCGTAGGAGAAGAAATGTTCAACTGAGTCTGCAGATTAAAGGCACACTGCCCCTTCCCCCACTGACTGCTACAGAGCGCTTATCATCTGTCTATTGAATTTTTTATAATACCGAACCTTGTGTACAAATCACACCAAATTTGACCCTGCACATCCATTGACCAATAAGGATATACACGCTAGGTGTGGAATCAATAAGATGAGCAGTTCACGAGCTCTGCCTTCCACATGCAGACAGACTGGTGGGTAAACGACACATGAACTGACGCGTGAAACATGACCTGCTGTCGTACACGTGTAAAGAAGAAGTTCCAGGTGTTGCTGAAGTTAGACAAAGGCACTTCTACCTGAGCGGTGACAGGAGGTGTAGTTACTGGGTTTTACAGGAGGAACCAATATGCTGCAGAATGAGTCTTCATCAGCTGCGCAGTGAGGACTGGACACATGTATAGCCAGTCTCCAAAGCTTGTTTGGGCTTGTGAGCCCTTATGCTTAAAAGCAGGTTTTTGGCTTGGGCACCTCTTTCACATTTCAAAACATTTACGAGTTGATGGCAGCTCCACCCAAAAAAAGTGATTGCCCCTTTAAACTACCTAAAAGGTTTCATTTAAATAACTGTTAGGCTCTGGGATGTACAACTGTCCAGTATTTCATCATAAAATGCCAAGATTCAGTCCCTTTCATTTGATATGAAAACATATAATGTAGCAAATGCTGCATCTCCAAAACAGACATATAGAAATAAAAGTGTATAACAAGACAGTGTAAAGACATACAAATAAAAAAAAGCATGGATTGTAAATACCATCTGAACAAGAAGGCACTCAGTAGAGCACATACCTCTCCAAAGGGTCTTACCTCACAATGTTGCAAAAAGGATGGATCCACCTCTTTGCCCAGATCGATGTCAACATTTAATTTCTTTGTCCATATCCTGTCCTTCAACCAAGTTTTGTTGAAATCATATTAGGAGGTCTTGCGTAACCCTGGAGAGAGCGGTTATACCTCAGCCAAGGGCCAACACTTGAAAGCACTTTCTAATATCATATCGGTCCTCTAAACATGAATTTTTCTCTGAGAAATCAACGAAAAGATGGGATAATGGCTTATCTCACAATGTTAAAGATAAAAATCTGCCCTCTGATTCAGATCAAACCCCAAATTTAAGATGGTTTACCTCGGGTCATCCCTCTACAAAATGTCATTGAAATTAGGAGCGTTGTTTTTAAATAATCCTCCTTAAAATCACCCAAACGCACACTGATGATAACATTACCTTCCTCAGCAGCAGCCTACTTAAATAACAACCTTTATTTTAATAAATTTAATAAATAACCATATTTCATCAGTAACACTTCACACATCTGATTGTTTTGATGAGGAATGAAAATGGAACCAAACATGCATGAAAGGCGTTGAATCCTGTACTACACTGTTGACTACAGAGGACTTTGGTATGACGCTAACACACACACACACGTACACACACACACACACACATGCATCACACAGTAACAGCAGCAGAAAATATGAAGACACTGTCTGCACCAGAGGATTTGCTGAGGGAGCGACTCACTCCCTTTTCTAAACGGCATGAGTGGAGGAGAAAATAACAGATGGTTCACACGGGCTCTCTTTCTTCCAGCGCAGGTCATTTGTGCTGCAGTGTGGAGCTGTTGATAGCTTTGCTATTATAGCCACACAATGCAAGGGAAGAGTATGGGCTGATGTTTTCTAACAGACCAGATAGGTTCTCCCATCTTTTCTTTATTTCTTTTTTTTGGGACAGTTATAATAGCAGCCATACAAGTCTTAAGCGAGTATATTTGTCTGATGCAGTGTTATGGTTCCCGGTAGAGGACGAGTGTTGTTGTTGAGTGAGCAGAATCTTTTTTTTTTTTACTTTCCCCCTGTCATACAGTAAATAGTTTGTTCCACAGGAGAGTAGAGTTAAAGGAATTTGATTCAGAACTGAATGATAAGGATTAGGTTGCTTTCAGTGCCCAGCTGGTGATGTTAACTTTGTTCAAGGAAACATGTTCTTGATTTATACAAATTGAAAAAGACTAAGATTTAACTGGTGGATTTACTACTGATGTGATAATTAATATATTAGCGTGCAGGCATTTATTAAGTTTTCATTCATTCAGCATGTACAGATTGTGTAAATATGGGCTAATCCATTCACTCTGTCGCAGTCAGTCAGTCGACGGTCCCCACTAAATGAAGCCTTGTATTGGAAAAGCATCGTGAGAGCAGCAAACAGCAGAGCGGCAGCACAGAACACCAAGACTGCCATCCGATGGCCAGAGTGTGAACATGCCCCCCCCGAGACGCACCGTGCAGACAGCAGGATGTGGCACAGTCGCTAAAATTGGAGTTATTCTCTGTCCATTGCATTTATCTTTTAGGTCGAGCACAATTCCACCGAGTCTGTTTCTCTTTCTGTGTAATGAAGGGCTGTGATGGTGCTTCATCACCTGAACATCCTCATCCCCAACATTAGCTCTGATATAATGAGGGTTACTCAGAGGACGGGGGCCCTCTCTGCAGAATGATAAAAGACCCGAGAGTGCGCCGGTGACACGGCATCGGTCATTAGCCTGTCTCACTTTGCCCTTTCATATATTTCTAAATAAGTGCTTTCCTGTGGGTTTAACAGACCACCTAATCTGCCTACTTAGAGGTACAGGGGGTTGAAATCCAGAGAGGTGAGTGTCAGGCAGGTAAATGTGCTTATGAGAGCTGTGACATGTTTAGCTTCTCTCGTGGAAAAATGCTGCCACAGTCTTTCAAACGCAGTGTGTTTCAACGCTGATAAATTATGGTGGTGGTGGGGGGGTGGATTAGTGTGTTTGTGTGAAGTTATCATAGAGCCGAGGCTGCCATTAATGTTGCAGCAGGTTTAAATTCCCACAGAATTAGTTTCTCCTGCGAGGAGCAGCACTAAATTGAAGTATTCAGCCGGTGCTGGGCCGCCTGATCAATACTGGTAAACACACAATTCTCTCCAAAAGAGCAGAGAATTGAGGGCTCATCTGTGATGCTGTCGAGATGCCCGGCCCTGGAGCTGCTTCAGTGCCAACAAATGGCCGATTGATTTGGCGACATGAGGGATACTTTAGTGTCGACACCAAAGGGGACTTAATGCTAAAATACAGCTGGAAAAGATGGACTCTCCGTTCCCGGGAGGTTAGAGAAATATCACTGCGAATCATCCATCCCTACAGGATTACTGCAGCAGAATAGATAATAAAGCAGAATGAGGTCACTATAAACTCATGTCTGAGTAAGAGAGACACAAAGAAGTCCCTACAGGTATTTGAGTGGTACATGTTAGTTCTATATGGATCTCAAAGGCAGTGGGCGCATATCAGAGAGTGGAATACAGACTGTATAGCTACACAGGACATGTAGTCCTACTAACAACCAGCTGTACTCCCTTCCTTTTACACAGTTCCTCTTATCCTTCACAGGAAAACTCTTTTCAAAGTGATGTATGGTCAGCCTTTTACTGGTGAGGTAGTCAACCCAGCGCTCACGTTGTGAAATGAGTTTCGCTGACCCGGTCCCCCCCGCCCCCCCCAGGGGTTCATTGAAGAGAGCCCTCGACTGATTCCACTCGAGGGTTATGTTTCACCATCCCCGCCACGTCAGATAAGCATGTGAGGTTAATAAAAAAATGGAGGTTGTATATCACTGTCATATTGAGGGAAAACAAGCCGTTGGCACTCGTTTCTGGATGGCAAAGGAACAATCAATGCAAAGTGAGTAACTGGTGGATTTTTTGACTGAACTGGGGCATGGGATGCCCCGGGGGGAAACAGGAAGTGACAAGCATAACATTTCACTCAGGTGGTCAATGCCAACGTGGCTGAGCGGTGCCCATACAATAAGGAATTCCATGACCACCATGCAGCAATGGAGGTCTATACGACTTATAAAAGACTTCTGGTGGGAGCAAATTCACTTAGAAAAACTTTTTAAACCAAATATACATCATGTCGTAGTGGTTATAAGAGAAGATCTGATTTTGCTGGCACATATGTAGCCTGGTTAAGACTCGCATCACATAACTAGATGTCATACCTCTGGTTCCATGTCTCCCTTCTCCCTCCACACTGAAAGTTTTCACACAAACGAAATAACCTCCAGTATTAACAAAGGGGAAAAAAAGCATTTATTCGGCAACACTCTCCCTGCAGAGAGACAGAAGCATATTCACAGTAGTAGTATAGGAAGTAAAAGAAAAAAGGGGAGGACACGTTACAAAGAATGGTTCAGGCAGTGGTAGAAACATCTGTTTTTTACTGTAGCACTCGATCAAACAACAGTTCAGACGTTGGCACCGTCATCACAGCTTCAGTCACACAGACAGAGGGGTAAATTGGGTTTCCTGGTAAATGCACATATGCTCAGGTAACACACACACACACACACTGTACATCCATCAACATGGTTTAGTTTTTTTTTGTCATTTTTCTTGGCACAAATTGTTGTAAAATCTCCAGCTTGACACCATTGTGCATGAAGCCCACTTCTTAGGTAATGGCAATGTAGTGCATATTATTTGAAAGACCCAGGACTTCAATAAAAGGAAGGACATCAGCATTGTTCAGATTCAAAAGCAGCTACTGATTTGAACGACATCGTGGAACAGAAGCGCGACGGCCTCCTGGATTGTCAACACCTTTCTCACCGCGCAGAGCCAGCACAGACATGCAACTTCAACCTTAACCCAAAAACAGGAAGTAGTCTGCAGCGTGAGAAGGGTGGGAAAAGGCCAGAATGCATGAACACGGCGGAGCACCATGAAGAAAACCAGAACCACTCTCACCTCTCAGTCACTGCTCAGCACACTCAATGACAATATTACAGTCTTGCTTTCATGTAACACACGGTAAAGTGTCCATCAGACATTTCAGGGTTTTCTGTGATTAATTAATCCAAGATTTCACTTTGCAGCAATAATTCTGAAGATCTGCAAAGCATCTTGGGACTGACGTGTGGTCGTCACGTAAGGCCTGTTAATGGAATAAAAGAAAAACTTTTTGGCAACAAATATTCAGATTGCACAATGATTCTTCTGTGATTAAAAAAAACTATTCATCAAGATAAGATGAAAAAAGAAGCCTCAAAAATGAAAACCTTTGAGTTTCCACAGCCAGTCCAAGCACACGCTGAAGTCTGGGCTGATGAATATATGAGGCTGACATCATCAACAGACAGGTCACTGTCATCGTGAATGATTACAAGTATGACAGACACCAGCATTAGAGTTCTAAACTGATAATCATAGACTCAAGGGGTCCACACTAAGAATGAAAATATGCAGGTTAAGATCAAGAGAAACTAAGAGCACTGTTTTTTGTTTTGACAAAGACAACGATTCTGGTGTAAAACCTGCTGAACCAAAGTCGAAGGCAGGACAATCGCTGAGTTGAACAGTGGAGCAGCAGAGTTAGTGGCAGTGGCAGTTTGGTCACTGGCTTCACCATGAGCCATCAAGCACTGCAGTCACGACAGTGGTTATCTTCCAATGAAACAGCGAAAATATAGTGGTTGAGACTGTTCTAGACACTTAACTATAACGGCTACTTAAAAAAAAAGATTACATTTCTTTTGAATGACAATCGCAAGGACGCTCTGCTTTGTTCCCAACTCCGCAGTTGTATTGTGGGGTTGTGTGTTAATGTCCACGAAGAGTTCACAGTAAACAGCATCTCTCTTTGAAACTCTTCTTGTTCTTCTTGTTCTTTCCTTTTCCATTTTTGTTTTTGTTTTCTGCCATTTTCTTGCCTCGTACTTCACGCATCAAGTCAAAGAATACCTGGAAAAAGAAGAGAAAAGAAAAGCAGAAATCAGTTAAGGGGTTAAAAAAGTTAAATAGCAAATAACGTAAATACAGTTCTGAAATTGAAAAAAGTAAGTGAGTGTATATTGTGTGTATAAATGCACCTTGTCGACGTTGGCTCTGGTTTTGGCTGATGTCTCGACATACTGGACGCCCCACTCCTCAGATTTCCCTCGGGCCTCATCCACGGACACCTGCCGGCGCTCCTCCAGGTCCGACTTGTTCCCCACCACCAGGATAGGGATCTTGTCCTCCTCCGCCTTGACCCGCAAGATCTGCTCCCTGCCGGCACACCGCAGATTGTGTGCTTTAGGTACTTTCACTAATTGTCGCTATGTAAATAGGCGAGTGATGTTTGAGTGTTGTTTACAGGTAGAACTGTTGTAAGTTCATGAACGAATGTGATCCGTGAGTGGTCCACTGCCTCAAGTTAATCAAAATTTCGGAGCTGTACATAATTCTACTGAGCTTCAGTATTATGTTCATGCCGAAGATGAAGACAAGCTGTCTAAATCCTCTCAAAACCTTCCTGCCATAACTGATCCACTCACAGCACACACACACACACACACACACACACACTAGAGAATTACATTAATGCAAGCGCTGTGGTGCAAGTTTTCCTTAACAATCTTCCTACCTGGATTTGCATTATTAATTTAGGACTTGGTGTAGGAAGAAAGATTAGCGGTAAGAAATTAAAGTGACATACCAACATTTTGCTGGCTGTTTGGGGCCTTTACCTAATTTGAATCCATTCTCCACCACAATCGTTGGTTAGGTAATTACGGTCCTACGATCTAAAACTAGTTATACTCTAATCAAAGTTCGAGTGCATAAAAAATTTGCACACTTTCATCTGTACCTGAATTCAGCAGTGGCGGTGAAAGACTCCTGCTCTGTGATGGAGAAGACCAGTAGGAAGCCTTCCCCGCTGCGAAAGTAGTTGTCCCTGATAGCAGCATAGTCCTCCTGGCCTGCTGTGTCCAGAATGTCAATCTGGACCTCCTCCCCATCCAGAACAACCTTCTTTCTGTAGCTGTCTGCCTTGGTGGGCTCATAGTCCTCTACAAACTGGGAGTGAGAAGATTTATTTCCTTTTTGAAGCTTACAAAAGCTGTTAAAATATGCATTTATATGCATAAAGCAGGTGAAACATGAGCAGATAATGCATGCAGCTGATGGAGAAGACTACAATGGTTGAAATGGACCTGTAACTGAGTCAATGGAGATCAGACTGATGCCGATTAGGGTTAGGTATTGTTTGGGCCCTTGCTGATATCAAAAATATATATATATATATATATATATATATATATATATAAATATATATAAGTGCATGACTCTTTACAAAACAAAACCATATTATAAATAATTTAACAAACTACAATAATTTAACACTAAATAACAAAATACTCCAAACTCAAAATAAATTGTCTTGCATCGCCAGAGCCAGGGACACTGTCGGCTGATGTGTTGATGATGGTCACATAAACATGGAGCATCACTCTGCTTTCACATGCATCCATTCACCGGATGCTTCATAAACTCTTTTTTTGTTTTTTCCTTTTACACGGAAACACAGTGTCTGAATCATATCGCCTAAAATAAAGTCACACTTTAGATAATTTACCTTTAGGCGTTGTGTTATCGTGTCACTCCGAGTTTGATACAGCTACTGGCTAACTGAAGGCTAATTTTAGGAGCTGCCAGAGCCATGTGAGTTAAATGGAAAATTAACTAAGCATGGGTGCTAGTGTTTGTTGCCTGTAAGCAGGGCAGCTATTTACGTGCATGGCTCAGGCACCAAAATCTGCATTGTGATTTGGTCTGGAAGGTCCTGGCAGTGCTGCGGTCTGAACCCTGGTCTACTGCTGATAGGACAAACTGTGACCCTTTCCTCACTAGTGTAGAGTCAGAGAATCAGTGGCCGAGCAAGAAAGGGCAACAGACAGCAGCATTTCAAATTGAAGGTTCCTTGCAATTGCTCCGAATTAAAAGCCTTTCGTTGCTGAGCCAGTGAAAGGAGGGCATTCAATCTGAAGCAGAAAGTGCTGAGTGATTTAACCACCAACCACTTATTTAGCCAGTAATTGATACTTAGATTAGATAAACAATAAAAAAAGAGAACTGGCTAGACAAAGAGTTGCAGGTGATGCATGCTTACTGTTGAAACCGCTTGCTTTCTATCTGCTGTGGTCACCATTAAGTCAGAGCAGTGTGTAGTGTTTAAAGTGCTGTGTTAACTCACCTCATCATACATGAACTGCAGGGTGAGGGCCGACTTCCCCACACCTCCACTGCCCACCATTATCACCTTGTGCAGTGCCAGGGAGCTCTGGTTTTTACTTTTACTGGTCGTCATCGCTGGATCCTTCGCATGCACACACACACACTCACTCACACAAACACACACACGCACCCCCACTCATACACTTCTCTGAACCGGAGCGCTCTCTGACACAACCTGTGAACAAGAGAGGAAACATAGCATTGCCTTCAGTAAATACACCCCATACATAGAGAACAGAAGTGTGCGGACAAGTGCAGGAACAGATGGTGGTTGTTACTTAACAGCTTTCACTGTGACAGTAACTCCCTGTGCCAAGGCTCTAGGCTTTGCTCCAACAAATTTTAAATCCCCCCCCCCCCCTCCTCCCATTAAAGTGCCAAATTGCCTACTCATCAATCCTACATCTTTATAAAGTTCGCCATCAAAAGGTCATTGCAGCTGATCAGTAGTAATGAAGCTGTCATTCTCCACTGCAAGACGGGATCGTGTGCTGAACACCTTCCACAGAAGATAGACGTCACTGGTCAACCCATCTGCTCCGCGATGGCCCTGCCCTCAGAAGGTGAACACGTAGTCTATTGCTTCTCTCTGAGGCCATAATATGCTCTACCTGTCGGACAGAACTTCCAACAGAGCACAAAGTGACTGTCGATGACTGCATGCCATGTCTTCACTTGCAAAGCCTGTGGACAAACGGGACATTATTGTATCACTAATGTCTCATATGCACAGGGTTCATTAGACGACATGGATAATATATTGTAAATAAGTTAGCAAGTGCTATTTTGTTCATTATGTCTTTGACCAGAGAGGACAACCGCTCCATTAGATTACTGTGAGTCAGAGAGGCATGAAATGCTGGTAATTTTCTCAGTTGGACAATAGCTGGCAAAGCAATGCAGCCTATTTATAGCGGTATCTATGGACATTACCATAAAAATGATTGGATATTGGTAAAAGCTTCAATTCAGAGCATCACTAGTTTGACCCTAATGGTACAATGCATTAGAACGATCATTAAAACGGCCAGTGATGGCTGTTTTAATGGTGGTTTAATCCTTCAGAGACTGTCTCTGGCATTTCGCATTTTATTGTAATGGTTGAAAGTTGTAAGTCAATGACAGAAAAGGTGACAAGAGTGAAATCCTGTGCCTCTGCATCACAGGATGTATCCTAACCCAATGAGACTCTCTGAGAGCTCAACTGCACAGCCAATATTCTGTGTTCTTATAAGACAAAGCCCACAACTTCCTGTGGACTCACGTACTGGCACAATTCTGAAAGTTTGTTTTAAGCATGAACATGCAGTTGATTTCTTAATTCTATCTTTAGCTATCAAAAGGTCAACTGCTTTAACCCCACACTGGTATAATGAGAGAGACTAATAGAGCTAGAGCTGTAACACACTTGGCATCTTGGGGCCTTTTTTCTTTGCTTTCCTAACCCCTCTGTTAAAGATGCAAGAACAGCATCGTCCTCTGGTGCAATCTACAATAACAAACATAACCCTAGTTCTTTAATAACAAACTCAACCAACATCTGTGTTGACAAGATCAGTTGGTCTCAACTCACATTCCAACATTGGACTTTATTGCTTTTATTGAATTACCCACCGTGTTCTGCTGCCTTCAGTTCAACCTCATTTCCACTCATGAACTCCTGGACATGGTCTCTTCTATGCCCTCATGATCCTGGTCTGCTGATAATATTCCAACTAAATTCCTTGAACAGGTTCTACCAGTTATTTCCCTCTATCCTTTATACATTATCAATCAATCGTTCTTCTCTGGCTGCATACCTGATTAGTTCAAGATAGGCAGTGTCCTCCCTCTACTCAGAAAACATTACCCAGACACCACTACTATGGGCTCCTTACCAAACTCCCTTCCTTCTTTACAATAAGCTGTTGCTCACCAGCTTCTCAAAATAGTCGAAGAATAAAACATTATTATGCATGTAAATAAAAGTGAATATTCAATCAGAATTTTCCTCTGTACCTCTCGTATGAAGGATCCCTCAAGAGTCGATCCTTGTCCCTAGGTTGATTTGTATGCTTCCACTAGACTAAACCATCTGACTAACTCTCGCAGTGGTGTCTCATATAATTGCTATGATGATGACATACAACTTAACTTCTGTTAAACCAGACCACCTCATTAACTTTAACACCCTTGACTGTGACTGACTGTCTAGCTTCGGTGACTAATTGGATGTCTAAAAAATTCCTCATCTCACTTCTGATAAGTCAGAGGTCCTTGTCCCTGATTGCTTCATTAAGGAGTTCAGCCCCAGGTCACAATCAAGACCAGATCTTTTTCTACAACCATTTGATATTTGAAACTCATTTTACCATGCTCATTCAGGGGTATTCCTTTCAACTGAGAAATATTGCAGGAATCAAAACCTGTACTATCTGCCAAAGACATGGACCTTATAGTAAATAGTCTAATCTTTTATTTATTTTCTAATTTACTGTAACTCTTCATTCAATTGTATTACTCAGTCCTGCCCAGCTCTTCTTCAGCTGGCCTGAAATGACGAAGCTAGACCATTAATTTAACGCTATCTGTTCCTCGTTCATATTTAAAATACAAGGGGTGATAATGCTTCTGAGGTTGTTGCTCGGAAACTTTGTTACAGAGTTCCTCTTTCCACCAGATCTGCTTTTTTATAACACTTCACAATGCCCTTTAGTTTTATTCTGCTTGCATTCTTAATTCATGTGTATGTGTACGTAAGCTCAATTGTATGTAGTTATGCTTGTGGATGTCTGTTTGTATGTAGTCAAGTATTTTCAATGTGTATTTTAACCCAATATGTGAAGCACCTTTTATTGGCATAAAAGTAAATTATTAGATGTTATCCTCTTCCCACATCATTTTATCTCTATCTGTGGAAAGATTCTGCCCCCTCCTCTGCGGATGTCAGACTAATGGGAACAATGAGGTGAATCATAACATTATTCATAATCTGCAGTAAACATTTCATCTCAGTTTACACAGTGAAGTTCACCAGACCTGAATGAGGAGAGAAAGCCTTGGCTCTAAAAAGCACATGAAAGCAGCAAAAAAAAAAAAGCGCTGTGACATTTCAGTTGTGTGGTTCCATTATAAGAGTTGCAAAGTGTCGCAATAGAAAAAAAAAACTGTACAAACGCAGTTGTGCATGTGAGCATCTGCTGCAACGCTTCCTTGCATTGTCCAAAGAACATGTCATCTGTATCAAATGAACCTTGTACCTCAGTAAGCAGAAGCTGTAGTGTGA
Organism: Platichthys flesus; assembly: GCF_949316205.1. NCBI lineage: Eukaryota > Metazoa > Chordata > Actinopteri > Pleuronectiformes > Pleuronectidae > Platichthys > Platichthys flesus. The sequence goes on from NC_084957.1 coordinate 6,844,258, forward strand.
GGATTATGAGGGCTGCTCCCTCTGATGAGGAAGTAAAGTCTGACCTGTGCTCTTCCTGTCTTTGTTATCAGTAACCAGGCCAGTGAAAGGGTTTATGGAAAGGATACACCCGACCCCCACCCCCAACCCCACCCCCATACACACACACAAAGACAGCAACACCCCCAAACTCAGCACTTACTCATAGAGGTCACCACTTAAATTATTCATTTCTAACCCACTTTCTTGTGTGCATGTACATTACAAACAGATTTTAATGCTATGAATAAAGCAATCATAGTTAATTCACTAATGAAAAAAAAATCCTTAGCATGAGAAAAGTGCTTAGTGCTTACTTTCCAAAGGAAGTTCAGATATGTGTTTCCTGCCATATTTCCACCAACTGCAGGTCAACAAAGGTTGTGCTCAGGGTTAAAATAGAGGGCACCGGCTAGAAAGAAATTAATATTTAGGCCTGACCCAGATAGTGATTTGCAGTCTGCTAGGTAAGGGTCTGTTTTAGGGCACGTCGGGTTATGGAGCGGGGGGCTCCGGCCTCACAGAGCACTCTGGTTGCTAAGCTCCTGAAATATAGATGACACCAGTGCAGTGTGGGTTACAGGGATTCATTAAGATTCCCTTTGGAGAAGGGGCCAGTTGTCTCCTCCCTGCACATCTTAACACTTTGGCAGGGATTCGAAACGGTTCACCAAAACTTACACCGAGACTAATAACAGATTACATCATAACAAATCAAGCCATAGAACCAATGTTGATGCTATCAGACTAACTAAAAAAATGTACATCACTAGTAATGCTTGATTGATTAGGAAGCTAAATCAGCTGTATAGTTATGGTGAAGTTTAATGTGATGTGCTGAGATGCCTTGATTCCACTGAGGGAAGTAGGATAAGTGAATTAAGGTGAATGTTGAGCCACAGTTGAGCTCCATGATTCTCCCACTCTCTCTCGCTGCATTCCAGAGGGCACAGGGGTGAGGGGATTTCCTCTCCTCGTCTAATGGAGAAAACAGGGGCTTTCTCAGGCCCAATAGCGAGCCTCCAAATTCCAAGGATGTGAGAAGGAGATTAGGTCACTGTTATTATTCCTCCCATCATCTGTACTGGTCAACTGAGTCAACCAAAACACTCTGAGCTGGCTCAGTGGCTCTGTGGTGATGCAAAGTGAATAATATCCTACAGATGATACAGGATGTGGTGTCATTTCAGGGAATAAAAACTCTCAATCCCACTTGCATGACTTTTTGTACCTCTCAATTGTTTTATTCTTAAACCACTAACTCCTGGTATCCTTCCTTGGTAATCCTGATGCCAGAGAAGAGAAAGTTCCCACACAATTGCCCTATCTCAGAACTCTTGCTGTGTCCCGTCCAGTTTCTATCAATGCAAGACTGAAGCTGTTATTCTACTGTTGCAAATGTGAAGGGAGAGCTTTTGGACAGCTGCCTGTTTACCTAGCCATAATTACAGCTCGCTGTGACCAAAACAACATATTCCAGATGAGTCACCACAGTCAGGAGGAACGCATGTGCAGGAATGGGTCCTTTGTAACGCACAACAATTGGGATTTGTTTCCCACCGTGCAGGCGTCAATTTAACAGCAAATAACAGCGGAGGCATTCGCGTAAACATTTTCAGTCAAAAACACAGCAGTTATGATGGTCACTGCCAGAGAAGCTGAGGAATGATCTAGCCTAAATAGACAGTGTACTGCGGCAGCAAGGAAGACACTTTCAAAAAGCATCCCACAGTGCATACTAACAAGTCTTGGCCGGCGGAGTGCACAGAGGAGCCTTTGAAGGAACTGGGCAGCTAGGTCCTTAGTGTGCTACAATCATTCCTACTTCAGCCACCCGGAGTGCGCAGATTTTCAAAGTACATCTCTATTCTTTACCTTTTTCTCTCCTTTCTTATTCATGTGGAAATAATCTTCGAGGTGCAATTGTACACGGTCTTCACTGATCCCCTTAGTTTCAGTACAATGATTTTCACAGAACATAATGTTGTGATACCGTGTATAGACAGTGCACACATTATTACACAATTACACTGGGACGCCAAAGCGTTGGGCCTGAAAAACACACAACATATCTCTTCTAACCTCCCTGCAGCTGGGGCGATGTCATCTAAACATCCACATCTTTCCCATTACCTAAGCATTCCACTGCACTGATCCGGGGTGGGAGGAATGAGGAGTTCAGCTCTCAGTTTGCATCCATGGACATATCTATTCGTTCCTGCCGAGTAGCTCCCTACTGCCCACTTATCTCCAGCTTGCTATATTTTTTTTTTTGCCTGGCAGGAAACAACAGACTCAGTAACATACCACCTACGACCATGCTAGGGGCCTGTGGTGCCATCATGGTTTAAAACTGGCGAAGCTGTAAACCATGAAAATACCAAAGATAAGTCTATCTAACATCCCCTGATATCCGTCTCGACTCCCAGCTCGGACGTATTCACTGGGACTCAAGCCTGTAAACCTCGCTCCTCTGCGCGCTAGCATTTTTTCAAAAGCTTGGACAGTCAAAGCCCTTCTGCAATGCAATATTTACATCCTGGGACAACAGAGCATACTGTAGCCAACAGCTTTGACACAGCAGACATAATAAGAGCGCAGGGGTAGTAAAATGTGAAATCCTCCCTTCTTTGTCACGGGCTTCAACATATGGTAAATGGGCCCACACGAATACATTTATGGGCTGAGACAAACCTCTCATTGGGTGTTTGTGAAAGGGTGTCCTCGTCTGAAGGAGCACAGCAAACATTCAGAGTGCAGGTGCAGATGAGAGGGATTTTCACATGTCCGTACACAATATCGGTCTGCAGCCTCAGGACACTAGCAAGATAAAGTCGTGTAAGCATGCTGTTGACATTGCCAGAGTAATGACAAGCTGATTCACCTTTGCATACATGTAGGTTAATGCTCATCATTTTCAATTCGTGCTAATCCTGAACTACCTCCGAGGCACCACTCAGGAAATTAACTTGTAATTGGTCTGTATTTATATTGGACTCTTGTAGACCACACATAGTGCTTTACAGTACACTTTTGCCATTCACAGAGTCACTCATATAATGCATCTATGTGCAACACGCTTTCAATCTCACACTGGCGATTCAGCCATCAGGGTTTCATTTAGGTTTCAGTGTCTTGCCCAAGGACACTTCAGCACATGGAATGGAGGTGGCAGCGATCAAACATCACATACATACGTACATATAGTTCTTCGCCCTATGAATAATCTTTATATTATAAACATGTAGGAGAAAAGATAGCAGTCTCAAACTGAGAATCTGAAGACAAACATACCATTCAAAGTAAGCCTCCGAACCCAAAGGCCTGTGCTTACTTGAGGCCAGCAGCGGGTAGAGGGGAATTGACGCATCTAAAAAAGATACCATACTGTTCTGTAAATTAATATTTGCACACCTTGTTCCTCTTCTTGAAAGAAACAGGATGCACTGTTTTTTATTACTTTCATAACTACTGCATGTGCCAGTGCATCAAATTACCTGCCTCAGGGGAAGAAGAAAATCTGTGTCTACAGTTAAAATAATTGATTCTCTGGAGGGGAGTATGTAATTCTTCTATTCACAGATCTTGAAAAAGAGTTAAGAATTCACATTATTAATGTAATTGCAGTCATAAAATCATTGTGCCGAACTTTTGAATAGCTAAAGACAATAGGATTCTCTCCGTTTTAGGATTAACATTTTTTCTTGGATTTCCTTTTTTTATGTATACCAAACAAACACAAAAGGAGGAAATATAAGAATTCTCAGATATGTACCCGTCAAACAAATATTGTGGAACTGAGCCTTTATTCTGTGAAATTATTGTCGGGATCAGCAAATATCTGCTGGACGAACAAAAAAACTTACTACAGTACAAAACAACACCAAGTGTATTCTGCATTTTGCACAGAGGCCACACTTGTTTGACTTCCTCCTGCCTGGTTCATATAGTGATTACCTGAGAGAGTCGCGCAAAATATATAACCCTCCTGTCCTCCCGGCTGACAGACAGCAGACAATTGATGGTGGCCTGGTATGCACTTATCTACATCACCCTCCCCTACAGATTATCACTCACTTTATAAGTCCAGTAAAAAAAGGCCTTGCACCGGCCTGTCTGCCCTTGCCCTCAACTTTCACTGCCAACATCATTAGCAGATGGTTTTCTGACTCCAGTGCCGTTACACACCGAGAGCCCGGGTCATCAGGGAAGCTCATCAGAAAATGAAAACCTGATCTTAAAAAGCAGACGGAGCTCTTTGACATGGGCCAGCTAGATTCTGTCCAAAACAAAGGAAATTAAGTTATGTAGAAAATGTTTTCCATATCCTGATAAATTGAAGCAATAGCAGGGAACGGGGCTTAGCATTATGAAAATCACTCAAGTGAAGACGAGGTTGTGAGCAGAGGAATAAACATCCTGAGTGTCTTCAGGGTGAAGGAGGAGGAATGCAGGGCCAGTTCAGCCTCACTGTCAAAACATCTCTCCCCCCCGGACTCTACTGCTTGCTTACCATCGGTCTACAACTATGCAAAACCAGCACTTTGACAGGCTCACACTAAATGCTGTTGTTCTTTGCTGTAACAAGTTACAATGGGGCCAAATTTGGTTCAAGGTCAATCAAGGCACTGACCTATTGTATAAGTCTGGATTTCACTGCAGAGTTTTTTTTTTTTTTTTGTTTCAGGTTTTTTCCTGAAAACTGAGAGGAAAATAATGATATGGTGCTGAGGGGAAAACATTGAATACTGTGATGGTGTAGTTACAGAAAACCCCTCAACAATAGCTCCAAAACAAAACCATCTGCATCAGCTTTTAAAAACCTGAAGCAAACAATTCCTGAAGTTACTTCCCTGAAAAGTGCTGGAATCAGCATTTGGCAAAACAGTTTCATTGCAGTTTAACAAGGGGCCGACAACATGTTAATGGCTGACTTGATTCTAGCTCACAAAACACATATAAACTTACACTTAACAATGAACTTAAGCTGGGGATACACATGAAAAGTTTATTACTCTAAAATGTAGGAAGCCTCACACACACACACATATAACACATATATTCAATAATCTTGGTTTTTAAAGAAGTTGTGAGAGAATATTGGCAGTACTTCATAAATGATTTCCTTGTGGCACATTACATATAACTTGTCTCTCAGTACTGTTCCACCTACAAATAGGCCTTGGTGACGACAATATTGCCTGAGGGATGAAACCTTTAGCCCCATGTGAATTCGAGCACGACAGAGAGAAGATCATATAACAGTAAGTACTCATTTGTGAAAAACTTTTCCAAGAGCGAATCACGGAAAAGTCAGTCTCAGCATTCCCAGGATTGCCAACCCTAGCTTTAATGAGATAGACCGCTATCCTTAACCTCCTTTCACTATCTCCAAACAAGAACAGGGGTGGAAAGAAGTGAATAGGTTACACACACCCATCAGCAAACTGGACCAGTTGGTAAACACAGAACGTCTCTCACCCTGCACCCTCACAACACAATGTATACATGTCAACATCACTCACAGATAGTTGACTTTGTTGCCAAAACATTTATCTCCATACTACTTTGACCTTTCTGTTAAAGACTCAGGTAATTCCTGTTCAGACTTGGTATAATCATCTGTCCTGAGAGATGTGATCAAAAGTGGACGGCATAAAGTACGTGTGTGTTCACACAGATGTTTTACATACGTGTCAGAGTGTATCTAAAATTATAAATTAGCGTGAGCGAGACAGAGAGTCAGAGGGGTCAGGTCGGACTAGATGAATGAATGCACGCATCTAGGAAGAAAACCAAAGACCACTTTAAGAAAAGTACAAGTCCTTGTGTGGTGATCAGAGTTTATATTGTGGAAGTGGCCACAAACAAACCAAAGTATACACATATATTTGATTTGTTGTTAAACTTGTGGGTGAGAGGACGTTATCTGACAGGGAGATATTTCCTATGTGGCCCAGGATGCATTTGCGTCCACACAGCAATGTCCTGATCACTCAGGACGGATGTAAATAAATCTAACTTCACAGTCTATTTCTGTGGATTATACTTATAACAAGGACATATTATATGAGACTACCAGCATTGTACTACATCAGAATAACCGCCCCAGAAAGGAAAACTATTACTGGTGTGTACACTGTTATTATGTTGACAGTTAGAATTACAGCTGAAGAAGCCAGGAGCCAGTTTGGGTGTGTCATCTCAAGAGGGAACAATACACAATCCGCTACACACACACACCACAGATCATTTGAAGTATTAATGAGGGGTAACGTGGTTTGAATTGAACCCAGGGTCTCAGAGTCCCAGCTGTCATACACACAGGGGTCAGTGTCATCTGTGTGTTGCTGGACAACAACAGCAGCGGCCCGTCGCCACAGCAGCTCATCAACACTGTGTAGATGAGCTACACAACCTTATTTCCAGAATCAAAGACAACACAACACACACATTCGAACACATCCCCATGTACACGGGGCCGTGTGGTCCAGCGGTGAAAGCAGAAGTTAGCAGCCGGTCAACCGGGTGTCTGCGGGCTAACCTCACGACAAACGACCACTTAGCATGAGGGCTAATGTTGACGCTAACGCTGTGGCCATCGGAACACGAGCAGAACTAGCTAAACAAGCGAAACACAAAACCCCGAATGACCAAGTGTTGCACCCATTTTTGTTATCCCGAGCCCCCCCTCACTGTCCTCCCGTGTGTCCGTGGGGTCAGGTGAAGGTGTTTTTTAATCTCCCGCTCCCTAAAGAGGCCACGTCAACACACACAGGCGTGTCTCTCTGCGGGGGGACATGTGTCTTCGTGGAGACTTACCTCAGCAGCTCGTGTGTGTCTCTGGGTGGATGTTATCTGGACGCCTGCATTAAGAGAGGATGTGGGGACATCGGCTTCCCTGATACAACAACCCGCTCCCGCAACAAAAGCCCCACCTTCCGGATGTGCGAAGCGACACATGACCGGAAGTGATGACGTCATCACGTGGGACTGAGCATAAAAAAGGCCTGTCATCATTTATTTATTTTTTTATTTGTTCATACTCAGTCTTGTTTTATATACTGTGTTTGTATTGACATCTGTAATTGCCACTCTTTGATTATAATAAAGTACTATGGTGATTTATATTACAGAATACTACAGTGGTCTATTCCACATGTAATGTCATAATGGAAACTATTTGGAAGTGAGATCGACTGGAAGGAAGTCTGGATGATTACAAATCACAAATAATACCCTGACACTAATGGTGAAATTCAAAAGAGACAGAAACCGTTGCATCTTTTTTTTGGTGCTGTCCCTGCACCACAACATTCTGCCAGTCAATAGTAGATTGGTCACTTACAATGTTTTCAAAGAATGTGAAAGAAGGTACAGTTATTTTTTTCATATCGTAAATGTTTTAATCAGTTTGGCCATTTTCTATTCCTAAATGTAATTTTAGGAATAAAAAAGAGGTTGTTTCCTTAAAAGATGTTGAACAATATAAAAATCTTATTTCTAACTCTAGTAAATAAAAGGCTATTGAAAGCTTTTTGCTAAAAATGTTTTTATAAATTGTGGAAAATCGGAATAGCTGCAGATTTTCTGTCATTTAATTTATTAGTTAATCAACAAATTAAATGATTGCGCCTTTTAACCTCTAAACGTTTAGAGTATAAACGTAGGCATGTTAAATGAGTGCGACACTTATTTTTTTAATTAATTAATAGAGCGTGGCCTAGGGGATAGAGCGGGTGCTCTGCAACAAGAAGGTTGCCGGTTCGAATCCCACTCTATCCCATCTGCATGCCTAAGTGTCCTTGGCAAGATACTGAACCCCCAGATGGCCCCTCATAAAATGATGAGTGTTCTAAAAATGTAAGTCGCTTTGGATAAAAAGCGTCAGCTAAATGACATGTAATAGAAATAGATTGTTACAATATACATCCCTATTTCCTGATCTCAGCAGAAGAGTTTTTAAAACGGGCAGCTGTGAGGTTAGGAACATGTAGTTAAACTGGGTTAATTTCAAACCACTGATGTGTCCTTTTGACGATAAAATTATATAAAACAATGAACCTTCATCTTTGGCTGAACACTAGCACTTAAGCTTTAAGAGTCTTTCGATGACAGTTTAAATGATAATAAAATTGTGGGCACTTTCCTGTCCTGACTGCTGACACCTGGGTTCGCCTGCCTATTGCAAGTCACAGCCAATGAGCATGTAATAAATGCTTGTTTATTTTTAACAGCAAGCACATAACAGCAAACTATGACAATATAAGCTTTCACAGCATAATATCTTATATTATCTGCATAGACATGTGGATGATCTTGTAGAAGTACACCATGATTAATTAATTGAGTGCCATAGTTTAATTTTCTCTTAAAATCCTTCCTATATAGAATATATCAAGAATAAGAAAGGTTCAGAGTCAGTTTTTATTTACCCGACAGTGAAAAGCCAAAGAAAGTGTTAAAGATAGTGCTCTGGCCTAGATTGAGACCCATGTTGATATTTAAATGGAGCTTGGTGTAAAGTTTATGTAATCCACTGTGTCTGACAGTACAGGCCATGCTATGTTTTATTGCAAACTATAAAAGAACACACTGTGACCCCGAAGGAAAATGCGTTAGCATTGAAAATAAATGGTTGGATGCTAATGGTACAACTGGGGGCTGTTTGGGGTCGTATTTGTAGAGTTGAGTAAAAACGTGTCACTGGGCTCTGCTCTCCCAACAGATTCCATAAACACACGTGAGCCCACATGGCCTCTAATGTGAAAAAGAGTATAAAGGTCTGCACATCTGGCATGTTTCTGGTTACTTTATCTTCTTTCTAATGCAGCAGGGGAATGGAGCCATTATACATATAAATACACTCTATGTGTCAGGTCTCTGTTCTCTAGTGTAAGGGACTGATGAGGGGCAGTTTGTGCACTGGCTTTTTCAATGCTCTGGAGGGTTTCTCTCACATTTGTTCTTGGACATAAGAAGAACATCATCTTTAACAAACACGTGAGTAAAATAATTGTTGTTATATTGACTTGGATACAATACATTGCATAGATATACAGTATATATAAAAGGAGAAGCAGGACCTATGTCAGAAATAATTTCATTAGAAGATTTTAACCTGTTTCACGACCTGATTTGGAAGCTAAAATCTGCTATGTGTGAACATGATATATAACATATAGCCTATTTCTTGATATAATTAACAAGTTTAATGTACAGGGATCTGTGCTTGCATTAGATGCACTGTTTATATTCAGTGTTTCCGCTCAGGCCTTAATAAGGATTTTGACTCTTCACTCATTCTACACTTGTTTGCCCTCATTCTATTTGTGGCCTTTATTCCTTAGAATAATCCAAATTTAAACATGAATAATGAATGAATCAAAGTCATTAAATTTAGTCAAATATATTAGGATTTGAATTAACTAAATTTAATTGAGTTGATTCAAAAGCAGAATAAATTTAATTGTACGAACATGAATACATTAAATATACTAATTGATCATAAATAAACCAATTCAAAATCCTCTGAGATAATTAAATTGACAACTGAATTGATGAAGTTGAATTAACATTAATTCAACAAAATAAATTGAATTGTATAAGTGAAAGCATTGAACGATGGAGACAATGCAGGCATTTTCCTGTCGCTGTGGTGGTAACGGTGTAGTGATGGTATACACCTCAGAGTATTACTGTTCAGTCCCGCTCCATACAAAACATACAAATTGAAATGTTAATGCTCCATTCCCCTGCTGCTATTAAGAAGGCAGGACAATAAACTGAAGCACATCGTATTGAGGTTGCAGACCTGCGTATTCTTACTCTTCTTTTAGGTCATATTGTGCCCACAGGCCCTCACTGATGCATCTGCATAATCCCCGGAGTACCATCCTAATAAATATATGTGCTATTCCAGCACTAAGCCCGAGTGTGTGGAAGCATCTGTTTACAATTACATCCTGTTAGATAGCTCTCAGCTGCCGCAGCCAGATAATGATGTAGAGCTGGAAAAGACCAAAATCATGACGGATCCATTTCAGACCAAATTACCAAAGCCACCAATTATGTTAGTTTGAGTTTTTCGGAGTTAGAAGACTGATTATTGTCAGATTGCGACTTTATGTCAACATTTGACATCTGATGACTGCTCGCTGGCAACAAATTTAATATCACAGTTTGCATTATATCGATATATCTCAGAATTGCTGCAGTTCATGCCATACTGAGTCATTTTTAAATTAATCACATTATGTGCCCATGCAGCCGAAAACAGGCATTATTTAGAAAAGGACAAAGTAGAAGAGGAGAAGAAACAAACCAGATTAGCAGCATCAATAACAACACTGAATGAAAAAGCCATTCTTGGGTTATTTTCCAACATTTAGAAACTCATGTGCAATCAAATTAAGCAACCATTCCATTCTGTCATAATCAGTGCACCAGCACATATCTGCATTTTGAACAGACATTTTGTGTGATATCGATTTTCTCAACTCATGCCAGTGTGCTCTCCGTTCATATCGACACTCACAGATTCTCAAGAAGACTGACACCTCTGCTGTGTCCAGCTGCCTCAGCCAGGAGCATTACAGGTAATAAGGTTGAGCGAGTCAATCAATATTGTTGGAGAATAATCACTGATTGAGTTGTTTATATCATCTCCACCAAGCAGAGATAGAAATCCAGCTGGAGCCGTAGACTGTATATAGGCTGGAGCCCCATGAAGATGCTCAGTTTCCTAAGCTGATTTTGTGTCCTTGAACCCACAACCAAATATAATACCATTATGTTCAACAAGCATCACTGTGGTTTTGCTGTTGAACCATTCCATGAATTGTTTCTAGTATTTGATGAAACCAAGAGGATTTAATTTAGTCACATGAAATTAAAAGTGTTGAGTCCTACAGCAGCAATCATTTCATTTACACTCGACCATTTTAGTCTCTTCAGTAATATTCTCAAAGAATCATAGTAAACACATCCATGTTTCATTAAGCCTGCTTTATTGTAGTCTGACCACAGGTGGGCAGTATGTGCACTACGTAAACCTGAATAACATATTTGCTTGAGTCAAACACCATTGACTGTAGATATCTGTTTACACTGTTTTAGTCTTTTCAGCCAGTGTGTACAGTCATCTAACTGTAATAGTTTATATTTTCAACATTCATCTTGAGTTGATATGTTGCTATCAGTTATTACAGGAAGTCCCTCCTCACTAGAAACTAATGGTTATGAATAAAAACTTTGAAATGTTGTACAGGTTTTAATCTTTCTCCCACACCAATGTCACTTGTATCATTATTCAGCTAAATGTAAATACACACCTTATGGAGATATTCTGTATTTTAGTGAAAATGGATTAAAAAGATTACAACATTAATTTTCTGTATTGACATCCTACACAAAATCACATTTCTTCTTGAATATGGGAGGTTTTTGTGTCCTAATGTGATCCAAAATGCATATTTAAACTTACCATGAATAATGATTTCCTTGAAGAGTTCAACTAATCCCTGTCAACATTAAACTCACAGACACAGGATCAATAATAAAAAGGTTTTATTACATCTAAGGCACAAACTCCTGTATTCTGGTATCAAAAATAACTGTTGATCTCCACTGTTATATCTCTTAAACTTTTCCTGCTTTGAAAATATCACCAGTTAAAATCTGTTTTACTGACTGAGGTTCACTTCAAGTCACATCCCTGTTGTGATCATTCAGAGTCCATAGCTCAGCTGCTCGCACTGAGTTTGTTTCAAAGTATTACAAACCTACAGAGGCAAAAATATCATCAATGTCATCTTGGCCTTCACAGTGAACAGTCTGAGGCGTCTCCTTATGTGTGGTCCTGCTACTTTCTTCTTCCTCTGTGGGTCCAGATGCTGTTAACTCACACGTTCTGCTCCTCCTCCTCCTTTCCATCCTCAGGAGTTTCTTTTTTACACCAGTCTTGATTGTTGAAAACCTTAATTGTCTCCTGAGGTAATGAAAACGCGCTCTCCGGCGAGGATTCATCTTCAGGGAGGCAGAGAGGCGGAAGGTCCTCGGCGCTGAACCCTGAAGAGATGAAGCCAAGAGAGCTTCCCGTCTGAAGCTCGGCAACTTCCTCTCGACACTGAGCATCAGGAGACAGATATATTTTATATTCCAACCTCGTCATAGTAGTTCTACCTCAACAACTTCATATTGTGTGGTGCTGCCCTTACTTGTAGCCGGCAGCCTCCAGGCACGTCATCTTGTGGCACTTCAACCGCAGGAATGTTAAAAGACGTTTTTCCTTTTTTCTCTGGTGGGATTTACACCATGTGATCTGTTCTTCCAGACAAGCCGCCATGTCTGTGAATGAAGTCGCTTCTCCCACTAGTTTCTTGAATGTCAGTGTCCCGTCTGTCTTGTTAGGCGTCTGTGGAAAGGATTTGTCAAAGGATCAGTACATTGGAAGATCATTTGACTCCACTTAACAATAAAATAAGTCAATAAATAAACACTGCATCTGATTTGCTCACATACCTCTTGAAAGTTCCTGAAATCTTGCAGAAATGGCTTCATGTCTGTGTCATGAACTAGACCTTGGAAATAAAGACAATAATAAAAATGAGTAATGCAACGTAATTAACTGATGGATTAAAAGAACATTTTTCAACAGTGGGACATCTGTTTTTTTTTTATCTACTTCTAATTGACTCGAATGAATGAATAAAACGGACACATATTTTTAGACAGTTATCACATTACTGCCCTGAGTAAGTGCTTTGTGCAATATACAAATCCATAGATGAAGCTCCACACCTCTTTCAATGGCCACACCCAGATCTTCCCTAACCCTCCCCTTCTGTCCACGTTTCTTGACTCTAGCAGTAGAACTCTTCTCCTTCTTCTGCATCTCCTTGTGTTCTTTGGCGTGGGAACCAGGCTTTGGTCTTTTGATCAGTATCAGTGCGTGAGAGGGACTCAGGAGCTGAGTCACATCTGGGGGCAGGGAGAAGGCTGTGAGGAAGGGCATGGGCTGAGCCTGGGCGACTTCTCTGAGGAACTCCAAGAGCTGCTGGTACAGAGTGGACAGGCTGGCCAGGACGCCACGGAATATCACCCTGATGGAGGCACAGAGACGGGTGGATTTAGACCGGGGGGGGGGGGGGTTATAAACAAAGACATATCATAAAATATCAGATGCAGCACGTTCTAATTCTGCCACTGTGACAATGAGGAAAAACACTCACCACAGACGACTGAGCAAGCTGGTTATCACCAAATTCAAGATAACGAACTCCTCACATTTCATGTGCTGATGTGAGAGTCTGAAACCAATCTGTTAAGGACATCACTTATTGAAGGGGCGGTAACACTCAATTCAAACAAACAGATCCACATCTTGGGAGGTTTCTATCACACGTCTCATCGGGAATGAACATCCACATGTTTTATAACGGTACCGCACTTTGGAAAGGATACGAGAAGGCTCTGCAGCAGCGGTCCAGCGTGCAGCTCATCAGCTGGGCGGCTCCCAGCACCTTGAGGGAGAGCCACTCCAGCATGGGCTGACTGGGAACATCACAGTTACCGGTCTTGATGCTGAGATTTCTAAAAACACACACACGCAAAAACAACCCCGTAATTACTTTGTAATTACTGCGGCAACAAGCCATATTGATTTAACTGGACTGGAGAGTATTTTTTGTACCTCATTGTGATTTAATATTGATTAAATAAAAGCCCCAATTAAATATGTAATTTTTCACACACAGCCTGATGTCTCTAGCTGGTTTTAAAGTACCACAACCTCGTAGTTTTGCTTTAATGGTTCTACAACAACTGATTGAAGTTTGATTTATTCTGACTGCTTGGTTTGTTTTACCCAAAAAACCCAGATGGCAGTAAGTGAGAGAAGGATGACAGATGTTGTATAGATGTGATTTTGTTTTAATGAAGAAAAAATCTTCATAATCTCAGATTCTCTTTCTTCTTCCATCTTTGTTTAAATATTTCCACTTGTGTACTTAATTTGTTGCTTTTTGAGCATTTACTCCTAGTTGTATTTTATTATTTATTTTTCAAGATTATTAATTTCATTCAGGAGTATGTGATAAGTGTCTCTTTTACCGAGAATGTTGTTGTTGGGTGTTTTGTTATGTTTGTTTATTAAAATCAATGAATACTCAGTAAACACAACATGATAGAGGGCACAACCGACCTGTGACACTGACCCAGTGTTTACTACCTTTGAATCCTGTTGGGACACAGACAAGTCAGTTCATCAAGCGCCACGTCCAGCTTCATGTTCTTCAGCCGGTTCACACATTGTTCCACCTGGGGCAGAGAGGACAAGATGTGACACATGGACACAGTGAGTTGTTGAACCAGCTCTGCCACTGAAGCAGATCACACATCCTTCTCACGTGAGGAGGGTCTCACCTGCTTCAGACCCTTGAGCGTCTTGTTTCCTCTGAAGCTGTTGTTGAGGATGTACAGCAGCTCGTAGAGGACTCGAACCTCCGTCTGAAGAATCTCACTGCGGAGCAGTTTGAGGACCTTCGCGTTTTCCCCCAACACAGCTGCAACGTTTGTGCCTGCAAATCAGCGACGACACAAACACACACATCAACAACACGTACACGTGAGGGAGGATATGAAGGTGCACACTAGCACAACCCACTGGCACAGCTCAGCCTAGCACAGCCCAGTTCACATGGCCTGGAAGCGACATGACGCACCAAAGTGAGATATTTATCATATCTTTATAGGACAGATTGTCTGGTACCTGTAGCTGAGCTGAAAGGTACCCGGACGCTAGAAACAGCTCCAGGGAAAGAGATGTTTACTCTGTTCCACGGTTCAGCTGCCATGCTGCTCTGCAGGAGGAACACACACCCGGAAGAGAGCCAGCCAATCGAAGTCCACTGCACTGTGACGTCAGAGGCCACGTTAAAGACACAGCGCACGGAAACTGGAGCAACAAATACAGTAAACTGAGGTAAACTAAACTAAATTAAACTAAACTAAACTAAACTAAACTAAACTAAACTAAACTTCAGTCATAAATCTCAGTCTTCTAAACAGGTCAGATTTTTTTCATCAGGATCCATCAATTGTTGTCTGAGAAATGAAGAACTCAATTTTGATAGAATAATTTAGACTGAAATAATCTGATCCTGTTGCTACTATGAATATAATTGCTTTACTGCTATTAGTAGTAGTTGTAGCAGTATTAGTAGTAGTAGTAGTAGTTGTAGTATTGGTTTTAATTAATTCAATCTTGTATCTGGACCTTTAATAATAACTTAGCCGATGTTGAACTGTTATTTTCTGTAATATACTAAAATAAATCTTGAGACATGTCTAACCCACTCTAGTTCTAACAATTTGAGATTCGACTGGCTGTCATGGCAACACAGGACAGGGATGGAGACTTCCTGACTCTGCAGGCTCCCAGGATGTCTTCCCTAATGTCCCCAGCAGAGGGCGTAGAGGTGCTGGTAGAGGTATTGGTAGAGGTGCTGGTGCTGGGGACTATCCCCCAGAAGTTGATGTCCAAGAGGTGAGCTGGCACAACATACGTCTGAAACCATTCACATTAAGTTCAGGATGAGACTCATTCATCACTAAAGGGTTAATATGTTAAACCACAACAACACATAAAATATGAATATGCGTCAGTATTGATGTTTATCAGGATGAATGTCTCAGATACAAACATGTAATAAACAACAAAGCATGTTTTAGATTTGAGGTTGATCACTCATGTGTTACATCTCCTCACTGTGCTTCCACAATGCATACAAAAATACATAAATGTGTATGTTTACACTTTATTAAATTAATATAAATGGAAGTTAATGTTTTATTGCTCAGTTCTTCATTGAAACCATATCTGAATGAACTTTAAATAACTTCTGTTCAAGCTTCTGGACTGGAAGTTGCTTTGGATAAAAGCGTCAGCTAAATTAAATGTTATGTAATGTAACCTGCTGATGTGTCCCTTCATTAGACATTTAAACATGAACATTAAACATGATCTATTCTGTATATAAATGAGGTCGGATGCAAATGTCCAGTTACAGGGGCTGAATGTTAAAAAGTTGTTTTGTTAGGTAAGAAATATGGTTTTGGAGAATTTAACTAACATCTCCATTAAATTGTACAAGGTGTCTGAAAAAATAAGACTCAAGCGACTGTTCTGTGACAAAAATACTTTATTCATGAAACACAACTAAACAAAGATGACATTAACTAATCTGTGCTTCCTGTTTACTTATCCAGGTAATAACTTGTAGGTTGACTTCATCCATCACACTCTCCTCTGACCTGCCCTTCACTGTCAGCCCATGGGTGCCTCCTTTTACCAAGTAAACCTCAGTTGGAGCCTTTAACTCTGTCACCATCCTGTCAAAAAGCACCTGAGCAAAGAGAGAAAGCAAAATCATGATTGTGGCACATGTCACAGGAAAGAAAATACATGCACAAGCTAAAACTGTGGAATAATCAGAATACAGCATTTCTTAGAATGCAACTCATGCAAATTCTTACAGGACTTTCCACTGCACACCAATGAATGAGATCTGCAACTTTTACATCAAATATTTACACTACATATACAAAGACATTGGGAAACCTACACACTACACCTACAGAGGATATAATGACATGCCATTCAAAGCCATAGGCATTTATATGGTGTTGGTCCTGTATTGCAGCTATAACAGCTTCCACTCTTCTGAGAATATACACATTCATCCAGAAGTGCAGTGGTCAGGTCAGACACTGACATTGCACAAGAAGACACATCTCCGTAGAATTATCCAAAATGTCTTGGTAAGCTGAGGCGTTATGATTTTTCCTTCACTGGAACTAAGGGGCCAAGACCAACCAATGACAATGGAACTGAATGAAACACATGCAATCGATGATTAAGAGGTGTGTCCCAATACTTTTGTCCATATAGTGTCCATTTAAAACAATGGGGGCAAACTCACCTTATCACACATGTTGTCCCTGGTGCCCGACACAAACAGCACTGGCACGTGTTCCGGCAGCGCCCTGAGATCCTCACTCCGCTGGCGGTGGGCGTGGGTCTGTCCTGGGGGGTGCAGAGGGAAAGACAGGCAGATGACCCCCTGCACTGCTCCCTCTGTTCCCTCACTCAGCTGCCGGGCTAAAGCTGCAGCGGCACGACTCCCCATTGACCTGCCTGTGGACGGTGGACACACACACGTTTCACAGCGAATGCATCCCAAACAGTGTTTGGGATGCAGACTTTTATTTTGTTGATTTCTCAGGGGAAAATTCATGAATATTGGTGAGTCAGTAACTTAAATCAAAGCTGGAATACCTTGATTACCATTGCAATGGGTGGTCATGCTTAGATTTTAATATTTGTATTCTTTTATGATTGTTCAGATGTTTTTATGAACTAGTGTCTTTTATTTGTGAAGCACTCTGCAACTTTTTTTGAGGAGCTTTATAAACAAAGATATAATTATTATGAATATGATCAGTGAATTCAAATGTGGTTTTAAAGGGGGACTGATAACCATCCTAGTGAACTGATTAATTTAAACTTGCCTTACGCACAGACTGTGTGAAACCCTGTGTAGCACTCACCTCCAACGAATATGTGCCTGATGTTAAACCTCTGCAGTGATTTCAAATAGTCCTGTGAGAGGAAACCACATCTTGTCATGCAGATTCACACAGAACCACCGGGTGAGGATGTCAACAGTGTTGAATGGATGGAGGCCCTCACCCACACAGCGTGGTACACCTTCACCCTGTAGCTCAGGTTCAGAGCTCTGCAGGTGAAGCGCAGGCAGATGACGCCACTTGAAGCCAGGGCGCGAGACAGAGACACGAGCTGAGGGACGTTCATGTCTCCACCGGCTCCATGCGTGAGGATCACAGCGGTGTGGACACGTGTCTCCGAGGCGGGGACACACACTGAAGCGTCCACACACTTTGTCCCCAGCTGCACTTTCACCCTGTCCTGCACCGGAAACAAGCGGCACCGTCCATCACAGCCACATTTAGCTTTAATTTAAATCGTTTCTCTTTAAAGTCGTTTCTCTTGTGAGTAATGACACAGTTTGCACGTTAACAACAAACTAAACAAAGTGCAGCGACCTGAACACGCAGTTTGAGGTTGTGTTGTATCAGGATCGAGTCTCTTTAGGTTCACAAGATGTTATGTTTATATTTACCTCCACAAACTTCTCCATCTCTTCTGCGGTACGTCAAGTGACGTGACAGCCGACTAGGGCTACTAGCGGTTGGGAGTACTTATTACAACTTAAATTTACGACTTCTGTTTTCATTGATTATATATATTTATATATATAGAGAGAGAAATCCTTTATAATGTTGACAGTAAATGTGATGCATGGTAAGTGTAAATTACAGGGTAGTGAAATACAGAGCAGACAATCGAATGCATGAAAGAAAACAAGAAGAAATAGTTATAACAATAGAGTAGATATCTACCAGCTCAATGCCCTTTTTTGTTGTCTAATACATTGATTTAAATTTATATAAGGTTCTAGGATAAATGGTGAAATTTAGGAGGCATCATCACAGCTTTAATAATTGACTAAGTTTTTTCATTGAAAAAGGAAACCTACAATTAAATCAGGTAGAATGATGGCAACCAGTGTTGTGTAAGTTCACATCTCTCATGAACTAGTTCAAAGTACAGTTCATACAAGTAAACATGAATAGTTCACGTTCTTAGTTCACCATTTAAATTCTAAACTAGTTCATAGTTCAATTCATGTCATATCTTTAAGGTGGAAAGTGAGAATGAAAGACTTAACTTGTTAAAGAAAACCTTATCCATCACTACCCCTTGCCTTTAATGTCGGAATCTTTATCAGACAGTTTGTAAAAATCCCTCTCTGCTCTCTCTTGTGTTGCAGGTATGGCCTGCCCCTTTAAGGAAAGTTTGTAGTGTGTGACGTAGTGCACCTGGGTATTGTGGGAAAAGACGCTAAAAGCGTGTTTATATAACGCAACACTCGCATCACCGAGTGTTGCTCCTGCTGTATATCCGAGAAATAAAGTGGCTGCATTCCAAGTAAAGAAACACTCTCATTCTCCTTCTTCACGGAGCGGTCCGGACGGCGGGTTACCGGCCAGACAGCGAGCCAAGATAACCAGTGACAGGGACGGTGATAGAGTCAAAGTACAGGATTCTTTTGATATTTTTTATAATATAAAAAATATATTATATATTTTATTGTTTTTTTTATAGCTTACAACTTTTTGTAAAAGAGTTGGGGTTGGGCAGGTGACAGTTCTAGGACAATGGCTGTAGGGTTTTGTGGGATGGCAGACTCTCATTGGCTGATGAGTTAGCGTATCAAGGGTGAATGAGGAAGGGGAGTGAAGAATACAGTGGTGGATGATAGGACTGTCGGAGTTACGAATAAGAAGTGTGTCGTGTTCGCTGGACTTTAATAAAGTTACACATAAAGAGAAGTTTCCTGTCGTTCAAATGTATTATTTGTCATTGAGTTGCGTTCAGTTCATCGTTCTCATATAAGTGAACGTGTTCAATGAACGCGTTCTTTTACGTTCATTCATTTACAACACTGTTGGCAGCCCATGTCAACCATGATATGTGTTCATTATAGGGTAGTGACATACAGAGCAGAAAATAATATGTCTATATAAACACTTTATATTCACAATGTTGGGAAAAAACTTTCCTCTAGGTACAGGTTGTCTTCATCCTTTCACATGTTCAGGTCAAGTCGTCTTATCTTGATCTCTATCTGTTCGTGTGAGTGTGTAATATAACAGCAAGAAAGAAAAACACACACTTTCAACATGTAAAAAAGAAATACATTTATTTAAAAAAGATGACCTAAGGTGATATTAATTCATATCACACAGTCATACAATGAATCCACATTTGTACAAATTATTTGGCACTTTATCAGATATGAAGGACTTCTCTGTAAGTGAGTGACAGTTCCATCAGAGTTCATCTTTTGCCTGAAAAACAAACAATAATGTTAGAATTAGAAACATCGGCATACATGTTACAGAGCTCGTCCCAACTTGAATCTGACTAGACATCCAATTAGGTAGAGTAATTGTAAACACAAGTGGGTGAACATGGTCTTTAATATAGTATTTTATGTATTTATCATGAATTAAAATTAAAATGATATTAGTTTAAGTGATAGTGTAACATTTAGGTGCAAATGGAAGTAAAATGTACTTTAGGTGCAGGGACAACTTATACACACCAGAGGGAGACAGACTCTTTAGTGTTGAGGTATAATCTTGATGACGTATTGAAAGCTCAGGTGTAAATTCAACCATCTGTGATGACTGAGTTTCATTTAGCTGCTTTAGGTTCAAGATCTGACTCATATCTATTAAATACCTCCTTTATAATGTGTTTTATCATTTGATATATTCATTTCATTGTTTTGTTAAACTTTAAATTGTTGCTCATCTGTTCATTACACGTGTAATGTAATCAGCGCGTCCTTGAAAAAGAGACTTTATTTGCGTTATCTGAGCTACTTGTGTAAGCTGAGATGGGGGGGGGGGTAAAGTCCCTTTGATGCAAGGAAAACATATTTGTGTCCGTTACCGTCGTCCTGTGACAGGAACATGTGAACAGGTCGTCAGTCGGCTGCTTGACAAGCTCCATGTCCTCACGAACCGCTGGCTCCGTCACCTGGAGTTTGGCATATGCCTGCAAGAAGGAAACTGAAGTTACAGAGAGAAACACAACAGGCAGAGGCCGTTCATCCCGATAACAAATACCCTATCAAAACATATTAATGCATGGTGTGAAATTATTTATCCAGATAACTTAAATAATGATGATTGATGATTGTGTGATGAGGAAGCAGGGTAATATCTTCTTACAGAACTTTACCTGGAAAAGTTTGTAGTAGTAACAAAGTATACTGTCTCCCATGAGATGATTTCGGGCAAACTGTTGACCTGCCAGTGCAATTTTCTTTGCCTGAAAGAAGAAACAAGGTGACCTGGGTTCATTGTTTAATCACAACAACACAGAAGAGCGAGGCCGATAAGGATCCACTGCATAGAATCGTGCCTGATCAGTTGGTGTTTATAGTCAACTGAATAATCATCATCACCTCTTCGTCATGGTCACGGGCCCATTGGATCTTTTCCAGCACGTCTCCCAGGTCCGCCCTTATTGGGATGAAGTGCTCCCATGGCCGCAGGTCATTGTAGAAGTGCTCGTAGTAGCCCGAGTCCTGCTTTAAGACCACACTGTCCCCTGACAGCAGGTATGGCAGCCGATACGCCGCCACCGTGCCGTCAATGTTTATTTGGTACTTGTACTGGAGGTGAGCATGGAACACAAATAAAAAAAAGGTTTAATGACTTTTCACAAAATCAGTGCTACGTTTAAAAATCGATTTACCTAACTGAAGAGTCTTTAGCTTGTTACATACTTTCCTCATAGACACTACTTCACTTGTGGCTTTTTGTGCAGATTGTGTTTCTTACCTTGAAAAAGTCAAAGAACGAGACGTGTTTGACCAGCGGCCCATAGAGGCTCTCGTCGTGCTTGAAGAAGAAGAAGTTGGTGAAAGCTGCATCTATCATGTGAGGATGAGCCCTCGACAGCTTGACCAGCTCCAGCCGCTCCTGACGACTGTCCCTCCCCCTCCAGAAGGCCGTGGCGTTCTTCTCTGACCACGGCGGCCCCGAGTTGGCCTGAACTGACATCATGTCCAGACTTACTCTGTTGAATTGGACGGACACGGTGGTGAATGTCAAATCAGCCATCTCGCACTTCATAAAAATGCATGAGGTTTGACTTTATAGAAGCAGAGAGGCATGAGGAGAAAATAATGAGCGTCCGGACACAGGATTATATGAGTTTCATTAGTTGTCTGCACAACTAATGCAGACTAATTGTCTGCACCGTGGCGGTGTCAGGGGACAGGCTGTGCACGGGTCGGCCTGTCCACACAGCCCCCTGCTAATGAAAGATTGTAACTGAAGACTCAATGTTTTATTCTTTGTTTGTGGACGAGCTAAGTAAACATTCATATCAAATTGTCCTGAACAAATCTACCAAACCAACTGAGGCATAAAAAACAAAACTGTATTATTCAAAATGTCCACAGAATACAGATATAAATGTCCTATAAGCTGCTCCCTGCGACACAGGGCCAGCCACTGTGCAATGACTCCAACCTGACTGCAGATCAATGCTCAACGAAGGAAAAGCAAAGTTTTTGGAGACTTGTTTTTTATTCTTTTATAATTTGTTTGGATTTTTCCTTTGAGGCTGCCCACACGACATTCCTGAGGTATTTTTGTCGACTATTACGTAAATGGTGGCTCACTGTACTTACATGTGGTGAAAGGGGGAGTTGATCTGCCTATGTTCTCTCAGTGTGTGTAGACTTGAGTTAATGAATCATGTAGCTTGTGGTTGCAGAGACCCACCTGCCCATGGTCTCCAGGACAGACTCAGTCAGGTCATACGTGGGCATGACGATATCTCGAGTATTGTTGGAGCCGCACCAGGAAAAGATGGGATGAATCCTGTCACTTGGTTTCCTCTTCTCCAGGGGCCAGTCACCCAGGTTCACAAAGAACTCAATGTCAGGCAGCTGCACCTGGAAACAGACAACAGCACAGAGAAGAGAACTGGAGTGGGTTCTTTTAAAGGAAGTGTCAGTTATTGCAAAATTTGAAAAAATAATATCACAAAATAGAGGAGATACTGTGTGTGCATTATAGAAAACGTTGAATACATATATAATGCAACAACCTCCCACTGAAATATATGACATTATGTGGAAGATAATAGTCAAGAATGAAATGATAAATAAAAGTTATCATGAGGCGTGTCTAAATATTTCTGTACAGGTAGTTTAAAGGAGAGCTTACCTTCCTGGTGAGTGACAGGAGGATAGAATCCATAAAGATCCTAAAACCCACGTGTTCTCCAAAAGTTTTCACGTAAACCTGAAGAAAATCAAAATAAGCTTTAGGAACATTAAAGTAACAAGAGAGGGTTCAGGAATAAACTTTCATCCTTAACTTTAGGCCAAATCAAATTTAAAGTCCTATAATGAAATTATAACAGCTACTGAACCATCATGTCAACAGATCCATATTTACCTGCTAAGGAAGACCAATGTCGTAAAATTGAAAGCTTCAGATAAAGATGTTGTTTCAGACTAGTGTTTCAATTATCAAGAAAATATTAAATGCGTATTGCAGGACTTTTATACAAAGAAATAAATACCAAATAATGAGATACACATTTTTGTGTTCTGCCAAAAATCCCAAACAATGGGAGTGGGAATCCTTGACAATTGATTACTGATATGTCCAGGTAATGTTAGCTCTGTGCGAATAAGGCTTCAGACATATCACTGTTGCAGGCACCTGGATTGACGAACACTGTGGTATGTGTGCTGCACGTCCTCAGGCTCTCCTGGCAGACCTCACATTATTCCATGACCCTAATTACTAAGGAAACACAACCCTCTATTACTCTACTTTACTTTCCTCTCTCTACTCAAAGGACAAAAATGGGATTTTTCTTGTAAAATGACATATGTGTTAATTTCCCTTCTTCACTATTAATTTAACAATGTATCAGCATTTTTTTTGCCATATTTACAGTGAGAAATATTTCTAACACGATGATATGGATGTTTACTGCTTATGTGGCTGCTTAATTTGTTTGTAGTTAGTGGTTTTGGTGTCTCAGGTCCTGTGTACCTTGTTGTCTTTGATGGTATAATGGCAGAGGCTTTGCCGCTGTCCAAAGCGCAGTGGGATCTCCTTAGCGTTACGATCAGGGTCAACACTCTGGTAAAAAGACAGGTCCCTGTCTATCTGGGGGAAGGACTGAGGACAGTGCATGTGGGCCTCCCATTCAGAACCACTGGGCTGGGGACAGTCACAGCCCTCGTGGTACACTGGGCCTGTGGAGGACAAACACAGAAACATCAATGAGATCTTTCACAAATACAAATCCGAATGGATTTTGTCAGCAGCTTGCGTCGTGCTCTACCTTTGAGAATGAACGGCGACTTGGAGACATGCTTGTTCTTGAGCGTAACGTGGATGTGAAGGTCCGTGTAGGTGGCGTACATTCTGTATCGAACCAGGAATGACCCATCGTGACGATCCAGGACCTGGATCCAAATCCTGGTGAACTGCTCCACCGGAGACACGATCTTCACGTCGAAGGTTTTCTCACCCGGGGAGGCTGTGAAACTGTGAGGGGGAAGAACATGGAGAACGAGCCCTTGTTGGAATATCTACATTTCAACTTTTGTTTGAAATAAAATGAACTATTGTTCTAATACCTGTTGACTACACTGTAATTGTCACAAAGAACACTCAAGGAAAATATAAACGAAACACATTTGTTCGGTAATAGAAAACATCTGTAGACTGGGTGGCTGCTCTGAGGCGATATCTCAGGTGAAGACACAGGGCGGCTGTCCTGGGCTGGCGTGGTGAGAGGTGGTCTGTGCTTGTAGAGGCCGGTTATATGTACGGCTAAATTATATTTTTCTCCTTCAAAACTTGGGGCATCTGTGGCATTGTAGATTGGTCTTTTATTGTGACCAGTTCAAGGCACATCAGGCCCTTGAATCAGCATCTTATCCCTCAAAGGCCAAGTTCTCACTCATAGAGATTTTAACACATTTGTGAACGGAACTCGAGAGAAAAAAAAAATGTTGTCTATTTTTTGTTGCTGCTGATATAATTTCATGGCTTCTCGGTATTAAAATGCTAATGTTGTGTTTCCTCTACATACAGACAACAACAGTGTGGCTTATTGAATGAATGGAGCAGAGAAACTGATCCATCTGGAGAACCAGAGCATGTGTGAAGGTGACACCCACTGAGGGACTAGGCATGGACTGGGATACCCTCATTGCTCCCGTGGGAGATTTTGGATTTAAGGGGTTGTTGGAGGATCTCTAACATCTCTATACCTGAGGCACAGACTTTTCATGGCTGCTCTGCCATTAGTGACCAGTTTAACGTTTTAGCTTTAACAAAACACTGCTTGTGGTTCAAAGATTTCCTACGATGTCCTTTCTTTGTAATCATGCTTTGTTCAGTTGTTAATAGAGATTCTGTAACAGGGACCTGTCTCATCGGAACTGAAGGGGTATTATGTTTCCGCCTGTCTGACACTTGGGCCAACTGGGACACCTCAGAGACAACAACACAGGCCCACATGAGAACCATTACAAATCGCATTAGGAAAAGTAGGAACATCAGAGGACATTTAGTTTTCAAGGTTAACTATGGTGGCATTAGAAGTTATTGACATAGTGATTTGTTACTGTAATTTATTTTATTACTTGCTGTTGTGTTTTTGTTGTGTTTCCTTATTTGTTGTTCGTTATTCTTTTTGTATTTTCTGTTTTCTTCTGTGATGTGACGTTTTGCATTTCAGGGTCATACATAAATACAAAATGTAGCCCTCATAGAAACACAAACATTGATGACAAAGGGTTGACAGAACTGAACCTTAATGTGACCTCTATTCATTGAATTAATGATATATGTGCCAAATAGTCCAACTTTGTCTTTTGACTCTAATGAAACAAAGTTGTAGAGATTGTTTCCATTCATATAAACTTGTTTACTTTGCTCTTGCTGCTCCACACTACAGGCAGCTGCTAAGTGAAGCTCCGGTCACTGTTCTCCACTGACGGTTCACAGGTCATCACAACGGGAAAGGTAAAAGTTTGGGCTCTAGCAGAGGAGCCGCATCGGGCGGCGGGCCTGAACGGGACTTACTTCCTCCCGGAGCTGTCCACCGCCTGGATGTAGAAGAACCGGGCCGGGAGAACCACGTCGGCTTCCAGCCCCGGTCCCCACACCAGAGTGTTAGCGGCACTGGGGACCGAGGCCCCGGGGACTCCCTGTGAGGACACGTCCCGGCAGCAGGACAGCAGCAGCAGCGGCGGCAGCAGCCACGAACACAGCCGGGGACACATCACCGAGCCCGGGGAGAGGCTCTCTGACTCAGCCGCTGAGAGGAGGAGGAGGAGGAGAAGGAGGAAGAAGAGGAGGAGGAGGAGCTCCTCTTCTCACTCTGCCATCTTTAACGCGTCCAGATGTTTGATGTTTGTTGTGTCTCCATCAGGAACAACACTATGTGATGTTGGAGCGTGTTGAGTGACAGGAGCCGCCTCTGTCTGCTGAATGAGCGGGAGGGCGGGACTAGGAAACGTGACACGGCGATCCAATTGGTCGCCCCTCCACCCTATTCTGGATTGGATTGGCTCAGTGAGCAGTGGATTCCTAAACGCAAACCTGATTGGACGCACACCCGGAAGTTAAACTCTATTTGATTGCGTCTCTGACTCTGTGATTGTTGGTGTGCCATGATATCATATCACTATTCAATGGTGGAGGTAGTATTACAATAATAACGATATTATTATTAGGGCCCGAGAACCTACGGTGGGAGGCCCTATTGTATTTTGAAGGATTTGTATTTCCCTTTTGGGCTTTTCAGGGCCGAGACATGCTCAAATTCTTACCAAAGTTTGCAGGAAATTCAAAACCCCCCAAAAGTTATTATATTCTGGAATAATTTGGAATGGGCTTTGCAAAATAAAAGTAAATAAAAACAACTACAACAATACAAATGGAAATGTATTTATTTTTGTCAACAAACGAAAACATTTTGAGCACACTGGGTTAATTTCTTACCCTTCAAACCAAATTTGAAATCTTAAGCGAGACTGGATGAAGTATACGTGCGAGATTTTACTCATTGATGCATACAAAACTGCTGGAAACTTACTTTGATTGTCTTAATTTTAAGTAACTGTAACCATTTTTTCTTCAACATAATTTTTTAAAACTTTTCTAGTAGAGCTTTTGCATCCTTTATTTCTTGATATGTTTTAATCTTCTGCTGTACATTGAGCAGATTCTATGCTGAGAACAGTGAAATATAATTTGAAAATGTTGATGATGATAATATTGTTATTATTATCACAATACCATTTTTATTATCATTATCACTACCATCATAGAATCATTATCATCTGTACTAGTATTACTAGCATATCATTATTATTATTAGTAGTGATATTACAACAATTTTTTTCATTGTTATTGATTAAATTTGTAAAATTATATCAAGTTTGAGATCCTCTCTGCGCTGGGTTGACGGATAAAGAGCAGGGTGAATGTGTCATCTCATGCATTGTGTTTCTGCAGTACACAGCTGTTTGTGGTCTCTTTCTATTCACTGTGCTTCTGCTGCTACCTATAAAGGCAAGGTTGAGCAATGTGAGAGAGGGTTTGACAACTTCCGCTTGAAGACTCGTTCACAAACCAGGCAGAAGAAGAAGGAAGTGGATTCAAACATTAACTCACTAAATACGTGTGTTCCATAAACCACCACTACCGGAGCTCCTGCACTTCAGCTCTGAGTGAGTATCAGTATTTATGATATTTATTTATGCTTGACTAAACTTATAATGTTCTTTTAACATGTTAAAATAATAAGTCCTTTATTAGTCCCATAATGGGGACAGTTACAGCAGCAGAAGACACATAACACATAAGTAGCATGCATTACTTTGGTGAAGGAATAAAAAGAAATAGAAATGTACAACAATATAAAGAAAACATATATAAATGTGATTTAACTGGTATATACAATGTATAGAGATATACAATGTAATTGTACTTTCTTTATTCTTGTTGACTGGGTTTGTACCCTCATTGTTGAATGCACTTAATGTAGGTTGCTTAGGATAAAGCTAAATGAAATGTAATGTTAAGTAGCAAACACCTCACACAAAGAAAAGTTGACCCCTGAAGAAACAATGTTGTGTAACATACAAATACTTAGTTACTGTACTTAAGTAGATTTTTCACATATCTGTACTTTACTTGAGTATTTTCTTTCCTGACGACTTTTTACTTTTACCATGCATTTGAACACAAATTTCTGTACTTTCTTCTTCTTTTATATTCAAAACTGGCTCGTTACTTGAGCAGCGAATGTGGGCGCAACGCGAGCTTTACTCAAGGTGCACATCTCTCTCTCTCACATCTTGTCTCAAAACTCAGATGATAAATCTCAACACATCTTAACAATTGAACAGTTTTAGAATCCCTTTCTTTCCCTCTTATATCCCACTCCCCCACTTTTTTTAATCTGTTTTTCCACTTTCTCCAAGTCACTCATCTGTTTCTCTCCCTTTCCCTGGCTCAGTCGTCTGTCGCTCTCCCTTTGTTTTCTCTACCTGTATCGCTATCTGTCTTTTCATGTGTAACTTGCCTCTAACTCTCTCATCTGTCTGCACTGTAGAGTCGCAATGTTAACCGCCATGAATGCACAGTCTTGATTGTTTGAGTAGTATCACGTGGGATGGCTTAACTCGCATGCAATTGGTCTGTGCGTTTCCTCATCCGCTAAACCACTACCGTGCAGACAACAAAAGCTGCGCAGGTTACAGATAGAAGCGCCCGGTCAGGTTTTAAATCATAATCTTCTGTTTTGGCTGTTTTCCGGGTCCATACGGGACGTCTTCTGGGTCTGGACTCGGACCACGGTCCGTCTGTAAGTGAACCTGTTGGGATTTTAAATAGATGTTTGTATGTGTGTGTGTGACTCCGTACATGGCAATAGAACTGAACTCTAAAAATATGCAGTGTGTTATTGCACGGGTGGAGGCAGAGGAAGTCTAGGCCAGATATTTGGCCTTCACACAATGACTTATATAACCGTTACTGCTTGGTATTAATTAGTCAACGGAAAAGGCATTGTCTGTCTTGGAGGATACATATATATATATATATTCACTTCCACTTCCCTATTACGATTACATTGTGCTTCACAGAAAGCAAATGGAGATTTAACGAATAGAAACAAAGAATTTTCTACTGAGATCAATGATTTATATAAAAATGTATCGTTTGATATCTGAGTCCATGTGTAGAAGCAGTGTTGAGCCATATCACACTTAAAAAGAACGAGTTCCAAGTTCAGTTCATGCAAATGAAAATGAACTAGTTCATGTTCATAGTTCATTTTTTATTGGGATGTTTGTAAAGGCTTTAAATGTTGTGTTAACTGTTCTGTGGTTGGAGCTGTCGGACATGTACACTTAGTAAAATAATAAAGGGGGGTCACAAGGAGTGTGATTTGTGTGTGTGTGTTTGAGGAGTTGGTTGAGTTTAGCCAAGTAGGGTATCCTAGATGGATGTAACCAGGGCTAAACACCATCATGGCATCCAGTAAAAGACAACAAAGTCGATAGTCAGCAGACAGGACAATGGTTGCTAAATTAGATAGATGGAGCATGCCACTCTGAGAGGGGTGGGGCAGAAAAGTCCAAGTGGTACTACATTAAAATAAACTTTTTGTGTCTGATGTGCTAGCTTGAGCTCCACAAAGATAAAATCTCTATATCACCCAGCTCTTAGTGAACAAGTTACAATAATTATATTTTTTAGCACGGATGTGCATGTTTTAACTGAGAATAGATCCAAATGCAAGGTTGTATCCTGTGATTTAAAGAATAAATAATGTATCATTTTGGGGACACAAAGCACTAATGCTACACATGGGTTGGGTGTCTGATCTCAATGTGTTTGCTTGGTTCCTTGTATCTAACTTCTCCTTTTGTGGTTCATTATTCTACAGCAGGTTGGGAATCTCTCTTCTGGTATGAACAAGATAAAAGACTTAAGACGGAAGCTCTTCCTCTTTTTCATTATTACCTTCGTCAGCTTCATCATCTTCACTTTCAGCTTACCCAGGTGGAACAGATCTATCCCGAGCCCACTCAGGGCTACGAGCATGTGCCCCTCTCATGTCTCTGATCAGACCATCACCCCCCTCAACAACACCAAGCACCTACTGGTGTCGGCCTTCATGGACCAGAGGGTGAAAGGCTTTGATATACGCATCATTGGCATCTTCAGGAGAGACTCAATCCAACCCCTTCACTGTTGCTTCTGCTGTGAAGGTTTCTTGTCAATCACAACTCCAGCAAACATTTTACAACATTCAGACAACTTTGGATTTCCCTTCGTCGCAACAGATGTCATGTGTCCGATTCCTGAAAACTGCAGCGCTACACATGTCACTCTTCTGAATCAGTCAGAGAGTTGGATAGCACCTAAACAGATCTGGCTCCCGATAAGAAACAGAAAGACAAACATGGACGAGGAGATAAAGTTGCAGTTTAACTTCACAGTCTGCATCTCCAACCTGTTTGGAGACTACAACAACGTGCTTCAGTTCGCCCAGACCCTGGAGATGTACAGGTCAGTGCAGCAGAAACGCCACAAAATTCTCAGTCACCTTCTCTCTGACATACTTTAGTCATGCTCTCATAAAGTAATTTCAGAAGATGAAAGGAAAATGGCAGACATTTTCCAGAGTTTTCCTTTTCATGTTTGAGGAATGCAGCAGGTGGTTGTTTGGACACGTTCACAACGACAGGGAACCCAACAATTCATTCCTGTTCCCCTCTGGATGATTTATTGTGATTCCTTTACTTTCCCATCCTACCATCCTACCATCCCATGGGCCCACCACCTGTGGGAAGACCCGTTGGGGTCGGGTGCGCAGCCACATGGGTGGCAGCGAAGGTCAGGGGTCTCGACGGACCAGGCCCGGGCGGCAGAAGCTGGCTCTGGGGACGTGGAACGTCACCTCGCTGTGGGGAAAGGAACCGGAGCTTGTGAGGGAGGTGGAGCGCTATCAGTTAGATCTGGTGGGGCTTACCTCCACGCACAGTCTCAGCTCTGGTACCGTACTCCTGGATAAGGGTTGGACTCTATTCTTCTCCGGAGTTGCCGAGGGCGTGAGGCGCCGGGTGGGTGTGGGGATACTCATAAATCCCCGGCTGAGCGCCGCGGTGTTGGAGTTTACCCCGGTAGACGAGAGGGTCGCCTCCCTGCGCCTAAGGGTTGTAGGGGGGAAAACTCTGACTGTTGTTTGTGCGTATGCACCAAACAGCAGCTCAGAGTACTCGGCCTTCTTGGAGACCCTGAATGGAGTCCTGTATGGGGCTCCAGTAGGGGACTCCGTAGTTCTGCTGGGTGACTTCAACGCCCACGTGGGCAACGATGGAGACACCCGGAGAGCCGTGGTGGGGAGGAACGGCCTCCCTGATCTAAACCCGAGCGGTCGTTTGTTATTGGACTTCTGTGCTAGTCATGGATTATCCATAACAAACACCATGTTCGAACATAAGGGTGCTCATAAGTGTACCTGGTACCAGAGTACCCTAGGCCGAAGATCAATGATCGATTTTGTAATTGTGTCATCTGATCTGAGGCCATATGTTTTGGACACTCGGGTAAAGAGAGGGGCGGAACTGTCAACTGACCACCATCTGGTTGTGAGTTGGATCAGGGAATAGGGGACATTTCCGGATAGACCTGGTAAGCCCAAACGAGTAGTGCGGGTGAACTGGGAACGTCTGGAGGAGGCCCCCGTCCTAGGTATCTTCAACTCAAACCTCCGGCGGAGTTTTTCTGGCATTCCTGTGGAGGTTGGGGGCATTGAGCCGGAGTGGGCGGTGTTCAAAGCCTCCATTGCTGAAGCTGCGGTGGCTAGCTGTGGCCTCAGGGTCTTAGGCTCCCTCGGACACCGTGGTGGACACCGGTGGTCAGGGAAGCCGTCCGATTGAAGAAGGAGGCCTTCCGGGATATGATATCCTGGAGGACTCCGGACTCGGTTGTAGGGTACCGACAGGCCCGAAGGGCTGCAGCTGCTGCCGTGTCGGAGGCTAAGCAGCGGGTGTGGGAGAAGTTCGGAGAGGCCATGGAGAAGGACTTTCGGTCGGCACCAAAGAGTTTCTAGGAAGACTATCCGATACCTCAGGAGGGGGACACGGGGAACCATCCAAGCTGTGTACAGTAAGGATGGGACTCTGTTGACCTCAACTGAGGAGGTCGTCGGACGTTGGAAGGAACACTTTGAGGAACTCCTGAATCCGAATAACACGCCCTCTATGTTGGAGGCAGAGCTCAAGGTTGATGGTGTTTCGTCGTCAATTTTGCCTGGTGGAGGTCACTGAGGTAGTCAAACATCTCCGCAGTGGCAAAGCCCCAGGGATTGATGAGATCCAGCCAGAAATGCTAAAGGCTCTGGGTGTTGAGGGGCTGTCATGGTTGACACGCCTATTCAACATCGCGTGGGAGTCGGGTACAGTGCCAAAGGAGTGGCAAACCGGGGTGGTGGTTCCCCTGTTCAAAAAGGGGGACCAGGGAGTGTGTACCAATTACCGGGGTATCACACTTCTCAGCCTCCCTGGTAAAGTCTACTCCAAGGTGCTGGAAAGGAGGGTTCGGCCGATCGTCGAACCTCAGATTGAAGAGGAACAATGCGGTTTTCGCCCCGGACGTGGAACTACGGACCAGCTCTTCACTCTCGCAAGGATCCTGGAGGGGGCCTGGGAGTATGCCCATCCGGTCCACTTGTGTTTTGTGGATCTGGAGAAGGCGTTTGACCGGGTCCCCCGGGAGAAACTATGGGAGGTGCTGCGGGAGTATGGGGTAAGGGGGTCTCTCCTCAGGGCCATCCAATCTCTGTACTCCCAAAGCGAGAGCTGTGTTCGGGTCCACGGCAGCCAGTCAGTTTCGTTCTCAGTGGGTGCTGGTCTCCGCCAGGGCTGCGCCTTGTCACCAATCCTGTTTGTGATATACATGGACAGGATATCGAGGCGTAGTCGTGGTGGGGAGGGGTTGCAGTTCGGTGGTCTGAGGATCTCGTCACTGCTTTTTGCGGATGATGTGGTCCTCATTGGATCATCGGCTTGTGACCTTCAGCACTCACTGGATCGGCTGGCGGCCGAGTGTGAAGCGGCTGGGATGAGGATCAGCACCGCTAAATCTGAGGCCATGACTCTTAGCAGGAAACCGATGGATTGCTTACTCTGGGTAGGAAATGAGTCCTTAGCCCAAGTGAAGGAGTTCAAGTACCTCGGGGTCTTGTTCACGAGTGAGGGTACTATGGAGCGTGAGATTGGCCGGAGAATCGGAGCAGCGGGGGCGGTATTGCGTTCGCTTTACCGCACCGTTGTAACGAAAAGAGAGCTGAGCCGCAAGGCCGCAAGCTCTCGATCCTCACCTATGGTCATGAGGGCTGGGTGATGACCGAAAGGACGAGATCGCGGGTACAAGCGGCCGAGATGAGTTTTCTCAGAAGGGTGGCTGGCGTCTCCCTTAGGGATAGGGTGAGAAGCTCAGTCATCTGTGAGGAACTTGGATTAGAGCCGCTGCTCCTTTACTTAGAAAGGAGTCAGCTGAGGTGGTTCGGGCATCTGGTAAGGATGCCCACTGGGCGCCTCCCTTGGGAGGTTTTCCAGGCACGTCCAGTGGGGAGGAGACCTCGGGGAAGACCCAGGACTAGGTGGAGAGATTATATCTCAACACTGGCCTGGGAACGCCTCGGGATCCCCCCGTCAGAGCTGGTCAATGTGGCCCGGGAAAGGGAAGTCTGGGGCCCCCTGCTTGAGCTGCTCCCCCCGCGACCCGACCCCGGATAAGCGGATGACGATGAGTGAGAGTGAGTGTTTACTTTTTCAACAGTAGCTCCAATATAAAGCCAAAGTATTAATTTGTCCAATACTTTGGTTAATGGCTAACATGTTAGAGGTTCACAACAGTGGACATTACGGGGGCCCGGAGAGCTCAACGAACAGCAACTTAAGAAAACACATACAAGTTGTCAAAACACAAGCAAAGTAAGAAAACATCTTCATCAATTTCATAACACAACACAATACATTACAAAACGCGCTGCAAATAGAGAAACTCGCTGCAAATAGAGGCGAAACGACAACGGAAGTGTTTCCAGAGGACACCTAAAAGTGATGGACACTGCTGCTAGCCTAGATGCCAGACGAATTTAGCCCCGCCCACAACATTTGAGGTCGGGAAGTTCGGTCTGGAGTCGCTCCGTTGGGGAGAAATCACGCCCGACCGGGCCAATCCGATTGTCAGGGCGGGCTTTATACGATGATGGACAGATGATCAACGGTAACGTAATCAACCACGTCATCAAGTGCCCTTGGGTTGAATTCGTTTTCAACAAACATGCCTGCCGCTGGCGAGCTGAGATGTGTAGATGCTGCCATTGAGTCTGTTTTAGAAGACAGAGGAAAAGAGAACATTGAGGCGAAGCCAAAGCAACACACTAATCCCTATCTCGCCGGCGCTTGGCTGTTCACACCGGACACTGAAGCGACGCTGAACTGCCAGGCAGCGCTAATAATATCACCGTTGATCCAGTAGATTAAAAGCATTTACTTACTTGTTGCTCCAACATTAAGCAACAGCGTCCCAACATTTGTCTTTCTTGGTGTTGTCTTTATAACATGTTCCGAGGATCATACAACTCACTGCACTTCTCCACTTCAATTATTAATTTAATGTCATCCATGTTGAAGAACTTCGCTGTTTGCTCCATTAAATGTCGGGTGTCGAGAGTAAATTACATATTCTCCACTCAAGCCTATGTGGAGAATACGTAGCCCCCCCTCTCTCTCTTTTTATCTGTATCACTGCTTGTGTGGCTGTAGTGGATGGCCAGAGGGGGACAT
The DNA here is from genome assembly GCF_949316205.1 of Platichthys flesus. NCBI lineage: Eukaryota > Metazoa > Chordata > Actinopteri > Pleuronectiformes > Pleuronectidae > Platichthys > Platichthys flesus. Next base: position 6,878,859 of record NC_084957.1, read on the forward strand.
TTAATAATGTCATTGGTCAAATTAAAACTCCAGGACAACAGAAGGGGACTTCAAAGTATGGGATGCATATTTGATCATTTATATCATATAAAATATGTCCTTAATATAGTTTAAAATCGTTTTTACAGTGTGTTTCCTGGGGAGATATGCTCGCGTCAAGCGCAAAACATAGACTCGACGCCGAAACGATCGCTGCACGGCGCTGGGCAGCCTGGGCGCAGCGCGGCGTTTCAGCCTCCGGTGTGACCCGCACAAAGGTTTAACATGGGAGTGGATGGGAGCCAGCTGTTATTTAAGGCTTGGCGCTGCGCTGAAGCGTCGCTTCGGCATCCCTTCAGCGTCCAGTGCGAACCCGGCGTTAGTAAATAACTAGCGACATCACATACTACGTTGCTCTGATTGGTTGTAGGTCTATCCAATTGAGCGAAGAGGAATTTTATTTCCTGGTTCGGTTGAAACGCGCCCCATAATCACAGCCCAATGGAGCGGTCTCAGACTCACATTCTGACTAGAATCGTGAGTCTGACAACATCAGGCTACACTGCTGCCACAGGAGACACTAAAACGTCCAATACATCATACAAATTCGGTTCCACACAGGGGTCGGCAACCCGCGGCTCTGGAGCCCGTCTGCAGTGGCTGTAAAGTACAGTGTTGGGCATTTAACGGATCAGTTTTCATATTATTAACGTGAACGTAACGATGAACGTGAGTGAACGTCACGTTAATTTTTTTAATCATCATCGTATCAGGCCGTCATGAAATACCAGGAGCGGGCGAGTGTATCGTAAATAACAAACATTTGGTAAATATCAGCACAATCACACAATCACCATTGTCCACATGAATGCTGACAATAGCAATTTGCCCGAAGGTGCATACTAGGTCTAAGCACAGCCTTACAGAGGGATAGCATTCGCCTGCAGACACAATCTAGTTAAAGTTATCATGTCTTGATAGGTTTTATCATCAGACTCTGCTGCAGCTAACTTTATAGAGAGCTTCATAGCACATATTGGTTCATCAGCCTCCAACGTTACTTTAAAGATCTTAAGATCTATTCTGCTACTTACCATTTACCAAACAAGTCATGATCAAATTTAGTCCCATCAACTAACACGGAGGAAGCTAGGTTTATGACCTATTCTGCACCCAGCCACCAGGGGACGACCCAGAAGATTTAGCTTCACTCTTTCTGACACGTCTTCAAATTTAAACAGTCGATGGGAAACCAACACCTGCCTGGAGACAACAAGCTTAATGTGTTTTTGTAATATGGGTAAACTAATGATGTAACCTTCACATCACTTTTGCCCTCAGGTTGCTGGGCGTGGGCAGAGTGGTGATCTATAAAACCAGCTGTGGCGCAGAGCTTGAGCGTCTGTTGAAGATCTACAGCCAGGACGGCTTCCTGGAGGTAGTACCTTGGCCCATCCACCAACATCTGAATCCATCTAAAGGTTGGCTCTTCTCAGAGCACGGAGGGGATGTGCACTACTTTGGCCAGTTAGCCACGCTCAATGAGTGCATTTACAGATCCATGGAGCGCTCACGCTACGTCTTGCTGAACGACATCGATGAGATTATAATGCCTTACCAACACGACAACCTGATGTCTATGGTGAACACGCTCCAAGAGCAGCATCCAAATGTAGGATATATTTTTGTATGTATTTGAGAATATTATTTATGAGATGAATTTGCTTTTCTTAATGGTTAAATTTGTTTTTTTCATCTTCCATGCTGTGCCATATGCTATAGACAGGGGCATTCCTCATCAAGAACCATATTTTCCCCCCAAAACACTTTGAGCCAAGCGGGAGGTTTCACCTGCCGCAATGGAACGGGCTGCCAGGAGTTAATATTCTGGAGCACATCTACAGGGAAGAACACAGCTTAAACGTATACAATCCGCACAAGATGATAATTCAGCCAAGGTAGGTGGTTGTCTTTTTGAATATTGAATTGAATACCACCTGAATACCTTTTATATTTATGCATTTGTTTTGTTGCCATCTATTTTGTGAGCAACACTAACAGGTGTAACGGAATTTATTTAGTAACTTCTTAGCTCATGCTTGTAGCAGACATTTCATTCTAGGGTACAGCTCAACATAAACTTTGTGGGGCTCCCACTGTCTAGCATGTGAGCCCATCATCTATTCATGTCTTGCAGAAGTTGATCCTGATGTCACCTTTTCAAGGGACCATTGGCTCTAGTCTGGTTTAACTGTGTTTGCGCTTTGTTTGAAAACTCAGCTGATCCACACCCTTACCCCTCATGATGCTGTTTCCTCTCAAACACATTTAGAATGCAGCCTATGAGTCACACTTTATCAGACGATAAGTTCCATAAACAGAACAATACATTAGCACACATCCCTCTGCTTGTTTTAGGATCAGGAGGTCACCCACACAGAGACACTTACATATGACCACAGACACATTTCCTCTCACTTGCAGCCTCCACCCTGCCTGTGCGATCCTTTCTGCAGAAAGCTTTTTACAGATACATTTACAAAGACAACTTGTCTCCGAACCTCGTTTGTTGAACAAATATCCACCACGATGGAGACCCTAAAAATAAATGACTCATCATTGGGAGTGTATTATGAACAAATATTTGTTACTAAGTGATGTCTCTGTGCAAACACAGGTTGGTGGAGCAGACTTCAGTGCATGAGGTGATCAAACAAATGGGAAATAGCTTCCAGGTTCCACAAGAGATCTGTCGGAACATTCACATCCGCGCGACTCTGCAGCCGGCGCTGACGGTGGAGCAGCTCAATGTGGACAAACGACTGTGGGACTTCCATGATAAACTGGTTCCCAACGTGGACAAGGCGCTGAAGAGAGCGGGACTGCTGAACTATGAGGGGCAGGGCTGATGGATGGGACTGCAAAGACAGGACAATTCTGAATAGAGGTGCTGGGTGATGATAAATGGGCCTAGTTGGTTTATTTAGATTTTATTTAGTTATAGATGGCTGCCAGCTCAGGTTGTTTTCTGCATTGTCCCTCATCACATTGACTATAATTACAGTAAATGATGAGAATCCGTCATTAGAACAGGTAACAGGTTGAGCTTCTGATGTGAAAACTCAAAATGTGAGAGAAATCAAAATGTCCAATACACCTGAGGGTATATTCTTGTTATAGGGCTTGAGTATGTATTTAGTGTCCAGTTCTTCCAAAAAAGACCTGAAATACTGACTTGTCTGACCAAAACACACGTTTCCACTGTGCTGGGTTCATCCAGACAAGTCAGCGGTGCTTCTGGACACAGTTTACATAAGACTTACTTTGGGCACAGTCAAGTTTTAACTGGTATTTGTACATGTAACTACTTATTGTAGTGCCTGTCAAGAGTTTGCCAAAGTATCCTGAGCCCATGTGGTTATATTGCTTTTAGATAAATGACGGTTCTTGATGCAGTGTCTTCTGAGGGATCGGAGAGCACGGTCAGTCAGCTTAGTCTTGAGCCCTTGCTTTTTATGCACTGAAATTCCTCCAGATTCCTTGAATCTATTAATGATGTTATGCACCGCAGGGGATGGAATATCCAAATCCCTTCGTTTCCTTCTTTGAGGAACACTGTTCTTAAACATTTCAATAATTTTCTCAAACATTTATTGGCCAACTTGCGATCCTCTGCCCATCTTTCCTCTTAAAGACCTAGGCCTTTCCTTCATGCTGCTTTTGTACCGAATAATGATAATAATCACCTGTTGACATCACCTATTTCAAAGCACCAGGTTTTTGATAGGGAGACTGCTGTCCATTGTGATTCCAGTGTTATATCATTGACTTTATATAAAGACTGACCTGCGCTTGGTCATTGATCGCTCTCTCCACTAACCGCAACAGGCTTCAAAATGCTTATGTTCAGGCCGGTCAGTGCTACAACGTAGTCATAGTTATCATTTTTGTTATACTACTACTAAGTATTACACTGCTAATAATAATGATAATAGTAATAATAATAGCAATAGGTTGTGTTGCATTTTTCTTTACAATGGTTCAAAGTGATTAACAGACAAGGCAGATGACTATAAAGGGACATAAAGCACACAAGATATATAGCAGTATAAATTAATAAAATTAATATAAAAGAAATAAAAACAGTGTAATTGAATGCAAATCAATCCTTTCCAATAGGTGATGTGTCTGCAGATCACAAACTACATACTACACATTACATACTAAAGGGCACATGTAAGTAAGGTGCTGGGCATTTTGAAGCCCTTAAAAATGAGTAAGAAGGTATTGTTACTTAAGTAAAGTAAAAAGTCAATGTTGTAAATTGTAATTCCTCCATTACAGATAAACATCCTAAATCTAATTTGACAAAAGTGAAGGTATGAGGGTGAAGTATCTGATATTATTTGGTTATTATGGCTTATGCATTATTGTGTTAGTAGAATCTTACTTTTGAGATGTTGCTGATTTTAAAAGTGTTATGCACAGTTCCATAATGTAATCTATTACAATAGATAACATTCATTTAGCTCATATGCCGTGTTAATGAAATCCTATTTTGAAAAATGACTGTAACTATAAGGTAAATGTTGTGATGTTTCCCAATCAATTTAAGTTAAGAGGTGTTGAGTAAATATACTTCATACATTTCACCACTTAGCATTATGATCAATACCCCATTATCTATTTACAATTCAGAGTTTCAAGGTACAGGATTATACTGAATAACCCTTCAATATTTAGGAGTAAATCTTCCTGGGCACTGCTGGTAAACAAGAAGGTCAAAATCCCCACATGGAACATTGTGGTGCACTTTTCACACACATCTCTATTCATAGCGATCAGTGAAACTCAGCTCTCAGCTCTGTACATCAATCAATGTTTATTTCAGCTTTTGCATCAACATATTTTCAGTTCTTTTTTTTTTTTTGCCAAGTAATTTTCTAATACACTAGTATAATATCAATAAGAACAAAAAGTGGTAGAATCCATTTAAATAAGACAAACTTTGCTGCCATCATTGAGAAAACCAGAGAAATGCCTTTTTCAGGATACGACAGTGTGAAGAAGAACTACAGAGTCCCAGTGATTTAGACAGAGCCAGAATACCAGATACAGTACCAGCAGTAACAGGTACAACATATACAGAGAAAAATATCTCAAGAGTGTCTTCTTTTTTTTTTTGTTTCACCTTTCACCCAAGATTGAACTGTACAGTTAATATAAAAAACAAAAAAACATACTAACAAAACACCCTGTCAGTAGAAGTCCGATTTTTTTCTTTTTTAAATCCATTTTCTTTTGGTTTTTGTGATTTTTGTTGTTACGTGTTTTCTCCGCCATAGACAGAACTGCACTGAACACGAATCTCATAGACGGTACAGCGATAGAAGAGAAATGTATCATTTCTGGTGTCAAGTTGAAGACATCTCATTCAATCAGGTCATGTGTAATGACTGAAATCCCCGAGGCTCTGCTTCTGGATTTCAGGTGAAAACAAATGGGTTTGAAGGCCTTTTATTGAAGCCTCAGCTGACAGGAAGTAGACTGAAGCGGATTCGTCCAGGTCTGTTTTTCTTCTGAGTATATGTGTGTCGCTGCATGTTTTTTTACGTGGGATTGACGTCAACAGGATCAAGACACAATGCATCACACGGGTTAATGCTTGTGCGCATAAAGGCCTGAAGTGTGAGAGATAAGATATCAGTAATCCCCGTTCAGCTTTTCAGATTGATTCAAAATACAGACGAATACATGTAGTACAAAATATCCCCTTCAGTTAATGCTGTTTTAACATGTCGTGTGGCTACCCATTGACATGTACAACACAATCACAATATGATACACAACAATGTATCATGGAACATTTGTCGTTTTTCACATACAACAGCCCCCGGGTGAGAGGCCTTTCACCATCAAAGATAAGAATGTGACAAGAGGATATAGTCATCAAGAACAATATTGAACGGAAATGAAAAAAATCAAACATATTTGCCCTCGGTTGAAATTGTTGCAAATGTTTTACACATGTACATAGTTTCTTCACTGACTCAACATCTGAACAGCACTGGAAAAAAACAAATAATACTCAAACTTCTCCTGAAACTCACAAGTGTTTAAACCAACGTGATTTCAGGTCTGCGCTCTGTGTTCCCCGAGGACCAATCAGGTTCATCGCTGGGAGACGCACACGCCGCCACTTTAAGGATCGGGGGAGAGATAGACAGGAGGGTGTCTTTCATTTTTGATTGCTTTGGCAGAGAAAGAGTCTGCTTGAACGCTTGTTGGCGCTCTTTCTCACTGTTACACAAACACACACACACACACACTCTCACGCACACAAACACAACCTAATTGCTCACTAAACTTGTAGAACCGACGAAGGCAGCTAATGACTCAAATGGCGAACGATTGACAACCCAAGAAATAATAAAAAAAACACCCTCATATATATATATATTTAGAATCGTTTTTTTCACAAAGGATAAATGCCCTCATGGTCAAGAACTTTCTCTCATCTGCTCTGATCAACAGGAAACACATGTTGAATACTCACTAGTCTTTAGCTCTTTGTTTGTTTACAGTAAGTAGATTCACCCATCTGTTTATTTTTTTTCTTATGGCACGTGAATAGTACATACATGTTCGAATAGATATAAACACACTGTGCCCAGAATACAGGTTAAACTGTCTTTCAGCCGTCGCGTACGTCTCATATCAATCTGCTCTCTGCTCTTTTCATACAATTATAGTTGGGGAGCGATGTATTCGTCATTATCGTTTTAATGCTTTTATTATGTAGCAGCAGCCATAAAGTGAAATTAAATGTGTGTGATCAGACAGTGCGCAGTTAAGTGTAAATACTACCGATTCGTGTTTGCACTGTGCAGCCCAGAGTAATTGGTTATAACAAAGTTGTAGCGCTATGCTAAGTGTGTGTAGAGAAAGCTTAGTATGTGCATCTACATTGTGTCAAGTAGTATTAGCTGAAACTGAGAACAAGAAATTAAAATGAACCAAAGAGGAAAAATAATTAAAGGGAAAGGAACACAACTTTTGGCTTAATAGCAATGCAGGTATACATTTCCCTTTTTATATATATATTTTTTTTTTGTCAGTATTTCAAAAAATATAAAGTTTTTCATAGTTTCTGTTGTTGGCTTATATTATTAAATAAAACTTTTTTTGTATCTCCTGTTAAAGTAGCATGCTGCTTTTTAGTATGGCAGTTGGATATTTTTAATAGTCATCCATTTTTGTGTCATGCATTTGTTGTTGGTTTCGTAACTTTTAGAGTATCTACACAGTGAGGTCCAGAAAATCCAACCATACACACACGCACACGCACACTCACACACACTCACACAAACACACACACACACACACACACACACACAAACAAACACACACACGCTTTGCCGGATATTCCCACTTTCTTCATTCCTATAAATGTCGCCACCGTCTCTCTATCCTCATCACAGCGTGTCTAGACAAGGAACTCAGGAACTAGCCCGTCCCGGTCATTCAACAAGGTGACAGTGCCGCAAACATAGCCAGTCCACAAGCCATAAAGACAAAGTCACTCTTGAGTCTCTCTTTTTGATTGCTCCCATCTGCAGAAGGAAAGTCCCTGTCCCAGCATAAAGCTCTCAGCAGTCTCAGGGCAGCCTCCGCCCTCTGTCCTGCTGCTATTAGAACTGGTACCACTTCTTGTCCTTGCACTTAAGCATCAGCTGTGAAAAGACAAAAAGGAAAAGGTTTGCGGGATGAATAATAAACACAACCTTTTCTGTGTCTGAAACAAACAAACATCAGTGGAGGAGTAAATGGAAGAGACTGTAATGGTGAACTGTCACGATTATTTAGGTTTTGAGGCATTAACCAATGATTATTAATGAAACGATTAAAAACAAACAAAATGAGCTGAGCGTAATTGAGCAAATTATCCTAAAACTTGTATCCTTATCTTCATTTTACTTCAAATTTGATGATCATAAATATCTTGTCTATGTATTACTACAGTAACAGTTCCTGTGTTCACCTCATGAGCGTGTTTGGAGAAGCCCTCTGCACTGGACATCATGAGAGCGGTTCGGTCCTCCAGCTCCCCCAGTCTCTGGCCTCTTTCATCCAGAGCGATACGGGCCCGAGCCAGATCCCCCACGACTCCCCCCGCTGCCACCTTCATGCCCTCCATCCCCCCCTGGCCAGGGATGTGCTGCGCCAGACTGCGGGACGCCTTCCCAGATGCTGCCTCACCGACTGTCAACAACAACAGGTAGCAAAATAAAGAGAGAAAAGCGATGGTGAAATGTAAAGCACATTCACATAACCCTCAGATAATTGCACAGTTAACCCTTGAAAAGTTGAGACTTATGTCATCTTCTGGGTGAATTAGCACACACGGAAATTAAGCACTTTACATTGAGACAAATAGAAACAAGAAATAAACGCACAGAGCTCCTCTCTGTCGAAGGTGTTGGCGTTTCCTCCAAAGAAGCCCTTCAGGAAGCCTCTGTTCTGGGCCTCCGGTGTTTCTATCGGTGTAAACAGCTCTCCGAGCATTTCCTGCAAATAATGGACAGGAACAAAATCGAAGAATTCTCAGCAATTGATACAGTTTGTTATCAAACAATCATTTCTAGTTGTGCACCAGGGACATAGCGCCAACATTTGTTGATTACACTGGTCATCAATGAGGTATGGTGAGGTGGAAGTGCATATATATATATATATATATGTATATATACAAGTATAATAATGCTGTTCTTACTGTACATTGACAGTGAGCACTAGACCATAATGTGAGTAACCAACCACTGTTTGCCTGTAGGTGGCAGTATTGCCCCACAGCATCATTTTCACAGCTCCACTGACATATGTTATCATTAGTGAGAGTGCCGTGATGGTTTTTGAGAATAAACACCTCTAGGAGTATGATCGGGCTTATATACAAACACACAAAAACACACACACACACGGTACTTCAGACAACATATGACAAGTGTGACATTTCTTTTCAATAGCCGCTGTCAGCTCTGGGCCTTATAAACAGTGGGGACAAAGGCGTCTGCTTAATTACTGCACAAACACTTTTCTGAACTCAGAGACACAGAGTGAGATGACACAAATTGTCAAAGTGGATGCCCACACACTTTATCTGTGCATAATGTCTTTAATACCACTAAAATCTGAGATGTTGCATGTCATAGAAACAGCACAGACACAAATACACACTCAACCCCCCCCCCCCCCCCCCCACACACACACACCCACTGCGGTGCTGACCTGCAGGTTGTCACACATCTCCTGGCTGTAAGTAATTCTCTGGATCTCTGTCGGGGAGCTGAGATAGAGAGCCTGCCCCCCGTTGGTGAAGCAAAAGGTTCTTGCGATGCGCATGTCTGTCAGAGGCAGGTAGTTGACGTCCATCAGCGGTCTCAGACTGGGGAGACTAGGCAAGAAGAAAGAGACGAGTAAGATACCATGCAGGAACATCCGTGTAGTCTGCAGAGCGAACCACGCCACAGCTAAATGTAGACAGCACGATTACAGTAATTTAATAGTTATTATTATCTATGATCTATAATCTAATTTGATCAAATATCAGGATTCAACACAATTTGATAATGTGCAAAAAATAGTGCCACTGATTCAGGGCTTTGCTGTTTTCAGACCCCTTCAGTATTCTCACACTGCTGCAGCTGTCTCTGTACCTGAGTGTCATGACGTGACCGTTGGCACAGAAGCAGGCGAGGCACACGCTGTTACACGCCGACACCACGTCGGCGCGCAGCACAAACGACGACTCTGTGATGTTGTGGACAAAGAGGCAGGACTGCGAGGGCATCAGGAACACTTTGGCCTGCCTCTCGGAGCACACCACGGCCAGATGTCCGTCCCCGCAGGCGTCCTGGGACGACGACGGGGAAAAGTTGACCAGCTTGCGCCGCCGCGGTCGATCGGGGTCCTCGGGGACGTTGGGGTCCCGCCAGGCCTCGTAAGGGCTCTGGATGACCGCCCCCATGCAGTCCAAGAAGCCAAAGCGCAGCACTGAGCCCTTCAGCATCAGGACGGTTCCTGCAAGTGTTTGGGACGAGACAAGAGAGGAAAACATGAAACATGGGTTTGCATGAGACCTAAAGTGTCCGAAGCCACAGCAGACAACTATAGCATATAAGTGCAGGATGCAGATGATAGGAGGTCACCTAATTCCATAGTAAAAATAGTAGAATAATTAGTATGTATTATAACTTGATTATTCCAACCCTCTAGTCACATTAACAGAATGGATTTGACTTGAATGTTTTTCTCTTGCCTTTACTTATGTTTATTTTATCATTTTCTGTTGCCATTACTTTAAAATGATGTTGATTATTTTATCTGCTTTCTTAGATTTTGTGTCATACAATTTGCTGTCTTTTTAAGTTACATTACCTAAGTTGCCTTCTTGTCTTGTTTTGTTTTCATGCTTTTATTTGTGCTCTTTGTAATGGCTGTTGAAAGGTGCTATATAAATAAAGTTATTATTATTATTATTATTAGAATAACATTGGTAACGACAGTTTGCATAAACGATGCAAGTTAAACACAAAACATTTTTGTCCCAGGACTTGTTTTCTGCTTTTGTCTCCATAGTAAGCTACGATATTATTCTCAAACACATCGATTGTTGCATTGGAGACGTCTCACTCTCTCCAGAGGAAATCCCCAGCAGCACAGACTGAGCTCAACAATCCTCCCTTCTCAGCCCGCCAGTTTTCCAGGATCTGTGACCTTCCAGTAAAAAGCTTGCTTCTCGCTCGCTCGGTCTCCGGAGAACAGCTGCTGCTTCAAAGGGCCTGGATGTTTTGGTTCAATTGATGTTTATACCCTGAGACGAGAGACCTTTCCCTCACGCAGCGGGGCTCCTGGACTGGTGATGTGTTAATTCACTGGCTCAGTTTTGTTTAGTCGGAGTGCGAACACGGTCGGAGCTGCAAAAAATCCATCCTTGCTCTGAGTGCAGAATTTAGTCAATGTGAGACCATGCATGACAAATGGCCGTCAAGAGTTTCTCCATGACAACAAACTCCCCCTCTAATTGGGACTAATGCCGTTCGAGACGCTTTCTAGTACGAGCGGGACCCGGGGAGAGTTGAGCCTTCGAGTGCTGCTCGCACGGCGAAGCAGCCCATTTCATTCCTGAGGAAATTGCCTGCTCTTATTCTAAAAGCCTTGTTTTGCGTCAACACTGCGATGTCTCATTTGTCTGAGTGGATGTGTTGTGTCAAACATACAAGTGGTGTTGAAACGGGAGCCGGTGTTTTACTTCAGATCAGAGTCTTGTGGTTTTTTTGTACACCATTTTATTATTTCTGAAGAACTCGTCTACATCACAGTCATGAGGGGAAACAAGGAGAATGCTACAGGCTTATTACTGCAATGGGAACATGTTGGTTTGGGTGCTGTTCTATTCGCTGTTTGATGGCAACACTAGAGGATTGAAAACCAATCAAATCCAGGATGCATTTTTACGGTACAGTTAGCATTGACTAATATTTTCAATCTATCAAGTGAGGTCCAAAACACAAGTCACTTTGACCCATTTTCTTATGTGTGGTCAAAATGTGAGATCTAATGCTGAGAACTAAAACACCAGTGCACACAAGAAAAGTACTAATCCCTGTTGGTGCAAGAAAACTGCACGAAAAACTACATAGATGACACCTCTGATGAAACCCTGGTACTTACCACAGGGGCCAATGGTGACCGCCTCCTCCATCCTCTCCTCCTGGTCAGTGGGAAGGGACATCGGGATGAGCACGACCACGCCCAAGCTGGTGCCCACCCACAGACACGGGGTCGGCAGGGCATCACTCTTGCGCCCGTAGGACTCTCCGAACTGCAGCGTGGTGATTGCCTCTTTGGTGTCCCGGTCGATGCTGGACACGCTGGAGCTGCGCGAGCGGCTGAAGGAGTTTTCACGACTCTCCGCAGCTGCCGGCGAAAACATGGACCCCGGGAGGAAACATGACATGAAGCGGTGCAGAGGGAAGGAAGGGAAAGAGAGGACAGAAGAAAGAGAAAATATAGATTTATGGCAACAACGAGATGGACGAGGAAGACGGACAGGTGATATGAGGTGAAGACAAGTTAATTAGAAAATGGTAATCTGCGTGTGAGGAGAGAGAGTGACAAAGAGTGCAAAAGACAAGAACTCCTCCGTGTGTCGTGTAAAACACCGGAACAAACAGGGACATGCCAACGAGAGGTGACACACTGCGAAGGGATGTGATCAAACATTACGAGGGGACGACAAGACGGAGACCTTGTTTTCACAACACACGCCTGTGCACACACAAACACTCCTGTTGTCTAATTGAAACTGCTGGTTCTACTCACTGTTCAGCGGCCTGATGATACACACACACAGAGAAAGACACAGAAAACGTCTTTAGCTCTATTTTAGTGCAGCCCATTCACGTCCACCATTGTGTACTTTAAAACTCCATCGTAGAAGTATTTCTGTATCGCTGCACTTCTGAATAATTCAAAGCCAGGCAACGTGGAGTGCTGCCTTCCCCGGAAAGCAGAGTTTATGTAACAACAACTGCTGTGTGCCAAAAAAGTGTGCTGACTGCAAAACATACACTATACACTGACTGCTGCTGCTATATAAAGATGGCATCACAGCCGCCCCTACACCTCAGGACGTGAGCACTTCTAGGCGTGTTTCAGACAGGACAGGGCCACGGGACGGACGGACTTGCTGACGGAGGGAAGGACATACTGACCGACGGGAGGGACGGACAAACGTGTAGCAGTCAGCAGGACAGCGGGTGATGGGTTTGTGGCCGAGGCCCCCTTACCTCTCTCGTTCCAGCAGTAGGCGCTGGAGCTGTGGTGCTCGTCGTGGGAGTACATAGAGACTCCGTGCAACTGCTGGAGCATCGCCCTCCTCGAGGCATAACCTATTCGCCCCCCCCCACCACAACATGAAACCCGTCGGACAAACCACAATCGCCCAGACCCAGAGAAGTCAATACACACACACACACACACACACACACACACGGGTGCGCACACATAGCCACCCAGCCAAGAACCAGACATGATGGACAGCAGGACCAGAGGATGAAAGAAAGGGGAAGAGAGAAAGAGGCAGCTGAGTGTGAGCTGAGAGATTCCTTGAAATTTGAACACAGACAGAAAGAGAGAGTGACGGAAAAAGAGGCTACGTTTCTTGTGGCCACACAACTTTGACTCAAAAGAAAAAACATCCTCTCACTAAACACCATCTCAACACCATCTGCTCAATACCACACTGGTAGTCCCACATGGGGACCAGGGATAACGCACAGAGCTGTAGCACGACAACCAACATCTGATGCTGCTCCTTCTGAAACTGCTACGAGCACAAAAAAAGTAACACAAAAGGGACATGAAAACTCAGAAAAAAACCTGTTTCTCGTTTCACATGGTATCAGATCAGCACCAATACATTCAGATGGTTTTAGTGGTAAATTCTGGTATCGTGACAACCCGGCTGCACAAGCTGCCGGCAGACACACAGACGAAATAGCCTTCTGCCGTGGGTCTCGGTAGCAACGACTCAGCTTTTGCCGTGTGTGTCGCTGGGGTGCGTTTACGCTGTGTGACAGAGCCTGTGGGGGGGCTGGCTAATGAAAGTCAGGCAGAGTGGTACACTGGCAGGACACAGGGGCCCCCTGGGGTGGGGGCTGCTTCACAGGGAGCTAGAGAGCCAGGTGAGGCAGTGTCAGAGGGTGATAGGAAGAGACGGACATTGTGCCAGGTTTATGCTGTGGTACATGCACTTCCATCCACACACTTTGGAGAGACAGGGACAGACACATGGAGACTGCTACTGAACACCTGGTCATATCTATGTACTAACCAATGACTGTGAATAGAGAATTGTGCCACATTTTGTGTTAATTGTGCATTTAATTGGGAACTGACAAATTTTGTATGTAAAAAAAACAAGCTGCTCAAGTTGTTGTATGCAGCGATTCAACAGGGACTTCTTACATCACAATATCAGGTGTGTGGTTTCAGTTTTTTTGTTTTGTTTCGGATGTGGGTGTGCGGAGGTGCAGAACAGAACATCCTCTGAAAGCCTTTTCAGCATCTGGCCAGGTAGTTACTGAGTCACCTTAAAACTGCAGAGCACAGAAAAATATATTTGAGTTCTCCGTCTTTTACCTGTGAAATGTTTTATATTATGAGATACCATTACCTATTTTGCTGTTTGTGAGTATGTTTAAATCAAAGGCTACACTCACCTCTCTTAACTTACACAAACACGATCTTACCGGTGTTCCTGTTCTTCAACTACCACTTTATTACCACGTCCACAGGCGAATCTAATGTTATCATACCATAACATCTTCAATATTTAATCGGTGTGCAGCCCAACCAATAGAGGAGGTAGTGACATGGATACTGTATATTCAGTTTCGCTTCCCCTGCCATTTCCCTCCTCTGTCTCCTCTCCTGGAATGCAGGCCTCATTAACATCGGCCTCACCTCTCGCACTGCTTGTTGACCTTTAATTATTCCAGTGATCCCGCTGGCTCTTCACTGTGGTAACCCAGTGCAACTGATAAACAACAGAGCCCAAGGGAGGCGCCAGTCAGTGAATATGCATCGGTCTGCTGAGAAATGAAATGAATGAATAAAAGCACATTAAAGCTTGTGCAGATAGTGGAGATTGTTGATTTTTTAAATGATTTCCTCCCACGCTGTTTGTGAATCAGACATTTGACACAAAAGGTTGGGAAAGGTCAAAGATGGTTTTGATATGAGGAGCAGTTTAATTGGGTCCAATACCATATCATGGACTAAGAAGGCAAGACAATTTACCCTCGTGTCATACCATGTGACACTCTGGATAAGGGTGACCACTGTAAATCGATTAAAGCCGGAGCCACTCTGTCAAAGCTTCCTCAGCACATTTGAGCAGGAGGACAGATGGTACCACTCAGGCACACAGAAAGAGTTGTCCTTACAGAGATGGTGACACTCTTCTTTAGTATTAGAGAGATTGTTGAATATCTGACAATGGATTCAGTGAATGTCTAAACACAGGCAACCCGTAACACTATGTTAGTTCAGCCTATGGTTAGTATAAGGTTTCCTAATAAATTAAAAAGTCTGTCAACCTGTTCTAAGGAGAATTTCATTTGTTCTATTGCCTTAAAACTTTGGAAAATAAACGTATTCTATTATCTGCATTGGTGTGGCTGCTTCTGCAGCTGTAGCCCAGGCAGTGGCTTTAATAAAACATTCAGATTATGCTGATGTAACATTTTTTTCTCCCCTGGTTCCAGGTCAATGTGGTATAATGAGGCTGATGAAGATGGCAGAGGGAGTCTAATTAATGTATTGGTGTAATAGTCAGCTGTGACTCAACAAGCAACACTGCACCTATCCCGATTATTTTTAACATCAATATTCTACAACAGCTTTTTAGAACCATTTTAGATTTGTATAATCGAAAAAAAGGCCCAGATTAAAAAGTGGGAGTGACCTCCTCCAGCCAGAGCGTTCCAGAAGTGAACACTCCTTCAGAGCATTATATAAAGCAGTACTGGTGGTACACCAGGTCCTGAACACAGTTCTGTAGATTGTGATAAATATGAAGATCACAAGACTTTGACTGACATAAATATACATTTTTTCACAAGATGACATGAAGGTCAATCTCCTGCCTGTGAAGTACTATCCCAATGGTGCACATTTCAAATTGGAGCATGTAAATGTTTGGCCAATCATTGTGTGTCGGTCAGTCACTGGCCATTGTCTGCCCACCCCACTTTTATTTTCCATCCACTGTCAAAACAAAGGAAATCTACAAATTTGCAGCTATACAACGTCAATAGATGTCCTGCAGCAATGTCTGACAGTGACAGACTAAGTGCAGGATTTCATACTGTGTGATTAAATGTTCTTGCACATAATACTGACAGAGGCCATTATCTGTGTCGGTTCTCGGGTCAAATCTTAAAATGACGCTGCCTGGAGTGTCATTTCATGTCCTTACTTGAAAGCACATTCCTTTGTTGCCATTTTTACTGTCATTGAAAAGTGTTTTGCAGTTTAAACGAGTTGAATATAAGACTTTTTCAGACCCCACATAAACACTGAATACAGTGGCGATAACAAATACCTAGGCATCACACACAGAGACAGAGGGACATATTTCCACACTGAAAACACACACAGACACACACACAAATCTCCACACTTATCATGGGTAGATGAGGCCACTCGGGCCGATCCATTTCCAGGCAGTGCATGTCAAAGACAGGGTGTGAATGAAAAGAGTTCAAATCGAGGCAAATGAAAAGAAATGTCAGATCTGTCAATGAGAATGTCAAAATGCCAGAGTGCGAATCGTGCTCCAACGGTCGTCTTTAACTACTTAATCTCCTCTTTCATGTGTGTGCATGCTGAAAAGGGCCTTTTGAATGTCGGGGGAAAAAATTGCATGATCACCTGCAATACAAAGAAACTGTATATACTCGCACACAAGGACATGAACTAAAAGAAAGTGATGAAAAGCCTCCCTTAGCTCAACGATTTATGGGTTATGAGAAAGGCGGACAGTGTGGCCACACTACACGAACCTAACGTGAGCTCCGTTACTCATCAAAAGACTAAAACATCTACAATCTCTCTACGAGACGAGAAAGAAATATGACAGAAACAAGGCTAAAATGTTACCTCATCAAACTATATGACTGGATGGGGGTAAAAAACGCGACATTCATTTCTAACACCTCAGTGCTGCTTTTGGAGTTAAATACATGCAGAATTCTGATGCAGAGGATTAAAAAAGAAAAACAGGCATTGAAGAAGTCAAAAGAAATCAGTTAATACACTTGAAAATAGCATCAACCTTCAGGGCTGGGACATAGTCGACACAGGCAATCGTGTTAAGAGTCACCATGCAAGAGCTGCAATGTTGTAAGGTGATGCTAATGCAAGTTGCAGAAAATATATATGTTTGAAGTAGCAAAGTGGCTCTCACACTGTTTAATGTGGAAGCAGCCGCTGTTAGTGTAAATGTAGAACAGCTATGATCATCATGTTCTCACTGTCAACATTCGCCTATTGCCTGATTTCCACTTATCTCAGTGGGCACACACATCCTCTACAGAGTTTAGTGACTGCCAATCGAATAAATTGACCATTTAACCAACCCTGCCCCTCCTATTTACTGCTAAATGGCCAAACATAAGCGAAACACTAAACTTACTACACCAGAGGCTCCCAGACCTTTCAGCCTCCGACGTCTAAAATAAAGGTCACAGATTATGACCCCTCTGCATCACAGAAGGTGACAGAGACAGGTCCTGAATCGAGACACAGTCACTGGCACCAGGACGGGCCTTAACGAGGTTCAATTGAGTTTTTAGATGGTAATAGTCAAGTATTTTAGATGTGCATTTTGAGAGAGAATATCTGGTTACGTTTCATTAAAATGTAAACAGCTTTTTTATATATATTCATTTGAACAACTGATTATTTCACTTATACATCATTATCACCTCAGGGGTCATGTTTGGAAATAGAAAATTAAACGTTTTTTGTTTTTATATTCATATGGTTCCTCTTCTCAGACTTTTATTTTAATTTAATTTTGTGGTTAAAATTATGGTTAAAATATGCTGTTTCAAATAGTTTTTCAATTTTGCTAACTTGCATTAGCATATTATTGCCTTGTGTTAACTATGTATCAGGCCTTAAACCACTTACCGCAGGGTGAGAGAAAGGCATGCACTTGTTGGGAGGGAGAACATGTTAGAGAAGTTAAGGGATGGGGGGGAGGACAAGCACACACCTTCAGTGTGGGACACAGGCAAAGAGATCTCCATGCAAGCAGCAGACTGGGCCTTGCGGAAGGGCGGTCGGCCAGGGCCTCTGCGGGTAAGCCGTGGCCCCTCGGGACCCATTGGGACGCGAGGCTTCCCCGCCGAGCAGGGCTGGGAGGTGGGGCTAGTGCAATGTCCATTGACATGATCTGTAACAACGGCAAAGCATTAGCAAACAATACAAAGAGGGAAAGAGAGAAACTTTCATTCATATTCAAATCCACAACTGCAAAATCCACCATCACAGGTCACTTAGTCTGATAATGAGCGGCTTTAGTTAAATAAGGGAGAAAACTGCTGATTTTACTTTTTTATAATCCTGTTTTATCATCTTATAGGAAATAAAACTCACTGCGATTGTGGCAGTTTCTAAAAATAAAAGCCGACTTACTACTTTAATTACAATAGTACATCACATGACCTATGAAGATGGACATTTTTGCAGTGTCAGAGAAGCAAGCTGATGTTGAAGATCAGATTGTCAATAAAAAAGATGGCGGAAGGTGAGAAAGGAGGAAAGAGTGAGTTGCAAAGGGTCGGAGAGCGATTGGAAATCAGTATGAGCAGGAAGAAGAGAGAGATGCTGGGGGAAAAGGAAAGTGGGTACAATGTGCAGTGTCATATTGTAGTGCAGTCATCCAGTCTGTGCCAGGAGAGAGATCATAAATCATAGAAATCATAAGAAAAACAGGCTTGTTTCACTTCCACTTTTTTTTTTTTTCTCCTGTGTGAAAACCTTCTTTTGACGACCAGGAGCTTTACAGTATTTAACAGCTTTGACAAAAAGCCTAAAGTGAAGATCAAATAAATAAGACTGATAATACAAACTGCAATAAATATAATACTGTTTCTTAGATTAATTAATTAAATTCTAGTCGTTGGGCTACATGATCAGCTACAGCCGATGCTGACAGGAAACACTTGTTACTCTCCTGGAATCGTTGTTGTGCATGGCCTCCCCTCAGGGACTGACTGTGGAAACTTTGTCCTTACTTTTTTTTTTAGAGTCAAACCTTTGTTTCCTGCAGTTCAGTTGCGTGTGAGGAAAAAGCCGTCTGGACAGGTAATTACAGCTTCATGATACCAAACGCCACAAGGTCTTTAAATCTCACTTCCTCTCAGTTACGAGTAAAAAAAAAAAAAAGCTTCTCACTTATTTTTGGGATTATTACCTCTCCTCTCTCAACTTGTCCTGCATGGTTGATGCAAAAAATGACTCAGTTTCAAAGTGAAGATGAAAAGCTCCGGGGTGCCACCCAGTCCTCGTGCAACACGCACAGTTTCACAGCAGGACGAGCCGAGGCAAAGCGGGCAATTGAAAACTGAGATTAGTATCGGGGCCGACTGATCGAGAGCTGCATGACGGCACCGCTGTGCCTCTGTATTGATGTTTTCTCACTCTGAATTTCAAACAGAGATGCGGCCACTCAGTTTTTTGCCCCGAAATGTTCTGCAGGAAACTACATAGTAGAAAGAATGGCCCTGTATCCTCATACACATCACCCAAAGCATGGACTACCACATACATCAAGACTGCACATACACCGACTCACACACGATAGCAAATACACCAAATATTAGACAGATCCGACCCAATAAATACCATATTCCTATTGAAGTGAAAAGATTAAAGATTAGATCAAGTATGATTAATGATAAAAATAAGTATTAATATGTATTTCTATCCATTTTACACACAACATACAATACTGACACTTTGTTGTTTTAACCTCACAGGAAGCTTAAAATGTTCCTTTGTTGACGACACTTAATGTGTGATGAGGCAAACAAACTTGTTCTTCTCCATTTTTTTTTTATAACCTGGCTCATAAAAGATGTAAATAAAACAAAAGCACTGTTTTTTTAACTGTCACACGCCGAAAGGTTATTGAATGAGTCACAGGAAAGCACCGGCGCATTTTGTGTAGAAGAAGCAGAAGTTTTTTTTGAGGGGACAGCATGTATGACACTGCAGGCGCAGAGAAAAGAGAAACCTGAGGTTGTGATGTAGATGTGGCACTCATGTAGCAGATGTATGGGTGAGTGCGGTGGGGTGGGGGGTGGGGGGGCACTCGGTATCTGTAATGCAGATGATCCAGTCATAATGAAGAGACGGCTGTTCCAGAGAGAAATGATCCAGTTAAAGTGAGGGAAGGAGCGAGTGATCAAATCACTGTAGAGCAAGGCTGTCAATGGAGGAAAAGGTTGTGTAAAATCAGAGGATGGTCCAATCATGATAGAGCGATAGAAAGCCTCAGATTTAAACATGGGCATGAGCTAAGAATCACCTTTAGAAACACTTGCAAAATGTAAACGGAACGAATACAGAAGATTGAAATCAAAATACATTAAAGGGGCACAATGGACGAACGAGTCAGGCCGACAGTCTCATGGGCTGCTTGAACAGGAGAGAGTGACAAGTAAACTGAAAAAGGGAAAGTTTGAGTAAGAAAACAAAACAAAAACAACTACTGCTACATAAAAAGCCTAGAATATGTGAAAAAAGCAGAAAGTCGATGATTCAAAAGAAATCAAATGAAAACTGCTGGCTTTCGCCTACCGTACCAAGATCAGTCTTAAGATCTGTCGGCAGACTTAACTTTCTGCCGGGGCCCTTTACTGAAACAAAAGAATAGGAAACAAAGCACCAGTTAATCCTTAAATAAAAATAAAATAAATAAATAATCTACGGAGCCCCTGAAGTCCCAAAAGAGAATTTTTCTCGATAGCAACTAGTTCCCAAAAGATAATCTGGTCTGCACAAGATGTAAATTTATATAATATTTTGGGACTCCAGGGGCTTCGTACTAATCTAAGACAAAGAGTGAACCAAAAAAAGTGCAAAAGGAAGAAAATAATCTAACCAAACAAAATGGAATTCAAATGGAATTCAAATGAAAATACAACCAGAACATGCAAATCGGTGCAGTTGCACACAGCAGGCGTATTTCAAAATGCATGCTCCATTGTTGTCCCAGGCCAGTGGAGGCAGCGATATCTACAAGATTAGTAACACCCAGGGAAATAAATGGCCCAGTGAATCATCCAGGGACTCGGTGCAGGATTTATCCTCTTATAACTAGTGGTCAATGTCTCGTTGAGCTGCAACAAGACACTTGAATTTACCCTGGATGTTAAACTCCAGGCACTGCACACATTTCTGTAATCCGATGAACATTGAATTCATTTACAAAGTGAAATTGGTCTGCTTTGTGTTTTATCTAAGGCCTGGGATGTCTGACACCGAAGCACAGACAAACAGTGTGACACCACACGGTGTCAAAAACCAGACACTGGAGGGAACAAAATAACTTTTAACATTTTGCAAGCATTTTGCAGTAAGTGGAGAACTGCAAAGGTCAGAGTTGAGATGTCATGAGTCAGTTTCCCCTCTCAAAAAGAAGGCAATGCTTTGTTGTTTCTTTGTGGAAGACACGGGATGGCGTTCACATGCGACTGGTCCATAAAAAGACCACATGGAAAATCTGCATGACCATGAATTTGCCTTGTCTAGGGTTTTGAAAATTTTATTTTGTTTTGGATTTGGAAAATGCATCAAAGGAATCAGTGACAATTCCTTTCAAAATAAATGTTGACTCAGTTTTCAATCCTTCTACCACAGAGGATGCGGGGCCGACTGGCGGAAATTGTGAATCTATTTTTAATCTATTTTAATGTAATACAGCTCATTCCATTTATGCACCTTATTTGCTGTGAAGGACCACGTAGTCAGCTCAGTATCAAAGATCATTTTGAGGAAAGATATATTTCATTTATTACAAAGGAGGAAATTAGGGTGGCATGGTGCCCTAATTGAATTCCTCAATCGATGAACTTCTGTTTCCATTTTTTTCCAGGAACAAGTAAAGCTTTTCAGATTAGTGTTGCTAAGAAGATAATGGATGAGATGTTCATGTGTGTGTGTGTGTGTGTGTGTGTGTGTGTGTGTGAGTGAGCGTGTGTTTTCTTCATAATGAACCATGGGGAGCAGATGCTGCTACAAAGATATAAACTGTGCAGTGTTCGGCTACAGTGACAGAGTAAATGTTCTCATAATAAACAAGTCTCAAACAGATGGTTCCTCTGTTTAACAGCTCTGTGGCCAAATTAACAATTCATAAAATGTTCATTGTGAATATGAAGAACACGCAGCCAACCACTGCATGTACCAGGATTCATGACCGGGGGTCTTAATGACGACATGCTCATTTATATCTAGTCAGTTGAGAAACAATAGTTCTGAAGGATTTCACCAATCTGTGTTGATAATAACATTATCACTACAATATATGTGCATGGACAGTTTTAATTTGTGTATAACATATGTAACACATGTTTGGCAACAGTTAGTGTTAGCTCCATTTGGGACCTCAACACTCCATATGTTACTTCATGATTTGTTCAAGTAGCGTTCGCAAAGGAAAACGATGGCAAAATGAAAACGTTATATCCTGGCTGGGCAGTGGGTGGCACCTCTAAAGGTGATTTATGATTCTGTAGATGGACTGAGGCAGGATTGGTGGTTAAATGGTGTTTAAACATTTCTGTTGAATGTGCAGTTCGGGTTTGCTCATTTTCTCCTCTGTGCAAGGCCATGGCAGGTTACAGGTATATGCAAGATGACAAGAATACCTTTGAAGATCAAACACACTGCAGGATTAGGAGGCAAACATCCCTCCGCCCCCCCCGAGGTCCGTAGAAAAGGCTGATGAACTGAATTAGAGTAACATATAGAGTGCTGAGATCCAAAAACGGCCTAATGTTTGGATTTGATCAGGCCACGACACTGATGTTGACGTACACAGCAAGCGGAGGTAATTTTTATCAGCACCACAGCTGGTCACTTAGTGGCCACCATGCAGTTGGTTAGAAATGAGACAGTGATGAATGTTAGCGCAGAGGACAACAAGATGAGATTGCAGGTTTATGGACACACAATCACAAAGACACAATTGGAGACAATCTGAGCACCACAGCCTGGTTAAGTAGCATATTGTCCTTAGGTGACAAAGATGTGTGGGTCCAGCGGAGGCACGATGATTAACACCACAGAGAATGAAGCACAAGAGAGCAGATGTACCCAGCGGGAATACAACCCCTTCCTCTTTCTAAGCCCGCCTGCCTTGCAGCATTGCTGAATGGTGACGGATCCAAGGTCAAATCCCCAAACTGGCACATACAACACACATCACAACGTCTGCCCCACCTCCCCACTGCAACCGGAGCAGAGAGAGACAACACAACACCAGCAGTTGTCCGAACAAAAGCATGGAAGACATTGACGAAAACAGCAGCAGACAGTCAGTCACTAGAAACACAGTCCCTGTCGGCTTGTTTACACTGCAAGCAACCTGTTAGATGGTTGATCTGTGCTGACCTATCAGGGTGTGAGATTGCATCTGTTTGGTGAAAGGCACTGCCGACATCGACTAATTATGAAAGATTTGATGTTTTACTGAATTTTAAAGACCATTCAATATTTCATTCAATGATGGGCTTTAAATGGCTGTAACCTCAGCTGCATATGTACATATGTGTGTTTTTCATGATTCCTACAGCAACCAAGTGAAAAACCAGCTTTGCCCTTGATCACCAACGACCTTGAAAGATTCTGCCGTAGCCCGGCTCTTTCAAAGCCACCAGTTTTATTTGAAATACCTAAAAGGTCCCTACCTCTGTGCTTGTGTCGGGAATGAAAGGACTTCTGGTGTCTCGCTGATAGAGTTGCTCACAGTGTGGAAGCGGAGCTGGCATGCAAGGTGCAACACTGAACCAACTACCTGGCCAAAAACAACCCATTTATCCCAGCTCCCTCCCTCGTTTTGCCATAAAAAAAAAAAGAAGCCACAAGCAGACGTCCGCGAAAAGGCTGAGATCCCTGAGTCCTCCCTCCTCTTACCATTGTCCAGCAAGTAAAAGACTGGACTGCAGTGGCTGGCTCTCAGACTGGCCACAGGCTCGGGCAGCACGCGTGGGTCATTGTGAAGGGAGGTTGGGTATTGAACTAGAATAGGAGATCCAACAGAACAGACAGAGACGTTTCAGGGAAATGGGGGATAGAGACAGACAGAGCGGGTGAACTGGGGAAGATGAGAGTCTTGGGAGTTAGCAGGAAGAAAACAGTTGAGAGGTTCTGAAAATAAAAAGGTTAATAAGCAGCAGAAAAAAAGCAATATTCTATTCAACCAGCAATAATGATACTCAAACAGGTTCACAACACAAGCACAACTAATACTAACACAAAGAACACTGCTAAGCACTACTAGGGTGACTACTACAACTTAATACCACTAGAATCACATTTATAACCCCACGAACGGTATCTTCACTCATTCTGTTGTCTCCAACAGCCTGTCAGTCCTCCAGACCTATTATTAACTTTTATTACTACGAGGCAATTTTGCAAATCATTTTAACTTCCAAACACACACAGCCACCACCTCTAGGTTTTACAGCCACTGTCAAATACCTGACACTTCATAAAGACAGATAAAGTGGATCCATCCACATCTTGCGGGAACACAACATAATACAGCCAGGCAATTTATAGTGTCGTTTCCGACAATTCACTGTGTAACTCCTGTGAACGCACAGTGTAATACTGTTTGTTTTTCAGCCTTGGTTTGACAATTCAAGTCTCCTGCGCTGCGAGCTTGAGAAAGGTTAGTTTGTTATTCCCATGCGTTCTGCCCCTCGTGAGCTGCAGCAGTGCTGGACAAACAAAGCAGCTATTCCTCCACTTGTACCCACTGTTTCAGCCTATTATAGAAAAACTGCTGAGATCATATAACTGTAACATGCTCAGGAGGCTTCTACATACTCTTGAAAGGCACGAAATACAGAAACCCTCATACATTGAAATGAATTGCCTTACAAAATATCTAATTAATCGGAAATTAAAATGAACCCTGGATTGGTAATGAATCAACTATCCTCCTTGTACGAAAGAAAATAAAATGAAAGGAAGAAAATACATCTTCAAACTGTGTCCAAACAAGTTTATTAACTTGCCCTTTAAACTTAATGAGCACAGAAACAAGCCGCCTTCAGTCCCAAAACAATGTGTGTCTCTTTACTAAGGATCCTATCAGTGTCTTTAATTGAGAAGTGAACTGTTGGCCAGCAAATCAAAACAGAGTTGTATGTAGACAGAGCTTTTCAAAGAAGAATGTGGATATGCTGTCTGCTGTACTCGACGGGTCCCGGAGGTTGTGTATCAGCAGCTGTCGGCTCCTCTCCTGTAGCCACATGACAACAGCAGCAGTCACTCTTCATCAGAAATACTCCTCAAAGCCACCAGGAGGGTATCACACAAGCAGCCGATTTGAGACTTTGAGGCCGCTTCAGCTCCTCTGACATCGAAACAAACATATTCCTGTGGCGTTAAGCTTAAAACAGTGAGTCTCGAAACAGTTTGTCTTCGTGCGGCTTTTCTTTTCAGGCAACCAATCAGATGGGTCACCACCTGTCTCCGCAGTACCTGAAAAAAATGCAGAAGCTGACCTCTCTCCGTGTTTGTCTTTCCTGACATGATATCCCACATCATCTAGAGACGGTGTGCTAACATCTGCATTAGCATTCTCTCAAATTTGTGTCTCAATACTTGAGGCTTTGGTCATATCAGAATTAGCATATCTCAGTAAGTTTGGTCTCATAATTAGGTTAGAATAATTTAATTTGCTGCATATATAATATCTTTATGTGAACCATAACTGGCTTATGAGTGAAATAATATACGTGTAAAGGTTTAAATGACGTTACTGTCATACGGCAAAATGAGAACAATGTCATTTAGTTGAGTTCTAACTTTGTATCATAGATATACTTGTTATAGAAAAGGCACAAACAGGGTTTCATTATAACACTGTTGTGAGGCTTATTTGAACCTTAATCAAACTGAGTTGCATAGTTGTGGATACAACTGTGCAGCTGGCGTCAGTTCAGAACACTTACATTTCCCCCCCACCCTTCCTCTCCTCAATTGCCCATTGCTAAATATATCCTGCTGGGTCAGGGACCCATCACAGCATCACAGCTTGTTAGTCCATCTCACAAGTGGTTTTATGGTCAAGTAAGCCCTGATACAGACACACATGGAATAAAGCTAAGGAAATGTAATTCATAATCCCGAACTAAAACAACAGACTTCAGGAGACAGAAGGGAAGGCGACAGATTGGAGTGGAGGGAGACAGCTTCTGGCAGGAGAAGGACCAATTACCGGACCTAATGACGAAAGGAAGATAGAAAATAGGCAAGAAGGGGGAAGACGTGTTAAGAATAGGCGAGAGACGCCTGCGGTTATTGACACATGGGGTGAGTCAGGCCGCTGTGTGGCTGTCCTCTGTCTGGATGTGGCCTTGAAACAGACACAGCACACCTGGTGTGCCAGGAACAGCCTCTAATGGCCACAGAGAAGAATGGAAGTTTATATTCAGCCAGAGGAAACAATCCGTGGACTCTTCACCTGTCAGGTAGAGAACAGGAGTGGTGCCTCATTTATCTGGAGCCATAACCACTTTAAATAAATTCACATCCCTCTAAAATTATACAACTATTTCTAATCTGTCACAAAATCCACAACAAATCATACCAACGTTAACATTTTCATTTCTATTGATTATAGATCTGCCTCCATCATCCTGCTCTAAGTAAATGTAACAGTGAATCAGACATTGTGTTGAACATTATTCGTCCACATCTCCTCCCTTCTTCCATCTCTCTAATTAAAAGATGTCAGGCCTGTTATGGGACAGAATGACCATGACCTAGTCAACATGACAATGCTGAAAGACTCAGCACGACAGCAGAGGACATCTTGCCCTGGTTCTGTTAGCCTCCTTAAGAGGCTCCAAACAGGGCTGGAGACTAAACATGTGAGAACTATTTTTTTACAGACAGGGTTTTTCTTTTGGTAGTTAGTCCTCACTCTTGATGAGGATGAAGGACACAGGCTGTCTCACCTTGTTAAGCCCTATGAGACAAATATGGGCTGTACAGATACAATTTGATTAATTGATTGAATTCTTAAGTAATGACTGGAGGGGCGCTGATGAGGATTTGCCACATCTGAAAGGCATCTAATCAAGGCAGGACCAGTTTATTTGTACAGCCCATCACTGTCAGTAAAACCTCATAAACCTCAAAAAGTGTAAGGAATAGAAAGGGTACGATAAAATAAGACGCCTTTTGTCCTTAAAATCTGAAATTCAACAACACTGCTCATCTTCCTGTTGCACAGTCCTCCATCATGTGGAGCTGAATGTTATTAAAACCAACGTGATCGCTGAGTCATTGTTGAGTCACCCTTTGGAGCCTCGCGTGGATGCAGACATTGTTCTTACTCTGCTGCTGGGCAGTACATTGTTTACTTATCTATCTGCCAATGAGGAACATTATAAAGTTTTATGTTTTTCAGTATGCACAAACTTTGCTGAGGCTTCAAAAGTTCACCAGACACATCAAAAAAGTATGACTCAACATTTATAACACAATCTCTCAACTTCTATTGACTGACAATATTAAAGGAAGTCTGTTGACATTCGAATATAACCTGGTTCTGTATGTATAAAGAAAGGCTTAGTGCATTATAATATGTATACGTCCTTCTTTATATCTACTTTCACAAAGCAGCAGCAAAGTAACCCTGACATCCTTCACCCCAACCATCTCTCATCTTCCATCACACCCTTCAGGATTAACCTAGGAAGTTCTCAGGTCACACGAGATACACAGTGGATTTTTTTCTGAACATATCATCCTTGATATGTGTGATGTCTCTTCTTCCCGTGCCAGGGATGCACAATGGCTTTGTAAAGAGATTAGCCACAAATCCTCTGCAGCAGACCGGGGTAGGCACCTTGTCTTCCAGCCCTGCCAGAAGCTGTGTTTAAGGTCTTTTAGATGTGTTTATGGTCTGTCACTGAGAATCCTCACCTCCTCCTGGTGTCTGATAGGCATCCTGATCACATTTCCTTATATTGCCAACTCTCCTTGTCCCTTACGGAGAATTGTCAAACGCCCCCTCCAGGAACTTTAGGAGGAAAGCATTTGTGTATCAGTGTGTCTCTGGAAATATGAATCATTAAAAGACTTGGACACATTAAGTCCATGTGGACACAGTGTGATAAAGCAGCCTGGAGCCATGTGAGCAGCTCAGCACCTGTAAGGACAGAGGTGAAGCTCAGGTGCTTCACTGTTTCTTCACAGCTCGTGGCCTGAACCCTATTCGATCCCAACAGTTTGTATTCTCTATAAATCACAACAAACCACTTTTATGTATTTGCGCACACAGCGGAATCATTATCATGCCTCAGCACTGACAGAGTGTGACACATAAATCTTATCACCAGGTAATTACATGTTATTATTCAAAGATCAGCCACTGTGTATCCCTGTTTGAGAGAACTGTACCTCTGCTTAGAAGAGTACATCTCCATCTGACTCCTTTTCCTGAGAACTCGGGTTAGTTGTATGTTTCCATAAAAACAAGGATAAACCAAGTTAATTATTAGAGGATTAGTTAATCAATTATTAGGATGACACACATGTTTCAGCTCTGTGTTGGGGCCGATTCAGAAACATTCACCTCACAGGTTTTATGGAGAAAGAGCAATTTGTGGGGTACTTTCAAAACGTTTCTTGATATTAAAAAACTACCACTGATTATATTTATCAACTGTTAAAATGTTCTGAACTGGAGGCAAACATTGCGTTATATCCCAAATAAATCAAGCTGGTTTAAAATACCACTGAAAGTAAGATATAAAGCAGACAGACAGAAAGAGCCTTGAGAAAACAGCATGGCTGCTTGGCATGGTCTTCAGCACAGATTTACACACACTGACACTCTCTCCATTTGACCTTTTAGTTCTGAATTTGCTGAAATAACGTGGTTTCCCACCACACGTACAAGTGCACCTGCTGGGAAATGTTCTCATTCCTCTCCGTTTCTCCTCCTATTATGCAAACACAACGTCTCAACGTTCTCTGAACAACCCGGCAGTTTAAACTCCAATCTGCTGGATCCACTCACTCACAAGCCAATATATTCACAAGCCAGTCCTCTCAGCTTATCTCTCACTCTTCTTCCAATCTAAAATCACATCTCCGAAGGGTGATCCTGAAACCTGAAGCAAGTGACAAGATAACGAATACGACGTCTACTACAAACATCGAGGGTATTTAGATTGTTTGGTTCATCAAACCATTCCCCTCCAAGTAAGCATGTCTGTTTTATCATACATCCTCGAGCATCTAATGCTACATCAATTAATGCTATGCACCAACATGCCAGATATATTGAACTTAGAGCAGCGCACAAGAGGATTTCATGATATATTATGTATGACAAAAATACATATTTCAACAGCTTTGAGAAACTGTTCTGATCTCCTCTCAGACAGATATTCAAGCCTTGATCTAGTAAAATGATGCAGGTTACTGCCATCCTCTTATCAACTCTAGATTGTCACCGCAGCTCTCATATTCTGACATTAGTTCAAAGTAAACATGTAATTGAGGCCTGTGTCATCCTTTTAGAGGGTAACAGTCAACACCCACTTTAAGGGTTCTGGTTATGGTGAAGTAAATTTCTCATTTATTTTTTCCTTTGACATTTCAAAAAATCCTAATGAAAAGACTTTCAAGGCCGACCAACTCGAATCAATCATGACCATAAAACCTTTGGTTCAAAGCCAACAAATTATTGGAAAACAGCAAGAAATGCGTGTACTGAGTGAAGGAACAACACATCCCATAAACCACCGCTAATGCCCAAGGTAGCCCTCACTTAACTACTCTCCAGTACATGACCTGACTTTAGATGCTTCTCCATCACTAAAAAACCTCAGCATGTCAACAAGGTAAATAATGATTGCTCTGTGGTAATGTTACGCTGAATCATCCCATCGTGGCCGACATGCATTTGTAGTAAACATTTTCATGGTAACAGCAAGCTCCACCAATCAGAGACATAACTCCTACACCTGAGGATTATGGGTATTGTAGTACTTATCACTCAGTCCAAGAGAGGGAGAGGGATAAACGCTGAAGTGAGAAAGCCATAAAGAGAGAGAGAGAGAGCCAGAGGAAAGTGGAGAAATCATATAATCAATACACAACAGAGGAATAAAGTGAAACCAGCTGGAAACCGGTACAAAAAGCACAGAACAGACCACAACATACTGGGACCAAACACAATCACTACATGTTCTCAATAACAACTTTCCATTTGAAGGGGATTTTCAGCAATTCTTGCAGGAGACATTCAGAAACATTGAACAACAGCTGCCATTCTCATCAAGTGAAGATGCTCTGGTGATGGGTGAGGTGTCCACGTGCTGGACAGGTTAGAGACGGTGTCTTCCCAGCCAAGCTCCATAGTGCAATTCACATTTCCATACAGGGGAGATGGACTCTGTAGTGGCTGAAATGTGTGTGTGTGTGTGTGTGTGAGTGTGTGTGTGTGTGAGTAGGTTACCTGAAGTGGGTGACTTGCTTCTCTCCATGTCAATGGATTGCTGGTTGTCAGAGAGTTCAGTAAGGCCTGAGGCAGCCAATGGCAGCCAAGAGGAGGAAGAGGTAGAGAACACAGAGTCTGTCAGATTATTTCCATCGCGTCAATCGTTCACACTTTACAGGAGTCGGCTTGTTTGATGTCAGCCACATGGAGCCCCAAGAAAGAATCAGCAGCCCGTAGTTCATCCTCTCTGATAACTTACATTCCAAGTATTCTTTTATTATTTCTTAAGGTATGATACCATGGGAATCATGTGTCTTCTAGGAGCAGAGTGGCTGAATCCGGATGTTACCTGCACTGCAGTCTAATGTATAAATGTATAAATCACCTACTGTTGAATCTCCAATCAAGCTACTCAACTACAGAATTGAGTGTGAATATCATGATGTGTCAAATACAATCAAACTACACAACAGGACAAACATATATGATCATGCACCAAGCACAGGCCAGTAAAACAAAAAAACAACAACATCACAAATGCTGAAATATTACATTTCTGTGGGGAGTTTGAGCCGTGTTCATTAAGGCGTCATTAGCAGTCTCACTGAGTCGTCACACTTTGGAAAGTTTCCATTGATTCAACTATTTCCCCTTCAGTCAAAGTTTGCAGCAAACTTCCTCATGCAGATTTCCCCTTCAATCATTGACACTGGCTTTGATGATTGAAGGCACCAGAAGTATGATCTTAACTTTACTGAAGGATACATTTAAAAAAAATTAATTTGTAATCATCGATCAATCGATCATTCAAATTCACATTAAAGACCCAATGGATGAACAAGGCTTTATTCACCCCACTGACTAACCTTCACCTAAAATATACATCATGTGGATCATATAATATTTATAATTGCCCTGAGATTCAAATAGAGTGGTTGTCTCTCTGCAGAGGACATACTGCTGGACATGACTGGAATAGGTCGGCTTTGTTTTATATAGAAAAATACAGAAATGATATTCTGCTGGAAGACCAGGGACAACCACTTTCATTCCAATCATCTCCTTGGTTTGTCTTTTGGCTTTTAGTCCAAATCATCCCTTCCCAATCTCTATAGCAGCCATTTCTATCAACCCTGCTGTCCTAGAACTGTATGTTCCAACAAAACACTGCCCCATCCTCCCCCATCCCTCCCGCACACACACACACACAAACACACACACACACACACACAGAGCCCCCCCAGCCTCAGGAAGGCCTGACTTACTCTGATAGGATGTACGGATCCTTTTCTTTGAATCTGAATAAAAGTTAGACAGGCCACGCATGCTAAAGTCTGTCAGGCAGGCCCACATGCCCACACCAGCAGCCACAGAGTCGACATAAGGTGGGAGGAGGAGGAGGATGACAAGTGAGAACGAAGAGGAGTAAAAAGGAAGAGGTGTACAAGTGGGGTAGAAGGTAGAAATAATGCAAAAGGAATAATGGAAAGAATTTGAGGTAAAGTGGGAGAGGATGGGTTGATGGGTAAGGAAATTCGTTATAAAATTTAAGAATGTTGGGAGAGGAGGGGAGGAAAAGGGGAGGGAAAGGGGGGAGAGAAGAACACACAAGCTTAGAGTGGAAAAGAAAGTGAGAGCAAGCAGCAACCGCGTTAGTGTCAGGGGGAGGACAGACAAGATATACCCGCTAGTCCTGCAAACCCTGGTACCGCTGACGTGATTGGTCATTTGCACAGGAAGTAAACTACTGTGTTATAAGGGAACATATGATTACTTACAATGCAGCATCAAAAGACACATAATAAGTAATTGGTTTACATTTCATTTGTTCATATGTTTTTCTCTAATTCTATCCTGACATGTGCAGGCTGCATTAGACATTAGACTCATTACACACTAGAGCAACACATCTAATGATCATTCAATGAAATGAATGCATTACATTTAAATGACATATATATATATATATAGAATACAAATACACATATTTGTAGTGATAACAGCTAAAAATGTTGTGGGAAGGACAGAATCCCATATTCTCACAAGTTGGAACGCACCGAAAAGAGAAGATGCCAGAAGCTTGAACGCGGATTAACAAGGGCTGCGCACTTCACTTTTCTCTTTTGACTGAGTTTTTTGAAGTTTTGTCTT
Organism: Platichthys flesus; assembly: GCF_949316205.1. Taxonomy (NCBI): domain Eukaryota; kingdom Metazoa; phylum Chordata; class Actinopteri; order Pleuronectiformes; family Pleuronectidae; genus Platichthys; species Platichthys flesus. Next base: position 6,911,329 of record NC_084957.1, read on the forward strand.
CAGCAATTTATTAACTCCCGCACAGCGAGTGCTTGAGATCATAACACCACCCCCTGTGGTGGAGAGAAAAGGGCACGGACGCCTGTTTGTATCTTGCCCTCAGTCTTGAAATTGATCTTAAAGAGCCAACGCTGAAAGACTTTCACAAAGGCGGACGTTGGGAACAATAAGTGCTGTGGTAGTCAATAAAGGCTCTAATGCAACACCGAAGTCTTGGCTCTGAAGTTCAAAGTCACCGATCCCTCCTTCGAACTTGATATTCCCCTTCACACTAACCCTGAGGACGTGTAAATCATTTTCACATACACTTTTGGGAATAATGTAATGAGTAAATGTCAGTACTAAATTATTTAATAGACTTTAGACATTTAAAATATTAAACAATTGGAGCTACTCCTCCTTCACATCCAAAGGTTATTCTGGGGTCAAATCAAAGTGTGGTTTTAGTGCGGCAGGGGTTGAATATTTTTACAGTAAGATTCTGCCCCCGAGACAGGAGACCATCAGCAGTCAAGAAAAGTAGCAGGAAAAAGGGAGGCAGGGGTCAGGAAGTACAACGAGACCTCTGTGGCTTGTCACTACAGCTCTATGCTCAAGCAGGACTAGAAACAGAAAGGACAGAGAAACCAAATGATAACATGCATAACAATGCCGACGTGGAATGACACGCAGGCCGTTAACATGCGCTTCATATCATAATGCAGACCTGTGACAGGCACATGGCTTTTTCAATGAATGTTTGAGTCATTGTGTGTTAAATTGTGACAGAAAAAGAGTGAAGAGAGAAGAAAAATAGTTGGACTGATGCAGACTCTTGAATACTGAGATACTGTCAGACTTTAATTAAAATAAGAGATAACCTATGTCAGAATGTATCATTAATATATATAAACTGTATATATATATGTTGTATTTTAGTAAATGTAATCTGTAACTTTTCACCAACTCTGATTGAGTGAGGGGGCCTGGGAGCGATGGTATTGATCAATTATACAAGGAAAGTAATTAGATCACCCTCATCATTGATTTTGTGCAACCTTAGGTAATTTGCCTGATTGATCAGTCGAGCCTTCGAAAGAATAAGTGATACAGAAGAAGGACAAAGAGGAAACGGAAGAAGAAACATCAGTGGAGGTAGAAAAAAGAGAGAGTGGACAGCAGGATAGAAAACAGTGGAGACAGTGAGATACAGCTGTCTGGATGTTACGGCTACATTTGTGGGTGTTAGTTGTGTACGTGCACGTGAGTGGCAAGATCCCAGAAGTGTGTGTGTGTGTGTGTGTGTGTGTGTGTGTGTGTGTTACCTGAGGTGGACTGTCTGTTCCTGCGGGGGGAGCGGGTAAGGCGCTGGTAGGGGTCGGAGGTTCCGTACAGATCCAGTGTCGACATACACAACAGGATGGTTTTCTGCAAGTAGTCCACTATCGCAAGGCCGTTGCAGTTCCCGAACGCCAAACTGGACGTACACAAACACAGCGAGGAGGCGCGTGCACATGCACAAACACACAAACACACGAACACATTTGCATTGACATTGTAGAGAAAGACATTTCGGCAGATTTATTTCACCAGGTTGTTCTCATTTGCAGATAAGAGGAGCAACGTGTAGCACAATCAAACACTGTGAAATTAACTGTGATATTTTCATGTAATTACTCCACCTCACGTCGAGTGTCTTTATCCCACACTACTCATGCTGCTGTTTTTGAATATTAATACTACATTTCCAACAAGCTCGACTAACATCTGCCTCCCCACTCTGCTCCGGAGCCTCTGGCCTCACTGATCACCACAATCTTGTTAGCAGTTATTTTTCTACTCGTCTATTTAGTGTTGGGCAAAATATCTTCCAGCCGAACAGGCGCTGACCAGAGTGAGAGGGTATTTATGACACAAACAGGAAACCACAGCATTCATAGATGAATACATCTTTTGTGGGGTCACACTGACATTGAACTGTAACTACCAAAAACTATTCAGTAAAATGTTTGTGTTCAATGTTTGTGCTTAATACATAAGAGAACATTCACAAGAATGCCAGAAGCATAAAAGGCATGGACACAGGTGTGCAGAGGAATGAAAGGGAATAAAAGTAAATCAATTTCTGCAATTCCATCCCAGCTCTGAATGGCTTCAGAGAGAGGTTTATAATGGTCCTGCTTTGAACCAAAGAGCTTTCTACAAGAGTAACATTTTTAATGTTTCCCTGATATGAAAACTTAAATAAATTAGTTTAAAATAAGTATCTAGCATTGAAAAGAAAACTATTTCCTGTCCTGCTTTTCAGTTTCATCAGTGTTTAAATTATGGTCTCAGACACTATGGGTGTTTTTCTGATTGGCCATTAGATGTTAAAATATGTAGGACAGGAAAAACTCCAGACCTAGTTAAATAATGTTCTAGCCTTGTACTTGGAATGTTAAGAGCAGGCACAAATATTTTGCATGTTGGGTTAAGGTTGTCTATCACAAGGTTGGCAACAACCATTCACGCTCACATTCATGCATCAACCTGCATGTCTTCAGAGTGGGGGGAGGATGCCAGATCACCAGCAAAAACCTCAGGACACGGAGAAAGAAAATGAAAACTCCCCTCTGAGAAAGGCTCAATAGAAACCACTCCAGAAAGACGTGCCTCTTATAAAGACACACGCCAATGAAGGCACAGATCGAGACAGACAGATGAGAACCTCATGGTCTCTGTCATGTTTCCACTGCCTGTTTGACTCCCAACAAAGCTGTTGTGACAGCGCTACGAAGCTGAACAACTGTCAGAGTACCAGCATTATCCACAATCAATTTGAGCAAGCACCTCTAAACTGCACAAAAGATAGCTGTTCTGAGTGGAGACTGATTGGTGCAATTGATTTTTTCTTTTTTTTTAGGAATAAAAGCCTGACAGACAGACAGTCCAGCCTCCTGTGACTTACAGGCCATAGGCAGAGTTGATGTCCAGGGTGCTGATCTGCTGTGGAGGTTCTCCATCTACCCACAGCAACTGGATGACCAGTTCAGCCTGGTAACCAGGGGGGACCCGAACCACCCGGTCTTTCACTCTGAAAAACAGACACATTATAGACGAGAAATCAGAGAACTGTGGAACAGTATAGAACATGCTGAATAATCGACGAAGTAATCAAATATTTCCATGTGCATTTGTGTCTCTATGTAAAGAACCTTCTCAGGTTTGTCAAACATGTTTAATTCCACTATGGAAATTCGCTAGAAAAGAGAATGTGGACAACTTATAGCTCAATGAATGGAAATAAATATCAAAGTGCTGACTGACTATACATCTAGGACAAATGTTCACGTACAAAGATAAATACCAACAACAACCAGAGACTGTACAGTTACTCCAATCAGCCAATCACAACAAATTCTGAACCCGGTCCACCACAATCTGATGGCAGAGCAGTATTGTTTTTATCTGGTGCACTGAACCGATGATGTGCATGAAGGGGTCTCACTTGAGGCAGGGGATGCTGTCTTTCACTCCCTCTGGTGTTCCACTGCTGGGGCTAACTGGGTGTGGGGCCTGGGGAGAGTGGGAGCCGGGCTCTGGGAAGCAGGGATTGTTTTCATTCTCAGAGGGAGTGATGACATCATCAGACTCGCACTGCAGGCGTATGTCTAGACACTGGGGACAAAAAGAGACGCTGAATTAGTGAATGCTTTTTAAATTAGATCACAAGGGTCAGTAGAAAAGTCACTGGAGACGTCAAAGCAGGAGTTGGGAAAAAATTACGATTTATGCACCAGATCGTCGGGATGCATTCCCTTTTGCTCTAAATGCGATTTCACTCACCACTATCTGAGTGTTGGCCTCGTATTTGCTGAATCGATAGAGGATGATGTGAGCTGAGATGCCAACCACACAGAAGATGCGACTCTGAGGGCACCAGCTGACCATCTGAACCGCGAAAGGGTCTTCCTCCACCAGATCGGCGGCCCGGCCCTCACCGGGCTTTGGCTTCTCAAACACTTTGGAGGTTTTCAACTTGTACAACATCTGCAACGTGACTGGTCAGAGACATTTGTGTGAGAAGAAATTGTAAATGGCAACATGCATGCACTGAGAAAGAAAACTTGACACCTACACAATATGTTGCCCATTGAAACAGTTTGCTTTTATTGCTGCAGATTCTGGCCTGAGTGAACAACCTACACAATGAACAATGTCCAGAGGAAACTTATTCATAGGATGCATTTACGTTTAATTTTACCGCATCATTAATGTCATTAATGTATTCCATCAATGAACAGTCATATCATTTAGTCTTTGTCCTTTCAGTGAAATATTTTCAATATTTTGTACCTCTGTGGTTGGCAGAGCTGTATAAAAGGCATTAGGTGAGTAATGTGACTGACTGATTGATATTTCACCCTCACACAAAGAGTGCAACAGCAGTGCAAGTGGCAAAAATAAATGTAAAATAATAATGAGTAATACATGTAAACTACTTAAAATGTAAAAAAATAAACAGAATAAACATAAAATGCCTCCATTCTGCTCCTGTGGTGTCATCCAAGTGTAAGTAAGCCCTGATATATTGTGGTATGATATATTACTATCGCATGAAGATAGAATGCTAGGTAACTATGTAATGCTATCCAAACTATGCTTGTGTAGTTTGTTGTAACTCGGGGGGGTCACTTAAGGTGAGGGTACGTCCGGGAGACTTTACTCACATTAAGCAATCAACCAATGTCAAGAAGGCAAAACCAAATGTGATGCAATCAAAATAAATGTCATCCACCGACCTCCCACAGGTCCACAGAGCTCAAGATTGTGAGGAAACCACACATTTGCATGCTAGGTATTTATGATGTACCCATGTGTGAACATGATAATGGGCAATGTGCCTCGTCTGATGTGAAGCATCTCATATCACCACTGTGCCATTAATTACTGTTGATTTCAGAGCCCAAGGCAAATCTAAAATTATTCTCCATGGAACTTGTGAAGATATAGTGTGTATCCAAGCATGCTGTGTGACAAAATCCTGTGTCGAACAAAGTGCATCACTTCACTTTAGCTCAGACACAATGAGATGAAGAGAAAGAAAAGTTTAGAGTAAAGACTTACTTGCAGATGCATCCCAAAACTTAATAGATCCGTCAGCATGCCTAAACAAAGAGTTGTTTACATGTTTACTCAGGTCTTTCAGGCTTAATTTGTGCACATTCTAAATTATCTATACACGTTTCCTTAAGTGAAAACACAAATGCAGACACACGTTTGGTTCCTAGGTGTTTGGACTTGTTATCTCCAACTCACCCTGTGAGGATGATTTCTGGGTAGGTGTTGGAGCCCAACGTCCACAATCCTCCACTGATGGGCCATTCCTGACATGGACACAGAGAGAATGTTCATTATTTGGAAAACCTGATAATCTTTTCTTTTTCTCCTGCTTAGCCCTGTTGGTGAGATTTCATCCTATTCCACAACACTCATATTTGAGACTGTTGCTGTACTTTTACAAAACACAAGCTGTAATTAGCAAAAAATAAAACTGTGGGGTTAAACAATAGTTTATATGTAAATGATGACCAGTTATTTTCGTAAAGCTTAACAGCAATTCAACTGAAAAGCTTACAAAAAAAAAATGGAAATATTACCAAAATAAACAAAATATGTGTGCAAGTATCATATGGCGTAATTCCCTTATAATTCCCCTCCCCTACCTTTTGACTGTAGCCAGTCTTCTTGTGTTTAGCTCCTATAGAGTAGAGGATGGGGATGATGTCGGGTGGACAGTCTGCAAAATACGCTGTGCAGGTAACTGGAGACTCATGGACGTCCATGGGGTAAGGGTTCTCAAAGACTGGGAAGCTGCACCGCACAGAACAAAGAGAAATGAAAGCTGGTTACCACGAAATAACAACAAGTAGATAATTGGACATTTTTTTTAAATAACCCTGCTATGTATCTACAAGAAAACATGTCCACAGCAAAAAAAAAACTCCCATCATTACAACACAATTATTAACTATTCCTTCAATAGTTAACTTTATAATTACTCATATTAGCATAGCTACTTAGCGTAAACTGTCTAAACTATACCCTCTCTGTGAAGGCCACCGACTTCCCAATAATAACCTATTTAAATGCAATTAGCAGCTAATCAACGGGCTGACCCGGTCGACAGTCTGGACATGTTAAAACTTCATTACGCCTTATCAGAAGATATTTATATCTTGCAGCTTTAATTAGGTCACCCAATTAACTGGGTGACCTGATTTATAGGTAAGTGTTATGCTGCTATTTAAACGTATTCACAAGACTCAGGTGTTAATCCGTCAAAACTGTGTCCGTCACCTTTATCTTCATTCCATCCCATAATGATAACAGTTTAATTTAACCGGATTAGTAGCATTTGCACCCTGATAGCAAAGTGGCATATATCACCTCAGTGTTCTGCCCTTTAGAATAGATCTGAACGACACTGTTAGCTGTTTGTCCCTTAATTTAGCTGTTGGCACGGGATCAGGTTTATGGATGACAGGTATATGTTGTGTTTTCCCTGAAGTGATACGAGGTCATGTCATGTCACATGCAACCGAGCTGCTGGCAGGTGTATTTACACTGTGCAGTATACATGAAGCACGTACTTGCTCTGTGTCAGATCCACAACAATCAGGTCCTTCTCCAGAAGCACCACCACTGCAGAAGGCTCCTGCACCTCTGTAAAACACAAAGCCAAACCGAAAAGGATTTTCAGGAAAATATTGTAGCTCAAGAAGTTTATTTTTGTGCCTTTAATGTAATGTTTATTTCTAAATTTGACGGTTCTTGTTTTGTCGATTAAATATAATTCACAGAAGATCACAAATGTACAAACCAGTCTTTGAAAAGCCCAGTTTGTTTTCAAGACATTAACAGAATATTGATTTTCACCAAAAGCAACTAAAAGTCTACCGTGTGCAGCAGAATATTTTTCATCTAGCAGACATGTTCGCCAAACAACAGAAAGAATTTGACTTGTGTGTATGTGTACAACAGTGTTTTATGAGATGCACAAACTGGGGCTAACTTAAATTACAAAGAGTTCACCTCCAAGTTCTTTTTATCAAATATTTTAACTATATTTATGGCTTTTTAGTGTTTACATGGTTCATTTTTGCTATTGGCCTCACAAACAAAATTCCACCCCCGTCCGTTCTATCAGTATGGACACCAGCTGTGTCCTTGTCTTTGGACACACTCACCGTTGTTGTACGGAGTGTCGCAGAGCACCATGAACTCTACAATCGGATAGTCCATCTCCAGCACGGTGATGGCTTTGCCGTGCATGATGGTTAACGTCGGCCGCCGTCCTGCCTTGTCATACGAAAGTCCCCCGGAGAAGACAATAAAAGGCTCGCTGTTGTGGAAGCAGAACAGGGTGTTAGGAGGGGTTCCTCTCGGGCTGCATCAGTGCTAGTAGCTAAATCTGACTATGTAATAATGAAATAGAAAAGAGAATACACTAATGAGTCAATTTAACTATTTGTGAGACACGCATGCGTCACACCAATTTAATTAAATACTAAAAAAACAATATCTTTGACTCTAAAGGCTACATGTCATTCAACACAATTGTAGGAAACACTTTCAATGAAGCAGCGATAACGACCTCTTAAGGCTGAAAAAAAGCTAATCCAGTGTGAAGTGAACTGAATCTGCATTGAATGAAAAACAAGAGTGTTATTATGTCCGTGCCGGTTCTACAGGAGTTGTGTAAGTGATTCAAAAAAGAATCAACCAGCTGGAGACTGGTTTAAAAGCTCAGTGTAATCATGTATAATTTTACCCCCCCCTCCTCGGCCCTTGAGCACACTTTAAGAGGCCATAATTATGAAATAATGCTTTGCCAAAAAAACGTTACTGCTTTTTGCTCGTGATTATCACTGTCTGGGGTAACATTAGCAACATTCTCTTTAATTCACCAGATGATGAAATAACCACAGGATAAAGAAAAACTTCCTAAGCACCAGAACTGTGTTGAAATCACAGTTTATTGTAATCAAACTTAGGACAAAATAAAAACCAGGAAATGTGGATCTGAACGTCTGTTTGAGAAACACACCTGCTCTTTGAGGTCTTGTATTCCACTTTGAGGATGGGCTTACATGACTCCTTCCTCCCATCTCTCTGTATCTTACCTGAAATAGAGACAATAACAACAAATTGAAATACACAAATGCTTGGTGCTGATGGCTCCACTTGGGAAATGCTCTCAGGAGCTTTCTAAGCTAAACAGGGAGTGCGGGAAACCCCCTTATACAAGAATGAGGTCCTAGACATTTGACAGGTTAAGACTCTAAACTAGAAAGGTGGAGGCAAAACGACGCCATCAGCATTAAGAGGTAGTAAAAGTGTCGCAGGAGGGCCTCATATTTAAATGGTGTGTGACTGATTGGACTGTAATTAGTTGGCTTTCAGCTGATTGGACTAACGCACAGTGTATTTTTCCATAATTTTTTCGTGCAACCTCTCAGTTAGTTTTTTGTTTGACAATTTAATCAAACAAAAGAGCAAAAACTACAAAAGAGAGTTTGGGAAACGCATTAGTCGACAACTTTTAATGTGTGTTCTTCTGATGATCCCCCCCCCCCGCCCACAACCCTCCATTTCAAGCTAATCATTCTATTCTGCATCACTACATTAATGGCTTTATTATTTAATGGACATTGCACCACTTCAGGCTCACAGCCCTATCCTCCGTAATAATAATAAAGTAACAATAGTGACTAACACTGTTTGTCTCATTATAAGTCACAATGACACAGTTCCAGAGAAACAACCCCGATCGGAAATTGAAAAAAAATAGTTTTGTCCCTGTTCCCTCTTTACTTTCTTATTATCGTTCTGTAATATTTCAAATTCTTCTTCTCAGGAAACGTCTGAGTGGCAGACCAACATCACAGTTAGCAGATTACAGACTGAGAGTTATTTTTCAGCTGCTTCACACAGTGAAATGATTTCTTCTGATTTGAAAGAGGAAGTCTCTCGTCTGGAAGGCAGAGGGACCTTGGGTTTTTACCTCACGGTCAAAGTGCCCTGAACAAAATCCCAGCGCCTTCTGAAAGACTCTGAAAGCCAAGGCTTCTCTCTGCTGCTGCTGCTGCTGCTTTTACAAAATGGAATGCAGCAATTTCAAATACATTCCTCATGATAAACCAAGTGAATCTGAAAAAACATGTAATACAGTAATGAATTACGAATGAAGGAAATGACTTCAATACAAAAGCTATACAGAATCGCTCGGGATTGGCATGGTCCATCTTTTACCAAACACTTGTTTGCTAAAACTAGAGTGTGGGCGGAGCAGTGATTATCTATCTGAACCTGAACCGCGGCTGAGAGGAAAAACACCCATTCTGTTTTTGTGTCTTTAACCCGACCCGAGTCTGATGTTCTCCCAGATTGCAGGAAGGTGCAGCCTGAAGAATCAAGTATCAGATTCTCCTCATATTATCCTGTACAACTTATCGTTCATTATTAAATACATAAATGTCAACCTGGTGTCTCTGTAATTGTGTTCTGCTATGAGAGTCCAACCAACACACATACTTTTCATGTTTTCTGAATTTCATTATAAACAAAAAATATTCAGCTTTATTCACAACAAGGCCTAATTTAAATTGTACATAGACTTACCATGTGAACATTATTAAAAATAATACAGTCATAGTTTTATTGTCAAGATGAAAGCCAACTTAGAAATGCCTCTAAAAGAAGTATAGTGCGATTTAATGCATCAAGTAATGAGAAGCTGGACGAAGCTGACTGCTCTGTGGCTTGGTCAGAGTTATTGAAATAGTCTCAGGTGATAAAATGAATTCACGTTGTTGCTGTTGTTGTTGTTGTTATTGTTATTGAAGAACCTACAGCTGGATGGAGAGCAGGCCTCCTGTCTCGCTCCAGCTCTCAGCACAACATCTGAGCACCACAACAGTGTCCAGCAAACAACACATCAAATCAAAATCAATACTGAGTAACTTTGAGCATGAAAGCATTTGTATCACAGGTGGGTTTCGGGGGCGTGATGCTCAGACTACAGGGTTCGACCGCTTCATTTATTTAATACCAGAATAAAGGGAGATGACATGTTTACGGTTTATGCTTCTTCTTTTCCCAGGTCTAAATTCCCCTCTGTTCACGTTCAGTTGCTTCTGTCCTTTTCCTTTATCTGTTATGTAAACAATCTGCTGGTATTTAACCAGGTCTTAGCGACTGCTCTTCCGTCCTCGACATTCCTCGCCCACATCCCCCCTCTTGCTTCACTCTTTTGTGATTCTGCCCTGAGATCACATAACACAAGTCACAGCAGACTTATTCACCACCAGATATCTGACAACATAAGAGTGGCGGGGTAGTGAGGAAACAAAGGGAAGATAAATTGGCAGAGGAGGATTCAGGATTAGATTTAAAGAGGGAATCAGTCAACCCACTATTCTCAACTCAGAGCCAGATTTGCTTTGTCATGCACTCTCGATGCGAAGACCCTTGGCAAAGAGCGTGGTGTGAATAATGTGGAGCTGATGGCTCTGCACAGCTGCACTGCTCCACCAAGCCATGATAACCAGGAGTGACTCCAAGGATTTGATAATGGTAAACAGGCTGCATTTATAATTGCACTTATCTAGTTTGGATGATTATCTAAAGCGCTTCACAGAACTGCTAACCGCTCACATATTCACAAACACTTTCCGCAATGTCTATCACACACGAGAGAAGGGGCAGTTCAGGATTCAGTGTCTTGCCCAAGAACACCTCGGCACGCAGAATGAAGGAATTGGGGATCAACCGACCTGCTCTAATTTCTGAGCCACAGACAGTACCAATGTCTTTGATATACAGCGTGATGTAGGCCACATGGACAAACCCCATTTACCAATTCATGTAAGTGGATAGTTTCATTGATGATTAAAGGGGAATTCTGATATTTTTTAACCTGTGGCCTCTGTTTAGAAATATGGGTGTTTTAATGGTGCTCACAAAAACTTTTGTAAACTGTCCAATAGATCACCTCTGCTAGCAGCTATAACCCTTCTAATTAATCTACTTCCCCTTAAGTAGATGTTTGGTCTATATTTACATACAGACTTTGTTATGCCGTCTTACTGTTTGAATCTCAACCCATAGACAACTAGTTAACCATGAATTTGTTCCACAGTGGATTGATCAAATTTACGATTTATCCTAAACGATGTGTCATTTCTGTCTGTTGTGTCAGTGAGCATCCCAGTGACCCAGTTTTTCCAGCTTGGGGAACATAAAGGCTCGATTCTGTTTAATAATAAAAACAGTGTAGAGGTGTGGGTGTGAATCTCACCGTGAGGGAAGGTGACCTGGAATGGCTTGGTGGTGTTTCTGAGGTTCCACATGGTCAGGCTGCCGTCTGAGTGACTGCACATGAACTGCTTCCCTTCATGATGCCAGCTCACGGAGTGGATGGCCTGTGCCAACGACAGAGATACAACATTACTAAACCACAACAGCTTCTACTCACAGGTCATTTCCTTCACTAACCACGTTACTGTGAATTTGCTATGTTTTTTTTTTAAAGAAAATAAAAGGTTAACAACAGCAACAGAAGCAAAACAGAAAACCCAAATAAAATAAACAATAAAGTGCAATGCAATTCATGGTTAACCAATATGAGCACAAGTTTAAAATATTGAAGCTTGGCCCTGCTGTCCTCGTCTTTGTTGTTTTGTTTGTACTCAGCTGAAGAGGTGTAACACAGAGATGCCATGCTACGCTGGAGGTGATGCACATGAGACCGCCTTAATGACTGTGAGCAGGATGTGACTCTTCACGGGAGATGTGACAGGAGATGAGAGATGCAGAAGATCAGCGCTACGAGTCGAAATTGTCCAAGGGGCAAATTGGGTTTGAGGCCACAGAGGTTAAAAAAACAAACAGATTAAATCAGCAGATGTGTGTTGGTGTTTGACAGGGGTTGTGTATGAACCTGACTGTGTGTTTGTGTGTGTGTGTGTGTGTTTGTTTGTGTATACTGTAACAGAAATACAGACTAGGAAAAAATTTGACGAATTTGAAGCTATTCAATTAAGACTAGTTTCATCTGCTTTTGGCTGAGTCATTTCACAATGTCCATTCTTATTGAGGCTTTTATACCTGATGAAAGGAAGACCAGGAAAATGTAGTCAGTGTATACCTTAAGCAGGTTAAGGTCACCTGGAAATGTTGTTTACCCAGCAGTGTCTTATTCAGATTTGTGTCTTGATCAGTTGGATATCTGATTTGTTGTAGCAAATGGTCAGATGGCCATTTAAAAGCGAAGCCGCACAAGCTAAACATCATCAAACACAAAGGACACAGAGTCTCGTTTTGCACAGCACTTCTAACTGGATGAAACGACAGCTATATTCTTCACCTGTTATTTCCTTCACATGGAGATAACAAAAAAGACAAATCCTTGTTTCCACAGGATTCTGTAGTCATGGAAGGTTTGTAAATATTTACCTACATCGATCCGTACGTTTGTGTCAACATGATTCACTTTTGAACGACTATATATTTTGAGTTGGTGATAACATGAGTGCGGAGTGGAGTCTCACCTCATCGTAGTAGATTCTGAAGTCAGCCTTCTTGCACCGGAGGTCCCATTGTACGACCGTCCCGCTCTCAAACCCTATAAGCAGCTTCAGAGTGACAAGGAATGCGAGTGAGATATACGAGCGGAGCATATTGACAACAGCAGCAATTCAATTCAAGTAATTTCATTAATTTTCTTTGATGTGAAGAGACATTTTGGCTCTGACAACAAAAAAAATACAGTTTCTCAGATGGCTGCCGGTGAGTTTTATGGTTTGTCAGGACTGGAAGTTCATACCTCAAATATGTAGCACTGAGCTTCTATACAATTTATCTAAACAAGTTTATACATGCGTAGAAATACGTATATACCTATTTCTAGATCACATGGACAAATGCCTTGTTGCACATAAGGGATGAAAAAAGGCAACAACAACAACCTCACAAAAACACCTGCACACAACATTGTTTCACACTCATGGGGTTTGAAAAAGAGAGAAAAGGGCAACCCAGTGTGATCACAGATCAGAGGAAAGAGTTCGAGAGTAATGTTGGAGGAGCACAGCCTGCAAGACCGAGCGGAGGAAACAAATCTCCTGCTGAGAAGGAGACGTGTGTGAAATCTTAAACTAGAAGTAAGAGGGCAAGCGAGGTGGAGAAGGAAATCTAGTAACTCTCCTGAAACCTTTAAGCTTTACATTGGCATCACCTACAGTTACAAAGGCAAACAAGCAGGGAGGATGAATGAAGATGTCCTGTGAACACGTCCATAAAGAACACAAAAGGATTTACATTATTCTCAAAACACATTATTTTTTCCGATGACCTCACAAGTTTATCCACTTATCATTGTAGCTCTTAGTCTGTTATTAACTTAGTTTTGATGACTAGGCTGCAGGAAAAGCTTAAAATCACACAAAGTCATAAAATCGCTAATCTAATTCACTGGTGGTTTCTAAAATGTTTATGGATTATGTGATACAGCAGAAATGGAGCAACATAAATCACCCTAGTCATATTTGTGGTCAAACGAATTTTACTTAATGTCTTTTTAACTTGGATATACTGATCCTCATAAGCAAATGTTGGTACCAGGCCAGGGAGTCTGTACTATGTGTGAAATAACTTTTGTGATGAATTTTTAACAAATATGTTACAACCCAACATTTTATTTTACAATATCCTGACATTTTTGGGGGATTGCGAGGCTGAGCTACTGTAAGCAAAAGGTTCATGCATAATTTACAACAGTTACTACGAGTTTATAGTTTCTTGTGGAGCAATGAAAATGTATTTGATATGAATTAATGTTGGTTCCCTGCTGTCAGACCCCAGACGTAATTAGGAAGCTGGAACTGTCGGCTTTGTATTTACCACAACTGAAAGTGAATAATAAGCAAAAGCAAAAGCTTTGAGAAATAAGAACCTTTGTAGAATCCTGTATCTAACCTTAGCCTTTAAATTCCATTAATACCATTTTCTTATGCTACTCACAGCACTTCTTCCTTTGTCCTTTGACTACAGTGTGCGAGAGCAGCTGCAAACTCCTCACACGCTTTATGTCTTCACAGCTTGTCAAGTCTGGTTTTACCCAAAGGCAGAAAAAATCCATCGAGAAAAATCAATATGCTCTTCAACGACCTCTCTTTTTACAGCAACCTCAGCCTGACACCCTTCCTGCCAATCTGACTGCGACATGACCCTGAGAAACTCGACCGTCCTCAGAAGATATTACCTGCAAGTCCCTCGCACTTCAAATCATCTGCGTGTGTATGTGAAGACCCCGAGGGACGGGGAAAATAACATGAAAGCAACAAGGAGAGATACTATAGAGCCATGGTGTGCAGCGGGTAAGCCACTCAGAGGAGCTGAGAGAGTGAGAGGTGAGACTTGAGGAGGAAAGTGTTAGGAAATAGACAATAGGCAGAAGAAATGATGGAAATGCAGTGACAGCAGGAGGAGTTTGATTGACAGATGGAAGGGATTTGACTAAAGGCAAGTGTTAGCACAAGGAAATATGTTGGGTTGGGGGGGGGGGTGCTCTATGTTGCAGAAAGTGATCAGGTTAAGAGTTGGTGTTCGAGGAGAACCAGGAGGTGTCTGTGGTGTTTCTTTTATATGCCTACTCACCTTGCCTTCATCCTTTGGGCTGTCGCTCAAATGAACCACAGGTCCTGGATGAGTTTTAGTTGCTCTGTGATGAGAGGGAGACATAAGAGAGAGATGAAAAAGACCCATAGCTCTTTGTTTGGAGAGGACGTGGAAGCAATGACTAATGATCAATTTTAGAGTTTTACACTTTGCATACAAGTCACATTTCCCTGTTTGGTCCAAACGCCTAGTTTAAAACAAGCTGCAAGGTAAAATGACATTAACAAACACTGTATAGAAGAGAATACTTGACTTGATCCAGGGAACAACGGCAACCAAATTTGTGTTCCATATGAATACACTCTGAATCAGGTGACCATGCCCCTCTTTAGCAGTGGTGGTTGGACTCATTGATAGTGAGGACAACACACACCAGTTGGAGATTCTGCATACTGAGTCGAGCTCCACTAAACTGTGAATAAAAAAGGTGACCAGCTCCTTGTGCAGCAGTGGTGGTGGTGCAGCTTCAGGGTTCGGAGGACTGCGTCCCACTGTCCGGCTTAACCTGCTCCGGCTAAATCATTGGAGGTTACTTTTAGAGAAAGAAAGCTGCAGCCACCCACACGCCCAGCAAACATGGTTTAAAGTGATTAAATAATTATTAAACTAAAAACAGACGCAGGTTGACAGTTATATACAGAGAACACTTCTTGCCTCAGCACTGAAAAAAAACATGACACTGTGTTTTTCTTTAAAATATCAGTGTGGCGCATGAAGAAATAAGGCTGCACACAGAGATAATAAGGAGTTGCACATAGAGCTCAACCTCACTACACTCTCGAAACCCAGCAGTCGCTCGGATTTTTTAAATGAATGAAAAGTCAAACCTACTTATGCTCTTAGGTAAAACCTAAAAAAATCACTACCATGGCTCGGCCATAAAGTGTTCAACAAATTACTGTTCTAACTGCAATTACCAGACAAAGAGCAAAATATCAAGGGTGGGAGGGAACCGAGTACATTTACTCAAGCACTGAACTTAAGCACAATTATGAGGTAGGTCAAGCTGTGGAGTTGACTTTTCACTCAAAATAAATCTTATATCTTCTGAAAGGCACACAGGGGGATAATAATATATTGAACCTGTATATGATGTTTCAATTGAATCCGAATACAATATAGAATTATTGGAATAAAATGGACTCAGAAGACAAATATTTTTTCCAAATTGAACTCACACGACCACATAATCTGTCAGTATCATAGGGGATTGTGACAAATGAGACTAATACAGAAGACAAGAGACGTCTTGCTTTTCAGTTATCAAATCTTCTCCCAAAACTTACAGCATTAAAAAAGAACCACTTCGTCAGCGGCCAGCTTCACTGCAGCAGCCCCAACAGCATAATGACTTAAATGTGAGCTGATGTGGGAAGGTGAGGTAAAGTGTGACTGACATGTTCATAACTGGCCATTTAGTTATGCCTGCTGTGGCAGGGCGATAAAAACAACTCATTATCTTCGACAATCTGAGAATGCAAAATGCAAAGGTATCAGCAAAACATCCACAAATAACACATTCAGCCGATGCCCAAATTCTGTTGTAACAGGGATACGCTTGTTTGACCCTATACAATGTACAAGATGTACATTAACAAACCTCAAACACACACGCACACACACACACTAAATATTAAGTTGTCAAATAGAAAATATTTGCAGCAGCTAATGAGTTTTGGATACAGCGGATTTGACCAGGGGCAAATGCTTGCTATTGCATAAGTAAGGTTGTTTTCCTTGGTTAATGAACGTCATCACTCTGTGGAGGAGAATATGTGAATGGAGTTGAGTTCCTGAATGACTCAGTGACTCCTTTCAGTTGACAAGGCCAGTTTTTGAAAAGCAAATATTTCAAATCAGGATGTTAGAAGAAAACGATTATTTTACTTTTGAATGGAGCGTTTAAACAGGAAAACCAGAGTTAGTCTCTTAAAAATACCTTACATCACTTTAAAGTTGAGTTGCTTCCATCTCAATAAAAAACTCTAACAATGAATTTGTCAAAAGCACTTTCCAGAATTAAGAGTTTCTCCATGCATTCTCCATGCTATAGACTTTATTCAATCTTTAAAGGGATCTCATATATTAAACTTAAATTAGTTTTCTGATATCTTCCGTAGTTTTTCGAATAATCACATTTCAAGTTCAATACTTGTTTTCTGAGATTTGTTTTTTTTATAATGGATGTGCTGCATTAAGAGACTCCACCAAAACTGAGATAGAGCATCATTTAAAAGCCTTTGAGAGCTTCTCTACATTAAGCAGCGGGATCTGGAGCTGGTCACAGCCAAGAACATCATGAAGTCCTACTTAGTCCAGATGGATATATAATGGCACATGTCCTCTGTCTGTCCTCTGTTCCCGCTGCCTCTGTGGTTGTTGGTTTACAAATCTGAGGAATTACTAGTTGGGACGATGAATGCCAGAAAAGTATCTACAAGCATCATCAATCCGAAATGGAACTGCTGCTACTATTGAAGTAAGAAAGCCTCATTTACAATACTGTCCCTGCACTATTCAACAAATAATCTCAGAGACAAAGATAAACAACATTATCTGTTGTGTAACTAGGAATTTGAAAAAAAAATACGTATTTCCCTTTTGCACAGATTAATGCTTTATAGATTAATAGACAACACTCAGATTGCTCAAATTAAACCATTCTTTTAACTGAAGCTTCCAGGAGGCAGAAAATGTTATAATACAACTGAGGGTTATAAAGGAATAACACACACACACACACAGATGCACAGACACCTTGAGCTGAAGCAGAGCCAGTGGAGCCATGGCAACCAATCACAGGAGAGACAAACTAATCGATGTGACAGATTAGGGAGGAGGAAGACAAGGCAGGAAAAGCATGTCAGCTGCAGAGATGTCAAGTATGTGACATGTTTGAATTGTAGAGTGAGTAATATTCAAGTGGCATCACATGCAGAGGCTTGATACGACATTGTGATGTCTCCTGTACATCTCCATCTGTTGTACAGGTAAAATGAGATGTCAGAAGGTAATGCAATGTCTAAACATACAAATGTATTGTGTGGTTGTATATCTATTTATTTATAAAAAGTTTTTGATACACAACATTAGGTAGATGGACTGTATTTATATAGTATTTTTCCAGTCTAATCAACCAGTCCAACTGGTTTCCAGAACAAGTTGCAGTCACCCACTCACACACACAATGATACACCGTTCACACACTGTCAGCACAGCCTTCAGGTATTTGGGGCTCAGTATCTTGTCCCAAGACAATTTGTAATACAGCCAGGAGGGGCTGGGGATTGAACCCCCGACATTATGGTTAGTACATAATCCTCTCTGCCACCTCCATAGAGACAGCCATTAAACTGACTCAACGCTAATGTTAACAGTTTATTGCTAATCTCTTAATTCCTCTATGATAGTCTTTGGTTGAGCAGAAAAGCGTAGAGTCAAATGTGCATCTACAGCATCTCCGTGTTCCTGATATTAGTTTTTGGTGATGTGAATCCATGAAGAGACATTTTTCAGTTTCCTAAATCTGGTCGTGTGTAATTGTAGAACTTTAACCATCTGCTGACCTGGAATCAGTAAGTCTCGGCTCAGATAATGTTGAGGTATTCAGGAGAAGACATGCACCGCGGAGGAAGAGGAAGAAAGGAGACATGTAACTGCTCAGAAATGATGAGATCACAACACCCACATTTTTGCTTATAGAACACAGCTCAGACGCTCAGCTGCATCCTGAGCTAGCCTCTTCATTGGCTCTTTCTCAGCCCATAGTCTTACCCACAATCCTTTTCACCTAGTGTAAAAAGAGACAAAGACATTTCAAACAAGCAGCCAGCATTTTCCTATTTTTTGACTCGTTTTCATATTTTCCTTTGCTGCAGAAGTCAACCCTATAGCACCACAGAGCTTGGATGCTGTTCCTCTCCTTTATCTCCAGTGAGGATTAGCTCTGCATTCAGCTCAGGAGACAATATTTCTGAAGAGTCAGAGAGACGGAAATAATGAAATAAGACTGTGTAGGGGCAAATGATTTGCTATTGCTATCACAAATACTCTTCACTTTTATGTATATTATCGTGCCGTTTCTGCAGTTAAATGTGAAGAAAGAAACATTTACAATAAAGGTTCTTATTGGCTGTCCTGCATGGCACTTGATCAGGCCAGGGGGTGGAGTTTTCTTGTCGCAGATGACTGGGAGTTTTGAGTGTCATTGGTGGACGCGACTGCTTAATGAACCCGTAACTTTTTTCTGTGTGTTAATGTTTACAAATGAACTCATTGGCATACTGACACTGAGTGAAAACTAAGATCGAGCAGGCCAGTGCAACGGAAATCGGGTCAAAGCCGGGAAGGAGACACCACAGAGAAGATCATCAATCTCTTCCTTTTACTTGCAGCTGCAAAGTTACCCTCTGCGTACTCACGGGCAAACACACCTTGGAAGCCTTAGACAAGCCTTAAATCATCAGATCCCTGAGGATGCCTTGCAGAGACATAATGCAATTTAAAGAATCCAACACATTTCTAAACCACCATTTCTAAACCACCAATTAGAGACAGGAGGAGAGTTTGACCAAATCACTGCTTGAGCACAGCTCAGTGGAAATGGTGGAGGTGTTGGAAGTTGTATTAGTTTGAATTATATCTTTCTCTCTCGCCTCTATTTTAGATTTTCTACTGACTGTAGCTCTACGAATAGCAGGGGGAACAACGCACTATGTATCGAATTCATATTCTACTATAATTCACATTGTTCACATATCATAAATGCTGACAATACTGTAATTATGTCTGCTGTTTCATGTTTGCAGGGACAGAGCACTTTAATCCCAAGTTATTCAGGTGTCACCTGCCAACCATATATTCTGCAATATTTCTTTGCTTTGATAAAAATAAAGAAAGACATTTCATTCAGTGGTTTTGTTTGTATGATGTTCACATGAACATATATTGTATCTAGTGTCCACCAAAGACCGAGGTGGAGTAAATAACCTAACAAATACTGAGTTGTGTGAAACAGAGTTCTCTATAGCATCAGAGTGTTGACATTATTGACTTAGAATGACCACACTGCTAAAATCTGTTTCAGAAACACTGCAAGCGTTTCTTTCACATCTCTTCAGCCTGAGGACCTGCCATTGAGACATGTTGACTGCAGTTGTCTCCATAGCGACTTCAGCTCAGTGACAGTGCCATCTCTGATCTGATCCTCCATTCTTGTAGCAGCTACTTCACAGGCTATTCACCCAACCTGCCACATCGTCACAGGCCCTGCAGCCTTAATATAGAGAGAGACTTACAGGTACTTGTCACATGCATGTTATATTCCACATTTACCAAGACAATTAACCTTATACTTATGCTTTGGGGTTCCTAAACATAACTACAGAAAAAAAAAGGACAATGTTTGAATGTACGTGAACATTTATCAGAGCCTAGCAATCCATTCATTTGCATATGTTTAATGTTATCTATAGGGTTTCTAATGCCATGTGTTTCCATGTACGGTTTGTATCTGCATAGCTCATTTGCATTTTAACACTACTTATTCATTGAAAAGAGGTTGGACCAGGAGGACGCTGAGAGCTTCTTCTTGATTTGACAATCTCAGTGGAAGAAAGCGCCAAACATAGCAATGTTGACTATGGCTGACATGATGCCAGGCGTAAACATAATTCTGTTCATCAGAGGGATCTGTGAAGTGCAGCAGGATGCGCGCAACGCTGCTGTGTTTTCTTCCATATCCCCCTTGCAGCTCATTTTTTATATCTCATTGTAGAATTAATCTCCGGAAGATGAAATTGTGCATTAAATATGTTGCAAACCCATTTGAATTTCAATGAGAGCCACGGCCCTCCTGTTTGGAAACATTGGCCCCAGTTGAACTGTCGCTATAATTGATTATTTTTCCAGAGAGCATACTTTGGTTTGTGTTCAATTAATGCATCTGTGAACGGCTGGCACACAAACAAACGCTGGGATGGCGCGCACACACACACACACACACACACACACAGATGCACACACAGATGCACACACTCACTAAATGACTCTCACTCTGCTGTTGGTAAACAGTGCACAGAGTGGATCATTTCTCCTATGCACACTAAACGTTCCACAACAGTCCCCACTCATCACTATTCATTCATGTTTGGTAGAAAACGTCCCCAGCCAAACTGGAAACTCTGAAACTCCCCAGTCGCTGTGTGCGTTGATGAGAGAAGATTCTCTCTATACTAGTTCAACTTCTCATGAACTCCACTTCAGAAAGGTACATGTACAGAGTGCTGACGGTTAAAAAAAAATATAGAATACATTATACATTGCTCCAAGCTCAAAAAGAATAAAATATAGATTGTTCATAATTAGGGGTGCAAAATTTCGGGAATATTCAATGTTGGAAACATCCATGGGAATATACGGGAATTAAAGGGAATTAACGAGAATAAACGGGAATTAAAGGGAATAAACTAGAAATGTTCTGGGTAATTTAAACTAACTGTATTTACCTTGTCATATACAGACATATTAATAAACATTTTGTTTTGTCATAGGCTGATGTGAGCCCTGAGGAAACTGTGGGCACTTGACTATATGCTTCTGCATCTTTGTGTCATTCTTAACAAGACACTAATGCAATGCCAGAGATATTAAAAGTTACCCTTGCATGTGATGGAAGAATGACAAGTGGAGGGTTGAAATTCAACCTGCAGCGTGTGCTGGATTTCATAAATCTTTAAAGTAGAGTTTTGAATGATGTTTTTGTTGCTCAGCGTTTAATTTGATAATTTTTTTTTGTATTCAAAATTTTCAAGATTCCCGAGCTTAACTTCCCATGGAAAGTTTCTGGAAATTTACCGGAAATTGTCCGCCCCTGTGCAACCCTATTCATAATACAGATTGTAAATGTGATCTCCCAACTTCATCCACCTCTCTGTCTGAAATGTGATTTTATATACAACTGTTTTCTAGATGCATCTCTTCTACACAGTAACTTCACCCACTGTGTTGTGCTGCTGCTCTCTTCCAATTGTGTTCACGTTTGCCAGTTTAAGTCTTTTAACTATCTCAGAGTCCAGATTTAAGACTACAGGAGACGAACCCTTAGCAGGACTGGTTATGTTTATGAAACAAAAATAATAATGATTTTACTTACATGTAATAATATCCTAAAATGTTAATGAAGCAGTGTTTGTGTTTATGGCTGGAAGCAGGATTGAAAAACACCTTTTTCAATTAACAATGTACAAATATCCACATATCACTGAAAATACCTGTCGCACATTTTTAGACTTTTTACGAAACTTAGGAAATTCTGATCATAACATGAAAGTTAAAAAGAGAGTCATCCATACAGCAAGAAATAAACAAACCAAAATGTTCTGCTCAAATCTCAAACACTGTCTTGGCCTCCGAGACTCAAGCAGTGATTGGCAGACAGACCTCCCACACAGACACACCAGTGTTGTGACTGCTCTCCCCAGTTTGGGCTGTCACAAGGCAACAAGCTGGTTCGCTATGAAAGTGACTTGTGACTGACACTGCAGCAGGGGACTTGTCAGGCTAACACCACATGCACAGCGTGTAGGTGGGTGAAACCAAAAGAAACAAACAGGCATTCAACAGAGCTGCGCCCCATTTATTCACTTGACAGTGCCATTCATTTTCAATCTGCAGCATTATTACAGCGAAACAAACAATCCACATATTCACCTAATGCTAAACCAATGAAATCCCTCTGGTGATTGCTTCTCTCCATAATATCAAATGCTGTCAGGCCCCAAAGAACTGCCAATCTTCAGTGTCTGCAATCAAACATTGTGTAACCCATTTACATCTGAGGTTTAAACAAGGAAATAATGAACAATGACATTTCAAGTGGCTGAAAACTACATGATACCAACAAAGGTACCACTTGTTGAGTTGATATGATTCTTGAGAGAAGTAAACTTTCTGTTTGTCACCACTGAGGAATCATGGTTTAGCGAGAAGGCATCAGCAGAGGACCAAGGTAACTGCCACTCAATATTTCACTGTCCATGTAATATATGAACCACTGCTGTCCGCAGCACCACCACCGGAACCATTGCATCAGAAAGCATCTCTGTCATCACCAAAGCCGTTACCACTGGTTCGCTGATCTCCAAAACTTTGAGCGTTAGCTACTCACAGTTCTATGGCCTTGTTCCACATGATGACGTATCCGGACAAAACGAAGGACTCGATGTTGACCATGTGTGTGTTGCCGCGCTCCGTCCCCACGTACAGCCATTTGCTCTGAAAGGGAAGGTGGCAAAACGTGACCCTGGAGAACAAGAAACAAAGGAGGAGAGAGACAGGCTGTTAGAACATCAATATAAAGTCATTAATTCAGTTTGATTGATGGGTGTGATAACACAGTTTATTCTCACTCTTTTGTACATATGCACATTAGGGTAAACCCGGCATTTTTGCGATTATAATAAGGATAATTCATTAGTTATTTTATATGTGTCTTTACAACAATCAATCAGTGGAATAAAATGGAAAACAGAAAAAAGTGATTTTAAAACCCATTGTCAATTCTAATCACAGTTGGATGAAGTTAGCCACGCTGCTGTTTCAATCAGCAAAGAAGAGAGAAAATGAATTATATGCATCACGACAAGGCACAGGGGAGAAGGCTGCTGACGTAACATTGGGTAAGACAAAAAGTTTTCCAGTGTTTCTCAAGTGTCCATAGTTACAAGTCTCAGCTTTCAGATAATGGGTCATGGTCAGGACAACATTTCAGGGGCTTTTTAGGGTCCGGGCATAGGTTTATTGGACCTGTGAAGAAGGAGGCTTCATGGCTTGAGTAAAAAATAGGCCAACACTACAACACAACAGAACCAGTTATCTGTTTTACTGTGGTTAATCAATGTATTAGCCATAAAGTATTCCTACAATAGGTTCGAGGAAAATTAAATAGAGCAATTATTCCTTCTAGAATAAAACCATAATGAAACATGGAGTCATTTGCTCTTCTTTCTTTTTAACATCTACACAGACTTTCTTCTGGTGACTCAACAGAATCCAAGTGATGGAACAATCATTGGCTCAGAGACAGATATTTAATGACACTGTTATTGTAGAACACACACTGCTCAGCGGGGATGTTACCGTTCTCCAACCTTCAGCATCGTCCCTTCAGTGTACTTGACAGACTGTAACTACGTCCCATCAGCTTAATTGTAATAATTGTCTTTCTCAACAGAAGTCATGGCCTGACTCATTCATGGATATCCAGGGAAGGTTGCCTGACTCATTCTGTCACGGTTTAATTTAGCACTCAGCAGGAAGGTGGAAAATCGCTTTCCTTCCACAATGCAGTAGCTGGTGTATAGGACTGATCAACTGCATTTGCTCCTCCTGTGCTTTATGTTGCCACTCCTGCTCCTCTCTTGTCAGAGAACTCTTGCACTCAGCCTGTAAGCTCACCCTAAGCCGGTATAAATAGTTATTTTAAGAGCCCTTGAAAACAACTGCCAGAAGTGGAAGAAGCCTGAACTTTTTCTGTGTGCGGTTACATTTCCCTGTAGCCTGCAGACGTACTGTATGCACCACAGGCTGAACTGGTCCAATGTTCCACACATTATCACTTCCCCTCCGTACTCAAAGCTTTAAATAGCATCGAATCCTAATTATTGAATGCAGAATTTCTCCCCGCACAGTCTTCATTTTGCATATGTATGAACTCAATTGTACCTCAAGTGAGCATCACTCCGGGCAATAATGATATAGCCTAACTGTAGAAGCTTACTATAACCATACCTGAGTGATTGCTCAAGCTTTTTGCACTGAAAAAAATACACAGACCATGTTTAAAACATATGAATTTAACAGCCACAAACAATTTATTAAATCATTTTCTATGACTTCTCTGAGATCTTTTGGGATTGGATGTTTTTTCCCAAAGCCCCAAAGCCAACGACCCAGTAAGTGGCAGGATTAGAAGATGGAAGACAAATGAGACAGCAGTCAATTCAATAAGGATTCCGGTGGCTCGGGGAGATGACAACTTTCAAACTGGTGCTGGTGGCGCGGATGTGCTTCATGAGGAAGAAAGTCTTTTTGCATTTATCTTCGAGAAGCTTTGTGATCAATGTCTGAGGATTATTATGTGTTTAACACTAAATATCTTCAAACTACCTTCGGCAATCTAGATAAATATATCTATTCAGTGAGCAACAATAAAATGTATCGATAGGAAAGGGAGTGGGGATAAACCGATTGTGTGGAATTATTTTAGATTTAGGAAAGACGAGATAAGACACTCCTCCACAAGCCATTTTGTATTAAATTTCCAAATATAAGAGGTCGTACAATAGATTTAAAAACAGATTACGTCAAGACTGAACGAAACAAAAAAATGAATCATATTTTAGTGGCTTTTGGTGATTTGATATAGATGTAACCAATTTTTGAAAATGGGCTTTATAATATTGTTTGACATTGGTCGTACATTGATTGTGTGATTGTGTGATGAGAATAATGTATCATGATGAAACTGCCTATTTATACCCTTACAAACTATCCAACATTCAGCATCCCTACAAGTCTTCATTTTTCTTCCTGTGAAAAGAATCAAAGAAAAGTCAAGGCTTTAAAGAACAAAACTTCTCTTTAATGAAGAAGCAATGAGAAAATGAAAAAGGCATGGGGGGAGTGAGTAGAAGCGAACACAGAGCTGTAGTCAAATATAAGGTCTCGACTCCAGACTGTCGGACCAGGCCAATAACTATCAATCAAAGAGGACAGGAAGAGACGTGGGTTTAGCCTCCAGCTGACCAGCCATCTCCAAACCAGCTGAGGAGCAAATATCCTTTATTAGCTAAACAGATGTAGGGATTAATTGAATTGCTGATATCGTCGAGGGAGCGGGCGACCTGGCCATCTGCTCTGCACGAGACACAACACAATTTAAGGAATTCTGCAACAGCTACCTAACGATGTCCGAGCCGTCATGTTGGATAGAATCAAAACCACAGATGCTTACATTAGCTCAACTGTCTCCTTTCATAGTGCTCAAAACTGCAGGGAGTGTGTGATGCTTCATGTGTTGTGATGTGCATTTGTGTTTGCTTTGAAAGTTTTCAGATTCCTTTCGACATGACAAGCGAGGAGGGCCGGCGGCCTCGCGATGCTGACTGACAGTCATCCCTAAACAATTCTCCTGACAATTTCCTGTGATTCACACATTATTCAGGGTTTGTGTGGAGGTGGTAGGGTGCTAATTGTGTGAGGTCCAACCTGGAGAGACAGAGCTAAATGGAAAATCACTGGCCAGCCGCTGATGGATGACTCATGATGCCCTCCTTCTTCATCATCTTCAAGCATGATTCACTGCTCTGCAACCGAGAGTGAACGGCGCTAACTTCTACCTCACTGCACCACGAGACAGGTAGAAGGACCCGGAAGAACGGTTGAATCAAAACAATGTCCCTAAGGTTCATGTGTTTGTGTGGCCATGCTTCAGAGTGAGAATCACAGTGATGGGTACAGCGGCAGGGTCTGTGAATAAATCTCAGATGGACAGGTTTACAGTGGCTATTGTGTCTGATGATTTCTCTAAACATTAAAGTGTTACTTTTCTGCTCAATTCTGTCTAAAGTGTCCCTCCCTGAAAATGATTAAAATGCTAGGAGGCGAAGCTGAGACATGTCAAGAGTTCTGGAGCAGAAAACGAAGGAGATAAGGTTTAAGAAGGCAGCCTGCTTCCAGAGTTTCCTGGCAGCCAAGACCACAATGTCCTCGTCAAAATTACACAGGCATTTGTATTTATATTTGTGACATTAAAAAAAGCGTTAATGAAAAAACACAATTAATTGTGCAGCGCAGAAGTGATTGTACTGTCTGCAGTGCAAACACTAAAGTGAGCAGCTGACAGAGACAGAGTCTCATGAGGAGCTTTAGATATTATTTATATTTGGAATGAATTTGATAGAATTCCTTGAAATGTCAGTAGTTGTCGTCACTACATTACAGAGACAGTGTGTTCCTTCCTTGACCTGCAGACAGTACGTGGGTTTAACAAGCCCCTTGGTGAGTTTTATGATGCTGTTCCCTTGTTTTACTGCAGGACAGAGATTTTTCAGTCTCCTGGAGGAAGCTCATTGCCGTCTCGGGATGGAAAGTTGAGAAAAACATGTGATTCAGATGAAGTCCTTGACTTAGGTTGAGTTCCGCTGTGATGAGTACTCATCAAAATTAACACTAGCATCGACCCTGATGTTCTGTGATTTTATAAATGTGCCATTAATAAATCTTTATTGTAAAAGAAAATACTTTTGCTTTGCAATTCGTGTGCACAGTTTATATTTTAACTTCAATGAAAATTCTGTCATATTCATGTAAGGCTCTTGACCATGAGAAAGGTGCAGACATCAAATTTGAGTAGGATGAAAATGGAAAAAGAAAAAACACTTCAATCACATCTGTTCAATGAATTAAGTCAAAGTAGCTTTTATTATAGGAAGAATTTAAAGTATGAAATACTTGAACATGAAGTTAATCAAATGATTAGTGTTTGAACTTTCCTGTGTTTTTCTCTGAATGCATCTTATATAACTTTGCTTCCATTGTGTATGAAGGTTGCCTCCTTTGATTTCCATGAACATGTTTCTGAACTTTCTTAGCCTCAATGGCAAAGAGAATGATGGTGCAGCTATTCTTTTAAATGAATAGTGTTTCTTTTGACTGCAGTTATAACATGTAAAGGAACTTACGTGTTTGTCCTGTTGACATAATTATTGACTATGAATGTGTGCTCTGGAAAGTTACACAACTACAGTGGACACCCCTTGGATTAAACCAAATGTGTTGTTGCAACTGGGCTACTTGTGTATGGCCATGCCGACGCAAGGGGAAACGTTTCAAAAACCAAATGTCAACATTAGAAGCCTTTGTTTGCCATTACAGTTAAATGGTGCAGAGCAGAGCCCGAGCTGCCACTGCTGGGAAAAAGCAAAGAGCCCAAACCTTGCTTATGACAACATCCCAGAGGCTGCTACTCAGGGGAGAAGAGGAGATGGCCTCAAGCAGCGAGTGAGACATGTGATAGACTGAAGGAGGCAGCTGGCGGAGGGTGTGTCATGTCCTCCTCATCCAGCGGGTGAGGAGGTGTGACACAAGGATCAAGAGAGAGAGAGAGAGAGAGAGAGAGAGAGAGAGAGAGAGAGAGAGAGAGAGTGATAGAGAGAGAGAGAGAGAGAGAGAGATAGAGACATCAAGGACGTCATATCTGGACAATAGGGGGCTTTGGGAGTTGATGAAAGTTTGCCCAGTTGGAGAAAATGTAATGATCGTTGACATTTTTAGAGCATTACAAAAAAGCAAAAACTGCCTGTCCTTCAACCTTCAAGACCCTCAATTGGTGTCAGATATAGACTCAGATACAAGACAGAGGTTCTCTGTAATTTGAGATGTTCAAATTAAACACATCTACCATCACACCCAGTCTGACTGGGCTTCCATAACCAACATCAAATATTCCAACAGCTTTCACTAATGATGCCAGGTTACAGCCACCATCTCGAAGGCGAAGGATTCGGTTTTTCTAATGGCCACTCAGAAATAATCTATCACTGCCGGTGGTGTTGTGGATGGGGGAGATGTCTCACAAGTTCAATTGAGTCAGAAGATGAGGTTTCCCAGGTTTATCAAAGAGGGAAAAAAAGGTCCAGTGTCAAAGGGAGGAGAGGGAGGAGAGGGCATAGAGCGAGGAGAGGGAGGAGAGGGAGGAGAGGGAGGAGGCCTCGTCTTCTCGACACAGACAGACCTGATTAAATGTGTTTCTGGCCACTGCCGATGATGCTGCTGAGAGATGGTCCAGTTAAAAAAAGCTCGGCTCAGACAAATGTAATTTGAAATCAGGTTGCATGGCGGACATGAGGAGAATCTCCACACATATCATTCATTACGATCTTAAACAGGACCACACTACAAGATTAGAAAATGATGGCTAATCACACACCACAGGATGATATTATTATATTATTGGCCCAGAGGAAACAACACACCACCTCATCCATCTCATGGGTCCTCATAGGGAAGGTGGATATTAGCGAATAGCAACAACTTCCTCTAATGTTTTTAAAAAGCAGGAGGCAGAATGAGTGTGGATGAGAAAATTATCGAAGGCACGTAGTGTGAGGAACCCCTTACACTACCAGATAATCTGGACCGAACATCAGTACCAACCAAGATAAGAGTCCTGGGGGAACAGATCAGGTTTACATTGGCCTGGAATGTCTGTAATGTGAGCCGAGTTCATGGCTTTCTAAGCCCTCTTTACAGCTGCCATTGTGTCGAGATGCTGAAGATGAGTGGAATCAGAATACAGTGTCATGTGCAGTTCAGCCCTGACCGCCTGACCCTGTGGAAATTGTCGTGCATGATGTTGGGCTCTAGAATCCCGTAAAAGCTGGAGATTATATTCATCTAGGGCAATTCACCGTCAGAGGTGTGTGGTGTGTGTCTGTGCGCTGTACGTGTGCGTCCTACCTAGCGGAGTGCTTACCTCTCTCTGTTGAACTTGAGTGAATGCAGGATGGCCGGCCGCCTCTGACGCAGATTCCACAAGTGTAGCGTGTCATCTGCACAGGCTGTGACCAACGCTCCCTAAAGGAGAAAAAACAGGAAGTATCAGTAGTGAATCATTGCAGGGACACGGATGTCACCTTGCCTTTTGGAATAAAGTCCTGTGGTCCTGGTTGATGAGGAAGATTACACAAAATGCAGAAAACACAGTAGATTCAAGGTGAAGGGCACCAAGGACAAACACATGTAAATAACAAGAGGTATACACAGTCTCATAAACACATAAAAGCAGAACAGAATAAGTTGAAAATACCTCAATAAAGTTGTATATAATTCTGTATTTACTGCAAAGTGCCTACTACTAGAACACACACACACACACACGACTTGAAACTGAATTAAACCTGAGAGGAAGTTTTCAAATGTCATCAGCTGGTTGCAACCCTGCTTCTGAGGGCAGCTAATTGTAATTACATTGAAATTCCCAATGCGGGCCCAGGGAGAATTAGCTTTAGAGTACAAACTTAATCATGGGATTAAAGACTGTACAACATAAGAGTATTTCACAGAATGTTTTCCCTCCGTTAAAAAAACATAACATTTGCTTAAGGGGTGATAATCAGGATGATACTAAAACTTTAGAAATGTAGCTTAGGGAGGACGTTTGGGGGACCATTATTATCTGTGGAGAAATGTTCCCTTATTCCCTGTAATTACCATCAGACACCAAAGTCTTGTATTTGCACTCTGTGGTAAAAAGTCTTCATCTGACTGAATCTCTTTACAAAACACCTGTCTAACCCCCATTATGAATGAATGACCTTAACTTTCCCTTGATTCATCTGATTGTCACACTTAACAAAAGCTTATTTTCATTGTGAGCTTGTAAGATAATAATTTATATTGGTAGAATGATTGATGAAGATATGATATTTGTCTCCACTGAGTGCCAGTGCGAGGTAAAAAATATGTATGACTTTTGTGTTTGTGTGAAAGCCTCCTCGAGCAACCAGTAACCATCAGCCAGTGTTCATCACCATGCAGCAGAACCAAACCTCAGAATTATGACATTCTAAATTATAACATTTATTTTAAACATTACACTTCTCTTAAGATTACATAGAGGACATTCAATTCAATACATATATACCTCATTCTGCTCCATCTACTGGTCTCAGATCAACAGATGGAGCAAATTATTTCAAAAGCAAAGTGTAATGGAAACATTGGGTTGCCAGGTATAATTGTGTGGCAAGTGGTTTTCATTGCTCATGGGCCAGGTTGGAGGTCCCATCAGTAGAATTTTGCTAAGGGCCCCAGGGAGATCAGGATCACCTCTGGTAACTGCTCCACCACCTCTCCCCCTTGTACCCTGGTAAGTCTGTATCTGACCTTAAATGTTTTGCGCCAGGTCTGCAGCTCCATTATGGTGAACTTGTGTTGAAGGCTTGATGGCAGCCAGGTGCAGCTTTAGTACACAGGTAAAATGGCAGAGGCCAGGGCCAACAGAAAATAACTCTATACAAACCATCTGGAAGAATAGGTACCATGTATCTATGTTGGTGAATCAACATTTCATGTTTGGCTGAACCATCTTCAATAGCTCTCATTAAACACTCATCGCATCAGAAAATCTATAATTGGTTAATTAACCAATTGATCATTACATGGTCTGATGTAAAGTTCATTCTTTAGAAGGGTCCCTGAGTTGAGGGAAGAAATTGATTAAACTTCTTCAACCCTGAAAGAAAAGCTATGAAAATCCAATTTAAACACAGAATAAGAGGCTTTAGAAATTATAAGGAGTGAAATTTATGTTTCTCGTTTAAACAAATTATGAATGGTGCTGATGTAATACAATTTGCACATTTTCTTTGTTTCAAGAATTGTTGGCTTTGTTAATAATATGCAATAAAGAGTTTACCCTGCAATTTTAAACCATTAATCAATGTACCTGTTCAGAGGACTAGGAAGTCTGAATGTTCCACAGATGAATCACCGACACTGGTCTCTGTTCTGCACCTCATTAACGCAGCAGATGGCAAACAGTTCCCAAATCATAATTTTAATTTTAAAGCAGCAACAGAACGCAGTGTTTTTGATGTTGGTTTGTTGGTGTAGTGTGTGGACTGTATAGACCGATGAAAACAAATTATTTTGGTATAAATGGAATAAACACCTGTCGCGTTTATTTGCAAACAGAGGTCTGATCAAACCCCACACACACGTGCAAATAGCAGTTGTTGGACTGACAGGGGCATATTGGAAAAAACTGGCCCACCACCACCCGACCATAGAAGAGACACAGCTATTAGTCGGCAGGTCAAA
The DNA here is from genome assembly GCF_949316205.1 of Platichthys flesus. Lineage (NCBI taxonomy): Eukaryota > Metazoa > Chordata > Actinopteri > Pleuronectiformes > Pleuronectidae > Platichthys > Platichthys flesus. Next base: position 6,942,916 of record NC_084957.1, read on the forward strand.
CAATGAGAAGACCCATAGTAATCACTGTGAGGGGCTGTTGATATACAGGAGACAATCACAAAAGCATTTATTGTGCTGAATCCCACTCATTTCATAATGAGAGTGCAAAAATGAATTAGTAAATATGCAAAAACTACAATGGCACTCAGCTGAGGAGGAGTTCAACACAAGGTGAAGGGTAAAAAAAGGACTCCATACTGGTTTAACAGCTTACAGCTGTTGCTATACATTATATATGTTGTTGTTTTTAATTTGTTTTTAATATTCTCTGGTAAATGGGTGAAAGAAGTTTTTGTGTAGTCCTGCTAACAGACAAACAGTATTTAAAACATAACCTTCTTGGCAGAGGTATTAAAACACACGCACACAGAGAACAGTGTCTTCACACATGTACTTGAGCCTCCACACACATACTCAAAGTAAGTACCTGACACACAGAAACACACACACACACACCTCTTCAGGCCCATACACATCCATTTACCTCAGACAGACACATCACGAGTAGACCAATGAGCGATGGAGAAGTGGGCTGAAAGAGCCAGTGGGCATAAAAGAAAAAACTGAGTGGTTCTACGCAAAAAACATCGAGGGGCAGGAGGAGCAAATGGATTAAAGAAGAATAAAGGATAAAGAGAAACACAGAGTGGAGTGAACCGCGTGACTAAGCTCCTGCTCTTTAACACCACGACCTGTTTTTCTTCCGCTAGCACACCTACAGAATTCTGTTAGTAAACAAAACGTGGAATCGAACCACGGTACACACGAGTAAGCTTCTGTTATAGGCCTAAAAGATCCACTGCAATGTCTCAGCCCCCAAAGCAAAGTCAGACAGCGAGGGAAAACTGTTTTAAAGACACGGAGGAAACAAATCTTTGAGTGAGTAATGATCATAATGATAATTTAAATGGTTCATTACAGAGTGCTTTGTCTCCTGCTGTCATCAGCTCCTCCACATTAAACAACAGAGAGTTTCAGAAAGACGACTAGGGGGCTAAATATTGTAAACCCAAATATGTCAATATGTACTTTCAAAGACAAAAAAAAAAAAATCCAACACAGTCGAAACCACTGAATTGGAAACCAAATCTGCAGTCGAGAACCAAAAACAATGGTGGGAAAGTAAATAAATCATTTATGGGGCCCACGGTACATCAGGGTTACACAGTCAGGATCTTCATTTCTCTCGTATTCGCACACATCAAGTTATTCCCAACAGGCAAACTGCTCCTCTCCATGATACAACTGGAGTGGTTGGATCATTTCATCCTCAGCGGCCTTGATTTCCGGGTTATGTAACGTGCCAAACCGAACATGGACCAAATTAAGCTTCAGTCACATTTTCTGATTTAATATTTAATATGGTGAAGACGTTGCTGTTTAACTCAGCAGTAAAAAAAAATTATTACACTAGCAGGCCTCAAACCGAGAACAGGGATTATTGTGACCATGGCTATAGTGTTAGAATATATATATATGTGAATATATAGGACACACAGAAGCTCGTCTTGTTTGCTAGAGAGACTGGACTTTGACAGTGTGCAAGCAGCGAGGTCTGGAGGCTCAGGAGACAGGAGAGCAGGGGTAAGGTGCCAGGCAACAGTGAGATGGAGCAGGTACAAGGTGAGGCTGTGCTCTGACGCTCACATAATGCTCTGTAAACATTGGTGGTGAATTTGACTCAAGCTTTTTTTTTTTTCGCACAATAACAAGTGAGTAAACCACAATATAAAACAATGCATATAAACTATGTTGTATTCGGTAAGTTAGGTTAAAAGGTGTTTAACCCTCACAAGAGCCCATTATTGTTACAAAGCCAAATCTGCGATCATTTATTATCAACAAATCCCATGAAGTAAAAAGTAACGATAAATGCACAATTAATTAATTGTACTCACCAGCAATGCCTGAGTAGCTTCAGACACAAAACCTCTCTCATATTGACACAAATAATTCCACACCCCCCGTTTACAAAAGGTAATTGCCTCCATCAGTATAACAATCAAGAAAACACAAAAAGGATGAATTGCTCTTACCTCATTGATGAGGAACACCAGCTGAAGAACAGCTGCTCCGGTCTCGTGCTGACAGTAGCAGTCCACCCCAGGTCGTCCCAGTCTGATGGCATCACAGAGTCAAGGAAATGTGTACAGAGGTGCACTATGGGTTCATCACACAGCATGGTCAAAAACAGAGCCATTTTAATGGGGCAGTGATGGTGGTGTATCGCAAGACAACATCAAGGCAACACTTTGGGAGTATTACTGGTTGTACATTACTCTGTGGTGGATATGACCTTGTACTACGTCCTCTGAATTTTTTGCACCGTATTTCCTTCAGTCTTAATATTGGAGACATCTCTCAGTGTGATGCAACAGAATACAGCCACACAACCACCAATGAAAACTATTTGAATCACTACATCTCATCAGTGTGAACAAGACTGAACATTCCAACCTTCAGGTGAGGTTCACTGCACAGCTGTATCATCACTACCTTCACGTGATCTAGTTGCATCTAATGAACCGGGCATAGTGTGTATAAACAAGACAACTAATGTAAGCAGTCATGCAAAACGTGAAGTCAGGGATTCTGCTAACACCAGGTCCAGTCCTGTTTCAAAAGAAATAATCTGACATTTGGCATTATTAAAAAAACACAACTGATCAGCTGTACTGTGTAAAATGAGTTTCTTATTTGGTTTGGCCGAAATATAAACCAAAACAAAACTCCAGAGCAGATTCCTGAGCTAAGAAATGTGAGCTGTGCTTCTCACATATGTTGCAAAGAGAAGAGGAGTTTAATAACTTGTGTTAGAGGGCGAATAAATAAGTAAAGTTCACACCAATACTTGACACATTCAGAATGTGACACTATCTGTACATGATTCTCACCGGATATGTGTATAGGTTTGCTATCAAATAAACATATGGGCAAAATGGCCTGGAATCCCTGGGAAGGAATTTGAAATGGAAAACATTTAACACTGAACCGCTATGTGTGATCGTTGGTAACATGGACCAACATGATTTGAGTCTGTCGAGCGCCCACACAGTGAACACCCATGCTGACAGACACAGTATTTACTGAGCATGTACAGGAATAATCCTGTGATCAGCAAATAAATCTACATGCGGTTCGTTGAGGAGACAAGTTACCAGAGGAAGCGAAATCCCCAAGCACATCCACCAGAGCAGGTGGGAATCAGCGGGAGGGGGAAACGACACAACGTGAAAACAGAGCCGGTTGGATCCGGTTCAGGAGCAGTTATTTAACCACTATCGCAGAATTCACTAGGGCGGCCGTCACCGCGCAAGGTTCGGCACCTTGTTGCAGAGCGGCAACCTGTTAGCTCGTTAATTTTCTTCTGTTGATGAGCTTTCAATTAATCTTTTTGCATGGAAAGCTAACACATCAATACAAATCTGACATCAGTATCATTAACTAAAACCAGGTCAAATAAAGTGTATGATTATAATCATAACGGTCTGTGTGTCAGTATTTTTTTATTCGATTACCATTTATGTCACTACTTGGTTTGTAATTATTATGAATAATATCAACAATATTATTTGTTGCAAACAATCAGGAGGATATGATTTTATAATAATCAATCCATATCTCATCATTTCAAGAATCGGACAGTAGCTATATCGTGTGATTCCATGGAGTCTGAAAATGTAATAAAGCTCCAACCCAAAGCTCATGATGTGTCTGGTTTGCCCTTCTCCCTCCAGAGATTTCTGTCCACCTCACTTAACATCAGTACCTTTCAACACCTTCCAGAATGCTGGGGGCAAGGTGTAACGTGTAGGAAGAGCAATGAAGTAAATGTTGTGTTGTCAGTGAGAGAATAGAAAAACCTGCGAGTGAGTAAAAAACGTTGTTATATAATGAAATATACGAGAAATAATCGATTGCAGGAGGCTTCAGTGCAACAGTTTACCTGCTATAGGATTCTAGTGTGGGCACAAATTCATGCACTAATCATGTATTAGAATAAATCTATTACTAAAAGATAAACACACAGAGTTTGGATTTCCAACATGCAGCTCTGGTTGAGTTAAGTAACGTTTCATGTATGGCCAATAAGTCAGGAGGGACTCTATGAGAAACCCGGCTGATTGAAAGTATGCAGAGCAAGCACATCTCAATTCAGTTTCACAATGTACTCTGAAAACCAACAGGGCAGAAAGGTCTCGTCTTGCTAGACTGAATCATCACATCTACAGCAGCAGCCGCCACAGAGGCTGATACAGTGAATTGTCAAAGCAGGCTGCAGATCTCAGGTGCACTGAGGAGGAAAGACTCAAACAGTTCATGGTTCAAAATGCTGCCTGTGGCCGTCGGTGAAGATACATTTTCTTTCAAAATGTAATGGCACAAAACAGGGGGGGGGGGGGGGGGGGAAGCACCAGGTGGAGAATATATCTGGAGTTAATACATAGTTATATTAGATGTAGATTATATGAGACTATATTTTTACCAGGCCAATTTAGACTTATTCTATAAAGGAAACAAGCTTAATTTAGTTCTGGTGCAAATTTGTTCAACGAGAAGGCTTTCTTACGCAATCAAAATAGTTTTTTGTGTGTGTCCCTTTATGTGCTTGTGGCTGTATGCTGCCTTTACCATATATATATATATAAAGTGAAAGGGCTGCACAGCTGCGGCTCAGGGGTTAGGATACCTAAAATACTTCTCTATATTCTTATCATGTGCTAGTGCAAACATGCACGCACATTTTGACACATTACAGTCAACACCTTCATGCAGCTGTCTTTGTCACATTTCAGACAGTTGAGGTTTTATTAAGATTGCCTCAAGCTGATGTCTAGTGGTGTTTTCATTTCTTTGATTCTACCAAATCCAGCCCGTCACGACACCAAACAGAATCACATTCTGCCCTGGAGAGGTGGTGCTGCTCATAGAGATTAACTTCTTGTATTCTAATTTCCATGGTGGTTAAACACCCATAATTCTGACACTTGCTATGTAATAGTAAAACTTGAAAAGCTCCTTTCTTATCTTTCAACTTCCTCTGATGAAATCCCAAGAGAATGCAGGCAGAGACAAGAAGTCCAGATGAATGTTTTGAGAACACTTTTTGAGCATCACTGGAAAAGAAGCGGTCAAAGAGGAATCCCCCACATTATTTCTACCCCCTTCTCTCTGTCAGCTCTTTTTCATTCCCACTCAGAAACACAAACAGGGGAAAAAACATTTTGCCCTCGTGCCATCAAACTAAAAGAAGTCAGGCTCGCCCATCTAGTCAGTTTGTATGTCTCTCTCCTTTGAATACCCACACAGCTGGTGACTGAAATAAATACAAGTCCGACGTGGCTGCTTGTGAGTGCTCACAGTGTGAGTGAGGCTTGCTGCAGTGGGATAGACTGTAACTAAAAAGTAACTAAACTGTAACTGTAACTAAAGTGTACAGAAGAGTAATTTTCTGCATACGCTAATGTAGTGTTCACTTTCACAATCAATGATTTGAAAGAAGATATATAAACACATGGGAATTCCCAATGTATTATGGTCTGAGCTGTACGAGCCGTAGTAGTAGCTGATGATCACAGAGAGAAACTGGTGAGTGTGGGTTTCTACATCTGAGGTTATTTTCTGTTTCATATCTTACACAGCTGGAAGTCAAGTTTACATTAACATTTAACCAACAAACAGCTCTTGTTGCTTGATACAGTTGGCTCCAGGCTCCGAACAAATCATATCACTGTTTTTGTTTCTGGTTTTATTTATTAACCACCCAGTGTCTCAAACCATCCTGGAACTTACATGGAGTAAACCATTTGGGACATCTCTGCATCATGACACGTACAGATATCTGTAAAGGTTAACACCCTCTAATCCAAGGCGGGCCCCATTACCAGAGATCAAATCATCCATTTCCAAATAGAGGAACTTTAGGTCAAAATAAGGGTTGAGGTTAGACTTCAAGTGCTGCTTTGAGGAATGTTCATTCGTAGATCGCTCTAGGTTCAAATTCATCCAACATAATACCCGTAAGAGGGTGTAGTCTGTCCACTTGCCGCTTTAAGAAAACCTTTTATATAGCCGCTTTGCTAAATGGGCTAAAATAAAAACATTTTCAATGAATTATTTTTTTACTGTGGAAAAAAAATCAAATTAGTGTCAAACATGAAGCTGAAGTAGAAAACAATAGGCTCCAATCACAAGGCTGTGTTTATCTCAGCAGGGAGGGCAACACATGCAGTAAGTCCACTGCTGGAAACAATGGCCACAGGTCTTGTTTGTTTTGCAGTAACAAGAAGCAAAGACAACAGAGGAAGGAGCTGGGAGGCCAAGATTTGAATTGCATCACAGCGCGTTTGACGAAAATTGCACAGGGCCTTAATTACCTGTGTAAATATTCAAGCCAAAATGAATACCACAAGAAAAGACCAATCAGCTACTGTCAGTGGTAAATCAACATTAACACTGACGGAGGTACATCGATGTTTGTCGAACAAACACGATGACTAAACACAGGAAAGTCCTCTACTTCCATTCAGTATACAAAGGGACCCACATTCAAAGCAGGGACTGCAACTTGTGTTGCTGTTAATTCAACTGAAATCGTTCTTTGTCCTCTGCTTTAAAGCCTCATTGTTCTCCTGCACCCTTTCACAGTCTCATACCAGATGTGAATATAGTTTGTTACTCACATCACAAGAAGGAACAATGCATCATGAGCTTCTTTTCTTTACATTTCATGAACTCTCAGAAAAAGCTTGTTTTTTTTCCAGGTGTGAGCGTCCCTGCTCTCTGTGCAATAGTCCGTCAGCTGATTCTATAGAGAGGAATAAATTGAGATTTTGGACACGCACCACTAGTTGTTTTGCGTCATTACTGACAAGTGTATTGTTACGCTTATCAAATGTGACACATTGCAAGGTGAGACTGGTTACAGAAAATAGTCATACAGGAAACGGTAACTATATAGCCCAGACATCTCACACATATAGTAAATATAGTGCTTCATATAGTAAATGGGCAGGGATCTCCAACACAGCCTTTTGGATTGTAAGCTAACGCTGACAAAAAAGTGAGGCCTGGCTCTATTGAAGTCACCAATCACAATGGTTAGTTCCTCTTCCGAAAGCCTTTGGCTCTTACGGGATTTAAAGGTTCAGTGTGTAGAATTGAGTGACATCTAGTGGTAGAGTTGCATGTTGCAGCTATTTTGAGGACAAATCAACCTCACTGTCAATGGCTGCATGCCAAGTAAGAAGACAACATTGAAGGGTGTAGAACTGACTGCACCACCAAACATGATCGCTATCTTCAGTAGAGTAACTTTCATTTAAAATATCAACATTCGCTTTGTCTTGTAGTGGACAACACATCCAAATAATTTAAGAGCAGTCTATTATCAGACAGGCCCAGAGAACGGTGGCAGATCCAACACGTTCCAGCTTTTACCTCCTGGTAGAAGATTCAGGATTCCCGGAGGGAAGGCTGCCTCTGCCCATTAAGCTTCTCAAGCGTGACATGTAAAGGCTGTGAGTGTTGTGCAATGATACGTTATGAAATGTACATGCTGACCACGTAGGTTGTGCAATTTGTCACCATACTTACTTCACAGGTATATATGTGTTAACAAATTGTTGTACTGTAAATTTGTCTACTATATGAATTCATGCTACTTGACAGGCTATGTATGATGTATGAGCTTATATATGATGCATGACTTTATCTAATGTCCTCAAGTGTGTGTGTGTGTGTGTGTGTGTGTGTGTGTGTGTGTGTCTTCTGTGTGTGAAGTAGTATAAATATATACAAACACACATACACACGTGGACAGGATGTACAGTAGCAGCACAGTTTTCTTGTATCCAACAAGCCGTGAATCATTTCATTGAAGCCCACAGTCTGTACTGACCTGTACCCTGACAAACATCTAAAAGCCTCGATACATGAATAACACACACAAATGCTGATCACGATGACTAATGGAGTTAACAGAAAAAATATCTCTTAACACCTCGTTTATACCATATTTAATTACATGGTGGCACTAACTGAATCAGATAAATGAGTCAGCAACATTACATAATAGACCTTCTAGGACAATTTGGGTTGAATCTGTAACAATGCACCAGACCAACAGGGCCAGACTTATTATGAAGATGAACAGTGCTCTGTCTAAGTAGCTGGACCACGTAGCCAGTCAGTAGCAATGTGCCAAATCACCTCAAACTCTCCTGTCACTGCCATATCATGTACGACTTATATATCATATGCTCTGATCAGATAATGTTGGTGTAAATTAGAAGACCAGGAAAAATAAACAAAAGAATATATTTTTTTTAACCACCATGTGAATATGCAGTATGCTGAGCAAAAGCCTTTGTCTAATGACACCTGGAGCGTTTGATGAACATGTGCACTGTGATCATGTTTGAGTGTGTGTATGTGTGTGTGTGTGTGTATTTTATGTTGTGTGGGGAGGATACTGTGCTCTGTGTGTATATGACTCTCACATGATCTCAGACATCATCTTCTACACAACTGAAAATGATCTCCCTCTGGACCAATTAGCAGCCAAAAACAAACTATCTTTTTCCGGAGTTCCGATAAAATTTGACAAGCAACCAATTTTTATGTGTAAAATTATTCTAACGGTTCCCGCATTCTGCTCCCACGAAATATAAGGTCATCATCGTCTTTCCAGTTCACTGCTGTTTTTTAATAGTCATGTTGTTGTCAGTGAAAACATCGCTGTTATAACAGAATAACATGTTTGAATGTGTGTTTTTGGGCTGGATAAATCAAACTGCTAAAATGTATTATTCTGTGACTGTGATTGTTCGAGCCGAGGAATGTGTATGTGTGTATTCTGGGTATTATTCCTGTTGAGGTAACAGTGTTTATATACACATATCACATTATAGACCTTGTCTTGTTTTGTCTGTCGACATGAATCTGAATTAAATGTTAAAACTGGATTAACAGTGGATTGACCTCTTCTGAAGTCTCATATCTTTTTATGAGACTTCAGTTTTTCAGCATTGCCTACTCATAATAAACATTATAAGAGTTGGTCCAGGGTCTTCTGTTTGGAGTTTGCATGTTTTGGGTCTTCGCTGGTTTCCTCACTTAGTCCAGAAATATGCAGATCGTAGTTGGGGTTAATTGGAGATTCTAAATTGAATGTTGGAGTGAGCGTGAATGGTTGTTTGTCTCTGACCTGTCCAGGGTGCCCCCTGCCTCTCACCCAATATCAGCTGGAAATTGGCTCCAGCCCCCCTGCGACCCTCAAAGTATACGTGAGATAGATACCTACAACATTTCTCTGTTTTCGTTGACTTGAGCAGAGTTGTAAGTTTGTCATTTCATTTTTCTGTGTGTGTGTATGGCTGACAGATGGTCACCCGCTTGTCACACCTCAACTCCACACAGTTTTTTTCACCGTGATTTTCTGTGGTGAACTGGAATCCAGGTTTCAATTTACTGCAGAAAACTCAGGGTGAAATTTCACACCTATGACCATGTTTTTCTTCAAGCAGTGGTAGCAATACCCGGGCTGGGTTCTGTCTCAAAGTGCTGACCTTTAAATTCATTCTTGATTACAGCCGTGCAATTTCTGGAAATCACACTGGGTTCCTCTTAAATTGACCCCAATTGTTTCTGAATCCATCTGCTATCCACTCATCCGCCCTCCTCTTCTCTCCATCTACACTCAAAGATCTCTGCTTAATGCTGAATGAATCTTGTCCTGCCCATTTCACTTTCCGTGCGTGCGTTTGTGTGTGTGTGAGAGTCTCTTAGTGTAGTGTATGTCCGCATGTTTGTGAGAGGGGTGTGTAAAATAACTGTTTTCTGTGTGTTTAATAATGCTGGTGGAGCAGTGGGGACAAAGCTGGGCAATTTAGCTTTGAGCATAAACATCTCACAGCGGAGTCAAAGCAGAAAAAAAAAGGTGTGTGTGCAGAGAGTGTGTAATTGTGTGTCTGTGTGTGTAACTGCTTGTTGGTGCTCTACACAGCTCTGTGAAGAAGCACTGTGCGATAATTTCTTGCCGGCAGAGTCGGCTTAATCTCTGAATTGCAGGTAAGGCTGTAGACACACGTCTCTAATGTGTACAGATAACATATTTTACAAACAGAGTTCATTATTTACTGGAGGTACTGGTTTTCAATGTGTACCTCTCACTATATGTTAACATGTAGAGTCAAGTCTCGCCGACATTTTCAATTTCTCCACTGTTTATTTTTGACCTATGGGAGAAAGTGTTAACTGTGGCATGGAAGTAACATCTTCCATAGCAGAAGTGTTTTTCCTTTATATTACGTGAAAGCTACCGCCAACGAGGGAGAGAACAGCTGACGACTGAAACCTCTTTGGTATCATTTAAAATGTTACCTCCATCGGGGAAGGTTATTTTTGAATCCATGCCCATTTGTCTGAACATATCTCCACAAAATTTGAAGGCAGCATGGGACATGGACCAAGAACAGAATTCATCCAATTTTGTGTTAGATCTGTAGAAAAAAAAAATGTCACTTCACCAATCCTAGGGAATAACCTGTGGGTCTTGACTGCATATTTAAGGAACTGAGTGTGTGCAGCCTGATTGCTTTTATGGGACTCTTGACCTTGGTAGAGTTACGCGCTCTACTGAGTGTCATTCTAGTTATGAAAAGGAGTGTGTGAATGTCTACATAATTAACAATCCAGAACACTCAGTCAATCATTTCTCATGTGATTTTACTGCGAAAAGCAATTCTGTCATACTAGAAAGGCCTTTAGTAATACAGACGTCACCCTTTAAATGCATCTCTTCATGCACACATATCTGATGTGGTGGGAGCAGTGAGAGTGGGCATTTGTCTTGCTCAGGCCCTCATCATTTTAATATATGTGCATGTAATTGGCTATTTGACTGTTTCACATCATTGTGATTAAAATGCTGATCACATCTTCTTACTGTGGACCTCCTCTCTCATTCCAAGGACACCCAGGCCACAATCTGTGTTCACTAAAAATTGCAGCTGATTGTCATTGAATAAGACAGAAATACATTGTATTATTATATGTTTACTTGTGCAGTTGGCCGATAATTTCCCATACTGCGCTTTCATATCCTTTGTTAAGCTTGGGGTTATTTAATAATCCATAATGATGATTCTTTTCCTAGTCTATTATTTGCATTTTAATCGAATTTAGTTTCCTTTTATTATCTTTGAACTGCTCCTATAGCTTATTGGCTGCACTTTGTAAATCACATTGAATCCCCTCTGTTACATGTCATTACCATACATTTCGTATCATAACAAAGTCAATTAATACTCGTAAATTCTACAAAAATAGCTGCAGGTTAACATCACACAAATGTACAGCATACAAAAAGTACTCATTCCCACAACTTCTCACAGCCTCATTTAAAAACATCACTGTGGGGCAATATGCTTGTTTTAAAATCCTTTTCAACTCCTCTGACAAATGACGTGTTATACTTCTCAATTTTAGAATGCATCTTCAATTGCAAGTATAATGTGACGAGGAAAATGTGCTACTGAAATAGAACTGGACTGAGCACAACATTTTCAACAATTATAGCTTGTGTTAACTGTCATAATGTAGATCACTGCATAGCGCACTAATGTCTGGTAACATTATGTTCGGAATCCACCACGTGACAGTACATCCAAACACAACCTCTGCCCGTGGAGCTGTGTGTTAATATCCTTTTGCTGTACACAACGTGGAAACTATTTCAACGTGTAGAAGCACAAGAAAAATATCGAAACACCCACGTAGTCGACACAAGACCCAATCCATTTGTTCATCCATCCATCCATCCATCCACTTAACCTTTTTGAGGGTCACAAGAAGACCTGCAGAAATTACAGCTGACACCCTGGACACCGAGCTGATATAAAGAAACTAACACACCTACTGCCAATGTAAACACTCCAATTAGCCCTACCCCAATCTCCATGTTTTTAGACTTTGGGAGGAAGCCGGAGTACTCAGAGATAACCTAATTATTTCCACACTGAAATATCCCTGTGGATTCAGGATTCAAACCTTTTTGCTGTGTGGCAACAGTGCTAACCACCTCACCACAGTGTAAGTATGATACAGTCACGTGTAAAGTACGGTTATGGCAGAAAGAAGACAAGGTAGAAACACTATGAGTTAGAAAGATGATTCATCTGGTGTCAGTGAGGAGGAGCAGGGCGCAGGCACCTGGTGCTGCTGAAGCCTGCACGGTATTAGGTGCCCTTCAGTGTCTTTGAGACACCTGTTGATTACAACTCTATAACTGAATGTGACCTGAAACTGTGAAAAAGTGTATTCATTCTCCAAAACCATGGTTTGTGCTGGGAGGTTGTCATGCGAACCCCTCTCTCTCCAATTTGAGGTCAACCTTTAAATGCTATCTTAACAGAGTAGGTACTAATTCCTATTCTGCTCTGGCAAAGCCATTATTGTTGGTATCAAATATGACATTTCTGGAAAAAGCTTTAAATGCCAGAGCCACAGACTCTGTTAAAAGACCACCACTTTACTTCTATGAACATGATCAAATAAATATATATATATATATATATATATATATAAAAAAAAAAAAAAAATGCTAGTACTTGTGTAATAATGCTACAGGTGTTCTATTGCTAGACTGCTGTTTTTACCTCACTGCCATGCATGACAATCAGGTATAAGCAATTACACACACGTGCCTGGAGTTGCACACCATTTGTATGCTCTTGGCTGCATCTCAGTGTGCAGCTCAGTGAGTAATTAACCTGCAGATAACTTGCTTTGAGGCAATACAATTGGTGTTCTAGTAGCTGAGAACATGTCTGCAGTACAGAGACTTTTACAGGTCAGAGAGGGAAGGGACTGCAAATGCACCAGCCTGAGGTTTCTCTCGTAAAGCAGTGAGGAAGAGAATTTTGAAACGCCCGGGGCGACTCTGTCCTCAAAATAACAATGTGAAAAGTGGCACTTCTAGAACTGAGGAAGACTAAAGCTTGAATGAGGGATATTTTAACTTGAAACTTTGGTATCAAAAGAAACACTGCTACAGACATTAATGCAAACAGATGTGGTTGAACGTAATGTTTTTCCTATTGTTAGTATTTACATAGATAAAACTTGTGTTAGTATAATTCAAGAATCCTTGACTTAGTGGGATCTTAGAATTACTGACATATTGTTTTGCCCACTCATATTAGCCAAACTTTGCCCCTTTGCATGTGCAGGTCCATTTAAAGCCTGTATATGTTATTTTTGTCTGTACAGGAACCACATGGAATCTACAAAATGAAATGTCTTGTTGACCAATCATCGTTGATAGCCCAGACGAGCAGCTGTTCATGACTCAGTTACCCTCTATTTACGTATCCATGCATCCAGGCTTGTCCAAAACAGTAGTTATAGCTGTTACAGTAAGTGGTCAGGGCATTGTAGTAATATAAAATATAGTTTGTTGTTGTTTATTAGATTTCTGTTTATTTCACTGCTATTTCTATGTGACCATTAGTCCAATTAGACATGTCTTCTATGATATAGTGTCACAAAATATTGTGAAATGTGTATTCATTTTTAAAAGTAGTATCTCAATGTTTAAAGGCTAAATCAATGGCCTACTTAGGAAACATATAATGAGAGGCTGTGGGCCTTTTCCTCCAACTGCCAAGATGTACAGTAAAGGACAGAGCAGCCAATAAGGAATCAATGTGCCAAGTTAAAAATGAATGGTCAGATGCTGATGTTGGCACCTGCTGAGCAGCTCAAACACAGGAGGTGATCGAATGGAAAGCCTTCGGACAAATTTAGAGCGTCAGCGCAGTTAGACATTGGGTACATGTCCGTCTCGATCAATCCCAGTGAAGAGGGAAATTAGAAAACAGTGTGGATGAACTATGTTTCCAACACACAGGCACTCTTATTTTGTAGCCCAAATTTTGGTCCATTACTCAGGACCGGGGTCTGAGGCTCCTTTCACACCTGTTGTTTGGGTTTAGACGATAGGAAAGTGCCTTTAGTTAATATTTATTCAATTTGATTGGTGCCCAGACAAAAGCCTGGCTACCTTCATCAGCCCGTTTCTGGAAATAACAACTATGTGATAGAATGTAATCAGGAGAATGTTATCTGTGTTTTTCTGCAGTTACATAATTAAGGTTAGTCTCATTATGAAGCTAATCACAACTTCTGGCTCGTATGCATTCAAACAACACATAAATGTCACCGTGTACAAGCATGGCCCCCAAAATCGTATGTATACTAACACTCCCCCACACATTTGCATCCACAAATCAGCTAATCTTAGTCTCCATGCATTACGGATTATATTTGACTATTTGCATTTTTAACATGTAAGTGGCAGCAAGAGACCTCTGAGCAGTGTTTTAAAAGGTATTTAAGAAATATACCTTTTTTTGCTTTCAGGCAGAAAGATTATTATAGATATTAGCTAACATTAGGTTTTTAAAACCTTACTTGAGCTTTTTGTAATACCTTAGCGCATCACAACAGTGCCAGCCCCAAAATGTAAGTGAGCTTATGTTTATATTAAATCCTCCTCTTCTCTCGCTCCCTCATCCTAATTTCTGTGAAGGAAACCAGGAAGACTTGTGCCTGTGTGTGCACTTTACAATGATCTCGCTTCCATTTTTTTTTGTTTTCGTTCAACCTAGCTTCTTTCATCCTCAATTTAGCTGTTTGCCACAACCCCTGCCATTTCTGTCTGCATCCGGACCCCCTCCATCCTTGTCTTTCTTTCCATTTCCCTTAATTAACTGTTTACAATAGCCATCATTAGCTTGCCCTCTCGTGCTCCTACTGTCACCGCCGTTCCTCTCCATCTCCCCACAGGAGAGAGAGTGAGTATCTCTGCCTCGATCGGGAGGCATTGAGGCACGCACAGAAGCAGGCTGGGCTGAGCTGTGGGTCATAATGATGGTGCTAGTTTCTATAAAAAGCCTGGCAGGCAGCTGAATCGATAGCTCCTGTTGTCAAATCGCACGTTACCCAGAGGGAGCGACACAGGATCTTGAGATTCTGCTGGCTGCTGCAATGTGGGCACTCTGCGTGTTTACGCGTGTGCTCCTGGAATCCGTGTGATTCTGGAGTGCCGGTGCAAGTTCAGTGGTGGGCTCGGCCACAGCAGGACCTTGTATTTGCTGCACTTAATTCTTTGGAGCAGAAAATCTGACTGGGTCTGTCGTTGTAGAACTCGACAAACAGCTCAGTCCTGCTCCTCCGAGGCCTGGAACATACACACCCATGTGACAAGCCCATTTCAAGCCCATTTCAAACAAGCCCAGTTAAGAGTTGCATTTTTCTACAGCTTACTACTGGTCATATCATGTATTTATATCTGTCATTTTTATATGTACCTTAGATGCCCTTGTTTACTGTTCTGCAATGCTAATAGAAGGACAAAGGAAATATTTGCCCTCGGGTTAGCTTGTCTGTCTAGTTTTGTTTGAGTTCAAATTAAGGACAGAAAACCACGTGTGATCGTCTGTGCTAGATTGAAGAGCTGATTTGTTGCTTTGACATGGAAAAGCAAATCGTGAGACCATGACTCATTTGATTATCATCAGCCGTCAAAATAACCTTACCCCATAGTCATTAAATTATTATAAGCTGAGTGAGTAACTATTTGCTGTAAATATTACCACAAATATATGTGTCTCTTCAGCATCTTAAAAAGACTAATCTAATATGCAGTAACAAATCTAAGCCTGGGATCCAAAATACTGTGTTGTTTCACATACATTTTTGTAGGATGATACCTGAGATCAGTACTGGGTCTTTGCATGTAACGTTTCTGTTTGACAGTCACAGCGTGAAAACATGCACTATCCCTCCATCCCCTCCTAATGGTCTGTTATTTCAGGGATCCAATTTTCTTGTGATTGGTTCACTGATGAGCCAAACCTTTGCCGGTGCATACTGACGATCGCTTTGGGTGTCAAAACTCCTGTCTCTCTCCAGCGCTGAGTATCGACCAGAATATGCATCGTCTCTGCACTTGTCCAACTGCAGCGCGGCTCCAGGGCTGAGCGGCACAGAGGGAGCTCGCTGCGGCGCTCACCACGGCTCAGAGTGTTTGTGACACGCGTCGCCAGGTGGACGAGCTCGGTCGATGATTGAGCTCATCCAGTCAGATGCCGTTTTCATCAGAGCAATTATCTTTATAAACTGTATGTGTGTGTCATCTCTGTGTTTGTGTCTTGGATGTTGCTCTCATGTGGATGACGCTGTCTCTGTTTCCCTGAGCTGTGTGCACACCTGTCTGGTGTTGTTGGTGTGTTGTTTAGTCAGACTATGACTAAAGGCTAGCGGCATAAAAGCAGTTTTAAAGAGACACGTCTCATTAAAATGTGTCTTTTGAGCTGTAAACTACAATATATGACGGACTTTTTGATGAAACACATTAATCCTGGTTTTAATATCACATGTATGAACAGACCTTTAAAAAAAAATCTACATTTATGAGACACCAGCAACCGCTTTTGAATCAGGAAAGCTGAGCTCATTTTCCAATATGCTTCAAACGACACTCGTAAACCGCCAGATTGTCACTATTCAGAGATGTCCCCCATCCTCTTCTGCCCCCTCCCCATGTCCTCAGACACAGCCTCTTCAGCTGTCTCACACATACACACACACACACACACACGTTTGTGACAGAAAGGTCATATGAGGTGCTTGGCTTCTCGCCTCCAGAGTTTCCTGACGGCCAAGACCACGGTCGTTCTGAGTCGTTTGAACATCTGGCTGCGACAACCCTCTGTGCCAGTGGTTTGAGCGGCTCGGTGCCTCCGCTCTCCTCAGACAGGTTTTGCTTCAGCCCTGGTTGTCTCAGCACCAGCTGCCTGTGTAGGTGGTTCAAATGGCTCGGGACAACGGAGCCAGAGGCAAAAGGCCCTGCACTTCATGCGACTGTATTCCATGACCTTTCATTTGCAAAAGTGCGTGTGTGGGCTGCTACTAATCACTCATAGCTAGACAACCTAGATAACTTGGCTTCAGCCAGCGTGTGTGGTGAAGTAGCATTACTATTTTTCCTGTTTTGACTATTAAGTGTATGTTAATGCCACAGTTGTTTTTCGAATGCGGCACAAGCTTTATGAGTCTTGAGTTTTAACTGCTCCTTTAGATGCTGCCCAAGTGTGAGGCAAATGGTGCAGCTGTCAGAGGCAATACAGCAGCAGTGGGAGGGGCGGGGTTGGAGGGGGGGGGGGGGGGGGGACTGAGTTTGAACAATCGAGAGTGCCCCATACAGCATGGGTGACATTAAGTGTTCTGTGAGACTCATCGAGTGCTTTTAGGAGTCAGATGTGAGACATTGAGGGAAGGAAAACACAAGTCCTCATGGGAGACAAGTGCATACTTATGTCAGTGTGTGTGCATGTGTTTGACTGGCACATTGAATACAAGACATGGCAGCTCATGATAGGAAATAATAATTTTACTGTTCACCACAGAAGCTTGGACATGGCTGCTCGTATGGAAACGCAGTGATACACAGATGTTTATCTCGGACCGTTCATGTTTAAATATATGTAAACTACATAATAACCCTATCTGGCTTCTGAGCACACATGTGTACAAACCATACAACAAGGGTAATCTTTGCCAGCTATTTACTGCACACATTTCCAATAGTGGCACATTATTACTTGGCCCATGACGGTGATTGCTTAAGGCAGTCGCCCAAGCACAGCAGTCCTCCCACACACACGTTGCCAACCAACCATGTGTAACAAGGTTATAATATGCTATCTGTAGTATCCTTACACTCTGCTCTGGTGTCTACGTTCTGATGTGGATGATGTGTGAACATGTTCTTCATCAGATCAAGTAAAAGAAAAAAAGATTTTCAAATTACATTGACAGCCTCGCAAAGATTTGCACAACCTATATTCGGAAAGATTTCACATTAATAGATTTAGTGTCATAAGACTCCCACCAACCAGACATCATGAAAGTGTACTCAATGGCGTATGTATGTATATCTATAGATAGGCCTATCTTTACATATTGGAGATGAGAGGTTCGGCTCTGACGACATCCGGATCCACACGTTTGCATGACTCATCCGCTCGACACCCACTCCAAGGAATTCTTTTCTCCAATTTAGAGACCTGCACCAGCATGAACAATCCACTCCACCTCTACTGGTGATAATATTTTAACATGTAACACTTAAAAAGGCTGGTTTCAATTAAAGACCATTTCTTTTTTATATATTCATGAATAACTCATGGCCACGAGATATGAATCTGTTCTTTACTGATAAGACCTGTGGAGCTGAACTGAAGAAGCCTCTTGGATGAGCGATGAAACGTTTCACTTAACCACACGATGTCGCCTCTATAATGAGCTTTAGTTTGACACACACTGTCTGCACTGACTCTGATTGAGGACCCACTGTTGTGGAAAGTTTGCAATAAAAACAAATGGACCTATTTTTTGAGCGCCATGGTACAGGGATGTGACTGTGCACATTTGCTCATTTGGTGACGGATGTTTCTGGTGCATCTGGATAACAGGGAGAGATGGAGATGTAGTGGGTGTGTTGTTGATGCCCTACTTTCTGCATTATCCTGTGAAATCCAAAGTCTGATTCCCTCTTCTCGCTTTGTCCTCCCCTATTCCTCTCCCCCCCATTGTCTCTATCTCTTTATCTGTATCTTTTAGGAGCTGCTTTGAAGTGTAAACTGTATGGGTGACAAATGGTGAGTCACAATGTGGGAAGATAAATCAGCCCAACTCTGCGACGCTGCAGAGAACCTATCGCTCGATCCGACCTCTTTCTCTCCTCCTTTCTGTGCAGGTGTCCCTGTGTTCACCCTTGGTTCCACACACGTACACATATACAGCCACAACAATTGCTGGCTTATTCTTGGAGGTGAGCATCCTTTTCTAAAGAGCTTACACAACTTCTTTCAACCTTTCCCGACTTTTCAAACACACACACACACACGCACACGTCATGTTTGGATGCATGGCTACACATACACAAATAAGAGATTGCTGCTGTGACTTTGACTCATGCACCCCAGACACTACAAATGTTTAGAACAAGAGACTAAATATCGTATTTAAATGGAAGAGAGTGAGAGGAATGGAGGGATAAGACAAAGTGGATCAATGTATTGCATTGTGTTCATGCTCGCGGATATATCAAGTCCAATCGAATCCCTTAACAACACAGTAGCAGACAATTTCCCTTTAAAGGGAATTCACTCTGAATTACAGGTCCTCTGCTGCTCGCCCAACTCCGGTTGCACCAACCACACCTTTGTTTTGCTATCTTGCTTCCCCGTTAAATCCCCCTCTGTCTCTTTTCTGCATCTCGCTCACTCACAGCCTGATCCTGCAGTCTATCCTCTTATCTGTCTCTGGGAATTTGTTTCTCCCAGGTCTGGCCTTTTTATCATTCCGCCTCATCTTTCAGGGGCCAAAAGAGCAGATAAAAGAGCCCCCTATCGGCCCAAGCATGAGACAAGAAAGCCAGCGGAAATAGCAGCAATTGGCATTTGTTCTTGCCTATCTACACTCTGCTCTGAGGCATGACCGGCAAGGAAAGAGGGGCTGTTATATGCGTACGTTATAAAAATCACCATCTTCAAAAGGCAGCACATACACTGGTAGTAGAAAAGACAATTAACCTAACCAAGTTCTATATGTGATTATATATGTTTTTTCTTTATATGTGCCATTATCTATAATAGCGTTTATGGTTGTATTAATCTCAATTAAATCAGATCAATTTAGTCAGTATCGGCAAATCAACATAAAAAACACAGTTGACCTTGTTTGGTTGTTTATCATTGATGTTTGTTTGTTTGTCAGTGAGCAAAAACTTTACCTTTCCCAAGGAGCATGGTTAAATGTATTTACTTCTCCCACACCACCTCCGCCCACAGCCCCAACAGCGCAGGTGTGGAGGTGTAGGTGTAGGCCAAAAGAGAATTGTGGGAGGAGTCCTACACCAAATCACAGAGGTTCTCCAGAGGCCGTATGTTCCCTGAGACAAAGCCACATTTCAAAGATCAAATCATCGAGCAATTTGATTAAAACCCCTCAAATTGATGCTCCACCGACTCTATGTGCTAATCTATTTGACTAGCAAATAGTCACATTACAGAAGGTAAAGATTCTCCAGCAAAAATTTTACTGGAGCTTTCAAATAATGTAATAATAAAAATGCAATACTTCTGTGTCAAAACCAAATCGTATGAAACAGGTTGCACAGATGTTGTTTTCTGATTATATCTGGCAAGTTTCAAAGCCACCCACCATATCCTGTGGAAAGTGGAGGAAAACAATGTATTTACTTGTCTATCAGAAAGTTAGGACTTGAAACTACAGACTATGTCCTTGACAGTCTTCATTCACTTTTCAAATGAATTTATTTAATATGTGCATAATTTGTCAGCTGTAGCTTCCGCTGCCTCCTCCAATGATGGCCTTCACTCCCCCTCACTTCTGCAGGATTTCTCATCTCTCCGTTTCTCTCACGAGTCTCACAAAAGGTGAGTAAGAGAGAGCTGCATCCTTCTCTAGCACCTGCAGTCAATTTTGGCCATATACCACAAAAACAAAGAAGGATAAGGAAAACATGAAAAATGCAACAACAAAAGTCCCTTTGTCTTCACAAGCAGACGTCTAGACAAAGAACTGCTGGACAGCTCGATGGCTGAGTGCACTCGTCCCGGGCGACGATGTGAGGAATCAAATTAAAAAAGGGAGGCAGCTGGCTTCGGCAGAGCCCTTTGGCCAGGGTCTACTGTTCTGGTGACAGACGGGATGAATTGATGAGATGTGATGGGCTTTGCTGCACTGTTTCAACTTATGACACTGATGACGGTCACGATACATCTTTTTTCTGTGCTCACCAGGGACACATGTTTTGCATTATCTCCACTAAGGCATTGACAAGCAACAG
Source organism: Platichthys flesus (assembly GCF_949316205.1). Taxonomy (NCBI): domain Eukaryota; kingdom Metazoa; phylum Chordata; class Actinopteri; order Pleuronectiformes; family Pleuronectidae; genus Platichthys; species Platichthys flesus. The sequence goes on from NC_084957.1 coordinate 6,963,860, forward strand.
TGTAATACGTTCTGAGTGAATGTGTCGTTAAAAAATAAATAACAAAGGACTCTACTCCACTAAAACCAATGATTTGTGAGGGTTAGCGAGGTTTGCACATGTAAGGCGTTATAATATTAGCTGTTAAATCAAGCAAATACCTTGTGCGTTTGATTTCCTCTTTTATGTGACATGTGAAACAGATGGACAAGCATATCTGGACTGTCCACGTGAGACAGTGTAGCCATGGCAACATCACAAAGTCATTGGTGAAGTACTTCATGGCCGTTCAACCCTCTCACACGGCACTGAACATGTCTCCTGCATGATTGTGAAGCTTGATAGAAGGTTCTCTTAGTGGATAATGCTTTGTAAAGTGGAGGCACCCGGTGGCAGTTGGATTATCTGGGACAATGGAGCTCAGCGCTGTCCCCTGTGGCTGATCGGGTAATAAATGCAGAGGTGGAGACACCCATCAACGTTTTGGTAAAAAACTCTCTATCAACCTCCACATACACTATGTGCTTCACACTTTACAGGGAGGTCACTGACCTGTTCAATTGCCGTGCCTTACTTTTCACACCCCTGTTGAAAGAGCAGTCTGGTTCGACATGTGCTTGTTAACGACTATGTGGTGTATGTATGTGTGCTGTAAGTCCAGTTCTTTCATCGTGTTTTTCCTTTTTCTCTGTCTCTCTCTGTCTATGTATATTTATGTTTCAATGGGTTGTGGGCGTGTAACTCAAACTGGCTTCCCGACTGTCAATCTACCAGCACAGCGGCTATGAATCTACTCATAAGCTTACTATCAATCAATCAATCAAATTGTATTTGTCTCATAGGGCTCATTAGGAAGTGGCATCCTCTGTGCTTAACCCTCAACAAGAGTAAGGGTGCAATGATAATTGAAATATAAGAGTCTTTGCCAGTAATAGTGGAATAGGTGAGAAGGAATATTCTAAGAAATCTTGTCGTATCATAGTCCAAGATCAGCCGGCAATGATCACAATCCATCACCACCATCCACGATCAGGATCCACCATCACAGTCCACAGTCCACTATTACGACCCATGATCAGTTTAATCTGCCAAGCTCTCCATCTACTCAAGCAATACCGGCTGCTTGCAGAAATGTATTCACGATTTACACTTTGTGTATTTACCTTGAACTAACTATGTTTCTCTGTGCCTTAGGATCATCCCTTGCGTACGTGTTTGTCTGCTCGACTGTCCACCCACGACACTCACCGCTCAGCCAGCTCACCACACACGGCCTCCAGCTTCCCTCAATCCCCTATCTCACCTGTCAGCTAGTTTGCCTTCATTCTCTGCTCGGCCAGCTGCCCTTTGACCCAGCCTTCACTCCCCACTCAGCTCATCCCATGTTTACCTTTGCCCTCCACCTTTGCCTGCTGGAACCATCACTCTGCCATTCACCATCCATTACAAGAGCTCGGAACTCTTTTTGCTCATCATTATTTGAGTTGTCTTATTACGACTGTATTAAAAAGGAAGCCCAAATGAAAACAAATTAAAACAGTAATTTCTGTTGTTATGCAAGACCACCTACTGCTTTGTGCAGCAATATAAGTCTAGTATCAGCAGAACTGCATATACAAGTGATAAATAAATAACCTTCTAGTTTAAAACAACCAGCTTCTGAAAGTAAAACCGTATGCGTTAATTTCATGGTGAAATTACAGAAATATTGAATGTGAGACTTACCACTTATTGTGAATGCTAGCCAAATTTCCTTCGGTATGCATATGGATGTACCTGTAACAGGTACAAGCGCTAATAAGTTACGACAGACCAACAAGGCCAAACACATTTAATGGGTGCTGATGATTGCATCCTGCTTTTTAAATAAGACTGAAGGTCCACGGCATCCTGCAATCAATCCTGCAGCACTCAGTGGTTTAATGGTGCATTCAGGACAAGTCAGAAAAAGTAACGTGTACATGAACAAGTCATTAGAAAGTATAACGATGCATTATGTAGAGTAAACAATAGAAGGTAGAACTCCTTGTGCTCGGTAGCAGAGTGAGTACATTCATACATAGGGTGATAATCATAGACTGCAACAGAATAAGCATAAAACCAGCATGACGCATGAATAATTGATGTCCTTTTTAGTATATGGAGAATTTCCTGCTTAATAAAAACACAATTTAAAAGCTCAGGGATTGTTGGAACTCAGTATCTCTATGGTGGTGGCAGAAGGAGAAAAAAAGGAAAAAACGTGAATAAATGAGTGTGTGAAGGTATCTAATGCAGATACTTCGACACAGGTGCACTCCATACTGCAATTTAGCAATAAACATCCAATCAGGCTCTGTGTTGTTGACAGTAGAAAAACGCTGAGCAGGCAGAATTCGTATCAGCAAGAAGGACGAGATCTGAGTGACTTTGAAAGAGGGTTCACTGTTGGCAGGGGCTTCAGTCAGCAAGACGTTCAATCAGCTGGTGTTTCAAAAGGAACAATGAGGCTTTTGTTTCAGAAAGAAACAAAATCTGTGTACAGCTCTACGGGAAAGGTCTCAATAAATAGGGTCATACATAATGGATGACAGGTCACATTGGAAGATTGTGATGCTCACATTTAAGGAGCAACTCTTCCTCAGCTGACTGAAGATGCCAAATATTAAACAGTCTATCATCAGTTACACAGGGAGGGTCGGTATCGTTGGGCTGCAGTGATGGACCAATCAGTACAAAGATGAATCCACACTTAAGAGTTCAGAAGTGCAAGAAACACAGGGACTGGTCACAAGAGATGTGGAATAAAAAGAGTCCCTTTTAAATATACACTCAAAAAGTGTTTTACTATTTTGCTGGGATGGTTTGGGTCCATTTCGTCATGACCAACAAGACCACTTGTGATCGGGTCTCACTTCACCGCTCTGTCTGCAAATAAACATGACATTTGTGTTGGTGAACACCAAATGATGTTATTGTTACCCAGGCTGAGTTTACTGAGTGTCCAGTGACACTGTTTGTGTGATTCTGCTTGTCTCTGTGAGAGTCAGAGAGAGAGAGAGAGGGAGAGGGAGAGAGCAGAGTGGAAAGGGGATGAATAAGATAATTAATGCTCTTCAGCTACGAAGAAAGATTTTACTAATTTCAAAGAGGTATTGAACATTATGTGGTGAAATCTATGTTGGATGTTAATGTTTAAACCGCGTTTACTGAATCAGGGTGTGTGTGTGTGTCCGTCTGTCAACGCAAGAGAGAGAAAAGTGAGCGAGCATAGTCAGGATTGACTTACTAATATATTAATTAATTTAATGTTAGTTTGTGGTTTAATTTATACAATTGGTTCGCCCCAGACTCCCCTATCTGAACTGTACACACGGGTAGTGATCCACAAAGCCACCCTGATCAATGAAGAATCATCTCACCCTCTCCAGCCTCCCTTCAAGTTCCAAGTCGATCTGCGAGAAAAAAACATTGACTACAAATCCTCCCTTACCTCTGCAATAACCACCCTCAACAATTCTAAATAGACACTGCAATTCAAGCTGTTTTTAACAAGTCCCTTCTCATGTGTGCTACTTGTTTTAAATGTTAATTGTGTACATTGTTGAGCTTTGTTTTTAAATATGTGATGTGTATTGTATGTGTATTGTTGAGCCCTGTCAAAAAGAGAATTTCTGTCACTGTCTATCCATCCATCTATGCATCTATCTCTCATCAGAATAGAAAGCATACATGATATGTGATGAAATAAACAAGACAGGAGTTGCACTTGTCTATGTGTATGTGAATTGGCAACTCCAACAGGACATCAGTTTATTGTAATTCTGCAGCCAATCATATTTGGAGAAATCTTGCTCAAAAGAAAAGGCGAGTAGAGCACATTTAAAAGCATGAAACATTTCATTCTGAAGCCTTAATAGTTTGGCCTTAAAATGTAAACGTTATACATTTTGTGTGAGTTATAGATAAGTGTGTGTGTAGGATGTGGAACACACACATGGATGACTCTACGTTTGCATCACTTACAGGAGTAGCATGGCAATCTCCTTAAATTCACACGACTTAAAAGGGAGAGGAGTCCGTGAAAAGCTATACCTCATTATCGTTCTTAATACTTCTTGACTTTTCAATTCCAGACACAGATCTAACGCTCCAATTTCCCTCTGTGTTGCAATGCACACGGTTCCCCACGTGACATCACTGGGTTTTGAGATAAGAATACGGAGCCACTCTTTGTCTCCTCTCTCTGTACCCCCCCCCCCCGATAATTTGCTCTCTCACTTCCACTGCCGCTGCCGAGATGAGACTGTGCATGCACACGCGCACCTCTTCGCTGTCACGTGGCGTAAACACAAGTCCCAACAAGCCTAGACATTTAATTCAAAGAGACATGTAATCTGATCTAATTAAAGACGTACAGAGAACACGCACCACTGCAATGGCGGCACAGCTAATTGCATTTACAGAATTTTCTTTTTTAACGGGTTTGCAATGATAACGGCATGAGGGCCATCCAGCCAGATCGTGGCTTTATTCGCATACTTCTCACTAAAACGTACTGTGAATGTTACAGTGAAGAGGGCAGAAGACAGTTGAAGATTGTGTTCATTTCATCCCTATATAACAATCACCATTTGTCATTGCCTTTGAGCATATTTGTTCACATTATATACGTAGTTGAATAACACGCAAAGTAGTGAAGTAGTTCCTTTTAAGTATATCCAGTCCTCGCGGTGGGAAAATATTCTATTATCATACATCGTAGGTGTGACACCAGCAGCCTCTTTTAATGTTGATGTCTGGAGTAATCCATTGCTTTTGGATGAAAACAGCAGGAGAGGATTGGTCGTAAAGGACGGTTTCATGGGAAATTTACACAATCCTTCCTGGAAATGGGAAATTGTTTCCAATCCAGCCATCTCCAATCTTTCACTTGGTTCACACTGGATGAGAAACGGTGTAGAATTGGGTGGAAACAAGAGGGCGATGAATGTGTGGTTATTTTCCAACAGTCTTATGGTGGGTCGCACAGGTTTAGCCAGTGCATCTGGCGTGCATGACTGCGGTCGACAAAGCGTTACACTCCAATCATCGAGTGCAGATAGATCACAGACCTGTCGTTATTCAGCTGAAAGGGGAATGACTTACAGTACAGCTCCTGCGAAAATACCTTTCCAGCACAGAGCCCTGCTTTCTGTTACACCTTACGCTGCACTTTGACCGCGTGAAAATAGACTCTCACCTTTTTTAGGTACATTCATTTCATTCTTTCTCTCTTTCGGCACCTTGCGCTCTCCACCCACTGGAGGTATCCACCTTGTATTGTGGGATATTGATGGCTCAGATGTATGCATGGACATGTGCACATATAAACGTAGGCAGGCGTGCTGAGGCATACAGGACTCTTTTTACATTTCCTTCCGCTTCCATTTCCCAGTCCTCTCAGCTGGAGGGTACAGCGCAGTGCAGTCGACGGGATGCTTCTGATGTCAGAGTCGCTAGTAGGATATTTCTCCACAAAACATCAGTAAGACCTGAGCTGTTTAGTTGTATCTGTTACAGCCTGATGAGCCACAGGGCTGATGAGTAACACATCTCAGCGACACGGCCCCTTTCCTCGAATACAGAATACTATTTTATTTACCCAACAAGTCCTCATATCTAAACGTCAAAGTGGGCCGTTTTTTGGTGTGGTGCCAAAATCTTTGTTTAAAAAACACATTGAAGGAAAAAGGAAACTTCAGGCCAGTTTCTCTCCAGCAGTTTGCTTTCTGCCAAACTCCCTTTGACTTGTGACTTTTCAGTGTCAATGATCTCACGGTAAAATAATCACAGAAGCTCTCAGCGACCTTTTTGCGGTAAAGGTTAGCGAGCAGTCTTAACACATCAGATAAAATCAAAGGTCAGGCTTCCAGCTCCCCACCAAGACAACACCCATTTTCTAGAGAGCAAAAAAAAGAAAGAATTATGACAACTTTCTCGTATTGTGTTTTAACGAAGCTGCTTAAATATATATATATATATATACATGTATATGCACATTTCCATAAACCTAAAGTACTTCACAAGACTACTGAGTCAGAGTCTACAAACAAACAGCTGGATTTGTGCAGTGGAAGAGATTTGAATCAGCTCTCATGTTCAGAGAGTAGGTTCTGTATTCTGAAATAGTTTTGCTCTCCTATGATGCTTCATGTATAATTGGTGTAAGGGTACGTTCACCAATCTTTGCTTTACAACTCTAGTTGAACTGAGAAAGGCTCCTGTTCAGTGGTTATACATTGTGCACTGTATCATTTAGTAGTGGATGGACTGTGAATGTAAACCACTGGCATTTCCTGGACTATTCCCAGCGCTTCTATTAATAGTCAGCTGACCTTTCATTACTCGTCCACCTCGCCATCCCCATCAGAGTGGACGAAGGACCAGCGAGCAAAGAAAACAAGGAGGAAGAGGAGGATGAGGATGAAGAAGAGGAGAATGTAAAAGCACAGACAACAGTTTTGAGCATGAGAGCAGGAAATTTGGAGACAAAGGTCTGACTATCTATATATGTGTGTGCAAATAAACACAAATCTGTCAGTTTATTAGGTACAACTATAGCTCAATGATAGCCAATGATGAAAACAATAACAGAGTTATAAAGAGGTGTGGATTCAACTGTATCACTTGGAACACAGTGCAATACAATATCACTGTACATTCAGTACTTTTCTGCTTATTTCACTACACCCGGTATCCTAATTTTCACGAGAACACAGAAGAAGACGACTGGGCTTCTCCTCTTCCAGCTGCTCTTTAACAATTCACCGGCTACACACGACATTAACGCAATCAAGCTCAACTGAAACTATTTAAAACATTCAGTAAGACACTGACGGAAGAATCCTCCTCCCCTCCCTATTCAACTGCTTTGTGTAATATTTTGACAGAGATGCTTTTACACTGAAATTAAAATACTATGAGGGCGAGAATTTACCAGTTTGTGCAGTGCATTTAGCTCTATGTGCCAAAAGGGATTGTGTTTCGGCAAAAACCAGCAGCAACAGAGTGGTCACATTCAAGCACAATCAAAGTGAATGTTTTCGTTTCTTGAATTGAAGACAGAAGCGAAGAGTAAATAAAAGAAAACCCTTCGCACCGTTCGGTAAAGCAGAACCAGCGCAAAGAAGGCAGCAGCACACGAGTCAGTATGTGACCTGGCTGTTCTCATTGATTTGTAGCAATTACTTTCAGAAAAACAATCACAAATTACGGGAGACCATATTGATTTTTTTTCACATGTATATATGAAGTAATAGAGCACACTGCTTAACGTAACATGAAGCCATATCCTTAGATGACCCATGGGAAGTGTCCACGGCTGTAGAGGAGGGAAGTACATTCCTTTGGCAGTGAGGCACATAGAATGCAAAGCAGAAAAGATTGGTGGGTTAACAGTCTCACGGAAGAAGAGGAAATAGAAAAGGAAAGTGAGAACGTGAAGAAAACAAGAAAGTAATGGGGGAAAAAATAGGAGGACGGACAGAAAATGGAAAAATCGACTAATCCAAGACGAGTTAGAACGGAGACAACGAGACAAAGATGGAGAACAGGATCAAATCAAACAGATACTTTCATTTTGCCCACAACCTTTTTTACAGCCAGGACTTTACAGGCAAAGCGTCAAATGACCGACAGACACCAAAAAACTGCAATGCATCATGGGGCCTTGTTGCTTCCCTGTCCCCCTCTAAATGGCACAGTGCTATAAATGAGATTATTATATAGCTGGAGGGAAATAAGTAGTTTTCCACCCAAACCAAAAATACCAGTGTTAATGGAGCCCCGAGGAAGCATGGCAACTAATTAAAAGAGGGTGAGGCCAAAAGGCAAACTGAGACCTCTAAAACACGAGGGTAACCAGCTTGTGGATCCAGGCCATTAGTAAAAACAAGTTAAGAGGACATGCTACTTATCAGCAGAAGATATGTATATTATCTGCTACTACATTCATATTAAGAAGAGCTTAAAAGAAGAGGTTTTAAGTGATCTTGGTGGTAGGATGTACTGTAAAGGAATAAACCAGGATGTAGAGGAGAGGACCCAACATGGAAGAAAATTATATGAGCAGGTTAAAAAGGTTGTTACATAATCTGGTTTGAAACTTTGTTGAACTGAGCAGGTGAGGGACACTAAGATCACGTTCAGATTAACTTTAGCATGCCTGAGAAAAAGAAACTACATTAAGAATCAAGAATCAAGAATCAAACTTTTCAGTCGGGAAATGAATTATCAACGTTGTCTCAAGTCAATTTAGTTGTTCTTGGATCTCAATTGTAAAAATATGCACCTTTAGATTTTTTCCCAATCATTTAAATCACTATGGTATATACAAAATATTTTCAGGGGAAGATGTTGTCAAGGTTTTAAGGAACATGTCATGGACATTCGTCATTTCTAATTAAAGCAATCAGTATTTACCTAATCATTTTTTCATATAATGCTCGAGTTGCAGTCCTAATTTTCTCCATAAAGCACTGATTAAAGGAAAATTCATTTTCTGCGCTTCTTTCTAATTCAAATTACCTTCTACACACACACACACACTGCGTTTTCTTTAATCCTGAGGTGAACTGCAGGGTAGAGACCCATTAATTCAATGAATGTGAACCCTGTAAAGGTAAACTAAGGATGAGTGAGGTGTGGCTACGAAGAGCTTAATATTGCTGCTTCATCTCTTTTCTGTCCTGCGACTAAAGCAGCACTTTCGCCTGCTCACTTCCGACGCCAGTCCAAACTGCCTCTGCTCTTAGTTCACAAACAGAGGGCTGTAAATCCTGTTCTGAGTAATCCAATCAAGACCGAATCACTGGGCAGGACTGTACATGTCTCCTTGTGATTGTATGCTTCTACTCATATCAATGGAAGCGGGGGTGTTGATAATGAGCTCAAGTTTGGAGATTTTACAGCAACAATGGTGGTGGGAATTATGGAAATAGAGCCTGGTGTGGGCTCCCCACACTTAATCTGAGGAGCCTCTTGATTGAGGCACCGGCGGCCTCCTGCAGGAGCTGAGCGACTGATGGAAGACTCATTATGTTTGCAGGCCCACTCACACAGTCAGCAAAGACAGTGACACAGTGTGACAACAATGAAGGCCTAATTGATGACTATCTGATGTTACAGTTTGTTCCACTGGCACTGCAAAGCTGCCCTGTCACACACACACACACACACACACACACACACACACACAGGCAGTAAGACTGTGATTGATAATGCACTAACAGTTGCTCTGTGTTTACACAGTCGCCTCCACCCATTGCCTGCTCATGCTCCATTGGCCAGATTAGGTTTGCTAATTGCTTGCTGCCGGTCACTCGGCTGTGGTGAGGAGAAAATGTATCCCTGAAAGTAAAAGCTGCAGTCATCTCTTCACCCAGCGGTAATCTGAGGAGGGTTAGCTAACTTATCTCAAATTCTCAGCACTGTCGTTTAAATGTCTGCCAGGCTTAAGGCTCGACGGGGCCTTGAGTTGATGGGTGACAACGTGCAAGATCAGTTTAAGTGAGGTCTATTTCACATCATGAGACATTATGGATATGCATCAAATATAAGACATGTATTTTATTATGTATGTGTATGTATGTATGTTTAAGGTCAACAAAAAAACGAACTGACAGTCTGCACAGTTGTTATAGTCGAATGGCAGTGAAGCTTAATCATTTCTATTTTAGTGTATTTTCAAGCACCAGACATCCTACTATATTTGTACTATATTTATTACTGTATTTAATTTTGTATTTATTCTGTATTTTACATGTACAGATGTATGTAATGATTTTATGGAGGGTTATGTGTTTTGTTTCTTTTCTTGTTGTATGTTCAGCTGTAATTGTTGTCTCGTCGTGGGCATGAGTTAAACTGGCGTTTTTCTGCTCTTGCACCCTATTATGAATCAGATCAAAATGATCAAAACATGAGTGAATGAAACCCTTGAATAACTAAATATTAAAAAAATATCATGGATAATACAATACCACTACAAGTTGGTAAAATATACTTTTGAATTGTAGGCCTGCTTTCCCCTCCAAAAACCAAGAAATACACAGTCATTAATGTTAAATGCATTTGCTATAAACAATTTTACAGGAAGACTCTTTCGGTCCTCTTCCTCCTTCCTATCACTATTTTCCCATTTCTCTTTCCATCACTCACTCTTGTTCCGTTGCTATGAGAAGTAACTTTCCATCAGTCTCTGGACAATTCTATTACTACTTTCACTGCAGCGACACACAAACCAATAACAGACATAAACACATTTTTGTACAGAGATGATTGACAATATTGACACAGGTAGATGGCACACATGGATGCACACTCTCTCTCTGTTCTACGTGCTCTCTCTCTCCTAAATCTCAGCATATCTTGGTCATCTCGTCCCAGCCAGAGGGAGGAGTGTCCTCGGAATCCACTGCAGAGATCCTCATTGCCAAGCCACTGCACCACCCTGATGACATTGTCACTATGCACCATTCAACAGAGCAGCACCAGTCCTTCTGAGAATGCCTCAGCTGTTCATGGTGGGACATCAGGAACAAAGCAATTGCCGCAACAGTCAGAAAGCTAATGTACTGTAAGTGTTTCTTGATGACTATGAGGGGTTGAGGTTCCTCCCACTGCAGAAGCATGAGATGCAGCTTAAATGAAGTGATTCATCAATGAGGGAACGCAAAAGGCCCCTTAACTGAGGGTATGACCTACTACAAACAAGACTAAGGTAGATTAACACAAAGGGATTTTATGACTTCTTGCTAATTTGTACCAGGAACAGACTGCGTAGAGGGAGGGGAGACAGGTACAGAGAGATCTGATGGGAAAATCGAAAGACTCACTGCTGCCGTTTCAACCAAAGATGATGGCCTTGTTATGTATTGAAACTTTGTGTTGGCAAATTATATATATGTGAATTTATTTTTCTGATCATATACGTAATCACCATTTTCCTTCGAGACAATGCTATGACAGCTGAAGCTCAGGAGGGCTGTCTATTAACTGCCCCTGACGGCTGAACTGCTGGTTTGTAGATGAGAATCTTGTTCGCTACATGTAGGGAATGAAACATTTTCTGACAACAGCGACAGGACTCCACTGCAAACTCAGATATATCGATCACTCCTCTGCCTGTATTGACACACATGTCCCGCTTAACTACACACCACAAGCTGGAAAGCAGCGCGACCCACAGGGAGCCCACGTAACGGCCGTCCCACACAATCGATCAGAAGTGTCATCCACATGTTTCACTTTAAGCCCTGGGAGATGAAAACAGATTACAGGGGGCAAAATATATATATTTTCCTGACAAATAATGATGTGTTACCACAGCGGCTCAGGTATCGGCTCGGGGACGGTAGACAAACAGGGAGGGAGACAAGGTTCTAACTTTAAATTGCTTGTTTTTACACCCTGCTCCACCCTGGAGAGACTAGGTGAGGAAAAAAAAAAAATCCGGATGAAATATCCGTGAAAGGCGGCGCTTGCAGCAATTGAGAAGGAAAGCAAAAGGCAAGACTTGCTAGTCCACGGCTTATGAACTAGAAATAGAGCATGAGGAAATTCCTGCAACGGCTCCAACTATGTTCAGTGCTAATACAGCTGCAAAGACAGTGACATGGCCAGGAGAACAGCAACCGAAAAGCCACAGCGGAAAAAAGAAAACGAAGAGAGACCGAGACCTTGACAGAAGATGACAGGCGGATGTTCAAAAGCCCGGGTAAGAAAAGGATGACAGGCAGTGAAGGACACTAGAAAGGTGAATTGAATAAATACAAGCATAAATAGAGGAAAAACGCAGTGCTCTAGCAGGCGATGCAGTATGAGGAAGAATGAGAGCACAGCTAAATAGATTTGTGTGGTTTACATGAGTGCATGCACCTGAAAGAGAAAGTCATTGAAGGGCCACACGGGAGCAGAGGAAGGTGTGTGTGCAGCATGTCAATACAAATGCTCAAAAAATCAAGGGCATCAATTCATCTGAAATATCAGCCTTGCTTTACAGTCAGGCATTCAGTAGAGAGCTATAGAGATAGATAGAGAACAGAAAATAATTGAGGAAAAAGGGGGAATGATGGATATCAATAAATACACTCAGACGAGCTTATCACGTAATCAAGTCACATTCTTATCCCATTTCATCAGCTATTCCGTGTGTCGTCAAACATATTAGTGCACTTTTACCCTGCTCCCGAACATTCAGCCGCCTGCTCTCCACCGCGTTTCCCTGTCAAATATTCAAATAACGTAACATCTGCCTCCGTCACCCTTCTCTCTGATTTCCTGTTGGTTTCGGCATAGAGATCATTCAGTCTACCCATGCACTACCCCAGCAGGACCTGCAGTGCAGCTGCCGTGGCATTGATAATTGTTTGTTGCCTCAGTCCCTGGTTCCCTAAAGGGACACCGGGAATCTCCGGTATTTATGAGAGAGTAATGTCCTACCTGGGTGGCACTTACACGCCCTCTCTCCCAGCCCTGTGACCTGGTGACCCAGGGGACGGGCTGTGGGACGGACGGTTCTGCACCTGCGACATGACAGCCGAGCAATCATTTTGTGACAGGACGGAAAGAGGGATGAGAATTAGGAGTGGAGGAGGAGGAGGGAAGGGGATGGAGGAGGGGGAGGCCCTGTCTGGAGACTGTACTGCAGTGCCACAGGTTTGTGTAGGAGACAAACTATTTCTGTTAGGATAATTGTAAGTCTGCCTGATACAATTTTCATTTTTATAGAACATGTATTAAAATTTTACGCTGTTTATTTATAACTCAATAACTTCCCTGCCTAAGGAAGACAACCATGAAACCCCAGATGGGATAATGTATGATTTAAAACTATTTTATATTATTATTATTGCTATTATTTATATTTCCCAGGTACATACATTTGGGCATACATTATTAACATTAGCACTAACATTAACTATGATGGATCGTGTTTCCTTGTGCAGTAATAAAAAGGGGCAAAGGCCAAGGGATGCATTTAGAATAATCTCATAAAAATGTGTTAATGTACAGTATGTGTGGCTGCAGACTCGATGAGGGGAGGGAGTGAGCAGATGAGGAGTAAAGGATACATCCGTACGCCTCCTGTTCTTGTTCCGATGGCCAGGATCTTCTGCACGGGGTCAAAGGCCAAGGCTGTGGGCTGGTAAGGGAAACCATGCCGCACCGTCTACAAGGAAAAAGACACAGGGCACTATTTAATTAAACCAGAGCAACATTCTTTTTTGATGATTTAATCATTTAATGCTTTGTCCTCCAACATTCCACTGTGTGTGTGAATTTGTTAAACTGCAACCTTTTATCTGTTTAGGACTTAACCCTGTGAAATGGTAAATGTAACAAGACATATACATTTTTACTTGACATTTTCATGCTGCTGTGATTGCTGAGGTGACATGGATTCCACATCCATATTATTGTAAAGACATCATCACTATTATTAGCTGTATTGGCACAACATTCATCAATACACTCACAAAGATGCATCAGAAATAAAATTGACTGAGAACTCCTGTTGATCAAACATAAATACAATTAGACAAATTGCTGCTTCTTACCATGTTGCATTGCATTGTTTGTTATATTTATGTTATTGTGGCATTCATATGCCAAAGCCTGATTACACCAAAGAACAGTGTGACTCTCTCTCTCTCTCTCCCTCTCTCTCTCTCTCTCTCTCTCTCTCTCTGAGATGCGCTGCAGCTGTCTGCCATTAGTCATGTTAAATTTCCCAGCAGAGCTCACTCGCAGTTATCTGCTCTGGAGCGATATTGAAGACATGGACATTACCAATGTAATGGAAATGTTACCACATGATATTACTGTTTTACTAGCAAACTATCCAGTGGAAGGAGAAAAAAGAGGTTCTAGCACTATGTGACGATGCTACTGCTAGAGTAAACATCACAAATAAATAATGTATGACTAAACATTACAGCATGGTAAAATTTGGTTATTTGGTTTATTTACACCTCTTCTCGGGACTTTGTCTGTAGGTGAATAAGTTGTCTGTTGGTAAACATGTTGTTGTTCATGTTGTTTACTCTCAACTTGCACTGCTCACAGTCAACCTGAGCAAGGATCAACAAAGCTACAGCTGTAAACGTGAGTGTGTGTGTGGACCCCTGTATTGACTAAGCCTCGTCGACATTATTATTCAAAATGAAATATATTTAATATCGTCTTTTATTTTTTTATTAATTCATTAGTTGTTTTAATATTGTTTAATATAATATTGAATCTGTAAAATTCAATAATAGGCTGGTCAATAATAATCCCCAGCCTTCGTCTCTTCACCAGCACCAACACCTTTGTCTGGCTGTCTGAACGGTTCTCACAGGGTTTTGTGTGCTCACACAAGAGAGGCATGAATTCACAAAGATAATATGAGAGGCTGTGGATGAATTAGATGGGTATGAAACGCAGAGAGAATCAAATCACTCAGCGGTGATCACACTGGACAGCTGAAAATGAGAAACAACACAGACGCACTCTGAATCACACCTAACCCAACTATGGATGCACGCCCGTGTGCGTGTGTGTGTGTGTGCCCGCTTTGCACATGTTTCCTATTCATATACGGTGAACACCAGCTTCTGTGTGCGAGTCTAGATGTGTATTAGCACATGTTTCATATTCATGGGCTCATTATGATGATGCATTACATGTTATGTTTAGGGTCATTGGACTGTGTGTATTTACTGCTGTAGCGCACAAGTTAAAAGCACATGACCTTGAGATGCACACGTATCTGTCACATCACTAATACATACACAGCAGGGTTCTACTGCTTCATTTAGGCCAAATAGTGCCTTGCATACAAATGGAGTAGCAAATAATAACACAGAAGATGTCTTAGTACAAATATGACGATTTACCAGTTGGCATCACTCATATATTTAAAATGAATAATTGTATTACTCTGTATTCTGTAAGCAACACACAGCAATTGCTGAAATTCAACTGCTATTTCCCCCCAAATAATGCAGTTACGGTCTTGCTCCTGATTAGATACAGCAGAGGAGGCTTATTAGCAATCTGTGACTGGATTGCTGTTCTATCATTTGCAAACGCTGTGATGCTTCTTAATCTGTTTCTCTTTTACTAAAGTGGAACGAGCTGAATATGAACCCAAAGGGCCCAAAAATGTGATATTTTTTTATAATACTCGAGAGTTGAAACTATCCCCAAAAATATATATACTTGTGTTATGTGGCCATTTAAGTACACTGAATGAATGTATTCAATTCCTGGGTTTGCCCCTCGGATCCACACCAAAAATGAATGGGTTCCTCCATGATACATATTGCCTCCCTCCACCAAGTTGTGCGGTTCCCTGTCCAGAACAAATTAACAAATGAACAGAGGCAACAATGCAGGAAATGCACATGACAGTGGCTTATAACATTAAGACATGGATCATGACCCCCAGTGCACCAACACAACATATATCCTCGTGCTTTTAATGAATTAAGATGCTTTGTTTCGGAAAGGTGTGACATGAAGCCAGAAACCAAATGATGCAACAAGATTACAGGGTTGAAGAAAAGGACTTAAACACTTCAATAAAGAGGAACGGTAATATATGCTTCAGACAGCGGGGAGAGATCTTCAGATACAGGCAATGCTGTTTTACACTGACATAAAATTGATTGAAAAACCCAAGCGCATCAGGAAATGAGTCTGACATGACAGAAAGTGATAAGAGTAGGTCAGGCTCATTCATACACAACACACGTATATAAGGGCCGTGCACACACAAAGCTAAGAAACACACTGTCAGGCACACACACTGAGCTGCTGAGCTACAGCAGAGCCACTCCCCATATACATAATAAGCAAAGAAGTGGATGAGGGATACATTTACTCTGGTGGATCTCAGAGCAGCTCATACATATTTTAGGTACAAAGCCATAAACCCATTTTTCCCTCTTTTAGTGTGTATTTTCAAATACATGTGCATGTGTGCACGGAAGATTCACACACACTTCCATCCTCTATCCATCTATCTGCCTATCGTTTGTCTGACTATACAATAACAATAACACAACTTCACATCAATGCAGTTGTACATAGATTAAATAAGAAATGATAATTATGGATTAGGTAGCTGTTTGTGAATAAAGCGTATCAACTTATGTGATCAACATGAAAAATAGAGAAGGAGGAATTACTAAATATATATTCATGCTGGTGAATCAGCCAAGATATACATTTTAAATAATACAGTCAGCTCTGCAGGATTTGTGAACCTGCTGCTAAAGGACCTGCGTTATGGCTGCCAGAAGCTGCATTACATCAACTCCTCTCTCACTCTACCTCCTCCCCTCTCCTCTTTCTCTGTTGTGTTGTCTTCTCCCCTGCACACACACAAACGCAGTCTTTATGCACAGAAGCCACAATGCTCAATCTGATGAACTACAGACACCCCCACCCCCCTCCAAAGACCAATTCCACCTCATGTCACCCTCCTTCCTCTCTCTCCACACAGCATTCAGCTGTAGAGCAGGTTCAGATCCCTGGTGCTATAAATAGCACGTAGCACCCGTGTCTGTCTGCCACAGCCAGGAAACTGAGCAGCATCTCCCAACACAGATCAACTCAGTGGAACACAGCGTTTCATTCTTATGTGTGTGTGTGACTACAGTAACATTTACACTGATATAAAAGTACAGCGCATACACAATTAGTTAATGAGGTTAAACTTATTCTGTGTTAGGATTATCTTAAACATTTGCCAATGCAAGAGGTGTACATAGGTCACTTGTATTTAGAGTAGTGTAAGATACTGTTTATCACATAGCAAGATCACTTAAGGTTAACTGTGTTGAGCTAAAGTAGCATCCACATACCGGTACCCACTATTTCTACTAATTCTGTATCTCTATCTTAGAAGCTCTTATCTCTCCATCTCTAATGAGCTACACTGAGACAGGTAGCGTGCGAGTTGAATCTGGTCCAACTGATTCACTGCTGCAGCCCTTCAATGTGGCTCAAGGCAGAGCATCACTCGAGGTGCTCTGTAGATACTGAGACACGTGAGTAATGTACTGAGCAGACTCTACAGTGTGGCCTTGATGGTTCTTGCATACGTTCATCTTCACAACAAAATCACAGGGAAAGTGCTGAGCATACGGACCAGGAATAAACGAAGGAACGGATGAAGAAAGTATGGTGAATAATGCATAGTAAGAAAACTGTGTGGATGGGGAAAGAAAATAAGATAAAATGGAAATACTGCATAGGGGTGAGAGTAAATTATATCTTGCATCGGTTTTAATCTCTATTGTTTAGGAGGTTTTATGATGAATAAATCATTTCAGTTATCAGACCACTTCCTTGTTTCTTTTATATTACTACAGTAAGAACTCGACAATCATGTGTAAGATTGTTCTGCCTCGGAGGACGTATACACTTTACTGAGGAACATTCTTCTTCTGAATACTTCTTAATGGTGTTCACGTCGGCATCTTACTGTATCTGGAGTGCAATATGCAGGTATCTGTATGTGCTGCATTAGTAGTCCTAACAGATATTGTGAGATCAGATGTATAAAGAAGTTTTCTTGTGTATCAGCATTAAACCCAAGATCCTTTCCAACCTTCACAAGTATAGTTTCACAGATTCAAAATACAACAACTTCCAAATTGTTTAGTCTGCCCTGCAATTAAAACAGCAATGTCTTCCAAAATGAAAAACTTAAAATGCTGCCATTACTACTATTGTAGCCTCTGCACTTCATCAGCAGGACTTCACACAAAAAAGTACTGTCCCCGTTTGAACCAAACATTGTGGTGCGATGGGGGCG
Source organism: Platichthys flesus (assembly GCF_949316205.1). Classification (NCBI taxonomy): domain Eukaryota; kingdom Metazoa; phylum Chordata; class Actinopteri; order Pleuronectiformes; family Pleuronectidae; genus Platichthys; species Platichthys flesus. Next base: position 6,981,669 of record NC_084957.1, read on the forward strand.
TGCACCAATTAAATTCTGTTTCACTATTTTATCACTTTCCTTCGTGTATGGATCTGGATGTAAAGAAAAGGCATTTTAATGGTGTTGAGATCTATGGGTTTGTGCAGATACTGCTGAATCTGCATTACACGTAGTTGCACTTCCCCCTGATAAATTCCCGAAATCTCACTCTTACCGTCCTTTAATGTTTCCATAACCGCTCATCCGATCGGCTTCAAATCTCTGGCAGGTATATTAATGAGGACCAGGGGAAGTGGGGCGTAGACTGCTAATGCTGCCTGCAGCTGGAACTGGTGAGCTTGTGGTTATGATGTGGGAAGTCGTGTACACTGTGTGATTGGCGTTAGGGGGTTAACTCAGGAGAATAGTGCTGCTAGGCAATGATAGCGTGAATACTGATACAACATTATGTTGTAAGATAAGAAATCACATCTCGTGGACACAGAGTTTTCAGAAGATTTGAGGCACAGGGTCCTATATATGTCAGCAGGGGGTCTTGATAAAGACTCTTCCTGTAAGCGTGGCAAACCTGAGCATTTAAAATGTTTTGGTTGAGGAGGCGTCAAGAGCACAAAGAGATCGCACACTAATAGCAGCACGTCTGTAAAATCTGAAATGTGAGTGGTAAAACGTATCATTTGGATTCAGTCGGACAAAAGACAGCAGTCTGGGAAAGAGACTGCTACATATAATACTATATCATAATATTACACACAAGGGTGATTTAAATGGCCATTTACTAACAGAGCGCACACCATTTAGAAAACTATTCAAAACCGATTTCTGTGAATGCTGCCAAAAAGGGCTTTTCCCCAGCAGACATTTTGACAGTAATTTGTCACAATTTGAATCCTTAATAAAATCAGTAGTTCCAGGAAGGAATCTGGTATTGAGCATGACGCATCACACAGGAACATGGAACACAGCTGTCATCAGTGATGTACTTGTTTTTCAGTGACATGTCAGATAACCTGGCCCAAGTTTCCCATATGTATTTTATTTTTGAGTATAAAGTCATAATTATTACCAGTTGGAGATGATTACAAACACGGAGTCACACTTTGATGTTATGGAAAAAGTGGTCTTCCCGACTGTAGCAACTGGTAATTAATAAAACTCAAAAATAAATGTTATTGTTCTCACTGTTATTTCTAATGATGTTGAAACATGAGGCGTCACTAACCTTTGTATTTCTCTGCAGATGTCAGTGAGCGAGTTGTTGTCATCAAGGTGCAGGTGTGAGCTATCGTTAGCCTAGCTTAGCTCTTTTAGTTTTACCAAAAGTTTATCCTACATTTAACACTCAGCCTACCTGAAAATGTTACTCTCTGCACCATATTAGTGATGAAGAAGTTCAAAAAACACTTATTTTCACGAAAGGGATTTGTTTTCCTTCGGTGGCAGCTACACTTTGACCAGTGGATCATTTCACACTTCAGTCTGAGCTCCACGAGCAGAAAGGTCAGTAGAGTTGGTAGTTGGTAAACTATCGCGAGACTTGAACCACACGCTGCAGGAGCGTGACTATTGACTGTGGATCCTATTCTTATATGCGCCACGTTTTTACATTTACGGTAGTCGTATTTTAAGCTGCGTATCTTGCTGGTCTTTACGGTAGTAACTCCTGGCAGCACGCGGTAGAGTTCACTTCTCTCAGTGAACAAGAGGAAGTGGGAACCAAGAGAAAAGGTAAAGCTGTTGAGTTGTTAATATTTGTTGGTATTGTTTATCTTAACTGTTGTTAAGAAAAAAGAAGAAAAGGGTAAACTCAAACTACACCTTTTTATAATTTTTTCCCTAAAATTAATCACTATATTTAGGAATGTTTTTTTTTTTTTTAAAGCTCTTTATTTCATTTTTAAATGCAAACCTTTTTCTATTTGTAATGGTGAAAGAAAATGTTATTATTATTTTATTTATTTGAAGTAGGCCTCTCCGGTTTAATAAATGTAAACATATTACATTTAAAATTCTATAATTTAAACCAAAAACCTGAGAATAGGACAGCTGTGACATATTGAATCCAGGCCTGTGTGTCTCTGAGTGAATCTGACCGACGTGTGTGTGTGTGTGTGTGTGTTTGACCAATATTAAAAATTCAAACGGGAGTGTTTCAGTGTTGCCATGACAATGATGGCAAATCAACCCTTAACTAGATAACTGTCCTCTGCCGGTTGAAGGACTCTGCATATCTGCCCTTAACTCCAACTGCTGATGGTGGAGCAAGTGCTTTATAAATGAAAGACATTTGTACATAAATAGCACTCAGGATCTGTGAACCCAGTGAGGAGCTAAGATGCGTTTATCGCTCCTTATAGGTGTGCAGAGGGAGCTTTGTGAACACATTATCCATACAGTTTGCCCTAGTGTGTGTTGGATCTTCCCTGTGTGCATACAAATTCTCCCTCTGCATCACTCAGGTGTATGAGCTACTTCTCCCCAAGGCTAAATGTCAGGATGAGAGACAGTAGTGCAGAGGAAAGTAGAAAATTTCAGTCACATTCATCCAGTCCAATTTCCTCTACGGACTCAGATTCCCCCGAAAAACCAACAGAGTTACACGTGGCTTCCCCCGATCTCTGTTTGAAGGGAGAGATTTTGAGGTTGATCTAAAATTCCTTTGATCTTGACGGGAGCAGCCCCAAAATAAAAACGAATAAAGAGGCATAGCTGAACGTGGGTAGGAGTGAAGACGTTAAGGGGAGAGGAGATCAGGGGGGGGTTCTGAATGTGTGAAACCAGTTGGAAACACACAGTGGTTACACAACACAGCTCGACGTCATTCATTTCTCATCAGACACATTCTTGGCTCTATTTTCTACCCGAGGATTTATCCGTTATTGTTTGGATGCCCATCGGGTCTACCTCGGGTCCAGGGTGTTCTTTTGTGTTCCATGAAATTCGAAATGCAAATTCCGGATTCGGCTCAATCAAATACATGTACCATGTTCAAACACGCAGGAGCGAAAAGATGTGTCCTCTACGGTCGGCGTAGGCTGTAGCCTACAGTCATGTGGTGGAGGTTTCAATCATCTTGGTTTTATCTGTTACATTAAAAAACATCAGTCCTGAATAAGATATGTCAAATTTGAATATTTAGTCTTTAATGGTGTTATGTAGCTGGTTTATTATGGAACCTGATATGAGGAAAAAAATGTTAATTAAGCTTCAGGAATGACATAACAGCTGTTAAGCACGAACAAGATTAGTGCAGTATTTGATACTAAGGAGCAATTGCTGTCTTTTCAAGTGATGTCTGGCTCTTCCAAAGTTTAGCACCTATTTGAGCTGAAGAGACTTGTCGGCTTAAACCAGTTGTGACTAACATCATTTTCATCATCCTCATCTGACGTCAGACGCCTCACCACAGCCGTCCCAGCCAATGCATCATGGAATTTCATTTGGAAAAGGTTCCTCACCCCTGATATACACGATACATCACACAGTAATATTTACAAAACTTAAGTTGTGGGTACAGCTGCATATCAAGCACTGACTGTATGTTTGTCTGCACCATTCACACAGACAGTGGAAAAGCTCCAGACATCCTATGTGCAAGAAGTAAATAATCCATTGTCTAATAGAGCGACAATATGGCGGCTTGCAGCGAGAACAACCCCTCTTCCAAGCAGCTGTTACGCCAGCTAACATGATCCTTCTCTAGTGTTTCCAGATGGCAAGTGTAAGATAAGATCTCTGATCATTTTGCGGCTTCTTCGTTCCAGAAGTGAGACACTGGCAGCGAGTTCTACACCATGTGGGAAAGATGCCAGCAGCCCTCAAATGGCACAGGCATGCGCAAAGGTCTCAGCGTCTGTTCATCAGATGCAAACTTAGATGGTGCAAATTAGGTTCTGTGAATATTTTATGTTTCCCAAATGCATCCCTGTCAAATTCAGGGTCAGGGTCGGGACAATCACACTGTCAGGTCCTGTATATACTGAAAGAAACCCTAGGTAGAGATTTGTAGAGGTCGTGGCCTTACTTCTGCTGTAAATGTGACACGAATTATACATAGGATGAATGGTTAAGTGCCACGAGGTAACATTGGCTTTTAAAGCTGGCAGTAGAAGAAAAGGGGGGAGGGTGCAGTAAGAAAAGATTTATAGATCCCTAGAAATATGCTCAGGCCTTTATTTCTGTACCACTCATACCTCATACTAACTAAATGATTATGGAATAAGGAGGAGAAGCTTCGCCATTTCAAAAACGACATTACGGTTGGATTCATAAAAGGAGTTTGACCTGACCAGGACAAAAACGATGGGACTTCACATTGTGTGAAAGATTTTCAGGCAAAGGGATGTGCATTACCTGTTGGTCTGAAAACACAGGCTGGTCATTTAAAGAATGTTGAAAACTACCATGACAGGGGGTCCAAATGAAAATGTTCATTAACAGCGGATGTGAGACGCCACAGAATTGAATGCTTGGCCTCCATATTAAAGATAGAAAGTGAACATATATAAAATGTAGGGTGTGTTAGAAGCAGGCAAGCAGGACTATGATATAAAAAACTACCTCTGATGTCTTATTCCAGTGTTTTCGCTCATGAATAGAGTGACTCAAGATTTCCACTGTGTGATTGCTTAGCACACTGAAAGCCAAAGGATTCAGGGACTTTGATTCATCACTGAGGCCTTGCCTGATCTAATAAGCACTATGTGCTCACCACACACACACACACACACACACACACACACACACACACACACATACACACACAAACAAACAGACACAGAGAACAGCACACAAATGAGCACAGGGTGAGAATGCTGTGTGAGAGATTGGAAGTATGAAAACGAATGAATGAGCCTGGATAAGCCTCTCTCCCTGCTGAGTGTAGTGGGGTCATTAGAATCAAAGCTGCAGACAGTACGTGTGGCCTGAGTAAGTGGGGGGGAGAGACATGTTTGTATGTTTGCTGCTGTGTCCATCTTTGCATTTATATTACATTTGAATTACTGTATGATTGTTTCTATCTGAGGTGATGAGTATGTTCATATAACCACACACACACACACACACACACCTGAACATAGGGAGATACAGCACAGATATGAAACAACATACTGTTGTTACATATCTATACATTTGACAAAAACAGCTAAAGGAAGTGTTGTCAGGCCTGGATGTTCAAGACAGCTCCCCCGATCTGAATGTGTTATGAATAGACACAAACACAACATACATCTTGTATGTTGTGGCAGCATTTTGTTACTGCACAACACTGCTGAATATCAAAGGCTCTGATGCTAGACTTAAAGTGTGTGGATATGGGAAGCTTCTTTCAATAAGAGAAAGGAGGAAGGGAATAAGGTGCAGGCAAAGCTATAGGTGGAGAAAAGCTCTAGCTCCTGTTGCTGCAGCAGCGAAAGAGCAGGATAATGAAGAAGGGGGCTCTTGAAGACGAGCTAGTCATTTACATATGTTTAAAGCTACAGTATAGAAATACAATTCAATATGTAAATCACCTCAAATAAGACTTTTTCCAAGGTACACCAGCAATATACTGACAATTAACCTTATTCTGTATAAGATACTATTCCTGTTATGATGTTTAAATGAGTTGCTACAACGATACTCCATTCATATTCCTGTTTACATGTTACAGAGCAGAGAGTTTTCATTTTTGTTTGATCTGATATTGGTTTGTTGTGCTCAAATAATTGGATGGATCTGTTAATATTGTATCAAAGAGATTCAAAAATAATCAAATTATCACATCAAGAAAATGAGATTCAGAGAGATTCTAGTTGGCATATGCTTGCATCATTTTTACGAGCAGGACAGGGGAGGAGAGAAGCGGACATGTTGAGTGCGACAGACAGATGAGACGCCAAGTGTTACTGGAGATGTGAGGAAGAGGAGACTACCAGACACAAGGATATGACACAGAGTTAATACAGTTTGTCATAGTCCTCATCACACAGTGGAAGAAGAAGCCATGAGAACAGAGGCAGTCGGTTTTTAGAAATTGAACGAGGCTTCGGCATCATGCATTAGCAGATGGCAACTTCATCAACATCAAGGCTTTTCAAAGGGTTTTGCTCTTACAGTAGAAAAGAAATGAAATTGATGGAGGCAAGTGAGAATATAGATCGATATCGTGGTGTGAAAGCCCAGTGCCTGAAGTCTTTTGGTAGAGCACAGAGAAATATCTGACTCTCTGCATGGGCTGAATCCTCAAGGTTTCCAACAACAATCAGGCATGTGTCCCTACAGATGAAATCTTAAACCAAAAAAATTCACATTTTTATTCTATATCTTTAACTATAAAGCAACCTTTTCTGTTTGTGTTTGGAGGAGGAGGTTTTGATTCTATGCCCATGTCGTGCCATCTTGCAAGCCACGGAGTCAGAGACCAGCCATGTGTGGATGTAGCGTGGATGTGGTTTAACCTTTCTAACCAAAGCAGCAGGCATGTCAGTGAGCCTGTAATGGCATCAGTATCGTGCCTCCAGGCTTGAGGGGAAAAAGGTAAGAGGAGCGGACAAAGTGTAGTCACATCACGACACTGATGTTAGGATGTGATATCACTGCGCCCCCTCGATTCAACTGTTTGGTTTTCAAGGTAAATGTTTGGGCGGGAGAGGAAAGTACACATTCAGTATTGGTGCAGATCAGCATCAGGGGGCAGAAGCAGGAATTCTTCATCCCTTTTTTTTAATATTTGAATTAATTAATATATCTTGAAAAAAAAATCTGGCACGTTAAGTAGACTGATAACCGGGAGTAGGTACGAGTTGGTGCAGGATAATTAAATTAGAGGGGTGGATGTCCTTCTAGTTGTCAAATGGTTTGAATAGAAACAGTTTACTTGAAACTGGTCATCCATAGTATTTCGATTTAGGTGGTCAGCATGCAGACTGCATGTCAGGGCACGATGGGTAAGATGCTGAAACAGAATCCACTCAAGAGTTAAAGTTATTTGTCAGTTAAGTAGAACTCCATCATAAATTAATGATTGAGTTATGAATGCATTATCACCTCCGCCAAGGAGGTTAGGGGACTGATATGTGAAGTTGTGTGATGTGGTTCAGATCCAAATACAAATCTGGATATAGTGAATCTAAAAGGTAGTTTCATTGTTGGCCCTCGTTAGCAGTGTTCACTCTGAGTGCCATTCACGTACAAAGTTTAGTCTTACAATATATATAAAACAATGCTCTTGATGTTAAGTTTCCAAAACAATTTGAGAAATGTTTAAAAAGGATGCAAATGATGATTCCTGTTAAACTTGCTATCTCATGTTGCACAAGGCAGAGTGTATTTACGAGATGAACCACATTTATAGGCTCAACATAGCAGCTGTCAGTCTGGCCTCCACATACAAAGAAAAGTTTTAATTATGATTATTAAACTTAAATGATTAAAGACGACCAACATTCATATGAGGTCAAGGCACAGGATATAAATTGCCTCTTCAATATGCTGTCTCCCACTTATTGAATGCACCGCTGCGTGGCTTCTTCTGAGTCCTTTATAATTGAATTATGAAAAGAAAAAATGTCAAAGAAGAACCTTGAATCCTATAACAAGCTGCACTTCTGTTATAAAATAGATAAATACATTTAAAAAAGCTCCAGCTTCTACATCCAGCCTTTAGATACTTTAAGAGCCGCATCAAGCAGATGGGGTTTGTCAAGTGCCTGAGAGAAGCTCTTAAGAGCAGATGGATCCAATAACCCCTCAGAGGTAGGGAAGAAACCCCGATGTTGGTTTAAAGCTTTGAAGCACTGCAGCTCCGAGTGGATTGTTTTCCATAATCAAGTTTCTCTTCAGCGCTGTGAGTTCTGCACTAAAACATTGTGTCTGCATCTTTTTTTTTTTCAGATTTTCTCCCACAGTCGGTGAACAGAGGGGGACGCATTTATTAAAATATGCTAAACTGAAATGAACATTTCTCTACAAGAAGCCTTGTGAAGGACAGATGGAAGAACAGCTGATGGTAGGAGTTACATTTGTTCAGAACTGACGAATATCGAGGGCATGTATGCATTTCCTTTTTATGAACACTCCCAAAAAATGTATTTTCCCCAAAACTCGAAAATCAAGGTAGCTATGGAAACAGGAAACATAATGATCCACTCATTGTGTTTAAATATTGTTATTTGTTACACGTTATTTTGGGGAAGTTTTCCTCACTCTAGTTGTGGGTTAAGTGGAGAGGATGTTGCACCTTGTCAAGCCCAGTTTGGCAAATTGTGATTTGTGAATATGGGCTATACAAATTAAATTGAATTGATTGGTTGATTAAAATTGTAATAGTTTTTTTTTCATATATTAACGGCTGGAGTTACAACTCAAACCTTGTTGCCTCCATCACGTCGTTTCAATGTGTTTATCTGCATTTTCAAAAACCACAGGACACATTACCACAAAACATGGTGGAATGATGAGTTGTGGGTCAGAGAAGAACACTTAACACTGCGATCTGGTGTCTTTCAATTGGTATTTACTTAGTGTTTGTAATCTGGTGCAGATCTACATCAAATGCAGATCCATTAAAAAGTTCAATATGGTGCCATGAGGGGACTTGTTGGGCCTTGGTGGAGGTTTGAGCTCTGTGAATACTAATGAAGAAGATACAATTTAATTAAACACAAATTCAGGTCTCAACAGGAGCTTCATATCACACAAAACAATAAGTTCCTGTAGTGGTGGATCACATACTGAAAGACAAATGAAGACTGACTTCCTCAGAGAGTCGGCGTGATGGAAAAACTGGGTGAAATGAAGAGCTGTTTGAAAAGCTCTCTCTCTCCAGTGTATTTGCACAGCATGAGGAGAGGCAGCGCAGTCTGCCGTCACCTACAGACCGAATGGACAAAGCTTTATGAAAAGCCCACACAAAATCAAACAGAAGCTATTTCTATTGGCTCGCTCTGTCTCTCTCTCTCTCTCTCTCACACACACACACACACACAAACAACACTGTAGTTGATAATTCCGTACACAAAGGATGCTTGCTGCACACTGAGAGCACAGTATACAGCTTACTGAACGTTTCTTCCTCCTTTTCCCCCGTGACATCAGCTCCTCCTTAATTGATCCCACACTGTGGCTTCTGACAGGCAGCCGACACATGGTAATGTGAGACTAGCTGGAAGTCGACCCACTGAGTCATCACGCCCATGGAGAGCTCATGGGCTCGCTGCAGAGGGGGGTGAGGTGATGTCATCGCTACGAACCCACGTATCATTCTGTCGGAGGAAAGAGATGAGCCCGGGCTGGGGGGAGCACTTGACCTCTGAACTGCATCTATGAGTTTAATACACACTGTTTGCACCCTAGATTGACTGAAATGTTGAAACTTTTACTGTTCATCTAAATATGGCTCAAAGCAGCTTTTCTTCATTAGTATAAAACTAATCCGATCCTCCAAATGGACACAGAAACTATATTTATCAAGAGGAAATCTAATTTGAAACGTGATTGTGCTTGTGTTGTGGGTAATCATGCTCCCTCCTCTGAAATTAATCACTTATTAGAATGAGGGGAAATGTGAACGGGGACTAGATCTCTCCCTCTTCCACCTTTTAACAAGCTTAGGATGCAAAGATGTTAAAAAACTATTAAAAAACTCATGAATCACATTCATTTGCAGCAATGATCAGGGACCAGTACAAGCATTCCTCTCTCTCCTCTTACATTCATGTTTATGCATTGCGTACAGATGCCTGTAACTTATTGGCATTGAAACAGTGCATATGGTGTTCACACATTTTTAAAGGTTTGGTGGCCATGCAGCTTGGTTGATTCTTCCTTTCTTGCCCAGGTTGCTTCTGAGTTGCTGCAACATGTGTGATCACAAATATCGAGTCGCAGATTATACTCCTGAACGGTGACGGATCCTGGAGGGCTTCGACCACATCTGCATCCATTTAAGTCATGTGCTCATCTGTCGGAATCACTTTGTATTATTTACATCAGCTAACAAATGTCTGCGACCAAAACGGAGGGTAATGGAGTTGGAGCCATGCTCCTCACAGCGGCCACACAGAAACCATCACTTTCCATTAATTATAATTCTACAGCTAGACGCAGGGTGATGGGGTTCAGGAAACAGGAAGCGGCACATGCAATATGGATGAAGTCACTTGAGCTTTAGAATTTGCACAACACAAATTACAGTCATTTTGACAGACAGCGGCAGTGATTAGCATTAAACTGGAGGCTGTCAGGCATTTTCAACTTTAAGAAACGGGCTAGAAAGCTGCCATTTCCATATATATATATAGGATCTATAGGATATACTTCAATACTCCAGCCCTGCTTTACTACCTCTCTGAACCCTTTAATATTTTCCCTTTAATGCCAGATTTTTTTATTGAAGCAGAGGTCATCTTTAACCATGTCGGTTTGTTTCGTGTGGGTTTATGAGAAAATTACACAAAAAACAACTGATCGGATTTCAAAAGAACTTTGTAGGAGGTGGTGTGTGTCACAAAAGAACAGATTCATTATCGGTGCAAATCCAGAATATTTTCAAACTTTCATTAACAATGCAAGCTGGGTAGTTTTGCAATATGTGATGATTCCCAAGGGAATATTTCATGGAACTTGATGCAAAACATATAAATAAAAATCTGGCACATTTAGAGATCTGATATTTATGTGTGTGTGAAATCTGTTGCAGCTTGAGTGAATTTAAGGAAACCACCTTAGCGAAGGTGTGCAGTGCCCTTCAAGTTTTATGATCTTGTTTATTTGCAATAAAAATAATCCTTTTTGGCCACATGGGGGAGAGGAAACTTAATATTGATATGTTATCAAGTTTGTGATCGATATGATAAACCTGTTGGCAAACAGTTGCCCATTTACACGTCCAGCAGCGATATAAGCATTCATCTGTAGCCGTGCTAATTTCTCCAGTAATTCAGGGGTTATACTGCAAAGTTGAGTGCTGGTTGGTGACGGTGAAAACGTCGACCAAACATGAAAATCAAAGCACTCAAAGATGCTAACAATGATGCCAAGTAGCTGCAAGGGCAAATCATAATAATCTATATTATCACAACGAGCAACCACCACTTACAAAGAGTCAAACATTTATAATATTACAGCCATTTTAAACCTCAGAGTTTATATTTTGACGTTTCAAAGTCAAAGTGGATGATAGTGTTGCTGATAATCAGTGAACGTTGTCCAGCAATTTTCTCCATTTTCCAAAGACTTGCTTACATGTCCTTACCACAGTAAAACCTCCAGATGAACAAATAGAACAGGAAAGTCTGATTGAACAGAGAAAAACACAGAACAGAGAAAAGACCCACATGTCACATTCTGTCTCGTCCCTGTTTGACTGAGGCTTGGAATCAGCCAGCTACTGGCTGAAGACCTGCAGGGTTTGTCAGAAAGACAATCATGCTCAGAACTTTGTGTGCTGCCATTTTCCAGAAGTCCTCAACTCGTTGGACATGTGGAAATTGAACAGGACGACCAAGACAAGCGACGTGTTTCTGGATTCACACCATGCTGATGATAGCTGTCAGTAGCAATTTAGAGGAGGCATGAAAGGATGCACCTGGCTGGCTAGGACTGGGATTACACGTCTCCTTGTTCTACTCATGTCTATGAATCTGGCTGTAACGTTTTCTGCTCATTGTCCCAAATAATCCTGCAGCAGGTAGGATCTGAAAATCTACAGGTACAATCTGTTTGAATGGGACAGATACAGAACACTCCTTCTTCCACAGAAATCAAAATCCACAAAAAACACTCTAAAAGGCCAAACATCAAAGTTGGCTAAAGATGGTGAATAAAACTGAAACACCAGTAGCACCAGACTACAGCAAACACAGAGACTAAATATACAAGGGAGGCAGAGAACATTGAAGACATCAGGTGAAACACATTAGGAAGAGGTGCAGACGATCACAGGGGCAGGAAACAGGATAAAGACAGAAAATAAAGCAAGAGAGAAACAGAAGGAAAAATGTTTCAAAGTAAAACCAGAAAGCAAAAGGGCAAACAAACACAAACTCCTAAAATATGAAAGCCCAAACACAGATATTGAGTTCAGAACATCACAAGGTCCAAAAACAAAAAGGTAAAATCAGATCAGATCAGAAAAAGAGATGGAGACATGAGTGCAGCTCTGTTGCTGACCTATCCTGGACTTTGGTCTTTTTGCAGAAGAAGTTGTCTGAGAAAAATACGTTTTGCAGAATGAAAATCTCCAGTTAAAGCTGCACTAGTGGATCTGCTGCTGCTCTGTAGTCTCTTTGTGTATTCATGTATCTGAACTTTTACACACAGAAAGTACACGATGCAAAACAATAAAGTTTGTAAAAGTTACGATAAATGATTAACTTAAAATCCACTGAAAGACATTGATCTGTTTGCTGACTGGTTGACCTGTGGGACCATTTTTTTTGCAGAGACTCTGCTTTGTGCATTTCGAAAACTAATGGTGATGGCATCCTCCCATTCTTCCTCTCTATGGGTTTGGCTTGTTGTACTGTGGTTTTAGCCAAAGGCAAAGTGCTGTTTCTATTCTGTTTTCTTTTTTTTTTAGGGTTTGATATCCTATTCATGTTTTTGAGTTTTGTCTTGGGGCTATTATAGTCTAAAATGAAAGCTGTAAACAGATTTGAAGTAAAGGGAACACGTTATGATGCATTATGGTAAATAAGTAGAATTTGCTTGTTGATAGCGTAAAGAAAAGGACTGTTTGTAGAGCATCACCCTGAACTAGCGTAAGTGCTTTCAGAAAAGGCATGTCAGTGAATAATAAGCTTTCACCCTCATTCTGTCTTCCTCCCAACTTTACTTGAATACACTGACAGAGTTGCATGATGGAGTTATGATTTGTATACGCTTTGTTTTCACACAACTCAATATGTGTACGATGAAATAACAGCAATTTAAGGGTTGGGGATGATTCTCATTGCTCCCGCTGTAAACTTGAGATGAATTAATTCAGTTGGTATCCAACAGATGCAACTTGATCTCTCTCTCTCTTTATTTACCTCCTCAGTCTGAGAGAGATTTCATCATTTTCGCTTCGGTATTGTGGTTACGCCGTTTTGCTTTGAAATGTGAGCACAAAAAAATCCTGCATAATCCAAACACAATGAGCTGTATCTTCCCACAATGCACAGCGAGGACAGAAGTTGGGCTAACTTCAAAAAGTTCTCCAAGATGCCAAACTCACAAATGTACATCCCCATTGGACAGTGTGTCTAATTGAAAAAGTATTTGCGGCTCTGGGGTAAAAATGGCAAATTTAGAAGACTGTGCTGTGTTTGTATAAAATTAAATGGGATCTATTTGTGCTCTGAATGAAGTAAGAGGCTGTGCATTTGGTTTACTTTCAGGAAATACACAGATCAATGCTCACTCAGACGAATGGTGCAGCTTTGCTGTCACTTCCTCCTTCTCCCTCTGTGACCGTCTCGCACTTCCTTTCACATACACAAACACAGCCACACAAAAGCCGACACACAACCTGCACCTGCACAGATTCAAATCAAAAGAAAGAAGCTGAGGAGACGTGGCTTTTTTATGAGAGGTTTATTTTTCAGAAACAAAGGTGCATTAAGCCTCTCACTGAGGAGGAGTGGCTTCCTGCATGGGACCAGGCAATCATGCTGTTCTTTTTTCCAGCACTTTCTCCTCCCTGCCCTGCCTGTCTGCTGAGGGAGCTCTGCAGCATCCTTTTCAGCTCGTGAAACAACTCCTTCCTCCTCACTCCCCTCCTCCCCCAGCTCCTCCATACAGAAACACACACACACACACAAACACCCACACACACACACACACACACACACACACACACACACACACACTCCACCAGCATCACTCAGCCCAATAATGAACCAGCTCCAACAAACAACCCACTTTCTCTCTGGTTTCTTAATAAATTATTCACGGACGTATCCTAAATGTAACCCCCCGTTTCTTTAAGGGGCAAGGAATAATCACTGCAGTCAGCTCCAAAAATTGCGTCCAGGAAAGGGCTGCAATGGGCGGCGGAGGCTGCTATAAATACTCCCACCACCCTGCACCCCCACCTTCCCCCAGTCTCTCTCTCTCTCTCCGTCTCTCTCTCTCCCTTCTTCTCAGTGAAAAAGCACATCAGCTAGGACAGTATACTGCAGGGTCCCTCTCCGCTGGCTCTTGCTCTGCACTTTTTTTTTTTTTTCATAATGCAAGGGAGGGACACCAGTTATGTCATTGCTCCTACACTATTTGTGTCGGCCTGCTGATGCAACGAGGAGGAGGAGGAGGAGCAGGCTGCTATTCATTGACTTCCTTCGGATTGTTTGTATCACGTGTGTGAGGCTGCTGCAGCCCTGATGACGGGGCACATACACTGTAGCTATATACTGACTGCACATACTGGTAGAGGTGTACAGCCAAAACACATACACACACACACACATGCACACACACACACAAGCACAGCCAGCTTCAGCAGCTGTGTACACATGTCCGTGGGGGAAAGAGCTTTATGTAGATGAACAACGGGTGACTAATGGAATAACTGCAGTTGTTTACAGTTGAGGCCCTAAAACTAAAAACCTAAAAAACAGAAACTAAGCTGACAGGAATATAATATAATCCTGTGTTTAAGTGTGTTTTCTGGCATTTGGAAAGTGATTCGCTCTGATTCCCAGGAGGAGGCAGAAAACGAGGAGCTGTCCATGGTGCTGAACTTCCGGTGTAAACAGAGAACAGCAGGCCACCAAATCTACCGCATCAGCAGCCGAACTCACTCCACATTCAACTTTTATGACCTCCTTCTCCATTAGCACCTGCAGACACAATTCTATGCACAAGCTCGATATCGTAATACGAGGTGTTGCGTGCTGTTTACGTCCCGAAACTGCTGTTCATGTACCCACCTTGCTCAGCTGAAAGTTTTCCGACACTAGCGTCTCCTGCACGTCGATCTCCTTAGGTGTCGGCGCCGAGGTGGGAGTCCCCGCCGCGCTGCCGCTCGATGGGGACCCGATAGTCCCACCCGGAGAGGAGGTGGTCAAGCCGTCAAGCACCTTCCGAAACTTCTTCATTTTCTTTTATATAGCCGGTATGTCACGTTTCGGGTTGATGGGAGAGGGAATCAAGACCACTCTGCTTCTTTCTTTGTTTCCCACAGAGTTCCCAGTCTCCTCTCGGATACAAACTGGATTAGGTGGCTGTGTAAAGAAAGCAAAAAGAAAACGTCGCCTCCCGCAGCAGTAGCGGGGTAGAAGGACCACCCTCGATCTCTCTCTTAGATGCGATTTAAAAAGTCACAGAGGCACCTCATCTTGCTCTCTGAGAAATGAATGCGTCGGATCCACTCTGATCTCCGGGATTACAGCCAATGTTGCGGATGCAGGTCGCCTATCTCATCTCCGAGCACGCGCTGACGGCTACTGAGACCGTTCAACTTCATCTTCCGTCTGCATCCTGGAGCAGCCTGACATCCAAACATGGGCTCCGAGGAAAACCCAACAGTGAAACATAACCGAGGGGCCGAAGTGTACGGATGTGAAAGGAGAGAGAAAGAGTAATAGAAAAAACAAACTTGGGAGGAGGTCAATCCACTCCCTCCCCTCCGAAAAAAGTACTTTCACTGCGCCGTCGTTGCCTGAAACAGGAAGAGCATGGGAGACGCATAGGCAATGCGGTCCACGGTCAGGCCGAGAAAACGCTGCGAGTCTCCGGGCACTGAGGAGGAGAGGAAAAGGGGGGGATGAAAAGAAGAGACGCGGCTCAATGCGTTGACGGTGAGAGCTGGAGGTGAATCTACGGATCGATGTGAGTCGGGTCTTCTTCTTCATGCACTGTCCAGATGTGTGGAAGGATCTGCCCCCGGTCCAGAAGTGTGGCCTCCCTGCAGCCCAGAGCCACGAGCAGGAGATGGGAGCTGTCCGCGGTGCTGAAAAACCATCAACCAGCAGGCCCCGCCCCCCAACCACTACACACACACTCACCCCCCCCCTCTCTCTCTCTCTCTCTCTCTCTCTCTCTCTCTCTCTCTCTCTCTCTTTCTCTTTCTCTCACTTACTCACTTTCTCTTTTTTTTCCCCGCCCACCCTCAGCAAGGATTGGGTGAACGTTTTTAATGAAAGAAACAGAGTGATGTGTGGGTTTATCTCACTGTTCACCATTCAAGTGCTCTTTATTTTTTTCCCAAAGGCACTTTACATTATGAGGCCAACATCATACAATAATATTGAGAAACAAAAAAAAATCGAGCAAAACTTAATAATTATTGTTACAGAGCACTACCTAACACAAAATGAAAAGTGCTGCATAGAAAGAAAACAAATAAAGGGAGGAAATATGGTTATAATAATGATAATATTATATTAATAATATTAATTATAAATTTTAGCCAAGACTTAAACAAAGGCACCATCTAAGTCAACCTTATTTCCTCACCAGTATTTTTTTCATTCTAGAGCCTAGGGGCCCTGATGGCAAACGCTCTGTCCACACCTAATTTTCAGCCTTTAGATTCAGGAAGTGACAGCAGACCTTTGCCTGAAGACCTCAAGGTGCACAGAAGTAAATAAGGAATAGAAACATCAGAGATTAAGCCGGGGCCAGGCCACGAGGAGCCATAAAAGTAATCAATATAGTCTTTTAATCAATTCTAAAACAAACTTGTAGCCAATGTTCAAATGACAAAACAGGTGTGATGTGATGGTATCTCTTAGTTCTAGTTAAAAGCCGATCTCATACTGATTGCAGTTGCTTCAGGGTTTTCTGAGTAAGAACAAAAAAAAGGCTGTTTGCAGGAATACATGCGTGAGGTGATAAGAAAGTTGCATCCTGCTGGTTTACACAAAGTGCTGTGTCGTGGTTTCTGTTAACTGGATCCATTTAGCTGTTAACTGCCGGCCAGTTTGTCAGAGAATCTCAATCAACAGGATTGACTGTGATAATGTCCATGCATCAATTGTCACAGTTAGTGAAAAAACAAGATGTAGATTGAACAACATGTAATTTATCGTGTCTCTTTACTGGATTTGTTGTACTACACACTTTTACTGGATGTGTAGCTTTGTTAACAAGCCCTGCTTCTGCCTAAAACTCAAACTGAGCTACACAACACTCACAGCTTGTGTGGAGAAATACGATGGAAGTGATTTTCTTGCACCTAAGAAATTATAAATATAGACGATGGATCAAGTAGACGACTGAACAAATGAGAGAAGGAACAAATGGTGAGAGGCTTTGCTTCCGGTTCTGTTGACATGTTCAATGACAGAAAGAGAATTCCTGTGTGTTTCTTAAAATGTCTTCTTATAATTGCTGGTTTCAGTCATGTCATACTTTGCAACTAATTCTTCACAATACGTCAGAGAAAACATGGTTTTAGTCCATTAATTGACAAGAAAATACACTTTACATGACCACAACCCATTTTGCAAAGCCTACCATAAGTGTTTGGATAGCTGTAACTCCCAGGCAGCCATTGGTTTTTCTTCATTTCAGAACAATCTACCAGTTTATTCACTCTAATAATTGTCATAGTTAAATTATTTAGAGGGCTGCTTCAGGTGCCAATAAAGGCCGTTTTGGCAGCCGAGAGGAAGAGCAACCAAAGAGCATTACTGCAAACATGTTGACAGGAAATAAAACACAGAAGTGCGTATTGTGAGTCTCGGCCTTTTCCCACCCAGAAGTCTCGGAAGTCAGAGGATCACTGAAAGCACAAAGTAGAAGCTTATCAGAATAATCGAACATTGAAATACTCTCTTGTCTGTTAAAATAATGTCAGAATCCAACAATTGAAAAAAATACTCTGTGCATTAGAATATTCATCACAGGCTCTTCTGAGAAATGGTAACTATAATCACCTTATTTGAATGTTCAGTACCAGTGATATTGCATAAGCACTTACATCACCATCCTGAGCCCCCCTGGTGAGACTTGATGTTACCGAGTCAGAGCACGGCACACATGGTCAGTCTGTACTATTCTCTAATCTTGATCTGTAAGAGGGGTTGGGTCTTCCTCTCCTCATCGGTTAAGTTGTTCTGCCTTTCAAAAATTTGAATAAAACATTTTAAAGGACTTTAATAGATCTGTGCCTTCGGTAAGAGACTGTTCACACTATTCGCATTACAGTGCAAAGATCCCTTACAAGATTTCCTTTGCAGCACCTCAAGGGAACAACATGGGACCTGCATAGGTAATGCACAACTGCAAAGCACTGTGTGGGGGGGCCTTTAAACTTTCTTTCAGAACATGGCAAATTGGATGAAACTCACAGCTGAAGCTCGTCACGACTCCATTGAGAACGAGTCATGCAGTTTTGGGACAAAGTTAAACCAACGTGCTGATAGACTCAGACTGGGCAAGTACAGCAGAAACAAAGAATATATTAACTCAGGGGGTTTAAATGTATTGAAGAGAAGTGCTCACGTCGCGAAGCAAGACTTTAATGATTTAATTTCATTAGTGGAATGAGTATCTTAATATGAAGTGAGAAGTGCAGAAGACTAATCTTTGTTTTAAATGAATTATCAAAGGCCATACCATTGACTGTACACAAAATATGGACAAAATGTCCCCACTTCCTCCTACTATCATAAAATGAAGCCCAATATCCTGGATCTGAACGTTGTCCTCTTGAGCCTTCAGACACGGGTCTGTGCAGGTGATGGAGAGATGAACCCTCAGGATCGAGCTCCGGCCGAAACATCCGCTTCAAAAACCATTCAAAGACATTACACTCTATATTAATAGCTTCAAATAGGTAATTAACTCTTAAACATACGTCAGTGTAATAATTACGTCTTACCTTTATGACCTATACTGACGCCAGTCACCAGGTGGCAGTCCAAACCATTTGGCTTCCCTTTGGTCATGTCATCCATCTTTATAAAGTGAAACTATGAAGCAGAAAACGCTCCTGGGGAAGATCAGTGTGATAATGGCATCGACCTTGTGAGCTTGTTAGCATGGAGGTGGAAGACTGAATCTTCTTTATCGTTAGTTCGATACCTACCTTTGTTTAGCAGTTAGCTAAGTTATCCTCGAAAGATCTCCGCTAAAAACTTTACAGAAAAAACTGCAGTAAACAAGTCTGCAATTCTTAATTATGATTGTGGCTCTCATTGTTAGGACAATTAATATATGGTCGTATGTATAACCTTTGCAGTCACGTAGATATAGAATCAGAAGCATCAGCACAAGATACCAGGAGCAACGTGTGTCCTTGTAACACACCATGACCATTATCATTACTGCACAGGAGCTATAGAGAAATTAAATAAAGCTGGGAAAGAAACAACCGACCTTGGTCCGTGATGTGCAGACATTACGACTTCACCGTCCATTAGGTTTGTATCAGATGTGGTGTGTTCTGGTCAGATCCACGGTAACCTGCAATTTTCTCAGCAGGAGGAAAGACAGGGAGACGGCCGAAATGATAGAGAATGTGTCTCCCGCGACTACACAAACACACCAGACCATTAGCTGTGTTACTTGCTTCTCGAAACACAAGGACTCGACCTCGGGGGGGGGTTCACACAGGATGTTCAGCAGTGTTCCCTCAACGCCTCCGAAAGCAGCTCTATCATTACCAACATTTGAATGTTTTGTGCTGGAGACGTTCAAAGACTTCGAGCTGGTGTTTCTCTTCATGTAAGGGCAGATTTATTTTTGCTGTTTTGACACCTGAGGTGATGGAATACAGAGACCAATGCAGAGAGCGATTGTTGTATTGTGTTTTGTTTGTAATGCTGCATACAAACATGCACCGACTGAGAGCTTGTGTTTTGTGTAATACTTGGTAGTCAGGCTGCTTGTTAATTCATGGCCTGAGATAATGTGTGGCTTTCATTGAAGATGAAAAAAAAAACAGCAGTACATTTAGTATTTTGCTTAAACATGGATATTGTCTCACTTTTAACCTCTCCTATACGTTTGCATTTCCTATTTAGCAACATATAAGACCACTTACCCACAAAGGCCGTTTGAAGGTCAGTTCAGAGTGGGTTCCTTATCTGTTAGTTCCCCAACAGATGAACTGCTTGTCTGCCAGTAAAACGAATTCAAGAGATTCCCTGGTATAGAACCAACAGCTGCTTATGTCAGGGGCTGGGGGATGGATTACTATGACCAACTAAAACTTTGGCAACACCAATGTAGCATCTAGTCAGCCTAATCCAAAGAAGAAGAAGAAGAAGAAGAAGAAGAAGAAGAAGAAGACGTTATATGTTCAAATCGGGGGAAAAATCCTTAGAAAGAGACAATGTATGTCAGTGTGGTTGTTGAGAAATATATAGAAGTGCAGTGATGTAGTGATGCACTGGTTCTCTAGCCCTTGGGAAAGCAAACCCAATCGTGGAAGATTCACAAGTCGAATCTTCTCTGAATCGGCACACGCACCAGCATGTCTGTGGTGTGTGGAAAGAGGGTAAATGGTAATTATAACTCACCACTGATTGACAATAAATGGCAAGATTGCACAATGGCTCCACGCTTGACCTCTGTATCATGGCAATACTGGCCTGGTGTTCAGTCAGCCTCGTCACACAGATGATTTGCTCAGGATTATACATTTTTAGGGACAGATGTAATTTAAAAACCCGTCCGAACTGAGCTCGGAATGAATTCAGTTCGTAATGAATTTATGCAAATGTACATGTGTGTTCCTGCGCAGACACACACACACACACACACACATACCAAGGCCAAGTGCATCAAAGCAACTTCATCAAAAGATGGTTTTCCATGTTCAGTGCACAAAGAAGCGCAAACCAGCCTTTCAGCTTGATAACGACTAACTCTCAATGATTTAAAGAGAGTTAAATCTTTAAAACATCTACGGTCTATTATATACACAAGTGTCATATAAAAGGTATTTGATTATGAAGTTAGAGCATCTGAGGGGGATGAGTACCCTGGATACTATTGAACGTTGCCTCGTTGTAGAGCCTCTTTGCTCTCTGACATCAGTCACTGCGAGAGAGTTAAAACATTCATAAAAACGTTCCAATCCCCTGCAGGCTGGCATATTTTAGCATAAACTAGGTTTATGTCACAGCGTCCATTCACGGGATGAGCAGCTCGACTGGACACTGCTCTGTACAGTCTGCTTTGTAAACAAACATAAACAAACACAAACACACAAACACACAAACAGACACACACACACACACACGAGAAAACAATACCCCGCTCCTGGCTTTAGGGTGTGTGAGGTATAAGAATATCCAGTTGGTTCTTTTTGCACTGTAACTGAAAAGTGATGTGATGTCTTTAAACCTGGTTGGAGACGAACACATGAAAAGGCTAACCCTAACAGTCGGATACAATCCAGCTTTATATGGATTAATCACTTTCATGCACCCTATAGACCCCAACCCCCCCTCCCCCCTCCCCCTACTGAGCTGATTAACACTGACTCAGACCACCCACCAATCTGTAAGTCACTTTGGACCAATTAATACCTGCTGGGTGATTTGATACCAGTGCATAGAAGCAGAGTTTGGAAGGTACAAAAAAAAGTTGTTTTTAATCAATTTCTAATTAATAATTCATTCCTGTCTGATGGACCACTGGTAATTGAGTCAAGGTGGAGGAAGTGTAGGCTTGGGAGGCGGGGCCGATCCTACAGGGACCGGTCATCTCCATATAAATGAGCCGATAAAGGGCCGCCCCCGATTTTCAAGATTCCTTATTGACCAAAAGACGAAGACCACTAATGACTTCTTTCCTTTTTCTCTCAGGGTCTAGGTTTATTCATTAGTTCAAAACTGATGTAACCATTTCTGAAAGGAGAAACGTTAAGACACTTTAATACTCTTGAGGAAATGGTCTCATGTTTTTTTTTAAATGTATATATTAAATATTCGATGATCTGATATTGTGCTGGGAAATCAATGTGTTTCACTGGTACTGGTAACATGTTTGAGCGTATCTGCCTGGTGCTAGAACATAATCTTTTAAGACAGTGATCACCTTTGTGGTTCTTTCATATATGTGGTCGTTTATCTTGGGACTTGGGTGAGTTGGGACAGAGCTGTCGCCTGGTAACTGGGAACATCTGTTAGAGGACCCAAGGACACTTCTTCAACTTCCACCCATTCCTCGATGCATCCCGTGGGAGATTGGGGATAAAGGTTCTTAGCCATTTTCTCCTACAGAGGCAAGGGAGGGGCTGTGGTCGGAGCCGTAAGCCCAGGACCAATGAAGCTTGGATGAACAGGGAGATTGACTGGCAGATTTCTGTCGCAGCAGCAGGGATGTGAAAGTTCCACCGGATCAACATAACTCGAGGGAGCTAAGCCTTAGATCTGTGTTCCAACCCTCATCTATGGGAATGAGCTCTGGGAAGTGACCAAAACGGAGACATGATGTAGCTGTAAATAGTTTCCTCTGCAGGGTGTCTGGGCATCGGCCTCAGGGTGAGGAGCCCGGACATCTGGAAGCATTCGGAGTGGAGCTGCAGTGGTCAGTGTATAAAATTATAATATAAAATTCATTTCATGGATGAGAGCTGAAGTTCTGAGACCCTGGTTTCCAGCATATCCCATCCACCATGGGCACTACCTTTTCTGTGGTGGAAAAAGGTAGTGCCTATTGAAATGATAGGAATTAAAAAGTATGTTCAAATATTACAGAAACGTTTTCAGAAGACATGATGATGAAATAGAGGATCGTTATAACTGTTCACTGTAAATGATTAGTTTGTTAAAAGAAATAATCCAATTGTGTTTGACTTCTATCTTTGGACAGTGTTTTGAGCTGATTGATTTGCTTGGTATAAAATAATTTGAAAATCTTTTGTGATTTGATTACACTCCACACTGGGAAGTCACAATAACTCATTGACGTATTGATATGTACTTTCGTTAGAAATACAGAGTCATAAAACAAGAGTCAGATATGCCTTTAGCTGAAAATGTCATCCATTCTCTCACATTTAAAAAGAATAAAGAGCCAGACAGCATAAGAGCGAGCACAAAGAGGGACACCATCCATCGATCTGTCCAACTCTTTCTTCCCCGCTGTGCTCCTCTAATCCTGCTGGGCGGCACTCTCTGCACAATACCATGAGAACAACGGACATTAATGCCTTTTCATGGTAATGTTTTCCTTTTAGGCACTTTCTGGGCTTTACGAACTTTCTGACCGAAAACCAGATATCATCCAAAACACAATATCCTGCTTTGACTTTTCAGAGAAGTAGAAAACAGCCTGAATCCACTCAAAGGGAGTTTTGATTTTTCCACTGGCTTACAATGATGTAAAAGAGAGAATGCAGATGTAATGGAAATGTTGTACTTGGTGTATGTGATGCAACATGAAGATTGACCAGTTGTTTATCTGAAAGGGAAACTGTAGGTGTACGACTCCACGGTCTTCTAAACTGATAAGCAGGATGGTAATAAAATACTTTACCACACCCGATGGGAGGGGGCCTGTGGGTTGTAGGAACACATAGCTCCTCTTCTGTCCTTTGCTCCTTCGTACATGTCATTCAGGTGATTGTACTGTGAGTCCATCTGCAGAGGCTGATACTGAATTGATTGACTAAGTCCAAACTGTATTTTTTTCAAAAGTTTCAAACACAAAGTTCAACGAATGAATCCCGAGTGAGTCACTGTATTGAGTGAGTCACTTTCTGGGTGAAAGATTGGATTTCTACAGCTGTGACCTTGACTGTATCACCACAATGAGCTCACGACCTGTAGGAGCCAGTAGGGGACAGAGTGAGGAGGCAGTAGCCAGCTGTGACCTTGATCCAGTGTGAGCATCTCAGCAGATTACCTCGTCAGCTCCTCACAAATCATTTCATCTTTAATCTGATCTCTTCTGACACGGAGTCGAGCGGGGGGGGGAAGCAAAGCAGGAGATGGCCCAGCGAAAATGTGAAATTGTCTGGAACTGGAAAGTCTGTCCTTTCAACTTCCAGTATTGTATTTGTTCCTATACGTTCAGGGTAAGCAAATGTGTGCCAGCGGCATGTCTGATACATCATGTGAGATGATGAATTTGAAATGTATGAAAACCATCGACTATATAAAAGTGTGCATTAAGCACAGGCTTATTACAGGTCAGGTACAGATTCCTTCCACTTAAAGCTCTGATTGAAAACATCACCTGATACTTCAAAGGTGAGTTGAACGGTTCTACACAGTGGAAACCATTAGAAGCACTGACACCTTACTTATATCAATGCTCCCTTCAATGTGATAAGTGAAGTGGGAAAGTACACGCAGGAATCCAACAGGAGGCCGGTGCTTATTACCAATCTTCAAGGAGAAAAATATGTTTAAAATTTACAAAGACATTTATAGCAACACTCACACCCAAAAAAATTCAGCCTTAGAACATAACCTTTATCACTAGTCGAGTCACACATAACATTTTCCATTTTTGTAAAGCCAGTCCTGCTTGTACTCTGTACCGGACCCTTACCCACAATTATCTCAAACTCAAATATGGATATCCCCGGAATCCTTAACATATGAACTGTGACCCGACCCGCCACTCATAAGTTTACACACAAGCAACAAACACAAAAAAAATGTTACTTCCCAACAACTGAGCATTGGTGTTTATTACATTTTTATCCATGGCATTTATATAAATATGTTTTTTAGAAATTGTTGGTTGATTCTCGTGGGAACTCAACCCTGTTCAGGACTCCAGTGGTAGATGCTCATTTACCTTTCGTCCACCTGACACATCTTTACCTTTCAGAAAAAACAATGACAAAATCGTATTGATGTTCACAAGTCAATAACGGAATGACTTGTGTTGCCCTCCGCTGATCAATGAGGAAACAACAGAACATCACAATGACTTAACACATGAGTTACATTTTACAGTGTGGGCGAGAAATCGAATTATTCTGAAAGAGCTTTTCACCACTGAGCACTGACATGCCTGAGTCCGAGGGCTCTGGCCCTGCTGGACAACAATGGGATTCGTCAATAGCTGTCAATGTCGTCAGCAGCAGGAAGCTAACGCTGTGTCCTCGGGATCTGCAGCAGCAGCCATGTGGACACCTGTTGGGGCAGAATCTGTCTTCAGTCTGATCAGCACTTGATGACAGACGGCACCAGGCCAGCCGAGAGGAGCTTCAACAGGCTGGTGACGCAGAGACACATCACAAACATCTGGGGAGTCGTACATGTAGTGTTGAACCTGTGCTGGAGAATGTAGAGATACAAGAGGTGCCGTAAATGCCCATTCATCCATTCACATGCATTTTAAATGGATTAATGCATAGAAATGATGCATTTTGAGTTTCCAACAGCTCAATCAATCATCACATCATATGATATATCTGACTTCTAACCAACATGATGATGCCATGTCATGTCAATAGTCCCATAGTCACAAAAACACACTTCTCTGAGAAATCTACAAAAATGAAAACAAAAAAGAAAGTGCCACTCTGCTGGATCCACAACTAAATGTAAAGGGTTCTTTCTTGACCCATACGACCTCCTTCCACCAAATTTTGTGGTAATTTGTCCAGTAGTTTGAATTTGTTTTTGTTTAATCCTGCCAACTAACAGACAAACAAACAAATATATAAACACATGCAGTTGAAAACATCATTTTCTGATCAAAACGAGTTTTAGATTGGACGTCTTGTACTAGAACTTGTGGAGATATCTTGAAAAGATGAACTGGTGACTTGAAAATATTTCACTTTGCCAGTTATATATTATTAGGGCCCGAGCACCGAATGGTGAGAGGCCCTATTGAAATTGTAAGGATTTTTATTATTGTTATTTAAAATGATTAACAATATGGGCCTGAAAAAAACTTGGTCTCAATTTGTGGATCAGTGGTGAATGTTAGGTGATCTAGCAATTTTTTTTTTTTTTAAACAATGAAGAGGAATGATTCACAGAAGTATATATAACTGCTGATCAAAATGAAACTCTAGATGTACTGTGAGTAAAAGCATATCTCAATATTACTCATCGTGATTCATCCTTTAGCTGAGCTCAGACAAATGGGATGAAGATGTTTTGACCTGAGAGTTGAATCCCTGGGCCGTTAAAGGGAGTAAAACAATATCAAATCACACCGGTACTGTCTCCTCTTTTTCATCAGGATGAAACCCTGGGTTAATGTGAGCACATTATAGAGATGAATGAGTCATGGGGTAATGAATAGTTGGTTTCCTGTGGGTCCTGAAAGTTTCCCTTTTGCCAGGAGACAGAGACAAGGCTTTTGTTTGGTGGCATAGAAACAAGCCCCTCTGTTGGGCAACCGTTGACATAATGAGGAGCTGACGTCAACGCCGTGGGCTCGTGGGACGTTTCCCATGGAGCCTGGAGGCGGGTGGAGGAGGAGGTGTGAAGCCAGAGGGACATCAGACGAGAGAGAAACCCGCTCCAGGCAAATGATTTTATCGGTTGAAGCTCCTGCATCTTCTGCAGCTGATGCTTCACACGTCCTGATTCAGACTCTCAGTCCTTCTCATCCATCACATCATGGTTAAGGTCATATTGTAAAAGACATAATATTGTGCAATTTGAGTCACAGATGGAATGGTGGGGTAAGAGTGCATCTCGAGTTTTGGTCAGATGATGAAATTGGATCATGGGACGTTTCACAGCAGTTTACTTTTTTAACTTCAGTTTGACTGCATGAATAATTCAAGGAGAGTATGCAAATAGCAGTTTCCAATAATTCCAACAGTTTTGCCAGCTGATAATGCTATGACAGGAAATATGCTTGGCTTAAGGGAACCAAAGTAAATACATGAGAAGTTAGGCAAAAGGCGGCTAACGAAAATGAAAGATCAACAGGCAGAACGAGCAGTTGATAAGGTGAGGTGTGCAGGAGAGTCAGGGGCCCAGACGACAGGCAGGAGTCAGACTGATAACAGGCTCCGGCTCCAGAGAATCGGGCAAACAGGTCCTGAAACCTGGCCTCTGTTTACTGCATCCGGAGAGGCTGATAACAGGAGCAGGGACTGACAGTGCCGAGGAGGTGGGGGAACGGATCAGGGGACTCAGCGAGGGCCACTAGAGGAGAGGTGGAGCATGGTTCTGGAGAGTTTAAAGAATTGAAACAGAGAGAGAGAGCTCGGCTGAAGAGAGGTGAGATGGGGTCGCTACATGTATGATAATAATCATTGATAATTTCACCCACTGTTCAGAATTATAATCAGAATTATTTTTTGGCCAAGTATATTTTCACATACAGGAAATTGACTTGGTGTGGTTGGTGCATCGCACATAAAAACAATTGATATAAGTAGAAGTTTCATCATTTAGTGACAGGATAAGGAATTATGATTATCAGTATGGGAACAATATGGATCCCCGCTGTGAGTGTGTAGTAGCATGATCTTTATGATGATATGGTATGGATATGGATATGGGTTATGGTGGGCGGTGTGGTCAAGGGGGTAGAGTGGTCGTTCTCCTAAGAAGGTTGCCGGTTCGAACCCCACTCTTCCCCATCTGCATGCCGAAGTGTCCTTGCAAGATACTGAAGCCCAGAGCAGGACTGGAAATCACTCAGAAGCTAATCAGCCATGAGAGGACTGACTGATAGTCCAAGCTCCCCGTGGAGAGAGGGAATGATCAAAGGTCAATAGTCCACTCGAATCATCTCTCAGGGGTCCCTGCGCTTGAAGGCGGAGCTACAAACAAAGGGAGAGGAGACGCAGCTGCTTCATCAGTGCTCATCGATGAGGCCCCTCCACATTCCTCAGGCTGCAAGGACTTGTGGGAAATCCCCAGAGACGTAAGGTGACAACATTGTCGCTATTATTGCTTGTAGAAGCAGCTGTTGACACCTGTTTGTGTGCACACGCGATCAGGTATGTGCAGCTATGGATTTGTGTGTGATTGTAAACTTTGTGCCAAGAGCCCTTTGCTATTTGATTCTCTACTATCATAGTTTTTATATAAAGATGGACGACACGTCTCAAAAAATGAAGCCAAAACAACCCAGGTACTGCGGCTGCCTTCTTACATGCCTGGAGCCAGAGTCTGCTTGGTACTGATCGGGATGAAGCAGCAGTAGCAAGATCCCAGGAAGATAAACATCCTCGACCAACTGGAGTCAGTTTCAGCTGTCAATCATGAAGCTTCACTCTGTTTTTATATAGTATCACATAAAAAATTAAAGCCAAACAAAAGGCATTTTTCAGAAATGTTGCCATTACCCATGGTGCAACGCAGCCGTCATTTAGCCACATTAAAGTCAGTGTTAACACCAGGTGTGTAGAGGCCCGTGCACTGAATGTCAGGCCGACGGGAGTGCACCTCCACAGCTGCATCACTGTCCCTGGCTGGTGTGGACAGAGTGTGGAGACTCTCATGAATAAATGATGTGAATAATGGTTGTTCTTTTCAAAGTGGATATGAAATGCTTCCCACAAAAGGTTAACTGCTTCCAAATAAGGACAGACATTTGTCACGGTCGCAGCGATGGGAGCCGAGCACGGACAGCAGGAGCACAACCACCACTCAGTTCGACGGATAATAGATCCTTCCCCTGCCCACGGACGGATGGATGGATAGAGAGATGGATGGACAGAGAGATAGATAGAGAGAGAGATGGATGGATAGAGGGATAACAGCATAGATCATTGTGGGATCTGTTGGGTTACTCTTTCATTTTTTAAGGTCTAGACCTTTTATGTAAAGTACCTAGAGATAATGCATATTATGATTTAGCACTATACAAATAGACTAGATAGATTAAGATAGATATGTAGCTACAGCTGATTCAGAACTTTGCAACCTGAATTCGGACCAGGACCAGAGATCACTCCTGTACTGAAGTTCTTGTCCCGTGTTCTCTATGTCTATAAACCCCTTGTTAGGTCCTCTGGTAATGAGGAGTTGGAAAGTAGCTGGAAACAACCTTTAAAATATTTTTAGCCTGGTTTCTGAGAGTATGGTTTATGGACATTATTTCATTGCATCTAAAATATTTTTCAAATTTCAACTACTATAATATTAGTTTGTTTTTTGTACGATTCAACTGAATTTGATTTCTTCTTTTTATTGTTTATTGTTAGAGCTTTTAAATCGATTTTATTGTATATTCATTGTCAGTTATTTGTATTACTTTTTTCTTGGCCATTCAGTAAAGTTTGAAGCACTTTACACAGAAGTAGCCTTTATAAATAAAGTTTGATTGATTGATTGATCTGCCACAGGTATTGAAAAAACCTGAAACCTAAATTAAGATGGTGAAGAGGATAAACAAGAACACATAAAACATTATTCTGAAACAGCATGTTTAAAACCTTATTTTAGTTTTGATATCTTTTTAGAAATTCATGATTATATAATCAATTAAACTAGAAGAACAGAATCCACCTGTGAAAAATATGCTGTGAAAAGTGTAAATGCTGTGAAATATTAATCGAATATTCAAGAGCATTGGAGCTTTTTGCAGTAATGAGTGATTTTTCCCCTCCGCACTGCAGCTGCTTCCCTTGTGTTGGCCTTGGGACAGTGGGTCTTCCTCGATGCACATGGAGGTGATTCCTCCGAGCAGCAGGCTTCACCAGGAGGGACTTAAATGTTCAGCTGACCTCGCTCGCCTCTGAAATATTTAGAGCTGCGCGGCCATGTTGAAGTTTTCACCGTTAAATGCGGTGATGTGACCGCTCCGATAAAGGGACTGGAAATTTGCAAATTGGTGTCTGATTGACAGACGGACAAACTGGGTCGATGGTGAAGTCGTTCATCTTGGCTCGTTATTGGATGAGGAGTGACGAGTGACGGGGAAACCTCCAATCCATCAGCTCTTCTGTAATCATCCCAGGCAGAGCTCTTGAAGCATCAGTCATTTCAAACCTGCCTCTGAGAGTCTCCACTAACTCATCCGCCCCCACACACACAGACAAACTCTTACAGTAGATATAAAAACAGCTACACGCCACACCCACCGAAACCCTGACCCAGCGAAACGCCACTCGCTCCCTGGAGGGTCAACCCTGATCAATAACTGTCCTGAAAATTGGAATAACGTACATTTGTGTCCAAATCAAACGGGGTGGAAATCCTAAACTAAAGACGACGACCACAGAGGGCTGACCAGTGCTGTGCCCAGTTTCCAGAACCCATGTTTAAACCAATTAACAACCATCTCACTGCTGCACCTGATCTTCAAGGTCCCCCCCCCCCCCCCCCCCGATTCTTTTATTTTTATTTTACAGCTTTGTGGAATCCCCACCGAGTTCAGTTCATCCTCCGTGTAACCCAGCCCACCTCCCCACCCTCGGGCTTGCCTTGGCAGATCAATGGAACAGCGTGCGGTTAGCTTTTTAATTGCGCTGTCCTGAAGGGCGGGGGTTGTTTTAATGAGGCCAGGTCCTTTTTTCATCCTGACCTTTAAGACTCTGCCCTACAGGTGTCCATCCTCTAACTCAAAAGAAGTGTATGGGCTTGTCGAGCTGCCCGAGAGGTATCCGACCTCACCAAGCTCCTCTGGAGAGTGTGACATTTTAACCTGAATCCAATACGCCAGGTGTGTAAATGATGTACAGTGTATGAAACATCCAGTCACCCCAAACACCAAGCCCCCCCCCCCCCCCCCCCCCCGGTGCACACAGGGTTAGACCTTTGAGTTCCAGTTGTTGCCGGTCACACTGCACGGATTTTTCGTAGTTGAGTTGACTGCAAATGTTGTACTTAAACTCACATTTAAAAGATGAACAATGCAAAGTGTTTAAATCCATAGCTTTACAGGGGTCTGTGCAGTGTACGCATGGTTGGGTGAAGTATGGAGGTAATAGGCCAAGATTAAAACCGTCTAGCACCAATTCCCTGGAAGCTGCCTTTAATTAATCTCTTGTCTCTAGGGCAGACAATAGTTTTTGGCTCACTTGTTGGCAAACACTTTTCTAATCATGCATTAGCTCCTACTTACACAGCAGACACACACCAGCAGCATTTGCTTGGAATCACGTTTAAGGCCAGTGGACAAACATTAATTACAACGTTCACAACGTTTTTTTTGTTTCTATTTCAGTCGCTTCATCAACTCTTGAAATAAATGTGCAAGTATTAAGATAGAAGAGGCTCAGACTTCCTCACTGCTATTTATAAACAATACCACAAACAATACATATTTATGAACACTTGGATATTCCTGTGAAGCCCCTTTTCCACTGGTCAACAACACCCACTAACATCTGGCTGGAGTCTGCAATGGGAATGGATTCAATCAGCGTTCACTTTCAGGCCTGGATCGGCAGCGATGGAGGTGTAGCACCATATTTTCAAACTTCCGATTTGTGTGAATGAACAAGACAAGTAGAGACGTGCAGTCATTTCAACAGACAGTGTATTGGTTTTCTTTCAGTGAAACCCTCCGTGTTTGCCTCATATTAGTACCTTGGATCGTTGTCAATATTGCTGCGTCTAGCAGATGATGGCAGTGTAAAGGGTGGGCTATAGATTTTTACATTCCTCAATTATCACATTTCACATATTAACAACTTTTATACCCGTTTATTCAGGTTTTTGATTCTTAAATGATTCGGATGAGATTTCAGCATAATACTGACACCTTCCCGGTGGCAGGGTACTGGTGCTTCATTTAGCTTGAAGAGAAAACAGGAGGTTGGGCTTGAGCGGGCACCATTCAACGTTCCAGACCCACGTCAATATTCACACTTCTGCTTTGAGGGGAAATTGCTCCCATTATGAGCATGTGACCCGGTGCCACAGGTTACCATGGTGACATTAAAACAGTCTTTATTTAGGAAAAAACACTCAGGAATAGAGGGAGTGTGTTCTCCTCAATAAATGATCATCTCCTGGATGTGACCCAGAGGAACAGGGGAGGTCTGACGGTGAAGACTTGACCGTGGGGAGAGAAATAATGTGGAATATGTGTTAGTTTCTGAGTATTAACATGGGACGCTCTTCCATTCCTGAGCAAATGTAGATATACATTTGTAGTAAGGGGTTATATGTAGGTGTAGAATAACACACGTATCATGGAAGGTTAAGAGAAAACTGAATGAAAATTGATTATTTTATACAGAGTGAGTACAAGCAAAAACTGGATTCATAATTGTGTAACACATCTTGTGTCACTGTAAACTCATATCTGCTGATAGGTCTCATGTAGAGGATGAAGTCTTATCCAGACACATAAGAACAGAAAAACTCGTATTTCATACCAATATAATGGATGAGTCGGACAAACATCTTTCAAACTTATGCTCTGGAATATTCTCAATATCTGTACAAAATGTTTAATAATCTGTCATCAGCTCCTCCTTTAGTGAACACCTTTACTACACTGACATGTGTATGTCTGTACTGCAGTGATTTTTGTGTAACCACAGTTTGCTCAAAAACAACAACTGTTTGACCGTTAAATACGACATCTGATGCACATCTTTTATTCGCTCTCCATTTCAAAAATGCCTGAGACAATCGTTCATATACAGTTTTACCTTTTTGTCAACATTCATTTAACACTGACAGTGGAGTGGAAGCAGCATGTTGCTTTGCACTCATATTTCAGCCAATCTCAAAGCACATGAGAAATTGACTTTAAGTGTGAAATCTAGGATTTTGTTTCCTTATCGTTCGTCATGAGAAGGAAAAGTGAAAAAACAAAGGTGACAAATAATAAGTGAAGGTAATCTGTTAAACTTGAGAGCTTCAATAAAAAAAACGCCCAACAAGACTGCTTGAAGAGCAGCTGCCCTGCCCTTTTTGGTTTGGTGACTTTCAAAAAATACTTTGGACAGAATACTACAAGTGAGGCAACACTGTCAAAACATGTCCTTTTGACAGTCAATACTGGTTGAGCAGCATCTTAGTTATTCTTGATGAGTTGTGTCCACAAACCTTTCCTCTGATAAGCACTCTGACAGTGTGCAACAGCCAAAATGTATATTCTCATGAGTGAATGTGTGTATTCAGAAGTACATGTCCTGGAAGAGGTTTTGTCCCTTTTCAATGTAGGCCTCTTTTTCCTGCGCAGACATCTGCTCCACAAGCTCTGGCCTCTGGCTCACCTCTCGGTACGAGAACTGCCGACCTCCCACCATCACCATCGGCTCATCCCCCACCTCCTCAAACTCATCCTCATCATCGTCCTCCTCCACAAGCGCCCGGTGCTGAGCAGCTGCTGCAGGGGGAGGACCTGCGGGGAGGTTGTCGTCTGATTCACTGGTGTCGCTGTCCGAGTCGCTGCCAGTAGCTTTGGTGGACTTGGGTCCCTTAGCAGCGGTGCTCGCTCCGACTTTTTCAGCTGCCGCCGCACCTCTCTTCTCGTGGATGAGCAAAGCCCGCATTACCTCCTCATTTTCATCTCCCTGACCGACTCCATGAGCAGCTGCTCCATCGATGGCTTCCGGTGCAATGTCTCCACCTGAGGAAACAACAATTATTAGAAATATATATTTACATATTTACATATATATATATTTACCTGAGAAATCTTTCCTAAATTGCGACTGGAACTTGAGTTAAAGCTGTTTTTAAACATTCTGTTTGATTAATGCCAGGAACAAGACCTCACAGTCTCTCTATAGTAGGTCCCATCAACCATCATTGTTCAGCCAGTGTCTATACTCAGCCAAACTCTGATTCAGCCGTTCTTACAGCTAAGAGGGCGATATATCTCTTGAGCTGATTGTGTTATGGCAGATTCAAGAGTCACCTTCTCCCACTAATTGAATCAATATCAATAATTTAAGCATATCAGACTAATAGGGTCTTTGGATCAAGCAGCTCAAGAAGAAATAGGTGTGAGTTGTTATTTCAGTGTGAGGGAAGAGTTTAAATCAATATTTCAGTAAATATACTGAACTGTATCAGAAGATACACAACGTTGAAGGACTCGGATTAGGATCAGTGCCAAAAAGCCTTAATCGGAACAACACTAATTAATGCAGATAAATAAAAGCTTTATTTAGAAACCACGTCCCGCTCAGACGTCACGTCTGTTTAAAGGGTCTGAAGGGGGAACAAGGTCATTACAGGCAGATGCACAGAGGCACACCTCAGAGACAGGACATTTGAGAGGCATAATTCATGCCATTTCCTCAATAATGAATTTTATTAATGAGCAATCCTTGCCCGGCCATGCACTAATCAAATGTCATTATATCAATTAAGCAATAATGGTTCAACCAGATTTTGGCCTGGCCTGAGATCTGCGTGCCCTTGGGTGGAGAAACGATGCGAGCAGAAGATAGCACGGTCAAAGATAAACTCTGGCAGGGAACAATAACCCGGGTTGATCTGTAACAGCCTGTTTCTACAAAGACCGCAGAGAGGGACAATAAAGGTCAGAGAAGAGCAGCCAAAGGTGTGGGTCTGGACTGGGCTTGATGCAGTCCATCCCCACCAGCATGTTGCCACTGCCTTGTCTTTAGAGCCATCAGATACTTGTTCACTATATTACCCTTTAATCTAATAAGTTAAGAAGCATTGGTAATAAACCCAAATTGATGACAAATTCATAGATTCTTCACAGAAGCACAATGACAGCACATTGCAAAGAAAACTTACGGTTACTGATGACGTCGGGCTCACTGAACGCTCCCTGCACGGTGCTCTGGGTCAACCAGACAGGCCTCTCCTTGACTACCTTGGCCTCACTGGGCTGTTTCTGTTGGTCTCCCTGCTCCTCCATGTTGATAACCACGTTCTGGGTGTACATGTCGCCGTAGGTTGAGCCTTTGGTAGACCAGGCCTCACGGTGTGGGCCAGTCATTCCTGCAGCTGCTGCAGCACGTTCACGGCTGTAGGAAACATTGAGGAAATGTCCTTTAAGTAACTTCAACAGTGCACTGTGGTAATTGTTGTCGTTAACAGAGGCAAACTTCAATCTGTCGTGAGCAAAACTGGTTCAGGATTTGACTCATGTGATGCCAACTGATGGGACTCTATATGTGGTTTTCTGGGAGACTTGTCCAAAACTGACCTCTGTTTGAGCGCAGGGATCTCTCCGGGCTCAGGTTCCAGAAGATCGTGGGACAAGTTGACATCTTCGGTCTCGCGTAGCAGCGCATAGATGGGTTCGATCTGCTCGTTGAAGCGTGCCACCTGTGTCCTGGCATCAGGACAGACGGACTCGTCCTCTTCTACTTCTGTCTGGCAGAAAGTGCAACGAAATGTACCTGTGGGTAGAGAAAGAAACTCGGTTTAAAAAACGAGTTGGAGGAGATATTCAGGTAGCCCACCAGGCCAAAGCAGATATCACCATAACCATATAAATCAGCATAATTCCAACGACACAGCCTCCATCCATCCATTATCTATACCAATTATCATTGTGAGGGTAAGGGATGGCTTGGTGGAGCCAATCTCAGATGACACCAGGCAAGACATCCTGCACAGTCCTCCGTGTAGCAGGAAGCAAACCACCATCCATGCTCATTCACACAAACAGGCAATTTACAGCCACCAATTAGTTTAACATCTTTAAACTGTAGGAGGATCCTCAGTATCTGGAAGAAACACACGCAGATGTGGGAAGAAAATGCTAAATCTAAACAGAAAGGTCCTGGACGCCCCATGGCACAACTTCTCATTCCCCATCAATTTATCAACAGTGCAGAGGGTATAATGCAGCGGACTGATCACAATGATGAGACACTTAAAGTATGGACATACATTTACAACTAAATCTCTAATTTCTGTGTCTCTTATATGTTCAAAACCAAAGGGAGCTGACTGACCTAGTGCTATGTATGATCTGCATGGAACAGTACGTAACCTAAGACCAGCCATCACACCCTGGTTGAATCTAAATGAGTCTTCAGGTGAGTGACTGCTGAGCCTGTGTGTTTAATTAACGCTGTAAGTATGAGCCAGGTCCCTGGACTCTTATTTAAAAAGGTATTTAAAAGGGTCTGGATCTGATTTGGAGGTAATTACATTTTGAACCCGGGCAAGACTCTCACCCATAATTTACAGACATGTCTATTAAAGGCGTTGCATTGCCTTGAAGATTAAAAGCCAACTTTTCAAAAACCTCTTACAGAAATGACTAGATGGGATTGCTGGGAAATGATTGGCCATTCTAAGGGTCAAAATGTGGGCCACTATAAAACAATGTCCAAAATTGCTGTTCTTATTGGGGTTTTGCCTACCTTATGGAAGCATTTAGTGAATAGAATATTGTGGTGAAGTTGTATGTTGCATCTGAATACCCCTCACCTCACCCTCAACTTCCAAACATGAGAGAGAACCTGTGGAAGCCTTCAGTTGTCACAACAACTCAAAAAGGTGTTTAGTTTGTCCAGTCTGGGATATTGTAAAAAACATGGCAGATGACATTTCATACAGTTTAGATGTTTTTATATTCAATTTCTGCCAGTAGATCCCTTTCACCTAAATCATACACACTGGAACTTTATTGGCACAGTACCGTGTTGTAACAATCCTGTGAAACCTCAGCTTCATGTTCCATTAATAACTAGAATGGCACTCAGTAGAGCATTCATCTCCACTAAAGGCCCAATAATCCCCTCCTCAAGATCCATGAATTAATCCTTGGGAAATCAATGGAAATCAAACATTTGATGAAAACTTGATTACCTCCTTGGTGGAAGTAATCAAACTAAGAAACTGCTGATGAAGTTGTAAAGAAAGTAAAATCCAACTCCAACTCGCAATTGACTTGTTACAAAACACTGCTGTGGGTATTGTTGTTGTGATGGGGCAACAAAGAGTTGGAAATGTCCCATCATCATCACAGAGCAGGCCATGTCAAAAGAATGATAAAAAATAAATAAATGTTTTCTTGCCCAGATAAAGTAAAAAACTGTATTTTCCACTAAGGGGTGGTTGGACAAATATGTCAGGTGGAATGAGTAAACAAGTGTCCATCTTCAAACATTCACACAGAACATTGTGAACATTTAGAGCTGCAGGGTCTTCAGCTCTCCTTTATAGGGTCAGAATGAGCTGGAAGAGCAGTAATGCCACATCCCATCCCTGTGAGGTCAAAATAAGTGTTGCTGGCCCTGCAGAAGCAACTGGTCTATCCATCTCCCACTGTGTGAGCTGCAGGTATTCTTTTTGTCAGCCTGTCAGGGTGCAGGGTTACTGCCTTTACAGCAAGTTCTGATACCGGTTGCGATATGTCGAAACCAGAGAAAAGTCCAGAGGAATTGGCAAGAGGGTTAAACGAGTCAGCAGGAAGCGGCTCAAAAACAGTACCAGTAAGCTGGGAATGTGGGTTCT
The DNA here is from genome assembly GCF_949316205.1 of Platichthys flesus. Classification (NCBI taxonomy): domain Eukaryota; kingdom Metazoa; phylum Chordata; class Actinopteri; order Pleuronectiformes; family Pleuronectidae; genus Platichthys; species Platichthys flesus. The sequence goes on from NC_084957.1 coordinate 7,018,796, forward strand.
TCTGCTCAAATCTATTATTCTATATGTAGAATTATTGTGCATTTTCTTTCCTTGCAGCAGTTAACTGGTGCATTGAGGTTTGAGACTCATCCCTTAGGTAGATATGTCCACATTCTTCAATTTGTATGTATCCATCTTTCTTTAAAACCAGTAGGCATGTAATCAGATGATCCAAAATCACATTTTGTTTTTCTACTTTACATTATATCTGGGTTTTCTACTGGGCTTCAAACTTGGTTTAATTGTATTTTTCATTCTTGCTTTCACTAAGAACTGTTTCAAAAACATAATTACATTGATGCAATCATCCAGGCTTTACCAAACTGTATGTAGTATATCAGGTTAGATATTGATTTCAGTCCTTAATGAATGATTTATGTGAACAAATACTTCATAAATCAACCATGAATTAATTGAAATGTGCAAGATATAGTGTGACATCTATACACTGTTTATATTAAATAAAGGGAACAATTTAATCATACATCAGATCTTGAACGAATTATTCAAGTTGAAAATCTTTACTGATGTACATTGTATAATTAGCTCCCTTCATTTTTGTGAGCAGTATATATATATATATATATATATATATATATATATATATATATATATATATATATATATATATATATATATATATATATATATATATATATATATATATATATATATATATATATATATATATATATATATATATATATATATATATACACACATACAGACTCACATATACAACGGCCTATAGTGGGACCTGTGCTCACAGCCCAGCACAGCACGATTGGCATTCGCCAGAGAACACCAGAATTGGCAGGTCTACCACTGGCGCTCTGTTCTCTTCACAGATGAGAGCGGGTTCCCACTGAGACAGGCGTGAAAGAGTCTGGAGACGCAGTGGTGAACGTTATGCTGCCTGTAATATCATCCAGTATATGAATATATATAGGTTTCTGATCCATCATGCCAATAATGCTTACTTGAATTTAAAGCTTGCCTAAAACATGTATGTGGCACAACCTGAATCTGATCAGGTAGTGTAAGCATGGTGTGTCATTCTGAGGGACTAAAGAATGAAATCAGTTTATGAATGAACAGAGTTTTTAAAGGAAGAATGAAACAAACAATAATTCTCATTATCATGACAAGCACAATGTTCTTCTATAGAGATATCATTTCATTCTAATGCACATTTTCATGCATTTTACTGAGCAGGATCTTCTGGGTGGATGATAGTCTTATATACAGACCTGCTAACATAAAATGAAGTATCAGTAGATATGTATTATGGTATAAAGCTTTGTTTTATATACAGCTGATTTTAACATACTATATTACTTGGCCTGTTAGCAGCCTTAAAATGGGACATTTTGTATAAACAGAACATTTGTTATTTTAATTAAAGAGGGATGCTCTTAGATTGATATACTCCTCACACTTTAATGAATGCGTTCAGCACTGCCTGAGTGTGGGCAGCAGATGCCAATCTCCTTTTCTCAGGCCATGACCTTTTCTTTGACAACATGAATACTACATGCATCTGCCTGCTAAAGTTGTGAGTAATTCAACAGAGGCCTCGCAGGTTTCTGTGGGACTACTATTCAATTGCACAGACTGCTGACTGAAATCTGCTGGTCATGCCTTGGTTTGTTCAGTCAAATAACTAATGATCTTAAGATGCAAGTCTGCTATTCAGCAAAGACAGAGAGAAAAGAAAAAGTGTATAATACAGAGATGGGGAGTTGTGAAAGCAACAACGGGTGAGTCAGTTTTGTAGGTGAGGATGATGAACAGCAGCAGATAAACTAATATGGGCCTGATATTACTCTGCCCTCTGTGACTTGTCAGTCAAACTGTCAACATTGCTTCATGTCTCACTCAGGCCAATCTACTGCCAACATATTGTCACAAGTTCTTATTTTTAACCAAGGCACAAAAGGAACCCTCCAGCTTGGTCAAGATACTTTTTGGCAAAGTGAAAGAGGGACTGAAGCCTCAGGGCTGTTTGTCCATTTCTGCTGTGACGAGGAAGCCCAATTTATCCAGTGGAAAGTAAAAAATGATCTCTATTACTGTGGCGTGCAAGAACATTTGCAGCAAAACAACCTTTTGTGCAGCGTGCAATGACAAGCAATTTAATTTTCATGTCCCAGAGCTTAAAAAAAGCGGTCACATTTCAACAAATACTATTCAAGATGCCATTCCTAAATTGTACAGGTGGTATAATTTGGCTGGATGTGATAATCCTACATTGTGTCATTTGTATCATGTCTGGAACAGAGTGAGTTCCACTAACATCAAATTCAGTTACTATTCCAACAAAAGGTGTTGATATGTTGACTTGTTCTCAAAATGAATTCCTTACGGTTGTAAAAAAAAAGCAGAGTAAACAGAGTGGAGGCAAACATGCACAATGTTTAGTTAAAGTGAAAATACACTGTCGCTATTTTCTGTTACTTTGTGTTGATTCTTTAAACAGTATTTAAGTATTATTCAATAACTGCACAGCAAAGATTGGTGCTGGACTGATTACTGTAGCTTTATTAAGTATTTTTATGATTTACATGTGCTATTGTTTTAATTCATGTTTTTAAATCATGGTAATAATTGGTAGCCAGTAACCCCCACAGGTTACACAAGTCATCCCATGAAGATGATAACAAACATTGGGGGAAATCACCCAGTCATGACTGCTGGACATGAACAGATTAAACACAAACTTATCAAGTCAAGTTGTTTGTAGACACACTTTTGCATTTCTCCTTCTGTTGATGCAGTGGTAAAGGAAAATGCAGCTAATAGAGAATGACATTTTAAATGAAGGGCTGGGGGCATTTAAGTGCTGCAGGGACTTGATGAATTTATGTTAGTACATAATTTCACTCTAGATGAATTGAGCTTCGACTGCCATCTAGAGGCGCACTGACTCATACAACATAAAGAGCAGCCTACAATTTACATTTTCACATAATCAATGAATCTCTGCCATGGCTCTTCCCCAAAGACAAGAGCCTTATTTTAGAAGAGATACATCGGTTTCTATACATCAAATGCAGATATGAATTACTGCACCTTACTTAATTCTACATGAATGAAAACTTTTAATGTCCTTTTAAGTAACTAGTTTAGAAAGCCACAAGGGATTATAGACAATTTAATGAACAACAACAACATTGCTGCTGTGCTACAGAACTGTACCTGTCATAGGGTCAAACAGCTGGTTGGCTTCTAGGTCAGTGAAGGTGGAGAAGCAGCAAGGGCACCGAAAGGAAGCACGGTTGGTGGAGTCTCGCTCATCTGTCTCAATGCGCCGTCGCATGTGATCCAATTTATACTTGACCACATTGACCAGTACCCTGTAAAATCAGATCGACAAATGTTGTTGACTGCAACCTATTGACATTAAAGGATTTGGTTACTTTAAGGTGTTTGACAATAGAACATTACAGTGATGAACTCCATAGCCATTTTTAGATATCAACTCCAGAAAAGGTCCAGACCCATTTTTCCATATATTTTCCAGAGTTTGCCTTTCATTACAGGTTGGGTAAGACGAGTGCACAACAACAGGAAAATATCCAGAACATTTGGTCCAAAGGTGGCATCAGGAGGAGCATGCAGGGGACAGGACAAGACAATGTGTAAATCAAATGTTTTGGTTTACAACACATCGACCCAAGTTCGGCCTTAGCACCCAAAACTCTAAAAATCTCTTTTCAAGTATGTGCGTGTGTTTTATATTTGTATGGCACCTCGTTTTCATCCTTAGACATTAGTATTATTTTTGTTTCCTTCAGTTTTGCACGGGTAAAGTGTTAGAAACATCATCAACATTTTCCTTCTCTATGCTCAAAGGAGCTCACTTGAATATGTTTGCAGAAAAACAGATTTCTGAATAAAGATTAGATTTTATCTATTAGCTAGTAATTTGGAAGATTTACAAGTAATTGCTGTGTTTAAGTGCTTAAATTGCTTGTGCTTTTTTTGGCGGTTGACAAAACATATTAGTATCCGCATAGTGGATATTCAATGGCACCAGATGTACCACGGCCTTCTGAAAGTGTTGTGGTATTACAACTCCTGACGCATCGCCTTCAGCCACAATAAAACTCCACCTGTCAGCAGGAGGTGTTTAAGACACTCTTCATTATCTGCAATAAAAAAACTTGTAAAAAAATAACCACCTGTAGTTGATGAAGTAGTAGTTGTGTCGCGTCGTCTTGCCATCAGATGCCGTCTCCACTCGCATGCGGCACTTGACTACCTTGTCTGCCTTCAAGGTGTTGAGCACCGAGCGCAGCTGTTTACGGTCAAACTTGAGAAGCTCCAGCATATCCTCCTCGCGTACGCATGGATTGCGGATAAGCACATCCAGGGCCAAGGCATGCTCCACTTCGTAGAAACCCCTCACAACCTGCTTGGCCAACCGCTTGAGTGCGGCGGGAACCTCCGTCAATAGATCTGGTTCAATCATCTTCTGCTGGCAAAAGAAAAGAACCCTCTGAATAAAGATGGAATGCAACTGTCTTGTATGAAGATATGAGGCAGCAGGCAGGAACTTTAGACACGAGTACTCAAGACACACATATATATATATATTAATAGGTAAGTAACATTAATCACTTAAGCTGTTTTCAGACATGTCCTGCTGAGGGACTCTGGAGAATTGCACAACACAGTGGGGGAGATTCTCAGCTCAGACACATTCACAACAGCAACACATTCTCCACAGGATTCAGGTGAGGGGTGGTGTAGCAGGCAGAGGCAGGATGTAATATATTATTCCACTGCGACGATCAAGTGACTTTGTTTACAGCACATCAAAACCGGCTCCAGCTCTCATCACCACAAACTCTTTTCACATCTTTCTTTGTGTCTTTTCACGTTTACTGCTCTGCTTTTTCATCCTGAGATATTCATTTTTCTTCTTTTAGTTATTGTTGATGTAAATGAGATATAATGAGCAGCAATACTAAACTAAAAAGGTAGAGATGAACATCTTTTCTACTAAGATCTTCACGTTCACGTTATCCCATCATATAAGAGGATTTGCTTCATTTAATTAGTATTACTAATAATATTAATAAGAAACATTACGAGGACACCTCACAGTGTATCATGAATAAAACACATGAGCAGTTAAAGTAAAATCAATTGTTATAAATCAGATAAGGAAACACAAACACCTTCATTACCACATATGTGACACGAGAATAGCGAACAGTAAAACCAGGGTTAACGTTGTGAGGCACAGAAATCCTCCAGTACACCATTAGTGCGTCAAAGTACTAATTTAAAAACATCTGTTAAAGTGTAAGATACCCTTTAAACCTGTCCAGTTGCTTTAAGCTCAGATATTACGACGCTAATGCTAATAGAGAACACTGACAGCTGAGCTAAACTGACTCTAAACTGTGTAAACTTATTGCTAGCTTACCTTACTTACTTACACGAAGTACTATTGATGCTGGAACCATATTCGGCTAATGACGTTGTGACTTATTTTGACATTATCTTTTACTTCCAGCTTGCTAATGCTACCTAACGATAACTTTCAGATGCAGCCAACGTGAGGTGCTGTTAGCAGAAGACCGTGAACAAACTAACTCGCAACTTCTTACCCGGCTCTCTCCTTGTGTCCCAACAGGACGTGAGCACACAGCTGCACCTTCTCTCAGATATCTCAGTCCACACGCTGACGTTCGTTTCACACAAACTCAGCTGAAACACAGTTACACATCTCAGGCTGTTAGCTTCTGAAGATAGCTAGCATGCTTCATGGCGTCACAGGAACAACCCGGAAGATAAACCCGAAACCCCACAAAAGAAAAAAAAGGTTCAGCTGAATTCCGATTGGCCGAGGAAGAAAGTACGCATTTTATAGCCAATAGACGTGGTGGTTAGTTTTTTTTGCAACCAATCAGGTTCTAGGTTGAAGGAGGGTTTTTCACTGTTTACTTCCGGGACGCCGCTGTAGCTAAAGATGGCTTCTCTGGACAGAGTGAAGGTTTTAGTTTTGGGAGACTCCGGTAAGTTATTGGGCATTTTGACAGTTCAGAATCTTATACAATCGTGTTCGCCTATTTTAGTCAAATGTTAACTTGTGTTTGGAAGAAGTTGGACGTGTGTCTCACTCCTCTAAGCCTAAATGTGTCAACCTGAACTCTTGTCAACAGTCTGTTTCAGTGGCTGTGTAAAGCTACTCTAAGCTACATTAGCTACATTAACTTATTATACTGTTGTTTGCTATAAGACAGAGAAACACTAATAGTTTAAAGTTCATCGAAACACATTTGCCCGTCTATGTTGCAAATATATTATATTAAATATAAATATATTTACTGATGCTCTACAGAGACTACGATTTTGTTTAACTGACGAGCTCATTCACTAGAGGCTTGTTATCACTGTCTTCAAAATGCCACTGAATGTGTGAGCTATTGTGTTGAAGAGTCATATTATCAGTCATCTAACCATATTTCATGTTTTCTGAAGGTGTGGGCAAATCCTCCCTGGTCCATCTTCTGTGTCAGAATCAGGTGCTGGGAAATCCATCATGGACTGTTGGTTGCTCGGTGGATGTTCGGGTACGTAGAGATCAAATCTAATAGTATAAGTATCTAGTATAAGTATAGACATGCGTTACACTGACTTGATAATGTATATATATATATATTTATGGTAAATAAAGTTCAGTTACACGTTTTGCCACCGATTTAATGTAATTTCAAGTTTGACATTTTCATTAAACGACAGGTTCAAGACTATAAAGAGGGAACCCCGGAGGAGAAAACCTACTATATTGAGCTGTGGGATGTCGGAGGATCTATCGGCAGTGCCAGCAGCATCAAAAGCACCAGAGCCGTCTTCTACAATTCAATTAATGGTAAAGTTAATTTTCATTAGAAACCAATGTCTTAAGTATCTGAAATGAACGTAATGATTAATCTATGATCTGTCATTTTCTGGATTATTCTAGGAATTATACTGGTGCATGATTTGACGAATAAGAAATCCTCTCAGAACCTTTACCGCTGGTCACTAGAAGCTTTGAATAAGGATTCGTCTCCAACAGGAGTCATTGTCTCAAACGGGTAAGCAGACGTGTATTTTTGGTTTTCTCTATATGGAATACACAAACACCAATAAGTAACTGTAAATGTTGTCACTGGCGACTTCCCTCTTTTTTCTTCTTTCTTGCAGCAGTGACTATGATAGAGAGCAGTTTGCTGAGAACCCAGTGCCTTTGCTGCTGATTGGCACCAAGTTTGACCAGATCGCAGACAACAAGCGAAATGAAGTTCTCACCCGAACAGCCTTTCTCTCTGAAGACTTCAATGCTGAAGAGATTAATCTGGTAGATTAACATTCATTCACACAAGCTCTGACCTTAAGGCCCTGTCTAATGCTAAATCTGTTACTTTGCTGGCTTCACCTTTGTGTTAAAATAACAGCTCTTAGGCATTTGGACATAGGTCAGAAATGTTCCACAAGAACATTGTTAAACTATAACTAATACTCGGTCACAAAAGAATGCGTCTCTGTGTATTCTTTTAAAGTTTGAGGGAGTCTGGCGACACCTAGTGGAAGTCTCAGCAGACAGCCGTAAAAAATTACAATTTGAACTAAGCCTGTTGCTGATGTGTAGTGATGTTTTCCCAGGACTGCACTAACCCCAGATACCTGGCTGCAGGCACATCGAATGCAGTGAAGCTGAGCAGGTTCTTTGACAAGGTGAGAGTTCTTCAATGTGACACACAGCTGTATAGACACTTCCTTTACAATATACACAGTATGTAAAGTTACATTTAGTTTAAATTGTGCATGTGCTCTGTATAATAATGTGATGATGATGCTTTGCTCAAATGATGGTGTTATATTGAGGGTAGACCAATACTTATAGTTGCTGAAGTGAATGTCAAAGTGAATATTACTGTTCAAAATATTCCAAAATATCAACTGTGACTTCATCAACTTGGCCTAGTTTAAAGGTTTACCAAAGTAAAAGAATAACGATTAAAAACACGTAGTTTGTAAACTGTGTCTGACATTTAATTACATATTTAATTGATCTTATTAAGTTTGTATCAATATAAGGTTTAATTGATGTGGTTTGTAAATTTGTTCGTCAAGTTTAACTCAAAAACTCTGTTAACAGGTCATAGAAAAGAGATATTTCACAAGGGATCCAAGTCAGGTGAGTTTTCAGACTTTATTGATTTTAGAAACGACGTAATGAGAACTGAGAGGTCATTTAAGGTGAGCTGTTTCTTGTAAACATTTTGTTTCCTCTCTCTGCAGATGACAGGTTTCACTGACAGAAAGCGCTTCAACTTCAAAAGTCTGCACTATGACTGATGAGGCTGGAGCTCTGCAGCGGTTGATCAGAGTGCATGTGTGGGCTCCTCCACCACGACCACCACACTCACTGAGATACTTTCGATATCTGCCCTCTTCTGCTACACCACCATTTCTCCCTCACGCCATTCAGTCTTACACACACTTTCACCCAGAAATGACTCAGAACTATGCTGCTGACAAGAGAGTTTTTAAATGAGTTCAAGAAATAAATTTGTACAGAGTTGACAAAACATGCACAAGGATTTTTCAAAAAAGGAAGTTGCAGGAATGAAAAGACAAGCTTGAGCAATGTATGAAAGGACAAAGGCACATTCTATAACTGTGCAGCAGGATGTAAGGTTGAATATATTCTCCAAATTCTTCTTCTTTTTAATAAGAGCAACTGTGATATATTTTTTTCCATACCTCTGCACAACATTCACAAGTACCAGTTTCCTTTTTCAGGCTAAATTAATTTAAATTTCGCTAATTTATTAAGCTGCGTAAATAATCAAGTGAAGAAAGGGATAACTTCTTGGCCTCAGAATAGTGGCTCATATAACATTCCCCTACCCCTGCATGGTTTTCTTGATCCAGGGAAGAAAGAAGTGTAGGTTCATGAAGACATGGGGATACTCAGTATTGTCGCAGTCATTCTCTGCAGTATAAGCTGTGATACCCTGAAGTTTGCTTTTGCAGATCAGCGGTCCGCCAGAATCCCCCTGCACGGAAAAGGCAACAGAAACACTTGATTGTGGAAAGAGTGCTCTTGATGAATTAAAGAAATTATTTGTGACATGTTGTATCGTTGCATTATTGTTGTTTTCTGTTAAATTACCTGGCAAATTCCTCCCTTCTTTTTGTCAAACTTGGTGCATATCATTTGATTAGTAAAGAAGTATTCCTGCCAGATTCGTTTGCATTCCTCGGGGAGTTCAATCTTCTCAGTGGTTTCCCTCAGTACATCTGAGGCCGGCCCGTTAGCTGCTGTTCGGCCCCAGCCACTAACGACACATGTTACTTTGGAGGGGGGTTTCTTTTGCTTCTTCGGTAATCCAATGGGCTTCACATATTTGTTCAGTTTTGCTTTGTTTTTTAACTGTAAGAAAACAGAGCATCATTATTTATTGTGCCTTTAAAGATTATGAAAGCTTCTGTTGGACTTGACATTGTGTGTGTGTGTGTGTAGCCCTGAGTGGTTTGTATCCTCTTCATGCAACACTGAGGTTTTTAAGTAAAGTGTGTCATCCTCAACCGGTTCAGTGCAAATGTGTGAAAGTCTTAAACCCTTCATGAGACAGGGTGACAAAATGAAACTTGCACCATGATGCTAACAGCTACAAAAAGACTTTACAGAGACACAGATTTTCTGTTTTAACACTTCAGATCAATTTTAATATGGATTTTTACACAGTTTTACCTTGAGAAGCATGATGTCATAATCATGTTGTCCAATGTACTCTGGATGTGAGAAGTAATCTGCCACTTCAAGATTCTGCTGAGTTTTTTCTGTCTTTCTTATGTTGTGTCCGCCGAGCACCACCATCATCGCCATCGTAGAGCTGTCGAACCGGGGGACAAAATATTATATCAAGTTATTATGAAGTTATCATGATTACATAGTTAAATAATTAAAACACTTTATTTATATAAATTTAAGGTGCTTCAACTTTAAAATTAATAAAGGCAAACAATTAAAAAGCAAATAAGGAACCATTAAAGGGACTAAAACACTGAAGGTGAAGTCTACCATCAAAACAACTTGAATTACAAAAGGAACTAATGGTGGAGGACAAATACCATTTATTATTAAAAAACTACAGTAATGACAGACAAACGCATGTATGTAATAATATAAATTACACAACATATATGTTTGTCATTTGAAAAGTAATCATCAGCCACTCCTTTGTAAATTATATAATTAATTATGTACACCTCTGACTTGTACCTCTAATTGAAAGTTAGCTGTGATGGAGCAATTGTCCAAAATGCACTCACTCGTTGCAGTGAGCTGATGTCAGAACAAAGTCGTCCCGGACGAGGATCCCGCCACATGAGTGTTGTCCATGAAACTGGAGTGAAGCCATGTAGGGTCTGGAATGAGGCTTTGAAACTTTACCACCGAAGATGCTGCTCTCAGTCGCCCCTGATATTAAGAAAGTGGGGAAATTAAAAGACAGATTACAAAATACTAAATCATCAGCCATCAAGTTATTATAGGATGAATATAAATCTAGGCATTAAAAGGTTTGTTAAAATCAGCTGTGATCCCTTAAAATGTATATTATTTGCAAATGATTAAGTTTCTTCCAGCAATAATTTAGAAATTTAATCATCTTACCATTTAGAGAGAACAACTGAATGAAAAATACGATGCCGAAGGTTTGAATCATTGTCCCTGTGCAGAGGTACAAGCTGAACAGTGTGACTGGGGCTGCACAGCCCATCTCTTATACCTTCCAACCTGACAAAGGAGGTGTGAAAAACATCGACCAGAGGTGTTGTCTCCTGCAAGAGTGAGACCCCTTTACCAAAACCAGTTCAAACTGTCAAGTTTCTAAATTATCTTAATGTGGGACGCAGTGTTTAAACTCATGCTTGATGACTCTTTATCTATTTTAATCTAATGGAAAAGTTCATGGAAGGAGGTTAATGCCCAAGTGGAAATGCGGTCACATTAACCACAATGAAAAATATCTCTCCAGCTCGCACACACACACACAAAATGTTCTCATTTCTATGCCGTGATCTTTGCCAACCGTAATGAATTTGACCTTTTTTCAAAAGTCAGACCAAAATATTTAGATGTATTTTACTCTGGAGACCGGAAGTTATAAATTGCAATAATAAAGATCTCTGTTACCACGTCTAGAAGCACGTGGTCCAAAAAATTTTGCCCATTCAACTTTTATTGTGAAGTGGAAGATGTATAATTTATTATCGTCAGCACTTATTCTAGCGATGTGAGGTGAAAGGTTAGTGTTTGTTACAGAAAATGTAACTGTTGTGTTAGTGCACCCTGATGGAGGTTAGTTGTTCCTCCCACACAGTCAGACAGAACCGTGTACAGCTCACTGGTGGAGCTGGTATTCACAAGTACAGGGGATGTTAGGCCTGGTGCTCAAAAATAATCAGTAGACCACGCGGAGGAGATGGATGTCTGCTTTGACACAATGGGTTGCAGGTGGTATGAATTTGGGTTTTAAACACCAGCCCCTTATTTTGTTGGAACCATACTTGAAGCAGTGGACTAGTGGCAGAAAGTTGGACTATGGGCAGAAAATCCAACGTTGGTCTCTGGTTCGACTCCACGGAGTGACAAGAAATAAAAAAAACAAAAAACATGGAAGGACAACACCTGGATCTGCTCCCCACTATCAAAGTGCCTGCCCCACCCCACTGTCTAAGTGCCCCTGAGCAAGGCACCTTACTCCCCTAACGCGTGCATGGCTGCCCACTGCTCTGTGTGTTCACCAGATGGGTCATAGCAGAAAACAAATTTCCCCCCTTGCATGTTGTGTGTGGGTGCATGTGTGTGGGACCAATAAATGTGTCTTGTATCTCAAAAGTAGTGGTATAATATAAGTGTAGACATATATTACACTGACTTGATAGTATATATCTATATATTTGGTAATAAAAGTGCAGTTTCATGCTTTCCTACCGATTTAACGTTTGACATTTTCATTTAACGACAGGCACAGAAACTAATACTTTTTTCTAAAATTAGATACCAATTAGCAATTTTAAATGTTTTCACTGGGGACATCCCTCTTTTTCCTTCTTTCTTGCAGCAGTGACTATGATAGAGAGCAGTTTGCTGAGAACCCAGTGCCTTTGCTGCTGATTGGCACCAAGTTTGACCAGATCGCAGACAACAAGCGAAATGAAGTTCTCACCCGAACAGCCTTTCTCTCCGAAGACTTCAATGCTGAGGAGATTAATCGGGTAGATTAACATTCATTCACACAAGCTCTGACCTTAAGGCCCTGTCTATTATTACATCTGTTACTTTGCTGGCTTCACCTTTGTGTTAAAATAACAGCTCTTAGGGATTTGAACATAGGTGAGAAATGTTCCACAAGAACATTGTTAAACTATAACTAATACTCGGTCACTAAAGATTGTATCTCTGTGTATTATTTGAAAATTTGAGGGACTTTGGCGACACCTAGTGGAAGTCTCAGCAGACAGCCGTGCATTTCAAAAGATGCCATCGTTACAATTTGAACTAAGCCTGCTGCTGATGTGTAATGCTGTTTTCCCAGGACTGCACTAACCCCAGATACCTGGCTGCAGGCACATCGAATGCAGTGAAGCTGAGCAGGTTCTTTGACAAGGTGAGAGTTCTTCAATGTGACACACAGCTGTATAGACACTTCCTTTACAATATACACGGTATGATTAAGATTAAGATTAGTTTAGTTATACCAAACACATGCACAACACACTCATGCAATGGTAGGTAAATTTAACCTCTGCATTTAACCCATCTGTGTGCAGGACACACAGAGCAGTGAGCGACCATGTACGGGGCTCGGGGAGCAGATGTTGGGGGAGTAAGGTGCCTTGCTCAGGGGCACTAGACAGGGTAGGGAGACTCTTGGATTTTTGGACAGATCAATCCAGGTTAGTCTTTTGTTGTCTCTCCGTGGAGTCGAACCAGAGACCTTCTCTGCCCATAGTCCAAGTTTCTGCCACTAGACCACCGCCTCTCAGAAAAGTTAATATTGCTTATACTGTGCTCTGTATAGCTATGTGATGATGATGCTTGGCTAAAATGATGGTGTTATATTGAGGGAAAATCAATACTTTTAGTTGGTGAAGTGAATGTTGGAGTGAATAATACTTTTCAAAATATTCCAAAAAATCATGACTGTGACTTCATCATCTCGGCCTAGTTTCAAGGTTTCCCAAATTGAATAATAATAACGATTAAAAACAGGTTTGTAACTTGTGTCTGACATTTAATTACATTTAACCTTTTTGATTGATCTGAACAAGTTTGTTCTTCAAAAATATAAGGTTTAATTGATTGATTTTTCCGTCAAGTTTAACTCAAAAACTCTGTTAACAGGTTATAAAAATAGATATTTCACAAGAGATCCAAGTCAGGTGAGTTTTCAGACTTTATTTTGGGCTCCTCCACCACGACCACCACACTCACTGAGATACTTTCGATATCTGCCCTCGTCTGCTACACCACCATTTCTCCCTCACGCCATTCAGTCTTACACACACTTTCACCCAGAAATGACTCAGAACTATGCTGCTGACAAGAGAGTTTTTAAATGATTTAAAGAAAGAAATTTGTACATAGTTGACAAAAGTTGCACAAGGATTTTTCAAAAAAGGAAGTTGCAGGAATGAAAAGACAAGCTTGAGCAATGTAAGCAGGATGTAAGGTTGAATATATTCTCCAAATTCTTCTTCTTTTTAATAAGAGCAACTGTGATTTTTCTTTCCCATACCTCTGCACAACATTCACAAGTACCAGTTTCCTTTTTCAGGCTAAATTAATTTAAATTTCGCTAATTTATTAAGCTGCGTAAATAATCAAGTGAAGAAAGGGATAACTTCTTGGCCTCAGAATAGTGGCTCATATAACATTCCCCTACCCCTGCATGGTTTTCTTGATCCAGGGAAGAAAGAAGTTCAGGTTCATGAAGACATGGGGATAATTAGGCTTTTTGCAGTCATTCTTGAAAGTATAAGCTGTGATACCCTGAGGTTTGCTGTTGCAGATCAGCGGTCCGCCAGAATCCCCCTGCACGGAAAAGGCAACAGAAACACTTGATTGTGGAAAGAGTGCTCTGAAGGAATTAAAGAAATCATTTGTGACATGTTTCATTATTGTTGTTTTCTGTTAAATTACCTGGCAAATTCCTCCCTTCTTTTTGTCAAACTTGGTGCATATCATGTGACTAGTAAAGAAGTATTCCTGCCAGATATGTTTGCATTCCTTAGGGAATTGAATCTTCTCCGTGGTTTCCCTCAGTACATGTGAGGCCGGCCCGTTAGCTGCTACATAGCCCCAGCCAGCAACGACGCATGCTACATTGGCAGGTGTTTTCCCGTGTTTCTTCGGTAATCCAATGGGCTTCACATATTTGTTCAGTTCTGCCTTGTTTTTTAACTGTAAGAAAACAGAGCATCATTATTTATTGTGCCTTTAAAGATTATGAAAGCTTCTGTTGGACTTGACATTGTGTGTGTGTGTGTGTAGCCCTGAGTGGTTTGTATCCTCTCCATGCAACACTGAGGTTTTTAAGTAAAGTGCGTCACCCCCACATCCTCACCCGCCTCAGTGCAAATGTGTGAAAGTCTTAAACCCTTCATGAGACAGGGTGACAAAATGAAACTTGCACCATGATGCTAACAGCTACAAAAAGACTTTACAGAGACACTGATTTTCTGTTTTAACACTTCAGATCAATTTTAATATGGATTTTTACACAGTTTTACCTTGAGAAGCATGATGTCATAATCATGTTGTCCAATGTACTCTGGATGTGAGAAGTAATCTGCCACTTCGAGATTCTGCTGAGTTTTTTCTTTCTTGCTTATGTTGTGTGCACCGAGCACCACCATCATCGCCCTCTGAGATCTGTCGAACCGGGGGACAAAATATTATATCAAGTTATTATGAAGTTATCGAGGTTACATAGTTAAATAAAATTACACTTTATTTATATATTTAAGGTGAATCAAGTTAAAATTGAAAAAAGCGAACAATTAAAAAGCATTTGTCCAAAATGCACTCACTCGTTGCAGTGAGCTGATGTCAGAACAAAGTCGTCCCGGACCAGGATCCCGCCACATGAGTGGTGTCCATCAAACTGGAGTGAAGCCATGTAGGGTCTGGAATGAGGCTTTGAAACTTTACCACCGAAGATGCCGCTCTCAGTCGCCCCTGATATTAAGAAAGTGGGAAAATTAAAACACAGAATACAAAATACTCAATCATCAGCCATCAAGTTGTTATAGGATGAATATAAATCTAGGCATTAAAAGGTTTGTTAAAATCAGCCATGATCCCTGAAAATGTATATTATTTGCAAATGATTTAGTTTCTTTCAGCAATAATTTAGAAATTGAATCATCTTACCATTTAGAGAGAACAACTGAAAGAAAAATATGATGCTGAAGGTTTGAATCATTGTCCCTGTGCAGAGGTACAAGCTGAACAGTGTGACTGGGGCTGCACAGCCCACCACTACCACCTTCCAACCTGACAAAGGAAACTGTGAGTAGGTGTGAAAACATCAACCAGAGGTGTTGTTTCCTGCAAGAGTGAGACCCCTTTACCAAAACCAGTTCAAACTGTCAAGTTACTAATGACCTTGATGTGGGACGCAGTGTTTAAACTCATGCTTGATGAGTCTAAGAGCAATCATGGAAGGAGGTTAATAATCAAGTGGAAACATGGTCACATTAACCACAATGAAAAATATCTCTCCAGCTCGCACACGCACACACATAATGTTCTCACCTCTATGCCGTGTTCTTTGCCAACCAAAGTTAATTTGACCTTTTTCAAAAGAGAGACTTAAATGTTTAGATGTATTTTACTCACGAGACCGGACACACATCTCCAGCAGACCTGTCCTGTGTCCTTTGTGGATTTCAGGACCCTGGTGCAACATCTGACGAAGGATTATTGATTATTTAAGCCATTAATATATGCTTTTGATAGTTAAAGTGTTGTTTACAACAAATAAAATACATTTAAATACAAGGCCACACATACCTAGTCTTCGTGTCCTTATAACCCTTCACACTGTATTTTTTATGAACTGGAATGTTCAGGAAGAATCAACCAGTTCCAGAGGTTTGATTTTATCAATATTCCACAACAGGGTGAGTCTGTTGTGCTGAATGGATCTGAGACAATAAAACCGTCCCAGAGGGATTACAAAGGGGAAGGAAGTAGAGGGGAATTACAGTCTCGGAGCCTCAAGGGTCAAATAAACCGGGGTCAGGAAGGTTTGATCAACTTAAGATAAGGGTAAAGGGCCTTGTAAGGTGAGTTTAAGATGAAAGGGGAAGACATGAGGCAGAATATACAGACAGGGAGTTGAAAAAGATGAAACAGGAGGGGGTTAAACATCAATTAACACAAATATGCTATAATATCTTTTATGAATATATATTGAATTTATGGTTTATAAAAACGTCAGGACAGGACTTATGATGATGGCCTTAAATTGCAATAATAAAGATCCCTGTTACCAGGTACAGAAGCACGTGGTCAAAATTATCAGCCCATTCAACTTTTATTGTGTGGAAGATGTTTCATTTGTTATCGTCAGCACTTATTCAAGTGATGTGAGGTCAATGGTTAGTGTTTGTTACAGAAAATGTAACTGTTGTGTTAGTGCACCCTGATGGAGGTTAGTTGTTCCTCCCACACAGTCAGACAGAACAGTATACAGCACACTGGTGGAGCTGGTATTCACAGGTACAGGGGATGCAGACGAGCCAGTAGACCACACGGAGGAGATGGATGTCTGCTTTGACACAGTGGTTTGGAGGTGGTATGTAAGTCTGTACACAACAATACGGAGCCTAACAACCTGAGAACAAACAGTGTCAGGAGGCATCTATAGCTTATAGTCAAGTCGGCTTCAGTCAATCAATCAGCATCATGTTACAAGACCATGTGGTCCCGGCACTTTGGTTGAGATTTTACAAACACACACACATCAGAAAAACACTCATGCTGTCCATCAGTGTCAAACCTCATTCACTTCATCACAGATTCATTTTTAAACCAAACAAACTACTCTGATTTGGCCTTTGCAGTCCCTCTCCTGCAGCACCTGCGGGTGCAGAACAGACAGCATTTCAGTGTCGCCCACAGAACAGTCAGGAGGATGAGGAGAATGAAGCCGAAGACGTCCAGGCTGTGGTACTGGATCCAGTTCAGTTCGTGTGCAGCCACTCTCAGGTGCGCTGCTCCTTTGTGTCTAATGACGAACTCGGTCCAGAAGACAGCCAGGTCCAGAGGCGCGACGGGACGGTCATGGTGTATCTGAGACAGCTCCGTTATCTTCTCTTTGTAACTGGGGAGGAGTGGAAGTAAAAAGTCAAGAGTATGATCTCCACCTTGTGATTATCATTCATCAATTTATTTACTGAACTGAGTAGTGATGCAGACGATTCATGTCTAGCTGAAGATTGAATGACAGCACCCAAGGGGACCTCGTTCTTTTTTTTATAAACACACAAAAGTTTACATTGCTCACCAGACACTTTTGTGCATGCAGCGAGAAGCACACTTTCACCTGAGTGGTTGTTCGCCCTAATTAACATGTAGTTGTCTTACCTTTTATTTTTGAGGATTTTATTCAATGCAGCCAATAGTTTGTCACTGGTCACGTCATAGATAGCGAGCGTCTCTGCGGCACCACGCGTCACCATGCGGAGCCCGTTGTCTCCCTGCTCGGCAAACAGCGGGAACATCAGCATGGGCACAGCGTTACAGATCCCCTCGTAGACACTGTGGCTCCCTCCATGCGTGAGGAACAGTCTAGCCTTGGGATGAGCTGAGGAGCAGAGGAAAAGTCAAAGTTAAAGGTCAATATCATATGTCACTATATACAATCATTTAAATTAAACTCCAAGAATGTATCAAATGATTTTCAAAAGAAAAGAAATACGTTCTGGATAAAACTTGACACACCAAGGAGATCTTTCTGAGGGAGCCACTTCATCAGTTTGACGTTTTTGGGTAAACCCTTAGGTGGGTCTCCGGCATATCTCCACACAACCTGCAAAATAAATAATATCTCTTGATGTGCCGAGACTTTGAAATGGAGTTTGTTGACATTAAGGCAAGGCAGGGGACAAAGTCCTACGGTTGAACCAGATTAGAGCCTAGATAAAAAAATCTCTAGCTGGCCAATGTGTAAATGTTTGTACTAGGTGCTTAGAAAACTTTACATACAAAGAGTGTTACCATTAAGGTAGAGCTGATAAAGGCAAGCTGTGACTTCATGTATGAACTTTATTGTTACCCTTTGAGGAATTTGCCGGAAAGCATCTAGGAAGTGTTGAGCCTTTTCCTGGGGCATGTCGGGCAGCATTGAGCCCAGGGTGAAAATAATAAATCCATCATCTCCTGAGCCTTGGACAAACTCCTCCAAGTCCTGCAGGGAGGTGGAAGAAGACACAAAGAGTCACTCAAAAGGTGTATGAAATACCAAGTTAGTCGTACGTTCTTAATAACAGGTCATCTTCTTTACAGTAGTAAAGTAGACACTTTTAAGCAGACAATGATGTCACTTTTAAAAAATTAAACCATTTGTTTGTTTTTTTGTCAAATTGCAGTTAAAAAATTGTGTTGATATAGCTTGTGCATTTTTATTGGAACAAACTTCATTTGTATGCTTCCCGTCGAAGTGTTTTTTTTTAAGTTGGTCCCACTTTTTTGAGTCAATACAACAAGCTTAAAGATGCATCAGTTGATTTTGGGACATGGGGTCAGACAAAGCTAAACAACACCTCTGAAGGGAATATAATGTCGCCTCGCAATGTTATTTTAGCCATAACGTTAGCAAAGAGTTACCTATTTACACATCAAGCAGATCTGGGGCAACATAAGGAATCATGAGGTGTCGTGTTTTTGGCTGTGAGGTGAATCACTCTCTCTTTTTAGCTCTGATTTTGGTCTCAACCCACCATATGCATTAATTTATGGCTAACTTTGTCAGTAAGGGATTTATTTGACCTTTCCCCTGTTTGTTGTTACCTGTTGCTGCTGGACACATTGGATAAGGAGATCAGAATCAGCAGGACATGCAACTGAAAACAAGTTTGAAAGCTGCACAAAGTCGTCCCTGAGAGTAATTTGAGCAGTTCCGGAGATTTTCCGAAATTTTTTGTAGATGTAAGCATTAGTCAGACTTAAGAAAAAGCAAAGTATATGTGATTCTCCAAAAGTGAAACCAGATGTGCTGCATGCTTGTTTACTCTGTCAGACTTTCTTTACATACTCACAGCTGGCAGGGAAGCGTTCTTCTTCTTCTCTGCACAGTTGATGCCTCCGATTAAGACCATGTTCGGCAGGAGAGGTCTTGGCCAATCCAAAGTAAATTCATTTCTGATGAGCCAGAGAGCCCCATGACTGAGAAGAGTCCTGTAGTCCATGTTGTTTCCCAAGTACTTGCTGACTATCTCATCGTAGTGGCCATAGAGTAAGCTGCACTGGTAGGACTCCACAACAGTCATGGCCATGTTTATGACTCTCTGCGGGAAGGTCATGATGTCTGTATAACCCGAGTACGGCACAGGGATGTATGAAGGAGGACTGGGGCACTTGTTCACCTTCAAATCCAGCCCGCACGGAAGACCGCGCAGGAAATTGACAACTGGTATGGAAAAGATATGTCCAACAAGGGCGCCGCACGGAAAGAAGGGGTCTGTAAGCACGATATCGAAGCCCATGCCCTTCAATCGACTCATTAGATGCTGGTTCTGTAGCAAATTCTCACAACCTCTCAAATGAATCGAGGTAAAGTTGACAAAACGCATTATATTGACATAATACTCTGTCCAATCTGGTTGTTTGAGGAACAGTCCATCCTTTAGCTGCTTGAAGGTTGCATCCATTTCCTCCATGGTGAATGACACTGGGTAAACCTCAGTCTTGTAGTCCTCTGATTGGTGCATGAACAGGCTGCTTTCGGGCACCAGCACCACCACGTCATGGCCCTTGTGGACGAGCCCTTTCACCAGTATCTTCAGGCTGAGCCAGT
Source organism: Platichthys flesus (assembly GCF_949316205.1). Classification (NCBI taxonomy): domain Eukaryota; kingdom Metazoa; phylum Chordata; class Actinopteri; order Pleuronectiformes; family Pleuronectidae; genus Platichthys; species Platichthys flesus. The sequence continues at coordinate 7,038,898 of NC_084957.1, forward strand.
GGCTCCCATCTGCAGGCATAACCAGCACCTTCCCCCCCTGAACAGGCCCCAGACTGAGCAAGCACAGCCAGGCCACTAGCCCCAGCATTTGAAACCACACCCTGCCGCTCATTGCCTCTTCTCTGTCCTGCAAGCTGCCTCGTTGTAAGAGCAACTAGTGTCTGTTGGTAACAGTGGGTTTTTATGTGTGGGTGGGTGTGTGTGTGTGTGGGTGTGTGTGTGTGTGTGTGCGAGTGTGTGTTTGTGTGTGTGTGTGTGTGTGACTGTGTGAGTGTGTGTTTAAATTCTGCAGGAAGTCCAGCCTGCAGTTGTGGGGGCGGGCTGTTATGTAAGGCAGAAAGAATGGAGATTCCCAGAGGATTCTGTGCAGAAGTTTAACATTCAGCTTGTCTCCGGTTAATGGTTTTCTTATGAGACGTGGTTTGTCTTTCTCTCTGTCTGGAGGTATTTATTCACAGGTGACATAACAGCGATTTTCATTGTATAAATACAGTATCATTGTCCAACAGCAGTGACAAATGGAAACAGAACTTTTTAGTCTTTCTGTAAAAAATATGTTTTTATCGCATTGATGTATCATACAACAATTTGCAGGGGAGTACATTTCATTGCATTGGTCTCTGATTAGTTTCTCTCTTTTCTTTCTGGACTCTATCCCCCGGTCGGTCCTGCATCTCATGGTGACCGTGCACATTTGCAGCTACTGACTTGTTAAACGTCACCGCTGTTTGTCTTTGCTGTTCCCCCCCCCCCGCCCCCCAGACACATGCATGCCTATTCATGTGCTGCGTGCGCTCTCTTTTTCAACCTATCTGCTGTTGTCACAAAACAACCATAAAAAAGAGCAGTGGCGTGCGAAGCAAGTCGTAATATGAAACCAACACCCTCCTCTTTGGAGGGGGGGGGGGGGATGATTACATCAAATCAGACAATGCAACGTGTGGAATTTCACCCCTCGGTTACAACTTGCTTGTAACTATCGTACTAACTACCTGGAATGTGTGTCCCCTGCTTTATTTTTGTCATGAGCAACGCACATGGTTTTACACATTTAGTCGAAGAATTGTAAAAGGAAATATGAGGAAGAGGGGCAAATGAGGTCGTGTGTGTGTGTGTGTGTGTCTGTGTGTGTGTTTCTGGAGGGGGGGGGGGACTATTTCCTCTGCAGAGAGTAGATCTACGGGGAGCTGCAGATGTTGTTCTATAGCCCTACCAGAAGGTTAATAGTTGTGGCATTGAATGAAATGTCGAAACATCTGTCAATGGATGGCCATGAAATTTGTCTTGCATGATCCTCTGCTTTTGCCCACTCCAGTCTCCAAAAGCAACACAACAGATAAATGAGGGAGCTGTTAGGACACATCCGACATGGAAGTCGGAGGAAGGGGGGGGGGGGGGGGGGGGGGGTCATACGTTGTCCCTCATGTCAATACAGCGTGACAAAATGCTTACTCCATGTTTCAGCAATGTCCAGACACAGGAGCTTCTGCGCACGAAAATGTCATCATCGAGAAAAGTGCTATCGGACAATTTCCCGGCCACCTGTGTGTTCAAGCTGTTTTCTGTCAGATGTGACCGACTCTCCCGGATTGACCTTCGCTCCACTTCATTCTGCTGATTCCTCACCTGAGTATACAGGAGGAGGGCTGCTTCCTGCCTCCGTATCTGTGTGTATAGGTCAGCGTTACTCTTTAAAGCCTGCGACCTTGTCTAAAGTGGCCACAAAGCGAAAAACAGCTCTACAGCAGCATCCACCTCTTCCGTCACTGCCACTGGACACAAAAATAATGTTTGGTGTGGGGGTCTGGGAGGAACTCGAAAATAACTTGAAAAGAAAGCAGCTTTGATCGCACTTGCAATCTTTCTCTTCTGGAGACAGAAGACAGAAAGAATGTGGCTGGAATGTTTCCTGTGTAAAAGTGTGTATAAAGAAAATTCTGCAAGAAAAGGTTTTGCGATAGCTGCAAGGTTTTTTATCGTCTCCATATTTAACTCATCCACGGAGGTTATGTTTTCGGTCTTTGTTTGTTAGTAAGTTAGCAGAAATATGCTAAAGCTTTTATGGATTAGCACGGAACTTGGTGGACTGATGCATTATGAGCAGATACGGATCAGTGGGTGGATTCAGTTTTTTTCCACCTTTTCACCCAGGGGAATGTTTGGCCTTGGCAGAATTAGATGCTCTCTGAGTGCTGTGAGGGAAATCTAACATTGTGATCATGCACAATGTAATCATGTTAATTTCCCCTTAGATTGATCATGATTGAATCTTACACAACTCAATGAATCTTGGCCTGATTGCCTAAACTAAGGCATTGTTGCCTTGATGTCATCAGAAGATCGAAGAAAAAACCTCAACCAGGGGAGGAAGGAGCCAAATGTATAAAGACAAAGAACCACTTCCGATCTTTGTGTATATTACAAACCAACCTTCGTCTTGTGCACCAGGCTCTGAGCATTAAAGTGTGACAATATTGTAATTGTGTCTCGTTCCTCATTGTCAGAGTGGGATTGCAGAATTGCCACGACAGTGCCAGTCCTTGAGTAAAGACTGGTAGTTTAAATATTTGGGCTTGTTCATGCCATCACCACAAGACACAGCCCATGTAATTAACTGTCCCAGCTTCAAGCATTGACTGTGTTAACATGTGCAGCGCACACGCAGGTTGTAATAAAAGTCTCACAAATCTCAATATGAATGAAAGGCACACGTGCTCATTAAAGCTGAGAATCCATGCAGACAGCTTGTTGGCAACCTGATGAGACGTTGTCATTTCCTCATTCAGGAAGATACTATACTGAGATATGTGTTGGTTTTGAGGCAAGCTGACACCTGCAAGCACAACTGAATCAAAACCATGATCAATTGTGTTCAGCTCACACAGATTTTATAGATTTAGCTTTTACTTTCAGTATTTGTTTGTGACTTGTCTTCATATTGTGAATGAGAGTTTTTTTGTTTTTGTAAAACCTTGAAACAAGAGAAACATATCACAACTGAAGATGTTCCAAAAGAAAAAAATCCGCCTTTTGAAAAAGAACTGAAACTAAAGTATTTGTGATGTTGCTGCAAAACTATGTAGGGATTTAGCTTTCAACCAGAGGGTGGTGCCAAACTCATAACATCACCCCAGAGCAGATATTAGCAGATGTTCACTGTTGGTTTTTATGATGAATATTATAATTATTGAATATTATTATTGTCATCAGTTTGAAACAATTTACAACCTCTGATGTAAAGAGAATATCATTGCATAATCATGCACCATTTCAAAGAGCAATGAACTGAAGTCTGACATTTGAATTAGAATCAAAAATCATAAAACATCTTTGATGAATAAAACTAATAAAATGAACCACACACAACCATGGACTCGTTGTTACTGTTGTCAAAAGTTGCTCTCAAAGGAAAATAAAGCATCTGTCACAGGCTCTATGTTACCAGCTGGGTGAACAGGCTGGGGTGGTTTGGTTTTACACGAGCTTACAGCCGGACTTCACATTTCAAGGTGTCAAACTTTAAGAAAGTGTTTGAGTCCTGCTTACTGAAAGTTTATTTGTGATCTGATATCAGTGGTTGGAGTTCACATCAGTGGCTGTCACTCCATGTGGAGCCGGTCATACACGTCCTGGCTGTTTGCAGCTAATGGGCCGTGCCTTGCAGATAAACTGTTTGACCCATGTGAAGTCAGGTAGTGTTGTGTCACTCGCGAACGATCCAACTCTCTTTAACGGCTCTGGTGTGAACGAAGGGAACCGAGTCGTGCCCGAGAGCCGTTCTTTTTATTTAGTGTGGCAAAGTTTCATCCATTCCCTGGACTTAATAGATAAGATCCATGTCAGTGATGCTGCTCCTCTTAAGATGAACAGAAGGGCATCGGGGAGGGGGGGACTTCAACAAGATGATCTTAAAACCCGGATAAGAGAGCTGATCTCAAATATTTAAAATATGATGTATTGGATATGAATCTGAACTTTTAGTGCTCATTCATTGGCTCATTTGGCTTCTTCATATACCTGTTCATGGTTTGAGATATGTTGGTTATCTTAAAATAACTCTTCACTATAAGTCCTTCTATTTAGCTTCCATAAACAGAGAGTAACGCTATACAATGTAAAAATCTGATGTTTTAAGTGTTAATGTAGAAAATGTGTCATTTCACACAACTATTTATATACCGCTTATTTATGTACATTAAGTAAATTATATTTATGTTGTAAATATCATTACAAATATGTTTAACTGTATTGATATTAGTTATCATTTTACAAAATGGAATCCGGTTGTTAATAAATATATTAACTCTGACACCTAAGTTTCTGTGTTAGAAACCAGTTCAATACACATTTATATTCTGCTGCTGTTTGATGTTAAACACGGGGATTGAGAGTAAAAGGTCAATGGAGATCCGGGCTCTCTGAACTGATTCCAGCTCAGCAGTTTAATCTGAAACGTGTGTCCTGAGCTGCTGTTCTAGTGTTTCCCTGTTGATACTGAACTGCATCATTGACTTCTTTCAAATGTGGAGATGTTTCGCCCCCTGCTGGTTAGTCCTGCAAACAATCAGACTTTAAACAGGAAAATGTTTGGGTATAAACAAATTAGCCACTTAATTTCCACCGTATATGAAACACCTGCAACTCCCTTGTCTTTCTCTGTGAAGTGGCACCTATGCCTGTGACCACATGGTGGCGTCAGAGTCTCAAAGATGGCCTCGTGTCCACAGTAGAAAGTCATGTTGCCTTTGTTCAGCCTCAGTCAACGTTTGACCTTTTCTGCTTCTCTGTACTTTGTGGTCGAGGCTGCTGCGTCAGCTGCTTCTCAAATGAATGCATCTCACTCACTGGGGTGTTTTTCACTTGCAGCACTCCAACACTAATGTGACTGTGTTTCCAAACTGGATATCATTGTTTCCAAACTGGAAATCTGTTTTTCCAAACTGGAAACCATAATTTAAAAAGAGTTGTGTCAAAGTTCTGTGTAATGCTGCAGACCTCCAACACCATCTGGTAAGGTGCAGCAGCCACGGCCACATGTGAGTGTAACGTTGGAGGTCAACGTGCCATATCACCCAACACGGTGAAAAAGTGAGATCTCAGGTTTGGTCCCTCACAGGGTTAAAGAAAAAAAAGAAAAACGTGGACGTGCTGCTGAACAAAAACCAGATAACACGCACATCAAGGCGCATATTGTCTCCAAGATGGAGACAGTGAGACTTCACCAGTGAAATCTTTGGCTCTGACTCTTTGCATGGATGCGCGCCGACCTTGGAGACGCGCGGCGAAGGATTTTGCGCACTGAAGTACTTTCGCTGAGGGGAGCGCACAGAGCGCGCACGGCCGTCTGACTGACTGCAGCCCTGACACCGGCTCCACTTCACCGCGGTGCGTCGACGTCTCCGCCTCTGCCACACGGCTCCGGACTGAGCAGAGTTCATTTAGGTTTTGGGTTTGACGCCCAAGACCTGAATGTAGACCGAGTCTGCAGAGAGACCCAAGAGTCCGAGGAAGACGGGGACGCGCTGAGAGGATTTTAGGACCCTTTGCCCCAAAGTGGATTGAACCGGGAGGATTCCAGCCGCCTCCTCCAACTAAGCGAGGTATTGCCTTTGGAAAACGGTAAGAAAAAAGTTCATAGTTGTTTGTTTTTTTCTAAATGTCCCGGGGGAGGCTTCTCCCAAATGGAGAACCACGGGGGGGGGGGGGGGGGGGGGGGGGGTGTTGACAGCGATTTAACGTGGTGAATGTTTCTCGCAGGTGATCACTGCGATGCTCCAGCGGCATGTGCGTCTGTCCCTCTCCAAAGCTTCCAGAGAGGATTTAAGCGCCGCTCGTCTTGAATAAAGTCGAGAAGTCCTTGAAGATGAGTGCCCTGCAAACGCTCCTGCTTCTGGCTCTCCTGCACCAGGTGAGGGTTCGAGTCCCTGCGGACTAAACACATGACAGATCTGAAGGTTTTTTTCAGACTTTTTACGCAATGCAAGATCTATCAATAACCACACATGTGCCAAATGATAAAGAACTAAAAGGATTGCCTTGAAATTTCAGGTGATGCATCAGCATTTTAATCAGAAATTAAGGAGTAAGCTGTTCATTAAAACAAGTATCTTCATGGACCTTAACAGCTTCACTAATGATGTGTTTTCTTACCTGAAATATTTGATTTTAAAAAGAACATTCCAATTATCTGACTGCATTTCATTTGGTGCAATATCAACAATATATTTACAAAACAACATGCACTTATTTATTTGATAAAAAAGAACTGACTAAGACTTATTACACTTTGACTTTTCCTCAGGACATTCAACCTCCTCAGGTACAGAAAATAATTTACATATAGCCGCAATTTAAAAAACATTTTCATCACCTTCCTACTGAATGAGCATTATCATAGTTTATAATTAACAATTCTGCAGCACTTATTATTTAAGAGGTTGAGTTTATGTGGTTAAAAATCAATAAAATTAATAGTCACTGGATATAAACTAGAAACGGATGTGCAAGCTTGCAAAGTTTATGGTTAATTTCCATTGTGTGAGTGTTTTTTTTTTTAAATTTCATACATTATGGTCTGGGTGTCCTGCGTTTGTCATCCATTGCTCAACAAAACAATGGAGCTCCTCATTTCTTCAACTGCATCTCGTGCTTGTTTGTGGTTAACGATCATTTTCATTTACTTTCCTTCCATCAGGCAAGAACAAGGTTTAATCACGTGTCGAAAAACACCTCGACACCCGTAAAGTGTCATTTTAAATCTACATCTAAGTGTAGAGAGGGGAAACCAATGTTAATAAATAAATGAATGAAGTGAAAACCGAGAACAATACGTGCAAATTGCAGCACTCACAGGTTTCCGTGACCTCTTCGCTTCCTCTGTAATAACCTGTAACTACAAATGTGATGAAACCGTGTCCCTTAGAGAGAAACTGTTAGTATTCACCAGATCCTGATTGTCTCATAAGCTTCTGGACCTAATCTTTTCCCGCAGTCTAATTCTGTTTTTATTGCAGGGATAAGCTCTCCAAGAAAGAACACAAGCTCTGTATGGGGAAATCTAAAGGTTGAATATGTGTTTTTCTTTTTATCGCGATCATCCTTTGCTTTAACAGGCTCTTTTGCCCGTGATCACACCTGAGCAGAAAATGCCACGCGATTGAAGAAAGTTCCCTCACATCTGTGCTGCCGTTGAAGAGGGCTTCTTTAAAGATAGCCTTCAACTGTGCAGATGGAGCGGCAAAGTGCTGTCGGCCCCGGCTGCTGCTGTAATCAGCCCTGTGCCCATTGGGAGCGACCGACTCCAGAGAGGGAGGGAGGAGAGGGAGGAGAGGGAGACGGGCTGCGTCCCCGGAGAGGCTCTTTTCATTGGCCTCGGTGGCTCCCCTCCCGGCAGACTCACCCCGTGTGAATGGGGGACATATTGGCCCTTATCAGTATTCCCCCACCTTCCGTAGTTTAAAGAATGCTTGAATTCCAGACTGGCGCGCGCAGAGAGCGTGAAATATGTGCACAGAACTTTTTCTTTTCTTAGTATGTCTGCTTAATATGAAAGTTTTGAAGACACTGCAAGGTTTCGATCCAGGATGAACCCCAGACAACCAGAACCATCAGGACGGACCTGTAAAGAGGACGGGTTTACGTCCCTTGTTTTTTAATCAGGGATTTCGGGTTCTGGAGCAAAAGGCCAAATCGTCCAACAACGAGAAAACCAAAACGCTTTTCTCCCTCTTTGCTTCTTAGCACATGCACGCAAACGCTCATGACATGAATCAGATTGGTGAAAATGCATCCCCGGCTCCATCCCCGGCTCCCGGCATCTGTGCCGGGCCCCAGGACAAATAAGAGGGTCACAGCCATCCTGGGAGAATCCATTCTTCCTCGTGACATCTGCTGCCGTTATCCTCTGCGCAATGGCAGCAGAACAATGTGGATGGCTTTGAGAGCCGCACTCTCTGCCATCTCCTCCCTGCCTCTGTACGCTCCCCTCCACAGATTGCATGCAGGGAAAAGGGCTCTTTTTGTTTGTTTGTTGGGATTAGGAGTGAGAAGACGCTGAGAAACTCCATTGCACCACTGTATCTTGTTGCCAGGGGGTGAGAGCTCTGTGGAAATGTGGCCCCATGCCAAGAGCGTTGGAAGTAGCTACCTTCTCTGAGCTGTAAACGCCGCCCAGGGTCCGACACGAGCAGGGGAAGCAAGCGAAGGGTCTTGATAGAAGGGCGTGATGCATTAAAGAGACAAAGCTTGGCTGGTTACTGGTAAAGCTGTACGTGCCTTGTCCTCTGGATCCGCCGCACGCCCCGAGTTCATCCCTGTAACTTTGAAGTGCGCTGATTTAAGGGATTACAAGTCATTTCCCAGAGGATTTAGCATTAATTTCAACAGTTTATTTATTTTGCAGCATACACAGCCACGTCATGATTTATCTCTGTTCATCCGTCAACGGCACTAGAGACAATTTGAATGGCAAATTTGTTTGAGCTGCCACACTGTCGTAACAATTCTGGCAAAGGATTTGTATTTTTCCGTCTCCCTCACTTTGTGTTTCTCTGCAGTGTTGGAGTGAGACAGTGAGGCTCCATGCAGAGTCAAGGGGGGGGGGGGGGGGGTTTGGGCGCTCGGGCAAGGACAACACTTTTATCCCCGTCTTCATAACAAAACACACTTTCTACATAAATTCCCTCTCCAAGGGCTCTTTAACCCCCTCTCCCTCTTCCCCACGCTCAATTAGGTCTGGGTTTTCTTGTTTGATTATTATTTATTTATTGTATATTTAAAGGCGAGTAACACTGGGAAAGTGTAATAAAATGTACAGTCGGGGGGGGGATTAGGAGCGGCGCTTTAATCTCACGCTTCTGATAATGCCGCATGGGCTGATTGATTAGTTTTTCAGGAAGCTTATGTCAGAAAAACCTAATCCGTCTTTGGATTGTGCCAGCCTTGTAAGGTTTTCCGCGCTGCCACTTATCAGGGCAGCGAATTACAGAGCTGCTGGGCTGTGATAAGGTCCCTCGTCTCTTTTACAGACCCCGACGCCCAGCCCCTGCACCCCTTACCCCCCCCCCCCCCCCCCCCCACCCCACCGCCCATCCCTCCTTACCCTCTGGACAATAAAAAAAAAAAAAAAAGAAATGTGTGTTTATATTCTTTATATTCCCCTGCTCTGCCCGGTCCTCGCATCTCAACCTCTCTCAGGATTTGCCTTGTAAGAAAGCGGGAGAGGGAGAGAGAGAGGGAGAGAGAGAGAGGGGGAGAGAGGGAGAGAGAGAGGGAGAGAGAGAAAAAGAGTGGAACTTAAGTCTTCAAAAACCCACCAGAGAAATTGGGTGGAGAGAGAGAAATGAGAGGAAATGTCAGGCGGACCAGAAGACATTTTTCTTTTTCTTTTTCGTGGAAGTGATTAAACATGGATTGACGGAGCGGAGGGGCCTTGTATGCACGGGCTGCCCTCCCAGGAATCATTTCGGAGCTTACACGGTGCTGATGTGTATCTGTTCTCATATTGGGGTCACAATCTCTCTCACCACAGGGCCCGACTAGATAATCCCTCACAAACAATACTGTCCGTGGCATTTGCCGTCCTCCGCCTGCGTGTTGTCTCAGACCTCTTTAGGAAAAGGTTGTTGTTTCCGCAGGTTAAATCCCTCAATGTAGCTCGCGGCCACTCCAGCTCGTGTTGCCTGTATTGAGCCCCGGGAGCCTGTCCTCCCCTTTTTTCCCAATCATCAGTCATAATTGCGTGCGTGCTGACAATAAATCCATGATAAAGGTCTTGGAATGAAGAGAAAAGAAGCTCCTGGTGATTGATCGTTGTGACACAATCGCCCTTTGCACTGACAATAACCCTAATCTGGCTGCTGAGTGGACCATTAAAGATTAGAGTCAAAACACTTATGATTACTTCCCCGAGCATCTCTTGTGATGTGAGCTCATCGGGACGGAGTGAGGTGCCGAGCGGCTCTCTCGCATGAAGTCACACCCCCACTCCGGTGGCTCCGGCGCTGGAAACATTATGTTTAATACGATGTGGAGTCTTCCTGATCTTGGTCCACAGCTATGAATTTTTATGGAGCTATCCGCAGCCCCGAGGCGGCGTTAGATCTGGAGGATCTGCTTCCTTACAGCGTTGTCATTACCGCTCTGCAGGGTCAGAGACATCCAGCAGCCTCTGATGCACAACCTCGATGTTTAGCAGCTCTTTTAACTCCCTGTACTGCTCTTTACTGCTGTGCTGCAACAAAGCAGAACGTGGAGAGCAGCTCCTCTACAACAGGTACTTTGTCTCTTCGCATGCGGCCTGAGGAAAATCCTGGTATCACGTTTTCTTTCATTCTGTCAAATATTGCAAAGAGTTGTCGCGTTTCTGTCGCATGCAGCCGAGAACTCCCCATTTGCGTTTGAACTGCCAACTCAGGAATAAGCTGTGTTAATCGCACAGAGCCACCACCCAATAGTTCCTGCAAGCCGAGCCCTTTTATTTTTTGCCAAACACTCTGACACATAAACTTCTTAATGACCACCTGGTTGCTTTTTGGAAAAGGAAAAACCCACTCTGCGTCAGAGGGCAGGAAATGATTGACCTCTTTAATCAGAGCTGCGTTGCTCTCCTGTAAAAAGGAAACGTGTGACAGCTTTAGAATACGTACAGTAAATCTCCACGCTGATTATTCTCAGTTTTGCGTTTTCTCTCCTCTGCCTCTGGGCTTTGAGGCCCCTCTCTCTTTTTCTTCAGCTTGTCGTTTTCAGCCCTAACAAAGCACTGTCAGCTCCCCCTCTGTCTTTGTATATTTCTCTGTGAAGTTAACTGTCTTCAGAGCCACTCAGAGGAAAATGAGGCAACGTCTTTCCAACTCGTGTTTCCTCTTCAAAGGGAGCTGCTTCTGTGAAATCAGCCGCGGCGCAGTCGGCTGCGAGTGCGGAAAAATGTTTTCTCTGTCAAATTTACTGTTTGAGCAAATCAAGAAAAGAAAAAAAAAAATGCTGAATCAAACACTCGCACCATTTGCAGGATCTGAAAAACAGGGAAAATGTCAATAAAAACACAGCGAGGGGAAAACATTCATATTATGCCTTCCTGAGATATAATAAGAAAAGCATTATTGATTTGAGAATAACACACCACACGCAGAGGAGTTTTATGAGCATGAATACCAAAGTACAAGGTGGTCTGGTCAAGCCAATGATAATTACACCGAGTCCAACGCGATCGGTGGAATTATCCTCCTAAATCCCTGCTATCACACGTATTGAGGTGTGCTGCAGGTGTCAGGAGCCGGCGCAGGAGATGGTGCTTTGACCATGTAATGGGATTGTGAAAGTGATGATGTGTTGAAAGGTAACGCCTGTCTCAAAGTGAAGTGTTCGGGGCTCTGCTGCTGTCACATGTGGCAGGTGGTAAGATAACACAAGTATCCAGATTACCGCGTGGCTCTCGTCCCACTGCCTCCGCTCGCTCTCCATCTTGTTGCCTGGCGCGATGGGGTGGTTCACACTCTCGGAAAACACCTGACATCATCGCTGCATTTAAATTTGCCACATCGAGCCGCGTTCACTTGCATCCCACCTTCACCTCCGAGGCTTTGCCATCAGCGTATGTGAAAGATTTAATGTCTGTGATCTCCAGCAGGTAATTCACAAATTCTCTGGTGCCACATTATCTGTGACTGAGTTAAGGCAGAGGTACAATTTAGATTTTTACTTTTATTTTCTTTCAGTGGATTTGGATCAACTGTTATTATTCACAAACATTATTACTTTACCTTCAATTTTATTTAAATTCTTATTTTGTCAGATTTGGAGTTGTGTAAGTAAATTAGTAATTTACAGGTATATTTAATTTTAGAATTAAATTGTTGCCATTGTTCAGTATTTGCATTTTTCAGTACTTATATGTGACGTTAGCACTGCTAATATTGTAGAAGTAGTTTAACTACAGTCTTTTAATTGAAAGCTACATACACTGGTTACCTACTTCAGATTTTGAGTATTTAAAAATATATAATTATTAATTATGATTATCATTATCTATGCATGTATAAATATAATGCTTGGCAACAGTTAACACACACACGCCCACACATATTCGCATTACACATTCGCTTGTTTATATACATGTAGTCATATGTACACACATTTTATACAAATATGTGCGAATGTATATACACACAGATGTATGTCCACAGACACATACGTAGGAAGAGAGAGAGACCTATAGTTATAGATAGCTGATTAGCTCTCTCTTAATGATGTGTAATAATAATCCGATAATAATTATCATAAAATTGGGACATTTCTGCTGCATAAACGTATAATAGTGTTTTAATGTGTGGTATTCTACTTTGGCTTAAGTAAAGAATTGTAATATGTTTTTGGAACTTCATTCTGGTAGATTGAACCATTATTCCCTGCTGTTGAGGAGGCTCGGTCTCTCCTGGTAATATGTAGTTTGGAGGAAACACCCTGGGAGAACATGATTGGTCCCATTTAGAATTTATTTAAAAAAGATGCTGCAGCTCAGCAGTGCAGCTCTGAGCTTTTTAGCAGTAGCCCTAAAACCCCTCACCTAAACCAAGATAAACAATGCTGCTGTTTTAGGTTATTATTTACAGACAAATATGATAATACACAGTCAAGAGCATAGAGAAAAAGACAATATAATGAAACTCTACAATCACTGTTCACTCCTGGCTTTAATACAGCAACAATAACACAACAGCAGTGTGGTGTTGTGTGATGATGACACTGGTTTGCTGCATCAGGCCGGAGATCTACATCCAACAGAGGTCCCTGTTGAACTGTACCTGGTTTAAATTACATTTCAGACTTTTCTTTTCTTAATATGTTTGGCAAAATCACTGACATTTATGTTTTTCCCCGTTAGAGAGAAAGCTGATATAGGTTACATGTAAACTTAAAGGTGACTTGAGACTAGTTGCTATGTTACGAGCTTTTAAAGGGCAGGCCACGGAGTACACTTGATCATTTGAGAGCTCTTGTTAGGAAACAGGAGACTGACACTCATTAGAATTCAAATAAAACAGTCAGCGAGGTTGGAGCTAACTACAGTTTAATGATATAATATTATAAGGAAACACTGAAGCACGTTTCTGCTTTGGCAGCTTCCACACCGCAGACGAGGTAATTGTGTGTGATTTGCACAATTGAGTGGCGCGCTTCCTGTAGGGTAACACTCTCTAATGACACCAAGTGTTTCAGTGTGAAGGTCCGTACGAACCGGCTACCAAGTGAAAGTCTGTTAAAGGGCAGCGAGGAGTCGCGAGGCCTCATCGTCAGTCAGAGGAAGAACCTGAACGCCAGAAACGTGGCTAATGACTCGCGGCGTGATTTATGCTAATAATAGAAGGCGAGCAACCTCAGACCACGAACATAAGCAGTCAGATGATATTTTGCCACAACACTTGCTTAAACCACTGATTGTTTACAAAGATGGACGACATGACAGCTCCGCCAAATCGTCTTGATCGCCCGATTGGTGGCCGGCTGCTGTATAGGTCCTAAAGCCCGCCTCCTCCACGTAAGGGAATGGGAAAAAAATCAAATAAATCTCTCTGAAAGAGCGTTTCTGTCATTTCAGGTAGTTCTCACCACACTTATGTTTGTGCTATTTTGTTTCCTTTAAGTTTGTTTCTAATTAGTTATTTGAGGCTTTTTAAACTGGGTGAAGCATCATGATTGACAGCTGGGACTGAGACGGGTGATTGGTCAAGCCCATGTATCAGCGGGACCTCAGTGCCTCAGCCACACCCCCTGAAGGCTACTGCAAAGACTCAAATGTGCAAGATGGCAGCGTTCGTATCGAGGATATTTGGCTTCATTTCTGGATAGTGGGAGGAAGTGTTGTCCATCTTAATATCCAGTCGATAGCAAAAACAGCTCCTCAAATAATAGACTAATTGACTATTAGATCCCACTATGACCATATATGTCCAAATTGATCTGCATAATCCCAATTTGGTGAAGAGGGAAGTGGGCAGGACTCAAAGCTGCTCCTTATATTTCTCCATAAGAGAGGTCAGAGGTCGTGTACAGCCTGGTTACAGTGGCAGACATACAGTGCCTTGCTCAAGGACAAATCTTTAAAACTCATCAACAGCCAATATTCCTGAATGAAAACAGTATATTTTTACATTAAATAAAATTACCTTATATACTTATGCTGCATAGTAAACCATTTATTTATTATTTGAAGACGTAATAGGGGAACTTAGAAGTAAGTGTCACTAAAAATTGCTGTACCTGTTTTTTATCTACACTATATATTTCCGGGTGGCTGTTTAATTTTCAGGCTGGAATTAGACTAATAAAAGTATACGACACACCTTGTGGAGGGAGAGCGTTTGTTTCCTAAGTGGCTGCAGGAACATTGAGCTCTCAGCTCTGAGCAACTTGAAAACAGGAGCTGAACTAATCAGGTGCAGCAGCAAATCGTTTATAGGGTCCTCCTCGCGTGTGTTATGCATTAAAACCTTGATGCAATATAATGTTTCCCCTGCCATTAAATCATTGTGGCCACAGTTTGAAAGATAAATCATAATTCAGTGTGTGCTCATACACCAGGGTGGATGTGGAGTGTGTCCCCCCCCCCCCCCCCCCCCCCCCCCCCCGTCACCACCAGCACCTGCAGAAAGTGCTTAGACAGTCACACGCTGATGTGGTAGAAATATAGGGAGGTCATGACACAGGTTTTAGGCTTTGTAAGTTATCGAGATGACAGATGTACAACCACATACTTATTAACTAGGATGGCACTCAGTAGAGCGCGTACCGAAGCCAAGACAACCCCCCCCACACACACACCCTTAGATTCAATCAAGCTCCACCAAATGTTACACCCTCAACCTTCACTGAATGTGCCTGATTTTATTAATCAAGATCTAAGAATTATTCCCCTGAAACAATTAGAAAATTTCAAAATGTACCATATCTCACAATGTTAAACAAAGCGAAAATTGTATTTCTGTATCCGCATCCTCTTCCGTATCTGTGCCAAAAGTGAAGGAGGTTCTTTTGGGGTTAGGGTCACATCCCATCCTTCCACTCTTTTTATTGGAAATTTGTTCTGTGCTTTTCGCTTCATCCTGCTGACAAACAAACCAGACCATGGCCCAACAGTCACCGTTAATTCAATCAAGCTGCAGCAAATTTCAGACCCACATGGAGTTCAGTTCCCTAAATATGCTTTCTAAAAATTAAGATCAATGAATCCGCCCAGTGATCCAGACGTGTAATTAAGTTGAATGATTCTTCCCTGAAACACCTTCCACCAGGTTTCATGGAAATCTGGTTAGTTGTGTTTTCGTGATCTTGCCACCAAACACACAAACAAATACACAAACCAGCCAACAACATGGTGAAAAAACAACATCCTCGCTGAAGGTTATTATCTCATATATTCATACATGATGATACTGAATCAAAGCATACAATTAGAAAATAAACACAATAAGGCTTATGATTAGATCCCTGCTGCTCTCGACATTCACCTGACATAATCTCGAGTATGTCGATGATGAGTTAACCCACAATTTCAATGTTGGATCTTAAGCACAAGTGTTAAGATATTACAGGCTGTAGTCGGTCTGTCTCATTCTCTCAGAGGTCAGGTGATAATGGCCTAAAGGATTATACTGGAGGGGTGTAGATATGCTATATGCACACACACGCTCACACACCACACACACACACACAAACACACACACACACACACACACACACACACACACACACACACACACGCACACACACACCACACACCCTGACCGTATCCAGTGATTGGTAAGGTGCCCCTGGTGTGGATTTGCCGTTGCGATCCACCACAGAGCTGAAGCGCCTGCCATGTGTTTCCCTGGACAGCCTCTGATTAAAAGTGATGGCTCTGGAGCGTGAAGCTGCTCCAGCGATCAGAGCACCAATCTATTCTTCTGCAATGTGTAGACTCTCGCTCCGTGCGGCCTATGCGCCTCCGGGGCCTTCTTTCCCAGAGCCGGCTCTGGGTGTGAATCATTACAAATGATATGCCTTGTAACATCAGGTGGATGGCAGGGGAAGGATGTGGGGCGGGGGGGATTGCAGGCAGAGAAGTGTTTTAATGCGAGCGGAGCAGCTTGTCATGTTAGGTGCTCGAAAAGCAAGGAGCTGCAGTCAATCCGGGGTCTGACGCTGAAGCTGCAGCGAGCGGCTGAGCTGCTCTAATATGGCAGAGAGCAGTGGAAGTATTAGGAGAGGGGGTGGCGAAGCCGGTGTCATTTCCGTTGGGCGTCCAGATTTTTTACTACGTGGAAGCGCATCAAGTTAATGAAGCTTCAGACACAGAAAATTAGCAGAGAAATGAATTGCACCACCAAAGTGAGGTCAATTTGCACAGATAAATCCATGAAGAACGGTGGAGTGCATCGTTGGAACCGCTCTGCTTGCACCGGTGAGCAGGTTAATTGCCCATTTTGTTTATTGTGAGAAAGATGCCTGAAACCAATTTCCCCCCCGACGCATATCCCCCTATACCTTATGTGCTGGGGGAAGGAAAACAGAATATCAACTATGGAAAGCTCCAAAAACGGATTATTTTAGCACAAGGAGCTGAATAATGAAGACGATGCAGGAGACGTTCACAGAGAAGAAGACGAGAAGAAACGGAATTGCATATCTCAGATGATCAGTGGGGGGGGGGGGGGGGGGGGGGGGGGGGCACACAAGTCAGCCATGCCAGCTTTAGAGAGACTCCCAATCAGATTCCAGCGTCGACCATCAAAACACCACTGTAGCCTCGCCCGCGGCCCAGAACCCATCACAGCCGAGCGCAATGTTGCCCGGCTGCTCGGCGCAAAATGCATTTTAACGGCATCTCCTCGGATGATCCGGAAGCCAGATGTCACCGGCTTCTTAATAACTTTCTAGAGGCTACTTCTGGTCACCGTGGCAATTACCTTTATGTCAGGCTTCTAAAAGATATGTCTACCCACGGGACAAGCAGACGGCCGGCTCCATAATGCTCATTACAGACGAGTGTCGAGGCCGGTTCATCCGGACTCGGTGTGTGTGTGTGTGTGTGTGGCCCCGGCCGCTGTCAGTATTGAAATGCCACTAATACCTGAGGATAGTATAGATTTACACGCCATTAAATCAAACGTACAGTACCGGTGCCGCGGGGACGGAGCCTGAACAGATCTTCATCCCTCTGCAGCAGGGACGTTTGAGCATGTCTTATCAATCCTTCATTCTGTCGGGAGGATCTTTGAAAAATCACAAAACGACAGTAAAACATTAAAAAAAAATTGAGATGCAAATACAGTTTTGCTTGAACACGTAGAGATGTGAAGTAAAGACTATTTTAAATTAGAAACATTTAAGACCTTCTACTTAATATCTGTAGAAACCCTCACTTCAAAGCCTTGAATCAGATTTTACGCAACATTAAGAGGCTTTCTTCATCATGGCACTTGACAAAAAAACAAGACAGAACTTTTTTTAGCAGTTAATCTCACCAACAGGGCACATAGATGTAGATGTTGCTTCAGATCAAGAGGAATAATTGCAGGTGAAATGAAATCAAAGGCTGGAGATGTAAAGGTAATTTACCAAATTCTGTCTCCGTATGTCAACTACGTGTATTTTCCTCGGTGCCTCCGTGTTTCTAATTTAAGGAAACTCAACAGCACTCAACAGCACTTGTTTCCACAACGGCTCTGGTTTGATCTGGGTGTTTGTTTGTCTTCAGAAAGTCGAGGTTTGTGATGAGGTCAGAGGTCAGGTGACACTCTGCGGTCAGAAGGAGGTTTGGCTTTAGCTTCCTGCTCAGCAGATGTGCAGTTTTATCTTAAAAAATGTCCTGGTCTGTCAGATAGTGCCTTGATTTCCACAGTTCCCCTCTGCTGCCAATTCTTAATGACATTGCAGACGGTCGAGAATTCAAGTTGGAAGTGCAGTGATTCCGTTTTATAGCCTCTGATGCTTCCTAGAGGATTTATCGACTCTGGAACTGACATCAGCTGAACATTTCTAATGGCGATTCTTGACCTTCTTCATCTACAAGTCCTGATGAGTCCATTAAACCAGAACAAGTTGATGAAACTCTCAGTGTTTAACAAGCTGAAAATCCAAAATGTTTGCACATGCAAAAAGGACTTTAAGTATTTTTATTTAATGAATAAAAAGTAGCTGTGCATTAACATTTGAAAGCTATTTTTTAAATGTCTTTTTAAAGGGGCAGCATTTACTACAAAGTAATTGGGAAAATGAATAATATCAAATGAAAACACGTTTTGCTGCTGATGCTGAGACAAATATTTGTATATATTGAGTTCAGTTTAACAAGGTATTTTGTTTAAAAAAATATATTTTGGGTCAGAGGTCTGTAAATGTGGATATTAAGGATTTTAAATCAAGATTACTTGATTAGTTTATTATTCTAAAGGAGAAAAATAAACTCTCCTGTTCTGTGTGGAGGACAAACAATGTGATGTGATGCTGACACTGTTAAGAAGTAAAAACATAGTTTTGGCATTTCCACACTGATTTGACAACATATCGACTCACGCAGATAATTAGTGATCAGCTTACATTGGCTATTTTTATTTTATATGTTTTGTGCACATTTTTTATTATAAATCATGTTTTGTATCTTACTAACTAATTTATATTCAAACTTTATATGTGATGGGGGTCAACCTGCCTCAAACAGTTGTTTCAATGATAATTTAGGTTCCAAAATCTCTTATCAGCTCAATAGTCCTTTGTTTTAGTTTCAGACAAATCTTCTTATTTTGAATTCAAACTAAAACTGAAAGTATTTCATTATTAACTGGCCCCTGAAAGTAGAATGAAAAATGAATGCAGTGTCTGTGACACAAGTATTGATTTAGCAGAAAGTCTCAAAATGTAATAAATAGCCTCTGCTGATGAGGTTACTGAGGTACATTTTATGGTTACAGTGGTATTGATGATTAAATGTAAGAAATCTCAGGTTCCTTCTCACAATATTGTAAAATGAAGGAGGGTTCACAGGGTTTGGTCTTAACGATAGACAGAGAATATTAACTGGAAACATAAGCAGCTACACTATAAAAACAACTGAGTCACTTTTTCTCTTTTACTGTAGAAGTCCTGACAACATTTATAATTCACCCACCTTCATGCTTACTGCTGTATTACTTTTCTTAGGCACATGTAGCTGGGGAATACAGCTGTAAAACCGGGTTCATGCACCTCTCTGTGGTTTGGTTCAGGACTTACAGGGGGAAAAAAGGAAGATTCAGTCACTTTCCCCTTTTGCTGCAGAAATGAGGTCTGGTGTTTCCAGCTCCATAAGTCTGCCGTTATTATCATAATAATGTCTTGCTTCAAGTCGCCCCAAAACGCCTGTAGCACAGCAGCACCGATTAAGAAATCTTAATTAAGCTTTTGTAGATTCTCCTTCATCAGACCTTGCCTCCCTTTTTTTCCCCCTCAAAATCGTCTAGTTAAAAAAAACAAAACTCTGATTCCTTTCGTCTGTTTTCAAGAGACACCACTTTCCGCCTAAATGGAGGAAGTGTGTGTGTGTGTGTGTGTGTGTGTGTGGGTGTTGCATGAGACAGGGAGAGAGAGAGAGAGAGAGAGAGAGAGAGAGAGAAACCAAAGCCTGTGTGTCAGTGCAGGCTTTTTAAGTTCCCAGCGCCTTTTAAGTATTAGATATCCCTCCGCTGATCCCCTTGTCGTCACGGCAATTTCCCCAGTTGCTCATCAGACTTAAACTCCTCTCTCATTTCCATAATAATCACCCTTTACAAAGCTCACCTGAGATTTACACTAAAAAAGCCAAAACTCAGGGGGTTATAACCTCTGAAGAGCCGAGCAGCACGACACCCTGTGTGAAACGGAGAGAACAACTCAAGTGCCACGTCGTTCCCTTGCTCACAGCGGTGAAGAAGCCTCTCCTGTTGGGAGCCGGCAGTTACACTAGTTTTATATTCACAGTCGCCTCTTATTGTGACGCTGTAATGGTCTAATCAAATCAACAGCCGAGCTCAGACAAGGTATTACTAAGTGGAGGTATCAGCGGGGAATACTGACTCTGGAACTGGTTGATTAAATGACTGTGGATGGGAAGAGCTATACGCAGGGGGACATTATTACGGAGTTGCCTCATTCATCCATGTTTACAGGGAGCTGCTGTCTTAATTAAGCGTCGTGAGGCCTGATGGATGGGTCAGACTCATCGTCCGTTGGAGACTCATTGATTTCACATTACAAATCCAGATAGCCATTACGTTCTGCTTAGGTGTGAGGACCGTGAGGGAAAGGACATTGCACTGCTTCAAATGCACGTGGCACTTAAACATGTCAAATAGAAAATATTTATATTAGAAATGTGAGCGCAAACAAAACAAATAGTGGCTGACAGACCTAGTTTGTTGGCTTTGTACACACGGGCCTCAGTTAGGCTTACAGCTAAATTATAATTAGTTTGGAAGTAGTGCGCAGCAGCTCAGTGAGAATTCAAACAGCCGCTGCCCTGTGCTTCTCAACATCTGCTTCTCTCAGTGATCCCTGCAGCCGGGCCCGGGGAAAGCCGCCACTGCTAATTACTAATAAAACTAGCTAAGCTTATTGCCGTGAATTATTACAGCTTTATCTGAAGTGGACCAGGAATCGCTCCTGAAGCCGAAAAGGCTTTGCGGTAAGAGCAGGGATCATAGTTCATTGCTGCATCTGGATTACCGCTTATATCACATACTTTAGCCGCACCACTGTAGAAGCGGATTTCATTGTTGGGAACCATTATAAGCCAAAGTTCATACGCACAGTGCTATCTAAAAATAGCATTAGTGGACTGAGACCGGCTCACGTTCAGCTCGGGGGGATTTTCAATGTCATGTAATCTGACAAGTCGTCCTAAAATATCAGGAGCTTTATGCAAATTTGAGCTCTTATGGAGTTTGTCAGTGCGGAGGAGCTACTGGTGTTGAGTACTTTGGTTTTGTGGAAAGTTAAATTCTCAGTTATTAAGCCATGTTACGCAATTAGATTTGATGCCATTTGGTGTAGATAACCGACCAAGAATTCAAGATTACTTTAACGAATGCACAGTTTTAATTCAGACTCCTTTGACCAACCTCATCTCCTCCAGCCAAGTTTGGACTGTGTTGTAG
Source organism: Platichthys flesus (assembly GCF_949316205.1). Taxonomy (NCBI): domain Eukaryota; kingdom Metazoa; phylum Chordata; class Actinopteri; order Pleuronectiformes; family Pleuronectidae; genus Platichthys; species Platichthys flesus. Next base: position 7,060,044 of record NC_084957.1, read on the forward strand.
CAGATTCATTGGTTGTAGTGGAAAATTGTTAAGGTTGTGTAGTCTATGACTTTGACTTCACTGAGAAGAAAACGCTCTCTGCATCTAGAACCTATAGTGGACATTGCATAAAAAATGTAAGTTCATCCTAGGGATTTTTTAAACCAACTATTCTGAAGTGCAGAAAGTTCAGAAAGGCAACTTGATTCCTTGGCTTGAATTCTGATCAGTTGTATTTATAGAGCACCAGATCCTTACACACCTTATCTCACGGCATTTTACAGAGGAAGGTTAGGACCTCACAATATAATGGAGATGAACCAAACAGTCCCCACCAGGAACAAAGACTTGGCAACAACGCAGAGGAAAAAGCTCCTTTTAAACAGGAAGGAACTTCAGAGGGAACTTACGTGTGAGATAATAGAAGGAAATTCATTCATTTTATTGTGCCAGGAAATCAAGTGGCCGTCCTGAACTCGTATTTTCAATGTCACATTTCCAAAGCCGGAGTTTTCCTTCAGCACTCGTTTCAAATGCAGCATCTGTTTGAAGACGTTTTTTTTTTGTAAAGCTTTAGTTACCAAAGATTTATTTTCCCAGAGGTACCATTGCTGTGTTCAAGTATTTCCCACAGTAAATCTTTAATCTTCTAAAGTTGTTTAACAAGTGGGTGTTCCATGTTCATGGGGGATTTATTTTCTTCCTCTCTCCTCTTAAGTGCTGGAGAGATATCCTTCTTTATCCCTTGTGCTGATCCTATGCTGTGGTATTTTTTTTTTACAGTGCAGTCACCTAGGACAGGTTGTCAGTCAGTGTGAACACTTCTGTGATTTGTTGCATTTAATGGTGTTTTTGCGCTAGATTTACTGTCCATGAAATGTACAACAGCCCGTGTAAACTGAGCTTTATGGTCTTTTTTTATGAACAAACAAACAAACCGGAAACTGCTTTGCTGGATTTGTCTTCCTTGAAAAGATGAAATTAACGTTTTTCATATGCTCTGTTTTCTCTGTAGGTCACATGCAGGAAGGTGCATGGAGGTGCCACAGAGCTCATCGAGTGGGGAGACGGTAATGATGAGCAGAAGATTTCTCCCGAGGGGGCCAGCCCACGGATCCTCAACCCCCTGCGCTTGTTTGCCAAGGGCTCCCCCGGGTTCAAGAGTACCATGAGGGAAATAACCTATTTACAGAACATGGAGGACTTTTGGGACTGGTTATCTAACCAGACAGATGCTCAGGGTGCACAGGCCAGAACTAAACGCAGGCCCATCGTCAAGACCGGCAAGTTCAAAAAGATGTTCGGGTGGGGGGACTTCCACTCAAACATCAAGACCGTCAAGCTCAACCTGCTGATCACGGGGAAGATCGTGGACCACGGGAACGGCACTTTCAGCGTTTACTTCCGCCACAACTCCACCGGCCTGGGCAACGTGTCAGTCAGCCTGGTGCCGCCCTCCAAGGTGGTGGAGTTCGAGATCGGCCAGCAGTCCACGTTGGAGACCAAAGACACCAAGTCGTTCAACTGCCGCATCGAGTACGAGAAGACGGACCGCAACAAGAAGACTGCGATGTGCAGCTTCGAACCGGCCAAGGTGTGCTACCAGGAGCAGACGCAGAGCCACGTGTCCTGGCTGTGCTCGAAACCCTTTAAAGTCATATGCATCTATATAGCCTTTTACAGTGTAGACTATAAACTGGTGCAGAAGGTATGCCCTGACTACAACTACCATAGCGACCAGCCTTACTCCTCCACAGGATGACCTAGCGGTTGTTAGTGTGCTTCAACCTTCTGTTTTATCTTCAAACAATGTAAATGTCAACCTCTAAGCTTCCCGTCCCGAAATACCTAAAAACCTGAGATAAGTTGGAGGAGGTGCAGATTAGATTTCTGGGGATGGATTTGCCGCATTGCTACAAAACTTGTTGTACACACTGCACATGTAAACACTTCAGATAGTTAGGTGTCCAGGGACCTGGGCGTTAGGGGTTGACTTGGGATTCAGAGCTAGCTCCCGACGCTGAGTGAGTCCTTACTATCACAACAGCACATGTTCTCTACAAACCACAGGTATAATTAGTACGTTGTCCAGATGTTTCCTTCAAGGCACGACCATAGGCACGCAGCCTCTGAGCTGGAAGAGCATCTCTGCCAATGAAGCATTGATGCCAGCGTTATCAAAAAATTCCCTCTCCTCATTTAAACAGTAAGTTACAGGGTGAAATATTACAAGACTCATATTAACAATTACAATCCTTAGACAATTGAATTGTTACTCATTTGTGCATAAAGTTGAGATATCACCCATTTGAGGCATCGCTACTTTCGACTGATAGGTCAAAATGATCTCTTCATTGTCTTCACAGTGGAGCTCACTTCCAATTGTACCTGTGAAACACAGCCCAGGCAGGACAGCCTCTTTAATTTCAGATTAGTTTGATTAATGGGAATTTTTTTCAAGTAGCTCTGAATAATTAATACGGCCTTCCAACCCGTCTCTTATCCCTGCGATCTGTCTCTTCTAGGGACAGAGGTCAAGTGAACTGATCCACTGAACCAAATCTAAGTGAGGCCAAAAGACAAAATAAATTGACCCGACAAATCTGACCCAAAAGCAACCTGAGAGCATGTCCATCAATCAACACACAGACATATGTAGGTACCCATGTATGCTGCCTTGTTTGCTTCTTGGGAAATGTGCTGGGCTTTTCCTTCTGCTACAATCGTCATAAGGCATGTGTACGCTAAACTAGCCTGAAATCTAACATCTGTGTTTGCAGGATGCACTTTGAGGCATCAGCCTGCCGCGCGGGCGCCACAGTGGATTAATGTTGGGAGAGGCGGGGGTGGCAGGGTTTGGGGGTGGGGGGGTTGAGGGGGATAATTGCAGGACAGGTGGATTTAGTGAGTCTGGCAGACAATTATCAGCACTTTGTCATGGTCCTGCCACAAGCTCTGACATTACCTGTCTTTAATAGGCTTTAATTAGCCTGGGAAATTTCATTTACTTAACACAGAGAGTGGAGAAACCAATAGCAAAAGAAAAAAAAAAGACAAAAGTACAAAATCCGTCTGGAATTTTAATGAGAAGTGGGACTACTCGATTTGAAAATGTCAGACATTTCCCAAATGTACAGCAGGCTTAAAACTGAACAACTTCTGTGTAAAAGTGGATAACACCCTGTCTCGTAGTAAAACAGTTTAATGTGCTTTGACTTTGCAATTAAAAAAAAACATTTTTAAAAGGTTTTGTGGAGAAACATCAACACGTTAAAAGCTAAGTTGTTTGCACACATCCAGAGATTAGTCGAGGGCTTTGACTAATCACATGGCAATTATCTCCTTCAGTTACTTTATTCGCTGTACCTAATGCCCCCCCGTCTGCTGTAAATGACCCTGTCACACAACACATGTGGTGAGGTGTATGGATAAGGAAATATTTAAACCCGAGTTGATATATGTTGATGTTTTAGTTCTACTCCTTTGTGAAAATGATGTGTATTACCGTGTAACCCTAAAAACTAAACGTGTTTAATTATGGCTTCAAAGTAAATTATGTCAACTTGTTCTTATTTATATTTTTCCAGAGAAATATATCATTGACTATGCTGCTCCTTATTTTCGGTGTTTGTTCAGCAGCATCATGTAGATAATCATATTTATTGCTACTAGTCATAGATTGCTTTGAGTTCCATTTTTGTAATCCTTGCAAATTGGTCCCATTTTGGTTTCTTGCTTGCTTAATCTTGTTTTAACGGTTCCCCTGTAAAATAGAAATGAGCACTGCTGTGTGTATAGTGTAAGTACAAATGTTCATTTTGGAATATTTGATTTCATAGGGGGTTAACTTTTGTTAAAATGGAAATTGTAAAGATCAATTCAGGTTTTTATGGCATTAAACCTTATTTGAACTGGGCTCACAGCGTATTGTCACACTGAGTCAGCCGCAATCTGTCGGCGCTCACGCTTGTCTCATTTCATTCCTACAAGGACTTCTCAACAGGATAAACACGGCATTTTAAGGGCTACATTTCAGTGTAGCTTTTTAATGGGCAATAAATCTATGTCCACAGGCGTGGATGATACCAGAGGTACAGCTCAGGGAGCACATCCATTTTTCCGCAGCCATCAGGGACAGGGGTCTTTTCATTCCCTTCCATTACTCTTATCTGATCAGGGTGAGGCACCCACTCCTTAAGGCATCAAGTCACACCAGGCTCTCCCGCCGCCGCATCTAAATCCTTAGAAAACTAAGAGGAATATTCACATACATTTCAATTTCCCTGATTTTTCAGTGGAGATATTAGTGATTATTAGGCAATCAGATAATAAATGACTTTCTATCCGTGAGGTAATTACCCATCTCAAATTGATCCGACAATTAACAGCAGTGATTTACATATGCAGAGCTACAGTTTATCACCAGTGGTCAGTTACAGGCTTGGCGGCGGAAACTGGTTTGAGAGGCAACAATAAAAAGGGAAGATCACTGGAAAGAGAAAAGTAAAGCAAAATAAAATGTCACTTCATGTCAAATGCATCATGGGAAATAAAAGGTAATTTACTTAATAGAATAAAGCTCAGTAAAGACATGGGCACTGCAGTTTCATTTTGTTATTTAGACACATCAGACACACAATCAAAATATCTTTCTACCAAGCCCATTATCTTAAGCTCAGCAACCTGCTTCCTACAAATCCGAATGCAGTTTGCGATGGTGCCACTGCGGGCGGCTCGGCTTTCAAGTGCTACACTTGGTTGAGGAAGGATGGAGAGGCGTCCTGAAGCAGAGATGGTATCAGGTATTTCACTAGGATCTGTGCCGAGAGGGGCGGACGGGGGATCAGCGAGCTTCTGATGAAGACGTCTCTGTTCCAGCACGGAAAGAGCTGCCTCACGTTCACTTTAATTAGAGCTTGTGCCGAGCGTTCACACAAAAAACAAGTGTGCCGGGATACAGGTTCAACACCGAACACGCAGCTGCTAATGCGGTTTAAGCACATTTTCTTTTGATTATCACTGCGCTGGTGTTTTCCCAATCCCATTTAAATCCAGTGGTGGACAAAAGACAACAAAACAACAACGTCTGCCTGACATCCACATCCATTAATGTGGTCATTAAAATGAGACCGTGTGGATAATAAGCACCTTCTCTCGTACTCATTTCTCTTGTCACATCGAGTTCAACAACCTCCTGTTGCAAACTAAAATAAACACTTCAGGTCTCCTCAGACTGCTGGAAAATGTTTTAATGGGTTAATGCAGGCATCCTTGCAGACAACAACTTCATCTTTTTTGCTTCCAAATAAAAAGTAGTTTCAACATCTCAACACGACGCTGAATGATGAGTAATATCATGTAAAAATGATGCTACTCTTTTAATTTACAAAATCCTCTGAAGTGTCGGTCACACCACGCTACATACAAGACGGACTGAATAAACATGACAACCCCCCCATTCAAACACAGAATAACATTGCCAGTAGAAGTGATGCTCAGCATCCTACAGAATACCCAAGCATGTTAGAGGACATTTTTGCACATACTCAATTCATTTAATTCTGCTCAATTATGTCAGATAGTTTGCAGAAAATAAATTGTTAAAACAAAATTGGACACTTTCTTTGACAATAACATGACCATGCATTAGTCTTTCCACTTTGAGTTAACCACAATATATTGAGAATATATATTTGAAAGTTGGCAATATTAAGGAAAGAAATTCTTAAAAATTTAATCTAACGGTTCACAGACGCACGATCTGGAATATGCCATTCAAATGGGAGACTGAGTAAATACTTCCATATACTTCCAATGTTTTAATATATTAGGGCCAAGGTACAGACACGTTCCTGTCTCACATGAATTATTAGTTTTGACACCGGGTCTTCGTTATGGCAGATTACTTTTTCCCCCACAAATATGCAATAGAACAGACTTTCTTGTACACTGGTCTTCTGAAGATGGTTCAACTGTCATTTACATAGAAATGGTGCCATCAATATGGGGCATACACATCTTTTAAAAAGTGTAAAGAACTGACCTTGCACTGAAAGTGTTCATGCTTTTTAATGTCTAGTCACAAAACGGGCTAAACATTACAAATATATATAATATTTCCCATTTAGTTAAACCTTTGTTACGTTCCTATAGAACTCCATATCAAAATGACTATTCATGGGAACTAGTGCAACCTGGAGGAGGCCTGGTCTTTGTGACAAGGCAGGCACAGAGTAAAATAGACAAAGTACTCTAGAGCAGCTCCAGAGCAATGGCAGATATAATAAGGCCATTTTCAAAATTACAGGAAAAAAAACAGTAGCAGACGGCTTGACTTGTTACCCGCGCCGAAACAACGTTCAGCTGGGGAAGCAAAGCAAGCAAGCAACACTGATCGAACCGCTGTTTTCCCTCAATCCATTGATGTCAGTCGTCCAACGTGCCAGCCTCCCCGCATTCCTGGCCAGAAAGCTCCACTCTCCTTTTTTCAAGTGTGTTCAATTTTGGTGGAAATAAGAGTGGCACCCTCGCTAGTCCTTCCTTTATGAACCCATGCTTCACACCTCCAGTAAAGTTCTGGGGCACAGTCAGGCAGTCACGACTGTTTTAGACGCTTCCTGGGAAGACCAAAGGGTGGGCACTGTGCTGAAGCCAGGGCGCGAAAGGCCTCTGCAACCAAGTGAGGATGGGACTGGATCATTGACTTCCAGCCTGCAGTCTCCATTATATCTGTAGCATGACTGTAAGCACAGGGAAAATGAAGTTAACACTCAGACGTATGAATGTGCACATTAAAAATCAATAAACATAAATGAGATCGTAATGACAGCGCCAATAAGGAGCACTTGATTTGCGAGTTGCATGGTGAAACTTGAAAAGGGCCATTAGTGCTTTATGAATGTGCATAGGTTGAAATGAATGGCGGATTAGAACGTCTCTGCTCGGTGAACACAACCGAGACGGATGGAAGTTAAACAGTTCAAGGTGTCCTGTAATAACACAATACATCATCTGAAAGGAAAACTTCCCGTAGCGACCAACACCTTTCTTTTTAAAATTCGACAAATATTCCATTTCCACAGTTTATGCAGGTACGAGTCTATTAATAACTCGGATACAAAGATATGGCGCTTCAAGCCGAGAAGGCAAATAGCACTCTGTCTGCCTGGGCTAAAACAATGAATTCTAATGCATCTGGTTGGCGGAAGAGATAAGAGTGTGTTATTAATCTTGTGTCACATATATCAGCTAATTACATACTTGCTATTCCAGTTCTTTCCATCTTTACAGCCCAGCTGTCTCAGGACACTGCACCTATGGCAAGGAGATAAAAAGGTAAGCATTCAGGGCTGGTAAACAGAAATGGCAGCAGGAATTTATCATTCTAGGTTTTTTTTTTGCTTTCTGCGATACTTGCCTGTTGATAAAATCTATGGCTTGTGCTTTGAGCTGCTCGGCACTGTGCAAGTCTGCTAGGATGAGGGTGTCGGCCACATTCTCCACTGAAAGGCTGTTGCACAAGGCCTCTTCGCACATGACCTTTAAACGCTCCAAAGCGTACTGGGGGTGGCGGTTGAGGGGGGGTACACAAAAAGCAGCGGTTACATCCTGGAGTCAGTGTGGATGGTCCATGGTTTGAGGGTTTGACTCAACTACTTTGGAGTATAAAGAAAAACTACACATGCAATCTGTTACTGTTTTATATATATTTTTTGTAATTATGCCTCGACTAAAAATAGGGGAGAAAATGACCAGGGTTCAAAATGCCCAAGGAGCAGGCTTGTGTAACCTCCACTGCAATGTCACACAACCGGAGGTACACACTTCCACCACGTAGTGTACACTTAGTGATGTGGAGGGAGAATGAAGGTTGTTGTCCAGTATGCTGGTTTTCTACTACATTTAAGTTCATCATACAATTACCCTCAAAGATATGAAATACTGCTTCAAAAAGGTGCAAGGATTATAAAATACAACAACTGCTAAATAATATGTACATCCACATAACATCACATAAAAAAGCGTCTGCACAAAGAATCAAGTCTATTACTTGACATTCACCTCTGGAAATGTATCCATATGATATTTTATAACAAAATAATACCTTGAATATAGTGATAATCTATATGTTTTCATAACCAAGATAATAGAAACCTTGTTAATTATTGTCACATGACTACAGATATAAATTCCCTCACTTAATCCTCATTAACTTCTGCTAACTTGAATTAGCACTTATCTAGCAGTGGCTGCAGAAGGTGACTATATTATACTTTTGTTAGTATTCACTGAAACGCTGTACTCAATGTAACAGGTGGATATTTTTCATCAAAGAGTGAAATGAGTCAAATTAGATATAAGCTAACCATCTGTGAGGTACATGTCTGTCCATGACTATAGCATGAATGTTATGTATATTAACACAAACCTCACATCATTTAATATAAAAAATCTAATATGCAACTGAATACAAATTTTCACATGAAACTCAGACCAACTATTTTGATAAGAGCTGTATATGACTGCTGTCCATTGACAACACCAGCTGGTTATCAACTAGTTTATAACAGAGCTGAGAGCCTTGCTGTCTGAACATGGTGTCAATCAAAAGTAGGGAAAGTAGTATGATGTAGGCAGGGGAAGACATGATATCCTAAATTATGAACTTAGGTTTAAATGTCTTGGTACTTACTTTATCTGCAGCTGCCAGCAAATTGTCTGCCATCTTCTCCAGGTTTGGAGCTTTTCCTGTATAGATGAAGCCCATCATTTCCTTAAATACATCTGGATCCACGTCACTGATGTCAACGCGGTTCTGCAGGTGAGACAAAGGGTTACTACATAAGAGCCTAGAAACTGATAACACATCAGTGAATGATGACAGATTTCATTACCACTGAGTTTGTATGATATTCATTAAAAACATGAGGAAAGATCTGTGTGTGATGTGCTATAGTGATTAATTAAATATAAAAGGAGCAATTATAACAAGTTCTTACCTTTTTACTTTCTTCCATTTCATGTTCAAACATAGCATTAAAGACAGGAGACCTCGCTGTAAAAATAAAAAAAAAGAACTCATTAATGTCATACCCGGTCAACAGCAGCTTTGATGAAACATTATATAATAGGAGAACAGCTATCTCAAAGAAACAAATGCACAAAACATGAACTATTTCAGTATTACGGCTTTAAAATCTGTTGAGTGGCCACTTTGTCAGCTTGCCCGCATGTCTAATGGGGACAAGCGGGAGAGGAGAGGCAGTCTCTCAATCTTCTGGATCCTACAATCATCAGGATCAAGCAGGGCCAAACAGGGGTAGGGGGGTGGATTAGCTCTACTGCAGAACTAGGCCTTTACAAATGAAGCCAGCACTTCAGACTGTCTAGAGCCTTTCAAGGTGATTATGTCTCTTGCCGTGAGGCCATTAAGAAGAGACATGGACGTGTCCTGTTGGAGCCAGCGTGGAGGCCTCTGTCTTGATAGCTACTTTCTAAGTTTTTTTTTATTTTTGTTCGACTGGTGCTCCTCATTTTGTGTATTTCAAAAGTTTCAGGCGAGTTGAAGCAACCGGAGTCACTCAAGAAGGTGGAGGGTTAAAAAGCTTTTAATATCTCACGGTTATTTAATCATATCAATAATAAAAACAGGCCTGTGCATTCCAGCCATTAAAACCATTATCGGAGCAAGTAGAAAATGGCCTTGCTATGACCTCTTCATATCTACTAGTCATGTGATCAGCTGACGGGTAAGAAGTCACATGATTAGATTATATGCAAATAAATAATAACAAGAACATCTAAATATGCAGATACCTAAAATATTTAGGTATCCCCATTTAAACCTGTGTGTTGGGTAGCTTTCAATGTATATATATCCATAGCGTTTCCCTTTTTATACAATGTCTATGCCTGAAATCTTTACCATGGTTAGCCTCCTTGTAATGAAGTGCCATGGGGTATTGAAGGCTGTCACTTCTTATTGCATGTTTATGTTCAGCCAGTCATGCCTTCAGTTTACATTCTGTTCAACCAACATAGAAACACCAACATGGACACTCAAGATTATAAACCACAAGTGATTTGGCCCTTGAAATTGAATTGAACTGAAAACCTTTATTATAATTAATTCTTCTTTATGCTATGGATGTTTTTGTGTGAAGCCCTTTGTAACCTTGTTTAGTTAAGTGCTATACAAATAAAGTTATTATTATTATTAGGATTCTTATTATTACCTGCGAGGATGGATTTGTGGGCTTTGAACTCCTGCCCTCCCACATAAAGGCTGCAGTCTGTGAAGCGTGAACACTCCCATAGATTCCCTAGGTCGTCTGACAGCTGGCACTCCGGTACCTTAAGCATGTTCATGTTGGACTGGCCCGAAATGTTAACAGAGTCCTGGACAACGCTGACCTGTCCACAAGAAACAACACAGTGTTAAGGACACACTAAAGCAGCCTGACCGTCTAATAAATTCACCAGAAAACACATCTGCACACTTTCTGCATTGAGGGGAAATCTTTTAGTTTTTAATTTGCTCCTTTTAAAGAATGCGTTCAATGAACCTGCAGTGGGAGGAATTCTTGTTTGTGAACCACTTGAAACCAAAATTAATTAACTCTGCTCTGTGAAAATGGCAGTTTATGTTTAATTTGAATGTCATTTGTTTTTCCCAGGCACCAGCTTCCCAGAAATTGTCAAATCTTTCTGGAACTGCTCTTTGACGCACACAGTATACAGCCAATTGCATTTTCATCAAAATTCATTGAAACTTCATTAAACTTGTCCCATGAAAAACAATCTGGGAGACGTTTATTCTCCTTGACACACTGAATTCAATTATTTCCATAACAGGCATCATTGTTAATGATGGGAGGAGGAGGAGGAAGCGTTTCACTTTCAAAGTTTAATACAGTTTGAAGTAAATGCCATCAGAAGGTTTGTAGTTTAATGGTATCAAAGCTCCGGTGGAAATGCAAAATGACAAGAAGCAAAGGACTCGAGCCGTGATCGACTTCAGGCAACACCAGGTGTTTAAATGCTTCAGTACAACAATGATCTAGTTTTGATGACAAAGATTCAATGCAACCAATCAATGATTTGTCAGCCAAGCACAACACAATTGCCACTTAGTAACCTTATGCTGGTAAACAATAATGAAAAGAAGTTAAACAGAAACATTCAAATGGACAAGCTTCAATGAAAAGAAACACTAATGTAATTTGATAATGTCAAACTTTCCAGCAGCACGGTTACAGAAGTTAAAATCTCATTCAATTTCTGGAAAGAGATTTTGATTATCAGCCATAAAAATTGTAACCAAGCCTTTAGCTCTGTGCCAAGTCGACATACAACCATATCTTTGTGTCCCTTGTGAATTTGCCATCTACGGTATAGAACCTGAAATTCTTCCACACACAAACAGCTTCTACAAACTTAAATGTGAACTACTGTCCACTCAGGATGGCTTTGCATGCTAACATCCTCCTTTTCATAGCAAAACAACATCACAAGGCAAAAACTGGCGTTTATGAGGGCACATAACAGGCTAAGCACACTTAGATTAATCATGAGGCAAACTACCTCAGACCGCTTATGAGCTTCTGTAAAGTAGTTTGGAATTCTAACGGTCTAATTTGAATATGAAATTGACCAACAACGTTTGAATGAATTAGCTTATAGCCCAAGAGGCTACAAGCTAATCATAGGCTTTCGGCCCCATTACATTCCACTCGGGAGCACATGCTGTGTCAAGTGCAGTACCTCGTAAAGTTCAGTTTACTGGTCCACTGTTTGGTTCAACATCAAACTGGTTTGAAACTCGGTTTATTACAGAGAGGATTTCTTCCCGGACAACATAAATAAATTATGTTAATCAAAACCTTATCCTTGACACTGCAGATTATTTACTAATAATTTATCTTCATTTTTATTATATTTGATATATATATATATATATAACAGCAATTAAAAGATAGTACTTTTGTTCGCAGTATTGAGAGATTGCCACATTCAAATCAGAGAGAGGGAAATTGAATGATCACCTTCCCGATCAAACATCTTTTCAAATTAGTCATCAAGTCCATAGTGCACAAAGAGTCCCATTTCCATGTTCAAAATACATTTGTATAAAAGTTCCACGTTGACAGGGTCATCACAGGTACAAGTGAGGAAAGTGTGGCTCCTTGTCAAAACAAAAGCAACACTTTAATAATTACCTCACAGAAGAGGGTGAGCTTGTCATCTGGTAAGAGTCCATTGGCTTCATCCAGGAGGAAATCTCTCCTTATAAATTTTTTGAAGCCCCAGTCTTTACCTTGGACAAATCTGTATGCTCTTTGGCTTTCTGTAACAATAGAACAAAACAACGCCAAGTCTTACTTGCCTGTGAGTTATCAAGTCAATAAAAATGAGATTAAAAAGAAGAACAAATATACAGAGTAAGTTGATGTGGTGACGTTTCTGATAGCTTGTACTCACCCATTGCTTTTGTCTCCTCTCTTTTAGCGTTCAACAAAGAAAACTTGAACTTTGCTCTGACTTCACTTTTTGGACAACTAACAAGAAGTAAATACAGTGACAGATAGTCTTTGCTTTCATCATCAAGTCCCTTTGGGTTGACTCGCAGACACCTGGAAAATAAAGAGACGCCACTGCACAATAGTACACTTTTTGTCAAAATAGCACTGTGACGAGACTTGAGGAGTAACGTTCTCTTGTTTTGAGGAGCTGTAACTATCTTTTCAAAGGTCATGTTTGTGTTTGGTGAAATTCAGGGACAAAGAATTGCTCATTTAAAATTAATCAAATTCATTCAGGTATTGAATTGAAATTCTAAAAGTCCTGAAAGCCTGTGTTTTTTCACTTGCCAGTTCACTTATCAGCCTCAGAAATTCTGCAAATAAATAAAACGCAAGTGAAATGTTTAAATTGAGTACGAACCATTTCATTTTGTCATTTGGACCAGAAGAGAAGGTTGAGCTCTTCAAGACTTCGCCCATTTCTTCTCTGCAAAAACTAAAGTTGTTTATGGTCCACATGTAGGAAAACTTCACAACTTTGACCTGGAAAGAAAAAGAAACACACACAGAACCGTCAGACCAGACCAAAGCTTTGTATCATTTTTTAAATACATCAGAAGTGTTTTTACTTTGTCAAGACAGAGATTACAGACATGCTCCTTAAATGATCCGGAGGAGCTGAATGTGAGAAAGCGATTTATCAGAGTCGGTTGCTGTGGACATTCTCCGGAACTGATAGTCCCCTTATAAAATGTTAGAGTGAGCCCTTGTGAGGATACAGTGGTAAAATGTTCCTGAAAGTTCACAGCGAACGAGTGTGCGCGTTGATGGCGGGTCTAACATGCGACAGACAGGAAACAAAACAAAAAAATAAACTTAATAATACAAAAAGAGGTGCCATACATACAGACGATTCTGAAGAAGATATCAACTTAGATAAGAGTCAACATTGGTGTTGATGTGCTGTAAACAATTGTGTGATCTCCAAAACAGAATTTACACATTATGTCTTGTTTTCTACATGCGGAGAGATCATGTCTGGAAACAGCTTCTAACAGGTAGGATTTTAGACGCTGTAACTTAACTTCAACCCTAAATTACAATAGTTTGAATTTTACCTACATAGTTTCTTCTGCCACAGTGAGAATACACATGTATAAATAGTAAAATAAACAATGGCTGAATTCCATTTAGCTAATGTTATTGTTCATGCTGACTCACTTTCACACCATCTTGTGTGAGTTACACTTGAACAGACTCATTGTTATTATTATCAGTAACTCAACATCAGAATGTTGTGAAAAGACCTGTCAAATAAAGAGGGGGAAATAAAAATAGGTGTATGAGTTAGGAAGGAACCAGCAGCACTCAGGGCTTTCCCAGCACTATAAAATTATCTAAGACTTATAAATCCTACACTTAATTTGTATTTCAACTATAATGTAGTTTGTTACATTTGTGTACATAACATTAAACAGTGATTTACATTGTGCCCATACCTGTGTGTAACACCAGCTCTCTGCCACAGGTCCACTTGACATCTCCCCAGGAGGAGGAGGGGTGGGAACCCGTGACATCGCCGGCTTTGGAGTACCACTCACTCGCGTCCTGAAAGCACTGTTCATTCCAAGAGAGAAAATAAGGGTCATTATTTTTGCAGAAATCAAAAGCATGAGTTTTAGTGATAAGATAAATTCACTCTCTGTGAAGGATGACTGGAAATGCTTGGACAGAATAAGCCTGCCAACTAAAACCAACCATATGCAGTTCAGTGTAGTAAATTGTCAATGCTGCACATAAAATGGTGCATTATACTGACATCACCTCAGGAAATGTACAATGTATTTCTGACAAGATTTGCCACTCCCATCTATGTGACCACATAAATGCACATCCTCACAGCTCTTCTCCACATCAGCCAAAGAAATAAATGTGAAGTCGACCTATCAAATGACATATTGCATACCAGAGAGCGGGGCAGCCTGGGGTTCAAATCAATCAATATCGTGTTACACTTGAAACTTTAGCAAGGCAATCAAAAAGTAACCACACTACAATGAGACTGAAACTGTTAAGAAAAAGGTGGAACGAGGATGAAAAGGACGAGCAGATCAACACTGAACTCCTCAAGTGAGGTGAAAAACTAAATTTCTAGTTTCCAGTATTACCATGGACCCAGAACTTCACCAATTAAAACACTGTCTTCAAATCACTGTACTGACAGTAAAGCTGTCAGTCTAATCCTGAAACTTAAGAAAACAATCATTATACAAGTGTTATAATTGTAGTGGAAAAGACAGGCAGAAATTTGGACTGATGTCAATCAGTGTGATGCAAAACTCAGTGCAGTTTAAACTCAAATGTTTTAATAGGTACATTAAGCCAGATGCGGCAGTCGGCTAATCACAAGTTCACTGTGCCACCTGAGAGACATTCTGTTAAACTTGTTTTTTCCTGTGCATAGACTCTCATAACTTGAATATATTCTGAATTTGTATTGAGCAAAGCCTCTGGGATCCAAATGTGGTGATGGTCTGACTCATTTTGTAAATACGCAAATGGAAGGAGGACACAGGGATTGTAGCCAAAATCATTCCACTGGAAATACAGAGGAAAAACAACTGTCTCATGTCACGCTGTTGACTCACTGGTGAGGTGAATTGGGTAGTTACTAAACAGCATGATTCACAGATTTGGCCGGCAAGTCTCTGGAGATAATGATGATCAAAGCAAATGTGGCACATTGTTTTTAGACATATTGCGCCATTTCTCAAAACCCAAACATGCCAATTTCATTCACTTAACCAGCGAGAGTGATGCGACAGATTTACAGCGAAGCCAAAACAAAAGCTGGAATGTTCACAAAGACATTTGTTTACATGAGTGTTTTTAAATTCCCTTTTAGTATCAGCCATTTCATTTTATCTTTCACACAGTGAAATTCAAGTCAGTCACTGATTCAATAAATCCATCTCAAAATAGTGACATAAGCATCAGCTCTTCCCTCTAGTCTTATTAGTTTGATTGGCGATCTCTATAAATGCAGATCAGAGGAGCCGATCAGACAAAACAAACAACAAACAGCTGTCACTCAGGAAGTGCAACTCTCAGCGATCAGAAGGAATTGATATGGCCCATTCATCTTTTCTTTCAGTAAATACTTTTGTATTCTAGCTTTTAAGTTTTTTCCCTCAGAGCTGACGGTGGAAAAAGCTACAGAGTGAGGCATCTTACTTCTCTTCTCCTCTCTGTTTTGATTTACACATACAATATTTTATTGATTCAACAGGAAGGTTAAACAAAAGTTACCCTGCCAAAAATAAACAGTTGTAATTTGAATTCATGATACTTTCTCAGTCCATGATTTTATAATACGTTGTTGACATAGTTAAATAAACAAATAATGCCACGTGATACAACGAAGGCTTTCAAATTAAGATCAGATCGCTTAGACCACAACCAGCAATGCATCCTGAGCCACGTTGAAGGATCGTATTATCACCAGACTCACTTTTAAATTGTGCACTTTTGAGAGAAACTTTATGAAACACTGTCTACAAGTAATTCGGAATTAATTTAGCCTTCTTTAAAAGGTTATAAGTTATTTCTTTCTATGTGTAAAAAACATTTGTGTGCATTTGTCCCAGTGTGTTGGCTCAGTAGTGTCGGTTAAAACGAAACGCATTTAGTCTTATTTTTAAACAAATTTCATCTTTGGAAACAGGGTGTACATGTTGTTTGCATATAGAGCAGGGGATTCTATTAGGCGTGGTCTGTCTGATCAGGTTGAATAACCTCCTCTACCCTGGACCGCTGAGTTTGTTGACTCCCGGGTGAGAGCCTGTCGCAGCCCGGCGGGACAAACCCTGCGCTGTGCGAAGAGGTCGCACATTTCTCCTTTCTCTGGTATTAATGCCTTTCTTCATCACACAGTCAGAGAAAGTTAAAGTGTGTCCTGCTCATATAGATCAGTTATAAAATCCTACACAGAGGCACTCCAGCAGCTGCTGATAGCGCAGCTGAAACATGTGACACACACATTGCTGATTCTGGAGTTTCATGTGGCACTGAATTGAAAACAAAGGAATAACTTGACAGTTATAATGGACATTAACTAACAAACTTCTGAGTAGGATTCTGCTCTGTAGTTTTTTTTGTATATAGAACGGGAAAGCGAAATCCGACCACAAGTCCTCACTTGGACCACCCAAGACACGTAAACAGGGCCATACACCCTGTGATCGGTATCAGCCGATACTGCTTCAAACTATCGGCCCCAAAAATCCTGATAGGAACACCTTTAGTTTCACAACTAACCAATGAGGACAGATGAGAAAACCTACAAATATAAAATAACTGTATCCTCACTTAAAAAAAAATACATGAGTACACGAAACACTGAGATGTCTCCAAGATAAGATGACATGAAGACATAGAAGAGATAACGTTGTTGGAAAAAGTGTTCTTCTCCTAAATCTCTGACGTTAACTTATTTTCTGTGGGAGTGTCAAGCAATGTTAATTAAAAAGATTTCAGAACCCCTGCATCTGTACATATACATTAATGTGCCACACATTTCAAGGATTTTCTTTTGTATATTTATATATAAGAGCTCTCATTGACTTATCTGTATTTCCAATATTTAGGTTGAGGCCAAATGTATTGAAACTATGAGACAACGTGCACTCAAAACGATGCAAGTGGGAACTATAGAGAATTGACATCTGCTTTCTCTATACATACATTTTACATATGAAACTCCCCTCTATGATATATGGGACTTTCAACTTACGTTAAGTACTAGAGAGAGGTGGCAGGAGCACTACTGGAGCCACTCAAACCACTGTGCAAGTGCCTGGACCTGGATTAGTCATGTCATTCATTCATTTTGGACACAAGTTTTCCTCCAGTTTCTTTACATAAAGTATTATTGATGAATGAGGAAACATTGAACAAAAAGGCCTCATGTGGAGCATACAGATATTCGCTTGCCATGTCAATTTCAACAGCTGTTTAGTACAATAACCGTTTGGTACCTTTAGCTATAATGGTTATATGTGAAAAGCAGATCATGCAGTACGATATATGGATTTAAAAAAAAGCTTCTAATCACCTCTAATCTGGTTGAAATGTACAATGATGGAGTTTGGTCTAAGTTATCACAGGATCCTTCATCGCCCCATCTCCATGTTCCACTCTGGAAATGAAGAAAACACACATTAGAGCCTTGACATTGGATCTGATCTCAACAAGCATCTGGCAATAAAGTCACAGTTCTCACAGTAAAACCCAAGCGGTCACGTCCTACGTATACAAGTGTAAACAACAACCACAGAGCTAGCAAACCCTTTTAGATTGTCACGTTAGAAGTATTGTGGTTATCAGGGAACAGATTGCAAGGGTACACAGGTAGTGTGAGCTTTTAATACCAATGCCATGTCCAATGTTAGCTGAATTATTGATGCTATAGTCTCGTCTGTAGCTGATTGCTCAGGGCCCACAGGGCACTCAGCTGAATTACCTAACTCGAGATTCACCTGCAACTTTGTTTGGCTAGCACATTAGCTGGAGTCGTGGTACCTCGCCTTCACTGCAGCAACAGCAGCAGCAGTGATGCTATCTGAATGGCATTCAGTGCGTTTGCATTCGTTCACAATGAAAATGATCGCGTAATGTTTTAGCTGTGCAGCCCCATTCTAGCCTAGCACTGCATGCTAGTCGAGATGTGAGCGGATCCTCGATACAACAGATAGAAATGACTGGAAAGCAGCAGCCCAGTGTTAGCGTAACATCAGCCAAAGTGTCAACGCCGATTCCCAAACGCATCATTCATACATTGCGATTTGACTTCGTTAAAAACACACGAAGCTACTTCCACCAACAAACGCGTTTACACGACCTGTCAGGGTTAAACCATAAGATACCGCGAAACTGCCAATTGAGAGTGCAATGCGTATTTAGCTAACCCCAAGCTAACAAGCCATGTTCTCATTAGCACGATTAATGTTAACTTTACTTCAGCCCTGAGACCGCAGCTGTGGCTAGCACTGATGAGCTAGCTTGTTAACAGTAGATATGTCCACGTACAACCAAGGCAGCCTCGAATTAGCAACGTAACTCCTCGGAAACGCAACACAAACAAGCTAACGGTGCTACAACTTAAACTGTTTATGTCCTATGTGGACCCGCAGTGCCCATTGTAAAACAAAGGGCCTGTGCTGATTCCTGTTGCAGGATGCTAACGAAACCGAGCTAACGTAAGAAAACCCTCGCATTTCTACCCGGGCTGCTGGTGGGAAAACAACGGCGGCTATTAGCTTAGGCTAGCGGCTAGCCGGAGCTAATCTCTGCACTGATGCTCACAAAAAGTTTAAAAAGACATGTTGGCGGCGTACCTTTCAATTTCATACTTCCATATATATCGGGTAACGCATATAGCTTTGTGTCACACTCGCTCCTTTCACCCCCGGTGACTTTAAATTCTTTTTTACTCAGTCTCTCCACAAGGCTTCTTTGTCTAATTTATGTCTCTGCTAGCTTACATCTGTCTAGCTGCTGGTAGCTTAACAGGTTAGAAAATATACCCACTGCGCGTGCGCCAATGACATCCTGGTCCCTGTTTTCTACTGACTGATCCAGACAAATACTGCAATTATTACTACTACTGCAATATGGTAAAATAAATACTTTAAAATAAAAACTGAATTCAATATCAGCTCCTCCAACAACCATAAAACGATAAGTGGTAATTGATGGATGAACAACCATAATGATGATAATAATGATTCTACTAATAATAATAACAATAATAATAATGATAAAATAACATTTATTCTGAAGTATAAATAAGTAAACTAACAGGGCACATTTAATAGTGATACAATAAGGATTTCTTATTTATTGTAAGATGTTACTAGTTCATTGTTATTTTAAGTCTCAAGTATGCTGTCTATGGTATTTTAAGTGATTTTATTCCACTTTCATATATTATATTATATTATATTATACACAAGGTATCATGGCGCCCACCGTTACAGACGTATTTGCTTGCTCTGCATTTTAATTTTGATATATCTATTTATTTTTTATTTTTTTTATTGTATTTTATTTTAAAACTATTTGTAGCGGAAGGCAAAATAAGCATTTCATGTACAAGACTGTATATGACAAATAATACACTTTGAACTTGAACTATATTATATTGTATTTATTATATTATATTATATTATATTATATTATATTATGTCTGTAGACCAGTAGACTCTATTCAACCCAGTGCATTGGTGCATGTCATGTCCCTCTATTGAATTAATATCCTTTGTAACTACAGTAAATATATGAAGGCTTAATTTACAAAAATTATGAGTTTGGACTGTCATGCCAATAAACTCTTGAGACTGTGTGACTTTAAGGCCGATCCTTGCTTTGTTATAGGTCAGTTTCAGTCATAGGGTTGTATTTGCTGCTGAAATTAGAATTTGGATTAAATTGTCGGCTCCTGTTCCTGGTAAGAGTTGATATTAGACACGGAGCACTTTTAATGTCTTCATTAACACTACTGTTAAAGATCCTCACATGGGAAGGAATGCAAACAATGTGTCTGTGAACAGGGATGGGGGGGTTGCTCATAAGCTGTCTATTATGTGTCTATAATAGCCCATCTTCATGCTACGGACACAGAGAGAAATAAATAAAGAAAAAAGTCCTTATATTTTGTAGCTTACAAGATAGACGACACCCACAACTGCAGCTAATTCTCAGCCACTGTCTTTTCTGTCGGCTTCTGATGTTTCTCGTCTAGCAAACACAAAGCAGCTTGGGGTAAGTCATTCTCAGAAACAATACTCCGTAAAGACTCCCTGTAGGCCTGTGATAACTAATTCCCTTTCAGATGGATGGTCACTGTTCTGCACAATGAGCAATAAATGGCTCCTCGAACATCAATCAGTCCACATTCATGCACAAAGTACGGTGCGGTCTTTAGATTCTTTGTGTTTTATATAGTGACGACAAACACCACCTATGCAGGTCAGTTTCAATTTTTATCAAATGTACTGTAGCAGCAGCAAAATGTCACATTCGGAAACTGGAGCCCACATCAAATGCTTGTAATATCATAGTGTCGATACAGAGTTCCATCATGAGGTGGAAGCGACGGATGATACGATCGCAGTTGAAGAGATAGACGGATACTTATCAGGAGTCTGAATCAGTTTAATTTAAGGGCAGGAAGAGGGGCTCTGCTGAAAGTGCCCATGCAAACGTGGCATAATCCAACAATTCAACAACAGGCAAGAAAAGGAATATTTAATTGCATTTATCTGCTATTCTTTTAAAAGCGCTCGTATTGAATTAGTGGGCGTGCACCGCAATATCTTCACCTACACTTTAGTTTTGCAGTTTAATGCAAAATCAAAAGCTTTTTTTTTTTTATTCCACATTAGTTTTCTATTCTTTCTCAATGTTTGGCTTCACAATGAATAGCACTGAATACCTGTTTTGTGTCTTTGTCCTATTTGATATGTTCATCAAGCATGAATAGCCATCTGCATAATGGCTGTGACAGTCCTGTACCTTCAGTCTACAATACCGTTCTAATTAAAAGGATCTCCGGATACATCTGATATCATCCCTGACAAGTATTCAGTGTCTTTAGTGATGAAGATTGAAAGAGACAGAGCCTATGAGCAGGAAGAAAAAGGCTACAGTAACAAGACGAGCCCCGGCGACCTTATCAGAACATGGCCATACAAATGTCGAGAGAAAAATGAAGTCTGACATTCGCCACACTTTTTTCTGGCATTGACTTGGAAATCAAGTCTCATGCTACTGAACAAAGGAGACTTCAAATTAGGGGAGTTTCATCTGATTTGATTAAATCTAAGTAATGAAAAACAGGGTAATACCCAGTTGTTGAGTAGATGAATATGGGAAAAAAGTTATTAGTTGATGAGATTATCACTAGTCCTCATGAAAAGTCTTTATTCCTGATAGTTCCTTATTGTCAAAGATGGATATACCTTTCCTCGTTCTATTCTTCTGAGGTAAAGAATAAGTATTTTGTGAAGTGATGGCCTTTCAGTTGTAGATGAATGTGTTTACCTACTTTGTCTGCATCCTCATTGATATGTTTTTCCCCTTAGGAGAGAAGTGGCAGTGTATTGTCATTAGAGAATTTTTTTTTAGAATATAGGACAAGGTGGTGAATATCCCTTGTACGTTCGAAGGTCTTCTTCATAATATAAGTTACCTTCTACAATTAAATGTGATCAGGTGTTAGCGACCACCAGCGGATGTCAGGGTCGTAACCTCAATTGTGCACCTTAGCGTCATCAAGTGTTTTGGCCGATAGTTAGCTGAGGCTAAATGTAAATCTGACTGGCTACTGGCTTGTATGAAAGTAGTTTGAAAGCCATGTGGCCCGCTTGGTAGATCAGGTCCAGGAAACACTGCAGATAGCTTTAACATTCTTTAGGATTGTATTTTTTGCTTAAATATGGCCGTCTAGCATGATGAATCGAATCCCAATGTCACAGAATGCCAATAATTCTACAGGCTATCATAGTTTTTTCGCAGAATCACCTTGAATCCCCTTGTCCAAGTAATCACACAGGTTGATGGAAAATGTATGGAATATGTCATGAACGATATGCATGTAGGAAATTAGTTTTCCCTTCGATATATACATTATTGTCTCTGTAAAATTCAAGGTGTCCTTTGCCTCATATACCAGTGCGTATCAGACTTACCTGTAGCTCATATTGAACACCCTCTTCTTTTCTTACATGTATCCAGGGTTCAGTTTCAATGTCAGCAAGCAGAGGAGGGAAGTCCCTTTGCAGCTTTGGGGCATTCCAAGGCTAAATGGGAAACTTAATCCCTCCTGGAGCGCTGGTTCTACTATGGGGTCTGATGTGCCTGAAAAACTTCCAATGGAAGGTGCCCTGAAGGCTTCCTAATCGGATGACTTCCATTGGCTGTTAATGCAAAGTAGCTGCAGCTCTACTCAAAGCCTCACACTATCTTTAAGGCTGAACCTGGATACCCTGTGGAGGAAATTTGGGCTGTTTTTTCTTATCTATAATCTGATTCGTTGCTCCCTACTCATGATCATATGAGAGGTTCAGAATGTAGATTGACTGGTTAATCTAAAGCTTTGCCTTCTGACTCCCTCCTCACCACAATGATCCAGTATACCATCTGCCAATGTCTTCATTACTGTTCCATCCTGCCCTCACTCATGGCCAAAGACCGCAAGCTATTTCATATAGTTCAGTTAGGTCACCAACTCATACGTAACTCAGAGGAAGCAATCCACCATTTGAACCAGGAGAGAACAATGACTTCTGACTTTTAGGTGCTGACTCTCATCCTAACTGCTTTACACTTGGCTGAAAACCACCCCAGTGCAGGCTGAGGATCAACCATCCGGTGATGCCGACAGAACGACACAATTGTCCCTCATCAGACATATGAGCATTTAAGTCATCCATTAGAGACCCAGACTGGATTCATTTCAGCAACCCAAAGTCACATGGAGGCCACCTTCTCATTTTTTAAGGGGAACTCTATCCTTATTGCCTCTAGGTGTCTGTTATCGTGGTCAACCCCTCTCCGGGAGTTTGAGCTAGTTATATGCCAAGAGGTGAGTTAATCTATATCCAGTTATTGGTACTGCTCCACCTCCTGCACCAGCTCAAATGATTTGCCTCCCAGCTAGGTGACATTCCATGTACCTAGAACCTAGGGGATAGAGCGGGTGTTCTGCAACAAGAGGGTTGCTGGTTCGAATCCCACTCTTTCCCATCTGCATGCCTAAGTGTCTTTGGCAAGATACTGAACCCCTAAATGGCCCCTCATAAATGTTGAGTGTACTAAAAATGTAAGTCGCTTTGGACAAAAGCGTCAGCTAAATGACATGTAATGTAATGTAGAACCAGTCAGCACAACCAGTTTCGCACCTCTGACTGCTGCCTGTTTTGCACAGCACCCAACCCTAATGGCTATCGTCACTGGTGGCGAGCCTAGAGGAAAGGAGCTTTTTGGGTCCAACTGGTGGCAATGGGTCAATGCCTGACCACGACATGCACACCAGCAAGCTTATCTCCTTGGTCTGGCTCGGGGAGAGGGCCCCTTTTTGAGTGAGGGGGCTGCAGCTCTTACATGCTTATATTTAGTTATACAAAAGAAAAATCTCTCATATTCCATTATAGAACACACAATGTAATTAGTCTTTGTGCATGTCATTGATGAAGGCTTGTGTTCGAATCTGTAACACAATACCCCTCTCAGTGCCTGTATTTAAAAGTTGCAGCTCCATTAAGCCTGTGCACTGGACCGGGACTCCTTTACTAGATGTAATCTCTCAAACAAGATGTAATCACTGACGAAGGTTTTCTAAAAAAAGGTTTTTCCTCTCTTATGTGCTTGACCCTCCTGATAATGACAAGATATTTAGTCGCCCTCAGAGAGTGGGTTGGATTGAGATAACTGAGCTTTTACATGGACAGAAATACATGGGATTTTCTATACTGCTACACATTATACTTCTAACTGAAAATAAAAACACGTCGTAGAACAAAAAATCTCCCCTTCAGCATGTAAAATTACATTGTTATATAATTTTCTGCTTATTGTCACATTAAACCTCGAGCAATTGGGTTACGGCCAGAAAACAAAGACCAAATATGGCAACTGGAAATGACATTAGCAAAATTTGTGACGAGCCAAATATCTCTAATGTTACAACAGGAGAGTTAAACACCCGGGTTGGCAGAAAATTAACTCAGAGTGTGAATGTAATGAAACTCCAAACAAGATTAAATTACACTTGTTTCCATTTTCGCTCTTCTTAATTAAGTGCTTTCCATGTTTTCCTTCCCAACAATGTTTCAGCCCTTTCAGGATTTTGACAGGGCTGATTATGCAGCATGAAGCAGTCGCTCTGTTGCCAAGATGGCCATCGACAATTACTGCTATTCTTCATAGCTCATTTCCCATGGAGCAGTGAGAGAAATTGCACACTGGCTCTGTGTTATTAATAGTGCCGCTTGGTGTGGAAATGAGACACTAATTTAACCAATATGCACATTTCTTTCAGCGGTTTGATTATCAAATGAACTATGACATTACTGAGAAATTGAATCACTGTTATTAGTTTTGAGATTAACAATTTTCAACCACATTCCTCCATATTACACTTGATTAATGACAAGAAAAACAAATGTGATAAGTTGCCCACGATTCTTGGTGCATTTGACAATACTAACTTGGACTCAATGAGTTGTTTTACTTGTTTATTTTGTGTATCTATTCAAATTAACACCTACACTGGAATTTAGTAAGAATATTTTTTGATAGTGTGTTTTGCCTGGGGAAATATGATTAAATTTTCTATAAATGCTCAAATTTAAAGGACACTACAAAATGATGCAAAATGTAAATGAATATACTATATTAAATGTAAGAATGTGAGTGTGAATGGTTCTTAGTGTCTGCATGTCAGTGGTATAAATAATGGATGGATGAATAAATCTAAAGATGTGAATCAAAGAAGTCAAATCCAAACACTGAACCTGGACATTGTGTTTAAAATAATTTATTGTGAATTTAATATATATATTGATTCATGATATATTTGAGTAAGAAATATCAGAAAAGGTATATATGTATTGTATGTATTTAACATTAACAATATTCATGTTGCACTTAAGTATTAGTACAATTAAATATGTTCTGTTGTGTTCTGTTGTGTACTACCGCACACAGGTTTAAATATACAACAATGACAATTTATATAGCCTAAAATCTTAAGGTTTTGCTGCCACCTCAGATTACCAGTCAATGTTGCCCCCCTCTGTGCACTCAATGTGACCAAACTGTGAAAGACGGATAAAATACACAACTTGCTGCATATAATTTGCATTAAATACGTGAAGAGACTGCCGACGTTTTCATCTCTCACTTGTTGTTTTTTTTTTTTCCACCTTAAGTCTGGTCTTCACCAAGAACCCTGATCACTTTGTTTGGGGCAGGTTGCAAACCTGACAAATCAAAAACCTAAGAAAAATAATAATTGTTAAATCATTCATTGCTGTCATTTAAGCATATAATAAAACATATAAGCATGGAAGCTTGAACTGAACAAACATTGCTCAATCAAGCAATGAGCTATTCATTGTCTTCCTATGAAGGCGCTTGATATTAGTCAAAACCATGACGACTGTCATTTCGGCAGTGAGGATGATTGGGTGAGAGAGTTGAAGGAGGAATAAGACATCATGACTTGATGACGAGGCGTCTCATCTCTCAAAGCGGGGCGCACATGAAAACCCGTCGTTCTTCTGGTCGGCTACACCTGCACACTAACTGGCTGCTGCGAGACGGGCTCGTCTCCCGACAAGCTCCTGTCTCCTCTGCCCTTTCATCTCCTCGCTCCACAAAAGAGAGTTTAGAAGTCTTTTATCTGTGCCTGAGGGTACAGCTCCTTGTCTGCCACGAGAGGAATTCAACCAATTAAGCCGGCGGTACTATGCTTATGAACCGCGTATCACAGGAAAATGTTTTTTAGAATATCACTCTGCATAATTGGCAAAACCTCTCCCGAGTCACGGGGAACTTAAACACTAAAGATGTCCACGCAACCTGTTGTTTTACTGTATGTTAATGTGGCTCTTGTTTTGTCGTCTCAAGGTTACAGTCGGACATCATGACTTAAACATGAGAGAGAATTTCATTTCGACAGCAGAATTTCATGTTTGAAAAAAAGGAGCAATCTCAAATCACTCCAGTTAGAGGCAATGGATCTTTTGTTCTCTTGCCTGACTTTGATAATCGGGCTGACAGGTTACATAAAAATCTTGCCATCAAGAACATCAGCCTCCGGCGTATGTAACCTCATCTTTACTCTCTCCCTCTCTCTGTATTTTACTTTTACTCTACTAATAACTCTCCTGTGAAGGTGAAATACTATTTAAATCTCGCCTTGAGTAACGTTTTACAGCTTAAAACATTCATCTGCCGGATGGCACTTGAAATGCTCGTAACCCTCTCCGCTCCCCCTCGCCTTCTCTCCCTCCCTTGTACTCGCTCCTCGCGTATTGTATTTGCAAAGCACATCGTCGCGTGCTGGAGAGATACCCGGCATGGATGCATTACTGAGACTGTCGGTGAGCAATTGCTGATCCCTGGGAGTGATAAAGAGCGCCGGGCTGTCTAGAAACCTGAAAAAGGAGGCTGGAGAGAGTCATGGAGCACACAGACCAGGAAGGTCACCAGCTGCCAAAGACGGCCCAGACCACGTCCAGAATGCCTCTCCTCTATTTACTGACACTAATGGCATTGGGAGGTGGAGGAGCATATAGAAAAGAAAAAGAAAGGAAAAAAAAACACACATTCGAAATCATGACACAGTGAACTTGGCCTTTGATCGGATTGATCGGACGATATGCAAACGCGATAATCCGCTGGACATCCTCCCTATCGCTGCCTTTGCATATGGTCATTTTAAGGACGAGCTTATCTGCTGGACCAGAATTTACCAGTCTAATAGATTTGTTTCCTTATAACCCTTGAGCATCAGTCCCCATGCAGTCTCCCTTTGCATTTGTTTGAGGATGCATTTTCTAAAAGTCACATTTGCTAAACTGAGGATTTTACATTGAATTTGACAAGTCACTTTACCGCTGCCAAAAGCTGCAAAGTGTATTTCACAAATGAACATGGTTTCTACATTCATTCAGTTCTCCTCTTTTCACTTCTCTGTTTCTTTGGGATTTGGGATTTGGGATTTTCCCAGACAATTGGATCTGATTTTTGGATCTCTTCTCTTGCTCTATAGCCGCCAGATTTCCAGCAGAGTTTAGTCACTTGTTTGTGTGCAGGCTTCCCCCAATCACATTTCGAGGCAGGTGCATGGCTGCCCTCCACAAATTACGTCCAGGATAATTTCATATTGATTAATGCAGATGCGTTCCTCTTGGCTCTCGTACCCTACCTGCAGTCTATTTGGTATAAATTACCGAGGCCATTTTGCTGCACAAAGCCAGCCCTCTCCAATAAGGTGCTGGCTCATGTGTCAACTGGGGCCCCCAAACTACCCCTCTGCCTGCAGGAATCACTAAAGCTTTTAATTGCCTTCTGTGCAAATGGTCCTTATGCACTTGATAAAGTATCTGGAAAGTCAGGCGCGGGGTTTGGAGAGGCTTTAAGGGAGCCTGTGCACTCGCAGTATGTGCAAACGAGATAGAAAGTGTGTGTGAGAGATACAGGGAGGGAGAGAAAGAGAGAGGGTTAGGAGAATACAGATACCATCTATAGAGTTGTATCGCTCTGTCTTTGGGTGCATAGCCGGTTTGGTGAATCCTAGCTATGATATTACCACCTTTATGAGCATGGTGTTAAAAAAAGTTACCCTTTATGAGCACAATCACTGCACAGCAAAATACTTGAATAGCCCTGCGAGTGGCCCGCAGGATTATTTCCTTCTGTGTACATGCGCTACAGTAGAGTGGCTGATAACCCTGGGTAAAGCGATAAACAATCAAAGTGCGGCTTCAGTGGAAATGATTGCATTCTGTACCCTGCCCCAGAGATGGGGGCCATTATTAACGTGGGTCCTGTCCTGACAATGCTATTTTCTGGAAGGTAATTGCAGATTCAGATCTCTGAGAGAGCCTGACTGAGAGTAAATGCCACCTCTTTAATTATGGTCTCCTCCACGTCTCCTCTATTGAGCCGCGGAGATGTCTATCGCTCCACGGGATCCTGGGGAAAATGACTCTAATGGGAAATGACCAGTGTCTGGGAAGCAGGCTCAGATTAGAAGTGACGTTTCTAATTGATGGCTAAAGAAATCCCTGGCCGGATGACTGGGAAAAGTCACTTTGGAGCAAATGTAATTGGAGTGATTGGAGCTCTAACGAGAATGTGGGGATAATCTCTCCTGATTTAACTTTGTGCTAACACAGACAACAAGCTCGGCAGTAAGCAGCGCAGCATGGATCAATGTAGAGATTCATAATTATCAGACACACTTCATATTTTGTATTGTGTGTAGCATCAAAATTAAACATATTGTATCTACTTTTATGTTGACGTATAGGATAGTAAAGCTGGGATCATCAGAGACAAGCGTTGGATTTAAACACATCCTACAAAGGGTATATGTCCAGATGTGTTTCAAACCTGCAGTTGTTCACTCTACATTTTTGCTGGTGAATTGTCTTATCACAAAAAATATCACAGGTACCTAAACAATATCAGCTGCTGCACAGGATGAAATATTGAATGCTCCATCTGCGTCCCCCAGTTTAACATTTAGGTAAACAACTTAAAGGAAAAGCACATTGGGAGGAAAAGACAGCAATGAGTCGATCTCGAGTTTTTCTGATTTATTCTTCCGTACTGACAGCTGTTATGCATAATGTAATATCACACATTTGTACTTCGCCTTTCACTTATGATAGATGTTCGTTAATTGATCGCAAACTGTGACATTTCTATTACAGCAGCAAAGCACAAAACACACAATACAACATATAATGGATTATACAAAATACAAGAAATCTAAAATATAAGAATATACATAATACAGTCCAATCGCAATGAATATATATAAAGTGCAAGAGTACAATACGTTACCAATAATGTGCTGTTGTATAAGATTATGATAACAGGAGGGTGCAGGGATGAGGGATTTCAGGCTTAAGCAATTATGGATTTTTTTTTCTCTTCTACTAGCTATGGTGAGACAAATGCTTAAATCAGTTACAACATTTTTATATAGATCAGTTTGATTGAATGCCTTATTACAGCATTGGATAAGCTGAAGTGATACCACAGCATGGTACAGACTGGAGAAAGACTGGGAGCTGGAGAGCTTCCTATGGTTTCCTGCATGATGGATGAATAACAGTTGGAAAAGCATTAATTCTATTGGTACGCTGGAGTGAAGGAGCACATAAATGAAGGCGCACTGGAGTGAAGGAGCACATAAATAAGTAAAAGCAAAAGATAATAATTTGGTTGAAGGGCAGACCATTTCGGCAAAACATTTTAAATATTCTTTCCAATTGGTATTTTTACAGTAATAGTACATAACAATGGGTTTGATTTATAAATGACCATATTTTAACCCATTTACACTTTCGAAGGGACTTTTCATCAACCAACATATTATGTTCTTGTGTGAGCCGTGTATTTATACCTGCAGTAGCACCTCAGGGCAGCTGCTGTGTCACTCCACTTCTCAGGCTTCTCTGCAGGCTGCTGCTCTGTGGATGTTCACCTCTCGTATCCATCACTGCTTCCTGTCAGCGGTAACAAATTCGCTGCTCTTCTCCGACTGTCCGGTCATTAGTTGACATTCTGGTGGCAACGGGATCACAGGGGTTCTCCGACTGGTGCGAAATGTTGAAATGACAAAGTAATAACAGCATCTGTCTTGTGTCCGGCGGTATTGACATAACATTACGGGTACCAAATTGTTTGTGTTGTGAGGTGTGTCTCAAAGATACCAAGGGGTTTATGGCTCCCGAAGCCCCAGACTGTGTCGGGATTTCAAAAGTTGAGGGTTGATAGGTTAGCAGACGGGATATGTGATGGCGTAACTGGATCGGACAGAAAGACAGTAATTTGGACTGATGTCTGAGCGACTTAAAAATAACCTTGGCAAGATTTTTACTGTCTTCAGACGAAGCAAAGGAAAATAAATCATATTATTTGTGTAACCAGGTTAAATTCAGTTAAACATGCAGCTACTGTGGGTCACAAGTAGAAGTAGATTTATTTAGTCGAACAACATCAGGAACCAAGGTCCCGAGAACATGTGGCTCCCAAACAGTGGTTCTATCGTCTCTGTTCTACTACATCTATTACACTTGTGTCCATCCTGGGAGGGGGTTCACACATGGGTGGCTTCCTGAGGTTTATACTTTGTTCTTTCTTTTTGTTTTTTTGTAGTTTTACCTTAAGCAAAGAGGATGTCGCACCTTATTAAGCCCTATTAGACAAATTGTGATTTTTGAAAATGGGCTATACAAATACAATTTGATTGATTGATTGATTACTGCAGTAAAGTGACCAGTGAGACGTTTCGGCCTCTGTATTTGCTTCCGAATTTTCAACTATTTAAGGTCGTCAGATGACTGGGGAGCCCACTACTGTTGTTTGAATCACAGTGGGTCAGACAGATCTTCCTGCCCCTCTGTGTGAACACACCAGCCTGGAAAAGCTGTAAAAATGGTTCAGTGGACGTCACAGTTGTAAAGGTCAGAGAGCAACTCGGGCCACGTTTTTCCGTCCAAACCCGTTCGAGCCCAAGAGGAAATGAACCAAGCCCGACCCAGACAGTCTATTCTTTAAGTCTAAACTAAAATCTAGCCCAGTTCAGTCAATGTAACTGTCTTTGTGTTACCATATCCCTCACATGCATTGGTCATTGCGTGTTTTAAAGACATGTGCAGCATACAGGCTGCTTCTCACCATGACATGTACCTTCACCACCTTCACCCCATCCTGTGCTGTCATTGGCTCTAGTTGTCGCCGACTCATCTAGGTATTCAGCCTGCTAAAAATCAAATTGGCGTCTGCGTCGGGTCGAGTAGTGTGTACTAGGCTTAAGGACAACAATGCGTCCATTTTGGTGAACATGAGGGCGCACTAGGATTTCTGTAAGCTAAGGTTCAATTTGAAAAGTTACCCCTCGCTGCCGTTTGAAGATATTGATGTGCAAAGTAGCAGAGCGTGGGTTTAATCAATGGAAACCTGCTCCTCAGTACAAAGGCTTCTGTTCACTCGAAATACGTGAGCTCTCTCATTCACATATATATTTTGAAATGATTCTCAATTCCGCCTGCTCTCAAAGGTCAACATTCACATCTTATTCAATGAGTATTTACTGACCTTGTCACCTGCTTTGTATTGCGTGCGGACAAATGAATTAAGATTCAAGGGCCCCGGTAATGGAAAAGTGTTTTAATTTCCCCCTGACATTAAGATGTTGTGCCTCATAGGCATTTGGTGGCACATTACTCGGCGGCTGCTCTCTGGCTCTGCCGTTGCCCCCCATGTTCCACTTAAACACTTCAATCACAGCAAAAGATCAAAGGAGCTGTTAAACTAATCAAGTGGAGACACCAGAGATGAAACTCCCCCTGTATTCAGTGTTTTTCCTATTAGCGCTGCCCCCGCTCCCACTCCCCTCGTCTAACCCTATTAACCAACACTGTAAATTTAAGAGGGAGGTTTGCTGGCTCAATAGTCTGCAACAAGTTTAGAGCAAACAGTGATCCTAAACAAATGGGCGTGTTTTCTCTATGAGTTGCAATATTGAACAAGGGGCAAGAATCGTCCCTGCAGCGCTCTGTGGGAAAAAACACGTTCGCCATCAGCTGCTGCACTACACACGTTGGAGTTGTGTATTATTGCAGAGGATCAACATACAGATGGTTGTTAGAAGCTTTATCTGTGCAGCACTTGTCTTAAAGTTGCAAAGTGCTTCACCATCAGTTGATGTAAATGCTTTGCAGGCTCAATGGGAGATAATACATCTTTAATATACAAAGGGCCTTGATTTTGTAAAGCGTTAAAGTCATCAATCAAATCTGGAAATAAATCCAAAAACAAACACAATGCCAATCAGTGACAAGGGTAGGAAATCTTTTTAAGCAACATTCAAAAAAGAAAAAAAGTCATATTTATTATAAGTAATTTTAGTAAGTTTCTAGTTATTGTCAAAAAACAAACCCTGTTGATAGGACATGGGCTCTTTATGGAACCGTTCCGATTTTAGCTGGGACCAGTCGCCCCTTGGCAATGTAGGAATTAGTTTAAATAGGAGTGTTGGAAAAATCGTTGTTTTCAAAACTTTTGATAGGCCTCCCACTATGCCATATATCAATGGTGATACCTCTATTAAATCCACATGTATTATATTCAACAATAACCAGCATGCAGTTGTATCAGATCAATATAATGCCTGCACTTAATGAGCATTATCAAATTCGAATGATACAAATAAAGTCACAGGCAAGGACGGGAAAAGTGAAATGAATATATCTGACAGTGACACATTTATAGAACTCCGATCTGTATCTCCTCTCAGAGAGAATGTTTAAGAAGTGAAAGGTTTCCTTTGAAAAATAGCCCGAGAAGACGAGACACCATACTAAATTCATAATAAAACATTGAGGTTGAAGGACGGTCTGTCGCAGTCCTTAAGAGCCCACACTCCAGCTTAATAACAGCCCGCTACAGACCCTCTGCCACTTTCCACTCGCTCCGAAACAGGCTGCCATATTGGATAATAACTTGTTATCAAGCACCTGAAAGAGAGGTATATTTTGGAGAAAAGAGGGTCAGGGGGTGAGCTTCCTTTTATTTTCTCCCAGAGGAAAACTATCTCAGAGATCTAACACATCTCGTTTGCTGTTAATTCAAAAGAAGAGAGGGAGAGGGAGAGACTTTAATAGAGGTTTTCAGACGATCCCTGAAAATAATGGAAAAAAAGCAACAAAACCCATCACCTTCCGCAACCTTAATACAAGCATATTATAAATCATGATTCAAATTATTCTCTATGTATATATATTTGTTGCTGCAGGCCATTGCTCTCGTGTACAGTCACACTTGATGCCATTTCTTCATCAAGCGTCATCAGCCCCCAAAATGTATCATTTATTTATTATTAGATGCACTGATGTTGTGCCCGTGCACAGGATTTCATTTTTGGTTTAATGCAGAAATGTAATGTACTGCAAAAAGGGGTTAATTTGACAGGTCTTTACGTTTCATTCGCTAATTAAGCGGTTTCATTTAGGAGCCTAAACAAGGCAAACAATCAGTGAATACGTTCCATTGCAGGGCGACAAAAACCCATCTGTGGCAGAAATGAAGCAATTAATGGTGAAACACAGAAACCCATTAGTTTAATGGGAAATAGAAAAACAGAACAGTGCCTTGGGTGTTCATGCCATTGTCCGATTGTTTATTTTTACTGAGTGATTAATGGATCGGCATTAATATTACGATCGCATTCATTCTCACTTTCTTAACTCCGTTATCATAATTGTATTTGTTTTATTTTTTGAATTGGCGTTTGAATGGGATCAATTCATTCCTCTTTAAACAATTAACTAGACACGTTAGCTTATTATCAGCGAGGAAGCTTTTTCAGGACTCTCTTCCTGCATGAGATAGAGGAGCCAGAGAACAACTTCCACACACACACACACACACACACACACACAAAAAGTACATAGAAGAGAGAGAGAAGTTTTAAATCTGATAATAGAGGAGGGAAAGTCGCTCCTGACAAGGCACATAAACTCTTTGGAGCTGTGCTTTGAGTCTCCTTCTGCCAGTCCTTTCACGAGGAAGTTAATGATGCTGGCAAGAAGATGAATCACCTCAGACAGCACACAGAGCAGCTCTGACAAGTGAGCACTGGCGAGTCTGACACCTGCAAGTACCAGAAGAAAGACTAATAGTCATGTCAGCCGCTACCTGTAGGAGTTGAGCTATGTCTGTCCACGCTGAGAGAAGCCGTCGCTCTTATCGTAGGTGAAAAGCAGCCTGAGGGATACGGCTGGCTGGACTTCAACAACACACAAAGTCATGTAGGCCGATGAGACGGGATGCGGCGACATTTATCATAGATTTCAAAAAGTACTCTGAGGGAAAAGGTGTCTGAGTCATGCAAACTCTACATGGCATTTTCCTTTTTAGTTTTTTTTTTTGTTAAATAGCTTTTTAGCTCAGGGCAGCCAAACTCTCACTTCTGAAACCCTGCTCTGTAAATTCATTTTTACTGATGTTAAAGTACAGAATCAAATGAACAAGTGAACCCTAAAGCTGTATTTTGTGAATTGAGTATATAGTTGAATAGTTGAACCTGAATGTTCTGCAGTGTATCTTCCTAAACCTGTGTTTGAGACGTTAAAGTCATTTAACATCATATTAAGTAATTTAAACAATGTGCTGTTGTTGATATGAAAAATGCTGGTTTATGCAGTTTTGAAAAATACTACACATCTCAAGTACCCTGCACTATTTCCTGTCAGCAGGAAGATTGTTACATGTAAAAGTACGAGTTCACATAATGTTTCTATGTCCTCAATAACTTCATAACCTGTTACAGCAACATGTCAAGTCAGTGCTATGTAATGAGTAATGAAGACTTGGTCCATGAGGGATTAAAACACTGTAGAAGAGAAAGGAAACATGTGCATACATATTCCTTAAAGATATTATAGACATACTTTGTAAGTATAAATAGAATCAACACACAGCACAAGCACATGATATTAAATCATAAAGAAGATGCACAGAGTCACATAATGAAATCACAAGTCTTCTATGCTAATCTGTGTATAACAGAGGTTTCTCATATAGTGCTATGGCTGATGATCATGTGTATAGTTTAGTATTGAACACCAGTACATGTTATATATTAAATACATATTATGGATTTACACTATAGGTAAAGTGTCTTTCGTGCTTCAGTGTACAAAAACAAAACCTGTTGTGTCACATTGCTTGTTTCCTGCTTTGTTAGGTTTCTTTTTTAGAAGTAAAGCTGCTACGTTCCCTGACCTTATATGAATACATTTTACAGCTGATTAGGTTATCGTCCATAATAAGAGTGATGTTACTGCCGCAAGCTGACAAATAGAATAAGGCTAATAAAAGAGGAAGCATGAGTTTCCAGTATGAGGCGGGACCCTCAAATTGAAAAGCTTTATACAAATCTTCTGTTATATTTTAGGGCAAATATGCCTAAATCAGCCATAATATTTAAATTGCATTAAGTCAAACTGTAAAAAGCAGTATATGAGTAAGCTTTCAGTACAATGAAGAGAAATATTAGCTGTGGGTTCGTGGATCAGTGTAATCCATACCGTACAATAACAATAATACATAGGAACATATGCAGTCGGCAAGGTTCCATGATGTTTTCACTTCCGATCATCATAATGAGTAAAAACCTGCTTCACACGCTCCTCATCTTTGAAGGAAGCCGCCGCTGACCCTGCACTCAATCACCTCTCGACGCAGGAATCCCTCAAACAGACACTTGTGCCGCTGAGAAAAAATCAACCGCAATACCGTCGACTCAATACCCCGACGGTAATAATGTCACTGAGTGCGGGGCATGATTATTATTGCTCGCAAACAGTATTCAGCGTAAGTGTGAACGATGTGACTGATTTCCTTTCCTGAGAGAAAGAAATCAGTCACGCCGAGCAGATAGATGTTCACAGTTCATTTTCACGTGGCTGCGGAAGTTGAACACTATCGGAAAAAGTTGTCACATAACAATAATACAGCCTTTACAACAAAAGAAAGACAAAATATAAGCCACAGTACGTTATCTCCGGCAATATCTTGTTTCATATCAGAGTATTGATACTATTGATCCGGTACGTCTCCCGGCTCCGGGGAGCACTTTATATTAGAAACTGCAACAATTTTTTTACTTCACTTTTGTAATATGGTTTTCAAAGAAGGAATCCAACGCTAAATCTCTCCAATAATTGTTAAATCAAGTCGCACCCGGGGCCAAGCATAACCTTTTCAATATCAATGAAATGGAGGGAACTGATACAGCGTAATGATATTTACCTTCTGGTTCCATATAAAGGCAAAGGTAACATGAATGAGTCACTGTTGGGAGCAGCTTTAGATATCTCATTTAAAAAGGTT
Organism: Platichthys flesus; assembly: GCF_949316205.1. Lineage (NCBI taxonomy): Eukaryota > Metazoa > Chordata > Actinopteri > Pleuronectiformes > Pleuronectidae > Platichthys > Platichthys flesus. The sequence continues at coordinate 7,096,247 of NC_084957.1, forward strand.
TTATGGGTTCACAGCTCAGAGTAGTGCTCTCTGCAAATTAAAACTAAGCGTGTGCGAGAGTAAAAAATAAAATAAAAAAGCACTGAATTTGAGATCTGGTCAGTTTCTTGAGGCTCAAGAGCTCAAGCAGGTTTGTGTATCACATCACAGTAATATTGCAGGTAGTAATAGTACTATTATTTATGAATGTCAATAAATGTGAGTGTAGGTTTCTAAGGTGTTGCACAGCAAATTCGTTGTACTCTTTTGTGCAATGACAACAAGGCTCCCTGCCTCAGACTCTGATGTGACAAACACTGTAAAGCTCCTCTTCATCAACTACAAACGCACAACATAAAAACCTAATGCCTCTTCAATTACAACCAGAACTCAAATTGTTCCCTGAACCACTCTGCACCTGCTCTGCAGGGAACATCTGTCCGAGACCCCCTGTGCACTCTGCAGTTGAGTTGCACTATGTTATTATATTATATGTATCAAAGGGTTTTATAGTCCACTACCAGTCCCTCACTACATTTTATAGATTTAGAGACAGAGACCCGGTCCCCTTTGCAATCTCCCTGCCTAAGCACATGACCCATAACTATTGGTTTGACCCAACACCTGCCGGCACAACTGTTTCCCATTCACTGGTTTTCCATATTTTCTATAGAACTCTGTAAAATCATCCCAGTGTGCGCAGGTGACTTTTAACCTCACCAGCTTTATCACTCCATCTGTTTAACTCTGTTCTCTGAGGCAGTTTAGGTTTGGCAATCTTACTCAAAGTGTTGTTTGCATCTGAGCGTGTGCACCTAATCTCTGAAGAACTGGATATGCCATCTTTGCACTTCATAATCCAAACCCACACTGATATCTCTTTGACATACTGTATCTCTGAGAAAATGGGTGGCATTTAATATCTAATTATTAAGTTCACACTCTTCTAGTTCTTTTTGTTACCATACAGGTGAAAAGAAACACGTACACCCCTATGAAACCACATTTAAATGTGCTAGATCTGAATTCCTTATTTCAATCTGCACCAAATTTCCCAAACGCATAAATATCAGTTTCCAAAATATGTGTGATAATTGAAATGATTCTCAAGGAAACCAAGGAAAATGTTGAAAAAAACATAATGGCTCATGGGTCAGTTGCCATTAAATGTCCATGAACTGAAACCACACTTAAATAATATACTTGTAATAACCTAATGGGCTCTTTCCTGAAGTTTCTGGGTAAACAAACTTTCCAGGATTCAACAGAAGCCTTGAATTAAATCAAGCTGCACCAAATTGTTCACAAAAAAAATAAAGGTTCCCCAAATAAATGATTTATTTCACCAAGTTTCATGAATTGAAAACTGAAAAAATAAAAGAAATCCCCTGATTTCATTCAGTTGTTTCTGTGAAATCTTGTCTGTAAGCAAGGTGAAATCTATCCTACTTGGTGCAGGTAATAAACAACAACCACAGAAACTATGGTCTCCAGCATTAATTAGTTGATCTTAACCCTAACCCTAATTTCTCCCTAATACAACATCTCATTTTACTTTTATTCAGCAAACCAGAGCCAAGGCCTTCACCAAAACTGTACCAAGAAAACCATGAAACAGACAGTTTGGCTTTATTAAACATTTGAGGATGTCGTCACAGCCGAGATCACAGCCACTCGTTGATAACAAACCCCTACGAGTATCATCTTTTAAAAGGGGAGCCATTATCAAGAGCTGTAAAACAAATGTGACAGCAGGGAGAGCGTCCTCCCTCCCCGGACCCTCGTAAAGTCCCCACAGGGAGGCCGTGATGAACGGTCCAAGGCTGGGCCGGGCCCAGGGATGCTCCACTGAACCGTGCTCTGATCTATCATCTGGCCTTCCCATATTAATGATGAGGTCACGGCGTTGAGGGTCACGGCATTGCTGATAAAAGCGCAAAGCCTGCTATTTGTTATGAGCCCGACTTGACCGATCATAACTCTTTTGATGAAAGGGAACATGATTTCACTCCCCCGTGCTGTCACACCCAAGACATGCCCGTCTTCCTGGTAATATAATGTCATTTGAGGATCACAGGGAATGAGCCCTATCCTAGTCAGTGGAGAACTAAATGAAGTGGTTGCCCCTGCTCATGGGACAATGATTATAGTCTTCTGGGGACAGTTGGTGACCCAAACCCTGCTGATATGACACATGTACTTACTGTATGTATTGTTAGAGGTTTGTGGGAGACTTGCTCCTGAAGCTCAGAGCCTGTAAGGGTCTGACTGAGGAGACAACATGGAGCAGCACTGAAAACTCTATTTAGAGTCTGGTATCAAATATCGTAAGGAAGTGTACTCATTTTAGGAAAATAGCAGCGAGAGCTATTGTCAGAGCTGTATTTATACTTCATTATTGTTGTCTATCAATAAGACATTTTTAGGAATCTGTGGCCTGGATGAGGGGATGGAGTCCACTTTTATCCTCAGTGAAGTTAGGGATATATTTTGTATTTTTTGTGTTCCATTTTTGTTATTGTGGTCCTTTTTAAATAGAATAGAAAAAAGGTATTTTACATAAGACAGAACATGAATATCATTTTAGAAATCATAAGACAGTGTTTGTCAGTGAACATTTAAATGATCTCCAGGACCACGGGAAATCTGTTCTGATATCTGGATGGAAATAAATACATGATTCCATGTGCAGTAACTTGACGTCCACCAAGTTTCCTTGTCTAAATCAAGGGTCTAACGATAAGTTCTCATATACTGTTAGGATTTAAAGCAATTATGTGATTTGTGTTTTTGAGTCTCACGCCTGAAATGCATGATGACCACTTATTTGTAAACACTGATATAAAGTACAGTGAGTTCACAGTAGGTCACATGCTCAGATATACATTTCACTCAAAACCTTTGAAATATTGAGAAGAATATTGTAAATATCCTTCATGTTACTGTTGCCTAGTTTAAAAGTAACTGTTCCCTCATGTCAGGGCACTTTCTCAATGTTTGACATGTGTAGATTCTCCCGTTACAGAATAACTTCTTTTTGTCTGAGGTTGCAGCAGTTTGCTTGCAGATGATTTGCTGTCTGCAGAGATTTTTATTTTTATTTCAGTTGTTCCACGTCTCTATAAAACCTAACATATCAAAGTGCCGTTTGCTTCCAGCTGACAGGTGCTGCTAACTGGCACTCAAACTAATCTGACCCACTTTAGCAGCAGCCAACGTAAGTGTGCTTAAGTTACATCTCAGAGTTTAGCTCCTTCTCCTCAAAGTGATTATTCTCTCTGGATGTACATTCATTAGGTAACCGACAAATCTAAACGTCCCCATAATAAACGCCTTCATCTGTGTGTCCTGGATTTGATTAAAGCTATTTTGTCAAGTCTGATAACGGTTAAGGAGACAATGCAGACTTCACACGAGGACAGTTGCACTCAACAGTCTTTAAAAAGCAAAGTTAGATCAGGTGATTTGCTCTGAAATGAGAAACACGGGTACAAAATCAAACTGGAAGCAATAGACTCAAAGTAAAAAGAACTGACACAAACCCACAAAAACGAAATGCAAGGAAAACCACAAGGCAATAAACACTGTACTACAGCATCATGATGAATTTGAGCTTTTGAATAATCATAGATTGATTGTAAAAAAAACTGTTCATATTGTTGGTTGTGCAGTTTTAAGTGATTCAAATCAAATTAATGTGTAAGCGGAGCATTAAAGCATGTATTTTTGTATAATAACTTAACATCCTATTACTTTATCAACATAGCACTTATCTAAACAAGGTTGCAAAGTGCTTCACACAATTGGCAAAAGGAGGAATTCATTATAATAACTGTATTCAGCTCAGTTCAGTTAAATTTTAAGAGCCGAATCATAACATAATAAGGTCGAGACCTTCAATTTATAGAGAAAACCATCAGTTATGTATAATAAGTGAAGGAGAGGACAACTCAAAACTGTTCTGCAACACTGGTGTTTGCTTATTCACAGAAAGCTATGGTGACATAAGAACACACATGCAAGATGGCTAGTCTACCACTCACATGAAAATGGATAATAGCATTTATTAGTAGTCAATGTTTCTGCCATAATAAACTATTAGCATTTAATTGAAAACTAAAATATGGAGCAAAGCTTTTAAACCAATTGCTGAGAAGTAAAGAATAAGAAAGAATAAAATAGAAAATTGTAGTATCAATACACAGCCTATTTATAAAGGGGTCCAATTTTTAATAGAAACAAATATTGGCCTGGTTTGTGTGTGCGTGTGTGTGTGTGTGTGTGTGTGTGTGTGTGTGTGTGTGTGTGTGTGTGTGCGTGTGCGTGTGTGTGTTTGTGTGTGCGTGTGTATACCTGAAGGGCCTGCAGGAAGAGCCCCCCCTGTGGTCGACTGTCAGTCACTTCACTGACCGTCCGTTTCGACATGTGGCCTCATCCCCATGGAATCAGATCGCACCTGAACTGGTAATGAGATCCACTGAACAGTCTTGACTCGCTCCATCAGCTCCGAGGCATAAATCAGCCGAGATCTATCTCTGTGGAAAAGGACACGCAGAGCTGAGGCTTGATGTTGACGTCGGGACACCGCATGTCTTCAGGAGACGATAATGGGCTGTTGTAGTATTTATGATTTCATCTGCATCATCAGAATATATGACCGCCTCCTGCACGTGCCACATCAATCAGAATAACTATAGCTATTTCAACAAAAGCCTTTGCATAGAGACCAGAATTAACACTTTCATAATTGTGCTGATGTCAGTAGTGATGTCATGGACTGCATCAATTCAGCCACTTCTCCACTGGTCCCTAAACCCACTAACAGCAAAATAGCCATGGGTGTTTGAGTACTCGTACTGTTTTTACATCTTGTGAACAAGGCAAAAGATGCAGAGAGAGTTGTTTGGGTTCATGTTAGAGAAAGGCAAAGTCCTCTGTAAACTGTGAAGAAAAAAAATGCATATACCTGCTATTGTTTGTAAAAGAAATATTGAAGAGGGTTTGGTCTTTGGTTTAATATGTTTAAGTATTTGTTTCTGTTTATTATAGTTTTCTTTGCAGAATGGTAAATCGTCTTTTACTGTTTGGTAACTGACTGAGAAACCACAGATACGAGTTCAGTAGAATTAACAGCTTCTTCTTCTTATTCACCACTCAAAGTGCTTTACATTACAATTTACATTCAGCCATTCACAGCCATAGAGCACTTATAAACTCTGTTTACACCGTGTGAGGTTCAGTATCTTGCCCATGGACTCTTCAGAATGTAAACTGGACATGCCAGGGATCGAAACCACCAACCAGCTGGTTTGTGGAGGACCCTCTCTACCTCCTGACTCACCGCCCCCCCCCCCCCCCCTCAAAAGGTTCATCACGCTGTAATAGATGATCGTGAAAAAAGAAGCAAAGTGAGTGAAATAAACCACTGAAGTGCCTCTTTAAAATGAACAAAAACTTTTAAGCAGAGGCCGTAAAGTACTGGACGACTTAATGATGTTGTGTTGAGTTATGAGCTTCCTGTGCCCTTCACCGTCCCCTGCTCTTCCTGTGCTGAGGGTCCAGTGGGTCAGGTGACATTTAAACACCGGCTTTACTAAGTTTGCTAATGAAAGAAGAGATGCAGCAGGGCCTCAAACGGCAAGCTGTGATGTCCTGATCAAAACAAGTTTCCAATCTTTATTGCAACAGTTTAATTCCCAACTTGAATTATTTATCATGACAAAGCACACTTGTAGCCTGAGAGAAACCAGACACTACTGTAAATTAATGTTTTATCTTAATATCCTCTCCACTTTCTAAAACCCCAATATAAACATTTCACGCGCCATAACACTGAGTCCCCTCAGATTGACATTAAAGTCGGCCATTAATATGAAAGTTGTTGCTTCAGCCGTTCCCTATATTTCCTTCCCTGCAGCATCCTCTTTATACCCCGTGTATCAGATCTCACACAAACTGCTGCTTATTCATTCTCTATCGGGCTTCATTGAGTAAATCTCGACCATCAGAGCGATCGCTATTCAGGCTGAGTGGCATCCGTCTCCTCGCTCGCAGTCTAGTAGCTGCGTTCCGCTTCATTTGAGCCAACATCCGGCCCGGAGAACGATTCCGAGCAGCCAGAGGAGTCTTCCCAGCCCCTTTCCGTGGGCGTCTGGACGTCCCGGGTTCCTCTGTATTCATTAGCAGGCGAGTCACAGCGGTGCGATGGAGCGGATCCTCTCAGCGGCCCGCGGGGACTGTCAGCCGGCTGACGGAGACGGATCGCAGGTGGACCAGTGAGGAGACCTGCCATAGATTAACTCGTCTGCCAGCAGGGGGACTCCATGGTACCATTTGTTTTCAGCTCAACAGATAATTTTTCTAATTAACCTTTAAGTGCATTGCTTTATGTTGCATTCACAGAGTGGAGAGACTGCCAAGCACCTCCCCCGACTTCTCTTTCTTCCCTGTGTGGATACAAAATAAGAAATGTCTACTGGAGGGGAAAAAGAAACTGTCCCTTTATGTGTCAGGGCCCCGCGACTGTATGAGCCCACTGCAAAATGTCATCTCGGTTTTCGTCTGCAAAAATAAAAAATATGGTATTGATCCAGCATACTGAGCATATTACAGGACCTACAGATATCCCAGATCTAAACTGTGTCTGCGTTGTGTTACTGAGAATGTAGCAATCACAACACAATGCTGGGGTTTCTATCAACAAACACACACACACCAATCAGAAGTTCAAAGATTTGATTATTTTGCACATGTGCTCCAGAGCTGTGTAAGGGGACAAGACGCTGGGCCAAGGCGAGACTAGCCGAGCAATGGTGTAACTGCATTGGGACAAAGCCAAAAACCAGCCTGGCTCAGTTTGACAGTAACAACATCTGCCTCCCAGCACGTCTAGAACTCACTAGATAACATGTCATTTACGGGAAACATGCTATTCATCTGTTACGTTTAATTTCTACAAATAAACTGTGTAAAATGTATTGTTTACTAATTTGAGAGGATAAAATTAGTAACATGATGCCTTGAGGGAAATTCTTCAAATTCTGGAGAAATGTTCACTTAACGGGTGAACTGATTAGAAGTTGGTGGTCAAAGGTCAAAGGTCAAGGTTGCTGTGACCTCACAAGGCACGTTTCTGGTCTTATGTCCGCAAACAGCCCCGGACACACTTTGAGAAATTTCTTCAAATTTGGTATAAACGTCAATTTAGACTCACAAGTTAAACTGATTGGATTTTGGTGGCTGAGGGTCAAAGGTCACATATGGTTACCGCGACTCACAAATCATGCGTTTGGCCTCTTGAACCTGATGTTTCAAGTCTGCCCACAGGAAATACCTTCAACATCAACTTGACCAGTTTTCTCGGTGACACAAAAATGAACTGATTAGATTAGTTAAAATATATTCAACTGAGAAAATTGTGTTGTCACTGGTTTCTGGTTTCTGGTTTGCAGAAGCAGAAGCATTGCTGGTTTGCAGAAGCATTGCTGTTTTTACAGTTCACAACTTAACACCAAGTTAACTGCAGATTTTATTACCTTTGGAAAGACCCAGGCAATCTGTGTGTCCCTCTGTCCAACAAAAACACTGCTACTTCCCAAAAATGTCACACTATTCTTTTAAGTATTTAAGGACCTCTCTTTATATTAACATATCAAAGTTACAAGGTGTATTTCGAAAACTGTCCAGGAGGACCGGCTCTATTTGTGGCACGCTGTGAAAGTTTGCAGGTCTGACTTATCTCTCGCAGGAAGTGGACTCGGGACATTCAGTGTCAAACTTCATATTTACCATCGAATGTGGCCCCCGGGGCGAGAGACGGTCTCCTCTACGGATAAATCCAATGTGGCTATCCCAAGAAGATTTCCCCAAGCCTAGAGAGGTTCATGCTTTAGATTAAAAATTGTGTAATTCCATAGCCATCTGGCTCGAGAAAAGGAATTTAAGAGCTGTGCGGATGCCAGCCCGATGCCACATCTTGGAATGGGCTATTGCTTTCCAAATAGCTCTGGGCTGTGTCCCCTTCCATGTATTTGTGCAATAGCATTAGCTTGTTTTCAGTCTCTGCCCTCCCCTCATCACGAAGTTTAAAAAGTAATCTTTTCTCAGCGCAGGGCTGTCTTTTTGATAAGGAATCTAAACTAGGCCAAGGACTCAGAGTGAAGTCATTGAACAGTAATTAAAGCACCCGGCGATACTGCAGTTCAAACTGTCTCCACCACGGGCTTTGAGATAGAAATCCATTCAAGGATTTGGAGAACGCCATTGTTTCGCTTCCCTCATGAGAAAAAAAATCTTTCTCTTGCTTCTCTTTTTTATTTCTCTGGGAAGCTGAGTCTGTCATTAAGTGAGCTGAGTTATTATCAAGCCACGGGAGGGACCGGGGAAGTGCTGCCTGATCACCTATAATGTGCACCAGGCTTTTAAATGGCAAAGCTGAAGCTAAATCACAAGAATGCAACGATGTCTGCTTGAAAATTATTATAACAGCATTTGAATTTGTATATTTATCCTTAAAAATTCAAGGGGAACATTCCTCTTAAAATATTTAAATTAGTGGGAGTTATATACCACAAATCTATCACCAACCCATAGTGTGAACTGTTTATTATTGTAAGACCTCTACCTTTCTTGAGATCATGTATTTTGGGATTTGGCACTATACAAATAGAGAATTGAATTATATATGCGCCAATATGCTATGAAAGATAAAAAGTATATTACATCAGTTGAATAATAGTGATATCATTCAGTTTTATTGGCTGACATGAAAACACGGTCATTCTATTTTATTCTACATAGCATTAAATTCAGTTTGGCTGGCCCCATGTGTTGACAAATTAAAACAAGTCCCCTACAAAGTTCTGAAAGTCAGGAAAATAAAAAAAATAATGCAGACGTATATGCAGATTTGGAAAAACAATATGTGAACTAATATTCTCTCCAATGGGAACGCCACTGCCTTGTGAAATTCATAATCCCTCTCTGTAAGAAGATGATATTTGGCAGCCACTTCCATCTACAGTAACATCGTGCCTGTGGTCTTTTTGTTTCTTACGGAGAGCCTCTGGCAGAGCATTTGAAGTTTTTAATCTGCCGCTCCAGAGACTAAGGTCACCTTTCACAATCCCCCCTCACTCTCTCTTTTATTTGCTCTTGCTTAGTTCTGGCAACCCTGCTATTTCACACACTATTAAAAGGAATCTGCTAATATAAGGAGCAAGGTCCTTGGCTTGTGGAATGGAAAATGATGGTATTTCTGAATTCTGTCGCTCTAAAAAAGACCCAGGGCGCCTTGTGCAGGGTTTATGACCCTACGATTAGTCACTTTTTGAGGCTGGATGTACTGCCACGGGCTATTTCTGCCAGAAACTGATTTTCATATTGATGTGCGATGTTGAGCCTTCTCCAGTTCACATATTGGCTCATGCATCACCTGGTCTCTGCAGCTGTCAAGCCTCAGTGATAGCAAGTGAAGCAGACAATCCCTCTGTTAATAAATAAACAAGTGAGACACCGCTGCTACATATTATACTGCTGAGGCTCGAGGCGTCTGGCTACGCACGGCACATTTCATTACCATTAACAGTGGCTGACGTTCAATCTCAATTTGGTCCTGATTTCATTTCACAAAGCGTAATTATGACGTTTTCATGTATGACTCGCATGCTATCAAGAAAGCAAATGAAGAGGTTTAATATAAATGTTTGTGCACCACTACAATAGAACAGCACCACATTTAAAGCTGCCAATATTTAAGTGACTATTGTATTCTGCTCACCGGGGCACATTTTAAGCTAAAGAAAATTGAATAACAAAATATCTACACTAATCTCAACCTGCCTTGATCCCCTACTTGTACTTTCATATTCCGTTTCACATTTATATGTATAGGTAACTTCTGCGTGGACGAACTACTGACACAGTTGGTAGAAAGAAATCATGTAACACACTTCATACTAGTGGTCTTTTCACCCTTGTCAAGTTAAAAAAAAAGGAAAAAAGAGCAGTTGGGGGAATTACATGGAGCAGAGCTTTGCATGTATTACACAGCAGAAGACTAAGGAGAGATTATCCGAGGCCAGATGTGTCTCTCTCCAAGGAAAAAACAGGCCGTCCGCTAAGAAGCAGCCACATCCTGCTGCTGGTGAGCGTCAAGCAGCAGGGCGGCGGCTGTCTGGTGCATCACACCGGCTGTCTCTGAATATGCAAGATTTCAGGTTTAGGAAGCGGTCGCTTTTTCATGTTGTCGACGCGTCATCCATCATACTTTGGACAAACATTTACCAAGTTGACTGATTGGCGGTAATGCAGCATTAGCCTCTGTTTGCTCAGAGGCAAATGTCGTGGCTGTTTATGCCTTCTTCCTTCTTTCATTTTTCGAGAGGATAAAACGAGGAGTTCACATTTTTTTTTCCTCGTGAACAGAACTGTGAAGCAATTTCCCCCAGCAAGCGGGAATATATTGCAGGGAATGTGAAGGAGCGTGACAAAACTGCACTCCTCCAAAGCCAAACTGATATATCACTCTTTATTCCTAATATCAACACGGCTGCTCCTCTTCCCCCCCCCCCCCCCCCCCCCCCGCCCCGGCTTAATTGTCAGGAGAAAACGTTCTGCGAGGAGCATCCCAAGGCGACGACACCTTGTAGTTCATGAGCTATGACTCCGGAGCAAAGGAACCAGCGTACTCCTCTCACTACAGATTGCGTTTTATTGAACCGGGGCATGTCAGCATTTTTTGGTGAGCTGGTAAAATATAATTGTGTCATCCTTTATAAAGCAGTGTTGAAGTGACAGCACCCACAGAAGCTTCATTACTCTGCTTTTTATTGGGGGTATGAAAGAAGGGACACTCTCTCTCTCTCTCTCTCTCTCTCTCTCTCTCTCTCCGGGTGATGAATAATGTCTCTCTCGCGTGGAGTCAAGGTAAAACACTCTCACAGCGGTGGCGTGCTCCACTGGATGTACATGGATCATTTCAAATGAAATCAATTCAGCTGAAAAATTACAACTGGTCGCCATAATGGTTTTATCTGACGCCCATCAATACGTGTATTGATTCGCCCGGTCGAATCGAACCTTGTGCGAATAGAGGGGGTGGGGGGGGGGTAAAATGCTTGCACACACAAAATCCGAGCGAAGATGCAACGAATGAAACAAGGTGCGGAGTGACATCTGTTAATCCATCATGGTATTCTTAGTACTGCCATGCAGGGAAATGCAACTTCACTTTGAAAACCTACTTCCCATTAGGCCACAAACACACGCTATACAAATCACTAGCCTTTTTTTCTGTCGGAGTTAAAATGTTGATTCAAGCCGAATGCGAAAAATTTAGTTCACGCAAAGCAAAATCAAATGTCGCCGAACACGATTGTTCCCCAGTGGCAGATCGAGTTACAGGGATACCCCCCCACCGCCTGCTGCCACAGAGGTGAGAGAGCTGCGATGTGACTCCCGGCTCCTAAAAGAGATCACAGCTACTCCCATTCAACCTACACTGTGATTTATCAAGTCAAACAACCGTCTTCATTGGGTCAGAGTCCTCACAGGCCTGTAAACACCTTTCTCTCTTTTTTTCTATCGTGGATGGAAAACTGAAACCCATTTGGTAATTTAGCTGAACTCTTCATTAGAATGGGTTTTTTAACTGAGAACACTAGCGAGGAGAGACACAATGCAAAGGACCCTGATCGTGAGTTATTAAATGGGGGAGGGGGGGTCGCTCCGGGGACCTGCACTTTAAATAGAGCTCCAAAAAAGTTTCCAACTTCATTTCCTGTGCACAATCAAGCTGGCACCCACGGGAGGGAGGGTATTTAAGAGAGAATGAATTGATGCGAGCCGGAACCAGCATTTAATAAAATCAGGGGGACGAGATACAAGTTGATTAATGCGCTGAAGAATAATAAAGCCAAAGCAGAGATCTGCAGGGAAATGTAAAGACTTATTTTCTCCTTTTTGCCAATGACAGGGATTAAGTACAAATATCCCTGCTACTGGTTCCAACCTCTGGCAGGATTGTTCTGTCGGGATCAGTTTTAATACGAGTCACCAACAGCTGAGCAGCACAGACGTCATCCTCAACCACAGCAGGAATAAAGAAGCAGCTCATATCACCAGCAGGTGTTTTTAAAGGCCTGATCTGATCTCACATTCTACTGCAAGAACAGTAAATCTATAAAGGTTATTATTTTCATTAAAACACGTGGTTATTAACTTCTTATAGGAGGAACAATGCAGACTGACTCACATAGAATAATGTTAAATGGTACATGACCCTGTGTGTGTGTGTGTGTGTGTATGTGTGTGTTTGTGAGTGGTCCAAGTGTTGGGGCTTAAATCTGTTTAAGATAGGTTAAGTTTAAGATAAAGGTTAAGGCAAGTTTACCCATTAAACATAATTACTTTTAACTTATGGATGTCAATGTAAAATCCTCTGAAGTAATGGAGGCACAACTGTGTGTGTGTGTGTGTGAGTGTGTGAGTGTGAGTGTGAGAGTGTGTGTGAGTGTGAGTGTGAGTGTGAGTGTGAGTGTGTGTGTGTGTGTGTGTTAATGTGAATCTAAGCAAAAACGTAATAAGCTCAACAATCAGCATTACATAAGGCTTTCCTATTTTCTTCCACATCCCAAAAACAGTAAATAAATTGCAAACACCCCCCCCCCCCCCCCCCGATCAGAGCAGCATGTGAGGGGGAGTCGGGGGGTTCGTTAACGTCACTGAGTGTAATTAAGGAGCCTTCCCCCCTCAGGAACTCCCCTGTTTGACAAAGCCAATGAGTGACAGTGACTCTTTTTGTTATCAAACACTAAACGTGGGCTTAAAGGAGGATGGCTCAGAGTCAATACCAACTTGTTTCTCAAAATGGTTATCACCCTTTGTCAGGCTCGTACCGAATTCCTCTGAAGTAGCATATTCATTTCTCAACTTTTCCCCCCGACATGAGAAGTTTCACACTTGCAGCACAAAAATCTGAAGGCCTATACGCTGAGATATATAATTTATGAATTCACTAAATGTGTTGTGCTATCTGTAATTGATCGAGATGTTGCATGAGCAGAAGGGGGTCAATTAATGGTGGGTTTCGGGCCTGGCAGAATAAATATGGCGCCATTCTTTATCTGTGGCAGTTCTCCACATTCACAACCACGGGAACAATCGTGAGGATCGGACTGGAAGGCCCCGGATCCCGAGATTAATGAGGCAGACAAAGGTAAACTTGATTAGAGCCGAGCCGCCCGATCCCACCCTTTCTGATTCGTGGTTAATCGCATTGGGATGACTCAAGCCAGCGAGCCGCTTCTTCCACGGCACAAATCAACATCTGCACGCATGAAAAACTCTGAATTCTAAAACTGGTATTTCCGCCCTCCATCTTGTTTTGTGCCGAGCTAATTGATGTCAAACCGAATTCACAAAAGGCAAAACAAATCCTCCATCGTCAATCACAGGGAGATATTCTGCTGAACTATGGAGGCCTAAACACGGCTAATTCTCCAGAATGAAATATACGCTGCAGAGGGCCGGCCATTTACAGCGGCGCTATCAGAGCTATATTTCAAGGCCCGGGCTGCAGCCTCTGCCTATTAAAGTGTGTGTGATGTATTTTAGGGCCAGTTTATGTCCTGCTCTGATCCCGAGAGGTCTGAATGCTGACATGTAGGCTGATAGAAGACGCCTCTGGCCTGATACTGGCTCTCCAGACAGAGGGGACCAGGAGCAAGCAGCCGTATTAAAGAAGACAGACATCTGAAGAGTCAATTTGGCCATACTGTGAATATCCAGCTTAGAAAAAAACCATAATATTTGTATGGTTTTGCCTTTAAAAACCAGTGGGATAGGCAGTTGTATCATTGATATTCAGTTGACAGGCAGGATTAGGTGCAGGATCCCTGTATGTTCTCATAAATTGATGTTTTTGGGGTTAATTTTAATAAACCTCTGAAATTATTATGAGAAAGATCCCTCAAAAAGGGATTTGAAAAAATTCTGAATTTACTGCAGGTCCACATTCAGAAAATAAAATATGTCATTTTAACTTTGCTATTGTTCTTTTTATCAGTTAAGTGTCAAAACATCACCTACAAAGTAATTTTCATCAAAACTAGGTTTTGTTATATTACTGCAGATTTTCTGTACAAGATTAAATGTCTTACTTTAGTTTGCTTTAAAATGGTGTATGTGTCACAGGGGCGGATCCAGGGCAGGGGTAGAGGGGCACTGGCCCCTGCTAAGATCCTATTGGCCCCTAAAGTGCCCCTATGCTATAAGTGCCATTTTTTTTTATTATAAACAAGTCACTTACTAACAATACTAACGATGCTTTTTTTGGGAAGTGAACAAGGAACAATTTTGACAATATATTCAATGACGTGTTGCTTCTTATCACAGCTTTAGAGCTCACATGTAAACAAGGAATAACTTCAACATGCATCTGACTGAATCATGAACCTTTGCATGGATTTTGGATAAATAATTAGCTCCTAGGATTTTTCTGAACCTTAATTAACTGCCTCTTTATGGCCCATTAATCATAAAATTCCTCAATCTGCTATTTTTCTAATAACAAAATGTTTCTGTTCGATATGAAACCTCAATAATTTATTCTCTGAAAATGAAGGTGACTCTGGTTCACCTGGACTCAAGTATCTCTGCATTTGCCTCGGGACCAAAAGGCAACACGCAGATGAGTTCAGCCACAGATTGTGGGAAACAAGTCACCACATCCGACAAAAAACAGCTCAGACGAAGACATAACACTGATATTCACACTTTGACCACATGGCCTGTTTCCACATTAAGTTCAGGATGAGTGAAGGTAAAAACCGATGAGCACTTCAGAGCCAGGAAGCTTCTCTCCAGTTCAGCTCTGGCCAGATGGACTGGAGGAAAAAGCTGTCTTGACGAAGGGCTTTCACCTGGAGGCTTCTCACAACTGCACAGCTGCAGCGACTGACCTGGACCGTGGCAACTGAAGCAAGTATTTATGGATTCGGAACAGTCCACCGCCTTCACAAATATCATGCTGCCGAGTTTCATATAGGGAAATGTGCTCTGGAGAGACGTGGCTTGTCACCAGCTAATAGGTACGCCACCGGCACCGCACAAAAACAAAATCCAGCTAACAATATAACAACATCCAGCTGTTCGGCAAAACTCTGCATAATCAATCACCTGGAAAACGAGCCAATCCATTGAACATTTCATCCCATTTATCTCGTGGAGAGAACTCCTCTCGATAAGCCACCAACTGGCATGCGAGGTAAATAGTTCTTGATTAGCATTAGGGGCAAACAATGTCTTGAGGTTGATTATCTCTGTGACTAATGCTCTGTCACTCCGTGGAGCAGGAGAGGGCCCGGCGAGGACCCCCGGTAATGGAGCCTGAGCAGGTGCTGAAAGCCCACTGACATCAGGGGGGAGTGCACTGACAAGAATTTCTGATGAATTTCAATTACTGACCTATTAAAGCTAATGAGCTAAATGAGCAGCCAGAATACATTTGCGGGACGGCCTGAGACGAGAGCTCGGCAGTTTGTCGTGACTTTGTGCGTCACTGTCACTGTGAAGCGGGAACATGAGATTATTCTTCAACACATTAACACATGGTGTGCTTCTTTTGGTCATGTTTATTAAAAGTTGGTGTTCTCACTCTTGGCTGTTGTGTTACATGTGAACGTGAGGCCAGTGTGCCATCTGCTGGAGACACTCCAGCAGGGCACAGACAGCAGGCTCAGCTGGATACATGGATATGTAGCGCCATCTGCTGGCTTTATGGTGAACTACAACAGAGGGAAGGAAAGTCTGTTCATTTTATTGGCCATGTAGGTCTTTGTAATTATATTGGACATCTCTAAGGCTTTTATTCGAAAATAAAATTAGCAGCAGCCTCTTAAATTCAAATGAATCTCAGGGGTTTGATAACATCATCTTAGGAATCATATCAGTATCGGAAATATATGTTTTTTGACAATAATACATATCTGTTGGACTATAGCTGGCAATATGCAGCTTCAGGGGGTAAAAAGTTTCAGCAAAGCTCATGTTTATATTAGTTTTTTCATAATATAAATTTGAGACATCCTTACTTGTTGTCAAGAAGGCCACCACATCGGGCCCTGACCTCAGGTTGTGCTGAGGTCAGATGGAGGTCCTGGAGAAATTGGTTCTGACCTGAGTTATACGTGAGATCTGCCCCTGACCCCCTTCAGTTTGTCTGTTGACCCACTTCATTGTGTTGGTTCTCACCTGGATGAGTCACGTAGAGGAAGAAACAAGTTGGGATCAGACGAAATGCTCTTTAATTGGACTTACTGGTATGGTGAACAGATGGGGAGTCTGAAAAGCAGAGTGCAAAACATGAAGGGAGACTACATAAACATAAACACAAGGAAAACCTCAGGAAAATGCTACAACACTGAGTAACTGAAAAGAAAAAAGACACAGAAAACACAGAGACTAAATACACAAGGTTAATAATACACAGGAGAATCCAAGAAAGGCAGCTAATCAACAAAGGAGGGAAAATCGACAAAGACAGGAAGTAAAGTAAAAGAGATAGACAAGGAGTACAGTTTCAAAATAAAACAGGAAACAAACAACTCACTGAGCAAATAAATCCAAACATACAGAACAAAGTCCAAACTCAAGGAGACTGTGAGTCCAAAACGAATATCAAAAGTTCAAACACAAAAATCTCTCAAATGTTCACAGAGGCAGAATCGTGACAGGATGCTAGTTGCCAGTCTACTGTTCCATAGTATTCATTCATGTTTTGCCAGGTTGTTTAATTAATGTATTGTTTGTTTGTCATATCTAGTCTTCCATATTGAGAAATTCAGAACTGACACTGTACTGAAAAAGAAGTTTAACATCCAAGCAGGAGGACAAAAAGGAAATGAAGTGTACTATATCTGCATATGTAGAGATCTTGTATATGAACAACAGTAAGGGGGGTGTATATTAATACAATAATGTGTATAGATTTTGAACAGAATGAAATGAATACACTTAGATGGTGCATTGCATTACATATTGATTCAAAGTGTTGTATCCTGAGATTACACTAAACTCGACTGAACAAATAGTCTGCACACAAAGATGAACTAGAGAATCTAAAAGTGCTAGTTATTCTGGTGTAGAGCGGATGGAGCCTGATGAGGAGCCAGCTCCCAGCTTCCTGTTGCAGTCTTTCTTCCCAATGCGTCACATGGTCTCCCCCAGTTCTTCACTCCTCTTTAGCTCTTACATTGAAGGAGAAACTTTGAATTCATTAAAACAGACCTGGGGTCAAGATATACTAATGTATACTAATTAATCCTCGTTCCTGCTTTAAACACAATACATGTTATATAAGTATAAAATACTAAACTAAACACCTCCCCTGGCTGGACAGTGACTAGTTCAAATGATTTCTTCTTCCATTCCTGTTCACTCTTGCTGATGAAACACATGCTTTGAGTGTAATGTAATGTAATGTAATGTAATGTGATGTAATGTAATGTAATGTAATCACATTCTGATGAGATTACTGTTGGTTTTCTTTATCTCAGCTGTCCAGATCTGCCCTCGTCCCACATCCAAACTTATAAAATGTAATTACTTAAATAATAATAACATTAACTGGGAGACATTTTATTTTAAACAAGATAGCTGCCAAAAAGTGTCTCCATCATTTCACCACAGATATGTGAGAGATTGGAGTAGTATCGTTGCTGCGATGTTGACTATTGTCGGATGAGATTTATTTTTTCAGAGATTTATTTTGATTAATACCTTGTTTTTCTCAGTTTTATGTTCGATAATTTACATAATTCAATTAATGGCAAATATACAGTATGTGGCACAACATACATATTGTGTCTGGCTCTTAGATCTGTAACTATATCATGCAGTGCACCTTGTATGCTTGTTGTAGAAGTGATGTATGATGGGATGGTGCCATTTTGGGGTTGTGTGGAGTTCAGCTGTCCCTCCATGTGGATTGAGACAGAAACTGTCAAAACTACAAGTTTAAGTAAAGTCCAGGAGGAACACTCTGCCTTCTCTATCAAATCAATGCTACCTTACGATTTTTAAGATCGTATCAATGCTTCACAAGATTTCTCAGTGGTTTATTGTGATTATTTCTTTATTTAAACAGTGTGGTTTTAAAATGGGAAGACATGAGCCATGAGGGTAAAACAGTTAAGCTGCAGAAACAAACAAACAGTGAGCTGAAAGACTCGATAGACCCTAGAGGGATCCGAGGGGAACTGCAGTGTCAAGCTGTAACACCCAAGATTTAGATTAGATGTGAATTTAAATCCAATCCAATCCAATCCAATTTACATTATTGTCCCCATGAGGACATTGTTCTTGGGCCAGAGTCTTACAGCAGCAGCAGATCAGTACATTGTGTGACAAACAACAAAAAACTGTCATGAAACTACACCTCTTAATGTTTTAAAAAGTTGTATTATATTGATTCAAGCCACAATCGTTTCGAAATCTCGAAATAGGTGTTGCACTTTAGTTCAAGATTCACTCCTGCTCATAGTAAATCTTGAAAGTGAAAATGTCGTAATTAACTGACTGGAGAACAGGACAGAGGCTCAGGCAGGAACCAGAATGCATCTCAATTCGCTGTTGAACATCACCCGGCCGTCTTTGACCGTGCTGCACTTGTTCCTCAGGAGGTCCAGGATTCCAGCTCTGACCTCCTGGGTGAGGGACTGGTGGAAATTATTTGTCGCTGTCATGAAATTCAACAAACGTGCCCCCGTGGTGCTGTTTGGATCGTAGCACTCGGTGATGTCGAAGGTGTTGTGGATGACGTGCTCCTCGTACTTCAGGCCCTGCTTCTTCAGGCTGGAGATCACCTCTGCTGACGAGCGGTACTGCGTGATGGCGTCGACGCAGAGCTCCTTCTTGAACGTCTTCCACAGGGTGTCCCAGCCGCCGTTGGCTGCAGGGTGGTGAGAGATTAACAATTCAGTAGTGATGTTGTTAGATGAAGTAAAGATGGACGTGTTTCTTGTTTTGCAATGAAGATCATGCAAAACAGGACGAATCAGGAAGCAACAGGACTAATAATTTTTTTTTTGGCCATTTAGGCGCATGATTGATATTTCACAATTTCACAATAATAACATATATACCTGCTTCAACGATGATCATGAGTGTGCCGTTGTTTTTCAGAAGGCTGTGGGAGAACTTGATGGTGTCATCGACGTTATCCACGTAGTAGATCATCTGTTCAGAGGAGAGAGAGCTTTCTATTTCCCGAGTAAAGGCTGAATACATGAAAGCACTCATAGAGACACGGGATACACAAGTAACACGAGCTGCTTACACAAAGTGAGACACCAACACTCCTCTGGTCATTTGCAAACTAAATGTCCACACAGCAAACTCCTAATACCTGGATCATGTGTATGAAGTCAAACTTTTTCACGTCTCCCTTCGCTTTCACTTGCTTCTCATAGTCCCCGCTGTGCATGATGTGCCAAGCAAACTGGACCTTCTGAAGGCTGGTGGTCTTTGCTACCAAAGCTACAGGTTGGACAGAACCGAGAAAGACAGCAGGGATGTTAGTGACGGATTAAATTGATACATTTGCAAAATTAGAAATAAGTACTCAGACCCCTTTGGCAGTACTACAGGTTCCAGTATTCTTCCATAAACCTTGCACATCCTGATCAGGGCTAATTATGCCACTATTACTGGCAGATTTTGACAAGCAACTGTCACCTTCCGGTCTCTCCATGGATGTTCTACAGCAGGGGTCTTTTTCAGGCCAAGGTTCCCCAAACTGGTGGGGAGATGGAGCAGGGACCCCCAACAATATATATTGTATAAAATTATGTTTTATATTAAACTGGGCCTAGTACCATGTATAAACATAGATACCCTGTTATTGTGCATTCAACACTGAGCTATTAAAGTAATTCACAGATTCATGTTTTTATTTTAAACATACATGTAAAAAAGACAGTGAATCTTCAAGCCAGGCAGGAGGCGGATAAAACATCTGCTTCCTGTGGTGAAGCAAATCTGCAGCATGGCTTTGTGAGGAGTTTACTTTGGTGATCTTTGACCTGTGGTCATCATTTTGTGCTTTTTGTGTTCCCTCTTTCAGAGGTTCTTTTTTGGAAGCAGCTGAGCCTACCTGTACTTCTACTGCGAAAGAAAGATAGAAAACGACAGCGCCTGTTGTGGTGATTTTAAAATTGCTGATACCTTTAAAGTTGTCTGTGAGCTCCGTGCTGCCCTCCACAATGTCAGCGGTGATGGGAACAGTGGGGAATGTCGACTGCAGCAGAGAAAGGATCTGGACGTCCATCTCCCCTGGAAGGAACCACTTTGCATCAGAGTACTGCTGCTTCAATGTGAAAACCTCCAGGCTCAAGAAGGATTTGAACTGACCACTGCAAACATTTCTGTAACAACTGTTCAACTAAAGAGAGGTCGAAATGTCAATTACATGTGTCTAATACACGTGTGTGTGTGTGTGTGTGTGTGTGTGTGTGTGTGTGTGTGTGTGTGTGTGTGTGTGTGTGTGTGTGCGTGTGTCATACAGATTGACAGACAGAGTGGGTATCTTATCATTTTACTGTGACAACTTTGTAACTGCCGCTGTGCTTTAATCATTGAAATTTGTGACCTACATTCATGACCTGAGACGAACTCAGTAGCAAGTGTCCTCCCACAAATAATGCAGCAAATCCTCCTTATTGCAGCGTTATGATGAGCAGGAAACTCAGCTCAGGAGGAGCTGCACTTAAAATCACCTCTACTACAATATATACAGTGTATTGTGTTGTGGTTTTCATCACTTACCTCCACCGCTTCCAACGCCCAGAACATCCAGACCACTTTTACCTGCTCCAATTCTACATCCACACAAGAGAAGAAATAAAAATAAAAATAAATTATAAATATTACAACATATATGAACTTTTAATTACCCAATAGCACATAATACTATAAATATAATAACTGTGCTCTATCTGTCACTTATTGAATAAGACCATGTATTCATGTTTGTGTGTAAGCAAGAAAATATGTCGATCTTTGAATGCAATTTATGTAACAATGCAAGAATAATTTAATTTACATGTTTTACTGAAGGTATATGACTATGTGTATTTGTGTCTGACTATAGACAGCACCTATCAATGCTGCTATGAGGTTGACACAGACATGTATTTGTCATGAGAGCAGTAGATATAAAAATAAAATCACTGTTCATCTCCCTTTGTAAAGACAGTCTCTTAACTGTTGAGAGAAGTAATTAGCTGAGACCTCAGTCAGGCAGCTGAATGATCCCCCATCCCTTCAGAAAGCAGAAAGACAGACAGAGGGCACTCACTGCCTCTCGGCTCGTCTGGGTATACGTAGTAAAAATAGCAGGAAGATGATACAAAAGAAGCAAAGTGCTGCACTCCAACCTCTCTGAGTGTACCTTTTAAACTGGGCTGGCAGGAGGCTGTGGATGCCCTGCACAATGGCCTCGTGTTCTCCAGAATGTTCCAGGTAGAACTGGAAGCTATGCACTGCACCGCCCTCGTAACATGTGTGCTTTACTTCTGCAGCCATGACTGGTCCCTGTAAGGAATCACACGTAGAGTGGTTCGACATGAAGGGAGAAGCACAGAGTTACCACACTTTCTAAAGCTCATACCCCCAAAAACCACTATGCACTTATTTCACTAGAGAGCTGATTTGAATCACTCATAGAAAGTTTGTAAGAATTACCTTGAACTTGTTGAAGCCACAGGGTTGATTCTCTTCCGCACTTTATAAGGAACAGTGTTAGTTACTGTCTCCACCCACAGGCTGGCTGGCCAACTTTCCCTGGAGCTCTTGTTACATAACCCTCGAGAGCTGAACTTTGCCTGAGGCAGCTGCCGGTGTTTTCCCTCAAATCGCATGACTCTTTCCAAATCTGCCTGATCATTAATCATTTAAAGGAATCCAACATTTCAACACAAAGATATTTCTTATGTAACAGTTGACAGAGACATTATATAATTTCCTGTAGTGAAGCACTAAAACACAATTTATATTGTTATTGTAATACAGGGGGCTATTAGTTTTATAGTAATATAGCCTTGTACTTTTGTTGTACTAGAGCAAATAACTTTTATTGTCATAAATCTGATTACATTAATGTAATAAAGCCAATTACTTTTACTGCCAAAACATAGTGTATTACTTTTACTGTATTATTGCTGATATCTCACCTATGGCTTTTATTTTGATGTATAGCTTCTTTAATTCATTTGTTGTGCACCTGTAAACAACACGGAAATTCAAAGTGCTTTCTATAAAATATAAATGGCATCATTACAAATTGTAAAAGTAACATAAGGCAAGAAAAGTAATTCAAAAAGAAACTGAAAAGAGTCACAAAGAGAACTGAAAATAAATAAAAAGAAACAAGAAACAAAAGAGTGAAAGTAATAGTGCAGTGTAGGAAAGAAACAATCTTAGATTTATTCAAAGGCAGTGGAAAACAGGAAAGTCTTCAGCACTGATTTAGAATAACTGAGAGTTGCAGCAGACCTGCAGGTTCTTCAGGGCTTGTTACGCATTCAATTATATTAGAAAATCTGAACGCTACTTTTAGTTTTGACTTTATCATATTATCTTAATTAAATCCTTCTAGAGCAACTTGGACAATTTTAGGATTACTAAGGATGTTTTCACAGTAATGATCTAATCATTTCAATCACATGAAGATGTATTCATACAAGCTGCAGGTTGGATTTTATTTCCCTCGGTTTTGTTATTTTAAAATTCAGTGCTCGTTGACACTGACTTTTATTATTTGGCAAAGCAAAACTTACTGCATAACACTTTCAGATGAGAACATCCCATCGACCTCCACAGCAATTCAGGACATGTTTTACCAAAGAAGTGCAGAATAATGGGAAATTGAAAGGTAAGAGAGTCGTTCAAATGAAGCATGAAAAACGAATTATACTTAAAAACGTGATGACTGAGTGTAAAACACTTGTGCAACAACAGCTCTTATCTTCCAAAAAATAGCTGTTTTAAATCCACTGGCAGCTTCAGCCTCTTCTCTGGGCGTGTCAGTTGTTCTCCCACAGTTCACAGCCAGTTCATTTCAACTCTAAATACTGGAGTGTCATGGGCATTTCATTTTCAAATAAAAGCATTCTCATTAGTGGGAAAGAAGGTGACAGGAAGGTCATTTCTTTCTTTTTTCTAATAAAGACATGTAATTTAAAAGCACCCGAGGATATCAGACTATTTCCCAATGCCTCCTTTACGCCCTTGAAATTGAAGTTTAAATCTTGATTGCATGCCACAGAACCAAAGGCCAACTACATAACTTTAACCTTCTGGTGAAATGTATCGAACAGAGATTTAATTTAAGGTGGCGGAGGAATCGATCGATCATGGGGGGGATACATCAGAGCCTGAAGTGGACCAGCTTGACATGAGATGTTCCCAAAGTGTGGTGCACTTCTAAAAACAATCTTATTTCTAACATTGCCATGGTGACACGCTTCTCATCGTCTTATTGATTGGTGGCTGAGTTTTTTTATCAAATATGAGCTTGTCTGGGGCACACACCAAAGCGCACTGTTCATGGGCTGACCTGGAGAGCTCTCTTCTCTGGAGAGATCTCTATTAGAGGACCTGAAGACGATAACACAATAGTTCTCAGCAGCACGGCTCAGGCAGGATCGCACAGTGACATTAGAAAGAGGAAGCTGACACATCTGGCTCGGTTTGGTGCAGTCGAAGACAACCATTACAAAAGCAATTCAATAAACTGCTGCAGTTATTTCCAGCTATATTGCAGATACTGTAGCTCTGGATGTGTGCTTATATTTAATGTATATGTGTGTGTGTGGGCACGTGCATGGAGTCTAGGCATCCCATACAGACAAGGGTTTATTATTTTTCCCACATTTTTTAAATACATTTAGCTTCTTCTTCTTCTTATTGTTATTATAAGTAGTAGAAGTAGTAGTTGAAGCGGCAGAAGTAGTAGTACTATTATTATTTGTGACAGGTGTCTAGTTGTGTATATATTTGTGTGTCAAGCAGATGTATTCATTTATTATTATTTTTGTATTTTTGACTGTGACCGTGGTCAATGATCTGCTAATACGTTTTATATGTACTGTATCTGGACCCATTATATGCCCATCCCTGTATTTCACAGTCCAGTTACTATTACTGCCCTCAAGATGGCGCCAATACTTCAGCTAATTCACGAACGTTTGTTCTGGGTGATAACAGACGATAAGAGCATTGAGTCTCTGTTTATCTAACCAATATACGGCCTGTATCAGCCTGTTCTTATCACACATACAGGTGAAAAGATATGTTGTTTTAAAAATATAATAACATATGGGTTATGTAGTCAGTTAGCTACGTGGTCTGTATTTATACAGTGATTATTGGGATTTCAAAGTGCTTTACAGTACAGTTTATTGCCAGTGTGTGTACGGGAAGCACTTGTTTCTATAAGGTCCAACACCAATGGACACATCGGCATGCATATGAAGAAGACTGGGATTGAACCCTGAACCTTCTGGACAACCGCTCTACCCCCTCAGCCACAGCCTTACAGGAGAATTAGTTTAGAAAGAACCACATCAAGTTAACTTTGCAAGTAAATTCAACAGCTAAATCCAAATGCTACACACACTCTCACAGGAGCATTCAGCTTAGTTAAAATTAAAACTTCCAGCTCCATGGAAAATATGGCATTTTCAATTTCCCATTTATTTTCATATTTCCAACATATCATGATCCAACGAGCGCAGCTGTGTAATGGTGTTGGCAGCACAGTCTGCTCCCATTAAAATGATGCGGTGCAAGAATCCGAAGCTCTGATCTTCATCTTCACATTTGCTGGAGAATTTGAGAGGATCGTGATAATGAGACAAACAATTAGCCCATATTCATTTTGCACAAGCGTAGAAGATCATATAGAATTAATAAATAATATTGTATCAACCAAATATAATTGTTATTAAAAAACATACAAAATTTAACTTGAAATGTTTCATTTAGTGCAGTAAGTTCAAGACAATCCAAGACAAGGCGTTTCCCACATATGCTAAGAGCTTGTTAAAAATATGTCATTTTAAATAATGTTTTTAAAACGATGTTATCATCACAGTGCAAATCTCACGTTCACATTACAGAGTGTATTCAGGAGAGCTGGTCCAGGACTATCACTCCCAGGGTGTTATTAAAGATAACTCTGCCGTTGGACTCCGTGCTGCAGTCTGAGTGTCGGAGCAGCTCCAGGACTCCGGCTCTCAGCTCGGACGAGGCCGTCTTACTGAAGTCCAGCACCTCGGTGAGAAAGTCCAGCAGCAGCTCCCCCTTCTCATCCCCTTCAGTGAAGCACTCGGTGATATCCATTTGAGACGGCAGCTCGTAGCTCTGGTAGCTCACTCCCTCGGAGTCCAGGATGCTTTTGATGTCTCCAGTGGTCACACACTGACTGATCTCTGAGTAACTGAGCTGGTGCCTGTAGGTTCTCCACAGCTTCCCCCAACCACTCACCTCTGGAATAGACATGAAAACAGCACTAAGTGGACTTTGCCAACCAAGTCTGTATCCTTGGTCCCAAATTGTAGCACGATTAATACAATAAATGTGACAATCACGTTAACACACCAACTCCAAAGTGTCATCTGCCATTACATGTCATGTATGTGTTTTTGGAACAGGCTCAATTTGACTTGGTGTCCAATGACATCAAGTCTTAGAACCACGTTAGCAGCTCTGTCAGTCAATAGCAAGACACAGCACAGTGGTGCTTTAAGTTAAATGCTAACATTTGCATGCAAGCATGAAATTGCACCATGCAGATCTTTATCAGGTATTGTCCAACATTGGCACCAACTTAGTTTAGCGAGTTAAGATGTGTGTAAGTTGCTAATTAGCAATAACTGGATGTTTTGATATTTTCCTATATAAATTAAAAGTTTGACCTGCTGGTGGCACTAAGAGAAAAGTCAGGAGATCTCATTGTAGGATTCATTGTTTGTGGACCTTGACTGTTTGAACCAACTTTCATAAAAAACACATTCAATGGTTGTTGATGGATCCCAGTCTGAACCAAAGTGGTGAACCGACCAACTGACAGATTGACATGAGCATCTCCTGAGTCGTGCTGCCAGCGATGGATGAAGGTTTGCAAATTAAAAGGCCACATTAACAGAAGCCAAAATATCATAAATATTGGAATAGAGTATTTCTCCATATGAAAAGTGTAAAGTGTACACCAGAATGCAAGAGAGGGATTTCCTCTATGTTTCAGCGGTGGTAGTTTCTCACTGAGTTACATGGTTGAACTGGTTCTCATCCCTATATGAACTGCATGTCCTGTATAAGCATGAGGATCAGTACATTGACCGCCTGCAGCACTACTCACCACATATGGATAGAATGTGATGATCCGTGCACTTACCAGAGACCAGGATGATGATGAGCTTCCCATTCTTGTCGAGGAGACTCTGGAAGAAGTTGACGGTCGCTGCAGGATCCTTCACATAGTACAGCATCTGTCGATGTTCACCACAGATAATGAGCTGGTGACTAGAGTCATACAGAGTCCAATTATAGTGCCGCGTTAGACAGATGTTCTAATGGGATTAATTGCTGCACAGCACGACCAGATGATTATGACCTGGATGTGTCAAAAAATACAGAACCGCCGCATTGTGAAAAAAAACACAGACCTGTATCATGTGGATGAAGTCGGCTTTCTTTGTCATCTTCTTCACTTTCCAGTGCTCCTCAAACTCAGAGGATGTCATCTTGTTCCAGGAGAATTTGATGAAATCCAGCTCCGGTTTCTGGGACACTAAAACTGCACACATGGGAAAAACAGTTGCTGTAATTCACACGTCACTGTTTTTATTCCAACTTGCTTTGTGAAAATGACACGTTGCTATATCCCACACTTTGCAGAAACACAACATGTAGCCTGAAAAAAATCATTATTTAAAACTCTCTATATTATATAATAAAGTCATACTGGAATACATGGAATTAGATTTTACTACAGTGACTAATTTTAGGCCATGACAACTGCTTTGGACCCTGATCACACCTCATAAATACCAATGGAAACCAATTGGCACCATCAAGAGGTCATTTTTGGTTCTATTATATTTCTGATTAAGGGGAAATTATTTTAAGAAAAACTATTACACTAGAATTGTGCTTTAGAACAATGGTATATCTTTCAGTACAGTTTATGCAAAAGGTCTTCAGTGATCGACTGCAAGTTTTAAATGTGCAAATATGCAAAAGTCTTCCTACAAAGCAGTAATTCAAACCACAGCATTTTCATGGAGTAATTTACTGTGTCATCTATGTTGAACACACCACAACAGAACCAAAATTCATGGCACAAGGAAAAGTGAGGATAGAAGTTTTACAAGAAAGACATTTCTAAAATAAACCTATGATACTATGTGTAGCATGGTTAATGATTCCACTTGCCATCATTTATCATTACATTCTATTAAGTGTCATCATCTTCATTTAATACTTAATATTGTTTATAACGTATTATAAGTTCCAAACTGGGACTGGAGGCATTGTTTGTAGCGTGAGCTCCCTCTGCTGGCCCTCATAATGTTACCAGTCCACTGTATGCTGTCCCTGGCTTTGCATGAGAATAAATTAGCTTTTATATTTAAGAGGTCATTTATTTCAGCAAATTCTGAATCTTACTAGTAAGAAGTTGGATGTTAGAAACCTCACATGACTTCTTCTAACCAGACTACAGAGGTGAGGGTTAATGGCTGTTACATCACACAGCCTGATAGAGAGAGTGCACGGCCGTTACACAAGCACCTGATGAACTGTCTGGATGAGTCACGAGTCTGAAATCACACACAGCAGCTGCCTTTGAGCGGCCGAAGGATGAAATAATGAGGAAGCGGAAGTTTATCGAGAAACTTTCATTGGCTCTGGGTTTTGAAATACACGATGTGAATATGAGAGTAGCCGTCAGGAGCCGATCGTGGATCTGCAGCCGACTCAGAGCCATTTGGGGATTCAGAGTTTGAATCAAAGACACATCAGAGGGCTGAATACTTGCTGACACAAGGGCTTGAGGAGGTGAGGTGGTTGAAGGAACTCCTCCTCCTATTACACGGATGCCTGTATTACTAATGCATGAGTGTGAAAGCCATGAGCTGCTTTAAGAAAAACAGAAAAATCACCATTAAGAAATACAGTAAGTAGAACGACACCTCTTTTTTTCCTGTTAAATTAAATACTGAAACATATTTTGATGGGTATGTGGATATACAGACGCAGTATGATTGTGCGGTATTTGTGAGAGTGTGTGTATGTGTGAGAGCGTGTCTGTGTGTGTGTGTGTGTGGACAGAGGCCGTACCTTTGTAGTTGTGTAGCTGCTGGCTGCTGGGCTCCACCACCTCGTTATCCACAGTCACCCCTGGGTGCTTCTTCCGCAGCTCAGAGAGAATCTTGAGGTCAATCTCACCTGCAGGTATGAAGCACTTGTTTTTTCAAACCACCCATTTTTAGAAAAATAATAAAAAAGAACTCTGAAGACGAGCACATCATCTCGATGCTCGCGTCCAAGTGGGACAAGGAAATAACAGATAGTAATGGGCAGTTGTGCAGAGGCTGCACTTATGCTGCCGTGCCAATGGAACAGGTCACCACTATGATATTCTCTTTAACATCGACTTTGTTCCAGGTCGGACTGAAGCTGACAAGTCGCCACGTACGAAGGAATCTTTGTCAGCGGAGGAGCCGACGCGGAGAGATGTCGACCTCTCTCGGATTAGATCCCATAATAACTTACTGGGGAGTTTGCGGTCGTTCAGAGAGACTTTACAGTCCATTAGAGGATCTGCAGCCGCGCTCCATTATGATACCAACATGACAGCTCAGGTAAATTAAATTGGCTTTGACACAGGGGGGAGGGTAAACAGCACCTCCCGGGCCAGTAGTCACTTTGCTCAAGATCAAATTAACCTTGCTGTATCATGAGCCCTGGAAACAATGGGCCGTAAAACTACAGCGCGGTGAGGTCGCCTCGTCTGCACCGAGGTTAAAGATTAATCTGGCGGCCGGACAGACGCTTACAAACCCTTGACAGTGATAATAAGGGTAAAAGGTTTTTAGTGCCGGGGCCATAAATGACAGCAGTGCAATCGGAGCGGTTACAGCGAGCTAATGCAACAACACCAACCTCACCTCGGCTGTCTGCCGCAGAGGACACTGCTGCTATTTAACGTGTCACACAGAACATAAGTTCAGCAGTGGAAAAGTGTCCTATAAAAACCTGGGCTCTTACCGGCTCCACTTCCTACTCCGATGACATTCAGATGGGACTTTCCACCTCCGATGCTGAGGAGAGAGCAGAGGAGGAGAAGGAGGAGAAGAAGAAAGAAATAAGAAAAGACTCTACAGAAAACTCAAGACTCAAAATTCACCTCCTGCAGGCTGCCAAATGCGGTTTTACATTTTGGTGGCTTGTAACTGTCGATGCTGCCCGACACCGAACTAGTGTCTGGAGAACCTCCAAACACTGAGGCTGTGATTGTTGCCCCCACGCAGTCTGTCAGTCGCTGTCTTGATTTTTTAATGACGCCATTGAACCACACTTTTTATTTACTTGTCACACACACACACACACACACACACACACACACACACACACACACACACACACACACACACACACACACACACACACACACACACACACACACACACACACACACACACACACACACACACACACACACACACACACACACAGAGAAGAAGGGTTTGGCTTGGTTCTCCGCAGCATGGCCTTCACTTGCTACAGCCTATATCAACATAGTTAAACAAGAGAGTGAATGACTAACTCCCGCTCCCAGGCACGTACACACTGTTCAGCCTGTTCATACATGTGCCTTTGTCAGGGAAATGATTAAAACTTTCCTCAATAGAAACAGTACATGCTCTCTTTTGGAATCGATCTCAAACATCTAACACTGCTATAATCATAATATCGTCTTCAGTAATAATACTGATATTATCATTGGATATAAACTGATTCATATCAAATTGAAAGCAGCGCATGTGATACTATCCTTTGAATTTGGGTGATCAGATGTTCTGTTTGAACTGTGGAGGTTTTTGATAGTTGCCAGCTAACGGCTAATGAGGCAGAAACTAATCAATGGTATCAATGGCTCCTTTAATAGAAATTCTGGTGTTGTCTTTTTGTTCAGCACATTGAAGAAGTTACTTGTTTTATCCTCCTTCATTGCCGTCTCAATTTTCATGTTCACAGTTTTCCACTCTCTGACGCTTAAAAGTTAGTTTCCTCGCTTTATGTGATCAACACTAGATATGTGTTCACTACAGTCTGACGTGATCTTTCAGGATTATATCCATCTTTGAGAGTTTTGCTGATCCAGAATTATTATTTTCTGTATAAAAATAAAAACTTTTCAAAGTTGTCAGTGCCAACATGTGGACAACCCATGTACTTTGTAATGTTTTACTCTATGTATTATTAGCGGCCATGTGGGTCATTAGCAATATACACTGTCTCAGTTACTTTACTTACTATCAGTTGAGCACTAATGGAGTTTGTATGAAGTTTCAAACTTTATTCTTCCAGATAGGTTATGCTGTACATCGGTTATATGATGATATACATCGTGTTATACAAGTCAAGTTTTCTAAACTTGTTCAAAAATGTTGAGGTTAAACTCCAATACTGCAACAATACTGCATTTGTACAGAGTCTCATTTTGAATACGATCGACTATTCTATTCTCACATATTACATTCAGCAGGAGTCTGATGTATTCGGGTCTATTGTGGAAAGTGGTTATGAATTCACTCATACCTGGCGAGGATGTCTGGCAGCGTGTTGTGGATGAAGTCCTGCATACACTGGTGCTCAGAGGAGCGCTCCAGGAAGAGCTGGAAGGATTTCAGGTACCTGCTATCGTCCTCAACCAGACACTTCAGTGGAGATGCCATGGCACATGGAATCTGGCAAAGATAAACTAGTGTCATCAACTGCCAACAAAGGTCAGAATGCAAATCTACGAAATGTGTTTGTTTGTGGTTTCTCTTTTCGTTTTCCTGTTTTGTTTGAGCTGCACCACTGATGCTGTTGCAGCTGAACATTAATTGCCCTCCAACTTAAAGTCTAACTTTTCAACTGTCATACACGACATTATATAACCAACTCAAGTCAATCAATAACAGATCGAACACGTTCCTTTTCCACATTTAGTTCACATGTTGAAGATTGGACACATCTTAATCTACACTAACAATTATTTTATGTTATAGAGAAAAGCTTAATTTCAGAATTATAGATCCATATCGGTAAAGACATATAATATCAATAAATAAATCATAAAAAACTGCAAAAAATATAGAATACAATTATCAGCTGTGTCTTATTGTTGCCTTCAATTAGCTTCAGTTTGTTTGCCTTTAATTCTTAACTTGTAAACTGCAACTTTGGTTTGAAAGGTGCTACATAAATCATTTATTTACAATTAGTATCACACTTTGTCAAACTCATTACAATTCATTATTATTATTATTATTATTACACACACTATAATACATCATCTTTCAAGTTGAAATAAAAAATGGAAGATAAAAAAAAACACAATTAGATCATAGAGGTCATAGAGCAAAGATACAGAACTGTGACATGAGACAAAAGCTTAAAACCAGATCACAATAAAACATGTTGTCACAAATACACAACACGTCAGTGTCTTCACACTGTTTCTCTATCAACACAGTGTGTTTGTGTCCCCACGAAGTCACGTTCACACACACAGTCCCTCCACCCAGGGAGTCTCAATCGATCCCTGCACAACCAGTCTCTCCCAAAGCAAAACCAGCTTCACCGTCTCCGCTGGTAATCTTTACTGTGTGAGCGGTTACATTGTATCTGTCACACGTGCACAACACACACACAGACACACACACGCACATTCACGTCTCCTTCCACGGCTACTGTCGTTTGCTCGCTCCAGCTGAACGTGTAGATTTACTGTGTGTGTGTTTACTGTGTGTGTGTGTTTACTGTGTGACACACGGAGAGAGAAGCACATTTGTCCACTTACATGTCTCGCAGAGCCGAGAGTCTGCGTCACGATCAGTCTGAGGTCTAGATGTGCAGCCTGAGCGAGAGAGAGAGAGAGAGAGAGAGAGAGAGAGAGAGGGAGAAAGAGAGAGAGAGAGAGAAACCCTCCCACTGCTTCCTCTGCACGGAGACTCCAAGAGAAACGATCCACCTAGTTACACGACATACTACTTAAAGGGATAGTTCACCCAGAAATTAACATTCACAGGTGTCAGAGGATAAACTTTGTAGCAGCCAAATCCAATACAGTTGAAGACAATGGTGACCAAGAGTTCAGACGTAATAAAACAACAGAAGAAACAGAATTGGCTCCATACTGCTTGTGTGGTGTCATCCAAGTGTCAGCAAGACGTGACATTCGTATTCATCTTGAAACAAGAATATTTACACCAACTTTTAAACCTAAGTGGCTAAGCTAGCAGACGTAATGTGTCCAAGGGTCCGCGGATGCACCTTGTCAATAGCGGACATTAAGGCGTAAACATTGTACATATATGACCTCAAAGCAAACATTTATAAATATGACTAAGAAAGTGAAAAGCAAAACTTGGCTCCGTCCCCTGAAGCAGAGCGAGACCAAAATGTATTGAGTTCATAACCTTAACCATAACGCATCCCTCCACCAAGTAGTCGTTGTAATCTGTCGTATAGTTTTCGTACGACTGCTAAAAACATAATCTCCTTGTCAGAGTTCGTTAGTAAGCGCAGGTTCCAGTCTGTTTAAATCTATGGCTCTATAGGGTGACCCTTCAGATTACGGTTGGATTATAATCTGTGTTTGATACAGAAGGAGTCATCAGAAAGAACTTTACAGGGGCAGCTAAGCCAGTCGAGACAGACAAATTTAATTCACTACGAAGTCACATGATAATAATCTGCAATATATTTGAATGTATAATGCTGCAAGGATTGATTTAAGGAAGTAATCCATCATGTCAAAGACACCAAATTGTTGCATAATAGGAACAGACACGATATTTATCAGGATTTGTTCCGAGTCTCTGTTACCTGGTTTTCTCATTAAACGGATACCGGTGCATTTTTAACAACCAGAGGATCTTCAGATCTGTGCTTTGGGTAAGGTCAGCAGAAATGTGAGCTCTGCAGTGATCCGCTCCTAAAACGTACACGATAAAGACAAACTATATAAGATGTTTTTCACAATATACTCATGAAAACAAGCTGAATGAGTAACTTCAAGAACAGAGACTGAAGGAGATGCCACGGTGTTCGCTCTGTCTGTGACACCCAGTACTCCCACTGGTTATTATGTCAGATAGTCAGGAACTAGGCCAAGGACTCAAATTAGATTGAAATTATGCCGCACAGCACATCTGAAGAGATGCTCCAGCGGGGGAAGCTTAGGCAGATATGACTTTAGGAGCCTATAGTGGTCTATGATGATGTATTGTTAAGTCCGAAGACTGTCACTAGATCTAATTTAAGACATTTCCCACAGAGCTCAGTGAAGGGTCAGGGTAGCTCAGGGCCCCTGGATGCAGGCGGACCTTGTTTCGGGAGTTTGTCACAGTTCTGCTCTGTTTTTGACGAATGAAGCAAAGTGTGAATTCATTTAGGACGAGTCTCTCTAAGTGTCATTCTCTCTCTCTCTCTCTCTCTCTCTCTCTCTCTCTCTCTCTCTCTCTCTCTCTCTCTCTCCCTCTCTCTCTCTCTCTCTCTCTCTCTCTCTCTCTCTCCTCTCTCTCTCTCTCTCTCATCCTCCCTGCCTCTTGTTGGGTGTTTAGAATAATCCAATCCGATTTTGTCAGGATCTCAATCAGTCAATCACGTTGTTACTGTCAATGTGTAAATCTGCTCCTCTCGCTTGCTGTCAGCTGTCATTTCAGTGATTCGCTATGACCCTCCTCCTCCCCACCTCCTCCTCCTCCTCCTCCTCCTCGTCCTCCTCCAGCCTCCTCCTCCTCCCTAATCACCTCCAGCCTCCAATATCCCCGCAACCTTGGTGACATCAAAAAGTGTCTGAAGGGCCAAATGGACTCTCATTTAAATCACATTCCTTTCATCTCTTATTGTGCAAAGCATTAAATTGTGTTAATTTTTCACCTGAAGTCTTTCTTGATGAAATACAAACTACTGGCAATGGTAACAGCTTTTTTAACGTAATTGAATTTGTATCTTAATTTGCTCCTGTGTGATACATTTACATTTCTCTGCCCAGAAGAAAATGAACTTCAAATTGCAGCATTGTATCATTTGACCTTTTTTATGTCCAAAATTCAATGATCCGCTTGTTAAAAACTTGTTGCCAGAGGATGAGGTGAGAAGCATACTTCACCTTATTTGACCTGTTTTTCTGTCCTGTATTGACTGAGCTCAAGCCAGGCTGAACTTCAGAGTCCTTTTCTATCGAGCACATGATGATGAGCTTATCTCTCCATTCCTCAACGTGCACCTCTGTTCCTTCACCCTCTCAGATGTGTCGCCCTTCGAATAATTAGGAAAATATTACCACAAGACGAGAAATCAGTGAGGATAAATCAGTTTTTCTGCTGAGATTCACATCTTTGTAATCGAATCCCTCTCGTAGCTGCTGAAGCAGAAATCTGTTTTGACTAACTCAGTCTAATTTACTGCTGGATATTTATCAGGATCAAAGAAACTGACTGACACACACACACACACGAGCGCACAGTCCTTTCTTAGCGAGGACACTCTGGCATAGTGCATTCCCTGTAGCTTCATAAATGCCTAACCCTGATCCGTACCCTAACCCGACCCTAAAATGTCCTCCCTCTGAAGGATTATGCTCAGAATGGTTCTCACAGTGACGTAAGTAGAAACAGACCTCCACAAACACACACACACACACATACACACAAAAAGGTTTGCATAGCTATCCTTGTTAGCATTGTTCATCGACTCCCAATCATTGTGGACAGCCTCTAACCAAAACTTTAAACCTATCCTTAACCATGACCAATTCATGCCAGAACCGAACTTTAACCAGGACCCTCAGAAATGACCAGGCTTCATCTCACCATGGGGTCTACTGGTCCTGACAAGGTCGGTGTTTATAACTGAGGAGGTAACCAACATGAAAAATGAAACACCCACTTTGCTGCTGCTTCTTTTATCTGTGCGATGATATAATAAGGATGAGGGCGGGGGGGGGGGGAGGGGGGGGGGGGGGCATCTGGCCGCAAGAGAGAGGCAGTGATTAGTTCGCTGGTGACAGCTGTGCTAATCACCTGGCCTGGCGCCCCTCCCCTGAGGCACCTCCACGCCTCCCTCCTGGCAGCCACACGCCACCTCGTCCCTCACCCACTCACCTGCCCGCCCCCCCCACAGTAATGCTTTACATAAAGGTCATTTTTAACAACAGTCTACAGCCGTGCGCCCTGTTAGGCTGCTCTTCGACACGGTGGTGGTCTGAGCTGAACGATGGTCCTGATGATGATGATGATGCTAGTTTAACGGCTCAGGGAGGAACAAAGTCACTACATTAATCATGTCCCTATAATGATGAAGGGATAAGTTAAAGGGATCATCAAGGTGAGGGGAGGTTCAGCCTCTGGAAACCATAATAATCTGGGAAAAAATATGACAACATATCAAGTAGATTCTGAGCTAATTCACAAGTTCTCACCTGTTGGGGGTTCTAGAAGCACGGCTTAGACAAACAGCCAAAACAATGCTAAATGAGACAGTTGTGAATCTTATGAGACAGCAATGGACTTGTAAAAACCTTCCATCCATCCATCCATTGGATGGGAGGGGCTGGAGCCAAGCCCGGCTGCCATTGGGCGACAGGCGGGCACAACCTGGACTGGTCACTTATAAAGACCATCCATCCGTAAACCATAAACCTCACCATCAAAGCCCAGATGTAGTTTGCTTTGTGGCAAGTTCATAAAGGCAAAGTTAACTGCCCTTGTTGTTTTGTCTTCAGAAGACATCAGTTCTACTCATTAACCTTGACTGGATGGTGAGTTTAGTAGATTAGTAGAACATAAACAACATGCAACTGTCATTTTTGGTTTGATTCCCGCTGTTGACCTCCAGTGAGCGGCCTCCACCTCAGATGACATCTGTGGGATCACCGCTACTCTGGTGGGATACAAACAATCACACAATAAACCAGTAATACTAATAAACACTTGATGCTTTAAGAGGTTACGCATCGTTCCTACAAAACATTCGTTAAGCTCTCACTCTGCTCTGCCAAACGTCAGCATGCTGCATTTCATTAGGATGAGCCATCTCGCTTGTAACAGATGAGTCCTGATTAAATCCAGACTCTGTCGTTGCCAAGCCGTTCACATAACTTCACCGAAACCTGCAAAAAGTGTCACAAGGGTGAAAAAACACGAGACAAATTGGACACGACAAGATCGGTCCCGCGACTTTGCCACAGATCAGATGGCCATGACAAAAGCGTTTGAATTCAACCATCTCTTAAACAAAAGTGACAGTCTTAAATAAATGAATTAGATGAGAACAAAAGATTTAAGCACCGTTTCCCCCCCCCCACAACCTGCGGGCAGCCGGGGAATATCAGCCTGGGAATCTGCCTGCAGGGCGAGATGAATCTTATCAGATGCTCATCTATTCCAGGCTCTGCCTCGGAGCCGGCATCGGTAATTACAATTTATCAGGACTGGAGAGTCAAGGAGCCGATGAAGATCACAGAAGGACGGAGCGTCTCTCGTAAAACATATTCCACCGAGTCTGAACTAGGAAGGTGTGCAACGAGGAGAAGAGGGTATGCACCATTTTATTTTCACATTGTTTCACAATTTATTTGCATTTTTGTCCAGCTCTCCATGTACACATAATAGTAACACAAATAGCATGGCACTGTAAACAATGGATGATTTCATACTTTCAGATATTTTCCGGGACATAACTCAGAGGACTTCTCTTCATCAGGTCAGAGGCTGTTCATACTTTCATAATATGAATGTGACCAAATAACTTTTTTTTTTAATTAGTTGGCCATGTTATGTAAAAATGTAAAACACCTCACATATAAGTTGTACATTGACCTCATATTCACCGCGTGGCCCCTTCATCAGCTGAAGAAACACCAGCCCAAAAGAAACCACTCTAAAATGTTTGGCAACTGGTAAAACAGAATCTTATCAAGGCCACTTGGAGCACTCTCTGCCAAAAGGAATCAAGCATGCCTACATACAATCAGCTGTTGACGTACAGTTGTTACAGCATGTAACAGCCATATTTGCACAACCATTAAGATTATAGATTATGTCTGGTAAAATACATTCAGAGGGAGGTCGGATGACACAAGACCAAATCCAAAGTTTGTGGAATCAAAAGGAGAAACAGGGAAAAACTCTGGTCAGAGTGGACAGCACCAAGTGTTAGGAATTTAATTCTCCACTGGGTTTCATGAGGGACGCTCAGGAGGATCCGCGGCGGAATGGTGTAATGGGGTAAGAACCTCCGATCCACAAAGCTGATTTTGGATGATGTTTTGGTGCTAAACAAATCCTGGACGCCTTACTACATGGAAATCTGAATAAAACAAAAGTTATAATTTAAATAAACGAAACCCTTGGCCTGAATAAAAGAAAACAAATTCATGCATGAGCCCGAGAAATAATTCACAATTAAACTGTGCTGACAAATATTTGGTGTCTGCTGTGTTCGAGCCCTATCTTCATGGTGCAAAACAAATATTAAAAACTGTTAAAAAAACGAGCCTGCATCCTTGCGCTCTACCAGCCTAATTCGTATTTACTTCTACAATTGGTTGAATAAATGTCGTAAAAAAAGAAAATGATTAGAGTAAGACGTCCTTGTAAAAGGCATGGAGTATTATTCAATCAGATGAAACCTGTGATCCAGTGGATAATTGGTCCTGTCTGCTCTCGTATGTGTTTTTGGTGGATCGGTGCTGCTCTGTTTCGCCTTTAATGAGAATGAAGTGTCTATGAGGTACGATCATCATCATGCTGGTATTTGATAACTTGCATTCGAAGAATCCGTCAGCGTTGCCGTCGGTTGATCCTGCGCCGCGATTCTCACCAGGGCGGGCATTTTTTTCCCCCGGCAGTCGTTCACACAGTTTCTGACATCGTTCCTTAATTTGAGTCGTCGGTGGACGAGTGTCTTCATGAGCATCAGGGAGGAGAATTTACTGCATCGTTGAATCGTTTAACTCAAGGCAAGCCTGCTTTTGGTTTCCACATATACACAACATATGGCATCATCAACGAAACACAATCTGACAGCAACAACTTGCATTACAATTAAAACACTAGAAAAAGTCGTCTGAAAGGAAAAGAAAAAAGGGAATCAGCACTAACATAGTGCATAAAGTGTCTTGTTCATTCTCAGAGATTGAAAAAAAGGCTGTTTGTTTACCCAAAAGGCTTGTGACATTTTCTCTTTACAAAGATCCAGCACTAATGAGACAAATTCAAATGTCAATGCTCCATCGTCCTTTTTAATGTCTCGAGTGACGGCTGCCTCGAGATGTTCCGTCCCCCTCACGACGCACACACACACACACACACGAGACAAATAACCAGGAGGCCCCTCATACCCCCGGGGGGGGACACCTGCGGATCCACTTTGTCTTTTGCTTTTCAGGAGTTCTTGTGTTTTTGTGGGTTGCAAGCTGTGCTTCAACTATGTGTTCATGTTGCAAGCAATTGAGAAAAAGAAACTACAGGTCCCTTAAGATCCTATGTCCGCTCAGCTTTTGGTCCTCCTCTTCCTGGAGGAAAGATGGCTGCCGCAGAACCTCCGGGCTAAGTCGCCTCTCAGCAGCAGATCACATGAGAGCTTCGTCCATTAGCTCTATTTTTGCAATACAGTTGTTAAAAACGTCTCCCAGCTCAAACAGGTCAGAACGCAGTGAGGAGTCCGTCAGAGGCCGGGCGTGTAATTGTGAGGTATAGCAGCAGCCGGGTTACATATCCATGTCACCGTCATAGGCCAGGGTCAAGGGCTTCTGCGGTGGAGGACACGTCTTGGTGGTTTTGGATGGCTTACTGGGGAAAGAAGAAAACAAAAAAACACAGAATTTGTGGTGTGGAATATACACAGGGGTGACAATGTCCTCATTAGACATGAAAGTGGTTTTCAATACATGAATTATATGTTTTTGTTTGCAGATATGGACTTTAAATATATCGGATACAGGTCAGTGGCCATATTGAGCTTTTGACAAAATTTGGAAACCAGAGCCAGCATCGATCCTGGAGTGTCGCTGCGGTGTCGTGGTCCTGGTGATACACACGCTTGACCACTTGTGTCACTGTTAGCTGTCAATCATGATGTTTCATCTGGTTTATACAGCTTCAAATAACTAACTTAAACCAAACATAGCACTTGCACAATCAGCATCATAAGAACTACCTCAAGCGTGTGCTTTGACATTTTAGTTGCCCATGTCCCATATGCTAACATGGAGGAAGTGGAGTTTATGAGCTATAGTGGGGCCAGACATAATAGACTGAGACGGATCCGGCCTCACTTTTGGGACCGGTCATGTCTTCCATCTTTATTGTTTATGATCAAGACAGAGCTCTCAACCACTATATTTGGCAAAAAAATTGTCTAAGACGCTCTATTTTGGTTGGTTCCTTTCATTTTTCACCAGTCTATGACTCATGCATGAAAGATTTTCTCTCTAATGATTATGAATTCTCTATGTTCGTCTGCTCCTCAGTGTTCAGCTGGCTCTAATCTACAGTGTGAGACCTCAAATTTAGCCTTGCTCATTAAATTGTGCTTAGGGAAGAATTAAAGAGCAACATAATGCATACATACCAGACCAGGAATGTTAAGGTAACGATGAAGAGTATCACGATGAATCCAAGGGCGGTCACGGCGTAAACCCACAGCTTCACTCTTCCATCTGTGCAAATCAAACAGTAGATTTAAGACAACTTTGTGAATATTCCCTAATCGTAAACCTTTCACCTGCACAGCTGGGGAAACCTGTGGACAGCCTGACAAGCTGGAGCAGGTTGTGGCTGAATTCAAAAGGAAACAACCATATAAAGTTAAAATAAATGGAGGAGGTCTCTGGCTTTTGCTTTTCTTGAGAACTGCTCATCCCCTCAAAAAAATAAAAATCTTCCCCGTCAACACTGCAGCTCCTTGGGATCCTCAGCAACTCAGGCACCAGGTTTGAAAAGGTTCAGATGAGCAGTTGATGAGAAAAATTCAACAGAGAGACAGAGACTCCTCCATAATGATAATTCCAGGAGTGAAAACCCTGAACAAAGGCCAGACCCGGCCTTGTGATGCTTGAAGCTGCAATGGGGGGGGGGTTCAAAGGCAGCAGGAGGCCATGCTGGTTGAGACGATTTCGCTTTCAGTACCTGGGCCGACTGGTCGCAGGGTCCACTCGTTGAAGAGGTCGCGAGCCTGAGACGGCCCCGGTTTTAATCTTCCCGAGCTGGTCTTCACGTCAGCTTTCTTGTGGTTGTCCACCCCCGGCGTCCTGGTGCAGTAGTCCAAGAAGCCGTGCGTGGTCATCACTTCGGTGTAGCCCCGCTCACACCCGCACACCCCGCTCTGCGAGGAGAAGACCATCATTCATAGCCGA
Source organism: Platichthys flesus (assembly GCF_949316205.1). NCBI lineage: Eukaryota > Metazoa > Chordata > Actinopteri > Pleuronectiformes > Pleuronectidae > Platichthys > Platichthys flesus. The sequence goes on from NC_084957.1 coordinate 7,136,925, forward strand.
CACAAGACAAGTGTAATTGTTGCTTTTCCTGCTGCTGCAAAACAGTGCTGACAAAACAGTCTGTGTGGTCACGTACTGGGAGCAGTCTAGAATCCTCTGAGCACTGGTAATAAACTTGCCAGATTAAGAGATTGATGGGGGGGGGTTTCACATTTGATTAATTTAAGGCGTTTAATCTCTATAAAAAACTTCTGAAATTCAATTAAATAAAATCACTTTTAAGTGCAGTAACATGAAGGGTACTCTAAGGGGCAGTAAAACGTCAAGCTTAGATTATTTCACGTTTTTCATTGCCCCCACCCCCCCACCTCCCCAAAACCCTCCAGGTGTAGCCACCGACTGACACAGAGCCCACGCTCATTGCTATTAATGTGATTTCCCCTTAATGGTCTGTTCTTGGAAATTAAAAATGTCATCTGTCAAAATCCATATCGCTCCCTGTTTACAACGTGGCGGCAGCAGCAGGGAGAAGCAAGAAACTGCAGAGATCACAGCGGCCGGATCAAAGGACGGCGATCTCACCGGCGTGCAGTGCGAGAAGGGCTTGGCGCACGGAGGATGGCAGTGTCTCACCGTGGTGGGCCTCTTCTGCGGGAAACACCCGCCTGGAGGGGAAAAAACAACAACAAGGTTTCTTTTAGTTTTTGTACCTGTACCCATTGATCAGTAAATGAATGTACTGCCACATCTGATTAATGGCCTCGGCTGCCTATCAGGGTCCCTGATCAATCTGTGAACATTTTAATTCAAACATGGAAAATTGCATGTCAAAATATCCAAGAGTAATGCCTCGGGCTCCTGCCTTCCTCTGCAGGAGGGAGGTGATTCCTCCTGGTCTCATATTTGTCAGAAACGCTTCCTTACGGCGATAAGATCACGTTCAGACGTATTTACGGCACGTCACGCTCGCCTAGAACCTTTGTTCGCTTTCTCCACGCCTGCTTCACTTCCCACAAATACAAATGCATGATTATATTTATATGGATTGAATGCCTCCCGGCTCAGAGTCTGCCTTATTGATTGCCTATGTTAAGAGGGAGAGGGCCCGGGAATCAATAGAGACTGCGCTAAAAATGGAAAGCTCAAATAAGGTGTTAAATTCGACTGGAACACTCAAATTATTCTTGGTTTATTGGCCTGTGTGCATATTTGTGTAGGTGTGTAACAGATAGAAACACACATGATGTGTAATCAGGTTTATTTCAAGGGGGTAGAGTGAGTGAGTGATTGTTTCCACTGCAGGGCATTATTCATAGAGTTTGATATTATTGTAAACTGAAATATCTGTTTTTGTATCCTCCGCACTTTTCAATTATCTCAACGTTTATTCTCAAACCACCGGCTTCGAGCATCTCTGCAAAAAAAAAAAAAAAAACGTCCTAGCTGGGTAACAGCTTTCTTTCAATTTGATGAATGGAGGAAGATTCACTTTCTGTTATTGGAATCACTTTCAAATCCCACCTTTCTTTTTTTCCTGAGCAATCAACTTATCAGACACTGTAGCACACATCCCAGTGATCCGGGCCGGATTGAGAAATGAGACGCCGTGGAGGTTTTTCTGCTGTTCACACAGATTCAGCTCAGTGCGGGGGAACAAAGGCAGAACTGGGACACTTTCAGTAGCAGTCTGCACCAAGCCAGATAGACATAGATATTCATATTTATATAAGCATGTCTGTGTGTGTGTGTGTGTGTGTGTGTGTGTGTGTGTGTGTGTGTGTGAGCGGCCCGGGGAGGCTGCGGCGGCTCACCTGTGACATTGACGGCGTCTGAGCGCTGACACCACACCACCCGCTCGTTGTTGCTCCATCCCCCCGTCCTCCACTGGTAACTGTGGCACTTCCCCTCTGCAGCGGTGGCACAAAAGAGGCAGAGGTGAGGCTCTTCAGCAGTTCCCTCCCTGTGAGCATTAACCACCGCATTCCTCTGCTGCCCACGCTACTTCATCTCACAGTAAGTCTCATTGTGTTTGTGGTGTAAGGGAAAAGGGCACTTTTCCACTGAGGCCATGTGACAAAGGGATCTCTGGAGGAAATGAGGTGGTAAATAAATTGGATACCTCTCATATATCCTCTTTTGAAAGGAGGGGTCTTATTTTCCTGGGGGAAGCGGAAACACCTCAGGAAAGGACGTGTGAAATGTGGAATTTAGTTAGAAATCACACATGTAAGCTCCACGGGTGTCTGACAGATTCCATTTTTCTCGCAAGTTGTAGAAGCACCTGTCTTATAAGGGAGAAGAGAGTTGGTAGGGGTTGTTCAGTGGAGGTTTTCAGGTATGTCATGAAATACGAGATCATATATCTGAAGAATAGAGAGGTTGAGAAACTCTGGGGTATATATTTGTATACAAAAAATATATTGTTTATTTGTAAAAAAAACATAGGCTGTGCCCAAAATCACCCACTCATTTTACTGTATAGGGATTTCTACATATAGAGGGGCTCCTTGCGGTATTCATATTATTGTTATTCGTGGTATTAAGAACTTTGTAAAGTGTTCTATGAATCAAGTTATTATTATTATTTTTGTAAGATTATGTTAATTGAAATATAGGGTGCAGGGAGCATCATGAGTTGGTGCTGCCTCTGAACGTTGGACAGCTGGAAGATCAGAAGAAATCGGGAGATGCTGCAGCTCAACGACCCAAACATCCAAGTGAATCAACCTCAGAATGACTTCAAACAAAAGAAAACCTGGCTCGAGTGGAGTGGCCCCCGGTCAGAGCGCAGACCTTAAACCGATAGAGACGCTGCGGAGTGACCTCAAGAGAGCTGTTCACTGAAGACGCCCTGAGATCATGCCTGAGCTGAAGTGCTTCTGCAGCGAGTTCCACATTCCTCTTCAACGTGGTGTACGTCTCATCTGCAGAAACTGCCACAGGAGGTTTGCCTCCTCATCGAATCAAAGGATTCACTCCACCAATCAGAGAAGGTTTGATGGCTGAGTTCGATAGAAACACAAGGTACCAAAATGTGCAATTTGCTGGAGCACATTGTATTTGTCTCTACCTGCGACTTAGATGACAATCAGATCGCATCTCATGAAACTTGATTGATAAACCTTTCATCTTATTTCTCATTTTCCCGAGTGCCATCTCTGCTGAAGTTACAAAACTACGTCTCACTGCGGAGCCGGCCATTTTGAAGGCACTGGTTATATCAGCTTTAAGGTCCCTACAGACAGGTGATTGCTCAGAGAAACCCAAAAGAAGCATTCTGTCCGTGATGTCTATTACGGCATTGGAGTGTTCCGCGATGAAAAAAACAAGTAACGTTTCCTTGATGCCGATCGAGTGTATCTTCGAGGACAGCAGGATTAAATAGAACTGTTTTTCGAGGCCCGGGTGAGCAGATCTAAAGATTTATCAGCAGGGGGGTTAGAATTTCAATGAAACCGTCAGAGACTTTTTTTGTTCTTAAAGACCCATCATTCAGAGTCCCTGCACACGCAGCGTGACTGAAGCACGTGGAGAAGCGGAGCTCCTCGAGGGCCTTGACCTCCCACACACTTGATATTCTCCACTGCTGAGCTGGTCCTCGTTTGTTTGGTCCACATACGCAGAGAGTAAGGATCAGATTTACACACCTACTGTAGTTCTCGCTGACCTCCGGTGGTTTGGCTCCTCACCCGGCCGCAGTGCTCATTAAACCTGCATGATTTTCTTTTTATTCTCATTCTATCTTTTTTTTTTCTCATTCTATCTTTCGTTTCGTCAGCTTAGAGGCTGTTGTAACAAACCGTTAACACCACGGTATCAGCACTTAAAGCAAACAAGCTGTTGATTAACCCATGCGACAGCAAAGGAGCAAGATTAGCATTCGGTCGGTGTCATGTTATTTGGCCAAATGATGAATGCGAGTCCATTAGTCACTCTCCTTTTTAACTCCGTCTTTGGACTGCTTCCTGAGGGAAACACTTGGCTCTTTAGCTGCTAAATGCTCCACCATGCTCAGCCGATAGAGGCTAACTTTAGTTTTTTTAGATTATTTTCCCCCTCCGGCTTCAAACAAAACTTTGAAAGCAGCAACAGAGGAAAAAGCAGAGTTAAGTTGCAAAACAATGAGCTGAAACATAATTTGAAGCTCTAATAGAGCATTCAGGGATAATTTATCTCAACATACAGATTGTGCACGTGATCTGTTCACGAGGGACAGAGGTTTGGGGATTGACGCCTTATGGTTTCTGTTTTCTAGTTTGACCAATCAGGTTTGAGCTGGGGATTGCCCTCAGGTAGAGAGTCTGTGTGGGGAATGAAAGAGGTGTCACACAGTGACTGAAATGCATTGACTATCTGATAGCTGCTAATAGAGATGAGCCAAAGGTCGAACATTTTTTGACTTGAGTGATAAAGGAAACTAGTTGGTCTTTAAACGCTGTAAAATGAATGAGTCTAGGCCCGGAGATCTGCTGTCTACACAACAAGCTCCAAAATAACGGACAACGCCCTCTGTGGCTCCTTTATGTTCAGACAATAGCTGATGAGCTGCCAGATTGGGTGATGATTAACATCATGTGCAATCATTTATATACAGAAGTCCTCATGTGATGCATCATCAGTATAAAAACATTAATGATCTGTGTCTGCTTTAAATAGGTTGAGGCCTGACGTCGTTTCCCTCATTACCTTTGCAGGGCTGCGTCTCGAAGACCTGACGCGGGCAGCTGCCCTGATTCTCCCGGACCTGGATGATCACAGCTCGGGAGCGGGCCTGGCGACCTGTGGTCTCGAAGCTCCGCCCCTCCAGGCAGGTCAGCTGGCAGGAGCTCCACGAGGACCACTCCGTCAAATGGCAGTCTCCTTTAAAAAGAGGGGGGGGGGGGGGGGGATGTCAATAACACCAAGACCTTTCTTTTGGAGATACTCAAATGGAGGTTTACATTCAGCTTGCCGACGCTGTTTCGGGGATCATATTATCGGCTCCTCCCCCCCCCCCGCCGGCTGCTGGAACATTTAAAAGAGATCAAAAACAACTGCAGCACACGTCTGCAGCTGATAATGTACAGAATGCAAAAACAAATTACTCAGACAGCCCAGTGGGCATTCAGAAGTAATAGGCCAACCAGAGTTATAAATTATACAATACAAGTTGGGATGCGGAGCCCAACTGTAAAAAAAATCATCAACACACAATACTGAAATGTGTCTCAGGGGAGGAAGGAAAATTCATTTGGTGTGGGGAACGGTTATAGCGTATAAATGCTGCTTCAATCTGCTCAGTCGGTCTACAAACAACACGTAAACACTTGCTCCCATGAAGGTCAGACATTAATATCCATTATATATAATCTCTGACAGGGTCATCTTGCAGTGATAATATCACCTGCTGCCACGGCTCCTCAGCCAGAACAAGCCTCTGATTCTCTGCCCTGGACGTCAATTAGCACACACGCATCTCATTAGGTTTCATCTTCACACGGATCCACTTTGTCTGCTTCCCTCACGCTGTGGAGACACGCTGTGGCCAAAGCTGCAGTGTACCGCAAGCACACGCACACACACACACAACAGCACATGCGTGTAGACAACCGCTCCCCTAGGCCCCCCATCTACCCCACCAACAGACGCGGGAGCGCACAACACAACGCAACACAAACACACACACTGGTACACATCTGCTCTGGCCATCAAACAGTCCTGATCCTGAGCCAAGGCTCGCAATCAAAGTGAGTGATGGATCAAGGCGAGGATCAGAGAGGAGAGCGAGAGACGGAGGAGGAGAGGCGAGCGCTGCAGGAGGTGTGTCTGCAGAAGAGGAGATCTGAGGAGCCCTCTTTGTTACCACGTAGGAAATCCCACATATGTATTCTACAACCACAACAAGGCCTCATTATGGATTTTTTTCAAGGTGGAGAGTGTGACAGTGACAAGTGAAGCAGGTCACAGCTGTCAGCTGGTCAGCCGCTGCCGCACTCGCAGCGAACTCTATATTCACACTGTGGCCTAAAAACAGGGATGAAACGACAAACACTGGTTGGCATCACTGGGATGTCAGTCGTCTTTGATCTGCTGGGATTGTGTTGCTATGGCGACTGTATGATGATTAACCATTTCACTGAGCACAGACACAATGTAAAAAAAACACACAATATGCTGATTATTCCTGAACCAAAGAGATCGATTAATGCCGGAGCTTTCTTGATTCCAAAATTTCCCTAAGATTTCAAATGTGCAAAAATGAGAAGAGCTCTGAATTTGGCACCGACTTCTTCGTTGTCTACTTCCTCATAAGGAGGAAAAACACCAGCAACTAGTTCAGTCTAAATCTTTATCATAGTAGCTCTGACTTTTCACGATCCAGCCGTCTCCATTGCTGAGATTCAGCCCAGCGCACACAGCCACTGCCAGGTTGAACCAATATTTTTTATTCTATCTATTTTTTCTTTTCAGCCGAATTACAGCTACAGGCACAGGCTCTGCCAACACTGGTGCTCTTTGATCATTATCCCATCTCAGAAAACAGACTGTGTAGGGTTTGATGTGTTCTACAAACTGGCACCGCTGGATGCAGAGACACTGTTCCAAAAATTGCAAGAAAAACAAGTTGATCTGAACCGGCTCCTGACGCATTTCATTTCTCCAGCCACGAGTGCAGCTGTACAGTACATCAGGATGTGTATCGTTTATATTTAGCTGCTTCAACTTGCTACCCAGTTTTATTTGTAATGTAGGTCCCGGCACATATTTATTCAATATCATGTTTCAGAATACTTTACTGCTTTTTCACATTCAGATCCCATTTTTCATGCATTCGTTGCAAAATCACATCTTAAACCACATATTTTAATCAGCAGAGGACAGGATGTGTTTGGTTTTTAAATAAATAAATCACTTCAAAACACACAAGAATTCATATCTGGCTGCCAATGGTGGAGGAGGAACAAGGGAAACATTTGAGTTATGGAACAAATAACTAAACCAAAATGTAAAGAAGTAAAGGAACTCCAATAACATTTCAACTTAAGTTAAAGTGACTAAGTACTTGCTTTTAAATAAAAATGTACTAGTTGAATAATAAAACTAGAGTACAGTACTCGCCCTGTGAAGACTATTCCCTAATGCAACGTATACTACATCAGTAACTGTGTCTAATGAATATTTAGGTTAATGCAAGAATATGACAGACTCATATTAATAACAGTATGGAGCTCCCCTCATCAGAACTTTCAAAATAATTGTGATTATGTCATGTAATGCATTGTAAAAATGTAAGTTTCCCAATAAAGAGTTCCTCCCCAGTAGCTGTTAATGGAGCGGCTGTGGTAGGCAGATTGATTACCTACAGCAGTGGGATCAGTTAATAGTTCCAGTCGGGATGATTTGTCATGTTTTGTTTTCTTCCTGTGTTGTTGAGTAATGTGCAGAAAAAAACATCAAAGCTTTTTTCAAATGAACGCCTGTGAAATCCGTCTTTGTTTTAAGCTGCTGAGGAGGATTTGAGGTAAAGGATGAAAAATAAAAACCTTCTGTGGACATTGAGTCGTTTCTTTTCTCGGTCATTACTGGATGTAGAACATCGGATAAAAGGCTCATTAGTTAATCAATGACTTTGATTGATTTTGCAGAAAGTATGATATGCTGATTGTTAGGTCAACCTGCAGGCCAAATATCTGTTGGTATTATAAATCCAAAATTACTCCAGTAATGCATCATTGATGTAGTCTTTCATGAAATTGAATCAATGGTGACCCTGCGTACACTCGCTCTGGCTGTCAATACAGTGGAGGAGCTGTTTGAGTTTTACCTGGACAGGGAACAAAGCAGGGCTGCTCCATCTGCTGCTGAATCCGCCGCCTCGCTTTGTCTCCGCAGAGCTCCGGGTCCACCGGCTGAGGAGGAGACTCGGGCCAGTCGCCCCAGTGGACGACGCAGGACAGGTTCCTCCTCCGCAGCCCCTCACCGCACTCTGCACCCTGCACAAACACACACACACAAACACACACACATGACCTTGTTAAGATTCACCGACAATAAGACATTTATAAACAACACAGATGGGAATGACTGAAACAACATTGTATCCTAACTTCTCAGCTCAGACAGGGTTTCAGAGGTTTCCTGTGAAGATGATTTATACCAGGTTAAGAAAACAATCTGTAAACTTGGATTTTTTACCCATTATCGAAAAAATATCCACAATCCTTTCAGTTCACCTCTTATAACATCTATGTCACATTTGTGCATCAAATAGGCTCCATGTAAAATACACTGAGTGATCTGAAATCAAATATTTAAAAAAATAACATGACAAGGGGTGACATTAGGCCTGTTACTATGCTACTCTTAATATTTTTACCATAGAAAATGTTAAGAAAGTTTCTTTAATTGTTCTTAGAGAACTGTTTCCCCGTACAGCTGTTGTCCCTCACCAGTAGAAAGTGCTGCAACCCCCCCCCCCCCCCCCCAACTCCAGTGTCTTTGGTACAACGCCATGACACAGTGTGCTGCACAGCTATAATGCTGCCATTTGTTTTATAAGGCACAAACTGCACTTGACCCGGCTATTAGACCTCATGGATTCACGCAAGAGCTTTTGTTTGTTGCAAGAATGCACCACAGGATATCATCGTCATGGAGCTATTTGGAGCTGCTGGTCAGACTCTCCACAGGGCACCTTGAAGAAAAGTGGTGCAATGCAATGTCTTTTTTTTAAGCTGCACATATTGTGATGCAAACAAAATGAATAATGGAAAACAATTCAACCAAAATGCTGAGAGCAAAGAAAAAACAGAAGCTAAGAAGACAGTGTGCATTATTGGTGCAAACTAGAAGGTAGAAAGTCGTACCTCTACGGCGCATTGGGACCAGTCACTCAGCAGCCATATATAGCAAGGCTTAATGGGACATGGTTTGGTCTGGGTGAGCTGGTTGGGACAGGGACGCCCCTCCTCGTGGGCCTCCTGCAGGATTCTCCTCGTGCGCGCCGTCAGAGCTGCAGAACATCAAGAACAAGGAACCTGAACAACCCACCACAGAGGAGACTCGGGTGCAAGCTGCATTCTAACTGAGAATAAAGGCCCCAAAACACTCTAGGATCCATCCACTGAAAAAAATCCCTGTGAAAATAACTGTGAATAAAAGAGCGTGTTTGCAATGAACGGCAATCATTTATTTACGAGGGAAAAGAGGCCACTTTAGCCCGTGACAAAAAAATTGTATTTCCCTCGTGACAGAGAGGAATTAGTGCAGCAGCACATTACGTCTGTGTCACCATGCCACTTTGTGCTCGGATCTAACAGTTTCCTTCACAAGTGCTTTGTTCAAGTGAGCCATTAATAATGTGTGACAGGAGGTGTTTGGTAAATGGCAACAGTAAAAGAAACAGAGGAAGTGGCCTGATAGCATTTGGGGGGGTGTCGGGATTCTGTGAGGTGCAGAGAAAGCGTTGAAGACAGAAGTTTTGTGTGTTTGTGTGTGTGTGTCTGTGTGTGTGTGTGATGCGCCGGGGGAGATGCTAAACTCGGCAGGACCCACACAGACACAGTGAGAGGACGTCCAGCTCTGCTATCCCCCCCCCCTGGGTTAAAACAAGATCCTTGCATCGTGTGATCATGTCGAGTTGAAGTCCCCATGTGAGAAGCCTAGTTAAAGTGGGAGCTTCCTGGAATGAGGGGTTAACTGTGAGGAAAACAGACAGCCCAAGACAAATTAAAATTGATGAACTTAAGAAGGTGCTGTTGAGTCTCTCTAATTAACAGAATAACAAGCCCCCCCCCCCCCTCTCATCTGGGGGTTTGGCTTTGGGAGGCTGGAGAAACAATGTATGCAATCAGGTTAACTTCATCAACTCTTTGTATATTGCATGAGGTTATTACGTCCGGACTGTTCAAAGTGAAGCCAGGGCACGCCACAGGTTGGCGTTTACTAATTGCATTTGGGGTAAATCACGCAGAGGAAGAGTATATATTTTATTTAGGATCACTGAATCATTTACGACGTCGGCAAAGGTGAGCTGTGGGAAATTTTAGCTGAAGTGAAGTTGCCATGTTGTGACCTCACAATGCGAAATCTCCTGTTAATTAAAATAAAAAGCAGCTTCATATAGAATGCTAATAAAGTAAGGATACACATTATAAGAGAAAAGAGAATCGGCAGCCCCCTGTTTCCCTGAATAATCAGGCTTTGGATTACACATGCCCCTAAATATTTTAATACATTTAAATGTATTCATGCACAATTCAACAACCCGGTGAAAGCCTGAGCTGGCGGAATAATGAGGAGCTGCCTGTGTGGTCGCCCGTGTGTGTGTGTGTGTGTGTGTGTGTGTGTGTGTCTGTCAGGATTGTGCTTTCCCCTTTGGTTCAAAGCGTATTTGCTCATGAAACTTACCTTGGCTACCGCAGGTGTGCGAGCATTCCGCCCACGGCGACCAATCAGAGAGCATGCAGCTGACAGGACAGCCAACCACGCAGCGCTCCGACAGCCTCCACTTGTTGGTCAGGCCGAGCTGGAAACGAGAGCAGAGCTGTGAGGAGGTTCAAGCTAATTATTTTTCCAGCAACAAGAGAGAGAGAGAGAGATCGCCCACATTTCCATACTTCAAATACGAAGCAGCGGTTCATGTCAGGACGGAGGAGACGAGGAGGTAATTAAGCAATTTTAGGATCAACATTGCTTTCAAATGGCAGGGAGCTATAATTGAACGTATTTTTCATATTTTTCATTAGAGAGAGTCACACTATGCGTGACACAGAGCTGACAGAATCTTTATCTTTATCCAAATAAAGCTCGTCTCACTCCCGCTGATATGATTCTGGAAAGTTAGACGAAGTTAAAGTGGAATTCAAGTCAGACCAGAGTGAGACACGTGCAATGTTGTCACACTCGTACTAGAGACACACAATAATATATTTTAAAACTTTTTGTGGTCATTCTGTTGAATGTCGCAGTTGCCCCATAAGATTTCATTGTAGCCACTGGCGCCATGTTGCAGCTGCAGGTGGAGACAATCTACTGGACCAAACATTTTTTTACAAGTACATTTATTTACACACCCACATTTATAAACACTCTTTACTTTGGCTGTAGATCATTTCTCAGTAGGAATATAAAAAGAATAAACTCCAGTCCAGTCCATGTACTCTCTTGAAGCTGTATTAAAGGTAATCAGGAATTGAAGAGTTTTCGAGAACATGGTATATTACAAGATTGAAGGTGTAATTTGATGAAATAAAAATGATAGTATTAGGATAAAGACAAATACTCTTTAGGAAATAAGCAGCACAGACAATCTGTGTTCGCTGGAGTTCTACTCCATCTGGATCCTTCTGAGTAATCACATCGTTTCATGACAAACTACAAAACTCTTTGCACCAAACTTACACTCAACCCCTACCAAACACTTTCTCCTGCACAAAAGAGGCAAATTCATCCAAGTCTGTGAGCTTCTTTCTTTAGAATGAACAGCTTATTATTAAAGCGCTGGTATTTATCATAATGAGATGCTAAAGAGCAAAAAGTATTTTGTTATTGTTGAAACCTGCAACAAAGTATAACTTCACAAGATGCTTTAAATCCCTCATTTGAATGCAAATTACAGGCTGATCTTCAAATATTCTCCCTGTAAAATGACACGTAGCCTAAAATTACCACTTTATTCTCATAATATTATGACTTTATTCACGTAATATTGAGAGTTAATTCTTTAGTTTACAATTCCACTATACCTGCTCGCACTTCTGCAGCTCTACGATCTTCCCATCGCTGCGAACACAGTCCAGGGTACGCAGCCGTGACCCCTGGCCACATATGGCGTTTTCACTCAGCTGGCATGTACTCCACTCTGTAGTTCACACACATACACACAAGGGAACATATGTGTACATTAGTCTGACCGTCACCAGGTTGTCATCCACCGCATAACAAATAAATCCAGTCTGCTCATTGTGTACACACTAACCTCACTTCACCTGAACATATAAACTCACACATATTTATTCTGGGAATCTCTCTGGACTTGCAGGGAGCAGACAAACCTGGTCGGACAGGTCTCACATAGAGGGAACCACACTCCCGGTGGATGCAAACAACAGTCTCTGAGCCTCCTGCGGTGCAGGGCGGCCGTGCAGATCGTCCTACCTGACACTTGGTGCTGGAAGGTGAAGCAGGTGCTGTTGAGGACGCAGGGCTCTGACTGGAGCAGCTCTGGACAGACGGAGCTCTCGGAGGCCGGGGGGCGGAGGACCTGTCTGCTCCGGTTCCTCGTCGTCCCTTCATCACACTGCTGTGAGATGATGACACAACAAAACAGGTTAGTTTTAATGATTGATGGAGATGCAGGGATAAAGGAGTCCGGCATCAGGCAGAAGAACGTGTGCTTCACAAATTCACACTTATGACTTACCGGCTTATATATTAGTCATTGTTTGATTAACAGTCTTTTATCATAATTATTGTACCCCGAAATAAAGATTGATGTATAAAACACTGCCATTCTCTTTTTTCATTAGAAAATTGAACAGAGGATTTTTCTTTCCAAGCCACAGAAAACCAAAAACACCTTTTAGAGCGATGCTGTTCAATAGATCCATCCAGTGTCTGAACAATAACCTACAGTCACACACAGCATTACTCCGACACCTCTCCTCATGAAATCCACTCTCTCTCTCATCCTGTACAATGAGAAGCTGTTTGTAGCTGAAGGACAAACTCCAGGTGAACACCTTGTAAAGCAATGGAAGTAAATCAGTGCTATGTGAATGAGCAATGAGGGAGGGAGGGAGGGAGGGAGGGAGTTAGTTGGGGGGGGAAAAAGCAGACATTCATGATAATGTTGGAGAGAAACTAGGAGGCAATGAGTCGGTGTATTTCAGAGTTTAACATGAGAGTGTAGCAACAAATGAGCTAATGCAGGAAAGTGCAGCAACTTATTATAGAAAGAAGCAGCTCCACTCTTTGTTTAAGATTTAATTACTGGTCCCTGACAAACAGATTATAAATATTCTCTATAGTAGCAGTATTCAATTAAAATAAATTTCCTCCAGAAAGGTTTTGTAAACATCATAATGACTCTCATTATAATTCAGAGGACAATATATTGAAATAGTAGATGTGTAGTCGACAACTGTCAAAACAAGGAAGTATACTTATCATCAGTTTTCACATTGAACTGGAGGGATTATAAATAACTCATATAATATACGAATAAATGCTTATTGCTCATGTCAAGTATAAACATAAAATACAACTCAAAGATTTGTTTTTAAATGTGCAGCTTAAAAAATAATTAATTTTCGAAAGAATATTAATTCAGCGTGTGAATTAAGTTTCCTTTTTTGTTCTTTTTCTCAACTGATTTTCACCAAACAATTTTAACACATCTCAACAACTACAGAGCTTTAGTTTTCCTACTTTGCTCTGACTTGTACCTTCTTGTTTCTACCTGGTGTGTGTATCTCTCTGACCAACTCTGGTCCGAACTCCATTCACAGATTTCATTGGCTCATTGGGGTCACGTGACTTGATTTACACATGCAATTGTTCTGCAAGTTCCTTGGGCTGCTGACCTAGTGCTGTAATGGATACGAAAGCTGCGGTGATTAAAAATTGAAATACTTTGTAAAGATGAGCATATTCTTTATGATTCATCAGTTATGGGTCCGGGCCTGGGTCCAGATTAGTGGCATCTGCACTTTAAGGTGAGATCTTTTCTCTTCACAGGGGTGATATCAGACCACATGGTGCACAGAACCTCCCTCTTAAACCTGGCACAGACGGACAGAGTGGTTATTTTCCCATCTACTGCCAACGATGTTTATAAGTACACTATACCTATTACACACAGAGATGGTCTGTTTTTCTCTGCAGGGAAGTGTTCTCTCTCTCACAGCCATTAAAAACAGCAATCTGGCAAGGTGTAAAGCCACCTGGGTCTTAAAGTGAATGATCTATTCCACCCATTTTAAACTTGCGTCTGATGAGGATACTTTTGTTTTTAGCTGTTGAACAAGTAAAAGCTCATATGGACTCATCCTTAATGCATTCGCTCCATTTGCTTTGGACCATGTGCTGATATAATTAAAAAAGAACCCATTATGCCTTCCCTGAGCAAAATCGACCTGATATAACGTAGAATTAAAACTTCAAGCTGTAACTGAGGCTCTTTCACAATCCTTTTCTTTTCTAAAGAGATATTTCAATGATATTAAATGACTGTGACCTTCATCTATATGACTTTTACGATCCCCTTGAAATCTCATTAAATACATCTTGTAATTTGTCAAAAGACCGATGCCAAGTGTATGGGGTATTAAAAAATTCAGCGACCGAAAATCTTTGGCTGTATTTAAAATACCTTATTAATACTCATTATGTATCTAACTCCGATGAAGAAAAAACTTCTGCACAGATGTTTGATAAAAGATTTGCTGAATTTTTTTATTGGTGATCGCTGTGGTGAATAAAACAGATTTACTTGATGAGCCTCAGTTGTCGTTAGTTGAAAATATGAGTTTAATACAACATAGATCTGTATATAGAGAAGATTCAATGGAGAGATCTCAGTATTACACTTAATAGGAGGGAGCAGATAATGTCAAGCTTGCTAATGTTTCTTTGTCAGCGACGGTGACTCAAGGCACAAGACAAATCTAATCAAATGAATTCCTATTCTTTAAGGTTTCTCATACAGAATATTCAAGTTATTAAAAGATGTAAACTTAACAAATTCCTTGAATTCTACACAGAAGCTCCAGATCACATGATGAACTGAATCTTCATTGGCATGTGTGTGATTCTTCTTCTCAGAGTGATGTATTAACACTTTGGTATTTACAGGCGCCAGAAGGACACAAATCCATAGAATCATCCTCTTGTTTTCTCCAATCTGAAGTTTTGGAAAGAACTAGGACACCTGTTTAAAAACAGAGGCTATAAAATGTATTTTCATATGTATGACTAAATAATGAAAAGTATCAGAATGATGATGCAATACCAGAAAAGGCTATTTTTCTTATATTGTAATAATGCCATTTCAAAATGATGCTAACGCCTTAGTGATGTCATTCCTACCACATCTTAACAAATTATTCACTAATTTAATTCAGCCTTAGATCAGTTGTAGTAGATTCATTTATAACATCACGGGATACATTACATCCTATGACATACATGAAGGATAACTGTTTTTGCAACTAGCTCAAATCCCTATAATCTGTAACAATGGGGTCCTAAGTCTCTGTCACCATTCCTTTGGGGCCGGGCCTGACTTAAAACACCGGAGGGGGGGGGGGTATATCCCTATAGAGACATCTGGAAAACTGTGAGCTTCAAAAGTTACAAACACACACACAAAGACACACGCACACACACGTCTCTATACTGGTGCTCAGGGTATTAAGTAGGCACGTAATATGGAAAAAACAGAATTTACTGTACCATCGACTTTTACATGGCACAGTTGAAGGCGGATAAAATTGAGCGTGACAGTAATTAAGGGAGAAATGATTAGATCTGTAAGAGAGCAACATACCAAATACCTACCAGGGGACAGAGGCGGCGTGATGAGAAACTGCATATTGCTCAAATAACACTGCAGGGGAATGGGAATCATGAAGAGAGGAGCGAGGGATGTGTGTGAATATGGAAGAACTGTCAGCTCAGCCTCTCAGGGGCAAAAAAAAAGAAGGATTATAATGATGTAGGTGTTTGTATTGAGCTGCATTTTGCCCCTGTGCCGCTGATACATCAGGACGTGAACCTCAATCACTGTCACCTCCTAACAAGGGACCTCTGTGTGAGCCTCACGCACAACTCTGCCTCCTCGGAATCAAGCTGGATTCATACACTGTGTATGTGTTGTAGCTCATTGCGACTCTAATGTTCAGTGTTTCAGCTACACACACTCACACGTTCGTATTCCGATGTGGAATCAGCAGGCACAGTTGTGATACAATTGAAAAACAATGAATCCCACTGAGTTTAGAACAAATCTGTGAATGGAATCTGATCGTTTTTTAATTTGCAAGACGAGTCCCTAGGGCAAAAAAAAAAAGAGAATTCACAGTGACAGTTTATTTCACGTACTTCTTCACACCTTCTATGTTGTGAGTCACACACATGAACACACTCGCTCGCACACACTTCGCAGAATCTTTGCCAGGGTTGTTCTTTATCTTAAACCAAAAATGCAGATTGGCAAAAAAATAGCAGGCTACAAACTAGGTATAAAACAAAAATGCAACAAAAACCGGGGGGGGCAGACAAATTGGAGAGTAGTTCTTTGGACAAATTGGATGGATTGGTGGACCCAATTTTACCCAATTTTCTTTGCTTTATGAATACTGCACACACAAAATTACAAATCTTCTCCGGTAAAAAGAGCAACTCAGAGGGAGCAATTAAATTCAGCCCATGCAGAGGGGGCCCTGGCCACTGTCTCGGAAAAGTTAATTCTCATCATAAACACAAACAACCGAAATCTGCCACAAGCTGATTTAGTTCTAGTTACTACCGGACATATCACTAAATAGTAAGAGACCACTTCAACTTCATTGCATGCCACTTGTGGGTGCATGCACATCTGCAGCTGAAACTTCAGATTCCCTGCATGGAGGGTAACAACTTTATGGATGATAGTGCGAGCAAGGATGCAGCAACTAGTGCAGCACAAACTACACAATGCAGCAACGGAGTAAACTGCCAAGTAAGGAATCTCTTATATGGGTCATTATGAAACTGTAGCAGGACAAATTAGAATATGGTGGGGCTGCCAAGGTCTCAATCATTTATGGGACACCCTGCTTTGATGTGGAGAGATAGGGCAGTAGCCTTGGCGGAGGAATACGTTCTCTGAGACTTCTGTGGTTGGGTGGGGCAGTTAATCTCCTTAAAAGGGAAATTCAAGGATCTTAATGACTGTGTGTTAACTGTGTATCCATTCAGTGGGTTATTGTGGGGATCGGATCTGTGTGTGGTTGGAGAGGAGCAGAGGAGCAGAATCACTTGTTCAACGCTGTGTGTTAGTATATTTGTGGAAATGTCATGGTATCGGTAATAGTGACATCTCTAGTATGTGCAGGGAGTAGGGAAACATCACGGCGTTATTACCAAGGATGCCGCACTTCATCACTATGCCACCTTTGCACAACACAACTCCTCTGATCTTATCACCTACACACACTTGCACAACATCCTCATTCTGGCTGAACACAGGAATGGCCCAGGGCTAAACAACTATCTGCAATTACAGAGGGCCGGCACTTTTTTACCTGAAAAACCTCTGTTTCTTCTAGCGCGATCCATTTAAGGATATTCTTTTTTTCCTTGGAGAATTTTAAGAATCCAAATATGTACTTCTCTGCCTCACACGAGTGTCTTAGAGAATAGCGTGTCCGTCAATCAGAAGTCAGAAGCGTGGAGGGCGAGATGCTTGTCTGGGTGGAAGATAGAGAATGTGTCAGGAATGATTCAGTGAGTAGGCTCACTGAGGTTTGGTTATCTATAATTTTTTTTGTTGCAAAGGTTGTGAGAAGGACAATAGTTGAAAAAGCAAATCAGCTTCAACCAGGAGCGGTTAACATCCGGTCACATGCGGCCCGTAAGACTGTCGGCCTGCCCCCTGTCCTAGCCCTAGTTAAGACATTACCAAATTGTATGGGAACTGTCAAGAAAAGGATTTGTGTGGTGCCAAAAGGCACAGTGAATAAATCTGGGTGCAATTATGTGCCGGTTCACTAAAATACGTACCAGTGCAACCAGTTTAAGAAGGGAGTCTGGAGCCCTGGCGGGATATATGTGTTAATAATAAACAATAATTTAGTATGGCCCTCGAAGGATGTTGTTAAATTGAAATGGCCCTCTATAGAGAAAAGCCCCCGCCCCCCCCGGTCGTACGTATGAGAAGAAGCTGTCAATGTGCAAATTCCTCGTTCATTATTCAAATGCTTGCGATTGGCAGATCACGGTGTTTATGCAGGTCATTGTGCCAGCAGTAATTTGAGTTTTCTTTTTTTTTCTTGGCATGAAGGGATTTAGAGCTTGAAAAAAAGACAATATGACATTTAATGTCTTTGCTACTGTGAAAAAGATTTTGCAAACCTAAATACTGACTAGTGCAGGACCTCTTCTGAACCTGCCTGTTCGGTGTTCTTTTTTAACACATTGCATGTGGTCGTTTCAGAGTTCTGTTAAACAATTGACACAATCTTGGTTCACAACTTTTCAAAATAAAAGCTCTGTAATTCTGCTTGAAAAATAAAACATTGACGCAACTAAATTACGATTTAGTTTTACTATGGAGACTAATTCTCAAAAAGGAAGAGATTTTATGAATATTGCCCCCCCCCCCCCCCCTCTGTTGACTGCCAGGCACTGTTTGTCTGTTTATTTAAAAAATGTCATGGTCCAAATTGGACCAAATGTGACACTGCACTTCCCGGCCATTAAAATTACACAAGCCAATTGTGAAGGTGAAAAGATGAACTGTTCTAAATCTATTCGTCCACAGACAGACAGACTGGTAGAATTAGTAGGAAGATTTATAAACTGACATCTTAATCTGTAACATTTTTGAGTCCAAATATCCCGCAGCTGTAACATTCATTTGACAGAACAAATTAGAACAGGCCCATCTTCACTGTTCCACATGTGCTGAAGTGATTTAGGGTACATTTATCTGTTGAGTCCAATCTTCTATAACCATTTTGTGCGGCTGTTACACTTTAATTGGCCTCCAAGTTAATAGCTTTAAACATTACAACATCACCGACTGCATTAAATGGCTGATTTTTATTGGTGTTCAGAGGGCTGCCAAAAGCTGGCACACCACACGACTGAACGAAACAAAAAAGGTCTGTGGAGAAAACTCATGAGTAATGAAGTAATCTCGGTGTCTCATCGCCCTAAATGCTGCTTCCACTGACTCCAATGTTCCAGTCCAGTGAACTGGTGGGTCTGGCAGGAAACCGATACCACGCCGACATGATCGCGTGACCAGTAGCCGGTCGCTGCGGTCACCGGGGAGCATATGCTACACAGCTCTAGCCGCAGGGCGGACATTCACCGGAGAGTAAAGGTACATTCGGAAATTCAATTTAATTTGCAACACCCGCCGATGCAGAGCAAAATATGATTTCAAAACCACACAGTCTGACAGAACAGCCTGGTGGATGCACATTCGGGCTCTTTATTACTAATTAATCCCAACAACTCCCTGATGAGTAAACAGAGTGTTTATAAACCTTTGTATTTAGAAGAAGCCTGAAGAAACACAATCTCAACACTTTGAATCAATACATGAAAATAGTTACATGACGTGAGCTGGTGTTGATTGTAAAGTGTTATAGTTCTCTGCAAGGATGAATGCATTCTCATTAATTATTATGACCCTACATGTCAAAACAGCTCTTCTTATAAAAAATGAGCGAAAGGTACAAGACACAAAATAAGTAAGAGGTATGAAGGTCCATTCAGCAATTGTTTTATTATCGTACTAATAAATTCAGATTTTTTTCTGACCTTCACTTTGCAACCAATCGACAAATGCTCATCTCTTTCCCTTCAATCTTGATCCATGAGGACTGATGTGATGAGGTGAGTTTCTGAATTGAAACCTTTATCCTTTGATTGTAACAATGTCACACACTGCCGGGCGCATTTTGAATGGGAATCAAGCAGAGTCCACAATCCATCAACTGACCAAGAGGACAAGAGAACCGAGTGAACGATCAGTTGTTGCTTCTTACCAGGAAACAGCTGATCCAAGGTCCCCAGGGAGTCACCACACAGTCGTTGGGACAGGCCAGAAAGCAGACCTGGGCTCTGGGCGGCAATTCTTCCTGATCACAGAGACTGTCCTCGACACTGCTGACCTCCCCACTCGCTCCCTTCTTCACACACCTGGCAGAACAGCAGATGTGACCGTATTACTGTAGTTTTCTGGGTCAAACTGGGTTTCGGACTCAAAACAGATTACAGTTTCTTATTATTCTTAAACTACATCCACAATCTGTTTTCTCAACATTCAGCTTTATAAAACTGAAATGGGCAATGAGACGTATTACTGTTTTTTAATGGAAATGAGTGACTTCAGGTTACCAATTCATTTTCAGGGAGAAAAGGAGGACAATAACTAATTTTAGTTTTGTGGTTGTGATTCGTACTTGAAGTTCGACAAACAAAACCAATCCAGATGCTTCTGACACAGTGACACAGTTTTAAAATAGGAAATTCCTAAATCAGAAGCCTGTACATGCTACCTGAAGTAAAGGTCATCACATCAGTGCTTTGGTCTGTGGCTGTTACGTAAATCACTAAAAAAGGCCCAGCAAAGAAATCTGGCACCACTCATAGGCAAGCGCTACTTTGTTTTAATTGTTTGTTCTCCCCTGGCACCGCAAGTGTCAGGACCACTGTTGAGTGCCAGCTACAGGACCGCTGCCAGTCTGCCTCTCCCAGAGTGGGAGTCGCGGTGCCAGGCTGGCAGCGTGCCAAGGCCGACTCACTGACCTGATCTTTCGGCTCTGGACTCCCTCCCCGCAGGCTGGCAGGTCATCCACGGTGTTGATGGTGCAAATGGACCAGGGCTCCATCCTCCACTCATACTGGCTGCATACGCTGTGGCACGGCACGGCCTCGTACACCTGTTCATGTGCAACACAGACACACACAGAGAGAAAGAACATGCGCGGGAGGTTTAGTAATAAAGAATGTGCAACCTTAAGAGCTGGAGATGCATACAAACACACAAATATAGACACACTATACTACATGTACAGGGAGAGAGAATTGGAGCATACCCTTGTACAAAGTGTAGAGGATATTAGGGACAATTCATATAAGACAAACGAGGTGTCTCCAGGTTCAAACCACTCGTCCTCATGGGGTTTCTTCTAACAAGCAAAAAGCAACACTTATTTTGATCTAAGGTATGAAATTCTTACATGATCCTGGAAGTCTACACACTGTTTTACATGAAAATGCCTTTGTGCTGTTGTATGGGTCTGCATTATGCTTCTCTGGAAGGTGAAGTCTAAATATACACTCCCCATCGACACCTTGTCTACAATGGATATTTACACCTCAACTTTACAAAAAAAATCTCAGTCCATTGGACTTTTGTTTTTTCGAAAATTTGCCGACCAAACAGGATCATAAAAAAAACTACTAACGCTCAAACAAGCATGCCAGGCCACTAGGTGGCGATATAGTCTACATCAACTATTTGTCAAATACCAGAGATGAACATGCAAGCCTCCTCAGTGAACTTTGATCCAGGTAATAATGGTCGAGGCAGATGCTGGTAATGTGGTGTAGTAATGCTACAATTAGCTGCAAACTTGTAAATAGAACACACAGAAACACAGATACACAGAATCCTTCTGGAAAGTCTGCTCCTCCGAATCCATAAAAATCTGTTGAAGTGATTTTTGTTTTACAAAATACCCACATTCATTTTAGGAGAACAGGGGATGCATCAGGGTGATGTCCCTAATATTCTCTACATTCAGGCTATGACAGGCTAAACTGACAGCATTGGAATAGATAGTAACAGAAGTTAAAAGAAATGTTCGACAACCTGAAACAAACCTTAACCACAGAGCGGCTCTGAACAAACTGATCTGCACTCATCATTCCACTGCTGCAGCAAAAGAAAATAAAAATGGTGTTTTATTTTAAATAAAACCTACGCATGATATGGTGAGAACAACATGTGGTGTGTGTAAAGCCACTTTGACCATGGCCCTTCAGCCGAGGACGTAATTGGTTGGACACTGAGCCTGTTCACCCCCCCCCCCCCACACACACTCAACCGGTGACTCTGGCATGTCTGTGTAACCGAGGGAGCAGCCAGCACACTGCTCCTGTAAACACATGTTTACTCTCAATCTATGTAAGTCTGCCACAGTACAAGGTATACTCCAGAGGACAATTTGTGGAAAAAGCTATGACAAGCTGTAATGGGTGCCTGTAAGTGTGTGTTTATGAGTGTCTTTGTGTGTGTGTGTGTGTGTGTGTGTGTGTGTGTGTGTTTGTGTGTGTGTGTGTGTGTGAGAGAGAGCAGACTAGAGACAGGGAAGCAGTGTTGAGTATTCCCTCCCCTACGGGCCACACAGATGCCTATTACACACCCTCATCATCTCCCATCTGTCCCAGCAGATGCCCCTGCTGGGTAAACTGGCAACTGCTCTGCTCCCACGTCCTCTAATAGCACTCAAGACACCCGGGTCCAGCTTAACAGCAAATTTTCATCACAGGGAAAATAAAGTAACAACCCAAAGAATCCTTCGAGCCAATTTCCACAATATTTCCACATAGTTATCGAGTTCTTAACATTATAACCATGTGACCGCACCACACGGACGACATGACACCGGCTTTGTCAGACAGATATTAAATCATTTTGATAAGGTAACAACAATACATCATATACACAGTCACATCCTCAAGGAATAAAAGGAATCAGTTTTTCAGTTCCGATGAGCTGCAACAGATCGGATCTCCTCACTGGTTAAGTGTTACGTGCCCAGTCTCCAGCTCTTTGGTTCTCTTATAGACACAGTCATGAAATCGAGCACACTTCACCAACTATTCACATTGGAGCGGCTGACTCCAGTACATGTCTGTCTGAGTCCCTCCAGTTAAAACAAAGTAGACCTAATGCGCTTCACATCCCCAGCTCGGCACGCCTCTCTCCAACCAAAGCTATTGTTCCTTCCTCTCGACCAGACAACCTAATGGGGGGTCACGGGAGTGTGGGACGAGGACAGACCTGGCATGCAATTTCTCTTCATTAGCTCAAGCATAGTATATGTACAGAATGAACAGCACTGACCTGAGCCTGCGTGGATGTCCGTATTAGCAGTGCATGACAAGCCAGAAGTTGGGCAGGGGAGAGAAGAACAATGATATGATCATTAGTTTGGATTTGGCCTGCAGTGACAGAAAGGTATAGTTTTCTCTCTTGAATTTATTGGTTTCGAAAAAAAGAAAATGCTGCATCCCGCTATGTGCGCTGCTTTAACGAGGGGAAAGGATAATTAAGTGCTTCATCATTTATGGTGAATCTAGCGATGCTGGATGTTTTTTCGCCAAACTGAATGATTCATAGAGCTGAGAGAGTGCAGTTGGACGCAACAGATGTGCAATGGCCATACCCGCCGCTGAAGGCAACTCCCCCCATCTCCTAATTTGTCTGGAGATGGGGGGGGGGGGGGGAGAAGGAAGTCGGCGTGGATGAGCATATGCTTCGAGATGCTGTGTGCTCTGTATCTTAACAAGCTCACGGAAAAAGTGGCCGTTAAAGTGTTGAACGTAACTAACTTTTCAGGCCGTGCCGAGTCTCCACGGTGAGAAGATTCATTCAAATAAAACATGCAAATTGTCTATCTGTGCCTGGATTTTTTGGGCGCAACAAGTCTTTCTAAATGAGCCGACAAATAGAATGCCAGGTGTAGCAATGACAAGGGAAATGGCCCCACCCTGCTGTTAGTGCTGTTTCCATAAGGTACAGGGGACAAGAAGCAAACCTGACCCCCCAACACTGACAGGAAGTTGTGTTAGAAGAGCGTGAACCTAATTAAAGTAACCAACCATATGGGACTCTCAAAGACATAAAGCTAACACACCCACAACCAACACGGGACAATCAATCAACACAACATCTGGCATTCTATTGGTCGGGGGATTCTGATAAACTTATGGCAGGCGTTTGACACTCACGTACACACACACACACACACACACACACACACACAAGCAGTGTGAGTGCGAGATGAGCCTAAGACGGAGCAAGGGAAGTCTAAGCACAGTGAGGGAAAGGATTACAAAATCTGAACCAGAAATCCATAATTAATGCTCTCAAACTGAAAGACCACGCTCTATAATAAAGACAGGGAAAGAAAAGCTATATGTGACAAATGGTGAGGGAAGGCACAAGCATCCTGTGTAAATACTGTGCAACTCCTCATTCTCTCCGATCATTAAATCATGACTGCACGACTGAGTGGGATCAGAGGCTCAGGGTCATCCCTGGTTAAGAGGCAACAGTTAATGATCGTTTCATTTTAAGTCTCAGATTTATAGAAAGAAATATTTGCCGGCTGAAACTGCCTCGTGCGTGCCGTGGAATGTAAATGGCACTTTTTGTTAATATCTCTCATCTGTTCTCTGAGATAATGGTTGTGGCTTCAATCCAAAACCCATAAAGACTCATAATGCACACACATAAATGCATGCTTTATTTTTACTATGCAATGATGCATGTGCATACATATTGAGACTGCACACAGGCCTATTTTTGTCAACAGGCCAAATATGGATGAGTAAGAAAGCAATGGCTTGTCTAGCGACACGATGTGGGACCTCTCATGAGATGACATGATGAAATTGGGCCAACATGTGATGCAGAGTTATACACTACCGCCTCTCTAACACATGTGATGAGGAGATATATTTGTGCTTTTGAGAAAAGCTACAAAATATTCATGTTTCTTCCCCCTGAACACTGTAATCTATGCTACAGAACATTATTTAGACGAGAGGAGATACGACGCAGGCACAGGGCCTAGAACATTTTGCCAAACAACACAAAAAAGTGTGTTGACTGTCCAAACACCCGACATAACAACAAAACAACAAATATCTGAAGAAAGGTAAATGGCAACACCATGAAGAGGAAACATCGTAAAGCAGCAAGTCTCTCTGTGCGATCACTATAAACTGTTCAGAATGACATCTGCACCCCCCCCCCCCCCAAACTTCCTTACAATTTAAGGGACGACATGGAAATGAATCAAGACTCTGCCATGAGAAAAGACTGGGATCGAAACCAACATGCTACACTACATGGAACGTGAAGTATCAGAACATGTTAACCTATATAAGTGGATGTTCTCCTCATTGTACCTTTAATAAAGAGCATGTTCCTGCATCACATCTATACATTTTCATGACATGTTATCAGTAGTACGCCATCAAGGCTAATTTATGCTAAAGGTTAGATATGTATGAAACAGGGAGAGTCTCCTGTCTGTACTCTGTATTCATTTGTGTTTTGAAGAAGTCATGCCTGTGCACGTTCTTACGGACACACCGGACAACCGCACACACTCTCGCCCAAGGGCACGCCCGGGGTGCGTGTTCGCATCCCTACATCCGCTGGCAAGAGGTCACTTATGGTGAGACACATGTTAAACCTGACATTCCCAAAGTGTTTTGTGGACTGAAACACTTCTCTTTTCATTTTTCAGGGAACTAGGCATTTGAGGGTGATCGTGCAATCGCTGTAGCTGCCTTGTTACAGTCCAGCATTTACAAGTCACTTGTTGCTTTCCTTCTGTTCAGTTGGACAGAGCCAGAGAGAGAGAGAGAGAGAGAGAGAGAGAGAGAGAGTGAGAGAGCGAGAGAGAGAGAGAGAGAAAGAGAGAGAGCCTGGAGAAATATCCAGTTAATTGTGGATAATTTACAGAAACACCATTTAGCAAAAACATACCAAGCTGGTTGGTTGTATTTCCTGTTACTCTCACGAGCTCACAGCGATTGAGCAACAACCTTGACTTCAAAAGAGTCATCCATTTTTTCCAAAAGATAAGCGTGTATTTAAAATGCACCCAGCCACTCAATACAATTTGTTTTTCTAATTTGGAGACAGAAGCTATGATTAACCTTTGTATCTGAGGTAAACGCTGTGTACCATCTGGGTACCTGGAGGCTCCAGAGAGGATCTGAAATCGAGCCTCACTGGGTGGCAGCACTTCAGACCGCCTTAACAATATGCATGGTTTGTAATGCAAGGAGACAGCTGGCCCTTTTTTTTGGGCCGAGCCTAAAGGGGGAATAACACATGCCCAAGCATTGCTCGACGTTAATTACACCTGATTGGCCCTCGGTATTTCTATCAGCGGTTGGCTCCCAAAGTCTTCGGTTCTAATGGAGAGAGATGAGTTTAGCACCTGGGTGCAATGGGGGGGAAAAGAGAAATCTAAAATATGTTTCCTAATTTATCTCTCTCTGATATTCGGCCTGTAGCCAAGTTGACTGGCTGTCGGCAGTTATTGACAAACAGACAGCATGCCAATGGATAAAAGAGAGATATACTCATAGAATATTTTTTTATGTTGGAGAATTATCTGTCGATTTTGAATGGTTCCCGGAGGATGAATACCAATGTTTTTGGCAACCTTGTATCTTATGAGTGAAACTACCCAGTTCGCTCCTTTGATACAAAGTAAAAGACCGAGTTATTGAAGGAAAAACCTTTATGTTCAAACATTTTTCTCAATAGCACATTTCACTCCTTCAGATTGTATTGTCATGTAAAATGCTCACATACTTCTTCTGTTCACCCTACCCTCCACCTTAATGTCACCCAGGCTCCACTGTGTGATTCAGATGTGCCCCCTCTTTATTAATACATAACCAGTTCTTTCTTAACCAGAAGAAAGAGTCCATTGTGAATTTTACAGTCAAACCTTGATGAAATGTTGAGGTCTGTAGAGGATCAGGCCAATTTAAAAGCAAAGGCATGCTAAGCTACACAATAAAAAAAGCATTGGGCACAAGTAGAATATAACAAAAGTAGAAAATAATAAATAAGTAAGCGACTGGACAGAACTTGTCTTGTTGAAGCTTGACTGAGACAAAAGGCTAAAAGGTTCATATAGTTGAGCAGCAGCTGTAGGCCTAGAGTTTGTAGCAGAAAATGATGATTCCTATAGTGAGCTGGAGAACAACACTGGATTTTGATGTACAAAAGTATTGGCAAAGTTAGACAAGACAAATAGAAAGTTCGATAAAGCTGAAAACACCTGGTTGTTATTGTGGTCCACTGAGGGAGGCCCCAAACCAGTCGGTGGAGCAACCAGGTAACGAAGGAGCTGTCAAGTAGCACACGGCGGGGGGAAGGTGTTGCTCATAAAAGTTTGTTCGTCACTCCTCCGCCCCCGCGTCTCTCGGGAAACGAAAAGAGCAACCCAGGACAGGACTAACCTTCCTCATTAGTTTGTCTGGTATCTTTTTGTCCACTGTCCAAATGCCACTGCCCCAGCAGACCACAGGAGATAGTTCCTGCTGCCACAGAGCTCCACAATGGACTTCAGGGTTACTTGCATTCTGCCTTAGTCTCAACACTGGCTCTGTTCGTGCAAAGTATATCCATGCAATTGTTTGCAATTTGTAAAGATACATAAACTTTACTGCCGCTTTCAAACATGTATGAACTCCAGATAATCCCCTGTTATTATCCGGAAGGGGCTGCAGGTGAGAACGCAAATGTCAGAGTCAGTTGCTCCGGAGTTTTTCCTGCCAGCCCTCGAGGAAAATTCAATGCTCAAGTGAGACCATGTGAGAATGAAACAAGAAAATGTCCAGAGAATTCCCATCGAGCAAACATATCGATTAACATGCGACGGATGCAAAACTGAAATCAAAAATAATACAAATATCTCAGGGTAAAGGATAGGAATCAAAGTTCTTCCAAGACACCACCCCTCATCTGAATGAAACATTCTCCTGTTGTTGTGAACACGTCTGACCCAGACAATCTCCTGCTGAATTCTTTATATTCTCATGTTCTTATCTGAAAATGGCTTATGTCTGTTTTGAGGAAATTGTCCATAAATCACAGAGTTGGGAGGTTTGATCCCCACTTTTCTCTTTTCCATGTGCTACACTGTCTTTGAGCAAGACACTGAACCCTAAATTGCTCCAATGATTCCCCCAGTGGCTTTCTTTCATTTTAACTAGAGTAGTTGGGTAATGCTTTGTTCTGTCAAAGTCTATCAACGACTCCTTGGTTATAACAATGAGCTGGAAGCAGGTTCACTCAAAAACCTCCTCCTGTGATCCTGTGCATCCAGCAACACAAGAGACGATTGTTTGAAAGCTTTTGTGTAATTTGGTAATTTACTAAAGCCCCAGATGATGAAAGCGTATAGAAAAGAACACAGGAATACAAACAAGCCTCAGTTTACTGTTCCCTGTTCGTTTCAACGTCATTCACCCTCATGCTGGCTAGGAGAGAAACAGCAGCACCTGCTTGGCATGTCATGTTGGGGTTGTCCTTCGGGATGTCTACCCTCATCAAATGCTGCTAGAGACTTTGATTATTGATGATGTTTTCCTACATGAGGCATCTATTGCACTTCTGTCCGTCCTGGGAGAGGGATCCCTCACATGTGGCTCTCTCTGAGGTTTCTACATATTTTTACCCTTTTAAAAGGGTTTTTAGTAGTTTTTCCTTACTCTTGCTGAGGGTTAAGGACAGAGGATGCCACACCCTGTTAAAGCCCTATGAGAGGAATTGTAGTTTGTGAATATGGGCTATACAAAAAAAAAATGAATTTGATTGAATCCACACACGTTTATGAGCTCAGCTGTTTGGGCCTGATTTATGATGTATGATCAGCAAGGTGCACTGTCCCACAGCTCAAGGTTTTTCTATCTATTAGGTTTTTCTAATGCAAAGCTGAGCATGATGTGTGTGTGCAAAAAATATGAATTTGATGAGCTCAGAACTATTTTTTGTGTTTCACTTGAAGCCACTTGAATCTCAGTCACTCACCCTAACCAAGAGTTATCTTACAATAATGAGAACAAGGGGTAACTTGAGTATCTTGCATCTTCCCCTTTAAAGCCAGTCATTGTAGAATATATTCCCATCGTAACCATTAGCATCATGCACCTTAATGTGTTGCCAAAGAAGACACAACCAAAGCACTAAGATAGACAGCAGCAGCACAAGTGCTCCACTTGGCAGCCACAACAACAGGCACTTTGACATCTCCACCAAGCAGATCATTAGAAGCAAACATAACAATACCTGGAATTATCGTCTACAATGAATCTACTGGTTTCAAACACCTACAAGGATCAGCACCCTCATAGCTTACTGACATTAGCCAGTCTTACAAGATCCACCTGAAATTGAGCCAAGGCATCCCATCATGACATTCCAGCACCATGAAAGCACCATATATTCAATTCTTTGGTGTTGCAAAGGTAAAAAAGTAAACCAACAGTGACACACATGGGAAACTATTAAATGTGCGATGCGATCATTCTTGGGCTCTGATAGCACAGGGAGGTGAACCCTGACTTGTGTCTTCAAGTGTGCTTGTGGGCGGCCGACCACTGACATTGGAATGGTCATTGCCTAGAGTTGCAAAAGTCTGACAGGAGCAGGGGAACTTCGAGAACAGACATGACTATTTCCTCCATAAATCTTTCCTAAGTGGCAAGATCAGCAACCCGGCTTTTTATAGACAATTTAAGAGCATCAGCAGGAAGAGAAAGATTATAAAATGTGTGTGGCTTGAGTTTTTTTCCCGATAGTGCTCGGCTGCATGTTGGGTTAAATCGCTCTGAAGGCTCGCCTTGAAGCAACTGATGGGTTTTTAATTCCCGGTCATTTTTCAGTTTGACGTATTGACAGCCCCAGCAGTGATCAGTTCATTTTTAACCGTGACCATAGAGTGAACATACAGATTGGAAGATGAGATAGCTCTCCATGATGACCACCCGAAGCTCTTTACAGTACAGTGTATTGATATTCACAATACATTCACACAGTGCACCTTAGGGCAGCACTTTTTCTATGAGGGGGTCAGTGTCTGGCCCGAGGACACTTCGGCACGCAGATGGGGAATACTGGGATCAAACCGCCTCATGTTTACAGGACAACCGCTCTTCCCCCTCAGCCACAGCCGCCCCCAAGATCATGTATTGACGGGACCTCGATACTGCCGTTCTGTTCCACGGTCACTACTCTGCACACTCTGTCTCCAAACGACGTCAAAAGGCACAAGAACCCTGGGAAGAAGTGGTGACGCCTCTCCCATTTTTAAATATAATCTGTGTCATGTTCACTTGAGAATGCACAAAATCAAGGGTCAAAAGGGATTTTAACACATGTGGTTCGTAGATGAAGGGGCTTGATTTTCAAGTACTGGTGATTATCTGATAATTATGTTCGTCTCATCCATGCTCTGGCTGAACAATGTTAAAAAGAGGTATGAAACACTTGTAGGAGCTAGAGTGGCCCAGTCGAGCACACACCTCCATCAAGACAAAAGAATGTTCAATTCTTTCCATCGAGATCCATAAAGGAAAAATATCAATTAAGTGTCCTATTTTCTATCTTGAGGAAAGTGTTACAAGTTTCTGGAGCCAACTCTTTAAGCACATCAAACCAGAAGAGTTCATCAACAAGCCTCTGACCTGCACTTGCAACGAGGGAAAAATAATAACTGCCACTCCAATACTGGCTGACAAGATTATTAGAAAATTGATTCTGTAAATATGTTGCTGCTGCTGATTCTGGATTTGTATGTATTTAATTTTTCATGTATCTTATCAGGATTTGTATTTGAAGAAGCAAAAAAACACAAACCACCCAGAACAGCTGACAGTGGAGCAAGAACAAATCTGCTCAAAATTATTGATAGTATGTATTATGATGTAATATAATCAACAATATGGACAGCATTTCCTCAGTGTCCACACAAAAGCACCTGTCTCGTAGGTCTGCTGATGCCTCTCACACACACAAACCCCCCTCCACACACACACACACATATACACACACATATACACACACATATACACACACACACTCCTCCCACACAGAGAAGTGCTGGCGGAGGACAGGAAGGATGTTTCTCCATAGGATAGGGCCAGAGTGAATGGACCGGACGCCCCAGGCGTTAATAGAATGGAAAATAAATATGTGACTAGCACAGTGGCTGCCAGACAATTCTGTTGAATTTTATGGAAAATACTGCATATACCACTTGATACCCCAGCATTTGGCAGCAAATACTCGAGTCATGGTGAAATTTAAATGTCTCCTCTAATTATAGATCCAATTTGTGTGTTTTCCTGGGAGCTCTCTGAGGCAGTGTCCCGGGGCATCTCGTATTCAGACAGCGGCTGTACCGAGATATATACTATGAAATCAGCGTGTACATAGCAACCGTTTTTATCAGAAACTGAATATTTGTGGGTGTTTTATGCAAATGTAAAAAAAACAATAACAAATCATTCCAGTAAAAGGTAGGTATTCAAGCAAAAAGTTGTGGCAAAGTCAGAATGGCAGGTGCGTGGGAAGAAAATGATGAACATGTACTCACGTTAAACGCTGTGTGGGATGTGAAGGAACTGGAGTCAAATATTTTTTGTGCAGAAAATGCTGCAGAGTGGACAACTGTACGGCTGAGGACAGCATGATTGACAGCTGAGGCCGACTTACAATTGGTCGAGTGCACCTATAAGCGGGACCCCGATACTGTGGCTCCACATCACGACCGTGACAGTGAAGTCTCCGGCACCACGCAATGGGAAAAGCAAAAGACATATCTGGCATATTTGGACTTCACTTTTTGTACAAAGGGAGGAAGTGGAACCGTGTCATCCATGTTTAAATGGACTCTATGCATCACCCAACCTTGAACCAACTGTTTAATCCACGTTGCTGTATATGCTTTTTAAATAATAGTATATCCCTGTTATTGTAATCACAAATTATACCAGTTTAACATGTGGAAGGAAACTAAAACTTTGAAAAGCAATTTGCAATTGCGAAGCTATGATTGGGCAACTGCTCTCCGGTAGACTTAGTCTCTAAAAGGGCCAACTGATCAACAGTGAGTGCTTTTCCCTGAGCTGATATATGAATTATTCATCGTGATTAACAAGCCTATGATCCCATTTTACAAACTGCATAAAAAAAAATCATACAGACTACCTCATTAACGGCACACGCATAAAACTGCACACGCATAAACTTCACAGCCAAAAGTCCTGCTCCGTTTGACAATGTGGCCATTTTTACCTATTATTTTCATGCTCTCCCTCTCTCTCTCTCTCTCTCGCTCTCTCTCTCTCTCTCTCTCTGTTGCTCACTGAACCGTGTGACGAGACGATGAGTTGTGCCGCACTGTAAAATTTGTCTCTGTCAAGCCAGTGACTTCTGGCGGCCGCGGCTCGGGGGGAAACATCTGCTGGTGGCAGTGAGGCCAGGCGTTGGCTCGAGAAGGGTTCACAGTAAGTGATAAGGGGGCAAGTGTCTGTCGGACAGGGGGGCTAACCATTACAAATGAGAATATTCCTCATCCGTGCCGCACCCTTCAGAGACACTTAATAAAGAAGCCACTGTAAGGACGCGAGCTGAAGTGCACCTGCTTAAGAAGAAAGCTGCTTTGTTCAGAGATCACGTGGAGAAGAAGACAATCATGAGCGTCCAGGATTTGACTGGCGAGAGTAACCTTGCACCTGCCTGTTGAATAAATAGGTACTAGCATCTTTAAGCCCACACTGCGGACAGATGCACTTCACTCTGAATGGCCAATATGATCGTATTAACACAAAGCCCGAGTCCACCCTCAGGATGAATCCGTAAGGGCATCGGCAGCGGCCAGCTCCAGTTTCAGAAGCGAGGGTCATTACGGGGCATTACAGCGGGGGCCGTGCAGACCTTGTTAGTGGGCACTTAACCATCTGTACACAAATGTCCACTTGAGCACACTGTAATATTTCCACACACAGCCGGGCCTCATCTCCATACTGACCTCTGCAAACTAAAGTGTCCTTTCAAGCCCATTCGAGCATAGAGGCAGCGTTCATAAAAAACACTCCCCTCGCTGTGAAAGACGAACCCATCGCAGAGATGCTGTCACAAAAATATTCAGAGCTACCGACGCCACCTCAAAAGCTCCCATCTGTCCACCTCTCCCTCTCTACCTCCAGTCCCCCCCCCCCCCCTTGCTTCTTGTTACTTAGAAGTCCCCCGTCTTTATGTCAAGGAAAGGGCATGTCTGGCTAGGCGAATGATTTGGTCAGACTGAAGACACCAGAGAGGAAAGAAGAAAAAAAAAAAAGAGCAGGTCACCAAAGAGTCCCACTGGCTGATGGGTAATAAACCGTGTCATTGAAATGTGAGTAGAATGCAAAAGGACGCTGGGTATTTATGTGGCCGCATGGGCTGCGACACAACCGGGGACTAGAGGAAAAACACATTTCCAAAAGCCTGGAGATGAGTACAAAATAATTAAGATAAATACAGCTACTGCAATAATAACAAAATGCTGAATATCTGTAAAGCAACTGGCATTTAGAAAACTAATTCCGTACATTCAACAGCGGCCAGATTATTGCATGTGCATGAAGTCGAAGTATAGACTGCCCCCCCCCCCCCCCCCCCCCCCCCCCCCATCTGCAATCTATTGTATGTGGCCCTGGAAACAATCAAGTCTATGAAGGAGTGAGTCCAGGACAATGTGATTGGATGATGAGGTCAGCCCTGTGCACTCGTTTGTTGCAGCGTGTAAATATGAACATTGGAATGAATTATTCTGTTTAAAAGTCTTGGCCCTAAAGAATTCCTTCCGGACTTAATTTCCACTCTAGGGACACACGAAATAATGAATGCATCAACATGCTGCAAAAAACTGCCGCCTTCCATTGTTTTCCTTCTTGGGCTGGATATGGAATTTGTTTCTGTAAAGTCAAAAGTGCGAGCCTCACCTGGTTCTTCAGATCCAGCTTCGGGCACGGCCGACCCCCGTTGAACGCTTTCTCCCGGAGCCACTTGGAGCGGATCTTCAGCCCGCCGCCGCAGGACGCACTGCAGGGCGACCAGGCCGACCAGTTGCTGAGCTTACAGTCCAGGGGACAGGGAACGTGGCAAATCTCCACCATGTAGCCTGGGATTGAATGTTGGCAGACAGGGAGAGGAGAGGGAGGCCTGATTTAAGACTCGGTCAGCAGCTGCAGCGTGGCGCACATTAATAATGTCCGACGGACGTGCCACCGGCCCGCACACCACCAGACCATGGTCTCGCTCGCCGTGACACACAGAGCTAATTATGTGACTAATGGCCGTCTCACTCCTGCACTGAGCCAACATGGCTGAGTGGAACTGCTCCAGGGGGTTTCCACACTGTACTATGTATTTTGTTTTCTACTTTTGTTTGTTTGCTGCCTGAGTCAACTTCGTCATCATTAAACATAAGACTGCCTTTAGCATTGGAATGGAATTTTGACAACAATGTGGGCACATAAAACAAAACAAAATATGTTTTTGCTTAAAAAAACTCCAAACATGTAAACTTCCCTTGTACATAGCTAGCTCACTATCCAGCCATCCCTAAAAAAAAGACAGGATGAAAACTCAAGACCTTCTTTTTCAGTCCGGCTTCCAATTCAATTCAATTTAATTATTTGTCGACTTGTTTTACTATATTGTATATCATTTGTAATTTTTTGATCATATTCAGATTATTATCCTTTTTATGCACTTCATTTATTTGTATCTGCTAATTATGCAATTCATACACTGTGTTGTAGGTCTGTGAGTTAAAATGTCAAAATTCACATTTCTGTTGATCCCACCTGAGTCCGTGCAGAGCGTCGGGTTGACCAGGCGTCCCCGCTGGTCAACGCAGGCCACCGCCCTGTAGCGCCGACCTTGGCCACATTCCTTCACCTCCCGCTGGCTCATCCACGCCTGCAGGGACCCAGAGAGCGAAGGGGCAGGGAGGATGCAGGCGGACCAGTTCCCAGAGGGCTGGGACAGAAACTCATCGCAGGGACAAGCCTCTGTCTCCTCCAGAGGGAACAACCGCTCATTGGAGCAGTGCTCCTTCTTTTTGCTGCGACCTGCGACAGAGGACGGACAAAGCAAGGGGACGTTACTCTCCACTGGGGGGGGGGAGATAAACAGTGCATGAAAAGGGTTTACAGCTGACAATGATCCACATCGGGAGCAGAGGCTGAGCTGCTGAATGCAGAGAGAGCTTTATTGTTATAGAGTGTCAAAAAAACTATTGTCACTATGATCAAATTAAATCCCACCGACCTATATTGTTAATTTATTCATGATCATTCAGACTGCAGTCAAACCCTTGCAAGACATATTTGTGCACACTTCATTACCGGCTATAAAATGAATGTAAATTGTTAATTTGTATGATTGCGACTGTGGATGACAGAGGGCAAATAAAAGCAGCAGCAGTCTTTGTATTTATTTTTAATGTTGTTGTCTCCATCAGTGTACCACATCTGACTCCCTCTCTCTCAACTCCATCATAGCACGGCAGCTTTTCTCCCATGCAAGCACACATTATATCCAACATCACTATAACCACAGGCTTAGCTTTACTTGGGTAAGATCACTCTTGCGATTTCTTGCATAAATCATTGTCTCGATCTTGACACCTTGAGGTGTTGGACTAGAGTCTGGCTCATTATTCACCCCAACATGATGTACACTGTAAAAAAAATTGAGCAGAGACAGCGTTGCTCTCGCCTACAGTAAAATATGCCTTTAAAAATCACACTTTGAGAGAAGATGACATAGTTGTGTGATGTTGTTTGTGTTCATCAAATTAAACCTAAGATGGTCCCTGTCATTAGAAACACATGCACTCGTAAAGAGAGTTTTTACATACACTTTAAATACACAAATATTACATAGATTAAAATCTAATCAGGTAATATCAAAGTGCAAGTGACACCGTGACCTTTCACCATCTCGACAGGTCATTCTTAAGGACAAGTTAATGTTGGTGTCATATGTAATGAAATTCACAATGGGTTCACAACATGAGTTCATGCAAACCTTGACCTTTGACCTTCAACCCTCAAATTCTAATTGGTTTTTCCAGGAGTCCAAGTGATGCTCATTATATATTTGAAGATATTCCCTCAAGGCGTAATGACTGCCACCAACCACTGACTATTGCCGGCGCTGGGGCAAAACTACAATGTGTACAACATTGTCTTCTCACTTTTAAAAGCCACAAGATTGACAGTACATCAATAACAATAAGAACCAGTGATTCAAATTAAGCAAACCAGCTGAATCTATCTTTCTTATAGTTTGCCTTTTAGTCCTTAAGAGAATGTTAATGGAACAAATGAATAGCTAATCTGTCATAACTGCTCTTTGTCCAGTGGCAGCGAGGCACTTTTCCCCGCGTGACGTGCACTCGAAAGGTTCTGTGAATAACCTCGGGAACGATTAGTGCTACGTGCAAGAATATTCAACTTTAATTTTTGTCCTTATTTGAAAGCCCCTTTAGGAAAGGTGCATACTTAATGTCTGTGTTATGTTACTACAGCTATATGCTCTGAAATTAAGAATTGCAAATTGTTTTTTCTATATAATAAATTCAAAAAACACACACGACTTGTTTCTATATCATACAAATGACAATTTTACGTTTGTAATCGTATGGCAACCTGCTGCTGGTGCCGTGTTCTCCCGCTGAGGAGAAAACAAAGAAAGCTCCCTGACAAATTTCTCCTGATGAACATTTCTGCCATGTTTTTTTTCCGTCCATGACGTCTCCCCAGCTCACAGTGGTTGACTGTATTATCAATGACCAATGGGGAATAGGCCGCCTTTGCTTCACAGGCGTTGACAATAGTTGAGAAATGGTCTTAGGATGAAAAGCTGCGTACATACTCACACACTGTTTTATCCTCTGTCACTGAAGTGGAGCTCAAGAGTTATTCTGTGATTTACTGCTGTAAATTTCTTATTAGTAAATCAACTTTCTCTCAGTCCACCTCATTTTGTTTTATGACACTAAATCATGTCTTATATATCCCACAATGCCTTTTGGCGACCCCCTTGTCACTGTAAAACAACAACAATGGATTTCCAGGTCAAAGACTGAGACGTCTTTCAATAGAGAAAACTGCACCGAACTGATTTCAGTTACACAAGAATCATTATAATCAATGAACATGAGAATTTCACAGAGAATTGGCAGCAAATGATTCTTTCGTGATTTCTTTTAATCCTTTAAAATGTTATTGAAACCCCCCCCACCCCCAGCCCAAACTCCTTTATTTAATGAGGTTTACAATTATTATTATTTTTTTATTCAAAACTTAAAAAAACCCATTAAGCCTTAATTCCGATCTGACTGTTAGAGGCAGATTCCCAAATATAATTAGGCATCAAAGAATTTGTCCTGTCCATCATATTTGATGAACGCTGACATTTTAGCAGGGACGTGAAAAGCTTGTGTTCCTCTCGCACACTGTCACTGTTAATATCTTGAAAAGTAACAGACACAACCTGCCGTCCATCTGCTCTAAATGTCTCTGCCCTGATCGTGATTGACTGTCGGCTTCACCAGGAGAATGGGACACGAGATAAGACAGATTTGCTGTTGCGTTCTAAACAGCCATTTACATCCTGCTGTAATTGAAATGTAAATGTTGCCGTAGGGCGTCCTCGTCATGGACACGTCACATGCAATGCGGTTAATGCATTTCACGAGAGCGCTGACTGGACCCTGGCAGGGGGGGGGGGTTCCTTTGAAGGCTTGTAATGCAGAGAGACAATCCGAGGTATTTGTATTTGGCAGATACAAAACGTCAGACATATCTTCATGTTTCACGGCTCTGCAAAGCTAAATAGTTTGGATTAATTTCCACTAAACCTTTTTTTCTTTCTTGGCGTAATGGAAATACCTCTGTGTACCGGTATTTAGACCTTGAATCCCTGACCAGCGAAAAGTGCTTTAGGTTTCTGTTAAGAATTCTTTGAATTTCAAATGAAGCCTGAACAATTGAAGGGAGGAACAAACCCATTGAGACCGAAATGAAAAGGAAAAGCTGGTAGATTTGTTCTCTTCATCTAGAGCCAACATCAAGTGAAACATTTTAACTTGCTCCAAAAATTCGGTTTATGACTCAATATGTGCGTTTAAATCTAATAACAGACACATCAGCCTCGGTTCTACTTGTATTATGGTAAATCTAACACAGACCTCAACAGGTCATTTTACCATTTACCTCCGAGCGCTTTGTGTACACACAGCCCAACTCTACACTCATTGGTCGTGTTCAAATATCACGTATAGAGTACTATCGACAGTTTGCTACAATTAACTAAGATTACATAACAGAATTTACTAGTCATACCCGGGTGAGTCACAGTGAATGTTCTGCGTTTACAGAAATGAGCAAGAGAAATGTTTTTTACCCTGAACGCTCACACAGCCCCAGGCACACTGCTGTTTTGATCCAAAGTTAATATTTATCAGAAAATGATTCCTCCTTCTGTTATGTCATATGATGATCATATGAAGTGAAGACAGAATGAAGTCAGAACATAACCCTAGGCATTGTTACTATTTGGTAATATCTCAGAATCCTCAAAGAATACAGATATTACCTGAAGCTGATGAAAAATAACAAAGTCCTCATAATATCACAGCAACCGAAAAGATCATTAGTCGTCATCATATGAAATTCGTTCTTTAAAACAGTTGGCATTGACTGTTTGACAGAGTGCATATAAAGGAAATGGAATCAAACCACTGATGCTTTTTAACTTATTTTTTTCATATGTGGGAAGAATAATGTGTTTATTTCTTAATCCGAAAGTTACACTGCCAGGATTTCAAAACTTAAATATATAAATGATAACACACAACCTATAAAAGGAAAAGCAGATTCATTGATATTGCTTTTGGGCAGCGTTGCTTATGAAGGTGAGATTTTCTTTTTGCTTGGTTAAAATCAATCCCGCTGGAAACCACAGAGCAGAGCCAGTCCTCACTTTGTGAACAAAGCTCGGTTGTGTCTTTAATGAACCGCAGCCCACAGAGAGTCAGGAAATAACTACACAATTACCATAATTAAAGTGAAACACCTTGTTTGTGAACTTCAAAATAACAGACTTTCTTGACCTGGGCCGAATGGAGTTTTTTGTTTTTTTTTTACTAATCCTGCTAAACGTGTGCACTTGTGTATTTGTTTCCTGGATCCCGGGCGTCCTCCGCCTCCCGTGTGCCAAGTGACAGCTGCTCCTGAAGTGGGTCTGATTGCAAACATTCCTCACAGAGTGTGAACTCACTGCTGTCGCACGGCAATCCACCGACAATCTGTTCAATCCACACCGCTGCTGGTGGTTGATTGAAGAGTGCGAGCGCAACATCGCTTAACTTTGACAACTGCATTACTTGCAACGGCGCCGCGCTGGCACACAGGCAAGAAATCTGCATCGGGATCTTTAATATTCAACCTGCTCTAACTGCACGGCATCATTTCTTCAAAGTGATCTCTCGCTACTCTTTATTGTGATGATGCTCCATTTACAGTCATATTGCTGTGCGTTCTTTTTTGTCCTTATGAAGCCAGAGTTTTAGTTTTCACATCTGTCGGTATGTCTGCTTAGGTCCATGGGGATGTCAACTCCGTCATAAGAGGACGGTCCTCGTCGACACGGTTACTGATTGGACATGAGCTGACAAACTCAAATGGAAGCTGACCTTGAGGAGAGGCGGAGACAAGGAGATCGAACGCTACCCTCATAACACAATTTTCATATAAAACAATACCTGCCCTGTGGTTGTGTGACTCCGCCAACTGGTGCAGTTTCAGTCTACAGACATTTTGTCCCTAGACTTATATGGTCCCCTTGAGATTTGACCTCTGAAATGTTTTAATCTAAGAGACAAATTGTCAAAGTTTAAACGAAATTCACAAAAGACAGACTTAAGAGAAGAGGCTAAAACTTTTGTTGTCCAGAAACATGACGCATCCTCACAACGATGTGTGTCCACAAATGAGTATAATACAAACCCAACTCTGTCTAATCTGTGCTAAGACGTATTGCAAATGAGGAGTGAGTCAAGGTGCTTCTGATAAAAGACGTCAAAAGATGGATAGACTATAGATAATTGATCACCTCTCTAGTGAAATGTCCCCATGAACCTTTATTTCCTCCACTTTCCTGCACAGACTGGGAAAGATTAACATGATGGCTGTTCTAAAAGCACTGTTGCTGCTGAGTCACGTTTTATTTGACCTCGGATGTTATTAGCTGATCATAACATTTGTATTTTGATATTTGTGGATTGACAGAACAGGCTGAATCGATCCGTGCCCATTTCTTTCTGGAACCTGATTTTTCGAGGGCGTTTTTCCGACTGAGAGACACAAAAAGCAAGTTAACTGTCGGTTCAGTCAGTTTTACTGCGGGAGAGTGAAGACGCGCAGAGAAGATGACTGGGTGAAAATTGGACTTGAAACGGTTTTCAAGGACATAATGAAAGAAGCAGTTGTTCCCACAGTGAAAGAGGTCTCAAAACATTCACGCCGTGCATTGTGTGCCAGTACGGTTGACACGGTTGATAACTTATCTTATTAGATTTAATGTTTGGAGAGTTATTTTGCAGTATTTCTTAAGTTGCAATGTCCATAGCTCACAATACACACAAATCTGTATTCCAGGAACATTTGAGTCATAAAAGAAAAAAAGTCTTTCAATTCTAGTGCTGCACACCTGCCCTGAAATATAATGCCTGATATTAAATCCATGCACTGTGAGATATGTGTGCAATAAATCCCACAGAAATGTTCCATGTGCAGTTGGTATCATGCTTTTCCCCAGTTGATGATTGATTCAATCAATCAATCAATGAATCAATCAATCTTCAGGTATATAGCATAGTTAATAGATTAAAATGTGACCTAAATTAAACCAAAATTCAAGATAAAACTAAATATCCTTTAAGAGCAGAGACACACGACTGAATCTTGACTTTTTAAAAGACACATAAAGGACAGAAAAGATAAAACTGATTCATACAGTAGAATAAAATTAAGATTAAAAATCAGGTAAAGAGAGCAAGTAAGAATACTTCAGTATTTCTATAAACGTTCAGGCAGAATTATCACACATTAGGTTGTTAAAGGCTTCCTCTGACAAAGAAGAGAAACGGCCCAATTCCTAATGGCTCAGTAACAAAGCCGCACAGTGCAGCTGAACCCTTTGTCTGCAGTTAAGCTCTTACAGATACACACAAACTCTGCCCTGGGATCTGTGCAAGGAATAATTCACAGAACGTAACATGTCCACGGCCGCACGACACTCAACTTGGGGCTTGAGAGAGAAATTAGCCTTGATTCAATAGTTGCCGATAAAGCAACAGGAACATTTTTATCCTCTCACCGTCTGAACATTTTCCACCCGAGGCATTTCGTCAGATTCAGCAGGTTTTAATGAAATGTTTATCATGTCACCACCATTAAGTCATTAGCACATCAGTGTGGAGACTCCGGTCTAATTACCTTTAATAAATAAAATAGAAAAGTGGCATCTTCACTGCTGCTTTGGAGTAAACGCAGTTCTTGATATGGGGCGCTGAATAACTTCAACACACTTCAGCTTCACTGAAAATGAGAAACTAATGTGTGTTTGTTGCTGAAATTACAAAGAGGCTCATCTGCCTTAAGTATTTATATCAACACATAAATCAGTTAAAGACTATAAATGATGTTCTTTGCAGCACTTTTAAAGATGCAACACATCTGCCAGTAATCATTTAGATTCAGTGTAGGAGGCAGTCCCAGCATGCACCATTCAACCAGGCCTGCTGGTAGAGCCACATGCACTTCTATAACCGAGCCAATTATCTGAGCTGCATATACTTTGTAGTGTAATAACGCGGTCAAGTGTATCTCTCGGGCCTGCGTGCACATTAGGGGATCATCGGGTCGAGTTGAGGTCTGATGTAGTCCTCCCGATGGTCGCTGGGGCGTCACAGAGTGGAGTCTGATCTGAACAGATTATCTGGCCGAAGGATCCAGTTTGAAATTTACGAATCGAAATCTGGACGAAAGGAACAGCGAGTGAGAGGGAGCTGAACAGGAAGTGTCAGGAACCGGATGTTGTGTATTAACTTACCCTTTGAAATCAGCTTTAATGAATCGTCAGACCTATACTGAGTTTTCTTTTGTGTGCCTTTTTTTTATTCCCCTCTTATATGAACTGATTACCTTTTCTCCTGTTCTGATTGCTGTTCTTTTAAACCCCATTCAGGTGGAAGGAAGAGTAAAGAAAAGAAGGACAAAGAGTAGCACAGAGAACGAGTGC
Source organism: Platichthys flesus (assembly GCF_949316205.1). Classification (NCBI taxonomy): domain Eukaryota; kingdom Metazoa; phylum Chordata; class Actinopteri; order Pleuronectiformes; family Pleuronectidae; genus Platichthys; species Platichthys flesus. Next base: position 7,178,758 of record NC_084957.1, read on the forward strand.
CAGTTTAACACGTCCTGTTGTCTGTGCTGAACTTTACACAAACAAGCACAGCCAGCCGACGCCTGCAGTCCTCCTCTATATTTGTATTTACTCTGAAGTCACATCTGATTGTTTCTGAGACTCCGTTCAGAAAGTCCTTTGTCCTCTAAGTCCTCCAGTGCAGCAGGCATACGGAGAAGGACTAGATGCAATCTGCTTTTCATTAGTATGTCCTTGCTATGGTCAGTCAACTACTTTATGTGTGAATGTGGGGGAAAGATAATAGTAAGAGTGAAGAAAGGAATCGGATGCTGGGTGTGGGCAGCGTGGGGCCCTGCAGCATCAGCCGAATCAGCAGTTCACAGAATGGGCATGTGTTTAGACTGCGGGAGGGAACATGTGAGGGCCGCAGCTGTCGTGTGGACCTCGAGAATGATGTTGCTTCAAAGAGACACCGCTAACTTCTTCACCACTGGTACTTCAAGCTGTGGCTGGTAAGAACCGGTCAGGAAGCGTCTCTATTTTTTGCCTCTCCATGCTTTAACGCAGCTGCGGAGTTTTCAAACCACAATGGGGCCAGCTTTGTTTCCAAACCTCTCTGTCACAGGCACTTCTTAGAAATTTAAAGTTAGAGGCAGAGCATTAAACCTGTTTTTGGTGTGTGTGTGAGTGTGTTTGTTTGTGTGCAGTGTGTGCGTGCGTAGGAGAGGGGGCAGAGCGCTGAGGCATGGCTGCTCGTTTTATGTCTTTCTCCTTTCAAGTCCTCGGTTTGTAAACACCTTGCCATTACGGGAAATACGTGCATGAAATGAGGCAGGTTGCTCAGTTATGAACACACGAAAATGATATATGCAGCACTCAGCGAACACCTGTCAGAATGTGCAAGCCGGACAATTACAGTCTTGGTGTATTTCCTGTCATCACTCTGCCCTATCCACACTCATACAGATATTTCCCTTCTTCCACTTTACCTTTGTGGCTCTCATCCACAAACTGTGTTTTATAAAACTAAGACTTTAACAAAAAACTCTGGTTTTCCGTATCCACGTGTTCAGGTAAAAGCGAGAGTGCGGGAATTTGATATTACAGCTTACTTTGCACTGCTCGGTCTAATTGCAAATTTGCAGCCACCTTTAGCATCACTGCACCAAATTACCCACAATCGCAGGAATCCGCCCATTATGACTTGGACCATAGTGTTCTTCTATGGTATTTGACGGACTGCAGGCTCTATCGCCACCTACTGGCCCGACATGCTTGTTTGAGTGTTTGTCCATGTTTTTGTGTTCTTCTCTGGATAGATATATTTGAGAAAATATCAAATTTCAAAAATATCCACATTAGCGTGGTAGATAAGGCTTGAGTAACAGGACACAACATTCACAATGCTTGGCAGCGGCTCTCTGGATGAATTTATCTGAGACATCCATAACTTCTCCCATCCCACAGACACGCTGACTTCAGTCCGTGAGAATTACCATTTTTCTCCACATGTTTGAAGTCCATGAGACATCCTCCACCTCCGAGCAGTGATCTGTTAAACAGTCCTCTGGGCCTTCAAAATGACTCCAGTTTAGACACACAGAATGAAGAGTGATACATCTCTGGGTGGCTTATCTGAGCCGAGGCCTTGGTAAACTGCCAACTTCTTAACCCCTGCGACAGAGTGAAACCCACCACGGGCTCGCTCTCCATCAGAGTGTCTGACAGAGAATTTTAAGCGTCGGCATAAAAGAGCTGAAAAACTGACTTATTGTGACCATTACAACGCAGGGAGCGCGAGCACTCTCAGAGAAATCCACCACTGAGCCCAGGCTGATGCCATGTCTTGGATTCGCGGAGCATTATAGAGGGAGACAGGGTGTGTTTACTACAACCCCTCTGGCACCGGATCAAATACTCAAGACGGACAGCATTCTGCCTGGTCTGCATCCACAGCATGTAATTCTGAATTTTTGCCATCTGCACTGAAATAACTACTTAGATTACAAGCAGCAACAGACCTTATTTAGACCAACCAGAACTCTACAGGGACGGAGGGAAGTTCCAGTATCAGAGAGTACAGTGAGAACATTTTGGCTGGACTGGGCCGAGGAAGGTTTTTTTCTCAAACAGTGGTGTTTCAGTACAAGAATAATATGCTGCTAATGCAATAATACTCAAGATTAGATATTTTTCCAATCGATGTGCAAATGAAAAAAGAGGACACTGAAGATTTAAAGCATTGCCTCGCCCTCGTGCAATTTCTGTGTGCACGGAAGCGGCGCCTCTTACCGGTGAGGGAGCGCTGGCGACTTGTGGAGGTGCCACATCCTGTGCATTCCGAGTACTGGGACCATGCAGTTAGGGTGCAGTCATCCTTGCAAGCCACCCGGCACTCTCTGAACTGAGGGGGCAAGGGGCCAGCCCATCGCAGGCACTCCGTCATATTGGCTGAGTCATCGCTCCCCCCGACACAACTGACTCCTGGAAACACAGAGAGGGGGGGAATGTCATTTCATTTATACAAACAAAGCACCCATAACAAATGACACCCCACCAAGTTGACTTTCACTCATGCATGCATCTGTATGGTGATTTAAGCTCTGACTTTCATATTCAGTTGATTGTTTGGTTGACAATGGCGTAGAGATGTTTCTACAGTTCAGTCAGAGCTGCTTTAATGTTAAGATCTATCGAAATGCTAATTCAACCTTCAAGCACAAACACTTCTATCACACTTCTTAAGATAAGTGTGATTTATTGAATGGAACAAGGCATTCATAATAACAGATCAACATCAAAGTGAAGTACTTTAGACAAAATGATGTATACACCAACTAATCAAAGTGCTAGAATCAGATTACAGGGGAATAGAGACGTCACAATGCAGTTCTATAACTGCTACGTGTGGTTATGTGTGTATGAATAACTATGTAGAACGCACATGATGGGTTAACTGGTCTGATACAGCAGTCAATTCACTGGGTGCAGACTTCCAGTCACAGCGAGGCTACATTCGATATCTTTGGAAAATACCCCCAAACAAGTTTCTTTGGAAATTGTTTCCATATCTCCTACGGCAAAATTGAAACTGTCAGAGAAGTGAGGCGGCTCTTTGTCAGGAAAGGTAGATAGGTCAAGGGGAAGAAAAAGAGTAGAGACTGAATATAAGTTGTTCTTATATAAAAAAAACTGTATTGTGATTTTCCCTTTCATTCTGAGGCGTATGGTGCATTTATCAGACCAAACAGCAACAGCATCTACCTTCTTATTCAACAAATAACTGCCTGTCTGTCTGCCTGTGGAATGCATCGTTCATCATTTTGACTTCACACTTGCTTAGTGTATTCTTTTTGTCAAATGTGTCAAATTTGGTTGCAATTTTGGCAATAATATTATAATGAGAATAACAGGGAAGTAGCACTCTGTAGCTACTCAGTGGGGGTGATCTGTGTCAGTCAGACTTAACACAGCACAGGTGCTGATCTCCATCATCATCATTCACACAATCACTTTGGCAATTTGTCTTCAAAGTAAAAGCACAATGTTCGTTTGTTGCTGTTATGCTTTGTATCCAGCTAAATTACCAAGCTTTTATTTTGAAAGTTTGTAAATTTGGGTGAGAAGATTTTGATGGTGGTGCATCACACATCTGAAATAGCCGATATGCTATGTATTTTAAAAAGTTAAATCATTTAAATGTATATAAACCACATTCGATAACAGTAATAAAAGCAAATTCAGTTGAATTTTATGAAAAACATTGACTATAAATTCTTCATTGCTGATAAACCAGGATGACGCATTCTTTTTAACTTTACTCTGCAACAAATACCATAATAAGCTCTGCAGACAACTAAAGGAATAATTCTGAAGCAGCTCCGGAGGATCACCACAGACCAAGAAACAGGCAACACTCCAAACAGGCAGGTTCAGAACAGACACGGCACTTGTTCATAAAATGTTAAAGACACAGTGCAAGTACAAGTTATTGGCTTTTCGTCAAAAGGCAAATGGGGTTATGCTCGACAAACAGTTGAATGGATTATTTCATTGCATAAAAGAGACTTTATGCATTGTTCAATATCCTGGTAAACAGAACCAGCTCGGCAAATAAGGACAAAGACAATGCCTTAATAAGATACATATGTGAACGCACATTACACCAGTGTCACAGGAAACCTCATTACTATGCAAACACATGCAGAAGGTTGAAAAAAAATCGTATCATTAACTCTACAGGGCAAAGCTGTGAAAAAAAAATTCTATTGTTACTATTCTCAAGATACAGACCTCACAAAAACCCACATGACTTCTAAGTTTGAAAGTGACACACTAGCATCAACAGATCCAAAGGGATCTGCATTGCACTGCAAGAATAAGTCTGCTTCAGCCCGAGCTAGGAAGGAATGCTTTAATAACCTTAATAAAAGGTTATTAAAGCAGCTTGAATTAATTAAAGACAATAAATAAAAAGTAAAATTAGAACCAAACAAGGACGTGTGAGGACACGTCTCTGCCGTGTGAGGAGAAGGGAGGAGAAGAGCTTTGTCAGAGGAGACAGGAGCAGAGCTAAATCCTTTTTTTAACTCTTTATTAATAGACATTTTTCACATTTTAACTACAGTCTGCTAAAAAAAATGGGAAAAGGAAAATCAAGAACAAAGTTCAGAAGAACAGACAAATATGACGTGATGGGATCGACTGGAGGTTAAGGCAAGCCTGCCAAATCTAAAACAGGGTGCAACTCGTGATTCGTACAATAATGAAGAGTGATCTGTTTTATTGGCTTAATACACCTAAATCAATTATTTTAAATCAGTTATTATGCCTGATAGTTATTTATTTTAATAAAAAGCCCACAATAAAGATAAAGACTTTTAAATGCTTAGTTGAAATCTAACTTACTCGCTTTTAACAGTTTAAATGATAAGCGACAATTAAACATAACCCAACTCCAATAATTTAACACTAAATAACAGTTTCAGGGTCAAATACCACAGAATATTCCATCTCAAAACTTGGCCGGGGGTCACTGACGCCCACACTGTCGGCTAGTGTATCACATGGGGTTAAGCAACCAGTCACTGAACATAAACTGTATCATTTCCCACACTTTACTGCACTTGGTGTCGGAATTGTTGTTGTTGTGTCGACCAGCTACTAGCTAAATGTAAGTTAACGCTAGGTGCTGCCAGAGCCGCGTAGAGAGTGTGTTGCAAACAGAGCAGTGCTGTGTATTGTACACTGTGATATGATCAGTCAGGTCCGACTCCTCGTAGGAACCCAGAGTTTGCTCCCCAACCCTCGACAGCAGCACCTGCACACTACACAACAACCCCCGGAAACATTATCCTGTTGTTCACACTGGGATGTAAGTCCAAGCGATGTGGCTAGTGAGGGAAACTTCCTCCTCCTCCAACGCCTCTGTGAGGATTCACTGATCCACCATCAGGCCTTTTATCCGTTGTATCGATTTCTATTTGACTTTAAAATTTTTGCCCTCTGACAAAAACAGTTGTGTTTCTACTTGGTGAGAATGTGTGGGAGGGTCATTTGCATACAAGGGCTTTACAAAGGCAGTGGGAAAGAGATGATGGTTATTATTAATGTGCCTTTATGTAACAGCGATTGCGGATCACAGCGCAAACACAACATTTCACTCGGCAACGTTTAGGTTCAACACGTATGTTATTATAACAGATGTTACCGGGGCCTTTTAAGGTGAATCTTATTTGTCTTTTTAACAAAGCTGTTTAAAGAAAACCACTTATAACGAACACATGCTGCAGTGTTAGTCCAATTAGCAGCGCAGTGGGCACAATGAAATGTCCCTGTTGGCATTTAGTTCTGTCCATTTACCACGAATAGCCCTCTGTCTTCACCCAGCCCACTCCACCGGTGACAACCCCATTCTGTCAGCGCCGCCGTCTTTTATTAGCCGAGCTCAGCACAGCAAGCACTGACATTCGGATTTTTTAACTCTTAACATAATTATTCCAGCCCCTGGTTGCCCGCGTCTATTTGTGTGGCCTTTCACTTCATCTCCTCTCACAAAAGCGGTAACAACTTTTGTCACGGTGTCTCAGCGACTGACAGGGATCATCTTTAATTATACAGCTGCTTGGAAAGGTGAACATGTTGGAGGCTGAGAGGACACACTTTGAATAGGGCTGTCACACACAGGTTTAAAAAAAAAAAAAAAAGTATCCTTCACCGGTAAGAACTCTAAGATATTTTTTAAATATTGTAATCGAGTTTCCTTTCAACAGTTATAAATCCAGCTCAGATCATTTTCTATTATTACCCTTAAGACTATCCAGATGAATCCCCATCCCACCATAAGTAATATCCCTGCTAATTCACTCATATTAGGATTATATTCATCTATGTGATGCCCTATGAAGAGTAATGAAGATAGGCCTCAGCGTGGCCATTAAGTCAAATTCTTTCATCAAAAATGATAATCAGCGTGACACATTTTCTATTGAATAATTTCTCAATACAGTTCCAGTGCTACTCAGGGACGGATACAACACACCCAGATGGTTATGAGCCACAAGTAGAGCGAGTAAAGACACAATGTTCTGCAGTCAGGCTGGAATCCATTAGCTCAACTTCACACATGTTCCAGAGGCACTGCACACAGAGACATTTCCCTTATGGCAAGGTTCAGGATTCATCTTATAAAATCCACCCGTTAAATGTCAGTGGTGGAGGAACGTACTCAAACATGTTACTGAAGTAAAATTACAGATAAATAGACCATTATTTTAGAATATAGGAGAAGATGGTGAATACCCTTTGCACATTTCAAGGACATCCACATTAGCTCAGCTGCCAACAACCAGCAGATGTTAGGGATCACCGGCAGATTGTCACTCGTGTACCTAAGCGTCATCGGGCGATAATCAATAGACACCTTCTGCCACGGCAGGCCCACCACACGCTGATCAGACCCGGGTGTGTGGCCCGAGCATCTTGGGGCCCAGTTGGAGACTTTCCCCCTGAGCCAAAGGCGATTGGCTGCAGCCTGTGAAGTTTCTTTTAAAACTTAAAAGTATACAAGTAAAAGTATTTGCTTTTAGATATACCTTAAGTAGTTAAAGTATTTGCCAAATGTAGCCTGTTCCCTGAGACCACTGTCAACTACATATTTAACTGTGTCAACTGTATGTTCTGTTTAATACAATAATAATAAAGTCTCACACTGCATATGATGCTACTGAAAATTCTTTGTCATATTGATTATTAACTGAATCTCTTCTGCCTCCATTTCTGATGTTTCCTCTTCAGTAGTGATGCAGGGTCACAGGACCCATTCCCCTCAAATTATGAATGACTTTTAAACATACAAAACCCCCATAATGTCAGCATGTTATAGTAATGTGCATTATAAAAATGTCATTCAGTAGAATGTACAGATATTTGCTGATATAGTGGAGTACAACAAGTACCTGAAAATGAATTCACATAGAAAGCTGTGGGAGGAAGCTGGCGAACCCAGAGGAAACCTACGCAGGCTCAGGGAGATCATGCACACTTGGCACAGACGGGCCCGGGTCGGCCCGGCAGGTTCAAACCCACGACCTTCTTACTGTGAGGTGTCAGAGAAAACCGCTGCTCCACCGTGCTCTTCTCAAAAACCCTCTCCTGCTCAACGCCTCCCATACGTGACCCCCGGCATGTCAGGTCAGCATATAATCTACTCATATCTACACCTCATTCTACACGTGGTCATTGTTATTCAGTCAACATGCAGCAGTTTGCTCGACACACACACACTGAGACGGGAGGTAGCATTTACTCAAGCCACGGGCATATTGGCTTTGTGAAGCACGGACCTATTTGCCTGCTTGTTTCCAAACCTCGCCACCGATTCTTTACCTCATGCACTTCAGGCCTGAGCCTCGAGGTTGCAATCAAGTATCCAGCAAACTGACAAGTTTTGAGTGGGCCGGGAAATCTCAGGTGGCTACTTGAACTTTTCTGTAACAGCTATTTGAATGTTTCATCACCCTGTTTCCCAGAGTTTCACAGTATTTTTTAACAAAAACTTCAAATTTCCCCCAGAAACTGGTGTGATTCTCCCAGAAGGGGCCACTTGGCAACTGACATGCTGCTCGCCTCGAGGAAAATAAAAGAAAAACTCAACAACGGCTGTGTAACGCTCAGTTAGTATTAGTACAGTGAAGCCCAAATGCCACTGATCACACTGAAGACAAAGTAGTTTATTCTTGTGTTTAGGGTGAAACAATATCACCTCATAATCCCCATTTCCAAAACCCATATAAGACAAACTGCCATTTCAGATCTCTGTACGCATGAAAGAAAATCAGTGGACCCCCGTAACAGGGGAACAGACACACACAGACACGGAGGTGAAGCCAGGTGAGCTGGAAGTGCCACAGTGGCTGAGCTCCTGCTAACTTGTGAAATCGGGCTGCCTGAGGTGTGACACAGATTCGCTGTTTATTACCACAGCAGATGTCAGAGCAGTCAGACGGGAAAACGCTTCCACTGGATGTTTGTGGCCACGAGACGGAGACGTGATCACCAGCGGCAGGACGCCGACACCGTGTTCACGCTCTCTGCGCCTTCGTGCCGACAGTTTACATGAAGACGCGATCGGATAAGGATATTAATAAACTCTACCCACTTTGGAAATTCATGAATTTCAAGTGCAATTTTCCTCATTGTAAATTTTTTATTGCCATCATTTGTATTTTTGTTTAAATGACGACAATTACCTATGACTTATAAATGACATAGCCAATTACTATGAATTTATTAATTAATAATTCACACATACGCTGTAGGTTGGTTAATAATTATTTTAGTAAATAGAATGGTTTATTAATGAATCGCAACTGGTTTGTGATGAGTGACTGTATGAAATAAAACACCACACGTTCTTGCCTTGTAGCCTGATGGGTCGACACTTATGTTGGTCTGCCCAATTATTCAGTAAACACACAGCAGGCTAATGATGCAAGTCTGTTTGCACAGCGAGACTCAACGTTTGTTTCACACTGCACTTTACGGTTGTTGCACTTAAGTGCCTCTCCTGCTGCTAACGGGTTTAATCTAAAGCTGTATGGAATTGCGGTACGTTTCTGCAGGGCGCCACTTTTCCTGAGCAAAGAGCGCCTCACAGTTTGATTTTGGCCTGATGGGAACTGTGCGGTAATTCCTAACTTTGAGAAATCTGCTAAAACTTTATGTGTTTAAGTGTTAAATATTTTGAAAAGCACCATAATCACCAAATGTCTTAGCCAATGGTTTTAACAACATTCCCTGACCAAGGCTGGACTGGGCAGCTGTCAGACAGGGAACTCTCCCAGTGGGTGAGTTCCCTGTCTGCCAGCTTTTTGTTTCTTTAACCCTGACCTGCCCAAAATACAGATAGATTGGCACTTTGGAATTGTCTTAATTGACACTGGGCGTGACTGAATCACATCTTTACAACCCTCCACATTTGGCCTCAATGCCGTCATTACACAATCAGCTAAAGGTGCCAAGATGAGTAAGACGTAACACAAGGGGAGCTGCAGAGAGACTACAAGCCAAAAGTGGCAAGTAGCTGCTGCCAAAACAATGCACAACACTTTACATAGTAATATGTTTCTCTGCAGGACCCTCCTCTGCACCCACGAGGCGAGGGACAGGGAGGAGGACGAGGATGGAGGATGGATTAGATTTTTTTTTTTATGATTATGAGATCAGATACTTATGTGTGCAATATTTGGGGAATTGATATCTGTAAGTGTTTAAAATCTACTGCAACTGGATTGAATTTAGATGTGCACTATACTGTGTTATACTAGTTTTTGTAATGTAAAACGTAAAATATACATCATAAACTTCATGACTTGTAATGTTCGTGACGCTTTGCTCTACTTCAGTAACTCAGGCTTTCTACTTTCACAAATGCAAGTTCAGTTCATTAGTTATAGGTCAACGTTGCCATGTGGGGACATCACAGTGGATAACACACCGCACACACACAGATAATTAGTCAACATTTGCTGGCAGCTCATGTGCAAGCTATAGTTCTCTTATATTTATGTGGTGAAAAATACATTGTCTTATTGGAAGAATGTCAATATTTTGTTAACCCCAATTCATTAACAGTGAGTCTGCTGGCAGCGTGTGACTTGTTCGTTAAAGTACGAGGCAGCATCGGGTGAGCAGTGCTCATTATGGGCCCGTGGGAGCTAGAGCAGTTGTTGTGTGGGTGTCGATGGATAAAATAAGTATAAGACATCCATGCATAAGCTTGTCTATTAAACATTGTCTGTTTCTAGGACTTGATTACTGTCAACACGCATACAGTAAGTATGTGATGTGGAATCTGCAATGCTGTAAAAAACTTTTCCAACATTTTCTCATACATGGCATTCAAATGATTAAAGGTAGCACTTTGCACTTTAAGTTTACAATCTTGAATATTTCTCATTATAGAAATATTAACGAAAATGCAGAAATTGGGCGACAGCTGGAATATTTAGAATATTTCAAAAAATCTGCACAACTTGCTTTTTCATGTTTCCTATCAAAAAATCTATAGAGTCAAAATAAAAAAAAAATGTAACACACTCTTCTCACTGTTCACTGCCTGAAGCCTTTAGTATACACTGGGAAATAACACAACTTTGAGTATTATGACAGTAACTGAAATCAATGATACTGGAGTCTAAATTTCAAACAGAATTTTTCTTAAAGATTATCTCAAAATAGAAAATACAATTTGAGTAAAGCTTCATATTCTATTCAATTTAAATGTACTCTACGTTCAAACTATTGCATGTAATTAATTACCTTGAAACTGTGTGTTTTTTTCTATATAAAAGTAGTGACATACGTATCATTTAAGAAACTAAAGCTCTATATCTGTACAGAATTTGAGGTGATATCGGAATTAGATGGTATTGCACTCACAGATGTCTGTTGCATATAGAAGCCTCTGGCAGGGACATGCAGAATCTTTAAATTACCATGAAGAGAATAATTGGGGAACCAATGGTGGAATAAGTGAACCTATGGTATAACTTCCTGTCATTATTCTCTGACTCTGCCCATATTCAATGTCTCCATGCTGCTATCATGGCCCCATCCTCAATTACTGTGGCCTGCTTCTGCCCCGATTTGACATTTATTTGTCCTTTTCATTGGATTGGTTCAGCTGATCCACCAAACTCAGAAAAACACGTCTCAGTAGTTTGAACTCTGTATTTAAATAGTTTGTTTCTGCCGACTGCCAATTCCAAACCCTCACTTGCGTTTTTGAAATGTCACAGGTATTTAACTTAATCATTTTGTAATCATATTCAAATCGGCAGCTCGAAAGGTCACTGAGGCTTCCTCTTAACCTGGGAACACTACAGACACCTCTCACCGACAAGTCAGGGAAACTCAATTGAGAAATGTCAGCCGCAATTATGCAGCCGAGTCAAACACGGGCAACAGTGACGGCAGCAGAATGCTACAGAAAGTTTCCCGAGGCAGTACAGTAAACTTCACTATGGAGTCAGTGGCTCAATGGCTGGAACGGCCACTTTCTGGGATTTATTGAGACATTTGCTCTCCTCTAAACGAGTCGGAAATGATCCAATTAACACTTTGGCTTTTTAACGACTTGGGCCAGTGGCAGTCGTTCTCACAACTGCACAAACTCGCAGAAGTTCTTGACAAAGGACGCCACATGGGGATTTTTACAGCTCGCAAACACATTCACACATTCACACGTTCACGCGTGGCTAACAGAGACACGTGTTCTCCATTTATCAGGAGTCATGGACGGATTCAAACGCAATTTTACAGTTTGATTTGAATGTGTCAAAAATAAATGGCGCCACCATTTAATTTGTCAACAGTCAAACATTTGCAAATGGAAACAGAGCTGCCACAAAGTTTAATATTCATCTGTGTGCACATGTATTTATGTATATTTATGTATATTCAGCTCTACAATAAATCCAGAGACCACTGCAAGATTATCCGTTTCTCTGGCTTTACTAGAAAACCAATAATCATACTTTAGGTAATTATTAAAATAGAATAATAATTTGTCTTCTGTTTAAACTACTGACAACTTCTTCTCCTAAATTCCAGACTCAACAGACACTGAGATTAAGTGTCTGTCATACAAATCTGGACTGGCCAATTTTTTCTGGATTTATGCATATTAGAAGTTAGGAAACAAAAGAGACTAGTTGCATTTGTTTAAAACATACAAATCAAACAATACTATTGCATCGTTTTAAAATCTCTTGGACTGCATTTTTATTCTGGATGTGTCAGTGGTCTCTTTTGTGTTTCATTATTAATGGCATGTGTTCTGTTTGTGTGAGAATTTTCAGTGTTCATTTTGTGCTCCATAAATCTCAGAACTCGCACAATGTCAAACTTTATGATCCAAGAACCTCGAGCACGTGTTCATCATTCCATCAAAAATCTGGACGGGAAGGGCACTGCAGCCTAACAGCTTTTTTTTGAATGGTTTCTATACACTTTATTGTGCGAGTGAGGTGTGATGAAATGATTAAAGTGATTATTAAAAAAAGTGCCTGAACGTGGCTGGTTATTTATTTTCAAGCTGCTGCTAACGTGTGCTTACGGCCATCTGCCTTGCTGCACCCATTAATAAGAGAGCGGTGCTGCGGTGAGATCATTGAGACAACAAACAGAGAGGCTCGACTCATTACACCCTGAGAACAAATCGCCACCTTCTTCTGTTTCCATCACCTGCTTGTTAAAGGAGCAGTGGTGAAAGGACTATTAGGTTCCTTATATCAGGAAAGTAAAGAGATGGAGAAGCAAAGCTTAAATGGTGATATAGCAGCAGCAGCAGCAGCTGACGTGGGGGGACTGTAATAAGTCAGGGCGAACACTTGCCTCTTGTTTCGAGACCATTTCCACAGGCTTCTCCTGGTCCACCTAATCCACGCTGAACTGACTCTGGAACCAGGGTGCAGCTGTGCCACTTGTGCGTCCTCCACCTACACAGACACACAAAGACAGAGAGACTTTTCATTAACACAGCAGGCAACATTAAACTAAATGCTTTTTTAGGAAATTGGTGATATTGATGATGTCACCTCTTCAATGGCAGTAATCACAACTTGTTGACATCGCTATCGGATGAAAATGGTAGGTTTGTGCTGTTTGTGTCAAATTGGCATCAGGGATGACGTTAGTAAAAGCAAACACCGATTCTGATCTTTGAAAGGCTCATATCAGTCAGTCTCTACAAATAAATAAATAAACATATCCCTTGATTGTATTATACAACCCTCTTCAGCTGATTAAACTGTCAAATGGTATAATTACAAAGTAATCCTGGAACATATGTGGTTATATTTAGCTTGACTTAAAAAAGGTCGAAAGAGACTGAGGCTCTATTGTTTTTTGATTCAGATTCAGAAAACTTCCCAAAAGGGCAAATCCCTTTACAGTCGATCCCATTCATGTATAAAGAACAAACAGAACTTAGATAAACAGAAACTTTCGATTTTTTTGTGTGTTTGTTTTGCAAATCATCATCCATAAAAATTGCCTTTAGGCCCTTTCAGAGTTTCCTGTTTTGTTGTTTCGTTTTCCCCTAATACTTAAACAAGCTACCTGACTTTTCAAATAGTCAAAGTGCCTCTTTGACTTGAAATGAGTTGCTCAAAATGTCACGCAAACCTGCATCATATCATTCAATGAACATTCGACACAAACTATAGTGTAAATATACCAATTAGCCTGATTTTTGGGTCGGGTCAGTCACGTTAGATGGACTGATTGAAATTCACTCATCTGTTCTCAGGCAAAATGAGCAATAACCATGTGTTGTGCTTCCACTTTGCTCGGTGCAGCGACAAATACTTTAACAGAGTGCAGCTAATTGGCTTATTTTAAATGGTTGCAACAACAAGGGGCGACCAACAGCGCAATGTTTTTTGTCTATATCATTTTTACTATAACATGTTCTTTAGGCTTTCAACACCAAACTTAAACTAAATCAAATGCTGCCCCATGTCAAACTGGTTAAATCAGTGAGCAGAATGAACGTACTGTGTCAAATGCCTTGTTGTGTAATATTGTGCATCACAAAAGCACATGCATATGTTCAGCGAGAGGATAAATAGATGGTGATAGCTTGTCCTTGGTGAAGAAAGGGAAAGGCCTGGTTATAAACGGTGCCATTACCTGAACACTGGACAAACTGGAAGTGATTCACACTCTCTCTCTTCATACAGGGTGTCGGGACACTCTTGACCTCCATCAGCAGACCTCTGAATGATGGTCCTGTATCGGGACTGCGTGGCGGCGGTCGCATTCTCTGTGGAAGGTGAAACACAATCCTCACAATAGGCCCGGAACGCTTGCACAAGTTGAGGATAAATTAATTTTCTCCCACCGCAGGAAGAGAGTGTAAGATGATGCCGAGGCAAACGTCTGCCACAACAAAACAAAGGCAGACACAATGACAACCGGTGGAGTCTAATATCTGGAAGAGACGACTGGTAAACAATCCAGTCGATCTGATCCTGATTGATTTGCCCTTGTGTGGCTGTGATGTCCTCCACTTCACCGCGGCCTGTTTGTTGGACACACCAGCCTGCGATAGCTTCATTTGGCTGCAGCTCCAAGGCTCATTACACAACACTAATTACCAAGCATCGAAAATGGTGCAATTGAGAAAGTGATTACATCATCAGCGGGCCCAACGGAGTACAGAATATTTACAGAGACAAGATGCCTGCTCCATTCTTTTCCAAACAATTAAGTACTTTCTGATTTCCAAGATGTTTAGTGGATGCACATTGAAGCCCATTAAATATCCATTTTCCTCTTGATGTGTCAGCTTAATGTAACGGACAGTTGAGTGCAGTTGCTGAGACACGAGTGGGACAACACATTAGTGTTTCAATATTTAGATCAGCTATCACTGTACGTTTTGGATCAATCTGACAATTAGTTTCTCAATTTGATCAATCCTCTGAACAGCAAAACTTCAGAAAATTACATTTCAAATTCTGCTTTCTGTCATTTTATCATAATGCTTTATTATGGGTCCCAGATCACCAAGTGACCGGTCCCAGATTATCAAATTAAAACAGATTTGATTTTTTAGAATGAAGCTGTGTTAGATCTCTTCTGTGGTGTGGTCAGACAACGTCTTAAGCATTACAGAAAGGTATAATAGGTTAATCTAATGATTTAAAATACATATACGAATAAATCACAGTGGTCAACATTTCCCAGCTTCCCTGAATTCGCTCTAATTAAAAGGCAGGCGCAGTCTAAACGAGGTGTAATTTTGAACGTTTATAAACTTGGGTGCATTTTCTTTCACGACAAAAACATAATAATATAAACACAATTTCCAAATATGTCATTAGTCCTTATATTACATTTCAACTCTAAATTGTTGCTGTGTCCAACAACCTCCTGTTATTCATCAGCTTTTTTTGCTGTTTCAACTCAAATATCCAAACTCTATTCACAGGGAGCTTTCACACAAACATTTCATAGAACCTGGTGTAAGGATGTACCTGGAACACAGGATGAGGGGCAGGGCGTCCATTCACTGAAGGGCGTCACAATGCAGTCCTTGTTGCAGGGGAGCACACATGGTCGCACGGTGTCGGGCCGAGAAGAATCCGGGCACCTAAACGCACAAACAGACAAACAAGTGGCTTTAAAACTCTCCTCATCCCCCCGAGGCCATAAACGATAAACATCCAGAGTGTCGTTGGGAACAGGACAGTGCCGTGAAACAACTGCCCCGTCCTTGACATCACACGTCTCTCCACAGAAAACATGATTGATTGCCCTACCCCCCCCCCCCCCCCCCACACCACCCCACCCCACCCTCCCCCCTTATGCCCAAGCAAACGGTGGACAAAGGTAAAATGTACAGTCCTCTCACACATTCAGCTGAGTCCAAGGGTACAAATGGCTCCATGAAAATTCTCCCACCACGCCAGCGCGCACTAACGGCTCGTGTTTTATGGCTCGTAATACATTGTCAGTTTTAAAACCGGTCTTAAAGCTGCACCACATCGATATTTCTTTATACTAACAATACGTTGAGTGACAAGTGTGAAAAGTGAAGCTCGTGGTGACAAAAACCACAGAGAACATCACCTGACTCTGCAGCTCGGCCTCGACGACCAAGTATCTGTATTTATTTACATGTACAGAATAGATGCAGTCGTCTTTGTCTTTCCGATCAAAGGGAGTGAACTTTCAGTGCGAGAAGAAGTCAATCAATCAATCAATCCACAGAATGGCCGATAATTAAACCCGAGTAAAGTGAGAATACGTTAGCTCTTCACTGATGAATCATTCCTGCCACGCCAAGGACGCGCCATTAGCAGGTTTTAAGGACAACTTCCTGTTTCTAAAAATAGAAAATAATCATGCACTTCTTCCCTTATTTATGCTACACATCTTGGGTATCTTTTCTATAACAGGCCCCTGAGGCGGCAATGTGTTCTATTTGACGTGCAACCTTGAAGTGGAGTGGATTAATGCAGCTTTGTGAAATCAAATAAGTCATAAGCTTTGATGTCTTCATCAACCAGGAGCCAACTTACCCCAAACACGCACACAGACACACACGCACGCACACAAATATATTTTCAGGGTGAGTGACGTCCTTTTCCCGACAACCAGATCCAGGTCTCACTGGATCCCTAACGTGGTGCCCCATCTCACCAGCTACAGAAAGCCAGGACGCAGAGGAATGAGATCAAAGTACGCCGAAGCACAAGGAGGCAGGATACATGAAACTCATCCTTCCCCAGTCTTCTCCCTCCCCTTCGCTGCTCTTCTCTTCTCAGTGATGTCTGCCAGAGGGCATGGCAACGCTCCGCAGCAGCAGGGGGAATATGGTCCTCCCCGACTCAGGGAGTCAGACTAACAGTCAGGGCCACGCTGATCAACTCTGACATGGCTGGAAACATTAAACGTCTCCTTCTCGCACGTTATTTATTATTGATCAAAGATGGAATCAAATACCCAATTACTCACTACTCACTGTAATTAATATTTAATCCTAAATAATAATGTTACAAGTTTTTTTCGGCGTGGGTTCTTGGAGCCCAGCATTCACTGGGATGCGTTACCTGCTCAGACATTAATAGCAACAACAACAGACAAACATAGCGTGACGTACAAAGTTGAACATGTCTTCTTTCACAAGTTTCTTTTGAATGAATGAAAATTAAATCTTCATTGTCAATAAACCAGGTAGGATGGACACATAATAAATTATGTGGATTAACTATAGGAAAAATTCTGATATTCACTTATTTGAGCAGGCAGATTAAGAGCAGACACTGCAACAGACATCTAGAATTTGATTTGAGTAAATGTGTTAATTTGGTACCCAAATATAAAAAAATATTAAAGGTCGAACTCTTATTACCACTGCTTTTGTGTAAGTTAAAAATCAATGTATTGTCCAGTGGAAAGCTTTGTAGTAATACCACGAAAAAGAGCCACTAACCTTTTATTGAGCCACTGCTCACTGTGGAGATTAGTGCTAAGCATGAAAAGCTTTTGTTTGCAGACTGAAGTGGCTTTTTTCTCAAAAAGCTAACCATCAATTGTATGCAGGGAGCATCTGGTCCTCAGGTAGGAACAATCTATATTTATATTACCTCTGCATTTCAAAGATAGACAGGAGTTGAAGTGGTGGAAATAAAGACATCAAGACTAGCCTGCATGGACGTTGGACATATAATTGGCCCCTCCGTGTAAACTAAGGAAACCTGTGGCAGCCTTCAGTCAGTATAAAAACTCAAAGGTGTTTCGGTTGTCAAGTTTGGGCGACTGTAAGAAAACAACTATTCATACAATTTAGATGAATCACACAAGTGAAAACAAATCTATGATTATTTTACATAAAATGTCTGGCGATAGATCCCTTTCACTTAAATCTTACACGAATTACCTTTAAAGTGAATTGATATTGTATTGATTGTGTCCAGACTGCACCAAGTCTCACAATGCACTTCCTTGGGCCCTAAACAATACGCCTTCCAAAAGTGAAGCTGATAAAATGAAGGGTTCTTGAGAAATCTGCGGCACATACAGACGGAGAATCCTGGAATTAGCAGGTAACAGATAAGTTATGCCGGGTCTGTATTGCACTGTATGGACACAGTCACATCCTGATGACATAGAAGCCCATAATCATCCAAACTCACCTGATACCAACGATCAAAATCAAATGTGAAGAACCACAACATTGCCTGTGTGTTCGGTGCTGTTCCCATTAAATTAACACCGCGGCGTATTGATTTAAATCGAGACGCGCCGTGCAGGTGAGATCTGTCCGCAGCGGCAGAAATGACAGTTTTCATTAAAGCCTGTGTGGCGGAAGATAGAGCGGGTGTAGGAAAAAAGCCTCTCCATAATCCACTTTATGGCCCTGTCAATATTATATTGAGCTAAAGAAGGGCAAACTTTGTGAATTATTCATAAATCTATCTTCCTGTGGCGGGCTATAACATCATTACAGTGACAGCACAAAAGCCCTTAGCAGTGTTTAATATTGTATCGCTGAAAAAGGAGTAGATAATGGTGGAGCATAAGCAAAATGAATCTTAGGTTTGCACACATTATGCACGCACACACACACACACACACACACACACACACACACACACACACACACACACACACACACACACAAACACACACAAACATCCTAAACACAGGCAGAAAGCACAAAAGAAGAGTAGAAGGCTCCTGGGATGTAATTTCACAGTGCATCAAGTCATCTGGGTCATTTGTCAGTAAGTAAGAGCCGATTCTCCATCTCTTCAAGTGAGACACTTTTGGAAAATGGAGATTGCGTTCTTAAATGAGTTTTGTGTCAAAGGAATGTGTTCTCCTCTCAACTCCTCCCACAGATTTTTACAAAGCTCTCTTATGCCTCAGCCGTGATTTACCATTCGTCTCTTTCTGGACTCGTTTTTCTGATATGTAGAAACCAAGCAAAGCAGCCGTGTCAGAGAGGGATAAGGAGACCAGGCTATTCTGTCAGTGGAATTTTCTGTGTATTGGGGGAAGAATGACAATAGACATCTTAGTCGGTGAATTTGACACATTGAGACAATTATTTAGAATGCGTCGAGGTGAAACAACACATTTAAATTGTTTCTGTCCTGGTTTATATGTGTACAGTCTATGGTTGCAGAGTGATGTTAAGAGACTTTGTGTTCATCCCACCTGGTTTATCTGCAGTGAAGATTTTATAGTCAATTTGAACCAGTTACCGACCACTCCTGTAGTTTATCCAGTGGCACACGGCCTACAACAGAGCCCTGGTCACCTGTTTATTCAAATCTTATTAATATTGAACGTATCACATGTCCAAATCGCACCAGAGTCGGCGCTGCACTTCTCCGGGCCTTTACCAAGCCACATGCCGAGAGTGGAGCTGATCAAATTAACCGTTTGCTAGACACACGATGTGTAAGCAGACAGACGTTGGTGGAATTTGGGGAATATGTGAGCAAGACCCGTAGTTTTCCCACGTGAAAAGAGAAAACAGAAAATGACTGCCAATGCTCTCATGGACGATTCTGGTGCTACAGTGTTGCAAACCAACAGGCGGACACACGTCTGCCTCAATGAACAGGAAGGAGGAAGGAGGTGTCTTATTGATTTCATCTGCCGACAGACCTTGAGAAACACGCCTGTTAGAACATGCCTTCAGCCAAACATACTAAAGTGTGATGACGTGAAAAAACATCTCACTTATGAGGAAGAAATCAATAAAAACATTGTTCAGTTTATATCGACAGAACAACGTTAAAAAAGATAAAGTGACGTCGTAGAAAGAGCGATTGAATTGCAGCGTTACAGGGCTGGGGTGAATATTGCATTACACATGAAAACTGACGCCTGCTCAGAGACCTTGTACCTTTTATTTATGACAGGTCCGACATTCATCTTGGTGCAGGTGGCTTTGCGGATCTGGACGCCCACGGCACACGTGGGGGGCCCGTCCAACAGGCTGGTGCCGTTGAGATCCATGGATGTGTCCGGGATACAGGGGCCCCAGGCCGAGGCCTCCCAGTAGAACACCACGCAGGGATGGTCGTTGCAGACCCTCCACTCCTCCAGGGCTGCAGCTGTGGGACACTCCTTCCCGTCTGAGCATCAACATACAAAGAGACCACAGAGAATCAGAGACATGACGGAGGCACAGCTTGGTTGGTCCATGAAAGCATCACTATATGCAAGTGTGATTTGCACAAGCCCGGAAATAAATTCACCCTCAAAGCACGAGCTGTAGTTAGTGGCTAGAAGTCAAATGCTAATATTCATCACTGACTGCCGGCAGCTTGGCAACTCAACAAATGTTTGTTTGAGGTTAGCTGAGCCGACACTTTACAAGTTCTTACTTCTTACTTGTAAGTTACTTGGAATTTGAATTACAAATGGAGAGTCTCGGTGAGGTCAGCGCAGACAGGACTTCACAGGCCATTTCCAAAGAATGCTGCCTCCAGCCACACGAGCTCTCCCCAGTCCCTGCGCCGTCTGTCATATGTTTATTCATTACGAGGACACATTCTGCTCATTTCTATTATAAAGCACAATGACAGACACTGAGAGCAGGGGACCCTGTGAGAGCTGTGCGTGTGGATGCTGTAGACTGCATTAGCAGAAAGAATGCAACAGGAGCACATCGAGTTATTTTTTAACGTGATGTTATCGTCTATTTTTGCAAACAGGCACAAAGGGAAATAATAACTTTGTACCGGTTTGATAATGTAATTTGTGTTTGGCTATTTGTGCATTTCACAAGTGTAATTTGTAGATAATTCTTTGTGTATTGTGTATATTTTGTGTGTTCTGTGGGGCTATGTAAATAGTTAATTGACAAAATATGAATTTAAAATCAATTTTTTCCTTTAGACAGAGCTGTTTTACTGAAAAGAAACATAAAGAACTGTATTTATAGAGCGCTTTGCTTTACAGTGCAAGTCACATTGACCCGTTCACACACATGTTCTTACAGTCTCTCCATATGCATCGTTTTTCATACACTAACATACAACACACACACACACAACAGTCACCAGGGAGCCTTTAGCATTCCAGTATCTTGCCCAAGGACACTTTGGCATGTGGACGAGGATGAGTGGAATCACAGCTCTACCTCCTGAGCCACAGCTGCATGACGGTTGTGGCTACAAAGATGTACACACACATGTTCACCACCCGTTTCCCTCCGTGTTTCTCACAGTGGTGTTCTAACTGTGGCTCAGGAGGGAGAGCTGTTCACTGACGGCCGGTGGTTCCTCCAGTCTGCATAGTGAAGTGTCCTTGGGAAAGATGCTGAATCAAATTGTCTATATGGTGGGTGATAGAAACAAGTATGAACGGGTGTGTGTGTGTGAATGGGTGAATGTACTGTAAACACCTTGGAGCGTTACATAAATACATTTACCTTTACTTAGTATGTATTGAGAAAGTGACTGTCTAAAGTCTGAAGCACACACACAGAAACACACAGACACACAGACACACACACACACAGACACACAGACACACAGACACACACTCACACACACAGACACACAGACACACAGAGACACACACCTCTTTCAGCACAATGTGGAACTTGTCTTAAAATGTGAGATTATTTCATTGGCTGTTATTGTTTATATGGTTTAATGCGTTGTTGTTGGCTGTGAACCTTCTGCTGTTTGACTTAAAAATACAACACTTAGAACATGCAAGGAAAAAATAAACTGGCCAGAGGAAAGAGCACTCAGTAACTGAGGGTCAATTTAAACTTTAAAAATAAATATATATATATATATATACCCAAATGTTTAAAATAAATCTACAGAAATAGGAGCTATAGCAGAGTCAGCGTTTGTGAAGTGTGTGTTTCTTTGGTTTGATCTCCAGTGAAAGTATTGATATCTGCAGTCGTCCATTTTGAAAACATCACAGAGCAATTTGTTTCCTGGTTTACTGTACCACAGCAGTTTTTGTAAATACACTAAAAGTTGATGGAGTATTCTGCAGAGTTAGCTCCGCAGATATACTGCTGGACGTAAAGATGGACAGAACAACTATCAGAACTAACGCTGCAGAAACAAGTGATATTTCTTTATTCATTCTTCCTCCTTGTCAAACCCTTGTGTTTGTCGTTTTAATTTTGCAACCAATTGTTTTCTTCATTAATTAGAAAGCTGCATATAACACAAGTACACCGTGATACAATCGAAGCCCGCGGGGTATTCAATTTAAATTCAGAGAGGTCCAAATGAAGATCATCGCCTCCAGGGAAGAGCCACAACTTCATAATGTCTAATTAACATTCTGATTCAGTGCAGTATATATTGAAATATTAGATGTATAAACATCTGTGTGTAGTCAACAAGTGGCCATCAAATGAAATCAACTATAATGTCTGTCCAGATTATAAACTCCGTTTTCATTGTGCACGCCATGTGAAGTTATTTTTCTTACTTATTCTCACCGATGTGATCGGCTGAGTGGAAACAAGCGAATGATATCCTATGCAAACACAGCAATACACTCACTTCATTGAGTTAGAATGAAAAAGGCCAAAGAAGCCATGGGGATGTTTCCGTACCTTTCCCTGGGATAGCCATGACGGTGCGAGCGCGGCTCTGTCGGCCCTCCGAGCTCTTGGTGGCACAGCTGTGGGAGCAGGGCGACCAGGAGGACCAGGAGCCCACCACACAGTCTGCGGCACAGGCCAGCTCGCAGGCCACCTCTGTGGGAGGAGGGTCGTCTCCACAGCGGCCGACCGGCACGACCTCCCCTGAAGAGGACCAGGTCAGATTAGAAAACTGACACAAATATAACAGACATCAGACTTTGGGGCTCAAACTAATCTCTAGAATCAAGATCCTCAGACCTGTTGTACTTGGAACCACTGGATTAAAAACCAAGTCAAGCGTTACTATCACACTTCTAATCAGATTACAGGATTACAAGATGGATTTCACCCACATAAACTCATGCAGACACCTCCAAAGTTGTTTTTTTTACTCTGCTCACCGTGCAGTGCTCACACAGTGTAGAAGTATGTGGGTCAAACACTTTGACATGCTCCACCTGTCTCAGGTGTCTGGTGTTTCACTTGTTAACCCTTTCAGTGCAGTCTGCATGTTCTGTCGAGGGTAGAGGGGGATGTGCACGTGATGAGGTGTTCAGCTGTGTTAGCGAAAGATGCAAAATTTGATGATTTTCGAAAAATAAAAATATGCTAAATGTACGTTTTCTCTCAGGGTTGAAGCTTCCCGGCAAAAAGAAAATAGGTTTTTGATCCTTGAGGGGGAAAAGATTTTCTCCTCAATAAAACACAAATGTCAAACACAAAGAGAATTCCATTTTATTTAAGGGGAATTATAAGGCCTTCCCATTGGTATTCTGAGCTGGTTGAAAAACTATCCTTCAGCCTTCAACTGGGAGCCACGGTATGAAATATTTATCACAGCTCCGTATTAACTCTTTCATTTAGTGAACCAGTGAAGAAAAAGGAGCTTTTTTTTTTTCCCGCTGCTCTGAACACAATAATCAATGTTGTATTGTGAGATGAAACTGTGAAATTACAGAACAATATTCTCATATGACTGCTAATGAATGAATTCAGCCTTTTGTGAAGAGGAAAAAAATCATTGTGTTATTTTTTTGTTGATCCCTGCCCAGAGGAAGCCGAGTGCCACAGATTCCTCTACGGTCCCTCCGTCTGAGAGAGAGAGATCAATTCCAGAAGCAGGCATACCATCCAGATGTCAAAACAATGCCAGCAGCAGCCGCAGCATTGTTTTTTCTTTATATATACGCTCACACACAGCAGTATCATTAACTTGGCTGAACTCTGCCACTACATCATGGAATATGGTTTAACAATAACAACCCCAGGGCGGATTTGTCATCAATTTGTTTTTTTTTTTTTTTTTTTACTTCTTTGAGCGAATACCCTCGATGCAGAGGAGGCCAGAGAGCAGACGTAGGTAAGGTCTCGTCCAATAGATGTGAAAGACTCCCTCGGGGGAGTTTGAAAGTCTTTTCGCCCATAAAGTGAAGGCATCAGAGAGTTCCATCCTTCAAAGTAAGAGTGTGTGTGTACAGAGGGAGACGTTAGGCTGGCCCAGGTCCCACAGGCTACTGTAACGGGATGCATCATAACTTTCATTAGTGCAGCAGCGAGACGGACGATGGATGGACTTCGACAAAGTGAAAAAACAAAAATCAATCAGCTTCATAGGAAACAGGGACACGTGCCACAGGCGCTGTGAATCAACCTTTCTGACAGAGCTCGACACTGACACTACATGTTCGGGAGTAAAGACCCACTTTGCATTTGGAACAGATGAAAATTGTCAAGTAGCTACAGCGAGACGATGTTTCTCAACCTTTAAATTTGAATTAAAGTCAGTGTGGAAAGTTTGATCTAAAGTAACGGACGGTATCACCTTTGACTTGTTCCAAAACAGAAACCAAAGCTGCAGTTTTTGGTTGCATGACATAATACCATAATCACATATTTCATTCCTGCCTAGAGGTTTGTTGATCTCTTGTATATTTGTTTATTCTGCCATTTTAAGCCTGTTCAGCAGCAATGTGGTCGACTGTGGCCATCACCTCCGGCAAGGAAACAAGGTTTGTTGGTTGGTGGTTTGTATGTTTTGGGAGTTTTTTATGTAAGAAAGATTACACAAAGACAACAGCACTTATTTCCTCAAAAATTGGGGGAAGGATGCGGAATGGGTGAAAGAAACAAACATTAAATGTTGGTGGTGATCTGGATCAGGGGACGGGTCCAGGGATCTTTTCACTTTTTAAACCTCTTATTGATTTTCCAGTGACTACTTGGACATGGAGCTTGATTATTTATTTTTTGTGTGTGTGTTATTTGGTACAGCTTGTTTGGTAAAGGGACAGTCAGGCGTTGACGGAGCTATGCGCTCAACTCAGCCATTGTAGTTTAAATTGTTGCTTAAAACATGTTAAACAAAAGATATTTACAAAGAATAGAACATATGCTGGATACTAGCATGGTGGTCATTACCTCCCACACACAACAAAGTTATCCGGTTTAATCATTTCACAAAATGCCATTGGCAGAAGAAGCTTCCCGACTACACAGCCTGGAAGTTGCAAGTAAACAGGATGTCAGTAAGTTGATGATACACCAACTTATCAACTTGTTTCTCAGAGGACAAATAAACCCAATGTTCAGCCAATCCTATGCTTACCAAGGCAAAACATTACTGTATATGTTTGGCACTTAAACAGTATTAGATTCTTACATCAAACAAATACACAGAGACGTGTGGGGTGTCACTCAAAACATAACAGACTTCCTAATTCTGTTATCATATTAAACAACTTGTTTGGATGTATTTTTTTGTCAAAAATCAAAGTGTTGGCTTTCCCTTATCAAACAGCATGAAATCTAATTATTCAACAGTTGCTCTGCTTGGAAGTCTAATCACACAACTCAAGTGAGTGTGTTGGCAAACAAAAACTAACAATTGATTCACAAAGCTCTGCCTGGATACACCGCCGTAAGGAGAAATCTCATGATAATATGAGTCCAAAGTCACATCGTGTGTGTGTGTGTATGTGTGTGTGTGTGAGCGCATGTGTGTGACCGCATGTTGAAGGGGGGGTTTCTGCAAATAGACGGCTGCCCTAGGGGTCCTCTTGCATTATTAATACAAGGATGTGTAGTTGGGGCTCTTACTCGGATATAATATCACTGCCTCCTGCATGCAATTTCAACACGATTTATATTCTGCTCGCCCACACACCAATTAATCCTCTCCACTGATATTATTCAGGTACATTTACGGGGGGGGGGGGGTCCTCGCCTTTTGCTTAAAAGTTAATAATCACTGGCAATTTTCGCAGGCAGCTTTTAAGACAAAGCTGGGAAATGCAACAAGGCAAATTGAGCAAAATCCCTGCGTACGCTGAGTCGAGCTCTGACGAACCAGCCTCGGTCACCGACTGATGTTTTCTTTTACTGTATTTCGTGCGTGGATGGAAGAACAAACTTCAGCACCTCGTTACTTTTGGGTTTTCGTTATTAGCGACAGCCACTCAGCCAAGTTTAGGGTCGCTCGCCCGAGTTCGCCATTACCTGAATCCTGCTGACCAGTCGGACGGGGGAGAGTTCAGGCTGCTGGGTGACAGCGATGATCAGGAACCTCAGACTGAATGTGGAGGTTTCTAGAGGTTATATATAGGGGGGGGGGGGGGGGGGGTCCAATTTGTCCTATATCGGCTGTCAGTCACTGCCACGACCAGTTTGTTGAATGTACGAGCGCTGTGGTTTGTATAGTTGGTACTGACTATACACTGGTCTGTGTGGGGACACTGTGCAGTGAATGGGAGCCGTGTGAGCTGTCAAAACGTCTTTCCATAGCCAGGGGCAAACAGCCAGCGGGCTAAGACAGCACTTTTTTAGTACGTTGCTGCAGTTTACAATAAAGACCATTGAGGAATAAAAGTGCTGTTCTATGTAAGGTTGCGATATTATGTTTACATCTGTTTGTAATTGTGTTTGGCAAAGTTGCAGATATCAGCATTTAAAGTTTGTCTGCGTGAAAGCAACAAAACCCGACATGAGACAGGAAGGGGTTGTGACAGACCAACCATGAGACCTGCCCTGGGTCGGATTCAACCCAGTGACAGTAAAACACAAATGAAAACAAATACGTGTCTCATATCACAGCAGCTTCACACTATTACAATTCCTTATTCATGAACACAGTTAAAAGCCTAGACAGGGGATATAAAAAATAAATAATATTATGATCGAAAAACTACAATATTGTGGAGAGCATGGAGGAAAAACCTGCTAATATGAAACATTTAAATGAAAAATAATCTAGGATAAAAGAAAAATGCCAATGGTTCTATCACAATTTCAACAAAAATAATCCCATTTACTGTTTTTTGCTGATCACATCTCACAGACAGGAAACCGAGGGCCATACATGTCAAATTCCTGGGCTACATATTATATATGGTAATGATTATGGGCTGAAGGAATTTCAAAAATCACACCTTTATAATCATGCCAGAGATTTCAGCCAATCAACACTCTCATACATCATGTTCTCACAAAATAACTGTAACAAGAATATATGAATCATTATGAGCTTTAACACTTTATGTTTTAAAAATACAGCTATCGGTTTAATTAATTAAAAAAATGAGATTAAATGATGTGTGCAGTGAAAATATAGTGGACTTCTGATAATTAGAACATATCGTCCTTTTATGTTTTCAGGACCCTTTGAGGAACACGTCTCTAATCTCAAAAGCTTGACATGGACCAGCAGACGGCTGAAAGCACATGAGGAGGAGGATGAACAATCTAACTACTGAATCCGGAACCGTGTGATGCAACAGATTGATGCACTTTCTTCTGAAAAGTAAGAAAGTTTTTTTCCCCTCCCTTAGTTCAATCCCAGTGGATCATCCTCGTGGCTGAGCAGCGGAATGTCCTTAAACAGCCCGGCACCAGTCTATTCCACTTCATCCCTACCTGAGTGACTTCAGGTATAACCCGTGTGTTTGCTCAGCAATAAAAGCCGGTAGAAGATGTTCTCTGACTGCTTGAGCAACCATAGATAAAATGTAATTCCCTATCAGATAGAATTCGCTGAAAAAGTACTGCCTCAGACTCTTTACGGGGGGGGGGGGGGGGGCACTTTTTCCCGGACAACCTCGTGAGTTTTCAGGCTTGAAAGTGCAGAGAAGATTTACGCAGACCAAGAGATTGGAAAACAAATGCTTACTCCATTAGGAGGGACTATGGAGAAAACTCTTCACTGAAGTTTACCTTCTTTAATGGAACCTGGCGAGTGACACACCAGCTTTAAAAATAGCTGCTATACAAGAAAACATGATCTGGGAAACACACTCGATCAGCCGCGACTGGGCCTTCCTCTGGTGAGGGTGTATCGTGATCATCCTACTGACCCGGGGTCCACTACTGATGATGGAAGGATCAATCTAAAGCCAGAAGGTCAAACCAGCAGAGACAATGAAGACAGTGAAATGTACAAAGCCTGATTTAGAACCAAATGAAAGTGATCTAAAGCTGCACAGCTGTTATAACGGCTGATGACTTATTATATATTGTCAATCTAGTTCAGAGGATCTTTAAACTTCCAAGGGATGTTCACCATTCATATCTATTTTTTTTTATTATTCTCTTAATTTAGCAGGAGACAATATTCTTCATTGTTTATCATTTGTGCGTTAGCATTTTCTTTGATATCTTTTTTCAGAAATATATGCAGATGAACACATTTGTAAAATTCTGGGAGGAGAAAATCCTAGATCTTATCAGGATCTGCACCACAACATAATGGGTTCTCCTCCCCTGACCTATATCACATCATTCCACCAGGTTTCATGCTAATCCATCCAGCAGCTTTTGTGTTATCTTGCTCTCAGACAAACTAATCAACACACAAAGGGACAAGGGTGAGGACTTAACCTCCTTGTTTGAAGTAATAAACTAAATCATAAAAGAGATATCAGCTATTCTTTACCGTCCAACATAAAAGCATTCTCCTGATGGTAAAGCACCTTTATGAATGGTGAGCTAAAGAAAAGGCCTGAGCATGGCTGACCTTTCCACAGGCTTCAGCAATCAGCGATCAACAAGAGCGGGGAACTGTTACTGTAAACGATAATGGACAACAAGGCGCCTTTTCAGAGGTTTGAACTCAAATATTCAGTTAAGAAACAGTCAGGTTTGAAAAGGGTGATCTTCTGACTGATCCAATAAGAAGTCAAGCTTATTATTTCAGAGGGTAAGGTCCAAATCTGCAAATGATGCCTGAAGGTTCTAGTGCTTAAGACGATTTTTCCTGAGAGTTCCAGAAGGTTTCAGTTGTATGAGAAAGACCTTCTGCTTGGAATGGGGACACTGCAGAAACCAGCCGAGGACAATAGGTACTGATTTATAAAAGTGTTGGTACGAACAAGCCGAGGCGAGACGAGTGAAGACGAGCTCGATAAGAAACAGACTCTCTCTTTTTCACTCTCTGTAGAAATGTATCTGTTAAACATAAATTACTCTGAACTTTAGTTCCCACGTCTTTGATTAGCTGCTTAAAATAAACATGAACTTTGTGTATCGGTGTCTCTGTATGATTACAAGACAAGCGGCCTCTACTTAAAAGAAAAAAAATACACACATCTACAAACTTCAGAGAAGCTTCCTGCTTATTGTAAACAATGCTTTTATCTCTGTGGATGTGTCACTCCTACCTCTCATTTCTCTCCCACACTCAGTCTGAACTCTGAGTAAAAGTGGAAATGATCGAAATCAGGAAATGTATGTTTGAAGGTTCTATCCTGTCAACACACAAATGGAAACTTTCCTGCAGACATACATCAAACATACTTACAGAAATCAGTTGTGTGAATGTGACAGAATTTTCCCAGCTACACTTCCCAGGGAAATTGGTGAAAACGTCCAAAAAACTATCTCTTAATGTTTAAGAAAGTGTAAAGAAATGTAATCAGTTACCTCCTGACACCAAACTGCCTCCTTCCCCCAGGGTTTTTGCTAATCCGCGTTTTTTAAATGCAGGTTAACCCGATTTAAAAGAAGGACAAGGACTCCTTCCCCATTGCCAGTAGAAGAGTTTACCTTGCTGTTTGCTTTAACTCCTGGAGGCTTCCTCACCTTATAGTGTCATCAAAGTAATGCTATTGGTATTTATTCTCATTGCAGACATAAGCCAGATGTTGGTGGGTGTTAGTGTTTTTTTTCAACTGGTGAGAAAGGGGCTTGAGAGACAAACAAACAAACACTAATGAAAACATAAGCTCCTTGGTGGAGGTAATTAGTGACTTCACTCAAATTATGAAAATCAAAAGTGTAATTATAACCATCAAGTGTGCGATTGTTTGTCCTAAAAAGAAAACAGATGTTATCTGATGGATTTGTTTGGTTTAATCTTATAAATCCATTATGAATGAAGTAAAACAGTTTTGTATCATTCTTTTATTATTCTCTTTCTCAAAATAGCCCTTACAGAGTGCTCCCACTTCAACACCGCTCCTGCTATATCTTGATAAAGTATAAGAGCAAATTAGCAGCTCTGGAGACGACTGATACATCCGGCTTCTTCACACAGAATATCTGAGTGAGCTGGAATGGCTCCAGAAAGATCTGGACTATTATCTGTGAATAATGCTGAGATAATGTGAAATGGTTTTTTTTAGTGAATTCTATTTGTGGTTTCTTTATTTGTCTTTTCATATCCCTCGTTCACCCCGAGAGACAAGCGATAAGAAGAGAGAGCGGGAGGAGGTCAGGTTAACATGCAGGTAGTTCACTGTTTTCTTCCTGAGTGTTCTCCGTGCGGAGGCTCGGACTAATTCTTGACCTTGGAACAGTTGAAATACAATTAATCCCCAGTGTTTTTCACGACCAGCGAAAGCTTTGGAATTTATGTCTTCCACAGGAGAAGCATGTCTTCTCGCCTTTCTTCCAACAGATTCATTACTGCAGACAAAGTGCCCATCATTTCTCGGTTGTAACAGCTGGGAAGGGGAGCTGGAATGCGGTGGAACTGGATGTGCGGAGAGACTGGCACGCAGCGGCTGCTCTCTCCAAGGTCCAGCCAACTCACATGTCAAGCTCCAAGGGAAGAACATCTGAAAACATCTTCTGTCTGGAGCTAAACCTAGCACGATCAAGGGGGGGGGGGGGGGGGGGGGGCACTGAGAAGTTTGCACGAAACATAACAAACTGAGCAGCGGAATTGTTCTTTCACTGTAATTACCTGTTTTTCACCGTGTCCACCATTCATTCCTTCTGAGAAATAATGAACACTTTATGTCTTTGTGTGTTTAATCAGTGCGTTGATGATGCATCTATGTGAACAGCTAATTTACGACTGTCAGCAGTGTTGAATCATCATCCCTTGTTTTGGCCCTCCTGTAAAATAAAAGATCTTATGCAAACAGCTTGTTATGACCCATGTTGCATTTTATTGTTGTGTGACCTCAAGCTGGTGGTAATGACAAGAGTAATGAAGGAGGTAAAATGCAGAAGTGGTTATTACTGTTCACGTGACGATTAAAGGTCTAATAAACCCAGTAAAGGATTTCTAGGGGGATGACGGGGGGGGGGGGGGGGGGATTTCTATTTTTCCAAATGTTAATTGTGTAAGAAATTAGACGTTAAAATTAATTTCAAGCATTATCTTACTGAAAAGGGTGAATTTACTTTAATACCTAGTTATGAAAGTTGGGGGGAAAGGAGGATAAGTGTTCAAAATGGAATGGAGAAGGATTGTGGTGTTGCATTTGTCTTTGTGTATATATTACTGGCAAAATATTGGTACACTTCTTCTGCAGTGGAGGTTATTTTTTCACCTCTGTGTGTTAGTTTGTCAGCACCATTACTTTAAAACTACTGAAAGGTTTTCCCCGGGATTTGGTGGAAGGACAGGACATGTTTTTCCACTTTCTTAAACATTGGGCTTTTGGACAGTTTGACAGATTTTCCAGGGAATAATTCATGTATCCTGATGAAAAGAGTTTCAAGCACACGGTACCAGAATGAATCATACCAGCGTTCATTGGGAGTAAGGCAGTATATATCGCTGCTTTCCCAGTCTGCAGTGTGAAAACAAACACCTTCATTTTTTCATTTAGCAGCTCGCATTGTTATGTGCAGATGCTTTAATAACCCAACATGGTATCAGCCAATTAAGGAGGCCTCAGCGAACATCTTCCAACATTTCAACATTCACTAACAACACATCGGCCACAAATCATTCCGTGAGATTGAAGCCTCAAACCAGCCAACGCTCATATTCTTACTTGTCCTGTCAAAACTCATTAGACTCTCCAGCTGGTTAATATATTTAGACCCTCTTCTGCCTTCCTGATAAACCGACACATGATCCATTGTGACAGGATAATAAAACACAGGCAAAAAAAGGATGCAATTAGGTTTGTAATCTATGGAAATGAGCAATTAATGTTCGGGTAGGAAGCTGCGATTCTGACTTTTAATCAGGTCAGTGTTTTCTGTGCCCATAAACTGGGTAATGCTCCCTAATGAATAATGCATGTTAACACCGATGCTACTGTCACCCGACATAATGATATGGCCGAGCACAATGGATCACATTCTACCTGATAGTTCATGCATCACAATGCAATCGATAACATTGTGTGTCTAGACCACAGCGCTGGTGGCTCTGTTACAACCTTGATGAATTTTACTGCCTGTTGAAGCTCGGCTCTAATTACGTCTGTGAATAAGTGTTGCACTTTATGGTTATTACCGTATTAAAATTATGAAAAGAAGAAATTAATCAATCCATACTAATAAATGTATTGATGAATTACAAGTAATGATAGCTGTGATTTAGATCAGCACAGAGACCGACTAGTTTTAAAAATCAATTCACCAGTTTTTCTTTCATTTATGAACTATTCATGAACGATGTGGAGCTTATGGTCATTTTATGACATTCATAAATTGTTGAATGCTTTTCATTGTCTTGTTTGGTTTTATTTATCCGAGAAAACTAAGAAACTAGAAGGCCGCCCTGAGTGCATATTCCTTTGCCAAGGCTAAAGCCCCATCTTGCCATTCTGGACATTATGTAAAACAAAACAAAAATGTTAAACCACTGATAATAAAATGGGAAACTTGAAGGCTTAATTGAAAACCCAAGAAAAACAGAGTTGAACTTCTCCTTTGAATCCAAATTGCTCTAAGTACCTTCAGAGCTGACACAGGTCACATTCTGGACGGCAGTTCCAGGACCACAGGGCTGTTTCTCGAGAACGCAGCTTCCCTCTTGTTGGACCTGCCACACGTAGCAGGCAGGGTCCTCGCAGGGG
Organism: Platichthys flesus; assembly: GCF_949316205.1. Lineage (NCBI taxonomy): Eukaryota > Metazoa > Chordata > Actinopteri > Pleuronectiformes > Pleuronectidae > Platichthys > Platichthys flesus. Next base: position 7,211,629 of record NC_084957.1, read on the forward strand.
ATGGACTCGACCAGGTGAGGACAGGTGTCTGGAGAACTGCTGGACTCCCAGGAAACCTTTCTCCGCCTCTGTCTGAAACCTGACAGCAAGACAGGGAGGGAAAAGGAAAGGTTGTCAGAGAAGCCACTGATATTCCTGCACAAAACCAGCCGTCCCCCTGTCAGCCAATCATTAAAATAAAGCATTATGATGCAGTCATTTAACTGTGTGAGCATCACAGTGGCTTAATGGTCACCACTGACTCATAGCACAAGTTACTGGGATCAATTCCACCAACCTTCGGTGGGAGGTTTGCATGTATGAGCTAAAACCAAGTAATTTTTTTGGAAAAGCACGTCTCAAAACAACAGACATTGCCCCAAGTGCTGTCGAGGTGAAACTGGGGAGGTACAAATATACAAAGATGGAACAATCATCCAAGAAGACAAATAAAACTGTCCAGTTGTTGAGGTCCTGATCTGGAGGGCCGACTGTTCCACAGGGTTAGAGGCAAAGGCTCGATCTCCATTTTCCTTCAGCAGGTGACATGTGATCTTGCATTGCATGTGCCTGCTGCAGGTGAGACACTGATGATCATTACCTTTTTCTTTGTTTTATTACCCGTATGATGGCTTATTTAGGTCCACCATTAACTATGCACTTCATAATCATGTTATCATCATGTAGGTAAATACTGAAAACAGAAATTTTTCTACAAAGATATAATTAATTTGTTAAAAGAACGGTCTTAACTTAATACAACTGCTTATGCTTTTTATCTGAGGACTTTTCCTTTTGAGGAATCCAGTGAGCAGTGGATGAGATGCGGACCGAGTGCTCGTGTGTGACACTCAATTTCAGCACCAGGAGCTGTCCGCTGTATCGACCCAGCAGCTTTAGCTCAGACTCTTTCCGCGGAAGAGGCACAACATAAAAACCTATATTTTGGATGTCACTTTGGTAAATGGTTTTTCCTGCAGGTGCCGACTAGAAACCTTTAACTTCTATTTTTCACTGCTTATATATCCTGCAACGATATTAAAGTGTCAGCGTTAACATCAAGTCCAGTGTTCATTGCATAACTCCTGTTAAAATTACGAGAAGACAAACTTTACTCTGCTAGTTTACAGTTTGCACTGCTCGTACCGTAAGCAGGATATAAAAAATGTTAAAGCTGACGGGGGGGAATGTCAATAAGTTGCTGAATATTCATCAGTGATTCCTAATAATCAAACTTCATAACTAAAACCTGCAAATGGTTGGCCTAAAAACCCCTGTACTAATGTACTAATAAAAGTGGTAATCTACAGATCCCAGCACCAAGTCTGAAATTCCAGTAGGGCGCCTAATGCCTGATATCTACGGTAAGTTGCATATGTTGAAATTAGCATGTGTCCAAGGCACATCAACTACCTACAGTATGTGGGATCAGGGATCCACCACCATCCACCTTCATCAGTTTGAAGCTGCAGACTGATTTTATTGTGGTAGGATTACTTCCTTATACTGAAATATATAGAGATAATTGTCTAGACCAGTGTGTTTTGCTTATTTGTTGCTGCATCCACCGCGTGTTTCAGATCATTTTCAACAAAAAACAAAACACTGAGGAAAAGCAACTTAAATGCACAATTTTCTCAGTTTTCCTTCCAAAGATTTTAAATAAATAACGTGCCCAGGAGTCAGTGAGGAGACAAACTGATAAATGAATAAAAGCATCAAAGAAAATGTGGACAAGGAGCAACGGGGGGGAGGGTAGATATAATGAGCAAACTACACGGACAAGGAGGAGGTGTTTCTTTGAGGGTAAAAATTGGATAAATTATCAAGGTACCATTAGCTGGTAAGAACTTTTCACTCCAATTAGTGACTCTCACTGTTTTTCCACTGCCGCTGCTGTTTCCGCTGCTAAGTGATCGTCTACCTGCTGAGGTGTGTGTGTGTGTGGGGGGGGGGGGGGGGCTCCACACCGGATGAACAGCTCTGTAGTGGTGAAAATGAACTGCCCATCGTAACCACTCATTTCAACTCACATTCATTCTTCAGCCCTTATATTCATAAACCTGAGAGCATGCATGGTGAGTGCATAGTTAAGAATAACACCGTGTGGGTTCAAGGTGTTTGAACCACGTCACACAATTTACACAAAAAGCTATGTACTAATTAGGGTATACACAAGTTTATGAGGATTTAATGCACGCTGTATGTGCACTGACATATAGGTTACAGATACATATAAGAAGATAAGTACAGGACACGCGTATGGCTTATCCTATGATGCAATTTAGATATAACATGATTAAAATCAAGCCCGGAGGCTTAGTGGAGGAGTTAATCATATCTGATGACTGTGAATCGGGGGGGGGGGGGGGGGCACGTGCATGACCGTCGCTCACGGTTTCATCTGAAGCAAGGTCTGAAGATTTAAGTGCAGCAGCTAAAGTCTGGTTCATACTGTAGTCCAGGTATGTGGCTGTTGTGAGCTTGTTTACTTGCCAATGAGTATTTCGGTCGTTGCCTGTTATGTTGCAGTCGCAGCTGATGAATATTGAACAGTTAGTTTTACAGATATTTCAGCATAGACAGGGGAGAAGTTGTGCACGAACGTTAAACTGTGTGATTGTCAGGAAACTAACAGACACGCACATGACATGTGAAACCGAGCGGACCGATCGCAGTTGTTCTTACATTTCCAGAGACGTTTGTTTTTTAAAAAGCTTTGCATTATGGATGATACCTAGCAGCCTTTTTATGAGCTAGACGAGTTTGACTCTGCTGCAACAAAGTGAAACAACAAAGATGCATGACATGTTAAACCTGTATTTTGTGTTTCAAGAACCTTTTTTTGGAGGTGTCACTTCTCAGGCACTTTACCCAGACAAACCTCAGTGTGGGCCCTTATCGACAAAATGAAATTGACTGCTTCACATAGTGACTTCATAAAACACTGGATTACAACTTCACCGTACATGCCAGCTTTCAGCCACGCACTTTCTTCTTCCTTAATGCATCTTGAGATTTTACCTGATCAATTACCTAATTGGCCTCTAGCTTCATTCTTACTCCCTCGTCTAAAACACTGAAAGATGTTTGATGAAACATTCATTTCTTCATTGAAGGTTGAGTGGACACCTCATGTTCTTGATGGGCAGTCTCTCTCCTTAAATATATATATGTTATAAATAACAGTGTAGGGCTCAAGCACTTTAGAATCTCATATCACCACAGCTCAGTCCCTTGGCAGAAAGGTCCTGCATTCCTTCCCTTCACCGGTGCAACTGTCCGACCCCGGAATGGCCGGTCTACAGATTACCTCCCCTGACCATCCGCTGGCGTGAGGCCCCGGCTCGGGAGCCAGACCCGAGCGTCGCTGCCCCGGTGAGATCTCGAGGAGCGAAGAGATGCTGGATCGATCGCAGCGTTGCCCAGACCACTTAGTGCTGCTCACATCCAAACCGCAAAAATAACACAATCTGGTGTGGGCATGCCCCCGTGGATATTAATAATTGAAAGGTTTCTTGGTCATACCGGGTTTGTTCCAGGGAAACGAGAGCTTTCCAATGATTTTCATCACACTGTTGTTCAGAAATACCCCGACACTCCAGCAAAGCAAACTCCTAGGTTGGAAAAAAATTTGTATCCAGTAACCTCCCATGTTGAATTCATTTCCCCCCCATAGCTGCAAAATGCGATCGGCCGAGATAACATGGAGGGAATGTGAAAAGCACATAAAGCCACTCTAAAGCAATTTAAATTGGTAATTTTCCAGAGAGCAAAGCTGGGGCAGCACAAGCATCTCGGCCGCCCGGCTCCTCCACCTGGAAAGCAGGATCCCGCGGGCCTTTCCATTAGAAACGGAACACAGTTTATTCTGATGTCGGGAGACGTCTCGTTTAAGTGCGCGTTCAATATAAGAGCAAGAAACTCTCTGAATCTCAAGGAACTCAACGCTGAACGACTTGGATCATAACAATACTCTCCTACTCAATAACAGTTCATTGCTTCCCAGGCAACAGAGGCTCCCTGCGAGTGGGTTTTTATCGGTTTCATACTCTTTTTTTTTTCTAGCTTTGGGCTCCGGCTCTTTATGAACGCCATCAAAAGAGCGTATGCCACCAGACACCCCTGTGCGGAACCACATATGCTGTGTTTTCTACTCCTTGAAATATATTAATGACACTGTCAGCGACAGGGGACGGCTCATCCCACAGAGATCCTGGGCTGGGGCTTGTGGGCACTGACCTGAACAACGCACCCTCAAGTCGCTCCCCGGGGCGTTTTCATGCACATTTACTCATGGCAGGGACAAGGTCATGTTGCCCTTTTAGCACAGCGCTAACACACCCGGAGCTCCGCCACTGCCATGACACCGACTCAGACATACACACTGCACCACTACACACAATGTGTAACCTTTCCAAGGCAGTCAGATATGACACGAGCTCACCTGTGCGAAAAAGACAAGAACATTCACGCAGCAGAAGCACACGGAACACTTCAGCACACCTAATTGTACGCACACACACACACACACACACATTCACACAAACACACACACGCACAGGAAGCATCTTATCTGCTCACACTCCTATCACCCTCCTGGGGACTGAGAGCCGAACTACAGGTGTGCTCTCTTCCTGTCTTTCGTCTGCTCTGGTCTCTACGTGCACTGCCTCCTTCCCGAGCGCACTTCCCCTCAGCAAGACGCTTATCAACAAACAATTTAGGATTCAAACACACACCGCCTCTCTCTCCCGCTGTTACTACATCCCTCTCCTGCGCTGTCGCTCTCTCTCTCTGCCGCCGTCAGGCTCAGCAACTCCACCCTCCCTTTCAGCGCCCTGCTGTTGCCAAAGCACACAGCACTATCTAGTGTTTAGACATTCAAAACATTGGGGAAGGGGGGGGGCAGTGGAATTGAAAACGTGTACATGTGTAGTAGCTTTCAGGTTGTAGTGTAAAGGCTCCTGTTGACCATATTGAAGGTACTCAGCTCTTAGGTGTCGATTTCTGCCAACAGCTCATTGTGCAACGTGGCCACAGCCAACACCACAGATCATTATTGTTGAGTGTCAGTTTCCCTGTTTTGAACAGTGTATTTATCATGAGTGGTAGAACCTTTGTAAAACTCAATCTGGGATCTAATGATTATTATGACCAAAGTAATTCACTTTAATGATATAATCAATAGTACTTCTACTAATAATTACAATAAATTAAAATGTTCAAATGTTCACATATCACTACAATGCACATCAACCTCCAATCTCTGTGATCAAAGAAGAAGAAGATATTCTTAACATCGGTTATATAATCATATTCAAGTAATACAACAAGATAAGTGAGATAGCTCAGGAGATCAGACCGCAAGACAGAACTTGTCAGATAATAAATCTGGAAGATTTAAAAAAAATTATGTTGTGAATAAAACATTTAGTCCTAATTCCAAGTGAATAGACGATCGAGTGAGAGATAGAGGGAGAGAGAGAGAGAGAGAGAGAGAGAGAGAGAGAGAGAGAGAGAGAGAGAGAGAGAGAGAGAGAGAGAGAGAGAGATGTTGGTGTTGGTGTTGATAATTGATGTCAAATGGGACTGAAATATTTAATATATTAGGAATCAAGTGTTAATGTGATATTTTTTATATGGTGGTAATTGTCCAAACTGGTACGTTACGACACCTCTAACCAGATTCTGAGAGTTTAGTGTAAACACTCACAAAACCCTTCAGGAGTATCTGTCAAAAAATTCTGTTTTAGGAAGTCAGGTGAAAAGTGTGCACAGGAAGCTGTTATGTGCATGTGAAGCGTATGTGAAATCTTCACACCTATGTGCACATCATGTATTCTGGTGTTATGAGAAGCCGTGACAGTGTGACTGGTGACATCATGGACACATGAAGAACTCCTATCACTTGTTAACAGGCGGTCAGTGGTCTGACGTCCACCTGTCGAACAGTGTTCTGTAAGAACCTTTAACACAGCTTGAAGGATGATGCATGTTTTCCAAACTGTACACCAACCAACTGGTGACAACTACAGTCGCTAGTTTCATCTTTACGTTAACACCAGTTGAGCTCTGTGGGCTGGAAGGTGTTTCTGGCAGAAGGTGTCAAACAGCAGGAAAACACTGTGCCTGAATTCCACACCCTCAGCTGTGTAGCATGTATTCCGGGGATCAGACATGTTTCTCCACCACTAACTGGATTGTATGACAAGACTTCGCCTATACATTGGAATGTTGTTTCTCATGCATTAGTAAGAAGGGGGGTGACGCATGGTAAATATGAAACGTTATGCTAATGAGACAGCTGGTTATGATTAAAGGTTAATTTGGTGATTGTTTCGGGAAGCTATCATGAAATATGCATAAAAAAAAAAAAAACATGACATAAAATGTGTTCACTCTACAAATCCCCTTTCTCTTCTTTTGAGTCATCAGTGAAGGGGAAGTGTCTTTCTCCGTGGAAGATTTATTTTAGGACACAGTGTTTTTTTAGGACACTTTAGAAAAGCACGCATGGGCTTAAAAGATTATTGGTGTGACAGCCATCCCTATGCAGGTGTCCATGTGCAGCCCAAAGAATGTTTGCCTGTACCTGCGCTAGGTTCAACTACTCCACCCACTGGAATGACCTGTGGGATCAGGCGTCCATTCATGGAACCCCAGACCAACGTGGACGGTGACTTCAGTATGAATGGATCAGATCCTCTCAGCATAGAACACAGAAGCATCGATACCCTGAGCACATTGTTTAAAAAAAACATTATGGCATAATGACAACTGTCTCCACTGATCATTCCGTCACGGCAGATTGTTCAAGCCAAAGCTCATTCACTCGGATTCCCTCCACTGCCGTGTGCTACATCGTACCTTTCTTCCCCTGGGGTTCTTTGCAGTTGTCGTGGAGGCAGGCGCCCCAGCTTGTCCACTGGGAGAGCAGGCAGTGGTTCTGGCAGGGGATGGAGCAGGACTGGACAGCGGACGGGGGCTCCATGGCAGCACACAGCCTGGTGTTCACCGGTCTGGACACTGAACAAACAAACCAAGAACACAGGCAAAGGACTAATCAGGCTTAAATCAGCAGTGGTGGAATGTGTTTGTGAATGTGCCTCTGTGCCTGTGTGTGTGCCTGTGTGTGTGTGTGTGTGTGTGTGTGTGTGTGTGTGTGTGTGTGTGTGTGTGTGTGTGTGTGTGCACTCTAGATGTAATGAAGAGAGAGAAGAGGATGAAGAAGCATCACCGTCATTGGACTTGAAAAAAAGGATGTCAGTTACAGCCGCAGATAGACCTTACTAACGGCTGCAGCTTCGAATGTTGCACACTGTGGTGAGAAGCAGGGGCAGATTTAGCAAAGTTGTTTTTACGTGGAGTGAAAAATAAAGGAGAAAACAGAGGGAACAGGGGGAAAATTGCTCTTCTCATCTCGTGCCTGGCTCGGGAGAATATCAAATGGAGGGCAGCGGCGAGCCAGAGGAGTAAACAGGAGCTGAGAAGGGAGATAGTGAAGGCAAGTCACGGTATAACCAATTCACGGCTAAACACGGCTGGCATCATTTGTAGATCGCAGAGCGCTCTGCCACCTGTAATGGGCTCTGACATCAGTCTCTCCCACGCAATGAGAGGGTTTCTTTTCACCCGGCGACAACACGGGGGATTTATTCAATCTAATATTCCATTTTGATGCACCTCCGCACATCATTGAAACGCAAATTTCCATTTAAATGAGAGCCCGAAGAGAAATTCCCCAAATGTCCATTGTGCATTTTGTCTTCTCACCCAAAAGCAATTTGCAGGGTGTTGGATCTCCTTTTGTTCAAATGAGATGCTTGCTTAAACGCGCAGGTAAAGTGCTCGGCACATATGTTCCTGCTTTGTTCCCCTTCCCGGATTGTGATTGTGTGTTTTAATCAATTGCGTTACCTCCAGTAGACATCAAACAGGAGCAAATGGTTTTCCACATTACCAGATCCCCAGTAGGTGTAGTGCTATATAATGCACACACACACACATATGCCGCCAAATCTGTTTACATGAACTAAAGCCGCCCGGGTCAACGTTACAGCTGACGTATTGATCTCCGTCCCTCACATCCACCGGTTTCAAAGAGCCGCCGCCATTCGTATTCCACACGTGTCCTCTCATCAGGTGCACACATTGGCAAGAAATCTGGATGGAGACTACATTACAATGGGATTATTTGCTAAATGGTTATTTTCATCAGGTGGAAAAAATGTGTTATTTGGAAAAGAGGATCTCGCTGACGAAAGCCATTAAAAACAAACCTCTGTGCCCAATTAAAAGAGATAAACGAAACACCTGATGTGAGGCGGCGAGAGTTTGTAAGCTAATGACTTTTATTTAATTCCATTGGAACTTTTGAGGAGGATCGCTTCTGAGCCAAGCCGTGTGGAGTTTATCTGTGACACTGGTTGCTGTAGCGTCTCTGGCACATTTCGTAATTGTTTTTCTATCTTTATGCAAGAAGCAATTAACTTTATTGTGGCACGTACAACCTTGGATTCTTGAGGTTCCTTTAGACAGCTTATGAAAGGACCTCTTTAAAGATTTGAGCATATATTTTTATATATAGTTATATCTGTGGATGTTCTCCTCCACACAGAGTGAACAGAAACATTTGTGATTCAACCTGGACTAGAGTTTTTTCTCCTTTAATCTTACGTGTTATTCATTTCAAAGCTCAGACTGAGGAAACTCAATTTTTGAGTTTGAGGCAGAGAGAGAGAGAGAGAGAGAGAGTTTAGGTCAAACGTTCCCACTGTAAAAAGCTAATCAGGACTACAGCTCATTTCCTTTGTTCATATGTATTGCATCCGATTAAACACGGGCGGGTTGCCAAGTGCGGAACAATGAAAACACGGCAGCAGAATGAATTCCTCACTGCGTTGTTAACAGCTTCAAACAAACCATTAACTGACATGTTCTCCTGTAACAGAGGGATCACAACCGGCTCAGCTGATTTGGTTCTGGTGAAGCCCCAAGGTTAATTTTGTCAAAAGGCAAAATTGAAATCAAGTCGAGCGACTAATGAATGTTAAGCAGTGTGTTCGTTTGTATGCAAAGGGAGATAGGTAATGCATCAAAACAGCAGTAATCATTTGCCACATATATGTGTATGTGTGTTGCTGTATATGTATGTGCACATGTACACTAGGGTCAGAAAAGAGGCCTGAATATCTATAAATCAGATCCAACAAGGAGGTTGTGTTTTCACCCCTGTCCTGTCAGTAAATCTGTTGTATGCAAGTTAACACAAAACTCGGTGGAGGGATGTGGTGTGTGACAGGGAGGAACCCACAAAATCTTGAAATAGATACGGATCAGGGGGCGGACCAAAGAACTGATCTACTAACGTTGTGAGAAAGATTCTTTTTCTCATGGATCTATGTAAAATAAGGGGGCATATCTTTAATTTAAGGGGGCTGATGGGCCTTGGCGGAGGTATGAGCTCTGATGAGTGACATTCTAGTTTGTTTTAAGATGTTTAAAGTGAAACAATACAATTAATCCTGATATCGATACTGAACTAAACAATTTAGTTAAAATTGTTGACTGTTTTTCAAAAGTCCTAGAACGCACTCTAAACATCAAGCATCAGTTGACCTATGGCAAAAAAACAATTTGAGTTCAACCTTCTGACATTTGGTAGATCAGTTAGTGGTCCCAAAACACTTAACCTACAAGTTTTCTCAGCTCTCAGGTCAAAGGTTACTAAACTTTGAACTGAGATCCCCTTCATGTCTGCTGAGGGATTCGGTGAAAGAGAAGCAGCAGCAGCAGTTTGGCCAGACGACTGACTTCCCTCATCCAACTGTTAGTCTGTGTGTTAGTGCGGCAGTAAACACAAAACACCACAACACAAGATGAGGCTCTGTCCCCTTTTCACTAACCTCAGCAGCTTTACACTTTCCTGAAATGAATCCTCCACATCCACTGAATTCGTTTTGCAGCTGTTGTGCATTTTAATGGCACCGTGTTAAATCTGCATGTCTCACGGTGACGGCTCCGTCTCTTCCTCACTCCTCTTGTTTCTGCTGCTTGTTTTGTCCCTCGGGTTTCTTGTTTGTCACCTGTTTGTTTCTCTGTGTGAGTCTGTGTGTGTGTGTGTGTGTGTGTGTTCAATCAATTCCCTCCCGCTGCCAGTTCACCTGAGCACCAGTGGCCATATTTCTCAACCTCATAAAACTATTTTTACTTGTTTTTGGAGAGTACCAATTTCCTTTTACAATCCCGGCTAGACACAATTACACAGATGCTTGCAGAATATAATGCAATCCTGGATGCTACCTCGGCCGCCCCCGCATTAAAGTGATTTGCGCCGGTTAGATTTCCACAGTAACTTTAATGGGAGGAGGTGAGACTGAAAACACAGAGGAAAATACTTATTTAAACGGCGGCTGTAATAACGTCTGTAGTTGGGGGCATTTCGAGATCGTCCACGTGTGACGACGAGGGCAGAGTTAGAGAATTATATCAGCCTCTGCATCTCGTGGAGTATTTATTGCATTTATAAAACAAAGCCCAGGCAGCTGTCTGTTCCTTTTTTATAGACGCAGCCGTCTGGATATAATGTGGCAGAGGTGGAGGAAGTACTCAAACATTTTACTTTAGTGAAATTAAAAAAGTAAATAATAAATGGAGCAGTATTTATATTGTACTTCTCTGGTCTTGATGACTAGTCACACATTCAGGTGCATCGACAGTACGTGCTGCACTTTCTTTATCACACATCTCTCACACACAAACAACCATCAGGGGCAACTTGGGGTTCAGGGGCTTGCCCAAGGACACTTCAGCACGGGGAACAGGGGACACTCGGATCCACCCACTCTACCTCCTGAGCCACAGTCGCCCATGAAGTAGGAAAAAATAGACAGAATGTACCCAAGTAAAAGTCGACGAAGCTGATATGTTGCTGGGCACAAGGGACAGATACATTTTTGTACTTGAGTATAAGTATCTCTCTTTAAATTAGTTATTAGAAGTAAAAAGTACCTGCCGAGCGTCTTCTATTCCCTAATGCCAAAGGAATCTTTACAGCAACCCGGTGATTGGTGGACAGCCTGCTTTTACCTTAATATACCACTTTCCTCCCTGAGCAGGACAAAGACATCCACCACTCCTCTACACACGTCATGGGCGGAGAAGCTGATGTGTTCATCTGGAATCATTTGGGCTTCTGTGTCCGACTCTATTAGTTTAAAGTGGGAACTTTGTTGCATCACAAGGCAGCGAGCATGTCGTTTTTTTATATATGGTGTTTGCACATTTCACTTGGGAAACTGCAAAAGCAAACTTAAGCATATCAGGAATAAAGGCTACACTTCATCTCTAACATGAACATTCTATAAAAATGTACAAACTACAGAGGCAGGTGGTTAGAGAGAAGCAATATAAGCATATGCCAAAATGTTTCTAATGCCGCTCTGTGGCTTTTGAACCATAATACATGTAAATTTAAAAATTCTACAACTGCAAATGAAATCAAATATCCAGGAGGTCACAAGTGCCCTGAACCGAAAATCAAGAAAACACAATTTGAATAAGAAAATGATACGTATTGTCTCCACACAATAAAGATTAGTTTTCAGCAACACAGGCTGTTCTTTGCCTTTTGTTGCCCTCGTTAATCAAAGTATCCAACATGCTCTGCTGCTAACTTTAACCTTAATAATGTATGCTCACGGCTCATATCCAGACACAGCACCGAATTAATGAGGAATTTATTTGTGTTGTATCTCTTGAGTCACCGTGAGCTTCCAGCAAGCCCCGGATTAACTGTGATTAAGAGGTTTGTATTTTTCCCGTACCCTCTTTCCTGTGATGTGGTGCTGAGTCATCAGGGACTTGAACGCAGTAGGTCTTCCTGGTCTGGATCCCCTCTCCACACAGAACACTGGTGTTCACCAGCCGCCGGGCCTGCTGGCTCAGCAAGGGGAGGACGCGGCAGTCGCCCCAGTCGGTGGTCCTCCACATGTACCTGAGTGATGTCGGATATAAATGGTGTTGGTGTATTTTTGGTAAAAAAAAAAAAAAAGCTGCCATCCATTCAAAACCAAATTGATAAATGAATGCACTCAAAGAGGAGAACATATCAGTGTGGACACAGCAGAGCCAGTGGTTTTAAAATAGAGTCTCACACAAAGGAAGCGGCAAATTGGTGAGAGCAGAGAGCCTCTCTCTCTGTACGTCAGATTAGTTTAATTTACAAACTTCTAAAATAAATGTTTGGTCCCAGCATTGAAAAATCCAGCAGTGCAGAAAGCGATAATAACGCTGGAGTTTACGAGAACAACAGCCTGTAGTAATCTATCAAATGCTTAATTTCCGTAATGAGTTTTCTTCCAATCATGTAAATCCTCTGCTCTCAGGCGCTCGGTGTAGATTTAGAAAATTAAACTAAATCTACCAGCAGGGAGAAAATGATTCTCTATTGACTACTTTTGTTTAATATTAGCTAAGGCCTGTCGCGACTCAGTTGACCCTGAAAACAATGAGCTTCTGTCAAACACTGCTTGTCATCCGCGTCATGTCCACTGGGTCAGGAGCTTTGAACGGTTACAGTGGGTGTCACAAGATAATTGAGGTAAAAAAAATATGCTGAAAGTCAGTGAATAGTGAAATCATGAATATTTGCCGCCTCTAGGCTTCCTCTCGTAATTAATCAGGTGAAAAAGCTCAGAGAAGAAAATTACAAATCATTAATTCGATTTAGGAGTTGGACATTTTCTGCGTAAACATCTGCATCAGTAGATTAAAGGTAAATGGAGGATTGATGGCTTCCGGATAAACTTTTAGAAACATTAAGAAGTGTACCTGGGGCAGTTTGGAAGCAAATCTCCCATGATGTTGCAGGCTTCCTTCTCCTCGAGGACAGGACAGCGTCTCCCTCCGCCGACAGGGATCTGTGTCATGATCCGTGCCCGGAGGCGGTAGCCGGGAGACAGGTCGGCGGAGCGGCAGGTTTTGGAGCAGGGCCTCCACGACGACCAATCGGATATGTGGCAGTCTTTGGGCTTCACACACGCCTGGAAGGTCAGAGGGGAGCTGTCCTTGGTACAGAGACTGGAGCCCGGGAAGAAAACAGGAAAGTACAACAATAGTGACGCCTTGACGGATTGATTTTTATTTCACAACTTTTTTTTTTGTTGCCCTTGATGATTTGAGAGTAGAGTTCATAAGCAGCATCTGGTAGGCCTGTGGTACACCCGCTGTTCGACCCTGCGCACGCAACCTTCTGCATCTTTGTTTGCAGACTCACTACTACTCCTGTTACTGAAGGATTCCAGCCAAGGCCACAAAACTCTCTCTCTCTAATTTTGTATTCTTTCTCTACACTCGAGAGGGTTCACAATTTGGCAAATATTCACATCAAGACAGCTGTTGATTTCAACACTCTTCAATTCTGATGCTGATGATGAGCCCACTGATCCAATCAAACACTCACTGCTGCCCTGATCTATTGTGTGGGTGTTGCATCTTGCGTATGCATCATGTTAATGTGAGGATCAACACGTTGTAATCTCTAAACGGACACAGGATTCAGGTAACAGCAGGTACATTCCGACCTGGGGTGTGAAGTGTGCCTGTGGTTACAATACAGTAGATACAGTAAAAAAAATGAGCTAAATCCGCTGTAAGAAATAGCTTCTGCTGGGAGAAGCTTCTAATGGAAATCTGGATCCCCTGACGAACCAGTGACCTTTGCAGCTTCCACTCCTGCATGACAATATTGGAAGCCATTATCCATCCTAATAGTAAAGGTCTCGCGACATTGAGTCAACCTTTTTACACAAACGCTACACGGAGCCGATATCCTCACTTGAAAAATATAATAAATCAAGTGCATTAGTCATGTAATTAGTTTAACTATTGAATTTGGATAGTGTAATTGGTTGGGATATTAAGATGTGAGTACGGCGCTCATTTTAGAGATTTACTTTGTAATTAGGCCGTAATTAGAAAAGCAGAATTAGACAGAATTCAGGTGGGGAATAGATAATAAAAAATAAAAAAAATAAAATCCCATCCTCCTCGGTTCAAACTGTGCTTATCAAACACTGTAAGATGAATGGTCCCTTCACACTGAAGCCGTGAAGCCAGTGAACCTGCCTGGAAGAGGATAATAACAGGCAGAATATCCAAACCCATAACAAGTCACAGACATTTTAAGCTGCTTCACTGCAGATCGGCCCAGCGTGGGACGACCACAGCTCGCATGTGAAACCTGGCATGATCCTCAAATCACGCAACACCATACATGCCTTTAAATCCCAAAAGCTGGCAAATGCTTTCATCTTTCTCTCCGTGACTAGAAATATAGAAGAGATGTCAAACAATAATACAAAAAAATGCAATACTCCACAAGCCTATTATTGATAGAATGGCTCCCGTGAATGGCAACCGCTGATTGATCGTAACAGTCAGCTAATAGTGTCACTTTACACCAAACAGATGGTACGGTGGCATTTAGTCAATATAATATACATGCAATGATTTTCTCTCTGCTCGAAGAGAAAGCACAAGATGGGTTGCTGTTTATTACTTTGTGTGTCTGTGTGTATGTGTGTTTGTCTGTGTGTGTCTGTGTGTGTCTGTGTCCACAAAAATCCATTCTTATCAAATTCAAATACCAGGGTTAGCTAAAACAGGGGCGAGCAGGGGAGCAGCACTTGACATACAACACAATAGTGGCTCACCACCATGCCTGTGTGCGAGTGAAACACCAGCTCTCACATGATTTAGTTATAATTGAATAAATAACCAGCACAGGAAACTGATTTCCGTTCACCGAAAACACCTCCACACAAAGAGAGAGAGTCCCACTGAGATCACGAGGGGCGGATTGACCATTGATCATGTCCCTCTTATTAAAAAATACCACAAAAACAACGGACTCCATTGGGAGGAGTTCACCTCACAGACGTCCCCGTTCAACCGCAGATCCTTCTCCTTGCTCACCCTCTGCTCCATCCGTGGATAAAGAGATTAATGTAAGATGAATCCAGTTATCTGTGCAGCTCTGTTCCCCAGCTCATCTCACACAGCCACCATGATTTCATTCTAATCTTAGACCTTTAGAAATGCCCTTTTTTCCCCGGATTGTGTGTTTGTTTCCAATGTATTTATCTCAGGTTCACTTGTATTTATTCTTAATGTATGAAAGGCTGTGGCTCCTTGCTGTTCTTGTGAATGGCAGTCATTCCGATTCATTATCTTGAGTGCGGCAGCCCGCCATATTCCAATTGGTCCTGCCACAGTTTTATAATGACTCATAAAAGGTTTGACTCTTCCGATGTTAACAAAGGAGATCTCATGCTGTGGCACTATTGCACGCTCGCGCTATGGTCCATAACGTTTTTACCGTCCATCCAGCTGCAGCATGCGACGCAGTTCTCTCTCTCACACGAGAACTTATCTTTCACTCTTCAGTGTGTTTACACTTCATTTGTATTCTGTTGTGTGTGAGAGTGACCTTGGTGCACGTGCACCCTGTTACATCCAGAGACTGAATAGAACTCTGTGGGAAACGATGAAGGACTTACCTCAGCATGGCATTCTTGCCGTCACTGCGTGTGCAGCGCACTTGTCGTGTCTGGTATCCCACCTCCAGCTCCCAAGACATGTGGTATTTGTTGAGTGAATGAGTGTGGTGATGGTGGTGGTGGTTGTGGTGGTGGTGTGAGTGGTGGTGAGGGGTCAGTGTGTGCAGCGTGACTGTGTTGTTCTCATTGGAGCTGGTGCTGAAATCCACTGTGGTCCTTCCACTTAACAGGGCGTCCTTGTGATGGGGTAGCCTGCACTCGCTCCAGGCCCCTACTCTAAGTGTGTACTGGTACTCGCCCTCCCCGGCGGGGCAATTAACAGAGCGAGTGCAAGTCCTGGTCTCGGTCAGGTTGGGGCAGTGTGCCCCTCCATACATGGGTGTGGCCAGGACGTGTCGAGTCCGATGCTGCAGGCCGGCACCGCACGTTCTGCTGCAACCTGACCAGGAGGTGAAGTCTGACACCACACAGTCCTGGGGGCAGGGGACCAGGCAAGCCTGCTCCACAGGTGGCTTCTGGGAAAAGAATTCACATATCCTCAAGGTGACCGTGGTGCGGTTCGAAGTGCGTACACAGTGGACCTGGCGTCTCTGGATGCCGTGCTGCGCTGTGACGCATTCGGCTGTCCTCAGCTTGAGCTCATTGGAAAAGAAAGGGACGAGGAGACAGCCCCCCCAGTCGGACAGCTCCCACTCAAACAGGTCCTGGTGCCAGTCGCAGACCTTGAAGCACTGCCGCTGGCTCTCTGGCTTGACTGTGTGCTGACAGTGGGAGTGGTGGGTCGTCCAGCCCTCCGTGTGGACGCACCATATTGTCCTGGTTTGAATCCCACCAGAGCCACACTCCTCCCCGATGCACTGACCCCACTGACCTGCGAACAGGAGAAGACACAGGGAGAGGGCACACTCATTAAGAACAGGAGCTTTAATAAGGAGAAGAAAAAAAAGATCATTTAAATCGCATCTTTCTGGCAGTTTGCAATCAACCACAATTCAAGGCCATTCATTTAACCTTCATGATTGCTTTATTCATGAACTGTGGAGAAAAGGAACGAAGAAGCATAAAGTAATAAAACCACTGGCAGACAAAATACAAGGTTATTTTCCGTGGTCGGAGAACACTGGATTCACTGCTTGATCTCAAACTGATGGATATCTCAGGCTATGAACACCAGCACATGGCTCTGATATTCAATTCTTTGAATCCATCTTAATTTAATCTGGATAGTTGTATCTCAGAGATGCAGAGATGTGACATGCAAGGTTTTTATGAACATTTTAAACAAAGCATAGGTTTTCATTTAGAATAACCAGAACAAACACAAGACATGACCTCTTCCCAACAGAACACTGTGTATGTGAGTTTCTTTAATGTGCCGTCAACAGTGCGGAGGCGGATCCAGGATAATTATAAATCAGGGGCCATGGAGGGGCCACTATCTACACAGAGGGGCTAATTATAGGACCAACATCCATGATTCAATAAGATGCACATTTAGGTTAAATCCTTGTTTACCACCCTGGGTGCGTGTAATGATTTAGGAAAACAATCCTAGTCTTCCACACAATTTCAGTAGGAATCTAAATTTCTGTTTAGGAGAAGGGACTTGTAATAATAACTTCAAGCCTCCCTTAATCGAGTAATTTGCAGTGTACAGGGCAATAAGCTAAAAACAGAACAACACATTTGTTTTTGCATGTTGATGGTTTTAGGAACTAGTAACAACATTAAAGCTTAAAAAGGTGAACTAAAGAACACATGCTTCCTTTCTGTTCATATCTCACAGGGACGGATCTCTGTCAGGTTAACAGACCGAAGTCATGGTCTCAACGGCTGCTTCGATAAAAGAAAACACATTTTCTCATCAATAAATTGTTAAGTGTCGTAAAATATAACTAAGTTCTGTTCCAGTAACATTTAACACAACAGATAGAGATATAAAGAAGTCAAACTGTATAACCCTTATGTTCAATCACGTTAACGTTTGAAGTTCCAGACCACGCTCAGTTTAACAGAAGTGAAACTAAGCAGCCAAGTTCAGCTTTAACGGAAAAATGTGAGAAAATTCTGTTTTCATTCCCCATGAAAACACTCGCTTCAATTCAAACTCCTGATCAGTAGCGTTATGAAAGAGAGAGCAAACTTCAATTTCAAGTATTCAGTATTATACCTGGTTTTCTATCTGCAGCACTACACAGAATCGCACTTGGGACTTTTGACTGACAAGAGCAGAGCAGCCATCAGTAATTTCCTACTTTCCACCAATAGTGAAAAGTAAAAGTAGACTGTGGGCAGAGAGGCAGCAAAAGTGCTGATACCTTCTTTTCCCCAAACTGTGAAAAGCTGCTTCAAAATGTAGCTTGAAATCTGCCACTTCCACAAATTCAAGCTGACCACAGCCTCTTTGTCTGTCAAGATGGGAACGGCAAAGTTTTCACAGATTTGGTGCTTTATAAAAAAAAAGCTACATTTTGGTTTTAACTTTAGATATTTGAGTTAAGGATGGATATTTTTAAAATCTAAACAGCGTCAACATCATAGATTTCAGCTCCCTAAAGATCCATCAATTATTATCTGGGAAATAATTTTGCCATGTTGAAAGAAGGAGACAAAAAAACTGTTTAATCCTTCCTCCAAATTATGGCTGTATCCACTGAGTAGTCGTTTCATCCAAACTAAAAAACGTAGATGAAATAAATGAGCTCCTTGGCGGAGGTAATACCTGAATCCTTCTATCCCAACACTGACAACATGAATAAACTGCATCTCCTCCCGAATTCTGTTTCCAATATGCTCAGGTCTCGGGCCTCGGGAATGAGTACAAAGTAAAACCTCTCAGAGAACTGGTTGTCATGCACAGGCGACATCCCGCTGCACGACATCTTTGATTGCTGTAATTCTTTTATGAAGTGGGTTTCTCTCACTGATTAAGCATGAAGCGCCCGTTGAATAATAACGCTCCCTTTGCTTTGCACTCGCATCAGACTCCAGGTCTGGTTTCCGGATTTTGATGTTGTCTTATATATTAATTTAGTACTTTAGTGTTTTTTCCCATCCAAATTGTAAAAATAAGTGAAAAAGCTAAATCATTTTGCCGATATGATGAGGTTATCTCCGTCAGTCACGTTTGCTTATCCTCCAGCTACTCTGCCACATGCTATGAAAAGGATAATTTGATTCATTTTCTTCTAATTGGAATCAAATTGATGTAATAATGAGATTCTACTGCTTCCCAAATTGCTTTCGAATGACAGCTCGCTGAAAGTGTTTTATGTCTTTTCGTGCCAGAGGAGTCGGTTGTTAACCCTTTGCTCCCCGGCCGATCGCAGACACAGTGACACTTTGAAGCAGCTTTCTGCTTAAGGGCGCATATTTCAAACTGCTGAATTGTTTCATAGCTCATCGGAGCAAATCATTGGGTTTATTCGTCTTGGCTTTGCGGCGTTAATGGGGACCTCCAGTGTAACTAACGTCATTATCATTCATTAATGTGATCTTTACTGTCTCGTGCACGTACTTTGTTCTCACGCGAGGTACGATGCCGCAAACTTAAAATGGGATTCTGATGATAAAGCTCAAAGGGGAGGATTTTATATATATTATTAATTTCATCTACAGATATTTTTATCGGAAAAAAGATCAATCAATTTTATCAATGGGGTTGGACCACCGGGGAACATGACCATCTTTGTCTGACACAGCACGAGACACACCTGGGTTGTTTCAGCAGACGTGTGTAGTGTGAAGTGCAAATGAATGAATAATCTCACACTCACCAGAGTGTGTGATATATGTTAAGCACTTTTTTTTTCTTTATGGCTGAATAGGGCTATATGAATTAAGTTTATGCATACAATTATAGTAAGTGGTAGTGGTAGCGGTAGTAGTATTGTTGTCATCCTGCAGGAACAGACCTGGACAGGCCGCTCTATAATCTGACTACCTTTCATTTATTACATGCAGAGTGTGAATGCATGGCACATAGAAAACCAGCTATTGCAGTTCAATCAGTCTTTTGCAATATTTGCAGTACATCACTCGCTTGCAGGGTGACATTTTGCTGCTGTTTGTGGTGTTCAGCCCAGTGATGAAGGTGGTGCGACCCACTGTGGTTCTGTACGGCCGCCATCCTCCCTCCCAAGTTATGGTGGGTTTGATCCTGCAGCTGACTGAGGTAACACTGAGGCATCCAGCAGGAGACTGCTACTCGTTAGCTTTACATGAATAACAAAGTTCAAAAAATGAAACACACACACACACACACACACACACACCAACACAGTCTGAAAAGCTCACAGAAAAGAGGTAAAAAATCCTGAAAAATTCAAAAGCTTCAAATAGTTGTGCATAAAGCAGAAGCCGCTCTGCAAATGACAGCTAGAGAGAGAGAGAGAGAGAGAGAGAGAGAGAGAGAGAGAGAGAGAGAGAGAGAGAGAGAGAGAGAGAGAGCACGGAGCAGCAGAGCGGCTTCAGCACAGACACCAGTCAAACTTTAAAACACTAAAGAATTAAACAGAAAACAACGGGAAGGTAGTCCCAGTTTATTCAGCAGGGGAATGTTGTTTGGCTTTGAGTTGTCTGGTCTGGTTCCATCTGAAATTCTAATACGTTAATTAAAGCACCCAAAGTCTGTGTCATTAACTCTACGGAATTTAATTACAGAGAAATCCAACTAAGGGAGAGGAGCCACTGAAATTCAAATATGTCTGGTTCTGTATTTACTCCTGTACTGTCCGGTTCAAATTGCAATCTCGCATTCTCCATATTTTCCACCTCGTAGCTACAGAGACAGTGGAAACAGAATTGCAATTTAAAAGGATGCCAGTTGAAGACCAGTAAAAAAAGCAGCTACCGTGCTTATTACTGTCAGTTTTTCATTGTTGACTCGTGGAGGTTTGTTGACTAAGTTATAGTGAGTATATAAATGTGTTGCATCTCTACCTCCTCCCACTATTCAGAAATGAAGCTGATATAGGAGTATGGTGCTGTGTGTACAGACGTCTCGCAGATACATGCCCTCAGCCAATGGTGAGTCAGTCTCAGCTGTCATCTGTGACCTTTCACCAAGTAATCAAAACCAAACCTGCTAGAAAACACACAACCAGTGGGATGAGAGCTAACAAAAAGGAAAGAAAGCATCTTTAATTTGTATTTGACACGTATTTTGAATTCAATAAGGGCTAACCAAGATGGCTACTGCTGCAGGTAAAATGCTCAGAAATGTGATTATGAAATCTTTGCAAAAAAGTGGAACTTGATATAAGAGGAAGTGAAAGCAATGTATTAACGTGGTCAAATCAAAGACATCTGAAGGCAAAACATTCCTCAATAAAAGGCTGTCTATAAATGAAGGCTGGATTTTAAGCTACATTCAAAGTAGCTGAATTAATAATGAGGCAACAAATAAAAACATATTGGGAAGGAGGCACATGCCAAATATGGAGCAGTGGTGTGTGGGCATGAAACACTTAGACCAAAGTGCAGCATCACCAGAGAGTGTGTGTGTTCAACAGCAAAACTGTTGACATTCTCACTGCAGCACGGGTCACCAGCTACCCTGCAGACACTCATTCATTATTCTGTACTTCAGATTTAGGCTGATGCACCTGGTATTAAACCGAGCTACGAGGTCTGCACTTCAATTTGAACTCCGGCCTGAAGTGAACCGCCCGGGGTATCTGCTGAAGACATCACAGGACACCTGACGCGCCGTAAACAGGAGAGACGTGGTGTCTGTCAGGAGGAGAGAGGCGGATTTCAAAACACCCCGCTCACATCGCGAAGCCGCGAGAGCATCCAGGGAAAAAACACGTATTAATTAGACAGATTAGACGCTGGATTGACAGTCAAATTCAATTTCCAAAAGTGCAGTCATGCCCCCACTTCCACTGTTACCGTGTGGTGCTGCGCTCAAAGAGACTTCCTCAATTCAATCAAAGCTGAAAAGACCAAACACGTCTTATATGGGTTACACACCCTAAAATAGACATGAAAGCCTCCTCGCGAAAATAAGATGTGAAAAATAAAGCCCAAAGACTTGCAACGCTTCCTGCTCCCTCAGCCCAGTGCACCGCCCCTGTGGTCACCGGTGGTACTCTTTCATGCAGCCGCTGTTTCTGTTTTTTTTTTTTTTTCAACGGTGCTGTTTTCAAACCGGGCCTGGATATGTGCGCGTGATTTATGGAGGTGTGATTGGGAGTGATTCTGCTGCCAGGGGAGCCAGCAAACACAAGCACTAGTTCATCTCCTAAGCTCTGAATAATCACTCTCTCGATCCGTCAGCATTAGCATCTGTCAGGCCCTCAGGAGGAACCAGTCGCCCACAGCTCCTTCGTTCCTGTCGCGCTCACTCGCATTGCTCACAGCTACAGGGGACTCCGCTTCCTGTGGGGCCCCAGCTTTATTTACTATTCCAGTTACATCCTTTTTTAGGAAAAGAGCAGAATTGCCAAAAAAAAAAAGGCTGTGCATACTAATCTACAATGTAGGAAATAAGAAAACACAAATTAAACCCAGCCGGTGTTGCGTGACTAAACACGTCTTTCTCTTGTTCGGCACTGTTCAACAGTTGGATAAGTTAGACAAATGATAGCGAAGCAACAACAACAAGTGGCACAACAAAAGCAATCTCCACACAATGCCCCCGAAAACCAGACAGACAGAGACAAAGGGGAGGTAAACAGCAAAGCAGTAAAGTGTCTCCTAAACAGCAGCGAGCAACTCTCTGTCACAAAAACACAAAAGAAAAAAACAACCTAGAGAAATCTCACTCACCAGTGTTAAGTCTTCTCCTTCGGTTGGGCCTTTAATTATTTTTTGTAAAAGAATCACTGAGGGTGTCTGGGTGCTGAATGCTCCAATGTGTTCATGTGAGACGTTTACAATGCCACATGAAATGTTGTTGCTGTTTCCTGAATGAAACACTACTGTCTGTGGTGTTGATGTAATGTATTGATTGTGTATCTACCAAATCCAGTACGTCAGCCTGTCTGTCTTTGTGTGGAGAGCATATCTCAAGACTATAACATCTTCACACTTGGCCTGTGTATCTTAATGGTCTGAGGAAGTGCAGTGTGGAATTTAGTATGATTTACAGATTAGATTCTTTCAATGTTAATATAAATTTAATAAACATGTGACTAGCGCTCTGGAGCAGTGATTGGGTGACGGGACGTTTACCATCAGTCTGTGGACTGAGTTGAACACATCTTCTTCTACGTCCTATTGGATAAAGTGGTCACTGACTGGTGAGCATGGCAATAATATCTGGAACGCCAATTATTTAAATAATTAGCAATTTTTCTACAAAGTAAAAAGACAATATTTGTTTTGTTTCTGCAATGGACCAATTAGAATTAGAGCTTTTGTTTTGAAAAGTTGTGGTTTTGGGTCTTAAGATTGTGTCGCTTGCTTCACAGACCTTTGAAATAGCCGATATGCAATGTAAACCTTATTTTTTCTTATAAGACTAGTTTTCTAACTCTGCACTATAAACTTTTTATAAAAGGTTCTTCAGCACACAAACAATAAAAAGGGACAGAATATTGTAGAGCTGCGACTATTGAAGTAACTCCAGAGCATTAAACAACAGCCCATTCCAAACAGGCAGGTACAACAAAAATAACCTAATTTATGGAAAGGTTTTCTGTTCAACATTAAATACTGTAAGTAATAATAATAACAATAATAATGCAATTCATTTACGGGCGCCTTGCAAGACACTAAACAAACAACAATAGGCAAATAGAATAACGGTAAAAAAAAAGACTTCATACAGGGCATGGTCAAACAAAATAAGTAATTCTAAAAAGGTGGGTTTTGAGGCGAGTTTTGAGAAAGTCAATGTCCCCGGCTGCACAGCTGAAGGCTGAAGACCCCATCGAGGGAACAGGGGGAGGAGGAGAAGTGAGGAGGGTGGAGGAGAAAGATGGGAGAGTACAGGAAGGTGGGGAGGTGTGAAGGAGGTCAGAGCGGTACAGAGGTGTTATGCAGAGCCTTGAAGTTATAGGAAGGAGAATCTTGCCCTCAATGCAGTGTTTGACGGTGAGCCAGTGTCGTTGTTGGTAGAAGTAGAACAAAGCAACAGCCCCACACTTTCAATCACATGTTTATCGACACAAGACTGAAGTTGCACACGAAGAGCGCATCGTGTTTTCCTCCCAGGCATCCGCTGAGCTCACCCACCATCCATCTTCAACTTCTCTCCCCGAGTTTAGTTTGACTGTTTGGATACATGCATCCTTTGTCAAAACACTTTTTAATTAAATGATACCTATGCCACCGAGCCTCATTATGCATGGAGCTGTCCCCCATGCCACATTTCCATCAGCGGTAATTTATGAGCGGCGCGGTGCATCCTCAATTACAACATTCATATATGCAGAAATTCATCAGATTATCATCAGGCAGTCAATCCATCCTAGGAAGTGCTGAATCAGCTCGTTTTCAACCAGCATCGCCGCCAGGTTGGAGGGAAATGTGTGAAAAGTGAGCCGGCGAAGTTAAAAAATCATCGCCGAGGGGAAAACTGACAAGAAAAATAAGTGACAGAGAAAAAAAACACTCATCACCCGCAGGTAAAAATAAGGTTTGTTTAATGATAAAAAGGATGAGCAGCCACTCTGAGTATTTTGACCTTCCTGCTTGAATATAAATCAGGCATTTCCATAAATTCTCAATGACTGAATGCATTAGAGCATTTGTGTTCTGGCTTAGGATACTTAGTTAAGCTTCTATTATTGTGAGGCAAAGCATCAAATGCAGCTTCAATATTCCACACTAATGAATTACTTACTATTGGGGCTGCAAAACTCTACACACAGCCCCAGAGGGCTTTTGTTACGATTTAGCATTCAGCCCTCCAGCGCCAGTGCCAGACCCACTTCAATGTCTAATCACTAACCGAACGGCCGGCAGTATAAACAAGACAGGACTAACACATGCTGTACCCATTGAGTAATGCTATCCCCATTTGGGCCAATCAGTAACAAACCGAATAAGAAGTAATGCACATCGCTCCTCAGCTAAAGAATATCCTTTTAAAATGCCAAGATGCGGCGATGGGACTGGTTTCCTCACGTTAATGGAAATCCGGTAAGTGGAGTTATTATTCGTGGAAAAACCAAGAGGCAGATAAACACACAGAGTGGAACTGATCCGGAGACTCGAGCCTGACTCCTCTGGGTGCGACGATTCAGAATATGCTTTCTCACACTCTGTGTGAACCAAAAAATGCAGGAGCGACAAGGTCCTCTGATTTATCTCAGATCAATACTACAGTAACTCACGAAGAGGATCATTTTAATACCAGCATGAGGACGTCTAAATGAACGATCAGTCAACCGTAGTCAGTACAAGCATAATTCCTCCAGAGTTATCACAGTGTGGGGGTGAGGACAGCATTTAAACAGCACCGCAGTCAGACAGAAAAGTAAGTGGGCCGACCCGAAAGAACAGGTTCTGCTCTGATGTATCAGCCTTCTGTTCTCTGGAAGCGTTTTCCACTTCAGCCAGTGCAGAACAGAGAACACAATACTGGTGCATTATCCATAAACGTTACCCAATCTATGTTTATATGCAAGTTGCACTCATGGAAACTATAGCAGAGAATTGTTTCCAATTTAAACCTCATATTAATGAAGTTGTGTGGCAGTTGAAGCACCTGAATGCATCACACATCTACCAGCCCAATGCACAGAGAACTGCTTGCATGTGCCTAGAATGTGGAGCCGTTGCTCCTGGGAAGCTTCACACATCTTTTAATTAACTCATATAGTACCTGCAGCCTGGCAGGGGAAAGGGACTAATGCACTACATCAATTTTCAACAGCTGCAGATAGGGTCTTCAGAGGACCTGGTCTATGAAGCCCACGTTGGCTGCATCCCTCGTCGACGTCCTCGACCCCGAACTGAGACACAGCTTACATCCCATAATAAGCTTCTATCCAGAGACATTATTGCTGCAGCTATGTTCAGATTTTGTATGGAAAGGGAAATACACATTATTTAATGAAGGGGAAGTTTTGCTCACTGGCAGCTAGAGAAGTCTCGAATATCAATGACTACCTATGTACTGATTATGTGTTATTACCAGCTGCTCTATCCTGGGAGGTGTTTGTGTGTGTG
Organism: Platichthys flesus; assembly: GCF_949316205.1. Lineage (NCBI taxonomy): Eukaryota > Metazoa > Chordata > Actinopteri > Pleuronectiformes > Pleuronectidae > Platichthys > Platichthys flesus. Next base: position 7,237,296 of record NC_084957.1, read on the forward strand.
TGTGTGTTTGTGTGCGTGCATGTCCTCATGGCAAAATGTGGTCCTGGAGACTGCATGTTCTTGTCTCTCTGTCCGGCCCTCTGTCTGTCTGTCTGTGCCTGTCTGTGTGTGTCTATCTATCTGTGTGATTATTTTACTGTCACAACTTTGAAAGACAAAGTTACAAAACATTTCATTTAGTTATTTTTCGGTCACGTTTTATTCTTCTTGGATCATTTCTTGGTCACGTTGGTCTCTGTGTATCTAACCTGCCCACAGCTCTGCACTGTCAGGGAGTTTCTAATGAATGGTGTTGAAAACACAGGGGCCTTTCTGTTAGGTCAAGAAAACAAACAAGCAAAGCTTGGTGGATAAATAATTTAAAACATGACATGAACATCATTTGCTACAACATGTCCTGGGCTTCCATTCCTTCATGATAAAGATTCTGGCGTCTGAGTTGGAGCAGGAACATTTGTCTTGTTTTGCAGATATTCCCGTTGCTTCTGTTGGATTTGATCAAACTTTACTTTAAAATCACCTCCTTATACTTAACTTCTCGAATCGGTGGATTCGAAAACACAGAAAAGTTAAACTGGAAATGTCTAACATCTTGAATTGCTTCACAGAAAGACTTTGTTGCAAATCAATGAACTTAATAGATTAAATGTTCTCATGAAGAACATGTAATTGTACTTCATTATTTGTAATGGCGTGTCAGCACAACAAGGCAGGGCCTGACTTCTCTATGTAATGAATCCCATTCCAGTGACATTTCTGCTTTTCTTCATTGTGACTGGGACATGTCTGCTGCCTCTTCTGAAAATATGCTCATGCTCAAACTAGATTGGACCTCTTCTCCAACTTAAGTCAATGTTGGTCTGTTTTATAAACGAGCCTCAGGAGACCTGGCAGTAGATCTACAAAGCATGCTTTGCATTTCCTTTCAAATCTTATTCAAACTCTCATATTCCTCATTGACTTAAGGCCAGGAAACCCCATTGGGGGAGAATCAATGAGTTTATAAATGCCATTGTACCATAGTCAGTATCACTTTAAGACATGAAGACGACAGCGGGGGCCATCCAGAGGTGTGCTCTACCTCTGCGGTGATCAGAATCTTTTTCCGTGTAATTGCTTGTCTCATGTGGTCTCCTCAAGTCTCTGCACCAGCCTGTGTAGAGGTGACAAGTAATTGGATAGGATGTCATTCATTCTTCTGTCTCACTATCTTCCGCTGACCTGGGATTTCTCTCCCTGGAAAGCACAGGTGCAGAACTAATGGTCATATATCTACAGGCAGCAACCTGAGGAGAGACTCCGGTGTTTTGATAATGCAGGTGACGAGGGCCGTGGCAGGAAAGAGATAAAGTGACAATCCTGTCTCTGAAAAAGTCTGAATGATATATCTGCTTATTCTCTTAGGAATCAATGGGGACAGCTGTGATGGCTTTCCACTCTGCCAAATGTGTGTCAATTAAGGGTTTATTTACTGAAAACCAGCCACACGATAAATACAGAATGAATCATTTTCTTTTCTACAACAAATCACACTCTGACATGATCACTTGGCGTTGGCTCAAATGTTTTGAATTTAATTACAATTATATGATAATGCAGGTGAGTAACTTGAAAGGAAACTAGAATCATTGTTCCGTGGTTGTATGACTATATGCCAACCAGTGCTGTTTAAGACCAGAGACAATTTTTCCAGAATAATATGAGGTCACTGTGACGGTTCAGATCAGTTAATCTTTGAGTACTGGTATAAATTGTAAGAGATTCCATGAAGGCAAACTTGAGATATCATGTTCAAAAGTCCCAAAACATGTTTAACAAGGACACCATGACCTTGACCTTTGACCCTCCAAATCGAATCAGTTAATCTGTGAGTCTAAGAGAATATTTGTGCCAAACCTTGAGATTCTACAGAGGCGTTCCTAATAAAAACACATTCAAGAAGCCAAAAAGGGAACCTCAGAGGAACCTTGGCCTTTGACCTTTTAATTCTAATCAGGTCATCTTTGACTCCAAGTGAATGTTTGTAGAAGATGTAAGGAACGGTTGTTCCTAAAATACCATGTTCACAAGAACATGAGGTCACACTGACCTTGACCCCAAAATCTATTCAGCTCAACCTTGAGTGAACATTCCTACCAAATCTGAAGAATGTCCTTCAAAATCTTCAGTTGTTTTGGCAAGACTGTCTTGAGATGTGTCGTCATAAGAGTGGGACTGACTGACAACCTGCAACAAATCGCCTCGAGCCACTTGCTGTCGCTGGCATGGAGGTACTATTGGCTGTGTTTGGAGTAACTGCATGAACAATGGAGAATAACTCTTCATGTGTTTGTGAGGAGCCTTGACAATGTTGCCGTCATCGCCGAACATCTGTTGAAAGTTCATTTGAGCGCTGAGTACTCATGCACCCCAGAGGTTTTTCCCAAGCTTCTATCAGAATGAGCAGCAAATCCTGAAGTGCTGCTCTGTTTCTTCTCAAGTGCGAGGTGAAGCCACTTCATACTGGCAGGCAGGTTCCATCTACTGGAACAATGTTCACTAGAAACAGCAAGCTGCTAGGGCTGCACAATATTAAGGAAACATGCAATAACATTGTTGCGATGATGATATGAGTTGCGATAAATAAACAAAAGCTCAAGTATTCAATGTTTAAGTCCTCTTGCTTTGGGGTCGCTGCTAAAATAGACAGTTTACAGTGAGTAGCCTAAGCAGATGCTGAAAAAACTAGAATGCATTATATCCATTCCAGCAACATGGTTTTATTGGAAACATCCCACCAGGCTACAGCCACAGGGATCACAGACGGCACCACAGGCCCAGGGACAGGGTGCACAGTCGGCCACAACACCACTAGGACCAGGGCAAACACCCAGGGAGCCATGCACAGATCCACCAAGGCTGCTTACAGTGATCATATGAGGTCTTTTCATACATGATATTTGTATGTATTTCATGCAGCCCCTCTATTTCCAGCCTCTCTACAGTGTTCACTGGTCCCCTATGACACCTGCCGGTGAGATAATGATAATTAATTAATAGTGACAGTTACTTCCTTCAGTCACTTCATGAAAAAGTAACATCACTAGACTTTTGACTAATTAATGCAGAAACATACTGTAGCTGTATAATCGTAATGTTGCTGACAGAGTGGCAGAAGACAAACTCCATCATTGTACCTATTACCATAATGATGAAGTAAGTAGTAGTACAATGAAAAAACAAGTGACATGTTTTGATAGGCCTATTTATTTGAGCCTGGGCAGGCAATCAAATCAAGCACTAGGTGAGTAATGGTGTGTTGGCAGTGTGAACTGTTTGTCAGACAACAACAGGTGCTTCAGAAAATTAGAATTACTATTATTTAATGTGGAGAAATACTGCCTTTCAAATGAGGTTGTGTTTACAGTGGAGGTCGATATGAACAACTCTCCTTCTTTGGGCCATTGACCAGTTAGGCGACAGCTGCATTTGTTAGCGTGAGCCTGATTGGTTAATGTTATTAAGATTAAGATTAAGATGCATTTATTTGTCCCAAACTCATGCACAGACATGCACAGGCACACTCATGCAGGTAGGGAAATTAAACTTCTGCTTTTGACCCATCTGGTGCAGGACTCACAGAGCAGTGAGCAACCATGTACGGCGCTCGGGGAGCAGATGTTGGGGGAGTAAGGTGCCTTGCTCAGGGGCACTAGACAGGGTAGGGAGACTCTTGGATTTTTGGACAGATCGATCCAGGTGCGTCTTTTGTTGTGTCTCTGTGGAGTTGAACCAGAGACCTTCTCTGCCCATAGCCCAAGTTTCTGCCACTAGACCACCGCCTCTCCAATGGAAAATAAGAAAACGTTATCAGTCAAAGCTGCAATATTCAATATTTTTTATAATAAATAAGTTGTAAACATTGTTGCCGGTTCCAGTCCTGGTTTTGCAGGTTATCAACTTATTTAAGGGAAGATCTGCAGACACGTTAAAGGGATAGTTCACCAAAAAACTGAAAATTCACTCATGATCTACTCACCACTATGCTGATGGGTGGTGGGTGGTGGGTGAGGTGATTTTTGGGGGGTGAACTATATCTCTTTAAGAAGTAACCAGGTACAACTCAGGAGGACAGTCTGCTGAGTAAGACACATTGCTTGAGAAAATGCCCCCCCCCCCCCCCCCCATATTAGAAACTGCCGAAGATGACAGTACTTTCTTCTTTCTGTTTAAATTAAATGTCAGCTAGGAAAGCTTTTTGAGGATTTCATACTTTCTGTAATAACAAAAAAGAGATTTGCCAAAGATATTTCTGCACAGTATGATTCTAAAAAAAAGATGGAACAGAATAAGAAGTAGTAGTAAAAGTCATAGTACTTCAGCACTGACACTCCAAACATGAGAAACATCTGACTGACTATTGCTGAGAATGACATGTTATAGGTTTTGTTATGTTCCAGATTCATGTCATGATACAGACTCAAATTAGAGCAGTTCCTTTATTATAATGAACCAAAGCATGGTCCTGTAACTAAGCTAAGGAGACCCGGTGCCAAGAGGGATTCTCTGACAGAAGAAGTGATTACCCAAGTCAGGTAGCCCGCAGAGTATAACCTGCAGGGGCTAAATACTTCACATACCCTCCATCTGTCATCTCTGTTCCCTTGGTCCCTCCATTAATAATCAGAGGGTCCCTCATTTTCTGGTCATCGGTGGGAGGTCAGATAAATAATGACTGGACCTATCACTTCTCATCCACACACCAACAAAAGCTCGGCACTCAGCTACAATAATCTTTCGCTTTATTATATATTTCTTTTTTGTTCTGCGTTGTCGAAATAATACAGCTCGCTTTCAAATGTGAAATTGAAAAATTGCTCAATACACTCAGTAAGCCGTCTGAACATTGATACCCACACAGTCACCTCAGCCAAAATACACAACACAGTCCCTGGCCCGTCTTTATCAGGGATCAAAACAAAGCCGTCAGACACTGTGCAGCCAAGGTAGCTGTTATCACTGAGTCCATTAGAGATGTGCAGAAACCTCAAATCCCATTCCTCTGGGAGACTTATTGGAAAGGACAGAAAACTAATAGATAGTTGCAGAGTTCTGATAGTTGGTAGATGTACCGTCCCTCATCTGGGTAAGATAAAACGAAGGACAATCCGCCTCTGGCGTGTAAATAAGCCAAAGCTGAGTGAAAGCTAAGGGAGAATCGTTTGAACAGTTTACGTGGATTGTTTATTTTTGGCTGGTTTGTTGTTTACTGCAATCACTGGGTCCAACAGTCCTGCATACAGTTTCTGTTTTATAAAGATACAAGTTGAGATATTCAAACTTGAAATGGCTTTGAAGTAATTACATGGACGGCAATTAGTGAATTAGTTTTACACTATACTGTATATACAGATGATAACCTGCTGGGTGGTTAATAATTGGTTGGGTTGGATCACTGACACTTGTGTTCCTCTGGGGATGAGTTGTGGTAACTTTGGTAATTTGGGTTTCCGAACTAATACCTACAAATTGTATGAGATCTCCCCCCCCCCCCCCCCCCCCAACCCAAATACTCTCCATCAGATCACCGGCAAACTAGAGTCATCGATCTACAGCACCCTGACAATGTCACTTGTAGTTAACAGCTCCGCATTTGTTACATCAACACACTCTCAGCTGGATGAAACAACCCAGGGTTGAATGAGACAGTTGATAACCAGCATTGTGAGGTCATAATAAAAAGACATGCATGTGTTGAACTAGCATTGGAGCACAGGCCTGTGGGACTGACTCCTCGAGGAGCTCATATCATATTCATCTGCATTCACAGGCTTCCCAGGGAAAGTAGCATATCCACTGTGCAGGAGCAGCAGAGAGCCTCTTACAGCAGCTTTAAGGACTGGGGCTCGGTTGGCAGCACTCTGGGCCCATTTCACAACCAGTGAAGATGTGAAGCTGACTTGGCATGAATCAAACGCACACAGTTACAATCAACCTGTGTGCAGACAGGGTCAAGTGTTCCTGAGCAAACTTGGGACTTGATCACAGAAGAACAGTTAGTCAGCATTTACTATGTAAAATATAATCGAGGCTGAGTTGCTGTATCTAACACTTTCTATTGCGTCCTTGACTGATTTTTTTCAGAGAGCGAGGATTATTCTCCTTTTTTTTCATTTGCAGCACTTTTCATAGAAGAACTGTAGCGAGGAGATGAATGTAACAATGAGAAGCAACGACTTCACCACCTGTTGAATGTGATCCTGAATACACACAAATAAGAAAGTCTGTTATATAAGCGTGGCCACACATCAGGCTGAGACCTGGGTGTGATGCATAGATTCCAAATTACATTAAACCAGGTGCAGTCCACCCTGAGCAGCTGTGAGGCTCACGTCTCATGGCAGAAACTGAGACAAGGCGTTCACAGCTCTGTGTGTGAATTCAATATTCACTGCCATACACTGCATTACCAGATTACTGGCTTCACCTCTGAGTTGTAGCATAGTTGAGTAATTGTTTTGTGTAGTTGTGTATTTGTGTGTTTTTTGACTTTTAAAAATGGCTATAGTCCATATATAGTATAAATGAGTGGTGACATCCCTCTTCTTGTGACCTGGCACATCCAGCAGCATGGTGTTCTTTTGTTAGAACACTCTATGGACTCATCTTGGTCTAACGCACATCCTAAGGTATCTGATCTCTGCCTCTCATACAGAAATCCATCCACAGTCATGGTGTGAAACGTTCACTCATCATCTGACTGACACAGCACATGTTTAAGGACCTGAAAGGAGAGGACGGTGTTGCTGAGACGCTTGCTTGCACAGTTCCGCACTCTAGCTGCTCTCTGCATATGAGGAAAACACTTAAGAGAATACTGTATTATAGTACACAACGACTGCAGCACAAAAGAAAAGAATAAGACCCTTTCTTCTCTCCGTGGATATCTAAAAGACAACAGAGAACTCTGTACGCACTGTATTCCAAACAATACCCGTCTGAAGTCTAAGCCAGGCACAAAGAAAAAGAATCATTACAATATAAGGGACTACTTTGTACTCAGTGCTCTTTTAATAACATGTATTATTTATACTATATTTATTATTCATTAATCGGCAAAGCAGTAGAGCAACGTTGAGGACTCTCACCTCCCACCAAGAAGGCTGTGGGTTCTAACCCGATGGCTGGCTGGGGTGTGAAGTTGGCCGTTTTCTGCCAGTACTCCAGCTTCCTCCCAAAGTCCATTAGCGGCAAGGCAAAGGTTAACTGGAGACTCTAAATTGCCCATAGGCGTAACTACCATTATGTCTCTATATTTCATCAAGGGTTGCTAATCCTTCCTTTCATATCCACCTCATTAAACTGTTTATCTAAGAACAGAAATCCCTGGTTCTAATTTGCTGTAGGTGTTGTTTTGTGGTATTTTCTGCAACTGAAATCAATTGGAAAGAAATCATTCAAATTCTAGCAAGTGTATATGAATAGTCATGGGATATTCATTCAGACAGAGAAGGTTTTCTTTTTAAAACATTGTGTGAATGAAGCCATAGAAATAAACATATGACCAGTTTACAGCCAAGATTATTTTTATTAAGACAGATGATAATTGTGGAAACTTGTTTCCGGTTCCACTGGATACGGAGAGTTAAGGATTTGAGATGCTCCCTCACCAGTTTTCTTCCCAATCGAGCCATAACAATCCACACAGATTCAAATAAAGTGGGATAATGAAAAGTCTTCGATTAAAAATCAGCTTCTGATATTGGGGTAGCACCTGCTATTTCCCAGAGGGGCAACCAAAAAAGAACATGACTTGTCATTTTATTCTCTGATCTTTTCCATTATATAGTACTCAGCTCTTCCATTCCCCAAAGGAGACGCTTGAAGACTACAGCAAAACTATAATAAATCATCGGTTCCTGCAGTTACAGCATTGACTTTCACTGGATCAGGGATTGAAAAGAATTACAAAACAGCACTCAACTCATAACTTCAGTTCTCGAAATGATTTCCATCTCTGTCTCCGACGACAGATCACAGGGTAAATAAGATGCATAGAAGTCTGTGCAAATATAATATCTGGATGAGGAATAATTCAGCAGATACAATCATTAGTTTGGCTTCTCGGTGGCATCGGGAAGTTATATGGTCGTTAAACTCAAAAGTCGTCTTCCTGGTGGGAGCCTGAACATTTGCAGCCGTGTTGAGCACAGACAGACAGCTGCCGTCTTATTCCCTCCGTGGTTGAGGTAAGATCTAACGTCTCTCCACCAATCCTAATTAGAAGCCCCTTCTTTCCTCATGATCAAGTGCTGGGCGTCTCGGGTAGGAAAATGATGCATGGCACAACCACCTTGTATTAATTATGTGCTATTAGTTTCTTTGACAACCTGCAAAACCAAAAGTGCAGCATCCTTCCTTGTATCCCCACTTCCACAGAGCAACCCAAGTTGTTCTCGGAGAATAATGAAAGCGGCTGTTTCAGGAGGATGCGTTTTTACATATTGCTAAAAACACAAGATGTTAGCATTATGGTGGGAAAGACATCTCCAGAGGGATTCGGAGGTACTTTGTTATTTGTACTGCAGCAGCAGCAGGGGAAAACAAGTTCCAAACAAGTACCTTGAAATACAAAAGCCTTGCATTTTTGCTTTGCAATTCACATCAAGTTAGCTGGAGTGAAATAATAACTTTTGCTGCATCAGCAGGAGTTTCACTTCCTCTAACACCTTTGGGCACCTAATGACTAGAATGATCCGAGTACCACCAGGTATCCGTCTGATGGTTCGTTTTATAATTGTGAGAACTGAGCAGAACCATGCGTCACTGTGTGTAAGAGGATCTGCATGATGTAAATGCAATTACAGCCACCCTTAGCTGACTTTCTATTTTTAGCCAGTCGTCAAGGTTTATGAAATTACACTTGAAACATAGTCAGACCTGGTGCTGCTCAGTTAGACCGAGTGCTGTATTGAAAGGTGTAGAAATAGGTTGGATTGTGGGCGATTGTGTTTGGTAATTATTTTCTTGTTTACTATGATTATTTATAATTTGAGGCCTTTCGAAAAAATGCTGGTTCCACGAAATGCGTCTTGTCTGGATGTGTCTCCAGAACACGTCATCTCACTTGGCCTGTGCATTTCTTAAGGGCCCAAGGAAGTGCAGTGTGGAAGGTAGTGCAATTTGAACACCCAATAGGTTCAATATTAATAGAGTTTGACGAAACACGACAACAGCACCAACAACTGAATCAGAAGTAAAGGCTTCTGAGTTTCTGCCTACGCCAGCCCATGAAGCCTCACTTCATTTGGGTTAAGTAGCTTCTTTTGGAGCCAATCCCTGGCTCAGGCCTTCTACTGCGGTCTGAATGCTTGATCCCAGATCAAGGGAAGGCCCCCTAGCAACCCTACAGCAAAACCCACCAGCACCCTTTTCCCATCAATGACTGTTTATCATTACGCCCGTGTTCTCTCCCCTACTTACATCTGACTGAAATTCAACTTTAAGAGAGGCTAATCTAAATCTCTGTGAACTGCACTCCCTCTTGAGCTCCACACACTCAACATTTCTGACTTCAGGCTCATGAAATACAATAATATACTCTTTTTTTTTGTTTTAATCAGATTCTAGAGTTTGAAGGCTGAAGAGATGTAGTCCTGAGGTAAAGTCACTTTTCTGAGATGATCAATGACATAATAATTTGTGCCAACTCCCCTGAAGACTTAAAGATATTCTAAAGACCCGTGTGGTATGCTATAACTGCAACGTGTTGGTATTTTTAGAAATACCTGCTTAAACATAAATACTCTTATTTTGACGATAACTAAAATGGCAATACTGTTACAAATTATACAAAGAGGCCTAATATCTCTCTGTCTGTCTAAGCTTGGTCAGAACCCCTCTGCGTTCCTTTTAGCACACTGGGGGCCCATTTACCTTCATTCTATCACGCAGAGTAGTTACATAGGCTTCCAATGTCTGCTGCATTGAAAACCTCATGAGCCAGGCAAGGATTTCGCAGCCCGTTGTGTGTATAAGTGGTGAAGGAGCATAATGGCTTTGATGTCAAAGACAATCCTTCTGTAAACATGACGAAAGCACCTTTGTTTGATAAAAGTACAGTTGAGCTGTGAGCCCTGTTCTCTTCACAGCCCAATGCATTGGTTTATAACCAACAATCATAAAACAACTGACCTCCCCAGTCCCAGTCAATCACTCTCTGCTCTGTGGTTTGTGCTGATTATGAAATGTTGCGATGGTAACAAGCTGGATGCAAATGGTGAACAAGGAAAACGGTCAATTACCTTAGCATTAGCAACATCGTGAATTATGACAAACCTGATTTTTTTGCATACAAAGCAACCACATTAAAACCAGTACATCGATGTTATTCACTGAACGGACAAACATGGCTGGGAAGAAGCACAGTGTTCTACTTTAACAAAAGTAGAAATATTAAACTAAAACATTCTGCGTTTGTGGTCGCAAGGATGACTCATCATGCTGACTGAAGTGGGTGGTGTCAAAACGGACTGATTAATTGGAGCCGTTTGTTGAAACTGTAGTTTGGCTTATTAAAATCCCTATATTCCAACTCAAAATAGAGTCAGAACATTTCAAAATGTCTCCATGCTGACCATGAAGCTGGTCCTTTCTATCAGCACTACACAAGAACTGGAAGACAAAAGGCACAGCCCTTGTTCTCTGTACAAAAAGAATGCATTGGAAAAGTTCAGCCAGAGCTAATAGGAATCTACAGCAGCTGATGAAATGACCTAAATGTACCAGTCTTAATCTCGTAATCATCTTGTACAGAGGAAGCAATTAGAGTTTAACTGCTGGAGTTTATTTTGCGTGAAAACGATCCTAATACATTTAGATTGCAGTAACAGAGATGTCTTGTTTATTTATGTATTTATTCATTTTTGCCTGATTAGGAAAAAGCCTCTTTCTCAAGAAAAGCTGAATATTGGAAAACTGCAGAGGCCTGACTGTGATTAAGAAGTCACTCCCAAAAATGTATTCAATAGCATTGCTAAACAAAAAAAGAGGATGAAGGCCAAGTATTAGCAGAATTAAATAAATTGGTTTGCCGAGCCCATTGAGTGCCATATAGGTCGATCCAGCTCTACTTTCAAGTGGTGAGATTGAATTAGCTCAACAAACAGCATGTTCCAAAGACATGACTAGATACTGGACAAATTTGAAAACAAACAAGTAGTCGAATGCAAACAAAAGATTGCAATACAAAATCCCCAAACCTCCAGTGTAAGTTACTGTACCAGGCACATCTGAGAATATATGGCCATTAATGTTGCAAGAAGCCAGACTTATTACACTAAAGTAACTTTAGTCGTTAGTTGTCGTTTCAGTTTGGTTCATTTTGCCATTAAAGCCATTTTTCAGACACAATCTCTTAAAGTAGGGTACGGGGAGCGTTTGGGTCTGACACGTTTAAAACAACAGGAAATTGCTGCATGAATCCTGCTGTGGAAATCTGATCTTTTCTTTCACATTTCTATATATGTTTGCTGGGGTCTTCTCCTCCTAAGTGTTTAATACCTCTTTTTCATCCTCTCACCCTGGATGAAAAAGAGGTTGAGAGTTATTAAAAGTCCTGCACAGTGATTCCAAACTCACACAGGTGATTGAATAATTCAGTTTGATCTGACCTCATCTCTTTTCCCTCTTAATCTAGAATTATATAGGCTCCAAAAGTAAGTATTTTTATAAGAAAATAGGATTGGCACAGTTTGTCAGGAAGAGAACTTTTGCAAAAAAAAGTCCACTTCCATACGTCCCAGTTGGTCAATTCAAAATTTCCTGTAAAGTAAATGTCAAACCTCAAAAGTCTCTCCTCTCCTGTATTTCCTGTTTTGAAGAGCCTGTTTCTGCACAGCGGTTGATCAAAGGGCAGAATAAAACAGGCAGTCGTGACAGACACTGCTCCGCAATCATAAAATATATGGAAACGTTTCTCAGGTAAGAATAAAAAATCCATTTGCTTTCACTTCGCCGTCTCTCCGCCGTCTCTCCCCAGTGGGTCAAATACACGGTAAACAGTGGAGGCTATTTTAACAGCTCCCTGTAGACGCTGCTGTTCAAACACAGACAACCCTAGGGACATTTACCTGTTTCTCTTACTGTGGATTGTGCATCAATGAGGAATCCTCCATATTTCCGAGGAGATCTTTTCAGTGAAAACAACCAAAGACCCCAGATATGACATTAATTATCAACAAAAGGATGAAATGACGGTGGAATAGGAATTGCACCCATGAGAAGAAACGGGGGAAATGAAATATAAGTTGGTAACCTATTTACTTTCAGCTCTGTGTGCAGCAGGGGGAATGAGCACTTGTGCCGACAAAGGCACGGCGGCATTCCGGCATGGAGAACAGCTCGTCGGGGAAACTGCACCATGAAGACGATGAAAACAAAACAGTTCTTTTATGAAATATTATTTTGCATTTATTTTTGAGCTCGCCCAGTACTTTCTGCAGCTTCTCCCCTGCACTCCGTCCGACCGACGCCTTCAGGCTTACAGTTTCTCTAAAGCAAAGAGGAGTTCATCTCATTCAAACTATTGTAATTACAACAGCCGTGTCATGTTTTGTTAAAACAGCAAATAGCCTCTCTTCTTTTTATGAAGGGGAATTACAAGCGAGCTTCCTCACCAGAGAGCACTCATGGAGCATATTAAGAACCCAGACAAACATGAGGAACAGAGTGATGGAGCAATAACAACACTGTGGAACGCCAAGGATTATTATTTCTAATAATTCGCATGAGATGTCATTTGAATTGTCTGTTGTGTCTGACGTTGTGACCGACTGCTTAAACCCGACCTTCACGCAGACAAGCATAACAAACAAAGCAGGAGGTCATTCACTTCAACCTCAAAACTCAATATTCCCATCATCCAGTGAAAGCCTCAAAGAGCAGGACAGGCCCCCCCTCGCCTGATTCCCCTCAGCTGCTGATTTACTCAAATCTTTGCACTTGAGCCGCAGTTTGCAGCGGTCGGAGCAGGAGAACCTCCCGTCAGCAGGTTTACCTCATTTGCATTAGAGGAGCTGAAGTTGTTGACTAATCAAATTTCAGTATTGTGACTTTTTCTTTGCTGGTGGGATACTACTCTGCCTTAAATCCATTCTAAATGAGTAATTGGGTTATAACTTTATTTCAGGTGCACTTATCTGCAAAACTTAGTGTCCTCAAGTCGTCTAGGGGGGTTTGATTCGTGCAGTCAGCTATTACAAAGACTATATTTAAAATACCACATGATGCAGCACAGGGGTGCGGTGCATTGCAACGTTCCCGGTTGAAATCCCAGGTTCACATTGGGGTCGATTTTTGCATTTGTGGAGTTGGCATTGTTCTCTGCGTGGGTTTCTTTCCTGGGTACTTCCTCCACCAGTCCAACGACATGCAGATCCAGGTTCTGTTGATTCTATATGTGTGAATGGTCATTTGGTTAAAGGTTGTCCCTGTGATACACTAGCGACTTGTCCAGGGAGTAACCTTCCTCTTGCCCAATGTCATCAAAGGATAAATGGTGCAGATAATACTGCTGGAGGGATTAATGGTACTGAACGTGTAGTCGACTTTACCATGTTTCTTTGTGTGAGAGTGGAGAAATTCAGAGGGCGTTCAAAAGCCTCTGCAAAGTTCAATTTACATCTAATTCTTAACATCCATCATAATATCTATATTAATCTGAGCCTGATGAATTCAGGAGTCCCGGCTCCACACGTGGGCCTTAATCAGACAAAACTCTGACGCTCAGGAGAAGCCTTTTCATGTATTTCAATATTAGTGTTAATTGAAGCTGCAGGAGCAATCCCGTAATGAGGTGACCTTCTATCTGTGACTCCCATCAGCTACACAATGGCACTCATGGCGGAATATCACAGCGACTCTTCATAATTACATCCTCAGTTACAAAAACCCGTCATGGCTGTGAAGCTCCCCCCCCCCCCCCCCCCCACACACACACACACACACACACACACACACACACTTCTCTCCCTGAAGTCTGTAATGAAAAAAAATTCCAACAATGGCAGATTTGTCCAGAAATAGGACGTTTTGTATAAGGGTTGTGTGAAAGCCCCCCCCCGCGAGTCTTGAAAGTGACTTTTGACAGGAAAAGCTTACTCTTCTCGAGAGAACATTCTCGTGGGATTAAGGATCTGACTGCGAGGAATCTCCTGCCTGGTGGCTCTCATGAGACCCGCCGGCAGCTTTTATGACAACCTCCATCAGCTCGCTGCCAGTCAGGAGGAGAGGTAGAGTGCAAAATGAGATCTCAATTGCATAATCAATGTCAAGGGATTCTGAACAGACACTTAAAATTTTGTAAAGGTCGCTTTGATAGCAGTAATACGCAGTGCATGCCGTCACAAATATGATGCGCTCAATGCTGATCAATTTTAAATGAGACAAAGCTGTGCATCTGTTTGTTTCCGGTCAATGATTAGCCCGAGGCACTGTCTTTTAATAATGCAGAATGCATGTACGTGAAAAAGCTCGAGATATAGTATGTGTATCTAATTGGAGCAATATATTTCCACCTAATATCAATAGACAATGAGCTTTATTCAAGTTGATCATAATCAGGGTGATCTAGTGCAGTGTGGCCAAACCCAAAGGAGATTTGCATCGAGGCAGAACACAACGCTTGTGCACAATTGCAAGAATCTGCTGAGTTGTGATGCCGAGCTGCCTAATTGATATTATATGACTCGAACAAAGGGAAACACCTTGCAAGCTTTACACTGTTTACAAGAGGCAGCGACAAATGGTTGGGTGAGACGAAAATAAAAGCTGAAAGCTCGGGTGAAAGCAAATCTCTTGATATCATGAGATCGTTAGATTAGTCAGACATTGTTTCTAGGAAAACGCTTGTTGATGCCTATGAAGTATATAATGGTTAGCTACATTGCTAATGGGATAAAACATTTGAAAGCAACAGTTTTTCCGTTGCTTTCTTTTTCCTTGAGTTACTTTTATAAATATCTTATGAATCACATTTATCAATTTCAGATTAGTCTATTCATCCGAGAGTTTGTGTATCTGACCCCGAGCTTGTCTGGGTCAGGAATGGGTCAAACATTTTTAAAATGATTTTCCGGTTCAGGTCTGGTTTGGTCACATTGCGTGTTTCTATAACTGTGGAAAACATTGGGCTCAGTTGGGATTCGGTCACAGAAAAACAGAAGGCCTGTCAGTTTTGTTCGGGCTCGGTTAGTTTTCTCTCCAGCCGTACTTTAATCCATCCAGCCATCCATTACCTATACCCTTTATCCGTTAGGGGGTCTCGGGGGGGTTGGAGCCAATCCCATCTGACATTGGGCAACAGGCAGCGTACACCGGACAGGTCACCACTGTATTGCAGCAAAAAAGCTACAGAGACAAACAACCCTTCATACTCACATTCACACCCACAGAGAATTTAGAGTGCCCAATTAACCTGACTCCAATTTTTCACAATCTTAGACCAGTGCTATTGTTAAAATACCATTCTAGCCCTTAAGTTGGAGAGCGGCCGACTTTATGAAAGGGAGCCGCTCCCTGTTTACACGTGATTGCTATGAAAGACACATGTTGTGGCTTATCTTCCATTTCAATGAGAGTAGACAGATACTGATAATTACCAATACATCCCATTCTTGAGCTTGAGATTGTTGCTTGATTTCTATTTGTTCATTTGTGTTTACTTCTACGTGTGTGACATCACTGATTAGCATGTTGCACACCACGGAGAGTCTCAAGCAGCAGCATTGGGGTTCTCTGCCATGTGTGACTCATGTCCTCAGCTACCTTCAGTCCTCACCATACGAGACATGGCACACAGTCAGGGATGACACAGCTGCTGTCAAAGTGCTGACAACAGCAAAGCCCCCCCCCCCCCCCCCCCCCCCCCCCACCCCCAGGACAAAACCCCTGGCTTCCGTCGCTTTGATTATATTCAGAGAGATAAATACATTACAAAGACCTGGAACTCTGACTCTCTGTTGCCAACATGTTTTATATCGCCCCATTAGAGTGTCTGCAGATGTTCGAGGAAAAGATGAAAGGAGTTTAAATGTTGAATCACTGTGTGTGAACACCAAGACGTTATTTAGTCTGGACGTGATTTCAAGCAATAACGCTGTTTGTTTACTCCAAATACCACAGCACTGTAATTTATATCTTCACTAATGGAACAATTACACCAATTATCATTCTACAAACTCATATAACATGTGTTATTCATCCACTGAGCAAAACAATTTAGGTCATTCAGGGAGAAAGAGATTTGTCCAGCTTGCCATAACACTCTCAGCTATTATTATTAATTAAATCGTTAAATAATTAACTATTTGAGACCAAGGACCAGTGATTGAAATGCGAGCCGGGCAGAAGCACAACGATTCAGACACATTTATTTTAACAACTGCTAACCTCAACATACCCAGCACATGAGCTAATGAGAATGTGATGCAGATAATAGGCCGCTGGCGTAGGAGTCGGCTGAGACACAGCTCTGTGTCACTGTGTGACTGTTAATGCAACAGAAGTGATGTATGGCGCTAACAGGGAGTGGATTAACTGGATCATTAAAGAGACTGCAGCACCAGGGTAGACGGCCATTGAATAAAGGCATGCTTCGTGAACATTCCCAGGATTAAGTTGTCTGAAAGTACAGTGTGGTTTTAGTGGGGGTGAAGTCAGCTGGAACAGCTGGATGAAAAGAGAAAGGGGAACTGTGTAAAACATCACTCAGGAATTAATTTAATTTAAAAACTTCCACACAGACCACTTCAGAAACTATTGTACAAAATGTAGTTGGAATTAATTATATTGTTGTTTGTAAAGTGCACCAACCACACCAAGGCAATTTCCTGTATGTGAAAATATACAAGGCAATAAAAAGAATTCTGATTCTGATTCTGATTCTGATTCTGATTCTGATTAACTTGTTGAGAACATAGACTGTAAAAGATGGAGAGCAGGACTCCACTTCCTCCCACGAAGCTTAAATATATCACGAATATGAATGCTAACATCTGGCACATTCGGAGCCATAAGCGATGGAGGGAAGGAGCCGTGTCAGAGAGGTCCAGACGATAAGTGCTCTCCACCGGATGAGTCAATCTCAGCTGTCAATCATAATGTTTCACCACGTTTGACAGCATCCGGTAATGAGTAATTAAAAACACTTTGGAAAATTTAAACTAGGACATATATTGGTATGATGAGAATGGCATATAAAACAACAGCAACCATCTTTGAGAAAAAAAATGTGTTTGATGCGTGTTTTGACTTTGTAGTTTGGTCCGTCTCCCTTCCAGTAACATGGAGGAGGGAGGCTTCACAAGCTGTACTGCAGCCCGCCACCAGGTGGGGACGCTCTGGCTTCACCTTTGGGAAACTGTCATGTTGTCCATCTTTATATACAGTCTATGGTTGTACTGCAAGTGACCAACGAGACGCCCCACACAGAGTTTGTGCACGGTAACTTGGAAACAAATTGTCTCCAGCATGTTGTTCACTGTGACTATTATTCATTGGAGTTAATACAACAAGTGCACTGAACTCATCTCAAGTTGAGTTAACTCCTGTTTTGAAAGCAGCAGGGAAACTCGGGGGGAGAACTTTAGGTAAGTAGCCAGATGGGACGTCCCATCAGAGGGAATCGGAGCAGATGTTCCAGGTCTGGTGACGTTGTTGATTCATTAGCCTGGTTTATGATGTGCTCAGGGCCGCAGGTGGTGCTGGGTTGCAAAGTATTTGTTATCTTCATTAAAATACTCACTAACATCATTATTGTATTAAATAAGTTATTTATTTAAATCTATCTTCTGAACCACTTTAAGTGTTTTTTGTCGTCTATTGATTTCTGTTGCTGAAGAAGCTGTGTGTGTGTGTGTGTGTGTGTGTGTAATGCATGGGTCATTTTAAGTCCAGTACTGGGCAGAGGGCTGTGTGTGAGGGTGGTGTTAAAGGTATATATTCTACACAGCTTGAGCCGTTCAGTTTGTAAATTGTGTTTCCTTGAATAGAATTAGTGGCACAGATTCTGACTTGTGTATTATTAGAAACAGTGGGATGCGGGGGCACTGGCACAATTCAGTTTTTTCTCTGACACAAGAACTTATCTTTCACTCTTAGGGACCTGCTCACTTTTACGAATATTTCAGAGGCAAACCTTCGCCTTTCGAACACTCTGAGTCTGTGAGAGCGATTTAAAGACCTGCTTCCTGTGGAGAGGCTAATCATAGCTTGTCTTCGCATTGATTTAGACTTTGTAGAACTTGGACCCATGGTATGCACTTAGCATTGTGTATGTGTGAATGTGCCCTTAGTCTGTGTTCTCAGATTCGGTTGCAATAAGACTTTCTTTTCACCTCAGTGCAATTCCCCCCCGTTACCACCCTGAATTTAATCAATTCTGTAGGAAACACTGATTTGACTTGTCGTCCATTTTTATACACACCCTTTGGTAAGGGCTAACTCACTTCCTGCAAAACGGGTGAAACCCGAAAATGCACTTTACACTCAAGCATTTGAACACACGTGATGTGCTACCCTCAGACTGTCCTCCACCAAATCTCTGCCTCATCGCAGCAAGTGTGTCTGACAACAACAATCATCAAAACCACAAAGAGGGTTTGGAGGAAACTGAAAAGTTTGCTTCTTCGCATTTCTGCTCCAATTTCTGTCTGCAGGGTTTTAATAAGCCACTCGCACGACAGCGGGAGAGTGACACTTTCAGACCGAGTCTTGAGAGCATCTCCACAAAGCACCTTTTTGAGGTGAGAGAAAAATGTCTGCTTAGAGTGGATGGAGGGCGAAACGGAGAGAGGGCAGTGTGTTGGCAAATTTTAATTGCTAATGTTGCGCCCTGTGATCTTCGTAGCATAAAGCTCGGTATATGGAAAAGTGTTGCTCGAGGAGAGAAGTGAGGAAGCATCACTCATAGACGTGTCAAGATCCTTTTTCGATCCAGTGTCAGAATCGGGGGGGAATGTAAATAATAGGGTGGCTGCTCAGGGATGAAACATAGGCTCTTCTTAAAAGTCAGACTTCTGCAGAGAGGAAGGGAAAAGTGAGTGTTCCCTTCAGATATGCCACCTTGCATCTGAGTCCAGCCCCGTGTAATTAATCACATTAAGACAGCGCATGTAAAACTGTCTCTGACTTCCTCCTCGTTTTCTGGACGTGTCACTTGTCAGCGGATCACTTCTGTGACGAGTTTTCATGCATCACTTACATTTTACCTTAATTTATGATTTATTGTTTGTGTTCTGTGGCTTCGTTAAGAGTCTCACGTTTCAGTGAACACGTACACCGTCCTCCTCGGTGCCAGACATCTACTGAGCAAATTCTTGATCCCAAGAGAAAGGAACTCATTGGTTTCCTTGATTGTTCCTCCGTCACCACTGTCAGGCCACGTTGCCACTTCCTTTAGAAAACAGCTCAATCATTCATGTCGCACACGATTGATGTCAAAAGCAACAGCTGACAGGCTGCTGTGTTTATCTTTGCAGCCGACTAGTGTGAGGATAACTGGTTGGAAATTTGGATTTACCTAATGTGATGGATTGTCTTTTACATAAAGCAAAAGTGTGCTGTAAATTATTCAGCGTTACTTGATGAATTGTGAGATGCCAGCACACTCGCTCCTTTGAGCTTGTGTTTCAGAAACAACAGAAGCTCCCAGCTCCAGCAGGGCTGTTTGATTTGAGCTTTGATGGTGCAACAGTGTGGCGACATTGCAAATACATCCCCTTTGACCCCGAAAATGAAATGCCTGACTGTCACTGAGCATATTAGTTCACTTTTTGTTTCTAACAGTCTCCTAGAAGGCAGGACGGGGTCCCGTAAACCCCCCGGGAATAATCCAGCAGGAGCTGTGATCCCGCTCATTAAGGAAAACCTTTATTGATTTCTCAATCTTTTGAAAATCATTGCCCCGCTGCTGATTCGTCGGGCTGAACGTTCTCACATAATTTAGATGAACCGTCGACAGCTTAATTATTCAATTCTCTTGAGGACTCCAGGCAACGGCGCACCAAATAATATTTTCATAGCCACAAAATGAAGGGATATGAATAAAACAAGAAAACATAAACGAGGATACATAGTCACTGAACAGATACAGAAACATTGCTGTAATCACAGTGCTGCATTATTGTGACTGGACACAACCTTTCATTTATTATGTTTAAGAATATTACATTTTTCTCCTCACAGATATAGACTCACTTTCCTGAAGTAATAACATCCCCTTTCTCAAAAAAAGTAAAAACAAAGGTGTTTTTTGAGATTTATTGTTTTTCAAAATAATAGGCTTTGATCTGCATTACAAACCATCAGGGATAAACTCTCACTTGTATCCAAGGATGAAGCAGCACTTTGACTGTTTGTTAAACTATGCACGCATATAACTTTGGGGTTTATGATTGGTGAGTCTCAACATTTCTTAAGATTTATACAGAGAAAGAAAAATACGCTCATCTCGAAGATGACAAATGAAAACCTGGGAGAGAAGATCTTACTCCTGCAGTGGTGTCAAGCTGCCGTTGGATGAGCACTGCGTCTGACTGTCATGTTTAAATGCAGGTGCTTCCGGAAGGCAAAATAAATCCAATTTAAACAGCCTGTTTTAGCAGACATCAGCATCCTGAGGGTAACAGGACTGTACAGTTTATGATCCCTTGAAATTCAAAAGACAAAATGGAGAAACAGAGAGCTACATCCGGCCTGAAAGCTTTTACTCTCCTCCTGTTATGTCCCTAACAAACTCCTATAAACATACAACTTATTTGCAATCCACAGTAGTACATTCACGTTATTGTGATGGCATGAAACAAATCACACCCCAAACATAACAAATCACGCTATGCACTGCTGAGACACGCATTTATTTAAATATCCATCATATGTATATTGTATCCATATAAAAACACACACACCCTAATAAACACATAGGGGTGAAAACAATCCCCTAGAAAATTAACACACAGAAGATTGCATACCTCTGCCAAGGCATGACAGTCTCCCTTAGAATCAATCAAGCAACATGAAGTTGTTCACACATCCTTCCGCTCAATACACCTGATGTTTTTCATCAAGATGCTTTACTCTCTGAGAAATGGTGGAACATCCAAAAACGTAATCTCATTCTGTTGTCAGTGAAAAGAGATTCCTGGATCCGCCCCTGCTCCAGATCTGATACAAAATGTATTGTGATCTTCCCAGACCAAAAACTAAATACTTCCACCCAGCTCTGTGGTAATTAGTCCAGTAGTTTGTGAGCAATGCTGCACACTAACAGACAAAGAACCCTAATTATACATAACCTTCTTGGCGGAAGTAATAAGGCATTAATGAGAAACATTTAGAATCAAGGTCAAAACTAACTTGACTCTATTCTCTTTCAATTTTCACCAAAGTTCCTTGTGTCATAATTTAAATGGGTAAAAATATTACAAGTGACCATCGCCCCCTGGTAAAAATTAGCAAATGGCCGACTGCTCTGAACCTCAGCCCTTCACACCTCATATTATCATCTCATCATCTATTCTGATGCTCAGCTCGGCCGTGTGCTCCACGTTAACGGCAAACGTGTAACTGGCTGTTAGAAAGACCGAGTGCAGCGGTTTGACTGGAGATCGTCGTTGAATATTTACTGTGAAGAGTTAAATAACAGTCCCATTAACTGCAGTGCTGCATTCTGCTCTCCAAGACACTGATGAAGGTCAGGCTTAAATGACTCCAGCTCTCAGTCGGAGCCAGAGACTCCCGGCTTAGCCACAGCTCTGGGAACTTGCTCACAAAAAAGATTTACCCCACAATGCTGCTGGCCTAGATAGAAACACAATAGGGTGGCTGTGCATAATTCACAGCACATCTTCCCTCCACTGACAAGTCCAAAATTGAAAGGGAGCTTGTCAGCCTAATTAAGTATTCAAACGTATCATGTGATTTCACTCAGGGAAGTTAAATCAATATCTGCCCACATGAACGTGATAGTCAGACTTGTGACATGGAGCCTGGAGCTGGTGGTAGACGTACACGAGACAGATGTGTGGCCCCGAGGAGCGTTTACTCATTCAAACCAAACTACACCGAATACGTCTTTACAGCACAACATGGTTTATTCCACAACCAGCTGTTCTCGGGACGTTGGATTTAACTCCAGAAGATTGCGACGCCAGTTGTGACAGTCCCTCAGTTAGGCCGACACTAAGAGGACGTGTTTGCAGGTGGGGTGTGTTAAGTTTGAGATTTCCTTTCTTATTTTTGAAGTGGTTCTCGTTTCCAGCTAAGCAGCAACGCATGAGCGTTCTTAGCGCCGCCAGGATGTCAAATCCTCACACTTGGTGTCCCGGCTACATCCCTTTTGAACATACGCTCTTTCAAGTGAAATTAATCAATCTCTTTATCACTTGGGCAGTGTCATTACCCAACCGCAGAGTGAGAAATGAAAGTGCTAATCGCACAGCAAGTGGGGCTTTTGTGAGGGAAGGCCAAGTTTTCCTCCTCACGCTGCCTTGGAAATGCGTTTTCAATTGAATCTGTGAAGCGAGTGAAGGATGAATCGTGAGATTACCTCAAACTCCCTTTCTGGTGGAACATCATATTTCAACACAGCTTTCCAGGGGTGATTCACTCACAAATAATCTTGTTTGCATTTACAATACTACACGGAAGCATAGGAAGGTATTTGGAGCATGTAAACAAATATACGCAGTGCATTAGACTCAGTATTCACGGAAGAAAATAAGAATATCGTGCAGCCCCCTCTCAACACAGTAGTAGCTGGGGCCATAAATCCCCAGCAGAGCATATACCACCACATGATTATTTACAGTGCAACAATGTCTCATTAAGTGTTTGACATTACCACAGCATACACATCATTATGGTAAAAGTCCTCTCCCTGCTTGTCACCGCAGGGCTGAGGATGGACAGCCCGTCAGAGAGGAGGTATTATTATACTAACCGCCATCACATTGGCTTAAAGACGTCCAATAGCAGCGCAGGGTTTATGGTCCCCAACAATGTGTCAGAGAGAAGAGGATTACTCACATTAGTTTTCCTTCTACAATATGAAGCAGTAATGAGTAGCTGACTGTGCTGTGTGTGTGTGTGTGTGTGTGTGTGTGTGTGCACAGTCTGCATATTGGGACTGAATGTGCCTGCAGCATATCTACCTGCACAAATCCTGAAGTTCCTCTCCTGGAATTGATCGAACTAAAAAACGTCATTACATATTTAGACGCGCGTTTTCTTTCCATGAATCCATGACTTCATGGTCTATGAATATGCCAATAAGTCCTTCATCTAAGTCCGACCACACACACACAGTAGCTTGTTTTCTGTTTTGCAAGCTACTGCTGCATAATGAAGTACCAATAGAGGAGTAATTTAGGCAAGAGTGTTTGAACTGGAAACCAATGCCATGGATGAAGAAGACGAGCAGATCAATCAAATCAATATATCAGAGCTCTACGTTTATCAAACAGCGGATAATTTGCTGCTAATGTTAAAAACAAGCTCTGACTGCAGTACCTGAGGTTGCATGACAATTAGCTACATCTTCTTTTCCCCTGAAAATGAAGGTTATCAGTGATATGCTGTGGTGAAACAATATGGAGCATGGACGTTTTAAAATCAGATTTAAATTCATGAGGCCGATGGCAATAACGATTTAGGGAGTGAAAAAATTACGCTACTCTGTATTGGTCAATATAAATATATATAGTTGTCAATGAATCTTAAGGTGTTGTTTTCTACCCATGACAAAGTAAATGAGGCAGGATATTGTAAATAAATAACTATAAAGGATTCAAATACAAATAGAATCAAATATAAAGGACTTGATTCTGGAAAAAACAAATATGTTTTAAATAAAATGTACAGACACATCCTCTGTACATAGTTTATTCTGAAAAACACATGTTTTCCCTTAAAAGCGCATAACGGAAAATATACATGTCGATACCAATTTGTAGGGAAAGGATCATATCAGCCGATATTAATCAGCCAACAGATCGGTTGAACACTAGTTTTCATTAGAGTCGTTTAAACCAGGTTCAAATAGATGTGTTTTGTTAAATACCCACATCTGAATGGGATGAAAAGTATTATTTCATAAAGCTGATAAATGTTGAACAACAAAGCGTAGAGGGCATATTTCTCTCTATGCAGCAGGGATGAGAGAGTTTTGCACTGTAGTTGGAGAATGTAAATTGTGACTGACACATTCATGGTGAAGAAGAAGAAGAGCATTTTTTTTACCTGCTTTCCACGAGAACTGATGCTCCCTATGAAGCACCACGTCCGACTGGACTGGACTGAAGAAGAAGAGGGACAGGAGGAGGAAGAGGCCCAGGTAGTTCCCAGCTCGTCGCGTCCAGGCAGTGACCTCAAAGTCATCTTTCAGAATCATAGTCCAGCCCATTGCTTCCTCTCTTACTCCTGTGGGGGAGAACGTTCGATTCATCAGTAACTCACTCGCAGAGACGCTCAGACACAAGAGGAGGGAGTGTGTGTGTGTGTGTGTGTGTGTGTGTGTGTGTGTGTGTGTATAACACTTCAAAAATGGGACTAGACCGCTGTGTAAAGAGTAAATTCCTGCCCAGAAACATGACATTCACTGTCACCTTCAGCCGTGCATCACAAAACGAATACTGTCATAGTCTCGAGGTCGTCTATTTTCTTTTTTTTTTAATCCAGCATACCGGTGTGATACCATGCGCGCTTCTTCTCCCTCATAGACCAAAAATAATTAATCAGAGAGGCTCGAGCGTCTCAGCCTCCCAAGGTGGATGTGGAAACATGTATTGGAGGAATGAAAGACTTTAAGCTTGGAGTAATACGGGTATTAGTACCTTTTTATTGCAGCTCATTTATTCATATCTCCTCCTGCAGTGATTCATGTCCTAGGAGTGTTGGGGATTAGTCTGGGATTCACCAGGCCTCTAATTGTGTTGCACCAACAGCAAAATTAATGAATGTGGAATTGAATTTGAAACACCTGATGCTTTGAGAGACTGGTGTTCAGCGTTCGGGACCGTCGTGATTCATTTTCCCAAAAACTAATTTTGTGTTTATTGTCTTTATCGTCCCACAGAGCGCTCCCTGCAGTTTGTCAGTCTGCAACTGCGGAACTGGTCGCACAACAAAAACACACTCCTGGATACGCAGTGAAACTTGTGACTGTAACACTTAATTCAGTGGAAAATGAAAAACAAGAAAAGCACAGAAGAAGAAAAGGAAAGCAAATTAAGGAAGTGGAAAAAGTTTGTGAGAGATGGAGGGAGTTGGGATTCGTGACACTCATCAGGTGACGGATTTATTGAATTTGATTACGAACTTCAGAGATCACTGTGTAGCATTTTGTGTTGAAAAATAAACATCGGCTCTGATGGTAGATTAACTACAGGGCAGCCATTTGCGGTGTAAGACTATCTACACCTGCTGAGTGCTGAATTAGTGTTGCCTGATTTCATTCAGGCAAATTAGATTTTGACTTTGCCACCTTAGCTGCGTTTTTTTGGTGGGGGGCAAATTTTGTTTAATGAGGAAGCTTTGCGAGGGTGGAGATGGCTCGGTGCCCGGACGTGAGCCGCCAGATGCCCGCTGGTTGATGGACTGTCCGATTTTCCTTCCAGGTCTGATGTGTTATTCTAGAGTCAAACTTTGGTCTCCTTAGCGTCAGAGGATCTTTTGCATTCAGTCCAAAAACAAACATTTTTGGCATTAAGAAATACAACTCTTGCACGAATGTCCGGCTGTAGCTGCAGTGGCTCACACAAACTGCACCAGCACAGGCGTTTCCGATGAGCCAACCCATGGATTAACAATAGCTTGAAGTGTCCTCTCTCCATATTAAAGAACTCATCCACTTTAGAATAGAATGGATGCACTGTTGTTTCTTTTTAAGCTTCCTTTGTCTCGCAGTTTTTTCTGTTGGCCAGGAAATGGATTCTGTTTGGATGAATGAGCAGAGTCGGCGCTTACGCAGCCATATGCCAATTAGACACCTCTGGCTGCTGATTACTCGCCAACCTCTCGGTCTGGAACCGCTCTGGAAGCCATACCTGACTGCACCCAGATTACATCCCCCCTCCAGCCAGTGTGATTTGACTATTCATGGGACAAGCAGCTCTCTCGGTCGGCTGACGGAACATGTCACAACTGAGTGAAAAACACGCTCGTGAACAGAAATGATGAAGGCAAGCGAATGACCCACAGGCGTCTTCTCCCTGTGTTAGATGGGTTTTCAAAAAAAAATAAAGTCAGATGAATGGTTGCTTTTCTTCAAGCCTCTCAGTTTGAAGAATTGGTGACAATTGTGCTCGCACGGCTCAGACTCGGGCTCAGCCAGTCTGTGGCTCCGTGCAGACTGTCCTGAAAATCTTCCACAGGAAAAACAAAAAAAAAAAGAAGGGGAAAGCTCTTAAAGCTGCTAAATATCTGGGTCAGAGGAATCGTGCCAGGTTCTCAGCGGCCACAGGAAAACTGGCAAACAGCGGCGTGGCTCAGATGCTGCTGTGCATCCTATTAGATACTCCATGATCTGATGGAACGCAATCTGCCTCCCTGTCTCCTGCGGTCCTCGTCTGGGGCTCGCTCTCCGGAGAGGGAGGACCCTGCAGCCATCGTAAGGGAACAGATGAGCGGCACTTCACAGCCCCACCCCCCCCCCCCCCCCCCTCCTCCCCTCCCTTTCGCAGGTGGTCCCAATAATTAATGTTTGATTAGATCTTTTCAAATGAACGTCAAAAGCTAGTTTGGTGCGCCAAGACTCCGAACAATCAACAGGCGACCCCCCCCCCCCCCGTACTCTCTTTAAATAAGCCAAACACCCAGTTCTGTCTGAAATGGAAACAAAGGCCTTTGATCGCGGCCCGTTCAGCGGAGATGCAGCCCTCTCCCCTGGATTTCGGCTAAGTCTCCCCCGTCACATGCTCAGCTTAAATTCCTGCTTGCATCCCTGCACTCCTCTTTGTGTTACTGCATCCACTGGATTCAGGTTATCGCAGCTGCAAGTATTTCCCCCCCCACATTGCGGGGCATGTAATTGTTTTTGATTGGGTTTGGCAGTGTAAAGAGCAGATATCCAAACACCCAGATTTTGTGCAGATGTTTTCATTGTCAGGAGTGACCATGACGGCGCTGGAATAATCGGAAATTCAACGCACAACACTTGCGCTCACTCTGATCTCAGGCCTGTGGGAGCCGCTGCATTCAGCTGTCACCATATTTAAGAATATGTCTGTCCATCTTCATTTTGTTCCTGAATGCTTTTGGCACATTGTGCATTACTCTATTCAGACCTGTAACAAAGGCGTCTTCCGGGTTGGACTGGCTGAACAGACGGTGACGGCTCAGACTCATACAATGAACCACATTTATCATTTTCTAAAGGTTGAGCCTCTTGGGGCTGATGGTCATGAATTCACTGGGCACTGCTCATTAAAATAATACTTATACTTAGCAGACAGATCAACGGGTCAAGTGGTGAGTCCTGTATTCCAGAGGTTCAGATACTAATATCAGCATCGGAACTGACTCCTACTGGCGGAAATACCAAGTTGGGCGCTGGCGAGAACACAAATCGAAGTGTTGATCTCATACCAAGTGTTTAAAGTATCCTGCCACTGGGAAGCACTGCTTTTAAAGCGGGAAAGAAGGAGTGATTTCTGCGAAGATGAGCGTTAATGGCTGCTCTCAAGCAATATTCTTCACTGGAAAGTCCCACAAGTAAAACCGAATGTAGGGTTTATGCAAGACGTCTGTTTCAAGATATTCAAAGGAAGTAATTGTTGTGTGTTCCTTCGATGTTCCTTCATCACTGTGAGACTAGATAATAAAAGATGTTCAATTACATTCCTTCCTGAAGCTTGATACAGCAATGATAGCAATCATCACATCCATGCAGGGTTTGTGACATAAAGATGTCAAATACATTATAGCAGTCGTAATTCTTTTAAATGCACTCGTATCAGATTGGTACTCAGTATCGAGCAGGTATCGGTATCAGGAGGAGAAGATGGCATTGGACCACCTTTACCCGACATGTTGTCAGACAGAATGTGATGGTTTAGGGTCTGGACACTAATGTAGGAACTCAATTTGCATCCCAATGCCGACCACCCATCATGACAGTGTTTTATCTGAGATCTTGATTTTGTTGCTTTGCTTTAGCCAGACTTTCCTTATACTTAAAAGGTCGATCACCTTTATAAACAACTGCAATCACACTTTAGTACATCACTCCCATCACTGCATGATTTAGAATGTACACTGTACCTGAGCGAGATGACAGCCAGTCATCCCTTTGGGTGATCTGGTTGGTGCAGTGGCTGATGCTTCTCACTATTTTTTTATTTTTTTTCCCTTTTTTCCAGAGAAGACAGGAGCCGGGCAGAGGAGACTCTAAGTCTGACAGGGACGGTAAATCAGCAGCGCCGGGTCGTCCGCCTGAAGCATCATGCAGTAGCTTAATCCTGTGTGAATCAAAGTGTAGAGGGCTGGGATAGTGTCACACCTCCGGCAGCCCCGACTGGTATTAACTCCCGGGCGCCGCCTCAGTCAAGTGCCTTCCCACTGGCGCTCCGTGCGGGGTTAGCTCCGGAGTCAGGCCGGGATACCGCGTCTGAGGTAGAAGAAGAAAGACAAAGAGACACTATATAAAACATCTGATACTGCTGCAGGGTACAAAAAAAAAAGAAAACTGTACGTAATGACATTCTCAAGATTATATTTATTACACAGCTGTGCATTGTGCAACCCGGCTCCCTGCCACACACTAACACGAATGAATGACAGTGTGTAGATGCGGGGACGCTTCATCAAGATGCATGACCTCCCGGCAGCGTCCTTTCAATTTATACGCTATTAGCACACATTGGTCCAGATGCACGGCTCTGCTGTGATTTATAATCCATTCATCTGCTCTGTCATATTCATTACAGCATTTATCTCAGATAGGGGGAGGGGGGGAGGGGGGGGTGGAGAGGGTTATGTACATAAAGAAGAGTTGTCGTTTTTCTCAAATTTAGACTGCCTCCGGTTATCAAGGGGAAAGAGGCGCGACGTCACTGGTGCCTCTCGTTGGATGTTGTTGGTGGATTTCACGTGAACCTGCGAGGCGTACAGTGATGATTTCTCATTGCCTGGGACACATTCTGACAGTGATACCAAAGACAAGAGCCCGGTCCAAGGGCTGGCCGCTCCAGGTTTTGTTCTCCTATGACATTCAGTGATTACCTGTCAACCCGGCAGCCAGGCCTGTTCTGAAAACCCAGAGTCTATTAACACCTCCCGCCTTTGTGTCCCCATCCTCCCCCAGCCAGCCTCCTCAGTGGCCCCCTACTCCCTTAATGACCTTCCCAGTCATACCAACATCAGAGAACCCCAGTGACCCACACCATATTTCCCAAGGCGTTTAAGTCCTTTGCCCTACTTTTCCCATTGTGGCTCAAATGAGCTCATCCTTGGAGCGGCACTTCTCCTCCCACTGCCGGCAGCTCAGTAAAAGCCAACAAATAGACAGGAAGAAAAGGGGGGTTCCTGGTGGATGAGGAAAAATCAATTGGGAACATGCTATTCATTTAATCTTTATTCAATCTCAGCGTTACACTTTGATTTCAGTCAGTGTATGGCTCCTCTTAGTATTTTCTCTCACCTCTTGAGGATTGCCGCATTCGTTTGATAATGCTGTAAATCTTGTTCGCTACTGTAAGCAAACTGCTTTTAAGAAATTAGGATAAATTGTTTGTGCCGCCGCTTCAGAGATTTTTATGATGAAACCAAAAGGATAATTTGACGTATCCCCCCCCGCAGGCTGACACACGTGTGGCATGGGAGCGTGATGATTGGTCGGTTGGTCCACCACTTTGCTTCGGACTGTCTTAAACAATTGTCTGCCAACCTCAATCTATCAGATGCTTCACCTTCCTTGGTTGGTTAACACACCAGGCTTGGTGCTATCCTCCAGTCACACAGCCAAAAGCTTTGCTACCCTAGTGTTTGCTCGAGAGACATCAGTATGTCGACGTCAAAGAATCTGCATGTGAATATGAAGATGGCGAAGAGACAAGATGTTGGTGCCGGAAGCCCTCAGGTCTCGTTCATAAATGCATTGTTTTCAACAGACCATGTGGAGAGTTAAAGAAGAGGAACACATCAACCGAAATGCATCGGCTGTCCACTTTGTAATTTATCTACATTCATACGCAGATAGCTGTTAGTATAGATGAGTTCAGATGACCTCTGGACTTAAACCTATTCCACAAAGCTAATAAAGACCGGCTTGTGTTCAGCGTGGATACAATGCTATACTCAAGTGTCTCAAGAAACTAGTCAAACTGTAATCCATGACGAATGAAAGACGTCTTGGCCCAGATATCGTAAACTGAGGCTAATTCATCAAAGGGCTCAAAGATTGGTTAAAAAAAAAACAATCCAAAAAGATCCTCACATTATAGCCCAGCTTAGAATAATATATTGAACAGATACTTATTTAACACAATTAAGTTACACATATTAAACCATAAAATTGAGGTAATCTGTTCAAATTGGTGGAGGTTCAACTTTTTCTTGCCTTTCATTGGTAATCGAAAAACTTATTTTAAAGCTACGACCATTTCCTGAGTAGGCTTGGTAGCCTTCAGCCTTTATGGACTCAGATCTGCCATTTATCATAAACCAGGTTTCTCCCCTACACGTCAGCAGCCATACATCAAACACAGCTCATCAATAAAACAGGCCATACAGTTTGTAACGCTTCCAGAAATCTTTCCCAGACAGGTAAGACGTGGCTTGTGGCTGTTCCTGAAAGAGAGGGGTATCTCTACTCTGCCAGCGTCTCAAAAAGTCTGCCAGGCCCAGCTGCTGCTCCTGAAGCCAGGGTGGTGAACTCAATCAGCTGCATGTTTATCGTTGTGGTCCCGGAAACAAACTATGGCACCTCTCCCTGCCTGCCCCCCCCCCCCCCCCCCCGCTGTAGGTGCCCTGGTACGGCCAGTAAAGCGGACTGACAGGGTCACAGCATTGATAACGGCAAGAGAGAGTTTAGAGTCAGCAGGGCTCACCCAGCCTTCGCCACAAAAAGATCAGTTAAATGATTCCATCCATCTGCTCCTGAATATCCGTCTCTCCCCCCCCCCCCTAACAGAAACTGGGAATTGGCTTCAAATCCTTTAATCTCTATATTGTGTCATTTTCTTTCTCTTTCTCCGTTGCTGCTATTGAATTATCAGGCCTGGAAGCACACGCGTCTTTAGAAGATTGCTGAATTGGGGTGATTAATTACAAAGCAAATGTGATCAGACAGGGTAAATTTGAAAAAGGAGAGAGAGGAAAAAGAAAAAAAGGCACCGGGATGTAAATATGGACACTCGGCAGCGAATCTCTTAATCAGATTAGTTACATCAAACACCATTACAGCAGGGAAATCTTTACTGCAGTTACACTTAAATGTATTTTTTATAATGTGAGTCGCAATCTGCTAAATCCTTAATCACCACGTTCACAGCATTTCTTGGTAAGCGATTAAGATCTGAGGAGAAAGTAGAAAAATCCCAACCGGGCAAATATGAAGCCCACAGATGTGTTAATATACAAGCTGGTGTGTTACACTGCTCAGAGTCATCTCGGCCTGAGTCTGAATCGCTGCGGCATGTGATCGATTGCGGCTCAGCCTCAAGTTTATCAAAACAATCCTGAGTCGGCCAGAGACAGGCGGGCTTTCTGAGAGATGAATTGATCCGCTTCACTGTTTAGAGACCCTGATGTACAGCAGCGAGCACCTCCATGTATCAAAGCCGCTTTAGACGCATTAAAAGGTGTTTAATTTCACTGTGAGATATTTATGCAGCGTTTACTCGCTCACACAGGTCCCTGTTCAAAGTGAATCATCGGGCTTCGGAGGAAAAGGACATTAATTGACGCGATGCTTAACACAAAGACAGAGAGCAGTGTGTTGTTAGCCACATAAGTCTCAGTGAACATGTTTTAATAAATAATGTATTAAAGGCATGAATGGGATATCAGAGAAGGAGAAATCAGCTCTCGACAAAAGCTGCGAGATGCTAAGCCTTTTTCTATCTATTAGTGTGAACATGCTCAATATGTCTCAGTGGAGAAGAAAACTGAACGTTTTAACCGTTGCTTAAGGTGAAAGGACATCTCTCATCCGAATTTTAATTGGTTATGTTTCAGGTGCTTCATCGTCCGTCAAAAATAAAGTAGCTACATCCGCTTGAGAAGCCGCAGCAGCATCTGCAAACAGAGGGAAAAGAGGGATTTGCAGAAAAAGAGGCGCCGCAAAAAAAAACAAAAAGTCTCTGCCTTCTGAAGCAGGGCCGGGAAATTATTCCACAAAAGACAGAATGAGAGCGATGGAGAGCTTGAAAGAGAAACAAACCGTTTCTGGATAATCGGATTTGTTTTTGTGCGGCTGTTCCACCTGGCCTCCCAGCCCCTGCCTCCCCTTCATTAAAAAAGCTTATAATTAACGCAGCACTGGCTGTAATCCCGGTCACTGTGTCTCACTTCTCCTGTTGATAAGAGCGCCCTGTGGGACTGGGGGGGGTAAGCAGGTGAGCGTGTCTGAGTACCAGCTGCTGGGGAACCAGAAGGGATTGTCGCCCTGAGAGGGAGCCATCAGCGCTGGCGAGGGAGGGATGGCGTGACGGCGTCAGGATTAATTTGGAGGAGGCCTGGCTTCTGACGCAGGCTGATAACACGGGTCAGCAGCTCCAGACACACCTGGACCCTGAAGCCACAAGTGTCCTGCTGGAAAATAACTTTTAATGTACCGAGAGCTGTGTGCATTTATCAGTGAGTGGCTGGTGTGTGTGTGTGTGTGTGTGTGTGTGTGTAAGTGGGGTTGAGGAGTTGATACCTGCCTGGCATGGAGAAGATGACCACAGATGTGGAAATGGGTAAAAAAAAAAAGTCAATTATACAGCAGGTGAAAAATGTGGATGAGAGGGGAACCATGGGTGAAATTAAAACCCTGGTGCTCGTGATAAGAGGTGATGATGTTCTGTTCCTTTGTGAAAGTGGTGGTCTGGGGTCGTGCAAAAAAAAGTCTAAATGTTCCAGCGTGTCAGGGAAAGAGGAGGTCGTGTGAAGTATGAGAACAGAAGAGCGGGAAATAGAGTTTGGGAGTTTGAGTTTCAACATGCTATTTGTCAAATTCAGCAGATATTGCCTCATGGTCCACTAGCTGTAGCTTCTGTGTGTATGTTGCCAGAAAGCTGGACGACTTGCACAGCACATCACTGCATCAGCCAATCGGCTACAGGGGCGTTCATACTTGTGCACAGATCTTTAATAAAACATGTGGTAGCATCCCCTGCTCCACCGAGATAATGCCTACTATCAAGGGATGGCACCACAGACTCTAGCTAACGGAAAGATGATAACAAAATAATGAAAGGGCAAAGACAAAGTGTATTTGTTTTGAAAATGAATTGACTAGAATATGTTGATCTATTCACTGTCCAATATGTGGTGCAACCTGACAACAAAAATAACACTGTATGTTCGGTTTGATCCCCAGCAGCCTTGCATATCAAATATGTCAATTTTACTCTTAACTCAATATGCAGAAGTGCATATTCATAGATCAAGGCAAGATTTAGACATTGCTTGTATTCTCAAACAAGGTCTCTCAACAAAACCACGACAGGTCAAGCAGCAGCAGCCAGTGCAAAGTCCAGACGAGCTGAACACAACTCCAACTCCTACTTGGAGGCAAAAGTTCTGACTTCATAATTTGCAGATCCGGAGACAAACCTTAGTTCATGCAAGGGGGAAAAAAAAATTAATTCTATGTGATCAAAAACATTATCATTATCTTTTCCTGTCTCACAGTTTTAAATGTCAGAACATTATGTTCACTTTGTTCACTGACCTTTCCAAACCCATCAACGCTGTCAGAGGCACTAATGCCCCAGACGCGCACGGCAATGTCCCACTGTGCTATCTACATATTCAAAACAATGAGCCAATGCTACGTGATGAACTACTGTGTTGATTAATGTGCTGAAAGTCAATATTCATGTATGACGTCATCAATCCAGAGCTGTGCCGGGGATTTCTTTAGTTTATCAAAAAAACAGCTCACACAATCTTTAAACACAAGTTCCAATTTAGGCATGAAACAAAACCAAGACATGTGCTGATAGACACAAGTAGGCTTATGTACACACACACACACACACAACATGATTTTTTTTTTAACTTCCCAAGTATCTGCCATGAAATGGGTCGAGTCTATCTGCACTGCATCGCAGCTCAAAGTTCACATTTTGTGAGACGAAGGGGAAACAAGTTGGCGCTTTGTGCTTTAAGAAGGCACCAGCATTGTGCCGAGTGATAAGGGCTCGGGACAATGGAGGGAAGCTGTGCGAGAGACCGGTCGCTGAGTCCGTCGCCATCTGGATTATCAGAGTGCAGCCATGGATGGAGCGGAGAGGAGAGTGGAGAGGATGAGAGAGGAGACCAGCCCAGCAGCTGTGACGGTGAATTATGGTTCCGTGTGGAGGGAAGGCACTCAAACGGGCGACTTCCTGTATTGATTGATGGGTGTTCCATGGGATTAAACTTTAACCTCTTATTGATCCGGTTCACTTTGCAAGGGTGGACACAGGGGAAGTGCACTGGTCTCAGGACAGCCATTACACCTACCCACGCTGGTTTCCTGATTTTAAATATTGCTGTAAGGGCCTGTTTGTCTGGTTTGTATTCATGAGCCCACAGACGGAAGGCTGGAAATAATTAGGCAAAAATGCCGGGTTGGCCGAGACAAATGAATATCTGTGGTCGACTCTTTCTGTCAGGTGTAAGAAAAGATTTAAAAAAAAAATTTTTTATTTACAAACAATGTCTGACCCAGATCTGACAGGCACCCGTGTGCACTGCAAATAAGCCAGCTCTGCCGGCTCGCCAATAAGATAACTGATGTCACTCACAAGTGCTGGCACACGCTGATGAGCAGAAAATGGAGATGATAGAACACAATTTGTCACTCACTGCACGGTTGTTTATGGAGAGTGTAGCATGAAAGGGAGCAAGTACCTCCTCTGGTATCGAGTGTGCACACAATGTTTTGGCAGCTGCAATTAGGCTCTTTACTGAGCCTGAGAGCATCTGAGAGAAATAAAAAACAGCCTCAACTGCTCGCAGACTTTAAAAAGAGTTTGTGAAGATTATTGTGTGAATGATGGAAACATAATGATAAGAGGAGAGGGTGATGCTCTCGAATTATGGCAACACATTGAATCATTGATGCCTCCCTGATGATCGGCTCGGCGGTTTCATACTCACACTTCAGCTACGGCAGAACCTCGCCTGCAAGAGGAGCTGGTTCATGAAAAAATAAAAATGCTATTGGGCTAAAGAAAACTTAGGTGAACTCAAGTTCGAGGTAACACAGGTCTAATATAATGAGCTATATAGTGAGGTATAAGTAGTAGCAGTAAAATAATTCAGATTTATGGTAAAATATGCATGTAAACATACTGTATATGAATTTAGACCATGAATCATGACAGAAAACAATATAATGCAGAGAATGGCAAAGATTACACTTTTTTTGAATATACTCTACTCATTTAAATCTGAATATATTAACAGGTTTGACACAACTAGATGCAACTAGAAGCTCTGCGTTACATTCTTTTAATGTACTTCCATAGGCAAAAAATCATCGCATGGAGTTTAAACCACCTTAAACATAATAACAGCAATATCATGAAAGTAATATATGACCATCAGCTCAGAGTATGAACAGCATATCATAATGTCATGTCCAGCTGTTCAAAAAGAAAAATATATGTTGGATATGGATCAGAGGCGCTTGGAAGTGGTTTTAGCTCAGCATTACAGACCTCTCCAATCTCCCACCAGTCTTAATGTGCAAAGTGCGAGGGCTTGACAGGCAGCTGTCAGCCTTTTCTTTCAAAAACTGAGCAAGAGATAAGCCATTTCTATAATAACACTGTAAAGTGGTTCGATGAGGCGTCAGATGTGGCTTATGGAAAATGGTTTTGCATGAAATGTTAACTTGGTTGTCTGATTGAAACAGTTATTCAGTAGAAATAACACTGTGAGCACCTTGAGACGTGGTGGGTGCACTAAAGAAGAGTCGGCATCTTTTATGTGTGGCAGCCACAAGCCCCCAGAGTCGACCTCATGACAAACAGGACATTACAGAGTGAATGAGAGTTATGTTCTCCGTATTGTGTTCACCATCAGAGTCCATTATCAAGATCAATACTAACAGGTCTGTATTGAGTTTCACGATCCTTGTGCCCATTGGTTGGATGCAGCTGGATGCTATGATTCTGTCACCAACCTTAGTTTCCTGTTCGTTTAAACGTGTACACTCATAATGAGTAATAAAAGGGCCGATAAGGGGGGGAATCAATAACTTGTGTGAGCAGGGTGAACATCTGATCAAACTCTGGTATTCCCGGTTGATTTTTAGAAGTTGAAACCAAATGTTCTCCAAAAGAAAGGCCTGTGTTCTTTACCTTGCTCTCTCTCTTTTTTCCCAAACAAACATATTGACCCTCACAGTCCCACTGACCAACAGTAGCACCGGGGAAAATCCTACCCGCGTTCGCAGCAGTAAAAATATCCATTAAGATTTTACTGTTTTTCTGCCGACAAGCAAGATGCTGCATGAACGCATTCACGCAACAAGCATAATGCTTTCTACTGCAGAAGTGTGGTCGCCCCCCCCCCCCCCCCCTTTTTTTTAAATAATTAACAAAATCCTCTACTCGTCATTAATGAACAAACAAAAATGTTTTTGAAAAACATAAATCTACAGACCGGGGTTGAAAATAGTACTAAGAAAATTTTTCCTACAAATGATGTCTAATTGAGAGCCAGTGTTTGTTGCCCATTATTACCCAGCATAATAAAACAAAGACTTTTAATTAAATATGTATACAGGAAGAAACAAGAGTCAACATAGTCATCAGAGCCGAACGGGGAAATTGTATTTGCTGTAATAAAAACTCAAACATTATGTTCCTCGGACTCTGCAGCATATTAAAATGGATAAAATATATACAGTGCTTTAATAGTTCCTGTTTTTTCACAATGGAGGACTGTGGAGGCAGTTGCAGCCAGTATACATTCCTGATCAAGATTATTACAGAGGCCCCAGAGGACAGAGCCCATATAAAGAGAAAGCACAAACATTAAAGGTAAATGTGCCTTTAAATCCTGGAATGCTACAAAGATGAAAATACATAAATAGGGAGAACCACGAGTTGAATTCCTCCAGGATTCTACGGGGAGGGGGTGGGTTTAAAACTGATCCCCCCAGGATGATGGCAGACACTGACCAATGGGGAATCAAAGGAGCTGGACTGGAAGCTGCCGAGGTGACACGGCAATCTCAACCCGCAGGCTGAGCAGCTTTCCAGACCGGCATTATCTGGATAAACTGGCCATGTCTTACGAGCCTAAATTGCCATTTTCTTTCTCTGAAAATAAATGGTTAAGTTCAGGTAAATAAATCCTCTGCCCATAAATAAATTTGTGGGCAGAGGAATGTGTAATGCTGCTGCTTATCTAAATTGAATCAATCAACCCTTAATGTCTGTGCTTTATCTCTCATACATGTGCTCTGTTGTTCGGGGCCACCATAGGTTGGGATTTAAAAAGGATTTCCCAATTCTGGTCCAAATAAGGCCACTCTTTCTTTCCTCTCTCTTGCGCTCTATCTCATGTTATAAAAATAGCACCATTTGAGTTTGCTGTAGAGATTTGTACAAGCCCGATGGGACACACAAAGGAAGGTTTGCTTTCTTAACCCGTTAATCCACTACACTGCCAAGTCAGAGAGCGTCAAATACCACAGAAACTCAAAGGTTTCAGGCGAGGACACATGTCAAAATGACCAGGTTTTAATACCAGGCTGGGAAAATACTACATTTAAAGCCACTTTCATTTACTTTCTATTGGACAGCTACTTTAATACAACCTTTAAGTCTTCATTTCATTTAATAAGTATGTCAGTATTGATTTAACAAGTTATTGTGATAGGGATGAAAACCTAAATCATTCTGTGGCTCCTGGCTGCTTTCATTATTCCACACAGGGATTTTAATAATTGATTGTGTATTAGCGGAAGCTTAACCTTTATTGCAGACACCCTGCACCACTAAGCCACATTATCTTTAAATAAGATACATTCCTTAACAACAACACTGTACAGTTTCTTCGACTAAAGACACAGCCTGCCACTGTTCTGTATGACTGCAGCACATCGCTAAAAGAGCATTAAAATTCAACCCTCATTTCTACCTCATTTACCGTGTCCCACAGGTTTGAGGCAGACCTAAATACGTTTCTATTAAAACAAGAAGATAAACAGGATAGAAACATTTTTCACCAGATGTAAACTGGAAATGTCTAATCTGCAATTACAGAAATGATCCCAGTTATTCCGTGAGGAACACAAGAGAGGATCATTAGACAGCTTTTTCCCACACTCTTGCATTCTGGGAGGGCTCAAGATATATTTGTCTGAATAACATCCTGGAAAGTTAGTAGAGTATAAGGACAAACTCTCACATCACGTGTCTGACATGAACTGGAAGTCTCATAAAATTCCAGTTAGATGAAGTGGCTCAATTAGACTTTAGTAAAAACATTATAATATTTCCTGATTGTCAAATGTTTACGTCCGTCAAGGAGGTTTTTTTTCTGCCCCCATTGGTTGTTTGCTTTGTCGAATGGATTTCTCAGCAGCATCCGGCGAAAACCACGTAAAGAATTTCAATGAAATGGTGAAAGGATAGGACGTGGGACAAGAAGAAAAAACATTACATTTTGTCATGCATCTGGATCAGGGGGGTGGATCCAGGGATTTTCTGTCACTATCTTTAACATTGTGAGATGTTTTTGGTCCTTTTTACTAGATTCTCACGGAATTACACATGAATCTTGATTACTGAGGATAGAAACATATTTAGGAGCCTGTTATCTGAGTGTGGGCCATTTGCTGCAGCTTGATTGAATTTAAGGAGACTGTTGGGCCTCGGTGGAGGTTTGTGCTCTACTGAGTCCCATTCCCGTTCTGAAAGTAGCACTGTGCACCTTCGCCTGCTTTTGTCGGATAAAGGCAACAAAGGACTTTAGCTGAAGTAACATCTGGCAATGTCCACATCTGGTAATGTCAACCTTCATGATTCAACTCCTCGGGAGCCAAAAGGTCAATGGCAAAAGTTACGGCTTACTCCTTAGGTAACAGTTGCGATCTGGGCCGAGTTTATCATCTTAGATTCCCTCTTAGGGGCCGTGCTGAAAGTAAAAGAAGGACTGAAAATACTTTCACTCTGGACTTAGAAATAAGAAGCAACCTGCAGCAGCAGCAGCACAGCATGACTCAGGACATGAATCTATACAAACACAAAAACATTTTCATCTCCAGTTTGACTGACCAGGATGCCCCAGCACCGCATAAATCTTTCACAGCTCCTGCTTTACAGTGCAACCCAGAATTTAAAAGCACTGTC
This sequence comes from Platichthys flesus, assembly GCF_949316205.1. Lineage (NCBI taxonomy): Eukaryota > Metazoa > Chordata > Actinopteri > Pleuronectiformes > Pleuronectidae > Platichthys > Platichthys flesus. Next base: position 7,276,835 of record NC_084957.1, read on the forward strand.
TTGGAAGTAAGTGTTGTTGCACAGAGAGGCTCCTCATGCCAGGGAGACAAGAAAGAATCCGCTGCAACTGGCCAACAACAATTCCTGCAATAACTGTACCATGTGCAAAAGCGATGTGACTCTCTGATTTCGTGTCAATGATCCACGGAATCTTTCTGAAACCTCAGTCATGAGGCGAGCTCTGAGGATAACGCAGGGAGCTTTGAGCTGTGAGCAACAAGATGAACGCCTATGTCACTGCTGGGGCTGACTGTCTCCAGAGCTTTAAAACACTGTGTGAAGAGTAGGGTTGCAAAGGGGCGGAACATTTCTGGTAAATTTCCGGAAACTTTCCATGGGAATATTAAGCTCTGTAATTTTGGGAATTTGCACATTGAATTTCAACCCTGCACTGTGCCTTTCTCCATCACATGCACAGATAATTCCCAGCATCCTGCACACTACAGCAGGGCTATTGAGGCCTGCTGTAGTGTGCAGGACTAGTACGGTAAGTTTCGATGATAATACTGGGGAAAATATATTAGCATTCTGATTGAGGATTGTTCATCTGTTCATCTAGCAATTGTTAAATATTTTTAAAGACGATTCCAATTGTTTGGGTAACTATTTATCTCTCTAGCATTGCATTCGTGTTTTTTTACAAGCTTTTTTCTCATCTTATTCTAGAGAACAATTCCACCCCAACGAATGCAGAAAGAAAAGGCCGTGTGCATTTGCAAATACTGTCAAATACCTGACACAAAGAATGACACAAAGATCCAGAAGCATATAGTCAAGTGCCAAAAGTTTCCTAAGGGTTCAAATCAGCCTATGACAAAACAAAATGTTTATATTTATGTCTGTATATGACAAGGTAAATACAGTTAGTATAAATTACCCACAAAATGTTAGGTTTATTCCCCTTTAATTCCCGTTAATTCCTGTATATTCCCGTTAATTCCCATGGAAAGTTTCCAACTTTGAATATTCCCGGAATTTTGCAACCCTAGTGAAGAGCAAGATAACGGAAATAATAAACTTCAAACTTTTTTTAGAATTCTGTACAAGTAAAAATATGACAACAAATACCTACAGTGTATGTGCATTGAGTTCCATCACCGGTGAGACTGTCTCCTAACCTGGGATGTGGCTGTTGAGTGCAGCAGGTTATTGGAACTCGTATCCGAATTTCCTCGCTAGCAATCAGTCACATTGATCTAATCTGTTGGTCTATATTAAAGCCTGGAAAATTGGCAAACAATGTCATTTTTATTGTGACTTGTTATGCAGTTATTTTATATTGTCAATTTTGAAGATGGATGAATCCATTCTACCTAATTTACACTTTTATCAAATTGTTCATACTAAATGTATTCGCGCAATATGGTGGTATGCAGGAAGAAGGTGCCTGGTTCGATTCCCAGTCTGTGTGGACTCTACATGTTCTCCAAGCGATAGAGATGATAAATGGATGAACTTTATTCACCACGTCCCTTGAACTCTCCCAAAAGAACAATGTTAGCCATCTTAAAGTAAATGTAAAAAGTCTTATTAGTCTGTATTAGTCTATTTTATTTTGCATTCAAATCAATAGGCTCCAGAAAAAACAAAAGTGATCTGTGAACAGTTTTGCAAAGAACAGGCAGACAGAGACAGTTATCTTTTAATTAGATTAGATAGTTAGTGATACGCTTCCTGCTGAGCTTCCATTTCCCCTCCCGATAACCCGAATTAGTGTCTGTTTTTCTTAACAGTCCTTGTTGTTTGTTCTCTTAATTGTGAGTCAGCAATTTGCCCGACGACTACAGCTCTGCTCTGCTCACCTTTCAGAGAGTGTAATTAATATTCCCCTCATTAATAAAGTTTAACTTCTCCACCTGCGACCCGTCCTCTATTAATCAGAGCGTTAGTTTTTATGAGCCGACCCTCCCGATCTGTGGTGCCTGCACATGTAACTGTTCTCACTGCAGTCCATGTGCTAGCTATGTTTACCGGAGTTTGTTAGTAGCGTTAGCAAGCAGCTGGTGACTCAATTTCGATGACTAATAAAAGTATATTTAAATCTGTCCTTAAGTCACCTCAGACCCACATGTCTTCTACTGGCCTACTCGAGTTTGATGAAGCCGATGCAACGCCCCCTGGTGGTCACTCTGTAATTTGTATTGCATGACATATTTGTGTTATCTAGACCTCGTGTCGAGCGATGGTAACTGTCCTAACAGCATGAAATGTCGTATTCGAATGTCCGTGTTCAGATCAGTTTGTCATTTACCAAGAATTAGTTTAATATAGCTCAATAAAAAACCTATATATAAAAAAAACCTTTCATCCCTGTGACGTTTCTGTTTTCTTTTCATCCCAAACACAGTTTCTTATCGTCCCCCCGTCACATCAACGTTAGCCCCTGATACGGGTGGAGAGGTGTGTTGTGTATAGGTTCTGACAGCGGCTGTGCATCAGCAGAGCACTCAGTCTGACCTTCCCTGCTGTTGAGCCCATTACGCTTCAATTAACGACAGTGGCCTGCTGCGACCAGAAGGAACAGCTGCTGGGCCCACATGGTGGTAATTCAATGAGAGACCCAGACAGGGGGGGGACTCAAAACTTGATCTACCAATCAGACACACCTATGCACAAGGGGATACTAATTTATTCTGCTGCACGGGGCATTGAGATGGAGGATCGAGAGCCGTGACCCGGACGCCATGAGGACTGCACAGTATGTGTGAGCTGGTTGGAAATATTGCTGAGCTCCGCCATATGGGTAATTTGATTTCACATGCAACAAAAAAATCAGATTAGTGCCTTTCCACGACAGCTAATGGTTCCTCAAAGTCCACATGAAAGCACTACAGAGATACATTTCAGCTGAGTTTTGACCTTACACTGTAGTGAAAGTTGTCAATGTCAGAAGTGTTCAATACGACATAACTAAAAGAGAACCTCAAGCTATTATGGCAAAGTCTTATATCAGGGCTGCACAATTATTCATAAACATTTTGAATCTGGATTCCATCTTCTTCTCCTGGGATTTCCTTTCTTAAGCAAATTATTCTGCCTCAATTGAATAGGGGATATCAGCTTCATCAAAACAAGCGCTCCTCCTTTCTCACAAATAACGAATGCAACCCCATAACTCCACATTATCTTTGCTATCTCTCTCAGCCAATGACAACGTTGCGTTACCCGAAGATGCAGAGAAACAGAAAGCCGTCAGGGAAAGAGAGTGAGAGAGAGAAGAGTGTTAAGGATATGTAGAAACACTTTTATATCAAAATGAATCCAGATGAAGCCCCCTCTGACAACTAGAGGGAAGTGATCTCAATTTGTGATGTGTAGCTTAGTATAATGTTTTGATTGTTGATTCTTAACATTAATGTAATCCACAACTCCTTAAATATCTGTATGAGGTGTAGATATGTCAAATTAATAAATACAGTGGAATCTCACACAGGTTTCACATGAAGACAACACTGAATAGTTTCCCAACATGACACCGAACCTAGGACCACACTTCTGTTCTGCAAGTATATCCTCCTAAAACGTGAGTTTCATTGAGATGGGAGAAGAATGACATTTCAAATATTTATTCGACCCATTCATGTCTGGCGAGATAACCAAATCATAAACCCCGAGTCATACTTTGCACACTTATCTGTTGCCCTGGGGAGAACTCAGGGAGCCAGATTAGAGGGGCCACAGAGTGCGTGCGACAGTTGCACTGTGCGAGAAATGAAAGGTGAGATAATCGATAATCTTTCCACGTATTTCCCTTCGAGTAATGGAAATAAAAAGACATGTATCTATCACACACAATCAACCCGCAGTGCATAGAGTCACCTTGAAACTTTGCGCTCGGGATGCAAGGCTCCACCAATCCCTGACAATGCAATTAACATGACAAATGTGAAACAACGTGTTTGTGTAGACGATGTTTCCCAAATTGCGTTAACAATGTCCACACCTTATCTGTGACTTCACCTGGAGCCTATGGAGAGTGTAATTACACCGGGAGCCCTCAGCCTGGGACACACCGCGGCGGCCTGATTGGATCTCACCTTGACTTGACCTCTCGGACCGGGGGGGGCCGGGACTGCCCCGCCTCTTTATATCTCTCAAAAAAAAACTCCAGATAAAAGTGTCCTGATCCTATTAGGGCTGGACATAACTCCCCACTCTCCGCTGTCAGTTTTACTCCTGTAGAGGCCGTAGAGCGGCGTCGAGTAGAGCTGCTAAGAGCGTCGGCCTCTTAATGAGCAACATTTTTTGAAAGCAGAGTCAGCAGAACTCGCTAAGAGGGCCGACAGAAGCAGAAATGAAACTTTGTTAATCTTATCAGTGATGCCTGCGTCACCTGAGGGGGGGAAATAGATGTCGGGATACATTGCTACAAGTAAAATTGGAAGGACACCACTGCAAGGCGAGAAGTGGCCTGTGTGTAGGAAAAACACGCCTTCCCCACATCTCAAAAACCTATGTAATCAACTTGGTGATTGCAAATGACTTAGGGGCAAAGATGGTTCGATTTAATTAAGTGTCACCCCAGGTTCAAAAAGGGTTTTTAAGATGACATTTATTAAATTGGGTTATTGGGTGATTATTATAAAATAAATATAAAATGTCATAAACCCCTGGAGGCTTCAAACAATTCAGAATTTTTGTAAATGATGAGTTTGGTTAAAAAACGACAAAATGTGAGTTATGGTATTGATTGACTAACTTGGGAAAACTTGTCGAGACAGTCATCAATGACAACTTTGAAATAAGTAAGTTACAGCAGAGGAAAATGTAATGGCGTCGTCAACACCTCAGCCAAGGACCTTATGGTTTCACTCCTGTAAAAACATTTTGTTTGTACACAAGATAACACAAAAACAAACATCATGGATTTCCACAAAAGATCCAGGATTTTCTTCCCCACTTACTTAACACTGCGAGACGGCGTTTTTTCAACATTTTCACTTTCCCCAGGGAACAACTCCTGGCTCTTGAGGGAAAGGAAAACATCCGGCACATTCAGGGAGCTGATATCTATGAGTGAGTGAACATTTGGAGCAGCCGTTCCAGCTGCAAATGTTTTTGTCATCAATCTGTCTGTGAGCAGTGTGTAACGAAGAAACCAACAATTAGTTTGAGGGAAAACAGCGGCTTTTGTTTCCCCGTTAGCGGAGCCGTCCTCGTTAGGAAGATACAGGTGAATGTGCTCTGGGGAACTTCACCAACATGAGACTCATCTGTCTGACAACAGACCACATTACAGCGCTGGGACCGACTTTGTCTCTTTGAATCTTCTAATTTACTCAGACCTTCAGAGTGTTGAGACGGCTCCTTATACAACTGTCACATTTGAATAAACAAATCTGAGAGAGGAAATGGAGTCTTGGATCAACACTCACTAACCGAAAAAACCGCTGCACTGAATAATGCATTCCTCGTCACAAACAATGTGCCACTAAGACATGTGAGTAGGGAGCACTGCTGTGAATTAGATGGTAATTGAAAACTTGACAAGTAACACTGCTCTCAGTCTCACAAGCACGCCACTGAAATACACACACTGTAGGTTGTTAACGCACAACAGCAGAAATAAGTTATGTGGCCACATTAGAAACATTAACCTGGATACCAATATCCCAATACCAACCCAATAGAGACCATAGACTCAATAAACAACCATTTTCTAAATACTTAAACACAATTAAGTTCATACTTGGAATAAGCAATAATCTTAAGAAGACTGTTCTGACCTGAAGGCCTTTGCAAATCAGCGGCATAAAAAAAATTAAAATAATTCCGAACGCTTAGGACACTTTGAGCAACGGCTGAAGATAAATATAGTGACTTAAATTATTCAACATATAAACTATACAACCTCAATAGAGACGGAAGTGTTTTTTCCACCAATATGTTGTACAACGTGTACATGTAAGAAGCAAAAAGGATATGATAAAGTTTATGGAATGTTACAAGGATCACCATGGTGGTATTTTCAAAAAGGTTACAGGAACATTATAAGTTTGACGTAGTGCACATTGTGTTGACATGAGTCCTATCAGACTATGCTCTGTAATATTCAAAGGGGAATAATGGACTTTTCTATTAGGAACTTGTTTCACATCCTAATCTGAGAATCGCTTAAGACTGTGCCTTTCTTTCCAACCAAAGCTTCACAGAAATAAGGAGAGATAAAAGAGTGAGATGAACGTTCACAAAGAATATATTTAAAAAAAGAAACCTATATAAGTTCCACTGCTAAAAAATAAGACTTTACAGAGAGATCTCTCCTGATCTCCGACAACATCCTGTTTCAGATCGTTCTGAAACAGTTCTGTCTCCATCACGACCCGCGTGACCAACAACAGATCAGCAGACTTCACGCTGCAAAATGAAATCTAAAAACAGAAGGTGCGGAGCAGATGCAACACCTGGAAATCTTTCAAACTGATTCTACAGAAGAAAAACAATCCAGAAAAGACTAGAGGTTTGGCAAAGAGGCAGAATTTGAATTCTGTTGTTTGATCTCCACAAAGTTTCCATCATATTTAATTAAACGAGTGATGAAAAGGACAGTTCCACCTAAATCGGATCATAGCCTCATTATCACAGCTCAGCTTCCCCTTGGTTTCTCCAAATATGATGTTATTTAACAAGAAAAATTATATAATGAGAGTACTACACTTGAAACTCTCTCAGTGAAATCAAGAAGACTAACACTACAGAGCTCTGACACAAATACAGCTCGTGCCCATCGAAAGCAGAGCAACTCGAGAAAGAAAAAAAAAAAAGATGAACTATAGATCCAGAAAACACACTGGGAGATCTGGGTGTGATATTATGGAAATGATGCTGCTGTACACATAAACATGCAATTAAACCGAGAGCAGCTGACATTCATTAAACATGAGCTTCTCTGAGAATAGCTCCGCTCCACGCTTCCCGGAGCCTGGATTAGCTGTGCATAATGTCCTTGAGCAGCTTTTTGAGACATAAAGACCACAGGAACAAGGAGCAGTTATATAATTATAACTAAACTGTTTACATGCAGCGCGGTAACCTGCATTATATTCACTTTTATTTACAGTGAGGCCATCAAATAATGAGGTGTCTCGACACGATTGCTTTTTTTTCCGGCTATTCTGTCAAGTATCTGTCTGATTCTTTTTTCGAGCCTCAACTCGTGACCCTGGTTCGTCTTTGCTGACACAGTCGTCCATGTCTTGCATTGAGCTGACTCGTCGGAGAGTGCTCCCCCTGGCACGCTAAATAATTCGGCGGTTTGTTTGAGCCGTGACAGGGATTCAGGAGTCAACTATCTGGGACCTTCTTGAGCTCTGTTCCACTGGTGGATGATCTGAAATGATACAAACAAACTCACGCAGCTGCCTTCCCCACAAACTACCCCGGGCTACTTCGCAGCTCAATAAAGCGAAAAACAATTTGAGTCATAATTCTTTTTAAACACCCACTGAGCCTCGACACTTGCCAATCTGCATGCTCAAAGGTTACTAGAACCCTGTTGCACATTTTTTCTTTATCTTCATTTTTAAGTTAAGATTTATAAAATATTAAATCTCTGCCTCAGCTCCAAAAGTTATATTCGGGAGGAATTTGCAGATAACACAGTCCCACTAATAAAGTGTAATCTGGCAGAATGACTCTTAACTGAGGAGGTACATTGTCACAAACGTTCTTCCATTCGAACTCTGTCAAAATGACATCCGCCACTTTCGATAGAAAAACCCCCGGGGGACGATCGGAGACATTGATAACAATTTAAAAGAATATTTAACCTTTCGCTCTAAAAGGTGTAATTGTTGCTCTATCAACTTCTGGGTGGGAAGATGCTGCGTGACATATGGACTCGCAGCGTGAGTGCTCTATCTCCTTTGGTGGGGCGAGGCGCTTATCTGATTGCTCCTCCCGGATAAGAGAGGCAGGAGAAAGGCAACGCTGAAAGTGGGACTTTATTGAACACTCCGTCTCCGCGGAGAGAGCCCCGGGCCGGCTCACTTTGGGAAAGCACGAGAACTCACCGCGGCCAAGCGCAATCAAACCTTTTTAAGGGCTGACGGGTCCAATCCGTCAGCGGCTGGTTGCTGCTCACCTCTCGGGTTCAGCTTAGGAGTTAAGCTTCTGGTTTAAGACTGTCACGGACGCGGAGGCAGAACGTCGTTGGAGAACAGGATCAAATTGGAAAGACAATGTTTCGCCTACTTTGTCTCGATCTTCACTTTCCTTGACGGCAGCCTTTTGTTATTCCATTACAGAAATTGCAGCGTTTCATCATTCCAACGGGACAATATTCTTGTAACACAGCAAGCACAAGCACATGCATGATATTAATCATATATATAGGCCATGAATACTGATTCATGTAGTGGAATCTATCTTTATTGAAATTCAAAGCAGCTCATAGAGGGTCTTACGGCTGAGACTGTTCCAGACAAAGCCCTTGGAGGCATTTTGTCAATGTGTTTGCTTAAGAAAATCCTGGTTCAGGAGGTAGCACGTCCAAAAGAGCCAAATGTGACATGTGTAAGTACAGATCAACAGGACATTATTCAATCTTTGCAGAGCTGGAGCAAAAGCAGTTTGAGGTGCTTTCACCGCAGCTTATTGAAAATCCCTTCCTTCAGTTTGGTTCAGCTGCAAAGTGTCTCCCGCCTCATGTATCGCCAAATGCCACAGGACCTGCACTGGAATGGTGAAACACGCGAGTCCCCATCCTCTTTTGAAAAGACCCGTGATACAGTTCAATGGAAGTGAGAATCCTATCCCCAAAAAATACTACAGGGAAGTAATGGAGCCTGAACAATTTGCTGCACAGTGACAGTGCTGTATTATTCCTGCCAAAAGCTCAAAACACTGATGAGTAAAGTATTGTTGAACAATGTAATCCCAACACAACCCGAACACTGTACAGACTTGAGACAGAAAGTGTTGGTGTGATCACACCCTGCTGAATACCACTGATGAGAGGAGTGAGATACAGTGTATGAACGACAGGTGGCAAAGGAGACGCACGGTGAGGGGTCTCGATGCCGTGGGGAGAGCCTGGCACTCCAGAAGGGGCGGTGGGGTTAACTATCTTTTTAGTTTGACAAATCAACACACCCAGGGGACACACACCTGAGGCACCAGAGGAAGCACAAGAGCCACCTCCTGTTGGACCTGCAGTACAGATAGAGCTCTGCACACAGTCGCCCAGAGGACATTCAGCCACTTCACTCTTTACTATGCACAGGGACACACCTGCCCCCTTCACTTCTGACCTGAGACACTACATTACTTTTTCAGACAGTCCCGGTGTGTAAAAACCCGGGGGAATTGGCCACGGAGATTACCGGCAATTTGCCTCATTCACACATGCACAACGCAGCGGGAGGTTCTTTGCACAGACGCTCACAGCAGCAACGAATCCTCCACATTATTCAGGCGAGAGACGAAGAAGCAGGGGGCAGCAGGCAGAGGCAGGAAGTGACGTAATAACTCTCACACCCGGGTGTCGGCTCTTATCACCCCAAACTCTGTGGACATCTTTGTCTGTGTCGTCTATTTCACACGGAGGTATCGGCTTTCTTTTCATTTTGTTTATTTTTGTGTCTGTTGCGTGGTACAAGGGTCATCCACAGTCAGTAACAATAAACCTGTTGTCTTTAAATACATATTTTATAGACATGTACATTCACAATTTGTGTAGGAATAATAAATTACTGCAGGCCATCCTGATTTGGGATCAAACCAGCCGCACTGCCCATCAACCTGTCGCCACTCGAACCAACAAGTACTCAGTAGTCATTATCACACAAATACACACGTACTCAGTACTCATGAGTCGTACTTCTTCAAAACCTGTCCTTCATTTCGCTCTCAGCTACATGCCTGTTAAGTATCATGAAAGTGTGGCGGTGACAAAATCTGTCCACAGACACATGAACACCTGCCACAGAACTCAAAACTGTCTCCATGGTAGTTCGGCAGCAGCAGGTGTCTCCAGCAACACATTTTGCCATAATGACACAGACACACAAACACACACACATACACACACACACAAAGTGAAAGCAATACCGTCCACCACTGGACGCCAGGTAATAAATAACACTGATGGCTTAGTCTGTTCATCAGGTTAAATGCAGATGCTCCATCTGTCAGTTATAGCAAACCAACAAATCAATGGACGGACTAATCTAGATTCACATACCATCTGTGGCTTCAACGTGGCTGCCTGCATTTCCCCCTGCTCGCCTTACGACAGGGATGAAACCCAGTCTATCCTCAGAGACAGTGGCACAAAGAACACACGATTTCCCGCTACGCTTCATCCACCTCCGACTGCAACGTTAAGACAGGAACTTGAAAGAGCTGCAACAAAATTGTTCACTGTGCAGGCTAGAAAAACGCGAGGAGTTTCAAACCGACACATTATGTAACGAGTCGGATCAACAGGAAGCCGGGCTTTGGTTGGTCATTTGCAACGTACGGGAAAGAGTCATCGTTCTTTCTACACTACTGTACGAGAAACAGACCCGATGCAAAGTGGTGAACAATTAGCTTCAGCACAGTAACTGCATTGGCTGAGAGAAATTGCATCGCATTGAATGATAATCAACTCCTTTTTACGGTAATCGGTGAGAAACAACTTGTATTAACATGCTTCGTTCTTGGCTTATTTAATTAGAAACTGTAGTACTAGAAGCGCAAGCTACACATTTAGTACCAAAGCCAAGGTGTCAGGTCCACACACAGCAGTGGAGTTGTGAAGTGTTGGTGAAAGAGCGTTTTAAATCTTTACACATCGTTAGGTGAAAAAAATTCTAATGTAAGCGTAAATGTCTTTTCCATGTAGAGACATTACAGGCAAAATAAGTGTGAAACAAGAACGCATTATGAAGAATTAGCACATTTAGAGTGTTGTGTCGCTGTACATATTTAATTAGTGTTACGGGCGCAGTGAGCAGGATCACCTCTTGCAGCTCATTTGTTTATATTGTTTTAGTTCTTATGAATATGTAGCGTTTGTTTGTAAGAATGTCGTTAGTATTTTCAATCACATTTTAGAATGTCATTGTATGATTTGTGTCTTAATTCAAATACGAGTCCTCTCTACGACGTGCTGCAGAAATGCATCAAGCTGTTGTATCGAAATAACAAGCACTTGGAAACTGCACGTGCAGAGCAGCTGAGTAAATGCACTTACTTACTTTCCACCAGTAGGAACAGCTTATATCCAGCTTCTGTTTCCAGTATCCAACCATGGTCACAACCTGCTTGTGGCAGCTGTTCGTTTTTTTTTTCTTCAATGAAGTAGATGTGCTGTTTAGGTTTACTTGTAGAAACACAATCAAATCCGAATATGGGATTGCATCGTCTACTCTAAAATATTTGGAAATAAACTGCAAATTTGAATATCTTAAGGGGAAGTATTCAAGGATGTACTGGTACAGAGTAAAAAGTAAACTCACCAATGTCTCACTACTTGATGAGTGATTGAAGAGTTAGGATCCCATGTACTACATTGAAAGTGGTTTGTGAAGCTGAAATGCAGTGCCAGTGATAATAACCATTTCATATTTATAGTTCTAGGAACATAAGCAGACTATTCTTATACTTACAATGTTTATGGTGCCAACATGGTGGAAAGCAGGAGCTTGCACCTTGCACAGTGTGTCTCTTTGCATGTCAGAGCTTTCGCACACACGCATTATAACTGCCGTCGGGAAAGTTAAAGACGCAAACGACAGATTTCTGTTGTTTCCTGACAGAAAATTGTTTGCGTGACACAAACAATCATCTCCTAAGAGAGTGAGTCACAAACTGTATCCTCTGTGTTGATTGTACAAAACAGGGCAGTGTTGTGTATGTGTATATATAGCAAGACACAAGTTGCTTATTTGCAACATGAGTTACCACCCACTTCATCTTCGTTGTGTTTTGTTATCTCTTTTTTTGTATTTTTCACAGTGAAGACAGCACATGCTGTAACTGTTAATGAAAGCAGAAGCAGCAAAGTGTTAGCTCTGGATGGGATTGGACCAGAGCTTGGAGGAGGTGTTACCTACCAAGGTTACAACATACCAGCCTTGAGCTGAAGAAGTCTCCCAGCTTCACAGAGCGTTCCTCTTTATTTTCGTGATTAGAGTTCATAAATTGGTGCTATGGACTCTGCCGATGGTAAAAATGCCAGAGAAAGAAAGAAAAACCTTAGTTAGGTACTCGTTAGACGTGAATAGTTAACACAAAACTATTTGTTGTGTTCCATCTAACTTTACACCATAGCGATAAGAGTTAGGGCAACTGAACTGGCATAAGAAGAAATATTGTGATAGCGGATGACATTGTAGATATGGGGGATTATAGGTTTGTTGAGCTCATAATCATTAGCAAACACTATTAGCCTCGGCAATACAGTGTAGAAACCTGCAGGTTCTCCATTTTACAGATGAGCAGGTTGTTCATCCTATCAGCTCTGACCGATAAACTTGATGAAAGTCTCTAACATTTTCACATCTGGCAGATGTAAAAACTCATTCAAAACTGGATTTATAGTGGAGGTCCATCAGGCCAAGCCTCCTTTTTATACTAGTTAATTATAATCCATAGCTGTCACTTATATGCAATCAAATTACGCATGCCTGATTAGGCAATTCAATCAAACATCACCTCGTCCATGGACTGGAAATCGCTTCAGTAACTAGATACTGCAGCTGAACTGATGGGACTGTAAATGGATGACACAGAGCCAATGAAAGTCAATTACATTTTTAATGTGCTCCGATTTTAATAAAACATCATGCCTACAGCTTATTGAGAAATTCCTTTGATGAAAGGGTAAGACCTGGGGTAATACATTTTCACTATTTGAGCATGTTAAATAACAAGGAAATTCAATAACGGTCTGATTCATCTCCCTGCAGATCGTGTGTGGATGTGTGAGACTTTTACCATTTGAAATGTGTAGTGTTAAGTGTTAATAAGCTCATCATCTCACATCTCTGCACGTGTCAGTTTCTGTCCAAAGAAGTTCCTGGGACTTGTATGAGTGGGAAGTGTGAAGTGACAGGCAGACTTTAGCAGAGAAGCAAATTGTCTGTGGGTGAAAGCATGTCACATTTGCATCTAACCGCGTGTCTGCCCTGACAACAGCTGTATTTCACACTAAGGCATTAGCACGGTAGTTTATAAAGTGCAGTTCGGTTCCAAGAAAATAAATGTGATCGCAAACACTCATGGCTCTAATTGGTCACAATTGTAGGTACGTGGTCACAATCACCATAAACCCACACAGAGTTCTATTTTCTAACCATTTTCAGGGTATTCTAAATATCCGATTAAGAAATAAATGATTTATGAGGCGAGGAAAAGTTTTGCTCCGGGAGGTAGAAAGCTATTTGAAAGGGAATCTGCAGGGCTCCACGTTTTTCTTATGAAAGACCAAAGAGCCTAATCCTCTCATCCCTATTTCATTTAGGGGGCTGGCTGTGGCATTGTGCACAGAGCTGCCTCTGTAGCCTGTTGACTTGTTTTTTATTTGGAAATATTATTTTTCCTGTCAAGAGGGCAGCCTTGCATTCTTTGTGCTATAATTACACAATACAATACTAAACCGAATTCATAACACAAACCTAAACAAATGACCTATGATTAGCCAAAATGACTATAGTTAATTATGTGGGGCCAATCAATTTCCTACAACCCTTATCTTGATGCATCCCAGCTGACATTGGGCGGAAGGCGGGTGCAATCTGGACAGATCGCCAATGTCTCACAGGTCCAGCATAAAACTATTCATTTTCATATTCACACCTACGCTCAATTTAAAGTCTCCAAATAACTTCAACACAATCTGGGTTCACCTGGACTGTGGGAGGACAGCGGGTACCCAGAGAAAACCCATGCAAACATGGGGGGGGGGGGGGGGGGGGGGGAACACAGGCTTAGAAACTAATACTTTTCCAACCTTCAACGTACCAACAGAAAGATAAGCCAGTACATTTAACTCCAGAAATATATACAAATATAAATGCACAACATCCCAAGCCTCGTGAAATAGAAAGTAAACAATTAAGCAGTTATAGCGCCAACCAACCTAAACCCCCCCCCCCCCCCCGGGGCCCAGGAGGTGATGTGGATAACCAAGAAGCACCATCATGCACTGGCACTCGAAACTGTGCCACATTTGTGCAAGGAGTGATTCCCATCCCAGGGCTCTGGCGCTTGGCCAGGAGGCACTCAGCACCCGCACACGACACCAGACAGCGCCAGTCATTATCCCATTGTTTGGAGGCGCGCAGCCTGTCCCAATTAGATGCAAAGAAGCAGAGAAACGGGATCTAGTGCCACTGCAAACGAGGATGGAGGAGCACGCCACACAGCCTGCTGCAGCACGTTGGGTTGAATCACTAAGTACCACAGGATGTTCTTCTTCTGTGAAGAGCACGATGCATCAACAGGCAGCCGTTTTGAAACAGGCAGATGAGAAGACCTGCAACACTGGTCCTCGCGCCCTGGGTGTCAGGGAGAAAGGGTGATATGTGATTGATAAAAGCTGATGGAAACATCCAGCTGTTCAGAGGAGGAAGCATCATTTCATTGTGTTTCCAGCAGCTTCTTCTGTCTCTTGGACCTTGACTGCGCGTCACACTAAACCCGATGATCACTGATCGTTCCTCCATGTTTAAAAACTGCCAGGATGTGTCATTTGATTCAAAACATTCAGGTAAGAGCTTGAAATTGTATCTGGGTTGTTCCTGTCAGGTCTGTGTGCCATTGAGGCAGGTAGCCAAGACTTCAAACACTCTGTTTATTCTTGTCAGTACTTTCCGTGTAGCTAAATTTAACTGGTAAGAGAAACTCTGAATCCACTCGTCAGCGTGGACAGCTGATTTAAGTGTTTTGTGGCCTGGTTAAATGTACTTTCACTTTCATCTTTAAAGAACAGTAAGCATTTTAAATCTGCGAGTCAGAGAGTGTGAAGATGGAGCTGGATTTCACAGAAATTACTCTCCTGCAGCACATTATTATGAATGTGAGGTTTCTCGGGTTGTTCGAATTAATGCTCGTCTGCTGTTCGCGACATGCACAAGGACAGAGAGAGAGAGAGAGGGACAGAGAGAGAGAGAGACAGAGAGAGAGAGAGAGAGAGACTGCAGGGGAATATACTGAGAGATGGAGAAATAGGGGGAATGGTAACATCAGTAGAATACAAGCTTCTAAAGACCACAGGCCCTGGGCAACCAAAACTATCACGTTAATGCTCCCACACACACACATACACACACACCTTATTAACGCACTGATATACATTTTGAAACTGTTAAGGCCGAGGTGAGGTCTCATTGCCAATGCGCACACGTTATATGAAACGTTCCTTCCAGAGAATGTGGCGGTTGATGAAAGGGACATGTGTTACATCTGTGTGTGTGTGGGTGTGTTTCTTATTTATACACAATGGTACATGGCCAGAAACATTAATGGCAATAAAGTGTAAAATAATATATTAGGTGATGCGTTTGACACAAAGCCGTGAAGACATTAACGTCCCTGCTTGCATGAAGGATTGGCCCAGGATTGATCATCTTCATCAACATCATAGTTCATTGAAATTCCAATGCTTAAAAATCAAGAAGTACCTTGTACCTTTATCTTTCCCTTGAACTGCAGTTTACTTCAAGTCGAGGTGCTAACACTGTCCTGGGCCATTAACACAGCCCTGAACATAATCGTCCACAGAAGTTCTATTTATCCCTCGTCCTTTGAGTAACGCCACACTCAGAAACCAATCATTTTAATAAAATAAGTTCATAAATCTGGAGTCAGATCATCAGTAGGAATGAACAGATATGTCCGCTGAGAGCCACGAGCAATGGAATATTAATGCTTTAAAATATTTTCACAGGATTTGTTGAAAATAAGAAGAAAATAGCGAACACTAGCAGCCTTATAGTTGAAAGGATCCTGGAGAGGAGATCAGGGGCCAATTAAATGGGTTGTGTAATAAAATCTGTTACAGTATATCCAGATCCCTAATAAATCATACAAATAAACCTAGTGAACAGCTTAATGCTCACCTAATGAACAATCCATCCTTAGAAGACATGTTTCAGATAGTTTGTAAGTGCCCCCCCCCACCCCCTCCAGTGATGCCATTCTATACATCCAATCAGAGTTGAATATCTGAAATATAAAGTATGATATTCTTATTAGCCCTGACAGAAGCCTTTGATGTCTTGTATGACATGTACAGGTGTCTGTCAATACCAAGACGCTTGATGTCAATGACTCTTTGGCCCTGGCAACGGCAAAGTTTACATATTACGTCTGGGCCTCGTGCAGCAGTTGTGCCGTTAGAGCCCCAAGGTTCATGTATTACATGTTCTCGTCTTATTCATGGTTTTCACATCCACTCATCACACACATCA
Organism: Platichthys flesus; assembly: GCF_949316205.1. Taxonomy (NCBI): domain Eukaryota; kingdom Metazoa; phylum Chordata; class Actinopteri; order Pleuronectiformes; family Pleuronectidae; genus Platichthys; species Platichthys flesus. The sequence goes on from NC_084957.1 coordinate 7,293,235, forward strand.
GACAGGACACGGCAGCTGCATCAAAGAGGAGGAGCTTCCCTCTTAAGCAGCTCCAATGGGAGAGGCTCTATCACCTTCAATCAAAGTCTACGCTGCTAACTGGTGAGGTATGCATCTTCCACGGGCCAGTCATTACCTGTGACATCATCTCACGTCAAATATCATATTTTTTTTTCTAAATTCATAGGACACAAAAGGACACATGAACTAATAACCGCTGCTTACCCTGGATTAAGTGCCGTGTCATCAGATCTGACGGAGCCGCTGCCGCACATTTCCATTAGAGCGACGGCGGGAGCAGCATGTTTTCACCAAAGGTCATGTTTTCACTTCAGGTGAACAGATCCTTACTTTTCTCATTAGATGTAATTACCACTGACACCTCAAAGACCGCAGGGGAATAACAGAAAAAAAGGAGGGGGGGGGGGGGGGTCAAGAGAGACAAGAGAAAGTCTATTCAGTAGGTGAAAAAAAAAGACGCATCTGACCATTATGAGGGAAGCGTATTGCAGCACTAATTCTATTATGTGCAAGGTAGATTTAGTGAATATGGCCAGTGATCCGAAGTTAATGGGGATGATGGAAGCCGGAGATCCAAGCTAAAGGCCAATGGGCCGTGGCGAGGCTGACTGGGTTCCGTGACAGCTTCCCTCAGCTGCCTGACAAGTGCACAACGCCCACAGAATATCCTGCGTGGCCCGATAGAAAGAGCAGCAGACAAATAAGCCCACTACTTGACAAAGACCCCTGAGATAAGGCTTGCTCAAGCTCCTGCATTTGTATTCCAAGTAGGACATGGGGGGGGGGGGGGGGGGATAATGTAATTGAAATCTGTTGGGGTGTTTGGGGGTCAGGAAAAATTCTCTATTCGAGTGGGTTCAGAGGTTTTAAGCCACAGGGAAAAGCGTTGAGACTGAGGAGGAGACCCATTTCTGAGGAACGGAGCCACATGCATCATCTTTACAGGTTTGATAAGCAGGAACATCTCAACCAACGAAACGAATGAAGCACAGAATGGACCGAGAGAAGGTGAGCACCACTGGAGGTCAGTCACCTTGAGTGATTTGACCTTCTCCTGATGTCGATATGAGGCTTTACTGACCTGTGTCAGCAGAGGTAATGAGATTGAGGTATCACTGGATGCGCCTAGCATGGTTAATCACTTGACAGCCGGGCGCTCAAGCACACACACACACAGACACACACTCACACACAGACACACACACAGACACACATATAGAAATTCCCACATGTGCATCCACAGATGTTTTCATACGAGGAATCTAGTCATCAACCCCGACATAAATCTGGAGTCCACACAACCATGCTACAGTTATTCCACTGTTAACGACCATAGCTGTTTGAGAAGGGCTCTCACTCTTCACATGCTACTCAGGAGGAATGTGTTGCATTTTTAAAACGGTGATAATTCTACATTTTCTACGCAGATTGAATGTTTACCCCGGCAGATCCCCATGTGGTGGGGCGATATTCTCTCTGGAGCTGAAAGCTGTCTGTGACTTCCGCCAGCGAGCCTAAATAAGTTTTGTTTTCTTTAGGGACGTTTCAAAATAAACTGAAATCAAAAGCCAGGTTAAATAAAACAGCAGCAGAGAGGATCTGTCGCATAAGGAAACCAATACACATGCTATAACTGATTCAGACAGAAGCAAAGGGATAGTCTTTAGATCAAATAAGTCTATTGGAAATTTTCTTTTCCTTTTCAAAACAATTATTAATTTTTTAGGACTTCTCTTTTGTAGTGGTCATCGAGACGCATCCAGGCAGAACACCACACACATTTGACAAAATTAGGAGATGCTAAATTACAGCAAAGTTGAAAGCAACTGTCAGAGTCAGTAAGTAAACTTGATTTGTGTTGAACTTGTTGAGAGTATTCCAAAGGGGTCAATGACTTGTTATAGTTAACGTATGTGTTATTTAGAAACTCCTACAAAGCTCTTGGAACCTTTAATTACCTGAAACAAACACCCTCCCTCGTGCACCAATAAGTGCTTAACTCACAGCCAGTTTAATTATGATGGACACAACCCCATAAATAAGTAAATCTGGTTTCAGACCTGCACTGAAGTCCGGAATTTACTGACCTTTTCCAAAGGGGCTGTAGGTGAGAGCGAAAATGTCCAATTCAGCTCCTCCTGACTCCTGATTTCCATATTTGCACCACTGCACATAATTGCACTATTGTTGTTTTATTTTCTCTTCAGCTGTTAATATATATATTTAGATATGTATACTTTATTTTCTATTTTAAATTTTGATATTCTATTTTACTCTATTTCTATTTTATCTATTAGGTTGTAATTACTTGAGCATTGCTAGAAGAGAGCCTGTGACTCAAGCGTTCCCCTGCCAGCGACTGCTTAATGTTATTGTTGTGCATTTAATAATAAAAATCTTGAATCTTGAATCTTGAATCCTGACTTTTCCTCTCAGCTCCCTTGTGAAATGTCAAGACAAATGTCCCAATGAGCCCAGGTGATGATGGAAAATGCCACAGCAAGCAAGTGGGCGTATTGATAACGTGATGGACATAAAACCAGGATGGGAAAGAGGCGCCACACATGTAGACGACACTGACGCACGGGTCAACGAGATCTTTGGCTGTGAGGGCCAACGCCGGGGTTGTGCTTTCCTCAGTGGAATGAATATGTCACGCTCCTGCTGCTCTACCCAGACGCCTCTTCTCACTTGAATATCCAAGACAATTTCCTCTTGTCTGTGAACACGTCCGACCTGGAAAATGCTCCTGCTGTATTCCTTACATGTGAAAAGCAAAAAGTGGAAAATTGGCTGAAAGTTCATGTGTGAAAACGGCCATTGTGTATCACTGAAAAAGCCGATTTCAACACCAGAGGCTATTTTTTCCATTGAAATGCAGAGGAGAGACCCGTTTGCCCACAGAGGATAGAAATACATTATTCTACCTGGGAAACTTTAGAAGTCTGCAGGGACTAAGTCACTGATATAAGAAAGACTTAAGGGAGCAAATCGCACCTAACACCATGCTCAGACTTGGTAAAGGGTCGCCTGGATGATTGCAGGTGTGCAGCTGTTTTTTTAAGGAGCAGATGGTGCTGAATGTGGGTTAGCGTTCCCATGAATGAACCACAAAGCCCCAAAATAAATAAGCGGCAGTCAGCAGTTTGAGTGGAAGAGTCCGCGAGCGAGGCGAGTAAAGCTGTGATGAGTAAATAGGACTTTTAAAAAAATCTGCACCACCTCTCTAAAGTGCTCCCGTTGGTTTAAAACTGGCTTTGGACTTTTGTTATTTGATGATTCTGAGGAGAAAGAGGTCGACACAACAGGCCCACGCTGACACATCTCAGCTCAGGGTATTTTAAGGCAGCCATCAAAAGAGAGCTGTGACGCATGCTGTATTTTTAGATGTTTACAAAAATCCTCTGACTTATTATGATTTGCTGAGCAGACCTATGATCAAGACTTAAAATAAAATAACTATATATAATTAAAAGATTGTCTGATGGATTTTTATGAATGTATCAGATGGAAATATTGACAGAAAACCTGACGAAGCATCTCACCTCACGCAAAGAAACTGGTGAGAATCTCTTCAAACAGCAAACTCTGTGTCACTTTCTGACAGAAGGGAAATTTCTGTATTTCTCTTTCGTGGCCCGAGTCAATTTCCTCTTGTCTGGTTTCATTATGGAAGACGAGTGAATCAGTAAACTGAGCTCAGACTCATCCAAAGATGATTTGGTGGAGAGCAAGAGAATTAGGCCTAAAAGAGAAAGAAGCAAGATTCCATTGAGAGACTTTGATTGGGGAACAACACCAAGCGTCTCTCTGGTCGATACCTCAGCATTCAAGTGACTTTGGCTTTTAGAAAGAAAAGCAAACTGGAAGTAAAATACACACACCAGGTTGACCGGCTGCCTCTGCTTTCACATTAACCTGATTGGAAAACATCTGCACTTAAATGTCTGTTTAAATTTGATTGGCTGGTGCCGCCTCTCGACTTCTGCCTCGAGTCTTGTCTGTGAATCTGCCATAGTAACGACTTACAGCAGCTAACACAGAAGAAGAGTCCGTTCACGTATTGATTAACAGACTCTGGCCTTCTCTTATTGTTTCTAAAGAGCGAGGCGTGCACAAACAACTTAGGTCTGGGTCACGGAGGCCTCACGGAAACCACTTATGTTTTGATGATATTTTAGAGAAAATGTTTTTTAGCCCTGTAGCTTTATTAAAAGCTGGCCAATAGATTGACTGATAGATTCAAACAGATTCTTGTGTGCATTCACCATCCGATAACTGATATAAAGCTTATAACACAGCTTAGTGAGCTGCTGAGGAAAATTATTTCACGATTTATCGCTTCAAAGCCGCTGTGAGCCCGATATCTTATATTAAGTATTATTGCGGCGATGTACATATTCACTCCATGAAGCCCTTTTGAAGGCTTTGCAGATGCATCTAATCCTATTAGCATAAAGATGTCATTGACAAATAGCCTCCTACCTGCGCTGCCCTTTCATTACGGATGTTCTTATAAACATAGAAAAACCCATCATGCTAAATATGTGTGAAATAAACTGTTTGTCCCGGGTTCATCTTTTTGTAACGAGCAATGAAAGGAGGTTGTGTAACGTTCCATGTGCAACACAGAACAACCTGCATAGACTCAGTGTGCTGTACAGAGATGACTGCAAGCAGCTGCAATCACGTTTGCCTCTCAAAGTGGCCACTGTTTGTCGTTGCTCTCTAAACTAATCAGAAACTGCGTCAACGATGTTAAAAGTTGTTAGAAATGTTCTAATGGGCCACATTTCATTTATGAAAATCACTTTTATTAGCCCTATTTCTGGAAAGCCATTAGGGCATTTAAAGACTGCACACACCTACACAATGTGGAAAATGCACTTAGGTAAGTTGCAGACACCGAGTGTGGCTGTGACTGATGTGATAAAACGGTATGTGGCTCAAAACAAGAGAAGACTGCTAATGTGTCACTTGTTGTTTTCACTATAACAACTAGTCTGTCGGAGCTGAAACATTATGGTTAAACAAATGTTCCAGGACTCTGACTCCTCTCTCGCTCTTCTCTCCCCCCAATCTCTCGCTCTTCTCTCCCCCCATCTCTCGCTCTTCCCTTTCCTCTTTTCCGACCACCTCTCCTCTCATCCCACATGTTACTGCTCACTCACACCGGTCGAGGCAGATGGCCGCCCACACCGATTCTGTTTCTCAAGGTTTCTTCTGGTAAATGAGTGAGTTTCTCTCTCCACCGTCACCGAAGTGCTGCTCATTATTGGAGCTGTCTGGTTTCTCTTTAATTTCTAAGGACTCGACCTTCTGTGTAGGGTGCCTTGAGATAGTGTTGATTATGATTTGGCGCTATAAAAAAAAAATCGAATAAGGTCACAGTGTAAAATTTATTCTAGAAAAGGCAGTGAATAGTCGTCACTCGGAGTGGAAACGTGATGCTGGTTGTTAATGTGCTTGCTATCTTAATTTCAGAGAGTTGCTTTGTCTATTTTTTATATTTTTTGTTCTGTCTTGTAAACAAAGTTACTGTCAAAACAATAGTCTTCAATAGGTTTTGTCCCATGCATAATAAGACATTTTCCATCATTCCAAAGTGGCAATTAAAGCCACAGTAATTTTTCACTATTTTGCCGTCTCTGACTCTGGGTCAGTTGGTGAAGCCACCAGTCCAGAACGAACAGCTCAACAACTCTTAAGTGAATTTCAACAAAGTTTCGCTGAGACAATTGTGGTCCCCAGAGGATACATCCTCAAGATTTGAATGATCGTCTGACTTTTCATCCTGTGCCATCAGCAGGTCAATGTGAGCCTCTGGATGTGGGCACTACCAGATGGATCTGTAGAGTGAGAGTGAACAGGCGTTTGAAGTCCATAAGGAACAGGAGCCCATAAGGAACACACACAAAGCAAGTGGGAGAGTTCATCCCTCCTGTGGCTCCTCTCTCGCTGCCAGATGAGGTCTGTTTGCCAAGAGACACTGCTCTCTACTGTACAAACTGTAATGTAATCTCTTGGCCTTGGCTCCTGGTTATGTGCCCTGATAGGCTTATAAAAGATTAATTATCACATAAACTCCAATATTAGCACAAATCCCAAATGATGCTGCAGGAGTAAAAATCAGCACACACACCATCACTATAGATGCCATGCTTTTCATCCAAATTCCTTATTTTCAAAAATCACATTATCGATCGCTTATAGTGTCGCTCACCCGGCCTGTAACTCGACCACGAGCGTCATCGGGTGCAACACACCCACCTGGCTTCAGAGGCTCCGTGATACCGATACGCCGCTCTCGTGTTTCAATCTGGGCGGGATGCTATTAGCAGCGTGGAAGCGTCGTTAGGGTCACGTGACAGATCAATCAGGCACAGAGGTGGCACCCTCATTGGAGTGATTCACCGGCCCGGGCGCTTGTCCCCCGCTCAGCCTGAATCCATGCCGTCTATCTTCTTTATACGGAGCATTCAAGGCTGGAAATATGCATCTGTCAAACATCCCCCATTACTCCGGCTGCCTGTCACACCTGGGGCAGCTCACAACCAAGCAGGAAAAAAAAAGAGACTGAGTGTAGCTGTCAGCAGAGAACCCTCGGCGGACGGGAAAGGCACCAGCTCCCCCCCCCCCCCCCCCCCCCCCATTCCTCTGACTCTAATTTCCTCAAAAACGCAGATCTTTTTCTGGGTCTCCGGCTGAGTGCTGGGTTAATGACAGAGCCTGTGTCAGGGAAGTAGCTGAGGCAGCTTCTTTGTGCTCCAGATAACATTTCAAATTGTTTTATATTAAGGTACGGCAAAGCAGAAGCTCAATGTGCTATGTAAAGCACTACAGTCATAATCCATCTCTAGGCTGGTGGCTGTGTGGCTGTAAAGGGAAGAATGCATCATTAACAGTGGCGGGAGAGCCACAGCTTGTATCATGGGTATTTTTTTTTTGCAGAACTGTGGTGTGCAGTGTGTGCCACCAAATGGAATCAGTGCAACAGAGCTGTGACGCTGTGGGCTGTGGCCAGTGTGGTTGAAATGAGCAGGTTTCAGTTCGGGGTCCTGACGATTAGAGAACAGCTGATGGTTCAGCTCCTGCTGCTAATGTTTCCACTGCGGCGTGTCTGGATGTTCTCTCACCTCCGCAGCCGATGTCTTCTCACATCACAAAGCTATTTCTCTCATTCCTCGGCGTCCGTCCAAATGGAGCACCGCAAACTATGTCATGAAAGAAATATAAGCACACCGCTGTATTACTTATGAGACCTAACGCAACTTTGCTCTGAGCTATTTTCAGATTTCATTTAAGTTCATCAGCGTGATGAATATTCTCCTTGTGCAACAGACACGGGGCGCGAAGGCATCAGAGAATATTAGCTGAAGATGAACTTCAGAGATTACTTATCGGTGACGAACACCTTTCAACTCACCAGTAACGTCCACATCAATCATTACAGTCATGCGAGGCTCCTCTCAGTAATAACACAGCAGAGCAAACATCCGCCAAGGCTCTAGTCAGACATGAATGAAGTGACACTAATGTGTTTAATTGCAGATGTACCATTGCATTGTGCTATTTAAACTTCAGGGGCTGAACATGAATTATTCTTATAATCATTTATCCTGAGTGATTGAGACGAGAACAAAGGGCCACTTCAGTCAAATTTACATCTCAATTTGAGGCTCGCTGTTTGAAAGGCAACCATTTTCACCATCGCTATAAATATAAACAAATAACAATTACTACATAACCTCCACTGTGACCTAACCCTGTGTTACGCAGTGGTGGACTGAATCTAATTGCTGTTTCCTGGCACACATGATTTAATGTTCCATGCACAGAGAGATATCCGTTTTTTGTCAATTAGTCAGAGAAGCAGAGGGTCTGAGGGCAAACACCATGCTTCCCTCATCCTTGCACCACACACACAGAGAGAGAGAGAGGGAGAGAGAGAGAGAGAGAGAGAGAGAGAGAGAGAGAGAGAGAGAGAGAGAGAGAGAGAGAGACTCCCCAGGCGGCTTCTCTTTGCTGTGGATAAAGTCCCATCAGAACACTCCACAAATAAACCGAAGAGACAATCTTTCCTAGATCAGCTTCTGGATTCAGCCTCAGCTTAGTTCCGGGAGGACGCCGGGCTCCAGATCAATATGGTCCACTCGTCACCTGCTGATCTGTGAACCATCACCTGAGCTCCTGCACTTCTCAACTCGCTTCCCACCACTTGCTTTGATCAGCGAAAGCCAATTCCCTCCCTGTCTCTATCTGCCGGTGCGTTTTTCTTTCATTTTCTCTGCCTCTGCCCCTCGCTCCGTCTGTATGATGGGTCTTTTGTCTCATGCATGCTGTCCTCCATGCACCTCTCAGGTACACTCCCCCCTGACTGAAGCCCGAAGTTGTCATTGCCACAGCTGACTTGCAATATAAAAGCACGGTGCCTCCACAGATGTATGAAACATTTCAAATTCATCGCAGCCAAACGGAGCAGGGAGAAACTTGAAATGGAGAGAAATCAATTTGTGCACGCTGGAGAGCGAGCAGCGAGGGGCTTCTGGCTCCTCGGTTATAGCCCCTCAGTGCAAAGTGAATAAATCATTAAAAAAGAGAAGAGGTCTTACCTGGGCTCTTGGTGAAGCCGCTGCTGGTTGTAACAGATCCTATCTCTGCTTATGGGACAGAGTCGGAGAGAAAAGGGAAGAGGAGGAGGAGAAGAAAGGGAAGAGAGAGGAGAGGGCGAGGAGAGGGAGCGCAGAGAGAGAGAGGGAGAGGGAGCGAGAGAGAGGAATCCGAGCGAAGGCGAGAAAGTGTCTGTGGACACACAGACTGAGAGGAGAGAGAGAGAGGAGAGAGAGAGCAGTGGCAGCGGCGCTCTCACACAGCGCTGCCGTGCACTGGGGGGGGATATGCCGGCTCTGGGAGGTGGTACTTCTCAGTCAAATGACATCTGCCTCTCTCTTAAAAACCATTGGCTAAGAGAGATGATTTCCTAATAAGCCATCCCTGCTGTCTCCAAGTGAACACACCCCCCTCCTTCTTGTCCCACTGCACATGCATAACTAGATGCGTTCAAACACACACACTCGCACGCACACTATACACACGTGCGCATACATTCTTCTCCTACGCAGCCTATGAGGATTGTCTTGATAACCCCTTTTGTCTCTCCTCCTCCTCCTCCTCCTCCTCCTCTACCCCCGGTGCTTTCATGTCTCTTTATTCTCTCAGGTCTTCTCCTATATGTGCATTGTCAGGTTTCTTTTTTTTTCACAATTGTTGCAGGAACAAGTTCTTGTCCTGAAATTCAAGATTGCTTTAGCTTTCCATTGTGCCTTCTTTTAGAGAACATTTTCTGTCTTCACCAACAGGCTTTTAGAACTGTTATAACAAGAGTAAGCTTTTCTTACTCTATATATTGTTTACGCCCATCTCTGTAAAGTGTGTTGGGGTTCATCTGGGGAGAACTGAGCCACTCGTGGTTTATCATATGCATGATCCCGTCAGCTTATACTGTTTGTGTGTTCAGGAATTGTTCCAAACAAACAATGAAACTATGATCTAATTGTTTTATTCTAATCACTTTACATCACATTACTATAGTCTGCAGCTTCTATTTCAAGTGTGTGGGATGTGAAATTTAATGGAATGCCAGATATGAATGCCCACGTCATTTTAAGTATTCGAGTGTCATTGACTATAATGAGTAATTATACCCAAGCTCTCATCGCCTACTCACAAAGCAACTGTTGTTGGTGGGTATGGGAATAATTATGTTTTAATGTCCTTTCATAATAAAAACTTACGGGCTGTAGTTTTGTGGTGTTTAAGCCACAGCTTGAGTTAATGGAGATTAAAAAAAAAAAGTTGTATCTATTCCCTAAAGTGAGTAAATATTGTTTATGTGCAAATTCATTTAAAAATGCTGTATGTATCTCTGTTTTTCTGTATTTGTAACTTTTAAACTAATTTTAAACCAATATGAAGTAAGAGACTTAAAGCTGGGGGGAGTTTATAGGGCTGTAACTTTTAAATTTGATATTCGAACATTAATTTGAACGAGGGGGGGGGGCATATTTGTACTGTAATGACCTGTTAGATTGCGAAAAACGAGTTGTCATTGCTGCTCCCTCACATGTAACTCCCTCTTAGTTTTTTACGTAGTTTTTTGGTAGTGTCTCCTGACTCTCATTCAGGGTTAAGAAAGGATGTCAAACCTTGTTGAGCCCTATGAGACAAATATTAATTTGTTGGATTGATTGATTGATTGATTGACTGATTGATTGATTGATTGATTGATTGATTGATTGATTGATTGAATGATTGATTTATTGATTGATTGATTGAAGTAGTTTGCCTCATGATCCAGCAGAGGGCGTTCACTATTATCTTCACCTATTGCTTTTCCTCATGAACTATCAGTCTATCGAGTCAGAAACTGTTTTTCTGCGATGAAAATGAAGGATGCTAGCGAGGGAAGCCATTCTGAGCGGACATTTAATTATTATTTCTAATATACTCAAATGAATTGCATGTCATTTTAAGTTCGGACAAACTTGATTTTGAGATAAAGTGACAGACCTGGAACTTACAGCCAGAAATTGTCCTTTGGGAGCTGGTGGAGACCAAAACTGAGTTAAAATCAATGTTAATAGGAAGCTTGTGTTTGCCAAGTTACCAGAAACATGACTCTAAGTAAATGGGAATGTGGTTCCCTGTTGGCTGGTTGTTCAAATAGGCAACTGTTTGTTATCACCTCCAGTTTGTTGCATTGCCCCGAAAAGTCCAAAACACCAATGAATGCAGGTTTAAGCGAGGCAGGTGCAGTCGATTCTGGATTCGTGAGTGTTTTCTTCTATTCACAGACTTTTCTCATCTCAAACCTTTCTATGTCTGTCTTTGTATGAGAAACAACAATAGCGATTCAACACATTCACAGACCAAGATATGTGACATGCAATCGAGCAGTGCCAGTCATACAGGTCAAGCCCCTGGCAAATTATTGGATTTCAAATTGCAGGTGCATGAGTAACCCAAACAGCAGGAAAAGACCCCGAACTGACAAATACAAAAAGTGAATGGCTCAGCTCTACGTGGCACACTTACCACAGATGAACAGGCTTTGGAATTACCACGGACCTGACAACCACTCCGGTAATGGAGGGAACAAACCATATTTTCAACATCTGCATGGCTTTCATGTTTTTTAACTAAGGACGCCTGCAAACCAAAGATCCCACCGCCAACTGTTCCAGCACTGTGCAGGATCTGTAATGATGTGGTCAGTCATTACTGGGCAGCCACGGTAATTGCATCAACTAACTGTTGCATAAAAGCACCGCTAAACAAAGTCAAGACTGGTTTCGTAAACAGCAGGAGATGGTGGATCTCGCAGGTCTCTACGTCCAAACAACACTGGACTGTTCCAGGCTACAAAATGCAACACTCTATTGTTAATAGTGAGCTGGAGGGGACTGCTACATGAGCAGCAGCAGCAGGAGCAGGTTTATGCAGCAGTAATAACAGACTTTGTAACTGCAAAGGGGAAAAGCATATCGAGCATTACCCACTTAAATATTGAATACATGTTGCAGGAGGCTGTGTGGGTTGGGTCATGTGTGAGTGAAACAACTCGATTTGATTGCCTGAAATCGATGTCAAGTCTTTCCGTGTTTGTGGTATTTACAAACTTTGCCTACAGAGTGTGACACACATCCAAAGCCCACTTCGACTACCGGGTGATGACATGTTTTGCTTTTAGCTGATGATGCAGGGAAGTTGTTTGTTTGCAGTGTAATGCATTTTTATTCTGCTTGAATATCCTCAACCTATCGTTGCTTTTCATTTAGAGCCTGAATGAAAAGTCCCTTTTGACCTTTGACCTAACTCTTTTTGAATCCCCGCACTCGTACTAGTCTGGCACTAATCTCGTTTTCCATCTGCCTGACAGGCTATCCACGAATAAAGTAGTTTTTTATTGTCCTGAAAATTATGATTTGAAAGAGGGCAGTTTGCCAGTTGCAAGATGCTTTTCCATTCCCTTCCACAGACTGTATCTCTAAATGGACCCAAAAGTGAAGATAAACATCTGTGTCGTCCCCTGGTGGCTGGCTGGAGTATAGGTCATTAACCCTTCCTCCTCCATGTCAATAGATGGGAGGCAAACTAAGTCAAGGTACCTATAAAATAAGCTTTTCCAAATTATTTTGGAAATTGTTATTTTCACACTTACTTATGTTGAACGGTTTATGTTTCTGGTAGGTTTGATTTTAATTGTTAATGCGATAAAAGGGCTCAAATGTCAATGTGATTGGCAGCTGACATACTCTGGCAATTGGAACGCATGCCGTTGCTTACGCCACGACCACTACTGCGCAGCCTCTGGCTCCAAATCATGTCAAGAGGGCCACTAGCCAAGATGTTTTGGCTTAATTTTTCTTTTTTTTATGGGCAGAAGTGAAAAAGCATTGTCTATCCTTGTATAAATTATATTTGTCCGGGCTCTCAGTTAGAAATCTTTGTCTCCACCCTAAAGTCAAGATAGCTACAATGTCAACCCATTTAAAAGATCCATAATTAATTTATCATCACACACACAACTATTATCCCCAAGCTGAGAAGTGTACCCAATCACTATTCAACATATCTTGATGTGTAAAATCAGAGTAGCCACTTATCAGTAAATTGTGCCACTTTTCATTTCGTATTCACTGTCTGATTGAAATTGCATTAGCATGTGTGTGACATTCATCATTGGTTTATTTGTATCCTCTGTTCTGTTTTCATTCCACATGTTGCAGTTCATTGTGTTTACTGTACGGTCGACTCATGCCCACCACCCACTCCACTGCTGGTAGTTTCACATCCTCCATTATTGTATTTCTGAAGGAATCCTTTTGTTTGACCCATACTTTTCTCTCTGACCCTTTGTGGGATAATTGGCTGTGCTTGTGATAACCCCCTTGAGTTCCTGTCATTCTGCCCTGACATCCCTCCGCCGCACCATTCTTTTATCCGATGAGAAATATGACCTAGGATAATTGGGATTTTTCTCTTTCTTCAGCATCCGTCAACTTTCTTTCCTCGCTCCTCAGCAACAGGAAACTTCTCCTTGACAGGAGCCAGGAAGCAGCCGACCCATCACACAGCTCTGTGTGGACCGCAACGTATCTAACAGCGTGAATAGAAACAGCGTCAAGCTAATTAATCTGACGGCAGATTAGCCTTTTCCTTTCCTCAGGTGTAGATGGCCAAAAGATTGCATTCATCATTTCCCTAAAAGAGTCAGTTCGCTAACGGTAAGGATATTCAGACAAACATTTTATCCTCAAGCTGTGAATAAAGAATCAGGGCCGACCTCCAGCGTTGTCCTCCCTTATTAGTTCCTTTTGAAACCCACATGCGACTAGGCTGCGTGCTGGGGTATGAGCGCAAGGCATCACTTTCTGGAGGTTTCCCCCCCTCTCACAAAGGGGCACACAGGAAAGAACTCCAACAGTTATCTCCCAAGCTACACAGACTGGAAAACACTCCGAATAATCAGTCACAAACTGAAAAGCCACCGACCAAATCGAATATCTGGGGATGGTATTAATCCTGACAGTAAATTCAAATCACCATACGCTGCCGGGGCTGATAGCTGACTCTCTGCATCTCAGCCCGGATGCTCTCCTCCGTCCCTGGAATCACACAGGGTACTGGGGCCGGCTGCAGTTTGCCATCTGATTATGCATTTTATTTAAAGCTGCTCTTTCCAATCAGGCTTTCCCATCAGGTCGCCTGTCTGTTTGCCTTTGAGGCATTTAAGATCCCATGTCAGTGTCAGTAAAGAGGCAAGCTCCTGCAGCCATATCTTAAATGGTCGTGGTTACATTAACTTATCATATGAGGTACCGGTATTGGTGCTCGACGCTATCAGCTTCTTCATGCAATGTAATATCTCTTAAATTATATCACAGCTATTGGAGGGAGATGGCCTATCATCAATTTAAACCAGAACATATCCCTTGACATTTACCAAAGTATTAAACTAATAAAAGGTAGCATATAATCACAACACATATTTTCATAAAAAAGTATTGTGGAAAAAAAGAAACTGAAAATCTGTGTCATTTAGAACGGTATTTCATTAACTGAGCAGACAGCACTCAAAAACACTGTTAAATAAAAACTTTGATGTAATGCGTCTTTTGAATCAATAATATACAATTTTAAAGTTACAAAATTGGTTCATATCAAAAGGTAAAAACATGGTTCAGTAAAAAAACACTTTGTTATGGGGATGACTGATGTTACTGGATGACCTAAGTTTCGAAATCACTTTTGCACATTTTATCAAACTGCTATAAAATTGAGGGTTAATCTTTGGGCCTGAACAGATGGGAATACTCTGATTAATGCTATTGTGGACGTGCCTGTTTTTTTAACGTTGCTACACACTTGAACTAAACATTGGGTGTAAAGCAACCGCTGGTGTGATTGATGGGCTGAGAGCATAGTCTTCATTGTGCCTTTGACCCGTGTGTAATGGGATGTGGCCAGTTAAGCGAGGGCTGCAACATGCGTGCCGTCATCGTGGTGGGATTTGGCCGTGATTGAGCGAGACCACCGACGTGCTACCAGAACAAATGCCAGTTGAAGATTTTAGATCTCAATGATAATAGGGGGAGGAACTGACAGATAAAGTGAGCCACGCTAAATGATCCGTTGCATTTTGTCCTTGAACGTGACAGTTATGGTGAAGGAGATGATTTGATTCTTTTACGGCCGTGTAAAAAACCCGACCAGCCTGACGAGGTCAAACATCCTCAGTGGACAAACAAAGAATTATCTGAATGGTGCTTTTGGTTCGGCGATGTCCACCGCTCCAAGATTACCAAGAACTTACTGCTTGAGATTTTATGGTATTTTTTAATGGCCTTTATTTCAATTGAATCAGGCCAAACCATCCGACAGGCCCTCGACTGACATTCCAAAATAAAATAAATCATCCTCTTCTTAAAATTATCTGGAGACAAGACATTGAAAGTACTAATAGCCGAGTAAGACTAAATTACTACTTGTGGATAATGGGCTGGAACCAGACCCATAATGCCAAATACATGAGTCCCCCCTTGCTGCTGAGTGGGCCCCGGTTCTGTAGCTCGGAGACGGAAAAAGAACATTTTACATTTCAACAAAATCAATGGAAATTAATGTTAGTCACCAGATGAGTTATTTCTAATGAGAACATTGTTAATTGTCCCGTTGCACACTTGACACCTCTCTCCCTCACCTGACGTGGTACCTGTAGGGTCTTTGGGCCTTGCAAGGGACTGAACGTTTTTAATGTCAGGAGGCAAAGTTCCTATGATGGTCCTGGATGTTCTTTAAGTCAAAACACATTCACCTCAGTCGGGCTTGAAAACGTTTAGGCAATATTCACTGTTTCTCTCCTGCTTTGCATATATGTTCCAAACCAGTCCATCATTCATGCGGCACTGGACAGTTTGACCATTTACCCTCAGGTACAGCACTTACCTGGAGGGATGGCCCTGCGAGCACAGTAAGAGCGAGCACAGTAATAATGTCATTATCCATATTAAAAAATAAACCCACTAAACACTGATGATAGAAAACGATAAATTATTATATATATTATTATTAAAGAGTAGAACTTAGAGAAATAAGAGAAACAGATCTCTCTTTTCATTTATAAAAACAAATAACTATTTGTGATACGTCCCCATTTTTAAACCACGACCCCCCACCCCCCCCCCCCCATCCCATAAACTGGGTTACACGACAGCGTCTTCAAACCTTTTCCTTAATTTTTCACCTCATGAATCATATTAATGCAATTTGGTGTCACTCTATAACTTCTCCAGGTCATCCATTGCAGTGCCTCTATTTACCCACAGGGGGCTCCCCAGTTTGATAACCACTGGATTCAATGTTGGCTACATGCTTATTCAATAAGGTTTGTGGAGCATGAACCATATAAAGTTAATGTTAAAATACTGAAAGTGTGTTCTGCCAAGAGTACAAGCAGTGGACAAGGCACCAGAGCTTTAATGGAATGTCTCCAGCTTGCAGGCTTCTTTTAATCACCCTTCATGCTCTATATTCACTTTCCTCATGCGACACACACAAACACACACACCATACACACAAACACACACACACACACACACACATACCTGAGAGCAGTGGCGCCCCCTTTTCATCGGGAGACATGTTGACATGTCACAGCACAAGAAGCAGGTGTAAATGACAAAATGGAATTTAGCTCCTTTTGGTTTCAGGGTCCTGGCTCTGGTCCCTTTTTTCCACAGCAGACATTTTGATTTGCCACACTGAGGGAGAGGCACAGGTGAGACAAATCTCTATTAATGCTGCTCAGTTTCATCAGCTGTGAAGCACGACACCAGAACCCTGAGCTGCATCACCTGCATGCCCTTTTTAATGCTCTCAAATAGGATTTCTGCTCTTTCAAGAGCAACTGTTTGTTTCTGTTATTCACTGTGGCTGACTGGTGCATTTGAACGACCGGGCTGACGTTAAAGCTATTTGCAGAACTTGTACTCCTGCAAGTCCAAATGTCAACCAAAGCAGTTCAGTAGTAATCATTAATGCAACTGAGAATCCAGTTTCAATATTTGAAAATGAATAAATAACTGTCTGAATAGATAAGTGTTTTTTAAGCATGCTTTTAATATTTTTTATCATGCAATGCATTTTTAGAGCTTGACACATTATAATATATTTTGGGCTGTTTCTTTTAAACATAAATTCAATCATTTTGTTTTAATGTATCAATTAATTTTTCAATCTGTCCGCCCCCAGGCCCAGCACAGCAGCAGCAGCAGCAGCAGCCATCAAGGAGAATGTGGAAGTCCCCAAAAAAAACTGTGGCTGAAGAGGTTTGATCTTTCTTCATCAAAACATCAACATAAATAGAGTTCAATTTATTATATTTTTCTTTCTCTATTTTTCCTTCTCCTTCTAAAGGGTGTAATGAAAACAGTGCCAGCGAGAGACAGTGAGTAATTGCAGGCCTGGCAGAGTTATCCATTATAGCTGAGAGAGCCGGGAGGAGGGTGGGCTCACCCACAAATGCTGTTCCCCTATTTACATTTAGACAAGCCTCTTTCTGAAGCCCAGCCCCACTCCCTCATGACAGGGTTAACAGTCTTTTAATCTGCCGTCGACAGGCAGAGTCATGTGACTGATAAACTCAAGTTGTGGACAGTGGACGCGGCGGCTGCAGTGTTTGGTGAAAGTGGAATAAAGCATAAAAAATAAGAAAGCAGGTTTTCCTCTCTTGAAGGAAGTCACAGGCTTTTATCATTTTTCACCAACATTAAAAGGATCCTGCAGAGTGCTGCTGCTGGGCTACTGAATGTGATCCATCATAAAAAAAAAAATACCAGGCAAGATTTATAAGCTTATTCATAATCACTGCATCCAGATGTGATTCTTGCACCGGCACGTTATCTTCCATTGTTCCTTCGGTTTCACAGAATCACTGACTGCATCACCAAGCTCATCACCTGTCATAATGCAACACCTTTCCATCATCTAGAGTTCACTGTTTTAAGAAAAAGAAAGACTTATTTACATGTACAATTTTTTTTTAAACAGCTTAATTTTTGAGTGAAACTAAGACAAAGAACCAAAAGTACGGGATGAAAATATTTTTAGCTATAAATCTACAAATTCCAAATCTCTCCTGTATCTCAAGAAGCCTTCGTCTTATCAGCTTTGCACTTGGCATGCTTATTGTTTACAGCCCCTAAGAGTTAGGTGAGATTTGGACACATTATACATTAAATATTAATAAACTCTGCTTTGTAGCAGTGGCGGCTGGAACTCGTCAACATCACAACAACTGATTCTCCAGTTCTTGGTTCTGTGTAACGAGTCGGGATGAGAAGCTGAAATCAGAATGGGCATCAGCTGCAGCTTCAACGACTTCAAACACAAAATTATTTTGGATTTTGTACCAGGATATTAAAATCATTCTTTCTGTCTTTGATGTTGTTTTTATTTCTGTATGTGTATTCATGCTTGTTCACATGTTCTGTATAAACATATTTGACATTTAAATCTGTCTTGCTGAATGGCGATAAAAGACAAAAGAGGGGTTTTCTCCTGTATTATGATATAAAGAGTGTTTATATCTATATTATGTAAACTAATAAATAAAGTCAAACCATTCTAATAAATATCCTACAACACAGTGTAAAAGGCTGACATGTAATTACACGTATTATTGAATATATGCAAAAATGTGGCTCCATACATTTCACATTGTCGTGGGCAGATTGCAGCACGTAGACAGACATGTGGCAGTTATGTGCAACATACCGTGAGTTATGTTTCACGACAAAACATGAGTGTTTGCTATTCCTCAGCTTGGTAGCTATATTTTACAAGAAAGAGCCGAGTAAACGCTGACAGTCCCTCTACCTCTCCGTCTGAAGCCAGTTTAAGTGCACACACAGAACATCCCGGCCGGGGCGGACAAATCAATCTAAAAATGCATTCAGTGCAACAAAGACAGGATTCTGCTGCAATATCAGGGACTGTTATATCGAAGCAGTTAGCCTTTATGTTGCTTTGATAAGGACCAGTGCGTAGAGTTGGTATCTGTGTGTGTGGACGTTGAATGGTCTGAGTCATGTGCAGTGTAGCCTTGACCAAACCAAATGGTCAGTACCTTACAAAACCACACCCTAAAATAATACAATTATTAATGAGGAAGCAAAAACAACTTGCTGGGTTAGAGGAGCAGGTGACAAACAGTCTGTTCACCCTCTCAACATCCCCTGCTGCTGGATATACAAACTGGTTTGGCACCAGATTAGCTCGGTGTGGCTTCACAGTGCAACAGCATCCAAGGCAACTTCCTGTCTTTGCATTTGTTCATAGCTCTGCTCAACTTTGATCTTAGTTCTTTTATTCCACTGCAGGACCTTCTGTGGGCTTTTCCTCAATTGTCTATGAGCATTCACAGGAAAAACTACAATTCTCCCATCTTGCACTGGATTATTCAGTCTCCTTCATCTCTCCTCCTGTTCTCCCACTAATGATTCACCAAATACTATACTTTTAACATGATTTTAACTTTTTAACTTGATCACCTCCTGAAATGTTCTTGTGCTTCGTAACCCTCTGGTCTGCAAATGTTGCGTCAACTTCTCTGGTCTGAAAGAAAAATACCATCGAGCACATTTCCATTACTGTCTCATACTCCTATCTCCCATTCTGCACTGACTGAACTGAAATTAATTTATATCTACCTGGTATACACAGAAACACAAATCAAACTAAACCCCACTGTTTCCTTGTGTCTGTTGGATGTAAATATAGGAAGCTGTTCTCTAACAAATTGCCCGTATCAAAGGGAACTCAGAGAGCAAATACATTTCATTATATTAGATTCATTTAGCTGACGCTTTTATCCACAGCGACCTCCTACAAGTGGATTCAATCATGAGGGTACAAACCCAGAACAACATGAATCAGGCAAGTACAATTGTCTTCAAGAAAGCCAAACTACAAAGTGCTATATGTAAGTGCCATATAAGTGCAACTCGATATAATGTTTTGCTTTTTATCCAAGGTATAGTCTGAAGTGTCTCTAGTCTGCGGCGGAAGATGTGCAGACTTTCTGTTGTCCTGATGTCAGTGGGGAGCTCGTTCCACCATTTAGGATCAAGGACAGCAGAGACTGGTAATTTTGTTGAGTGGTTAGCTCCCAGTGAAGGAGCTGAAAGCCGATTGGCAGATGCGGAGCGGAGTGGACGGGCTGGGCTGAGAGGTTTGACCATGTCCTGGATGCAGGCTGGACCCGATCCGTTCACAGTACCAATCACCATCAGCTGCTTTATATTGCCTGATTCTTTTCATAAACATCTCACTCTTATTTTTTTTTAAATTTTTAAAAATGTAATGATGAGAGAAGGCAATAATAAAAGGGATAAAAGTGTTAGGCTCAGAGCTTGTGTCACTTCTAGTTGTGCCAAAAACATCAGACATATTAGGTTTAAATAAAACTAATCTGCAAAGAAATCTTAGCTCATTCACTGTATGAGGAATGTTTTCAAGTGGTATTGCCTGAGAAACCTTCTTATTCCATTTAAAGCAACACAGAGATGTTATGAAAATAACAGCAATATATATTATAACAAAATATTTCCTTTTGTTTCCATTCTGTTCATACAAACCGCTTTATCATATTTCTTTCCCCTGACCCCAGTAGGTTGGTTAAAAAATGATTACTGTGACACTGACCTGTTCACAAGCTTTCGTTTTTCCAGTCAGTACATATCTGCTTATTCCAAACCACTGCAATAAGACCATTATGCACTTCTACTACATTTATACAAAGAGCATGTGCTGTTTTAAGGACGGAGCCGGCGACTGCTTTTTCCCTTCAGCCTTGGAATGATTATAATAGGGAGTAATATTCAAAGGATCAATCACAAATTCAAGAATCCATGCCAGGTACGCTGTGAGAATCTTGGGCATGGCACGTTTTCTTTTTTTTCCGGGTTGCTTAAAAGCCATTTGCAGTGACTGTATCAAGTAAAGCTGAAGGCTGAAGTACACTGACGCATGTGAGAGCTGCTGTGAGAGGAGAGCCATAATGGACACTTTCCACTGCCAAGCTTAATGGTACACTTACACAGACTCGCACATTTAGCATACATAACATCTGTGCGCCCCGTGATGTGTGTCCTTGGTGATGCAGGTGCTGTCACGGAGCAGCTGACGGAGCTCATTTGCATTTGAAGGTCCGGATCAGGATTGAGATCCTGCGTCCGTGCAGTATCTCACCTCTGCAGTCGGACATCAGAGCCCGGCCGGGGGCTGGATTTAAATTCAGCTTCGGCGAGCTGCAGTTCGTGAAATCACAGTCCTCCATTTTCTGAGTGAGCACAATTACAAATGTGTTTACAGGGAAAGTACTGTAGCCATTCCAATTAATCCAATGTACCAGAAAATAGCATCTATTAAATAACTGCTCTGCCTAACTTGCATGGGTGGCTCGTAATCAGACACTCCTCCCTTTTGTTGTGGGGAGGGTTGGTTCGCCTTTAGGGGAAACTAGGAGACACGGTGAAGTATGAGGTACGAGGCCCTCGGAGGCCGTGGGGGAGATGATTAAAGTGCTTCATCTAAAGGAATCATGTCGAAAAGCAAAAACTGACAACTCCGTAAGGGCTGTGTATCTGTGGAGCATTATATGAATTTTAATTTGGATAAAACCTATTATGTCAACATATCCAAGCAAATATATGGAGGTGCAATGCGTCCAAACAATTTAAACAAATCAACTCACTGATTATAGGAAATGAGAGGGAATAAAAAAGATCAACGTTCCCTGAGTGTTTAAGGAAGAAGCTAATTACCAAACTCAATATGTTGAAATCAGTGTTGAGTTGTGTTAAAAGCTGAGGATTCTGTTCACCATCTCAAAGCTGATGATACAAAGGAGCAAATTTAAAGAGAATGGCACTTCCTTGGCTCAAAGGTCCACTTATGAAACCACATTTAAATTCACTAAATCCACATTTTTATTTATATCTACACTAATATGCACAGATTCATAAATATTATATCTGTAATGATTCCATCTAAAGATCCTGGACCTGCCCCCTGATCTTGATCCACACCGATATTTACAGAGTTCAACCCTAAAGTCAAGTCCCAGCCCTCCACACAGTATCATGGAAATCAGCAGAGTAGTGTTTGTGTAATCCTGCAAACTATCAAATGCAGACTAAAACATCATCTCTCTGCTAGCGGTCGTAATTTGATACCAAAGACAGATTTATTTGCTTTCTCCACCGATACTTTGGGTTTACAACAGAATCAATTAGCAAAGGATGAAACGTTGAAAGCCTTTTTCCAGGATGAGCGTTCTACATCTCACTTCAAAGTCTCTGGCTGGGGATGAAAGAAGGTGAGCGGCTCCGGGACTGCAGAGCGGAGCAAAGGTAGTTTTAGGAGAAGAGTGAAACATAGCTTATGGTAAAACATATGAATTAATGCTCATTTAGATCCATTACTAATGTTCATATGCTAATTCGGACGAGCTTTGGCTCGATTTAAAAGGGTGAAAAATATATTTTGTTGAGGCTGAAAGTAGAAGCAGTTTCCGACCCCTCGTTTTAAACAGAACGTTGCAAAATAGAACCACCTCCGACAGTGTTTCAGGGACATTTAAAAACAAATAAAATAAAGTTATTTTGATTCGGCAGCTGTAAGAAACACGCCGCTGTTGTGACTGTGCAGTGTTAGTGGAAAGTGCTTTTCTGTGGCCACTAAAAGCACAGTGGCTGTCAAAGAGGCCTGCTGCCACACAGCGCAACACTGAGCTAATGCTGTGAGATAAATTCTAAACAAAAACACAGGCCCCAGACTGAAACGCATCTGAAAGACACGTCGCACAGAGGATGAATAATTCAACCGCGTGTCTGAATGAGAAATTCGATTGGCCCGTGCGATCCGTGTTTTGAGGTGAACCCATCAGATCTGCCGCCTGCAGACTCAAGGTGATGTCTCCTGTGTGAGGCTCCAGAACCGTGAAACGTTGGAGGAGGGTCATCGGATTTGCTCCCGCAGCAGGAGCGCAGGGGCTTCCTCCTCCTGGTCTGATGTCGGAATGATCGCTGGGAACAGACCATCACACGCGGGGGGGGGGAATTTGTCTGAAATTATTCAGCGAGTCTTATTATCGCTGTGTGTGGGTGGCTGCCTGCAGTATTCTGCGATGTCGGGCCTGCGTCAACAGTTGAATACACAGTAAGAATGGAGGAAGAGAACACATGCAGCGTGAGAGTCAGGACTAATTTGAGATATAAATGTGAGATTTTCCTCCTTGGAAAACCCTCAGCGCTCTAATCTGTCTCCTTCCAGCTCGCCAATTCAGAAGAATATTGTTTAATTAACATCCTTAAGGAGTTTTAGTCATATCAGCAGATCCAGCCGCTCCTCATCTCACCTGACAGTCTCCAGGCGACTGTTTGTCCCATTACTGCATCTTTGATACATCCTCCCCATGTCAGGTCGGGGCACGGCAAAATTCACCCTGCAGTCAATCCCACCTTTGTGATGATGCTGCAATGAGTGAGGTGGAACGAGCTTGAGTGTGTGAAAAGAGAGGGATGGACTCGTGACGGAGAAAGAACATGAGGTCACAAGGTGGTGTTACAAGATGGCAGGGAGCGAACAAGCTTCCTGTAAACACACACACACACACACACACACACACACACACACACACACACACGCACACACACACACACACACACACACGCACACACACACTCTGACCACTGCAACCATGACATGAAAAAAAAAAGGTGTTAGATATGAAACAGCAGCTCTGCGAAGGACGGACCAAACACCACAGATGGTTATTTTACAGCCAAGTGGTGTTCACACATGACATGACACACAAAATGTCCCTGGAAGTGGTGTGTGCCATCCAACAGCAGCTGTACGGTCACTCCAAGAACTTTATTGTCTCTTCATATCCATGGGCCAACTGGCGTTGAGCACAAACATAAACACACACACACACACACACACACACATATATTAATATAGTCTTCTATTCAAACCGTTGACTCAAGTCCTTCGCTGTGCAGCTAAGTATATATGTATCCTGAAATTATGAATCCAGAGAGATGTTCACACGTACACACCACAGAAGCTTGTGCCTCAATGCTGCTACAGCGGCTCCAGAGCAGGATATCAGAGGACATTCAGAATAAGATCATGGTGTAAATGAGTTGAAACTGAATGACAGGGATTACGAAAACTTGGGTCGCACCACAGGAGCAGCATGGAAGCACGTTGTCTGTTGTTTTCGTTGAAGATGTGCTTGGTCGCCGGTCACTTAAGTTGTATTGGTTTTGGCTACACCGCTTTTTACCCTTGAAACCTTTGTGGACTCAAACACTTCACCCACCACCTCCATCGGCATAGTGGTGAGTAGATAATGAGTGAATTTTCCTTTTTCGGTGAACTATCCCTTTAAGGTGAGGGTTGGGGCATGAATTGGTCACGGTGAAAGTCACAGGAAAGGCTATGGTTAAGTTGTCCACAATGATTTTGTGTGTGTGTGTGTGTGTGTGTGTGTGTGTGTGTGTGTGGGAGTGTTCACCACCAGCATCCACACATCTCAATGGAGCACGTCTCACTCACGGGCTATATAGTCCCGAGCCACAGCAAGGCGACATAGAGCTGGAATTAAAAATGTGACATGCAATCCTGAAAATGTCCGTTTATAAATTGTGGAGCAACTAAACGTTGCTGCCCCCCCCCATGCTTCGTCACACTGCCAAGGCAATTTCCTGCCGAAAAGGTTGGTAGTAAATAAAGTTAATGTGCTGAGGCGGCAATGCTACACCAACATGCTGTTAAACCAAGACATGAGATACTGGAGTGATTCTTGCCACAATCGGGACGTGTAGTCCTGAGCCGTAAATTAGGCCCGGGCAAAGATTAAGACCCAGAAGGTGAGCGTCGAGCCCCCATCCCATAATATGTCCAGTAAGACAAGTGCGACTTCATGAGGAGATGCCCCCCCCCCCCTGCTTTGTTTCAAATGAGCCTCAAAATGAGTTGAAGTGCTCCTGTTTTAATGTCTCTGTACAAGGGGAAGCGGCAGGGAAGTGATCTTAACTCAAAATCACATTCAGTGCCATCGGTCACCGTGCACACAGGAAGCTAGAGCTGTGGAGCTCCGTCGCTCTGTGATGCTGACCAAGGGCCGAGAGAGCAGAGAGGTGAGAGATGAAATGTTCGGCTTTTTGTAAAAGGAGAGCTGACGGTGTTTTAGGCGACAGATTACTTGCCTTGGATTTAAATCGGGGAAGGTCAATTTAAATAATCTCACACTATTTTCCGTCACCTCCTCCTTGACACGAGGCTTTTAAGATGACAGCGGACGGAAGGGAATCTGTCTCACTGCAGCTTTGACATGGCATTTAATGAAGGCGAGGGGGGGGTAATGTGCAATGATCATTGAAAGACCCACTGACGAACACATTTCTTGCCCCGAAATTGTCGTACATCTTAAAATAATAGCGCCTCACGCTGTGTCAATGTCAGTCTTTCAAGTTTTTCGGATTCTGGTTGGCTGCATTTCAGAGAGTTGCTTGAGCCCTCAGAGCCACCGTACTTCTCAAACACACCGCCAGCCACTGTTCAGGATCAAGTGGCTCTTATTGTTAATGTCCTGCTCATTGATCACACAATGAAATTCTCCTTGTACCTGACAGCCTCTGGATGGACTCAATGTTTTCTTTTCTTTTTCACAAAATCCTCCTCACTCGTTTTATCTCCTACTGCAATTTCCAAACTGATTAACATAATAAAAGACATTGGACTCGGTGTGCAAGGTTTTTGTGGGTGCAGTGTCGGCAGAGGCAGGGACTGTGCTTTTAAACACATGGTCATACGAGACATGAATATTGAGTTATCACATAACATGACCAAATAAGAAATACAAAATGTTGTTCTGCAGAAATTGAACTCAGAAGTCAAAGAAAATTGGACTGCGCTGTTTACTTTTCCTGTGCTGCACAGAAATCATTAATTCAACACCTTTAAATGTAACATGACCTAAATGACTGAGAACAGACATGTTTTAATTATGGAAATCAGACCAGGGAGCATTCACAGGCTCCTGGCAGCAGAGTTCTAACCACAGAAACTATTAAACAATTCACCTGAGGCGACTGTGGCACAGTCCTGCATGATGATATCCTCAGTGTTGACTGAGTTTCCAGTAAAAACATTTACCTTTGGACTTGTTGAATCATTTTTCCTGATTGTGTCTTAGTTTTGCTCATTTCTTCATCACGTTGCCAGGTTTAGCCGCCGGCGTCGCCACCAGCTATACCCTGATTTCATTTTAGCCAGAAGGCTGGGCTTTAATCCAAAGGTGCTAATCCCTATTTAATCATCCGGATTATTCATAGTCCCAAGTCTCAAAATGCCCTGTGACAGAGCCAAACGAGGAATCCTCAACTTCACAGAGGTTGTAGAAAAGTTTGTCAGGTAAATGGGAATCAGACAAACACACACACAGACGTCTGAGTCCGTTTTCCCTGCACAATATCTCCGAAATGATTCTGCAGGATTTCTGGTTATCAGCGACCGGGGGAGAAGCTTTCTGAGCTGTTTCATCTCGGGGATTAAATCTCTCCAACCCTCTTGTGACGCTGCCGAGTGCTGCGTGGTTTACCCCGTTAATGTCTCAGGAGTGGAAGCCAACGTCTCATGATTGACAGCTCTAACACTCAGACCTCTGCAGCGATACACTGTCGCCATCTTCACAAGATCAGCGCTCCATTTGCATTAAGAGTCTTCTGTCTGACGCTCAGACACTTTTGTTTCACGCTGCCTGAATGTTAAACATCAATCTGGAAATTCAACCGTTTACTTTGTGACTAAACTGCAAAGAATTCTATCTTCTTAAAAAAAAAAACGAAACCTCACCCTATCAACCTTCAGCTGTCTGTAGAGGGTTCAAGCTCCCTGCTGTTCCTCAAACTGATCCGACCTGGACCTCCGCTCGTCCCTCAGCTGTGGAGCTGTGACGTACAGCTGCTTCCATCAGCTCCAGCTCTTCAGAAGGACACAGTGGAGCTCAGTCAGAGTTTCTCATAGTGCAACTTTATGGGTGACGTTTTTCTACAATATCTCCCTTTTTTAGAAACCCAAACCTGACTTTGAATCTTTCACCAAGAATGAAGATCCCCTTTGAGGTGGAGGTTTGTGTTTTGGTTAGTGTGACCGATTCCGACCTGAATATTTGTCTCAATTAATGGTTTTGTAACCCGTTCAAAATCCCTTATGAACATTTTTACCATCTGAAGTTGTTCTTAATGTCCGGCAGAGGTGCAATCATGGAATCGCTCAACGGGAGACAACGAAAAGAACAGAGTCCTAGCGAGTTGTTCTAGAAAGGAGATTAACTGTGCAGAGTAGAAAATATAACTAAGAGATTTAAAAAACAATTGATTCCAACTTTTTCTGAAAAGAAATGTTCTGATTGTTTATCCCGTCCTCCTGTGAGTGCTTGTCGAGTTATCGCCATTCTGTGCTAGCGAACACTTTTTGAAACCGACTTTTTCATATTTACTGTAGATGATGAAACACACAGGTTCTGCATACACAGAGATGGAATGAGAGACAGTTACACAACTGCACACTCACAAAAATAATACCCCTAGTTTGTGTGTGTGTGTGTGTGTGTGTGTGTGTGTGTGTGTGTGTGTGTGTGTGTGTGTGTGTGTGCGCACTGGGCACTGGTTACTGGTCGCTCCTGCCAGATCCTCCTGTGCACCTGCTACTCATCTGTTAATCAAACACTTGTATGATTGCAGCGTTTAAACTCTGGCTCTCCCACACAGAACTCGCCAGGTCCATCAGTCACATTAGCTGTGTCTCAATTTCCGATGTCCTCAAACGGCCGAAACCCAAATGAGACAGACCGGTCCTCCTGTTGTGTCTCCAGCTTGTCGCTAATGCACGTAGCTGCAGACAGAAGAATGTTGAGCGGGTTGATTCAAAATGTTGAAAACAGGATTTGTTTAAACGAATGTACCGTTAGCTGTTCGGTTGAGTTCTTACATTTAAAAAT
Source organism: Platichthys flesus (assembly GCF_949316205.1). NCBI lineage: Eukaryota > Metazoa > Chordata > Actinopteri > Pleuronectiformes > Pleuronectidae > Platichthys > Platichthys flesus. The sequence goes on from NC_084957.1 coordinate 7,320,893, forward strand.
AAATTCTCCTGATGTTGTCACCTTGCTTTTTTTCGCCATTACCTCTTTGAAAAACGGTTTCGATTGGGTCTAGTCTAAATTGAGACACAGCTATTATGTAGTGATGCCACGGCCGGGCTACAGCTTCAGATTCTCCCTATCAGTGAGTGAGTCTGTCTCGGTGTAAGAAGTACCTCTCTCTCTCTCTCTCTCTCTCTCTCTCTCTCTCTCTCCTGTGCTCTCTCACTTACCTGCCATGTCCAGGCTGCATCTCATCTGCCTTTGTTTGGAAACTCAAGTGGTGTCAAAATAATTGGAAAAATGAGTTCCTGAAAATTCAAGTGAACTCCACCTCAAGTTGAAACACCCACCTGGACGGTCGGCGAACATTTTGGTCCGGGAGTTGCTGACGTCGTCTCTCCTGAACCAGTTCACATCGTTTTCCAATCAGCTTTAAAAAGCGACTTTGAACTTGTGTGACCTTTTGTCCACTGCAAACTGTGAGTCCATCGCCTGGTGTTTTTATGATTAAGATGCACAAGTTTGAAATTATTCATATGCCTGCCACAAGATCCTTTTTCATTGCTCTTCGTTATGATGCAAATATTGTAAAGAGGTGTCAGAGTGTTGTTTAAATGCACTAAACAAATAAACAAATTTTGTTTACAGCCTCCGTGTTTTTTCCTAATTCCGACTTCAAAGCTTTATCTGGATTCTGTACCTTGGATCAGATCCGTAATTACTAGTTTTCACCTCTTTTACCTGAACTGTACTGTTTACCTCTTAAATGACTTTCAGTGTCAGAGATTGGTGTTCTGATCCAAATCCAGAGAAAAACCTAATTCCCCTTTTGCAACAAAGTTAGGCTTTATGCAGGTTAGTTCTAAATGCAGGTTTAATACAAAGAAAATTGACTCCTTTCCAAAGCCAATAGAGGAGTTTGCCTTTCTGACATTTTTCCCTTGTGAGAAACGTTTGACGTCACAAACTTCCCAGACACTGAGCAGCTCTGTCTCTGCCCTTGTCCCCGAGAAAACAACAAGTAGACGAACGTTCAGACACTTCCAGGTGTGTGATCTGTTGCTATGTGCCTGACCTAAGTGAGAGTAACAACAGTGTCTGCCACAGGCGACAGAGTTTAATTATAAACTGCAATGAAAAGTGAAACTGCATCGTGAGAGAGACAATGCCTTCTCACCTCAATGTGGCCACACGTGAACCAGACCACCTTCGAATATGGTCTTCGCGATCGGATCTCACACACGTCCTCCATGCCCCCCCCCCCCCCCCCGTGATTGGAATTGGAGCTGTCCACATGTGATTGGATCACCCTCGATGGATGTCTGAACGGGACCTTTGTCCCCTTTTTCACCCTCGATGAGTTTGCTGGTCTGGGAACAGCCGGGCTTCTTCTTCCCCCTTCCACTGTCACCGCCTGCACAGTGGGACACAGGCATCTCGCTCCTCAGCGTCTGGTCGGGTGACTTCTCCGTCGCTGGCTGCCATGCATCTCGGTGACAGGAGACAGATGGTGGTTGACATAGGTCACCCATGCAGCGCAGTCGCGAGTCTGCTCCATCTGTGGCAGTTCTCAACTTCTCCACCTATTCATTATTCATAAACGAGTCAGTGGAAAGAGCCGTAATTGGCACAAATTACAGTCTACTGAAGCCTAAACGTGATGCAATTTAAATTTTTGAGACATTGTTTTTAATGACTCATCAAACTTAGGAAGTGCAAGTTGGCATATGACTAATGCCGATTCAGAGAAGAGCATTACGCTGTTGTCATTTCACTCTGTTTCATCATGAAAGCCTCTGAACGGTTTCTTCCTAATAGAGCAAAATCAGAGGAATCCAGAACGTTATTTTCTCTGACAGGACTGTGCAAACTCATGAAAGAGGGGGTGAGGCGAAGCGTTTCACCTCCGCTTCATTAAAATATCTCTAAGTGACGATGATCCTGCCTGTGCTGAAAACAAAATCACAAAAGTGCTCGCTTTCAAGGTTTTCCTCCTCTGTTTAATAGCTTAGGAAGAAATTAGAGACTGCTGAGACGCTGTAATGACACCACGGTCCAGAATCACTTTTAGTTTTGAAGGCCTCGTTAGAGATAGATAGATAGATTGCTTCCATTTTCCCATGAGTTTCAGTGTATTTGTTTCTAAGTGGATAAAGTGTTGGATGGTTCAAAGGGTCAAGATGGGTGAAGCTGCAGACCTGCACACGAGTAACAGCCCCTCTCCACACTCCGCCAGCCAAAGAACCCACCTTCAATTGTGTGTCTTATTTTTTTATCACCACTTCTGGTCTTTTCAAATGGTGCGGAAAACAATGAGCCTTCTCTCAATTTCACAGCAACCTTGGCCCCTCCAAGCATTAGCAGTCATTTGCGATTGTGCCCGGTAAGCACTTCAGCTGCTAGCTTTGCTCATGTTATTGCAATAAAGGGAAATGAAAACAGCAGAGTCCGGCCCCGATAATGACCCGTGCAGCTGCTGAAGAGGGTACATGAGTGAACGGGAGATAGCGGTCTATATCTTTCGGCGGGACACGAGGGGGCTGTGGCGCTGGCAGGCCTTTTGTTCCCGACCTTCAATGCAGCGAGAGTTCCATTCTCTCCCGGTGTGAGGCCATTTCCCCTCCATCAGCAGCAGCACACGAAAGTGCAGGCCCCACAGACAGAGATGAAGGAAGGGACAGAGGAAATCGGATGTGCCAAAGCGCCGGCAGTTCCCCCAGGACGTAGAGGGGCTGGTTTAATGTCAGCTCTCCACCCCACCGGTCTGACAAAGGAGCAGTGTCCGCCAGTACAATGAAAGAAGAATGGCTCTGCCAGGCAGGAACAGACGACCTGGTGACTGAAGAGTTTCTCTGCAAACGTGCGACCATTGTGCTGTTGTGAAAACGTACATTAAATCAAGTGGAGACTGAGAAGTGGTGTGGATACCTGACAGCAGCCACGTGGGTTGGGCTCGGTGCAGACAAATATTCTGAGATGATATTCAGATCAGGCTCGGTCACATGGGCTGGACTGTCTAATGGACCCTTTTAAACCCAATGTGTCTGTAATAGGGGGAAACATCAGGCTTGGGTCGGGACACTGTGAACAGAATGCCTGTCAGTTTCAGGTTGGGCTCCATTCGTTTTGCAGAAAACAGCAGCCAGAGCCGCTCTCTGTTCAGAACACGGGTTCGGAGTTCATTGATGTGTCATTTACCCTGTCCTGTGTGGTGAAAAATGTTGCTTTAGTTTATGAAAAAATGAAATAAATTACTCTCTTCAAAGTTCTATCAAAGCTATGACAGATTGAAAGAGATTTCAAGAAAGTCCGAACATCACAAGGGCAGAGGCGTAACATAAAAAAAGGGATAGAGTAAAATAAATATTATGAGAATGGGATCCAAACTCCATGATTTCCAGTCTCACTGTTTCTGCTTCAAATCCCAATATCACACAATTGCCATCAATGATATTCTTGGAGTCGCCCACCACCAAACATTTCCTCCTCCACAAAGGAGTCTGTGTAGTTCTTATTTAGGAAGAGACACAGTTTCTTGAATAATCTTTTCAAAGTTCTGATATTTATGATAATGTGGTGCTTCACTGCTGGTAAGACTGCTGGATTCTTTAAAAAAAGTTATTTTCCCCGAGCAGCTGCAAAACGTTGGATTGGATTTGGTCTCACAGGAGCCTCAAGCACAAGCAATATAGCTACATGTGAAATAAAGCATTCTGCTGGCAGTGGCATCTTTCACAAACATAGATGATAAGAAGCTTTTAGTGTTCATAATAACTAAAACTCTGAGGCATGGCACATGAGCAACAGAAGCCACAGGAAAGGTCACCAGGGTTAAAAAGGCCTCCTGAAAAACATGATGTAATAAAGCCTTAACCCTCCATCTCAGCCAGTTATTATGAAGCCCTGGGCGCAAACCAGTGTCAGCAGGTGGCAGACAGTCCATTAACACATTACCTGGAATGGCACATAAAAACTTTACTGCCAGGACATCTTTCATTTATCAGACGGTCACCTCTGGTTCCAAGGCCTGGAAGAACCTTTGTACTCCTGACGGCTGATTTAAAAGCTCGATTTGAGGTCTAGCCATCTTCTCTCGGAAAAACGTTGTTGCCTTCAAAAGAAAAATAATCTCCATTCAGTCCACATCATCAGAGGATATCCGTATAAGCTTGTACCTAGATAGACACCATTTTAGCTGTTTCTGCTGAAACACTATACATGTCTTTACCCAGTGGCATATTCAAACTTTTGGGATGATGCCTCCCTAATTTTTATTTTACATTATCAAACTCAGATCACACAGAGACCTCTGAATGCTGAAACACCTCATACTGTACAGTGACAGATAAACGGAATGCCTCAACTTGGCTTTGGTCTCAGGGGTTCTAGTATGAATATGTAACTCAAAGTATATTGATTACATATGTTTATTGCAGTTGAATAAATGGAATGGAAGTTGTTTCATGAGAAGTAGAATGTTTTTCCATGAGCATGTTTGCCGTCAATTTTAGACCTGATTATGTCTTTAAAATGATTTTGTTGTTTTATTTTTTGTCTTGCACATTCATTGATTTCCTGTTTAATTTTGTAAATGATCTGTGTGTCTCACTTTTGGGCACTTTACTTCCTGTCTGTTTTGGCTCCTCAGATCACACGCTCCGCCCTGGTTACTCTCACCTGAGTTTTGTAAGTTCATGTATTTAAACACAGTGTTCCTGTGAGTTCCTGCCTACTTTGTTTCCATCTTGTTTATTTCCTGTTGATTTGTGTGGTTTATTTTGGAGACCAACAACTGCCAGCCTGTTTAGCTTCAGGTGATTCAAATTGAAAACTTGCATGTGTGTCCTCATCTGTTTTCTAGTGTAACTTCAGATCTACCCTGGAGATATGACTTGTTGGACAGATTAGAAATTTACAGTTGGAATACTTTAAACACATGATGGCAGATATTGCTCAGTTAGTGGCAATCGGCTGTGCACTACCTGAACCATATAGGGCATAAAAAAACTTCACAAAACATTCGAACTAGTTGTCCTTTGGCCACAGTCTGCTCTCTGGGTCCAGATACCACAGATCAGGGGCATTTACTTCCTGTGTTTAGTTTTGAGTCTGTGTTCTGTGTCCGAACCTGGTGTTTTTACTAAATAAAAGCTTTTGATGATGTTGATATGTGAATACGACCCGAGCCCGATGATTATTTAAATATTCCCTGAAGGCTCAGGTTGTGTATCGATGCTCTCGTGTGGATTTCTGAGGAGCTATTGAAGGATGGAAGTGATGGCAGCTTTTTTGTAATTGGAGGTAAGGGGTTGTCTGGCAGAAATTCATATCTCCCATAACACGATGGGCGTTTGAATAGTCCTGGATGAGCTTCTCTGTCTGTGAAGTTGTTTTACAACAGCATCTGTGGACATGCATTGTTTTCTACTCGGGGTATGTGAGGTAATGGAAGTTATTTTGGAGGGAAGTAGGCCGCAGCGTCTTCTCCACAGCCTGTGCCGTTGAAGATCGTGGGTTGTTGTTTGCTGTACAAAGATCTGTGGGATTTACAGTGTATAGGACCCAGGTTTCCTGTAACAGAAGGTGCTGTGCAGACAAGAGTTCATAATGAGATTTTATATGGTCAATGTGGGCCGGTAGTGATCAGATGTTCCACAAGATTATTGTGAAAACTGAGGGTGAAGTGTGTTGTGGTTTGTTGAACATCTCACAGTCTGGGCCACGACTTAATTGAGTTTAAAGTAATTATAGTATGAAGAATTTTGACAAATATTATACCTGCGAGAGCATAGGGCGCTGAATATTATTGCAGGATGAACAAGGATGGGTTGATCTGGCTTTTGAAATTGAATATTGTGAGCAGTTGTTGCACTTGCATGCGTACGCAGGAAATGTATCTCTGTGGTGCTTGATGTGTTTCTTTCTCGCAATTCAAATTTAAAGGAAGTGACACATTTAAGTCACACTATGTCAAAAGGTGAGACTGCCAGTGTTTTCCTTATTAAGATTTGTCTGCTCTCTGGTTTACAAGCTTGAATTTTAAACATATATATTGTTTTATGTGCAGCATCAAATAACTGAAAATCAATTACTTGTAGCTGTAGGACTGTTTAAGAAAGCTTTTAAGGTCAAAGCTCATAAAGATGTGCTTTAACTATGAAACTGTGCATGAACCATTGAATTTGACAGGACTGGTTTGAGATTTGTATTCAACTTTTTCGGGTACAAAGCCAGTGATGAAAAAAAGAAGTGGAAAAGATTTTTCGGTCTAGTGATGAATTCTGTCCTTTCCCGTTTTCTTACATTTTCATACATTTTCGATTTTATTACAGGTAAGAGCAGCAAAACCCTCTTTTGTGCATGGTGGCAAATCTCCTTTCACATTGAGTCGTCTATTTCGAAAAGATTGTTATACTCGTATGAAATTGTCTCTGATCGTGTAAGCCATATTTGCCATCTGGAGTCATCCCCATCTCCACCAGGGGGATGACATCCCAATAATGCTCTAAAAAAGATGGTTGGTATTCACCATCTGCTATTTGTTTAGGTTCATGTTAGCGTGTGCAAATGATGCAGAGTCTTGACAGGAGGATGTTATGTTGTGGATTGAATCTGGGTAGTGACGAGGAAACATCGTCAGCCTGTTTGTGTCAAATATTTGTTTATGAATGGAGTCGTTAATCTTGTATCATCGTCATCACAGTCGTAAAGATTGGTGCTTTTAACATCAGATCTTTGGTGACTCCCATCGATTTGTGTTCTCACATTTTGGTCGATGTTTTCATCCTCTGAATAACTTCAATTTGAAATAAGCAGTTGCAGCAAACAGCATCCTTCTGTAGTTTCCCCCGTACTCCGGCTGGTTGAGCCCTGGTGCTGGCTTCTGCTTTAGTCACATGTGATTTACTGTAGGTAAGGTGTTGTTTACCATTCAGATTGTAGGTCTCCTTCAGATGTAAGATTTGATATGGCTATTGTTCCGGATGTCTTCAGTCACTAGCTTGGAGAGCCAGGGCTTGTGGTTATTGTACCTGTTGATGTCGTTTTCCCACTGTATTAGCGTACTACACATAGAGTGTTTGCCCTTATAGGGCCTGTCAGTCGGTGGACTCTGTGCTGGCCTGAGGTATTTCTGTTGCTGCTATAGTCCGTCTCTTTACAAGAGTCCTGGATGCTTTAACCCTCTTCAGCTGCCGTCTGTGTGTTTGGACCATATGTATGATGCTATGATCCGAGTGTCCAAAGGGGGGCTCAGGGGAAGGAGCATTCTGCATATTTTATGGTGGAGTGTAAGTGTAAGTAAGTGGAGTCGAGTAGCCTCCGAGTGTTGCATATGTCTCCAGCTGTTCGGAGCTCAGCTTAAAACTGAAATGGGTTCAAGTTTAACTGAATGATTCCCATGGAGGAAATTTACTAAACCAGAAAGTCTTGGCTGTAGTGCATATTGGGGAAAAACATATATATTTTCACGAAGAGGTAAATACAGTGGCTACCAGCGAGGAGAGCAGTGCTCGACTGCTGGGGATCAAGAGTCAGCAGATATTCCAACCAGCATGCACATTGAGCGAGGGGTCACTGAATGGCTTGAGCAGCTTCTCTGCAGGCACCAGAGATCAGCCTCACTGAAACCCAACGGGAGATTTGGAATTAATGTTTCACCGCTTCACAAAATACAACAAATGAATATCTTATCTATGAGAATGGTGTGACATCCCTCTAGGAGTGAGATTTGTACAATTAATGTAAAGCAACACTGAAGTTGTTCTCCCGTCTTTAAGATATCTCAACATCTTTAAGATATTTAGTTGCCTTTAATATGTCACATAACTTCTTTACAACAGATAATGCAAGTTTCTGTGAGGTTTCAAATCTCTGGAATCGCAACTGGGAAATCTTTTCCTGCAAACGGCAAGTGTGGTCTGAAGCAGCCCTTATATTGTGCATCACTTTCCACTCGTATGCACAAGTCAACAACAAATTATTAATAACTGTCTCATTAATACCAATACATCGTTATCTGTATATATGTGTGGAGAAGGAAATTGAGAGTTTCAATTAGACAAACATTTTAGCACTCTGCTTAAAATCCACTGCCAGATGCAAATCTACTGTACCACATCTGGACTGTGTACTTTCCTGCCGCTTATTATAAAGTTAGTTATTTCTTTTCTGCACCTTTTACTAGCGAGGTTGAAAAACAGGAGAATCAGACTACGACACAAAAAACGGTTCTGAGAGAGGCTGGATGTTTTCTGCGAAGCTTGGAAGTACGAATGCCAAGTTGTTAGGACAAGAAGGTCAGTTGTATCCATCACCCTTGATGAGATGAATGAGCACATGTGCTGCAACAAAAAGATAAACTGATTAGAGTCTGATTCTGATCCAAAGGAAAACACCAAGGCAACCGAGTACCTTAAATTTAGGCTTCTTCCCCTCCCAACTCAAATCAATCTGCGAGGCAGAGCCGTAAACACTAAGCCTTTAATTAGTATGTTAAATGAATGCAATCCTGAACTATTATCCATAATTACCAGGTGTCTGAGATAAGGCTAAGAGTGGATTAATCATTCATTTACCTATTTTAATTAGCACAAAGGTGACCTATGAAGAGGGCTATTTATAATAATGATTATGTGTAGACGACTGAGAGAAAAACTAAAATATTTCTCAGACTGTGACAGTTTCCTTTAATAACAGGCTCCTTTTTCTTTTTTTTACTCATTATACAGCTTTTCTCTGAGGGAATAAAAAGGATTTATTCTGAATTCCATCTACCAATAAATATGTAAAGTATAAATATAGTGTATTTCCCCTCCAGGTGTGCTCTTTAGCCTAAACAAAGCTGACACAGACACAGGTCGGTCTGAAATCTCTGAGGGAAGTCTTGTTGGGGAGAGTCCCCCCCCCCCCCCCCCCCCCCCCAGTCGATGCTTGAATAATGTATGAAGGATCTGGAGACATCACTTAGAGATGCTGCCAATATCAGCTGGGGCCCTGCCCACCCCTGTGGCTGCTGCCCTTTACCACAACCTTTAAAAGGTGGAATCCCTTAATACGCTCACCCTTATTTTCTAAAACACCCCAACGTGAAAATATAAACCATTCGGTTTCAACATCAATGTTCAATATATTTATATAAGCGTTGGTATTTTGTCTCTTTCAGCTGCATTTATTATGTTATTATAAAGCAAAACCTGAAAGAAAAACCTGTTTTATGGCCCTTTGTTTTTACATTTGGAACGTTTTGAAATAAAATGCTTACAGTGACTTTTTTTTACAGATAAAACATCTTCTTGTTATGTTAATTCAAATCATTGTCATGTTACTAACACACTTTGGTTCATACCAATCAGTTAACTATGGAGACCGGATGAATTATTGAAATCTTGTTATGTAAAGCAAATTTACTAAACTACTCATCTGAAACCTACTTCTTCAAGAACAATTCATCCGTAAATATCCTGTAAAATAATGTCTGTTTGATTATTATACACTTGACCTAAGTCTTTGAAAGGGATCATTTGGAACATATGTTTGGATTATTGTTTTTAAGTTAATAATAATGTTTGCTCCATTAAGAGAGAAAACAGCTGATGTGATGTCAATGTTTTTCTATTTTTGTGCTTGTCCATTTCAACTGTCTGTCTCGCCACACTATCCGTCAGGAATGTTACATATCCGGAAAATTCCCAAAATTCTGTTCATTATCTTGCAAATTGATTGACAAACCAGATACTCAACAACTTATGAAACTAACACTTTAGTAGCACTTAAATAGCACTTACTTATAGCACTTTGTAGTTTTGCTTTATTTTGAAGAAATTGTACTTTCTTGATTCTTGTCGTCCTTGGTATGTACCCTCGGGTTTGAATGCACTTATTGTAAGTGAAGTGGATAAAAGCGTCAGCTAAATGAAATGTAATGTAATGTAATGTAATACTCGTACCAACTGCAGAGCTTTCTTCTTTCTAAATGTTTGACTTTGTTTGAAAATTGGTTTGTCTACTTTACCATTAGCTGCCTGGTTTCTTTTAATGAGCTGATGAATACACTGTTCAACCAAAGGGAGGTGAATATGAATCAGATGGCATGACTTATCGTTCTAATGTTTCAATCAGTTTGAGCCAAATCTGGAGCTAGTCTTTCATGGCTAGACTTATCAAAGGATTCAGTCGTTTGCTGTTCTTTTCATCCACAGCACACAAAATTAATAACTTTAATCGAACTAGCCCCAAATTTTTTGTGTCATTAAAAATAAAAAGCAGTTTCAAGGGTCCATGTTCCCTCTTAGGGTTAGGGTTCATGTTGACTCCCTACTGAGCATTTCTGCCCCTTTATTCCATTATTTTTCATTCTCAGACAATGAAGAAGTTATTCTGTGTGAATGACAGAGACCATAATGAAGACAAAGGAGATAATGTTTTCTACAGTGGGTGACTTATTTCCCTTCGGATACAGGATATCATGGCTAATCTCAACGGGGGGTTTTCAGATATCCACATGACTATCGTGGGTAGATCTTATGAAGTGGACCAGTGCTTCACAGATGGTCTTACCGAGGGTTTTTAAAACCTTAAAGACGTTTGAAATGTATGTGAATATAATCCAGCCAAAATCTTAAATGTCAATAAAAAATCTTAATTTAAATGCAAAGCCTTGTTTAGAGTTGACAACCACTTATGTTAATTATATAGGTGAGCGGTGGCAGACTTAATTCGGATCATTCGCTCAGTCGGTGACACACAGACTTGAGAGACAGAAGCCACTGGGCAATCATCAAAAATCAAATCCACTGATAGTGAACGACAGTTGACTCGACTCAATGTGGTTCGACATAATGATCATGCACAACACAACAGGTGACCAGCCATCAGAGCAAGATCTTCCCTGTCAGGCAGAGACGGGGCGAGAGCTGGAGATGGAGACAAAAGAGATCCAACAGACCAGGTCGAGGAGGGAGCCTGAAGTCTGAAGAAGAGCCTAGTTAGAGAAACTGAAAGACGTCCATCTGCCGATATTTCTGAAAGCGAAACCGTCCGACGCCATTAGGCTTGCCTTAATAAATTGGTAGACCTGAAAAAATCCTTCTCCGAGCTTGACAAACAAGCTAAAGATTCAGGAGCTTGTGTGTGGGGCCCTGGAAAGAGAAGCTGTCAGGCTCTCTACCAGTCTGGAGGCAGATCGTAAAAAGAAAATGCTCAGTAAAAAAAAACGAAGTGTCTTACCACCTAGCTGCAGAGGGAATGCACCTTGAGACTGGAGCTGGGAGTTCAGTTGCAGAAACTAAAAGACGTCTATCAGCAGGAACTTGAGGCAGTGAAAAAGTCCAGTGCTGTGCCAGAGGCCGTCTTTCAGGAATGCATAGGACTGAAAAAAAACCACTCGGTGCTTAACAAGCTTAAGATAGAGAGTGACAGCATCACGGCCCATTACAAGAAGTTGCCAGGATGGCTACCAGGCTGGAGACGGAGACCAGAAGGGGATTCTTCCCTCAAAGAGAAAGAGCATATTAACACTAAGCTGCAGATGGAGCGCCGTCAGGACAGTGGAACTTGAGGCAGTGAAAAAGGGGTGAGGGTCCCCCACTGGGAAATGAAAGGCCAGAGAGCATCCAACCTTGAGCTTGTTACTATACTTGAGGAAATGCTCAGTTGGGACCTCCAGAGAGAAACTGTCAAGTTCTCCATCAGCCCAGAGGAAGACTCAAAAGAGCAAGTCTCCTTCATTACAGAGAGAGTCTCATCCCACTGAGTTGCAGAAGGAACAGACCTGAAGAGTGGGAGAAGTCAAAGTAGATGTTAAATAAAGCTTTCAGTTCTTACCACACTGATTTATGTCTGAGTGTGCATGTATAAGTGGGCCCTTGCTATCACGGCTCAATCCCCCAATTACAACCACATGGACTATGACTCCAAACGCGTGAGATGGCAGTGTTTGCATGTAGGTTATCTTGGCTTCATTTGTGGACAGTTGGAAGAGGAGGAGATGCGTCGTCCATCTTTATATTCAGTCTATGGAAACAAGTTTAAAGATAAATTTAGAAAGGTCATAAAGTGGGTGTGTCCGTCTTTGCAGTGGAAGATCTAGACATGCTCCTGGTTTATGAAAAAACTCACAGTGTACTCGGTGCTGAAGTGGAGCAATATGCTGCATTTTCACAAGAGTCTGGAAACTTAGTGATATTTCTCACTGTAACTTTAACCATCGGCTCCACATTTGACTCATACACACCCTCAGCTCCCAGGCACCTATTGATTTCTAATAGAAGAGTCATACTTTAATTTACTGAATTGTGTTTTCTGTTAATTACTATATATAACAAACAATTAACAGATCTGTAGTCTGCAGCATGACAAGCATGATTCTTAACTGTCAACTTTTGCAGGGGAAAAAAAAATCTGCTTGAATTTATTCAATCTGTAATCGTCTGTACTCCTACCAGATTGGGCGAATACTTCAATGCAGTCCCGCGTTAAAAAGTCTTGAGTGTTAAGCAGTGTCAAGCAGTTTCAAAATACCTTGCAGCACAGTCCACTCATTTCTTTGTATTGCTTGTCATGGTGTCAGTGGAGGACTTTGCTGATGGCTGCTTTGGAGGCTGAGTCTTGGTAACTGTCCAAACTGGTCCAGCACTGTCTTTCCCCCGAGCAGACAGATTCTGTGACAGCTGTTGCACTTGTTGCACTTCTCAGCATTTCTCCCAAGTTATCAGGCTGTTTCCTGAATCATCGACTTCAACCCACAGGCTTGACTTCACTGCCTCAAAGGCTTGGAGCCAAGCAGCCGAGCGATACGTGACAACACTGAGAAAGCCACTACAGCAACTATTAAACCAACCGGTGTAATAACCAAGTAATTGACTAATTACATTCTGGGTTGTGGTTAAATTTTTTATGTTGAGAGAGCCTTTTCTTCTGAGAGCAGATGCAGAGAAGATGACATTTTGACAAGTTTGAAGTCGGAGCCGGGCGGAGCATCATGGAAGATCTGACACAGTCACCCATGTAGATCTGACAGTTCACCAGTGAGAGATGATTCGGCAGAGTTGAGGGGGCGGGGGGGGGTTCATTATCTCCTAATTACACATGATATAGCAGAGGCTTACTGAGCTGGAGGAGAAAAGCACCTGCAGACATTAGTGTGCCTCCTCAGATTCCTGTGCCAAGCCTGCAAAAAAGCTGCATACCAACCAAAGGATTATCGTGTATCTTGTCTGACACCTTTGGGAGAAAAGCTCAAATCCCCAAAAGAAAAATGGGAAGGTGGTAATTGGTGTCGTCTGTTGTTACTGAAAGTACTTTCAGCCTGTCTGGTCTCTAATCGAATATACGTCTCTGCTTTTTTCGGGCGGGGGGCATTTGCCGTTGTTCCCTTCATCCAGAACCAAACTGTCCACCAAACAGATTCAGCCACTGCAAATCGTGATCATGAAGCATCTGCTCTGCGGCCCGTGATCTCTTCAGAAAGTGTCAGACCCATCTGGCCACAGGACACAGAGAACCCTCCCAGCTTGACTGCATGTCACACTGCATTGGTAACAAGGAAAGTTTGTTTTTCCGCCAAGCCATGGTGCAGTTAAATGGAAAAACTTTTTCTTATTCCAAATCCTCTCAGGCAAAATTCATACGGCGGGGCGAGCCCATTGTGGAGGGCTGACACTGTGACAAGGATAATGTCCTTTGTGGGAGACCGAAAGTCTGAAGGAAAAAAAAATAACCCAAAACAAGGCAGTGGCAGCTGGCTCCAGATGTTGTTTGTGTAAATGCACCCGACTGCCCACGGAGAGGAACGCTTCATCTGAGGAGCGTCTGAGAAAAGGCTCCTGCAGCGTGCTCGCCACTCAGCAAAGAGCTGTGTCCAACGGCCTGGCTCCCTCTGCTACACACTCTCACTCCAAAGCATCACAATCTGTGACTGACAGTAACAAAAAACCTGACTCGTCCAGCGCCGTAAAGGCATCACAGAGATTTGTCTATTTTCAAAGTGAGATCCGGTTATGATAGAGTCCAGATGGTGACAGCATGATTTCTCATCCGCGAGCAGGATTGTGTGAACTAAGTTAGCTGTTACACAAAGGGTTTCAAATTGGATTGCATTCGGTGCCTCGTGTGGATATAGGCTCCTGTCGCTGAATGGAGAGGAGCCCCCCTCCTCCGCTGCCGCTGTATAATGAGAATATACTGTGCCATCTAGTGGACGCCTGGGGAAGGACGGCACTGTGATGAGCTCCCAAAAACCAATAATGAGGTAAACAAGTAGCTGAGTGCATCCAAGCTCTGTGTTTATTTACCAGCCTCCTTTAAAAAAAACAAAAAAAAACGAATCTGTCTCTCCAAACAGGACTAAAGAAAAAAGCTGACTGGTGAAAGTTTGAAAGTTTTGAGTATCTACTCGCACCTGAGCATATAAAATAAGGCTTCCATTCATCTGGGAGTTATGAATATTGGTTGGGTAATAATGCGTCACCTCGATGGAATGCTGTAAGATGACCTGCAGCTTTACATCTGTCTTCACGGAGCTTGATTACGAGCACAGGACCGAGTGGAGGAGTTAAAAACACACTGTTTATTTTCTCTTAACACAAGAAGCTTTATGCAACAACGTGCTGGTACAAAACTCTGGCACTCAAGGGTTAAAGAGGCAATTCAATTGGTTCATTGCCAGTGAAATTAAAACATCATACCAGGTATGATGTGGGGGGGGGGGGGGTAGTGGGGCATTCTCTCTTTCAATGGAGTACAGTTTTAGAGCAGAATCAGAGGGGGGACTCTAGGAGATCTAGAACAGCACGAGGAACTATAATAGCCGACAAGTTGCACCTGATCTTTTCTCTCTATGCTCATCCGCAGCGGATCTCATCCCACATGACTCTAATGGGAAGCAGCAGACAGACCTGGCCCACAGAAACAGACAGCAGACCTAGACTGGTCGCTGCATCCAATTAGCAATCATGGCAAATCCTCAGCCCGGGGCTAATGGAAATGTAGATAAAATCCACTGGACAAATTGGAGGTAGGATATAGTAAGGGACTGGCAGATGGAAACCAGGAGCCGTATAAGATGCTATCTGACACGCACACGCTGACTGGCTTTGCCTCTGCTGACCAAGCACTAACATCAGTCTTCACCCAAAGAGCAAGAGTAGAAGAAGGGATAATTATGTCATATAACAATGAATTACGCTGGCACCGGGTCAGAGAACTGTAGCGAGCGTTTGTCAGCACAACTGCTTCCTTTATGTGATTTCCAATTTGGTTGAGTCAAATAAAACCCTGGCAGTGGGGATTCTATTCACACGTGCCCATCTTTACCTCAACAAAAGGATTTTAAAGAAATCGAGGGAGGTGGCTGTCTCCTCTCCATCACAATGCCTGAAGTCAAGTCGCTCTGGCCCTGATGCTGAGGCCAGACTCTGCCTCCTGGGTTGTATCTCGGGGCAGCATGCAGATTTCATGTTAATTGCTTTCTAATTGCATCAATGAGCAGGTAACGGAGAATTGCATGCGGCATGTAGCGGCTGGTGTGACTTGAGGGCGTGACTCAAAACACGTGGCGTCCCGCTCAGCAGAGTCGATCGCTTGGGGACCGACTCTGCGAGTGTAATAAAGCTCCAGGAGGCTTGTCGGGAGGGGGTGGTGGAGTGGTGAGGGGGGGTGAGGTGGGGGGTTAACTCTGCATGCAGCCGTAGGTGATTTGTCAGTATAGTTGAGAATGTGGAAATGTAATCGCGGGGGCGGATCGCTCTCTGGGTGTCTGTGCGTGAAGATGGTTTCCCCTGTATTTCATCACCTCAAATTATCCTTTTTGTCTTCTTTCCTTTTCCCCTTTCTGCTGTCGCTTGTAAGCAAAGAATTGATTTAGCCAGTTATTGTGGGCTGATGACGGTTCGGTTCCTGAAGAGAAAGATGACCTCAGAGTATTAACTCAGTCACAAACAAACAGAAATCAGAGCTCATAGCCGGTTTGTCAAACTTACTGTCAGAATCTATATGCTGTGTTTGTTCTGTAGTGATCGACATGTTGGCACCGAAACCTTTAAATGAATTCATGGGTCTCTATACTTTGCATTTGACTCCACAGTTGGAATTCGTCTCCTCCATTTGACGGGGATACACTGCATGCCATGTGTGCCAGATCTGTTAGGGTAAGCGGTGTGTTACATCTAATGAAGGTAATTAAACAATACTAATTAAGCATCCTAAACAAACAGCTAATTACCTCAACTCTTGCCTCTGTGAGACAGAGCAGAGTCTCCTCCTCACGGAACATTTGAGGTGAGCAGGAAAGATAGCCAGTTTTTCTGGTTCAATGCAGCGTGCATATTCCTTTGCAGCCTGGCTGCCTTATAATTAGAGAACATCACAGAGAAGACACGGCTAAGGCAGATATTTACCTCAAGCAGCTTTTCATTTAGCCATGTCTGAGCTGCATTCAAATCTGCTCAGAGACTCTTTGTTGCCAAGCAACATGAACCTGGGGTACTTTATGGAATTCGAGTTTTCCTCTTAGGGTTTGACGATTCATATCTGAGATGTACACTGAAGACCCCCGTCTCTGACCTAAACAAAGACGGGGATCTTCAGAATTACACGAAACATGACTGAGAGGGATTTTTCTGTGATTTGTTGTGGGAGATATCTATTGATTTTTGTATTTATTAATTATTTAACTAGAATTATTTATGTGTAGGACAAAAGAAAGAGGGTATGAAATCATGTTCAAGAGAAAAGTCAGTGACACCATGTTGACATTCAGTCAGGATTTTTCTAAATCAGGGGCGATGAATGTACACAGAGGGGCCATGTCCATGATTAACTGAGGTTCACATTGAAGTCATTGTACTGTCAGCTATATCTTTGAGCAAAGACACACACCATTGAATGTATTTAGAAAGCTGTACTCCTCACAACACATGTCATATTTATTGTTAATAAACACTTTATTTGCACTTCAGGGGCCAGTCGGTGGAACCAGGGAACCGTCTGTTAGTCTTTAATTTGGCAGAGACAGTCCAAAGTGTTTTGATCACATACAACACTGGAGTTGCCAACAGGGGCGGGTCCGGGGACACTTCAGGGGCCTATCAGATTTCAGACGAGGCCATTGCCACCCTGGCCCTTGACTGACCCCTTTTGGCATCTCCAGAGTTGTATGTGATCAAAACACTTTGAATTCTTTCTGCCCAATCCAAGACTCAGAGATGGATCCCAGAAAGAGGCCCTTATATCATTATGTGTTCACCGTTGTTTCTTATGATCTGGTCACTTGGTCTGGTCTATTTCCACTGTTGCTAGAAAGCTAGTTCCGAGAAATAGTCAGCGGGGCCAAGCTGACATGTCCGACGCCGAAGAGTGTGAATGTCTTCACGCACAACTGAGTTGAAAAGTCGTTCCTCACTTTCAGACTCGATATGAACCAGAGTGGCCCTCTCCCATTGTTGGATGGGGTCCAGATTAATTAGGAGACACCAGAGAACACAGAGTTTACTCCTGCAGCAGACTCCCCCCCCGCCTCATCTGTGTGGGAGGCCGTCTGGAGTGGATATATAGGGGATCTCGGGGATCAGGAGCGCTGCATGCTTTATCAGGGATAATTCCGCGGCCCTACCTGCTGAATTTGTAAACAACACGGATCAATCTTGGAGGCGGCTTTTACAAATGGCTGCAGTTTCTAAAAATGACAGATCATTACCATAAAGGTTGAGGGGCAGGAGGGTTGCTAATATGGATCATGGCCTGGAGATAAACTCAGATGGATTCTGAACAGCATCATTGATTTCCCATGCATCAAGAGGACCAACCTCACAACACAGAGCCTCACAATAGGGACACACTGGGGAGAAAAGTGTTGAAAAAGACACACTGGAAGAAACCACATGGGACAAAGGCAGCCGCACATAATCAGTTTGTGATTAAACAGAAAGTTCTCCACTCTCTGTGTAACAGCAGCGGCTCCGTGTCGAGCATCTGCGACAGAATTCTGCTGAAATCTCGCCTCTGCATATCAAATCCTTAATCTCTGGATGTGGAAATTTTGTTTGAAGAGCAAACTCATAACTCCGTCTGAAAAGATAGAAAGGCTGATATTTTGGGCATCTCTTTTTTTTCCTGCAGATCAACTGATGAACAAAATACGTTCTTCGCGCTTCGGTTCAGCGCCGTGTACGTACGGCCAAACTCCTGCTGCACAGAATGCGTAGAATAAACTAAAATGGAATAGAATGGGACATTTTAAGCACAACGCGCCTTCAACTTTTCAATAGAGCTGAGAAGCCTGAGAAGTAGGGCAGAGCAGTTTCCCTTGTATGCAGCCAAATGAACCGCCAATTGCCTGAGGAGCCGGGAATCATACTCCAGGGTAAAGAGCAGGAAGGAAAAGCTCAGACATTACTCTGATCAGCAGTGATGAGTGGCAGGTCATCGTTAGCATTCAGAAAACAAACAACGGCTGCATAAAGAGCCTCGCTGCTCGACAGGGGCCGACAAACAATGAGTCACCAGAGACCGAGGCTATATAAGAAGTAACGCGGCAAAGGGCAAGAGATTTAAGATTCTTTTGATAATGCAAATGCTCTGGGCTTGTAATTAGAAAGAGAAATTGATTTTACTTGGTGTGGGTGATCAGAGTCTAATACAGTGTGCATAGGAATTACATGGAACCTGTGATCTCATTAGTGGTTCAAAAAGCTATGCAGAGGAATGAATTTATGACCTTTCAAATTCCTGTCTCATATTTAGCTCAGTGTAGGTTGTATAACACACACACACACACACACACACACACACCATATACATATACAACCCGGCTCTGTTCATTGCTGCAACAATTGAGCCGACACAGAACAATGATACCATTCATCAGGAGTTGTGTTTATGACCATCGGTTGAATCTAAATCAATAGTCGCTTCTCCCTGCAGCTCTGCTTTGGTCTCAACCAACTCCTGAAGAGACTCGTTAGGATTAGCTGCTAAAATGTCCACTATCGATTACCGGCTGTGTCTCCAGTACAATAAAGACATCAGGCTTTACTAGACATCCATCCATTCATTAGCTTTACTTCTTATTCTTTGAGGTTGTCAAGATGAGCCGGAGCCAATCGTGCGTGGGCGTGCATTGATCCATGTTGGACAGGTCGCCGGCGTGTCGCTGGGCCAACGTACAGAGGCAAGCAACCATTCACATTCACACCTACGGACAGTTTAGAGCCTTGAATTGACCTGATCTCAATCTACTTGTCTTTTAACTGTGGGAGGAAGCCGGAGTTGTGTATAGCTAACACCAATATAACACGGGGGGGGACATGCAGATTCCAGACTGAGAGAAAGCAACCAAACTGGGATTCTAACCAGGAACCTTCCTACTAGCACCACACAACCTTGTCGGCCACTTGACGTACATTTAACATAAAATCAGGAGGATATCACTAAATTTGAAAATGTTTATTAATAAAGATAAAGATAATTAAGATGGAAGTGAAGAAGTAAAATAGAATTGCATGAGATGGGAAATAAAACCCACTGAATTATAAAAATAAACACATTTTAATACAATTCTAATAAAGTACAACTTTTTAAAAGAAGTGTGAAGCAAAGCTCTTTGAGAGGTGGCTTACCTGCTATCTCTAGATATTGTGTTATACAGCTCCTCGGCGTTATTGACAAAGGGTCCGTCTCTGATTTTCTTCCAGCAGTTGCAGGGAACCTCCATTAACCAGCAGCAGGCGATCATAGTGCTCTTGAGCTAAGACAGTTAATGAGAGAAACCGCGATGTCGCTCTGCAATTACCCATCGTGGGCTTTGTAGATTAGGAGAGGGAACTTAAAATCAATTCTTAATGTTACTGAACAACCTTCCGGAGATGAAGAAAATGGACAAACATTCTCCCCTCTCTCTCTCTCTCTCTCTCTCTCTCTCTCTCTCTCTCTCTCTCTCTCTCTCTCCTCTTGGCCCTGGTTAATGGCTAAGCTGCAGAGTTTTAAATTAGTTACGAATGTTTTATCAGGAGTTTTCCAGTAATTGAATCACCTTGAAATAAAGTATTTTTTGTACTTAGGAAAGTTTCTCAGGAGGAAAATGTATCTTTTCATCGCCTGGTTAATGTGGGACTTGAATCTTGGATCTGTATCTAATATAACACCAGGATGTGTAGTTTTTATAAATAATCAATTGAGTTAATTTCCCCAGATTATTAAACAGCATTTCTCTTTTTGTTTTAAGGCCGAGCGGTGGGATCTCAGCTTTGTCCTTGATTCACTTAAGGAAATTGTTGCTCATCCATCTATTAGATAGAGAGAAACTGGTGGTGATGGATTGTAGAGCTGCAGCAGCATCATTTAGCTCAGAGGAGAGACGTGCAGTTGTGGGTCATCGGCACATGGAAACGTGCATGTGCTGTTTAATGAAGTCAAGGGGCAGCATGTGTAGTGAGAATAACAATGGATCCAGGTCGCTCCTGTGTGTAACGCAGAATCACGTGTTTCTCAGACTGAGACCTTTAAGACGTCTCCCTCTGAGGTTTTCAACCAGACAGAAAGACCAACCACGTTTACAGACCACTGCTGAGGATGTCATGGTCAGGTGTATCAAACGTTGTGCTTCGGTCTAAGAGAACAAGAGCTGAGACCTTGATTTTCTCCGGTGTTGAGTCTTCGATCCTTGATTATATATAGTAAGGGACGGATTCAGTGCTGTTGTAAAGAATGACTGAAATTCCATCTGTTATCTATATAGCTTATTCTTTGAAAGTCACGTGGTGAGAGGTGGGCTACACTCTGGACAGGTGGCCGACATATGGTAGGGCTAACACATAGAGACAACCATTTACTCTCACATTCACTAATAGGGTCAATTTAGAGTCTCAAAGATATCATTTAGATGCTCATGCATTACGTTCTACGATCAGTTTCTTTTGTAAGGACTATACAGCAGCTGTTTAACAGGTATTTAGAGGGATGTTTTACAAGAGTTATTCATGTGTTATCTTTAGGACATGACTTGAACCACTGGTTAACACCCACTTTAAAATGAAAACATCCAGAGACTATAGGTGAAAGCATGAGGGGGAAAGAAGTTCACCTATGCAAAGCTCAGTTGATGTAATACAGATACAATTTCCATTGGTTACATCTTCTTTGCAGGGGTTTTATGTGTAGGCGGCATCCAGTTGGTTTATCCAGGAGAAATCAGAACAGTAAAGTTTCAACTTATAAATCCCTGAAAAAAAAAAAAATGCGCCCTAGAACTGAGGGGAACTAATTACCTGTGGGATTGTCACTAGAAGCAACAGGCAAATGTGTTTCTTTGATTTTCATAAGAAAGTATTGGTTTTCACAGCTTGTTGAGATAGAATAAAATGGGGAAAAAAAAAAATCCTGCACAGTAATATGCATGATTTGACAAATATCTTTAAAAAGCTGCACCACTCTCGTCAAAGCGAGGTGAACATTTTTTTTTTAATTGGGCTTACAAAAACACTCCCCTGAGAGATACGCTGTTGTGTTTCTCTCGAGATGCAGCGTCCACATGTGAGCACATTGGTCCCTGTTGGTTCAGCAGGTCTGTTTGTCAGTTCATCCACAAGCAGCTTTAGACAAGAAGAAGGTTTCATTAAACAGAAGCAGTTAAATACTACGTTCCGTCCACACACACATGATTTTTTTTTTTTTCTCTTCCTCTGCCCTCAGGCCAAACATTCCTCTTGTACAACTCTCAATATGTAACAGGCAAATTAATGAGATCTGCAGAAGCCTTTCAGCCGGCGAGTGTCATCAGGTGCTGCAGCTGAGGACATGGCTGCTGTTGTGCACCGACTTCTCTCGCCAAATGTACGTTTCGGATATTGCGTATGTTTAATATGCAAATAAACAGAGAGAGTTGACGGAGCGGCCTTTCTGCAACTGTTGACCTGCAGGGGGAGAAGTGATTAAACGTGCTGCATTCGGGCCGTTGTAGAAGGATGTGGAGGCAGACTGTGTTTGAATCATAGACTGTATGATCTGATTTAATTTAGATTAATTGATGAAGTTGAACATTTGCGGAGGCGTTATTCTCTGTACATTTGAGGTACAAGGGGCAATGAGGAGTCCCCACTTGCCGGATGATTGTCTCACATACGCTCATTATCCCTTTTTTTTTGCAGACACATTATAGAACAGATCTTTTGGGATTTGGAACTGTGCTTATTGCTACACTTTTGACACTCAAGTGTTTTCTCAATGTGACGTTCACATTAGAGCGGCTTTCCCGACATGTACTGAACTCCTGAGATTATTTGAACTGGTATGATTTTGGAAAATCCAATGTGAGATCACAGTGGGGGAAACCTCGCTGGATTCATTGCGAGGGAGTGGTGGAGTTGATGATGCTTCTACCGCACAACAGGTGCAAAAAAATTAAAAACTACAAGAAGACAAATATCTTCACCACAGAGGGTTTGTGGTGATAAAGAAAATCAAGTGATTCTTCAGTACAGAGGCCCAGTAAATGGACCGGACCAAATGTTGAGTCAGCATAGGGGAATGGGCTTTATTTTTTTGAGGTTTTAGTTGTCTATATTATTATTTCCCCCGTATATATTTCAAATGGTTTGGTCCGCCAGTATCTCCCTTGTAGGTCAGCTGTTTTAGTTCTTCTATTTTGTTGCCAGCCTTTTGAGTCGAGTTTTGTTTGCTTTTCCTCTTTTAGTGGACCTAGTTTCTGCTTAATTCTTCTTTGTAATTGAAAATTTTTGTGGGATATAATAAATCCTATCTTCTGAAAGGTAATTTTGTTCTCAGAGTGCTTGCTCCTTGACGCACATTAGTGGAAAAAAACAAACAAATACACAAAAAAGAAAAGATGTTTTATCACTCACTCTGCAGGGCTTCATTCTGCCTCCAGCAAGCTGAACCTCCCATTCAGAGACCAGCAGCTCTTTACCCTCCTCCTACCTACACAAGCAAGCTCAGCTCTCTGTTTGTGGCAGTGCAGAGACAGATGGCTCCTGTAAATTACCTTAAAACACACGCACTGCCATAATGGCCGTGTAAGCATTATGGGAATGATTCCCCCGCAAATCAATTTGAACAAAACTGTCAGTATGGAGAAGTTTTCTACAGCAAGCAACATACCTTTGAGCTGTTCCATTGTCTGTCATCACTTGACATGACACAGAAGCAGCATGGAGATGTGTTATCCATTTTTAATTGTGTTTTCAGGGTTACACAGCCTGTCTGTCAATATTCTTTATCTTCCCCATCACCAACTGGTTTGTGTTTGTGTTTACGTTGCCAGAATAGTGCAAAAAAAAAACGGAATTACTAGAATGGCGATCAGTAGAGCGCATATCTCCCCTGGAACTCAAGCAAGCTGCACCAGATTGTTCACACTTATACGTATCAGTTCCCTCTTGGTGCTGATTTGATCCACAAGTGATCCACACCTGGGATGCTCACAATAAAACACTTGCATTGTTAAAGAAAGTGGAATAAATCCGCCCCTTGATCTGGATCTGCACCAAAATGCAGGTTCTCAACTGACCCATGTCACATTTGTCATAATCCATCCAAAAAACAAACGGACAAGGATGAAAACACAACCTCTTTAGCCGAGGTAATGATTACCAATTTGTCAGTCAGTCATTCCCAAGAAGTCTCAGGCTGCAAATTAGGTGAGTTAAGTTTTCCTGATTCGGGCGTTCACAGCAGCAACGAATCCATTTCCAAGCATTTTGAATGAGTGTAATCTAAGTTAGGTTTAGGAATTGATCTGATCTGAAAAGCAAAAAATCTATAGTGACAACACGTGAAATGACTTGAGAGACAAGCGGGTTATTCATTCACTATTCAGTGAAACCAGTCTAGGCTAAATGTGTTTTTTCTCACAGAGGGCCACATCACATCTCAGGATGTCCTCTGGAATCGTCTCAACAGGAACCTCCCTCACATTCTCATCTTCTCCGAGATAAATTGGCTGCCAGCGAGCTGGTTGGGATCACTCCGGTCCAAATGAAGAATGAGACGGAGGAGACGGCCTTGTCAATTTGTTCCCAATATCGCGGCTCACGGTGCTCCCCGACCTGCCCACTCCAATCCTCCACACTATTAAGAGCATCTCAATCCATGCAGAAAGGAGCG
The DNA here is from genome assembly GCF_949316205.1 of Platichthys flesus. Lineage (NCBI taxonomy): Eukaryota > Metazoa > Chordata > Actinopteri > Pleuronectiformes > Pleuronectidae > Platichthys > Platichthys flesus. The sequence goes on from NC_084957.1 coordinate 7,345,007, forward strand.
GAGCCATTAAAGCAAAGTCATGTCGAGACATTCGGCTTTAATTATCCGCATATAAAAATTAAAATCCTGTATATCCTGTACCCGTGATGCCAGGGGAGGGCCGTCTACTGGACACAAGGGGGTGACTTTATTATGCAATAAACTCTGATGTGTGGTTTACTGCACAGTCACTTTGGCGTATAGCTGTCACCTTTCCATTTCGTTCAGATAAATGCTCCCGTGGCTCCTCCGGCAGCCCGTCTTCATCACTTCACTCTCCTTTTGGAGACTTTATGGCAGTTTGGCAAAGGGAGCCGGCGCCCAGACAGGAGGGTTTAGAGCAGGGGGAATGAGAGCCGTTTCTCCAACAACAACGGATATAAATGCTGACAATGTAATTTAAAGGCTGGTGTAACCTTTTACAAAGCAAAGCCAACTGGTCCCCAAATAGCTTTACTGACATTAGGAAAAAACAATCTACATTTACCTTGATTTGTGTAAACCTATTTCCGTGAACAAACTGCCAGCGCCGAGAGATTAATGAGTTAATCCGAGCCGTTCCCTTGTCCTCCGGGTGAGGAGAGGAGGTAAATAATCATGGATGTGGGTGTCATTATGTACTGAAGGTCTTTAGACCCCCTGAATGCTTAGTAAAATGAAAGAAGTTTATCTCAATTGTGGCTGATGAACACAAAAGTGTTTGTGGAGACGAGGATAAATGTCCCAATGAATCAGGCCCGAGTAGACACGTGGATTAGGTATCAGTGGCCCACTTACAGTAGCCACTCAGGATCCGTCAGTGTTTCAGACGGAGGTGGAAAACGCTCCATCATGATGAGCTGCTTTTTTATCTTAAGGGGAAATTCCTCCGAGTTGTTCAAGTGACATCATGTAGAGTCTGCAGAGCCGTGAGGGAAGCAGGACGTTCACACGACCTCACTTTAATAACTATAGTAGCATCTTTAGTCTGGAAGTATTATCATGTATCTAAACTCAAATGGCTGATCAGCAATTTAACTTTCATTTGTGACATAAAAATATTTTCATTCATTTATAATTTGTGATATGTGAATTCTAATAAATTTATAAATTAATAAAATGGCAGAAAAGGAAACCAACGATTAGACAGTACGGCCGATAATAATAATACGAAAACTAATAACCTACGATTTAATACTATGGCCGATATTAATAAAAACTTGGTAACCCACAATTAAACATTGTGTGCATACTTTTATTAAAAAAATGAGATAGCAAATAAACAAGCAAATAACCCATGATTGAAGTACATTATGATAATTAATATACATTATAATAATCTAACAATACGATGCAATTTCCCATCTCATTTGATGTTCCTTTGTGATAGAATAAAATTTAGTAAAATGTAATTTCTCTAATGCAACATGCAACATGCAACAATTATTATGTGACCCTAAAATCCACATTTTAACTTTTAACAGACAAATAATCACATTCTGTAAGTAAAGAAAACCCAAGTCTTACTTATATATTCAATAATTCAGATTTATTTACTATACACTGTAATTTATTATTTTAAATCGAGTAAAACTTTTTTTTCTGAGCTGTCCGAGGTTTTAATATTGTTAAGAATTCTCTCTAATCTACTCTTTTGAACTTTGAATATTTATAGATGACATTAAAGATCCAGTCCAAAGTTCAACAGAGTTTCTATGACACTTTCTAGAGTGCGGTGTAGCTTGACATTCGTTGGCGTGCGGCACAAACAAACACGTCCAAAACTACGTAGTGAGCTAGAGGACACGTGTGAAATGAAAACAACGACAGTGTCACGCAGGGTACAACTTGTTCTACCCATTTGAGGAAGTGGTTTGCTCAGCTGACTGTGTCACACGCGATCCTCATATTGAATAATTTCACTTTATATAAACGTTAGTTAGCACAATGAACAGGGAAATAATTAAAATACCAATTGACATCTCATTTTCCTGTCGTCAATATTTAAACTCAGCATCCTGGTTATTTTCTTTATCCGCCATAATTCAACAAATACCCACTTTTCATGTTTTTCACAGGCTTGTTAATCAGACTGTGTAAGCTTGAAAGAAAAGGCTCTTCTTGTTTATTCTTGTTAACTAAGGCCGGTTTGCTCCAAACGTACTGATGCATGGAGCCAAACAAACAGAAGGATCAGAGAGAAGCGGGAACACGAGGAGGACGGCGGCGAGCGGCGAGCACTGTTCACTCCGACGACACATCTGATGCTTTTATTTTGGGATTAGGCTGCAGCTTGAAGAGCAGGAACGACTAAATCTCGGTCACAGCAGTCGACTCAGTGTCACTTTAATTCAGTCATGTGGTCTTTTATAATTCACTGCACTATTTGTATTCTCTCTAATCTTCTTCCTACAATGAGAATACTGTAAAACAGCGAAACAAAGGAACACGGGAACAAAAGCAGAATGAGACATTTTACACAATATGTAGCTTTGAAAACCAGTCAATGGCAATGCAGAGTATTGTGATGTAAGTTAATATGGTGCCACTCAGTCTGTGGGTTTTATATATTGTTCGCCACCAACATCAATTACAAGCGATTATATCCTGTATCATATAATACAGGGTCAACTGTAAAGAGGACCACATCTTGTGCATGTCTGAAAGCAGCTTTTGTGTCAGTCATATGTTTTCTCAAGATTCACACATTTACAGAACAGTATACAACAAGTTCTAAGTGGAAAATCTTCATTTAAAAAGTAAATAATAGGAATAACGGCACCCAACTATTATTTCACTTGAAAAACAGAACAAAATGAAAACATGACAAACGGCAGTGCTGACAGTTTCCCTGTAGATGAAACTTGTTATTTCAACAATGAGTTTGATTCTGTCCTTCATACAACTCTAGAGACAACTTGTTGTGTTAAAACCGTATTGATATATCCTAAAGTGGTTCCTATAATGTGGAAATAACGTTGTGCTCTAGCTAATGTAGCCTGCAAACAAGACCTTTAAAATGTTAATTACTGTGTGCAAAATATTATTATAGAATATTTGAAATTATTATAATGACATGCAGGGAGAAGAAAAGTAGAAAATCGTGCATGTGTTGATCTGGAGAAGGAATTATATTTGCAAAAACAAAATATCATGCACAACTTGTTGTTTTCTTTAATGCAACTTTCTCCCCTCACACCACAACTGTAGGCAACCCATTACCACCAGAGAGGTCTGTAAAGTGCAGTACTATAATTTCGGCTTAAAACCGAGAAATCAAAACAAGTCAAGTCTAACACGGGGCGGCGTCATCACTCATCCCAAGCCACTTGTACAGCTTTTTATTTTGAAGGGTCACTTCACCCGAAATTCAATTTTTGTCTTGACTGCAAAGCTGTGGAGGTAAAAAGATTCATAGATTTATTCAGTGATGCTAACAGTGTGTAAATACAACAATTTAATGATTCATCAGCAATTACTCCTTCAAGAGATTTTGTGTTGGTTGCTCAATTTCCATTTCATTAAATTGTAAGAAAATTGTAACAATTGGTCAGTTTTTGCACCGTGGTCCTGAAGAAACAACTGACAGAGCGAGGTGCAATTTTCCTGCTTTCAAAACAAATGTAAATGTTGGGACAGGAAGCTGCTGCTGAAAATCACTGGGCTGTGGTTGGACGACTCATCTGCTTCAAGGTCCAGTGGGTAAGATTTAGATGAAAGGGATGTAATGGCAGAAATTGAATATAAAATAATCCTAGTGACGTTTTCACTGGTGTGTTTCATCTAAATTGTACGAATTGTTGATGAGCCTGTTAAATTTAAATACTTTATACTTACATCAGGTCCTCTTTACATACGCCGCCATGTTTTTTAACAGTTGCCAAGACTGGACAAACTAAACGACTTTTTAGTGCAACATGCAACTTCACCACTAGATGGCACTACATTCTAGATACTGAACCTTTAATCAGTCACAAAATAAACTCGTCTGCATCATTTACGTATTGAGTTAGTTCTGTATCAGTCAAGATTTCAATGACATATATAATGCAAAGAGATTGCAGATAAATATGAATGTAGTACCACCCAGTCTTTCAAATTATCCCTCTGCCCTGACATTAATTTGTGTGTCAAACCTGCAGATGCATTGTTATCAATAATAATTTTTCAATTCAATTCAAAGAATCAAACTCTCCCAGTTCCTTCACTACACCAATAACAATGTTCAAAAAGACTAGGTACATTACATTAGGTACATTACAGATCAAATTTGACTGGTACCTTTTATTCTTTTGTGCGTTTGTTCTTGACATTTTACCCATGAAAGAGTGGTAATTAGTGTTCATGGCAACCGTCCAGATCCGTCACTTCACATTCATCTTAAACCCTCATTTATCCCGGACCACCACATAGAAAGCCATCACCCCCGCTAACTCTGAGTGGGAATTATTGGACTCGGTGGACAACTATGGACTCATTGCCGACAGAAACAATAGACTATTTTCTCTCAGGGTGAAATATTGAATCGGTTGCTGTGAAGTGAACATCACTGACTCACAAAAGGGGGAAATCTGACATATAGAACAATGACTGCGTTCGACTGGCCAAGGTCCATGTGACACAGTGACGACAAAAGTGAATCTGTGATGTCTGGGAGAATCCATGTGTGTAATGACACGTATGTTTCCACTAGATGGCCCTTGCACCCTTGCACCCAGCTGGGCTGCCTCTTAAAGACTCATGTATGAACAAGACATTATGTGTTTCTGCTTCCTTTTTTATCTCTAGAGAAACTAATCTAATTTCTCTAATACAACATGCAACAATTATTATGTGACCCTAAAATCCACATTTTTTACTTTTAACAGAACAAAAATCACATTCTGTAAGTAAAGAGAACCCAAGTCTTTACTTATATATTCAATAATTCAGATTTATTTACCATACACTGTAATTTATTATTTTAAATCGGGTAAAAAAAAAATCTGAGCCGTCCAAGGTTTAATATTGTTAAGAATTCTGTCTAATCCACTCTTTTGAACTTTGAATATTTCTAGATGACATTAAAGATACAGTCCAAAGTTCAAGAGAGTTTCTATGACACTTTCTAGAGTGCGGTGTAGCTTGACATTCGTTGGCGTGCGGCACAAACAAACACGTCCAAACGTACGTAGTGAGCCAGATGACACGTGTGAAATGAAAACAACAACAGTGTCACGCAAGGTACAACTTGTTCTACCCATTTGAGGAAGTGGTTTGCTCAGCTGACTGTGTCACACGCGATCCTCATATTGAAATCATTTCACTTTATATAAACAACTTACAATCATCATGCTCGAGCAGAAAATAACCAGCTGTGGTTTTTTGGCCCCCAATGAACAACGGCCTGACAAATCCAACACGCTAAAGCCAAGAAAAGTCTCTGTAGGACGGGAGATGTCAGTCACTATCTGGCGTTGGACATAAATTGCTCTCTTCACAATGATGGATTTCCCTCCCAAGGCCTCTCATAAACATCTCAGAGCCGAACGGCTTTTTCTCCCCCTCGGCCTGTGGGCTCTCACTCACAATATTACAAGGTTTCTTTTGTTTCTTCTGGCAGCACGGCATCCTGGGATCCATCTACACAGTGCCACATGGGACTACTGGGTGTCAGAGGGCTGCTCAGCCTTGACGTAGCTTCCAGGCAAAAGCTGAGCCGCTCTGGTATCGCTGGTGCCGGTCCCCTCGGTGATTTATGGTGCAGAGATGATGATAAAATAACGTTTCTTCTAAAGGAAACAGTAGACAGCTAAGTAAGTGAGGGAGGGTGGATAGTTGGGGGGGGCGGGTACTTTGTCCGAAACTGAAAAGTCGTGGACTGCAGGGCAGGGCGTGACGTGGGAGTGTGTGCAGGTGGTGTGTGTGGGCTCTCCGGCCTTCATGCTGCCGGGGTCAGCTTACCTCTCTGTCCCCACACGCTGACCTTTTAATATGGCCTATACCTCCTCTCCTTTCACCCTGGCTTTTATGGCCCCATGTAAATCTCTCTCCGGTAACACAAGCTTGTCAGCCCTCCTCTATCCCCTTTTCTTTGCAACGCATTTATCCTCGCCGAGAATTCAAAGAGGCGCGGCTGCAGAGAGAGAGAGAGAGAGAGAGAGAGAGGGAGCGAGAGAGGGGAGGTATGTGGGTCTATACTCGACTTGAAATAGATTGAAAGAGGCTGAGGGACGATCAAAAAGGGAGAAAGTCTGGAGCGAAACCTTAGACATGGGAACGGCCGGACACCCAGATGAAAGGGCAGTCGTCCATCAATAAGTCATAAAGCAGACAAGTAGAGCCCAGAGACAAGAACGCTGACAATCCCAGTCGCCGGGCTCCAGAGTGTGAGCTCACAGGGCGGCGAGGAGGAGGATGAGGTACGTGTGCACGATGAGACTGATGCTCGCTCCTCAAACGAAATAAAAGATGATTATGAAATGAATAACGAGGAAGTGATGAGCTCCATCTGGTGGTTATTGTTTTTTTTTGTTTGGCCTTTAATTCTCTGTCCGTGAAGGTCGGAGTGAGGAGGTCACTAACCGCTCAGACAGGATTCCCTTTTACAACGTGATGTAGAGCAATAAAGTACCACCCAGCTCAGTCTGGCAGCTTGTGTCTTCAGGGCTGTTGCTGCTCTGTTTCTAGATAAAGACCAAAACACTCCACTTCTTCTGGTTTTCTGCAGCTGAAGATGACACATGTTGTTTAGTTTTTTTTTAAACGCATTTCTATGTGTGATGCTGCGAAGGCAAAGCGTGTCACCGAACATTAATGGGCCTGTAACTTTATCGGCGGCGCTCCAAACGAGCGTCTCTGACCCTGATCTGTCTTAGTTAACCAATAAAAGTTCTAACAGTGTGACAGGGGTCAGCGCAGCACTTACTCATGTGGCTAATGTCACATGTTGAATCTTCTGGAGGGAGACGTGGAAGAAAAAATTAACTAGGCAGTAAATCCAGCTGTAGGTTCACTGACGGCACCACGAGTTTTATGCCATAAAAATCTCGGCTCCGCGAGAGTGAAACCGAAGCAAATTCCTTTTTGCCGTTGTCGCCTCACAAACATATTTCCTGATGTTTCCCGTCTGATATGATTGCCTTTTTTTTTCCTCGGCTATTTCAGCCGTAACGCGGCGTATTAACCCCAAGACGCTTTAATAATTTAAATTGTGTTGTAGCTGCTAAGTGTTGTTCACATCACCTCTCCAAATTGCTTTGTGTTTTCACAGTGAGGCTGCCGTGAGGTGTTATATGCATCACTTCAAAATTACAGAGACGTAACTGCGCTCAATAGGCTCGTGCACCGAATCCTAATCAGCTCATAGCCTCCCGGCTCTGAGACGACTAACGATTTGGGAATAGCTTTGTGTTGCGTCATCTGTGGAAAGTAAAAAAGACTCGGGACCAAACAAAGTCGTCGTCCAAACGCCTTCCCTCCTTTTCAGCCGTTAGCCGTTGGTCACTTTAACTACCCACTCCCAGGGCCTTTCATGGCTCTGTGCCTTAATGACTCGAAAGTCCCTGAACAAACAGAGTCCGAGTGGAGGTCACGCGGCTCCACTTTCACCCCTGTCACTGCGGGGTTGGTTTTGTTTGTTTGTTTGAAGGGCTCTCACCCGTTTGACACAGAAACACACCGACCTAATCCTGTAGGAGGGGACTCCAAAGGCAGAGGGTTGTTGACCTCCAATTAAACTTCCAGGATGAAGTGAGCGGACATAATTTGGTCCGAATCGCCCGTATTTGGTCATTGTGATAAAGTGTTAGATGGAAGTAGCCCGGGTTGAAATTTGCAATAAAGCGATAGATTCAGCTCTGCCTCGGTCGGCGACCTTTAACCCCTCCAACAGAGTGGCTTGTTGTGAAATTATGTTAAGTGGAAACTCAACAGTACTCGTTCTTTTCCCTTTGTTGCCCTTTGGAGACTCTGCACCGCTGAGGGTTTTAAATACAGTGGGAAGCAGCCAGGACAAATATGAAGTGATCATTCTCACGGGTGGATTCTGTTGAGGAGACACATTACTGCAGACAGGCTGTCAGTGGGAGAGTCTCTTCTGATTGGATAATTAGCTTCGCCAAGAGGGTTATGTTTTCTTCATCCTTTTGTTTCTTTGTGTGTCTGTTTAGTTAGAAGTGTTACACAGAAACTGTCAGGCGGATTAGCATGAGACCTGCTGGTCGGGGGAAGAACCCATTGCATTTCGTTGGAGCTCCAGGGATTTCCTTTTTTACTTCCTTTAACATTTGGGTTTTGGGTCATTCTCACCAATTTCCCAGAGAGTGATTCACGGATATTTATCAAGAAAAAATAATTATACTCAGGGGAATATTATGTTTGAGGATCTCTATGCATGAGTCTGTGCAACTTGGGAGAGATCTAAATAAAAACATTGATAGAGTGAATTTAAATGTGGGTTCATGAGGGAACTGTTAAGGACCTAAACTCTACTGAGTGCTAATCTACATCAATTCATGTATTTCTAAAATGATTTATTTTCTTATATTGATCCATTTGTTGTCATATCATTGTATTATAAATAGTTTTGTGTTCATTTATCCAGTTAATATCCAGTCTGAACATGTAATTTGGAGATATATCCTCTCAGAAAGTGATTAATGCACATCTGAGTCATTTACTACAACATGTTAACATTGTTTTGTCTAATCTGTGTTCAGAACTCACAACTCTCTTATTCAGGCTACTGCTTTTTGTCAAATTTGGAGCAGCTTGATTTCTTTTAAGGAGACTATAGGGCCTTGGTGGAGGAATGCACCCTATTGATTGCTCGTCTAGTTTCAATTTAGAGAGAAACACATCTGTTGTCTAGAATGTGGAATCCTGTTCTTTTTTATATTTCTGCATCTAGCTGTGTGATGTGACTGCTCTGAGCGACTGTCTCCTCCCGCTCTGATTTTGCGTCCATGCAATTTGTTCCCATCGCTTCTTCTGGTTAACCACCGATCTGTGGTCCCTGCATTTTCTGCAGTTTTATAAATCTAATAAGGATCTGTGATGGACTCTCAAAGAACCGGACGCTGATGGAGGAATAATCGGATGTGGAAACGTGGATTGTAGGTTTTTCTCCTCTGCGCTGGAAGGGACACGGGCTCGGTGTTTTGTTAAGTGATGTATCATGAATGGTGAGCAGTGGGGCAGCGCTGGTCTTTTCCTGGCTGGTGAGCAGCTAATGGTGCGGAGAGCATTTCCTGGCGGGGGAGACAAACACTTTGGGCTATGATGCCAGATGTGCTGTCAACTTCTGTATTGTTGGCAGCAACAAAGCACACACACCAGGCTTAACACTCGTCGGGGTATTCACATTCACAATGAAGAACTCTGCCACTGACAATTGTGCTCCTTGGGCCCGCCCGCCCACACGGGGGGGGGGGGGGGGGGGGGCATAAAGCTTGAGTTTATTTTTCATATCCAGCATTTCAGTGTTTGTTTCCTCAAAACAAGATAAAAGTGTCAGTGCAGTTAGACTTAATTGCTCATCTTCTGCACGGCAGTTTCCTAGTTAGTATCAACCATCTTTACAAAATGTGACAGATCAGTGTGTGAGCATGAATTACAATTAAGTTGAGTACTTTCTTAAAGATGTTGAGTTATTGTGTTGAAAACAGTTGAGATCGTCTCCTGTTCTGACAAGAAAACCTGAATAGGATTCAAGAATCGAGTCAACACACACACACACTAAAACGAACACACACACACACCTTGTATCTTAGTGAGGACACTCATTGGCATGATGCATTCTCGAGCACATTACTCCAACCGTAAACTAAATGTCTATAACCAAAACTAAACTTTCACCCACTCCCAGAAACCTTCAAACACATGAGTCAGAAACTGAGAATACGTCAAAAATCTCCTCAGATTCTTATCTCAAAATGGTCCTCCCTAAGATTTATGTACAAGTACACACACACACAAACACACACGGAGAAAGACAGACAAAGGTGAACACAGACACGACACACCCATACATAAATACTGACACGCGCTCCCTCCCCCATCACTGATGGAGGGTCGACCATCTGCCCTCAGAAGCCGCGGCACAATGACCACAGCACATGAGGCGACTAATGAGCGAGACTTCTCTCTCTGCTGTTAAAAAATTCATTCGCTGCCTCTTTCCCTGTCCGACAGCCCCAGCGTGTCTCTGCAGCCACGCTCACCCCCCCCCCCCTCCACCACCCCCCCCAAAAATAAGGCCCACTCTGTTTGTTTCCAAAGCAGCGGATCAACCGCTCTAGTAGCAATGACTTAATCACCTGTGGCAACACATCAGAAAGGTCGACTGCGTGCGCTGGCTAAGACACATAACCGTTTTCGTTGCATAAGGGTTCGTGGCACAACACCTCGTAGTCGTGTCAACAACAAAAAAAAGAAGAGGCGGTGGGTGGGGGGGGGGAGCCGGTGTTTTGACACAGTCTGACGCCATCGGGGCAGCGGCCGCACGACGAGACGAAAAACAAGCCTCTCACTCTCTGAGGCAGCAGTCGATAGTTCATCTTTTCAGGAACCTCTCACGCAACCCGAGATCGTAGGGGAAGTGCGACTCGGCCTCATGCTCCGTGCAGGCTGAGTGGGGGGGGGGTGGAGGCGTGGGAGGTTATTGATCTGGCACCGTGGACATCTGTGGCATCTCTTAGGTGGGTTGTCAGTCATCAGGGAGGGGAAGTGAGGGCAGAGAGTGGCAGCGGTGTGTACGTGGGACGGAGCAGGCCGACAACAACGGCAACACAAACGGGTTCACCCAGAGTTCAGCCCGTTTGTCTGCACGTCCAACACCAGCCACTTGTTTTTCTTTCTCATCCCTTTCAGTCCTATTTCTGTTTATTTCTCCGTCTCTGTCTCCCTGCAGCCTCACTCTCAGCCGGCCTGTGTGTGTGTGTGTGTGTGTGTGTATGAGGCTGCTGAAGTGTTCACACGCACTTGAGGAGTTCACAGCGTACGTTGGCGTGTATATATAAAAAAAAAAAAAGCAGCATTCAAAGAGATAAGTGCCGCATCTGCAGCTATCATTTAATTATCACAGCAGTGGAAAATGGGGCTTGCTTGGGCCAAAGAGCCACAGACGGTGCCAGCAACAATGTAGATGCCTGACATTCTTTGTGAGACGCAGCCAAGCCGCCGAGTCGCATAGTTGTGTGTTTGTACGAGGTTTTTTGTCGAGACGCTGTATTAATTACAGAGGAGAGCAGTGTCCGTTGTAAACCTGCCTGTTTGGAACGGGCTCCTCTCTCGCCCCCTGTGTTGATGCTCCGGAGCTCCCTGTCATTAGTGAGTCCTCCTCAAACAGCTCGACAACACACTGTCACTTTTCATTGTTTGTGTGCTGGATGTCGTGTGCAGAGCTTTTTTTTTATATATATAATCTAGATAAAGTTCATCCTACCTGGTTCACCTGCAAACCAAGATTTTCAGTTAAAATGAAACAGAATTGTCTTTGCTACTCTTCAGGTGTGTGGTTTATATATATTATATATATAAGTTTAAAGGATTGTCTAAACCGCTGTCATTTTTCTATACATTGAGTTCCGGCTTTTTCAGAGGAGCAATCGACACAATCTTCAGACCCAAGTTCACAGCTTTTCATGATTAAAGCTCTTGTAATTCAGCTCCATAGGTTTTGTCGAGATGCTCTCACGTCTGAAGTTTAAGAGATTATCTGATTAAAAAGATCACAAAACATGAAATATACATTTAAAGATTTTTTTAGCTTTGCGTTGCCCAGGTTTGTGTTTTCATTATTACAGATGTGTCGGGAGCATCTCCCAAAAAACCACATCACATCGATACAGGACACACATCGCGGAGATAGATGGGAGCACTTATCGGAGATGTGCATTATATAACCAAATCTAAAATGGATTCTTTTAAAAACTTGACTTATGTCGTCCTCGATGCCTCTGTGTTACAAAACCGCTGCGCTATCATTACCTATGTACAAGAAATAGAAAAACCCTGCCGATGATTTAGATGATGGAGGAAACGATCGTTCTCAGCATGTTATGGTGGCAGCCAGCCGGTGGGCATTCAAACACAGTAAAACGTAATGATTCACGGAAAGGACGGGGGGGGGGGGGGAGGGGGGGTTGAGAAAAGATAAACCCGATAACGAAAACCTAGCTGTGCATGATGCCGGGAAAGATAAAATATAGTGGGTGTTGCATGAGTCACCTTTACCGGAGCCATTGTCAGAGACTACGCAGATGATGTTCAGGTGAGTAACACTAATAATAAGTCAGAACAACACAGAGGTGAGTGAGATCAGGTTACAGGTGCAAGAGAAAGTCTGCTTTCTGTTTACCGGGGGCAATTACCAGTGCATGTGATTACATGCGTCGGGCAGGATCCTGTTTGACCTGAGCAGCGCACACATGATAAAGTGTGATTACACGTCTGTGGTAACACAAATTAAAAACCAATTAATTTCCCTTTTTGGTTAAACAAAGAGACCTCAACACCTTGTCCAAACCACGACTATTCTCTCAAAGATGGATTCCTCTCCCGCTCGTGTCTGCTCATCAGATGTGAAGCAACAGAACCAGCAGCATTACAACACAAAGTCTGGAGACAGACCTCCACAGCCCCAGACAAAGAAATGCCTCTTCCAACGTCTAACGCTCACTTTCTAACACAGATTTCAGATTTTTTGTTTAGCACAACTGTAAAAATGAAAACTGACCTCTTCAAGGGGAAGTTGTGTCAACACCATGACTGCCAGGGAACCACGTGCCCTGAATGTGGAGCAGCCAGGACATAACCCAGTGTAAAACCAGTTGTTAGTACAGATTCAACCAACATAAAACATGCTAATCAGGGAGATTTATACATATTAAAGACATGATCTTTATCATTTTTAAATATAGATCATTTACATGCTATCATATTTCCCCTGGAAAAAGATTGATAAAAACAGAAGTATCACATGTCATTTAATCTTATGACAATCAAATGGAAAGAGGAACTGCTGTTTTGATATCATGCACCCAAAGTTTGACGTCACTCAAAGAGCATGTCACCGTTTTCTTTGAACGGCAGAAGCAGCAAACAGCAGGAGAACATGATGGGTTCAGCAAAGTTTAATAACTCTCTTCTCTGTTTATCTCTCTCTGTGAAAGATATACACATGTGTGTGTTTGTATGTTAAAGCAGATGGAACGCTCCCGAGGGAGACAGGGCCCCCCCCTTTAATTCTATTACCTCGCGCGCACACACAAAAACACACACATCACTCCAAGACATAAGCAGCCAGTTGATACCGCAGCGGGTTGTTCTTACAGATCCGGAGGTGCCCCGAAGGCAAGAGGCCCATGATGGATCAGACATTGATTTGATTTGAAGTGAGTGTGAAAGCCGCCCGTCCGTGCCCTCTGCCAGAGAGGTGAACCGTGATTGAGCAATGGCTGTCTGGAGGGTTCACTCAGGGAACTGTAAGTGGACAGGCTGGTAGCGGCTGCCAACAATCACCTTTTGTACAAAAGCGTCCGGAAATGAATTGTTGATTCACAGAGAAAGAAACGGGGAGAAAAGCCGGTTCCCAGCTGCCACCGCTGCTTCTTCTGCACAGACAGAGATAGAAGTGTAGGTCAAAGAAAAGTGAAGAATTATGTATTTTCTGTTTTTTTAACTGACAATTTTTTAAAGCAGCAATTCAACATTATTTCAAAAGCTAACTCGTTGAGTCTGTGCTGTGTGGGTGACTGTTTGGGTCAAGTATCAATATAGATATTCTTTCTCATTGTGTTTTACTGTGAAGCACATCGAGTCTGTACCTCTGGAGGAAATGTGCTTTATTAATAAAAAATCGATTTATGATGCAAACAAGATGCCTCAACTTTTGATGATGACTTAATAAATTAGATTTCCAATGTAGTTTCAACTTGACAAGTGTGTTCGGCTTTTAGATTTAACATTAGAATAAATTTGGTTTGACAAATATAGATTCAGTTTCACCAAATTCAGGCAATAAAAATGTAATTCCCTCCACAAAGGAGGTATTGTTTACATCAGTGTTTGTTTGTTTGTTTGCTTTTGTTTTGTCTGTTAGTTACCAGCATTACCCAAAATCTACTGGTGGGTCTATTGTGAAACTCGATGAAAGGGTTTGGTATGAGTCAGGAAAGAACTCATTAAACTTAGGTGCAGAAGCGGATTGTTTTTTTCCACACTTTTTCTAAGATTGGGAAATAGGATGTTTGCTCTCACACTAAATTCATGGATCTTGTTGTAAGCTGGAAAAACAACTAGTTTAGCAGAATGTTATGTGTGAGTGTATGATGTGTGTTTGGTGCAGATTCAATCAAAAATCTGGAGCTAGTGAAATTAAATATGGTTTAATAGGGGGGGGGGGCTGCTTCTCTTAGTGCCGTTCTACTTTTAAAAAATGTGGTAGATAGTCAAGAGTCCTGTTGTGGTTGCCCTCTGCCCTAAATGACAACAGACATTGACATGGAATTTACAAAACCCTTTTCAAAACCCTTTTGAAAATCCTTTTCAATGCTTTCCTAGGCTTGATCCGCAACCATGTCCCCCATCTGCCATCTTCAGTGTCCCCACTGGTCTGTTCTCATTAAACTCTCAACAAGCAAACTAAGTTTCTTTTACAACCCGGTTGGCACATCACTAGACTTCTCTCAGCCTCTCTCCATTGTACCACACAAATGTCATGATCTTCCTCGAGCTTGAGAAGGTTAAACATTCTCAAAGGGGCTCAAATGATAAATTAGTTGCAAAATGGCAACTATTTATATCAGCTCCCTGCCGAGGCTACCTTCAGACGATGTGCTTACTGGCTCTGTTGTTGTCCCCGTAATTTTCAGATGTTTAATTCTAGTTCATGCCTTTTATTTTATTTTATATAGTTTTATTTTCTTTGGGAAAGTTTAGTTTGATAAGCCTCAATTTTGTTTAATTGTTCACTTTTTGATCAAGCAAGACTGAGATGTTAAGTTATGTAAAATTTATATTTCTTTTAATCAAACCTGTTGGAAAAGTTGGTGAAAGTTGTCAAACTTTTGACTGACACTGTTCCGTTGTTTTTTATTCACAGGAGAGAACAGTGGCCCAGCTCTTATGACATTCTCCTGTTTACCACTAATAAAATCCTGGTGCCGCTTATTCTCATCTGACGTCCACCTACACACGATGATGAATCCAAACTTCACAGTGAAATCCTAATCTGTCTCCAAAACAGCAGCGAGCAGCTGTACCCGCCGCAGATAGAACCGCTGCCTCTCTGCTCCCTTCGCTGTCTCTTCAGATAAAAGCGCCACAGAGAAAGATGGAGCTGGGAACAGCGGTTGAAGAAGGTTATTAGCAAAAAGCGACGAAAAGATCCAAAGTAAAAGCCGTCATTATGCAGAATGGTTTCACTCACTGTTTTACTGGAGTATATTACTGAAACTTTATCAACTCTACCAAGGAAGTTTTTGTTTTTTTAAGTGTGTAGACAAGGAATCAAAATAAAGACAGAGCTCAAATATGGTGGTGAACCTGAATAAAGTGACAAAACAAAGGGACCATTGTCCAGAATAAGCTACTGCACAAAGTAGAATCAATATTGGAAGAGTGCCTACGTTTTATTATATTGTTGTATCTAATCTACATTTTGATGTTTGTTTTTTTAAAACACATATTGGGTTGTTTGGCCTTGGTGGAGATATTTGCCCAACCGAGGTCAAACAGTATCATTATTGATGCATTATCTTTCAACTAGAACCTTGAGGTGCAGTGTAGTCGGCAGAAATTAAGTGCTTAATTATATTTCTGTAATATTTACTTATTCATTCTTTAAGACAATCATAATTATTGGGTACATCTGATAAAAGTGTAATTTGAAACTTATGAATGGGGCTTAATCAAACAGTCTATGGATCTAAATCAATATTTGACTTGTTGTATGACAGGTGGTAAAGTCAGTTAAAGTAAATCAGCAGTTGAGGGGGAGAAATCCAGTAGGTGGTTACCTCAAAGTTGGGCTCAAGCACACCTGTTGAATAAACCGTACATAGTTACATTACACCATCGGCAGTTTATACTTTACAGATGTTGTGTAACTGTTTGTCACCAGAATTAATGCAAAAACTACTGATTAAAGATGTCCCCAAAACTTGGTGGGAGCATGTGATAATTCATGGATCTTGAAGTAAAAATCAGGCAATATTTAGAGAAGTGATAGAAGTGTTTCATTTCAAGGCCTTGTTTCTAAAAATGAATCAGTTTATTACGCCGCCTGAAAGCTTTTACGTCTCCGGAGGAGCAGGGAGTGATTCGTTATCCAGCTGAAATGTGTCTGCGATAAACAGAAAGGGACAGAAAGAACAATTTCATCCATAGAGCCTCCAACACCGGAAGCACCCCGGTACTGTCCCATGGGACTGACAGGTGGTTTCTGGGACAGAGCCCGGCCGAGGGGGCGCTCGATAACAACAAATGTACAAAATAAAAACGAGCAAAGATTTCAAGGACGAGGACGTTGAAGAAGCAGGGTGTGTGTGTGTGTTCGTGTGTGTGTGTGTGTGTGTGTGTGTGTGTGTGTGTGTGTGTGTGGAGGTCACCGGGTGCTGTGCAATAAACACTCCAACTACACAAGGCTTTTTATCTGGGTACAAGACAAGAGTCAACAGTGAATCACAGCGGGACGCGGGCGCTGACTGAAACACACACGTTGCTCTCTCGCCGCCGTGCAGATGTTATGGATGATAACCCAGAGGCTTTGTTGACACTCCTGATAATTACTCATTCCGCCAGCAGCCTCACGGCCCTCCTCTCTCTGGCCACCACTGCTCAAAGCACATATCCAAGTGTCTCGCTGCTTGACACATAATAATCCGTCTCAACCCTCTGAGTTCACAGGAGCTCGCTCCCTGCCTGAGGCCTGGAGCACCTCTGTCTGTCCTCAGCACAGGCAGCACTTCACCGCATCCTGCTCCTCCGGCTCGCAGTGCCAACGAGACGCCAACGAATTCATTAAAAGTTATTTACGGACAAGCGGTTTCGGAGGAGCGTGTGTGTTCCCGACCCGCTGAGGCCGAGAGGAAGCCATGTGCACCATTTCCACAATGAGAAATAAGACTCAAAACAAGCCGCACCTGTCATATCCTGATCAATGGCCCTTTCCTGCGGGGGGGGGGATACAGTGCTGAGAGAGTCGCCAGCGCACCCCCGTCCCCATTTCCTGCCATAAACAACTCTTGAGGCACAGTCCTGCTAATCAAAATGTCAGAAAGCCCCAGATGCTGATCTGGCTGCAGCAAATCCAGATGTATTATTTACTCCGCATCTTTGTTTACACATAACACAGTAATCCTTGCAGATTTGGGGCAGTGGGGTGGAGGGTGCGTGGGGGGGGTGGGAGGGTTGGAAAGGCAACACTCTGTATCAGCGGAGGGATCTACAGTCTTTAGAAGAAAAAAAAAAATGGGAATTCTATTGTGCTGAGAGAATGAACCCGAAGGCAGCCGAGTACAAAGGGCTGCGGGTCCCAGGCGAGCACCTTCAGAATCCGACCGAAGAGTCGGCTGAAGGAGGAAACTCTATCACAGGGCCGAGGGAGCACAGAGAGTTGGTTTGTTCAGCTATAAATACTGGTATTTTCTTTTTTCTCACCCCTTACAAACACAAGGGGCCCCTCCCTGCAATACAAACATGAAGAGCAACAATCTTCGCCTCCTTTCAGTGGCATCGTGGAGCTCTCTTTTTTTTTTCAAATAACAGATTTTAGACGAGGTGCTTCCTTTTGTTTTCACGCTCGCTTAGTGCCACATCGCCGACCGGCGCCGGGGGAACACGCTCAGCTGAAAAACCCTGCACGTACCTGCATCTACTCCAGGTAGAGCAGAAAGTTGGCACAACATTTAAATTGCTTCACAATAAGGCTCCAGCCTGAAGAACAGCCAGTGATTAATATGTGTGAGTCATGGAGCGAGAATGAGACACGAGGGCAGAAAAACAAAAATGTCTTTTGTGTGCGTTTAACGACAGTGATGGTTTATGCTCCCCTTTGCCCTTTACCTGGAGACGGCAGGAAGAAGAAAATAAAACAACTATTTGTTTTCTTGTAGCTTCAGGCAGCTGACGTAGACGGTGTCATCTTTCAGACGAGGAGGCACCGGCCGGAGGCGCTGCAGCATCCCTCTCGCCAGGTCTGAGAGATGTTTCTCCAACGCTGCTTTGTTTTGGGTCCGGTGCCGGATGCTTGTCCCCCCCCCCCCCCCGTTCTGGATCAGGGCCCCCGTGTCCAGGTGGTGCCCATGGACGGGGACGCTCGCATGCACAAATCCAGCTTGTCAGTTTTCCATCCCACTGTTTAAATAATAAATGAAGCCCGTCTGAGTGGTGCAATAAATCAGCACTAAAACCAAAGGTTAAAAATGTTAGGTATGCTTCATTACCCAAACCCTGAGAGTTTGTGCTCAACTGTCGACTTGTTTATTATGACACTCCTCAGAAGGAGATGCTGAGTGACAGCACAGCATTGGTTCTGATTTATAAGCAAACAACACCACTTCTACAAAACATCAGAAATAAAAGATGAACTATTAATAAAAAATAAGGCAAAATTGAATGGATTGTTCTCCCTGGCTCCTGCTCCACCTTTCCATGAGACTTCAGGGGAATCAGTCGAGTAGTGTTTGTGAAATCTTAAAAACAAACCCGTTTGAAAACATCCTTGGCAGAGGTCATTTAAAAAAAATATTTTAGAGACTAAATGGAGCCTTTGCAAAATAGAATTTAACCAAAAATAGATTTGTTTATTTTGATTTACAGTGTTCAATAAACGTGTGAGTTACTAAAGACGAAACTTTATATCTGGCTCGTCTTTGGGAGATTGAAATAGAGCAGATGCTGACATGTAATTTAAAAAAACCCTTCTCCTTCAGGACTCTTGATGTAAGAAGTAATGAGGCAGTCTGGCCTGACAGCAGGTTGAATCTCATTCTCCCTCCGCTGGTCACTCGACTCTGGAGGGAGCTTATCTGCTGTCATCTGGCCCATTGTTCCCATTATCTGAGGTGATCAGCCCCTGTTCGCATCTGAGCGCCTCCTCCACCGTGCACATGCAGCCAGATGGAGGACCTCCACCTGCAGAGAGCTTGAAAGAGCTCTCGCTGTGATCTTCTGTCGCATGGAGTTTGCAGCGCAGGGATCTCCCCCAGTGTCTGGATGAAATAGCATCTAGAGGAACTGGTTGAGTTCCTACTATATGTGCAGTGACAGATGTATAACCTTGTTTCACCAAATATTCCAGAAAGGAACACATCATGCAAATTATAACATTAAAACATTGTAACGTGGGGGAGTTTGCATTGCTTTGGGTGATGTATTCACATGAGAGACCAACTCCACGAGGCAGAGGAGGCTGTTTTGTTTAATACCGCTGTTGCAAGGCAAAAACCACAGAGGAGACGTTGGCGAAAAAGGAAAGTGAACCCCGGTTGCGTTTATCATGGACTCATAGAAAACACCCTTCCTATGCCACAACTAGCTGCGTTTCTCAACCAGCCGTCAGGCTTATTTTGGATCTGTGCCACATGGAGGATATATTAACCCCCCCCCCGCCCCCCCCTCTTCCGTAACTGCTCGAGGGTACTGTCACCCATTTTCCGTTTTTATTGGTTCATGCCCTCTTGACTTATTCTGCAGGGAGTCCGTGTCGGGACAGGCAGCAGCAGGATCCTGGGTAATCAGTGTGAAAATGTTATTTGGAAATTAGAAAAAAAGAACGCTCGCTTCCAGTCTTTTGCCCACCAACGTCGACAGACTGGTGGTTGGGAAGCGTCTTAGTATTCAAGTGAGGAAAACAAATCTCCTGGGCTTCATTTTGAATGGGAGACCAGTGTGTATCACCATCCCACTGTGCTCCCCCAAAAATAGCTTTAGCAATAAAGTCAGAATATTGAATGCACTTTAATCTAAATATGGAGATACACACTAAGGCGAATACTGAAAAGCTTTTTTCAATTGGGTAATGACACTCCAGGAAGAGTTTGGGGACATCTCCCTCTGCACTAACAGATTTTAAAACTTTGTTCAGAAGACTCTGGTTAAAAAACAAATTAAAAATCATCGTTCATATGGACGGAGATTAAAACTGGAGTCAGAACACGTTTCAGTTTGAAACGCCATTTTCATACAAAAACGATTTCTCAAAACACAATAAATCGTTTTAGTTTGAAATGCCGCTTTCAAACTAAAATGGTCACAGAGAAGTCGGCTTCTACCAGTTGTCAGTCAGCTCACGTTCATGTGTTTTGGGGGTGGGGCTTTGGCGAGAGGACCAATGGGAGGAGGTGGGATGTATCGGTTGCATATTTTGTGTAGCTTTCTCCCGCTAGTTTTTCCAGGATTAACAACCCTAGCTTTAAAGATGAAATCCCCACCAGTGGAATAAAGTAATGCATCCATTCACCTTGCTTACACAAAATATAAATTGGAACTATCTCATGCAGAAACATCATTAAACAGCTTCACACTACATTATCAAACTCTCAAACACAGGAATGCCGAGAGTAATAATTAATGCCAGTTCTCTTGAGCTACAGGCAGGGTTTCTCCATATCCCCTTGAATTTCATCCAGTAGCAGTGTGACCTTGACTGAGGTCAGGAAAATGATTTCTTTTTTTTTTTTAAAGCTCCAGAAACACTTGCAAACCCTGCAGCAAAAGTAGGAAGTTTAAGTGGGTGTCGTTCAAAGATAAGGAGCGAGCTTTGTCTTTAAAGTGAGGTCCATTGTTCAGAACCTAAGCTCTTTCTCCAAACACAAACATTTAAGCAAGCAAGCAAAACGGAAGCTTTCACAAATATTTTTCTTTCTGTGTAGAAATATAATCCTCAATGTTTATCCGTGCCAGCCCTGTGATGGATTTCCACTGGCACTGACAGCTTCTACATGTCAGTCAAATGCGAGCTAGAGACTCTTTGTGAGATTACGGTCACTCCTGCACGATATCTGCATCCGACTCCTGTGATAGGTTTGAGTATCGTGTTTCTGGTGTCAGGTTTAACGCAACGAGGCTTGATTCGTCTTGTCTTGGCACAAGACGAAAACCCAAACACAGACTCGGAGAGCATGAAGGGTGAGCCGCTCATCTTCTTGACTGAAGACCACCCCACCGCCCCACAACCAGCCTCCTCCTCCCACTGGAAAAAAAACAACGAGCCCTACGCGTCAACCATGGAGGGATGGGAAAACAAAAGCACCCTGAGAGAGCCTCGGCTGATAGATAGATAAAGAAGTTATGCATTCCTGGGT
This sequence comes from Platichthys flesus, assembly GCF_949316205.1. NCBI lineage: Eukaryota > Metazoa > Chordata > Actinopteri > Pleuronectiformes > Pleuronectidae > Platichthys > Platichthys flesus. Next base: position 7,366,255 of record NC_084957.1, read on the forward strand.
GAATAATGAACATAACTCAATGCACAAACATGCAGGGACATTCAGATCTTCTTGAGTCATTTATAAAAAAAAAATCAGATTCCACTTTTCAGCCCCCCTGGGAATATTATAGAAGTCGTGGCATTTAAATAAACAGAGATAAATACAAAATATATGCCGCAAAACTGATTTAATATTCAGACAGATTCTTTATATCACGGTGACAGTGTAAATAATGAGGGTGGAGATGCCTGATGGAACAAACAGTGCTCCTAATGTGTTTTTTTCCGCAGTAAATCAAAGGAGCAGTGTGCCTATCTCAACACACATTAAAGCCTCTTCTCTCACTGTAACACAATGCCGTCTAATGCATCGTCAAGCACACACACTTCTCCTGTGCAATGCAGGCCATTGAGTCGAAATACACGACAACTGCTATTCATTGCTCAGACAAGAGATTAAAGGCATTCGAGTTGCCCAAAACCCTATTGTGCATTTATGGGAAACACCCAACGTCAAAGCATCAAAGGCTCCATGTTGTTTTTCCATGTGGTGATTTAAGAAGGAAAAAAAAGGGTTGGTGGAGGAAAGTGAAGGTGATATTTGAGCAGAGGTATCATTATGAAAATGTAAACCCTTGCCAACTTGCTGTGGAGGGGGGCTGGGGATGAGTTGGAACTGGAGGGCTGGCGTTGACTGAACAGCACTCCCTCATTCTTCTCTTTATCTCCCTGGCATTCTTCTGCTTCATTTCAATAGCCATTCTTCACCGACGACCCCCCCCCCCCCCCCCCCCCCATTCGCTGTCGTTCACACTTCTTGTGATTTGTATTCTAAGTGACTCGCAGATCCTTTGTACTCCGGGGACGATTGAGATCTGAATCCTCACGCCGACTGTGGAGGCTGCAGATATCCTGCCGAAGCAAAAACAAAAAAAAATTTAGGAAAAGATTCTTATTTATTATGAGGAGTGAAAACTCCTCTGTTGAGATTCTCCAAAACAACGAGCTACGGGAACACACACAGACTCCGACAGGTGCACTGGAAAAGTGGATTGACAGCAGTGCGCTGATGCACGGAGCCTTTTCTGGAACCTTTGTTGTTCTTTAATAAACTACATTACATATTTAAAGTCAATGAGCGGGAAATTAGGTTCAAAATCACCAAATCTCCTGCTAAGTAAAGGAGAAAACCTGCGTAACTTGTGTCAAGTGACAGTATTTTGATCCATCTGGGCCTCCATCCATTTCCTTTCGACATCTCATGCATCCATAGGACCTTCTTTAACTTGAACCATAAACAAGAATAAATAACAGTAAGCTTGAATTTGAGGTCATTATTCTGTATGTAATAACAACAACATTCATGTCTTTGAACACTGCAGTGCTTGGTTTGTTGTTTGGAGTTGGAATTGTCACGTGACATGAAATGTTTCACGTCAGTAAAACGCTCCAGTGTCACACAGCTTCACTCATTTCAAGAGTAGAAAACGCTGGTTTCAGAACAGATGAGAAAAACATTATGTTGTTTAAACAACAAACTAAACTTCAGAAGACCAAGTAAAAAAAAAAGAGAAAGGAACCTTCAAGCAGTGAGGCAGTGGAATTTCACTCAGTAGAGAAAGTGATTTTTTGGGGGGGAATGTGAAAATAATAAAAGATATATTCATGTATTTCAGCAACGCAGATGAAATCCAGGGGTCCTGCCTCCAGACAGATAACACAGCAACTGTCTGTGTCTGAATGCCGTTGATAAGAGCATCATACCAATACAGTGGCCTTTCTCTGGGCTGCAGATTCCCCCCCTGTTCCTCTCCTCGGGAGTCTGCCTGCAGGTGGATGTGAGGACGCCGAGCACAGAGGATTAGTCCTCAGCCACTTTGATCAGGCCAAATTCAGGATAACTGAATTCATTTAAACCCACTGAGTTGTTTTTAACACGTCTGCCGCAGCTGAATCTGTAGATTATTACAGCCACTGATGCTGTGTTATTATATTAAGCAATGATCACTGGGCTTATCCTTTGTTTATTCGTCTGCACTGATACATTTCCATCTTGTAAATCAACCTCTGTGAGAGTTTCCTGGGTTTTTCTGGCCACTATTCTGATTCTGAAGAAACAAAAAACGAATGATGTGTATTTTTCACAAGAAAAATACAGTTTCCCTCACAACAGGGGATTTCAGCCTCACCAGCTGTGTGGAACAGAACATTTAAAAAATAAAAGACTTCCTGATTTGAATCACTTTTCCTTTCCTTTTCTGATTTTCTCGGTAACAATCACATGCAGCGAGTCTGCACCAGCTTCGTACTCTGTGCCATTCACTGTGTTTTATGCTCACAGGAAATCACCTTTCAGCCCCAACATGTATATCTGTGGTTTCCACAGCTGGTGATGTTTATGAGACTGTAAAGTGTAATGTAGCTGTAACAGAGCGTCTAAAGTTGCTTAATCTTACCTTAACCAACCTCTGACATCGTAAGAATAGAAAGTTGTGAAATGCTTCTCGTGCTTGAAAGTTTTTTTTTGAATATTACAAGCTGAAAAGGGGAACGAAAAAAATAGCTCATTATCATAACTCCTAATGCAAAATAGAGACAAAAAATGTGTCCTTTGAAAATGTGCTGACGTCCTGCTGCTCGGCTCTCGTGCAGCTTCAGAGAGATGACATCAGTCGAATCAATGATGCGGCTTGACTCGCTGAATCCATCACTTCTCTCATATATCAAAGACATGAACGTGCACGCCACATGGAGGATATCGAGTTTCATGGCACCGCCAGCTCCGTCTGTGAGGAGGGTGGGCTGAGTTTCGTGTGGCCTGGGCCCTGTCATCGCCGCCTTAACTGAAATCAGAGACTTAAACATCCTACTTGCAGACGGTTTGGAACGAAATCCCACATTATAGGGCGTGTGGCTCTTCTCAAATACACCAGGGGGAGGTCACTTGGAGCGCAGACATAACGCCACTTGAGAAGTGACAGGGTGTGTGTAAAGGTGAGGACAGATCCGGACCCCAGCTGATTAAAACTGTCATAAGACCCAGTTATGAAGTGATTTGTAGAGAGGAAGACGAGATGAAGAGGAGACTAATCTTAATGTCATTCCTTTGCCCCGTGCACTCCGAGGAGGGAGGTGGAGAATGAGAGACGGCTGAGTTATAAACCAGAGAAGTGTGTAATCCGAAGATTGCTCTAATTTCCCAGTACCTCCTCCTGGAGGGACGGCTGAGGACTTAACATAGTATCTATTACTTTACATCAGTGACTCTAAAGAAACTTTGCAGCGTGCTTCTTAAGCTGTAGAAACACGATGAAGGTCTTCAGTTAGAAAGAATATTACCAAACTGACATCTACCTCCATAATAAAGAGAAGTCCCTGCAGGAATTCTCTCTGCATACAGTTTAATGTTGTTGTTGTTGTTGTTGTTCTATTAAGTTGTTTTTAAAAGATTATATCTGTGATTGGAACGTTATAAATGATTCCCAAGACTTGCAAGAACAATTCTAACATAAAGAATAGTTCTGTGAGGTAAAATTTGGATCAAATAAGTCTAGTTTATTCTAGTTGAATTGAGTTTAGTTTGTTAATTTCTGTGTAATCGACAACAACTAAACATGTCACACTTACATACACATTGCATGAACAAATAAAAGCACAGGAAGAAGCACAATATTTTACTTCCTGCCCTTATATAGATGACATAACATAAATACAGCCACCCTTTTTTTTTGACCTCCTTTCTTTTCAAAAATCACCTTAAAAATCCACCATAGCTTTATCACTATTTGTTATCACAAAATAAACAAAGAACTTCAAAGTGTTTCATAATTTTCTCTCATACAATATACTTTGTAAAATGAACTAATCTAAAAATAATATTTGAAAAATCCACGGTTCCACATGTGGAGATACACATCTGTTTGTATGTAGAGCACAGATAAGGAGTGTTGAACTTATACTTCCTCCTCTGATCGTCGTCAGTTGATGTTAATGTAAACTTCTGGTTTTAGGTGGCGACTCATTTCAGGCTTTTACACATAACCGCTAATATTTTGAAGCAAAAATAAATCTTTAGGTTTATACACACGTGACATGATGAACAACAAACATAGGGGAAACGGCTCAGACCTGAGGTTAATCTATAATTTAGGACTAATGTAACCCTCCTGTTGTGCCATTAACTAATTTACCAAGGTGGCCGAATAAATTATACAAAACATCACTTTTCTTTCTTTCTTTTTTTTGACAGAAACAAACTTTCCCCTAGAGACGCCCTCACCTCAGACAGACAAGCAGCTTTTATAGTCGGGCCGTTTTTGGAAAGTAGCGCAACCCACTGCTCCTCCTCACGGGGGCGGGGTCACGAGACCGGGGGGGTATTTATTGTGTTGCTGTCTCTCGGAGAACAGTTTGACCATCAGGACAGCAGACACACACACGCGCGCACACAACGTTACACGCAGAGTGGTAATCATGCAGGTGAGTGTCTCTGTTGCGGCTTTTTTAACATGCAGCATTAATGTGTGTTTCTGCTTCAGGCTGTTTAATGGTAATTGCTGCAGTTGATCATCTGTCACCCGTGTTTACTAAAGTTTAATTCACCATATCCTCACTTATTGTGTTTTTATTTTTGTAATAGTGCTTTTAATGATAAAGTTTGCAGCGAGGAGAAAAGTCAAAGTCAAACTTTCTTTAACCAGAAATAAGGGATTAGATTAGATTAGTTTTTTTGCTCAAGAGAATTCTTTCCAAGGTATTCAATGTTTTCTAACTTGGTCTCCTTCTTCTTCCTCCAGTACGACTTTGCATACGTGTTTGAGAACGGCACTGACAACATCTCGGAGGAGTCCGGGGATTATGACCTGGGTCTCCAGGAGCCATGTGGGAGCCTGTTGAGCAGCAACTTCAACTTAATCTTCCTTCCCACCGTTTATGGAATAATCTTCATCCTGGGCGTCATCGGCAATGGATTAGTGGTTGTTGTGATGGGCTACCAGAAAAAGCTCAAAACCATGACGGACAAGTACCGGCTCCATCTCTCTGTGGCCGACCTCCTCTTCGTGCTCACGCTGCCCTTCTGGGCCGTGGACGCAGCCAAAACCTGGTATTTTGGAAGTTTCCTGTGTGTGTCTGTGCACATGATCTACACAGTCAACCTGTACAGCAGCGTGCTGATCCTGGCGTTCATCAGCTTTGACAGATACTTGGCAGTGGTGCGGGCCACTAACAGCCAAGCCATGAGGAAGCTGCTTGCGGACAGAGTGATCTACTTGGGAGTGTGGCTTCCTGCGGCCCTCCTGACTGTGCCCGACATGGTGTTTGCCCGGCTGCAGGACACGGGGTCTTCAAACTACCACTTCACAGATGAGAGCATGGAGACCGGAGAATCCAGGACTATCTGCCAGCGTATCTACCCACAGAAGGACAACCACATATGGGCCACCGCATTCCGCTTCCAGCAGATCCTGGTGAGCTTCCTACTGCCCGGCCTGGTCATCCTCATCTGCTACTGCATCATCATCGTCAAGCTGTCGCAAGGTGCCAAGGCCCAGGTGCTGAAGAGGAAGGCGCTGAAGACCACGATCATCCTCATCGTGTGTTTCTTCTCCTGCTGGCTCCCGTACTGCATCGGCATCTTCGTGGACTCGCTCATGACGCTGAACGTGATCGTCCCCTCCTGTGAGCTGCAGCAAGTGGTGGAGATGTGGATTTCTATCACGGAGGCGCTAGCCTACTTCCACTGCTGCCTGAACCCCATCCTCTACGCCTTCCTGGGAGTAAAGTTTAAGAAATCCGCCAGGAGCGCTCTGACCCAGAGCAGCAGGTCAAGTCAGAAAACGACTCTTATGACTAAAAAGCGAGGACCGATCTCATCTGTGTCGACCGAGTCCGAGTCTTCAAGTGTTTTGTCAAGTTAACAAACCCTCAGGACTGGAGAATGTGACTTCATTTTCTCAGGAGAGAAAAATAATTAAGCTTTAATTTCAAAGAACTTACTACATTTTGTACAGATGTAAAAATAGATTTTTTTTTATACAGTTTTATTTGTTTGCTTTGTGATCTGCTATTTTGTGTCTTGTGAGGGTTTTCTATTGTAATGTAAGTTTTATGCTCCTTAGAGCAGATTGTATCTTAAGACGATGCCTCAACTCAACTCATTCAGCTTAAAAATCCTGGTCCATTTCCCAGTTCTCATCTTTACAACCAGTGTCACTGTACCGGGCATACAATGCCCATTTCTTCTTCTTCTTCAGGGATTGGTAGCTGCTTTTGAAAACCTGTACATAGTTTGTAGCATTTGTGTGTTTCGCACTTACATTGTGTGATTATCTGAAAGCTATTATTTATTGCTGTCACTCACACTGGAAGTTTTGTAAAAATATAGAAAGTGCATGCTGTGTTTTTCTACCTTGTTTTTTTTATGTAAAGAATAAAAAACGATTGCAGTGCTTCTCATAATGACAGTGTGGTGTGTGTCTTCACCTAGAACCAGCTCCTCCTCCCCTCAGGGGCCGGGGAGGGGGATGAGGTGTGTTCCTGTGTGTGTGTCTGTGTGTTTGGGGTTGGGGGTGGGGGTGAGTGGCTCTTAACACAAATGTCTCCACCTGATCTGGCAGTAAAGCAGAGGGAGGACTGAGCAGACAGGCCCTGTAATTGCAAGAACATCTGTGCACTTTTACATCTTAAGCAGCTATTGCACAAAAGCTAAACTCCTTAGTTATAATTAGCACCCACAGGCCATCTAACAAAGAAAATAGCATGTTAAGTTCTCCTTTGACTTCTCTCCCGTTTCTTTTCACTCTGCAAGAAATAAAGCCCCCATTATTTACGACAAATAAGTTTAATGCTCATTCTCTTTCCGGAGTGGGTTAACAGGTCAGCTCGGCTATTCCCCCCCCCAAATAGAAATAGTAATAGTGAGACTCACAGATGATATATTTTGAGGATGCAAATAGACAAAATCAAGGATTCATGCAATATATCACTGGTGATAAATCTTTTGGAATGATATAGTGACAACGTAAGACATAAAAATGACAAGTTTGAACCCACTCGTGTCAGCGTCTCCGTGGATTCCTCTTACATGATAATATTCGAGATCAAGTTGGAGACCTAAAGGAAGCTGGGAACAATAGACGTCAGGGAGAATGGAGAAGTCAAACGGCCGCAGTGCAGCGTGGTGTTGGCCTCTATTCAAGGCTCCAGCGGAGATTTCCATTTCTTTACATGCTAAAAGGGGCTATGAAGTGCCCCCGTCAAGCCACAAGGTTAATGGTCGTGTTCGGTCGTCCCACAAGCTGAAAAACAAGAGGTGCTTTTTTTCACTTGGAAATGTTCCAGATGATTCGGGATTAGCATATGAGCTGTGCTGCCTCAGCAGGGAGACGTGTGCAGGGGAGATTTTTGCGATTAACACTTCACTGGGCTCAAATGAATCCTTTCAACAGGAGGCCTTGATGGTGGACTGGGTCAATATCAACCAGCACATACACAGAACTGTAATTCAGGGGCACACTGTAGGGATACACTGTAAACTGATAGTATGTGTCAAATAGGTATTGTGCATTGGAACTGGTTAAAAACCTGAGGGAGTACACAAAGAAATAAGTGATAAGATAAGAATTTAATAATCCTGATGGAGATTGTTGTGCCACCTTGCTCCAAGATTACAGCAACAACAAAGTAATGCAGTGACTTATACAGTATTGAGGTGAAATATAAATAAAAAGTGAAAATTAAAAGAAACACAACAACACAATTTCCCTGTGCAACACTGCGAAATAACAGATCTGTGACAGTTTATATATCCGTTTAAACAAACTCAGGAGGGTAACTTGCAGTACATACTGTAGTAGTGAGGGATTTCTTGTTTGCTTTGCTGGGTCAAAGGCCAAAGCTGTTGAAGGAGACAGGAAATAGTTCCTACTGGTGATTCATTACCAGCATCTTGGAGACCATTGTCCAGCTCATTAGGGTAGGACCAATGCCTGATGACAATGTGAGACAGTAAAGATGTGAGACTACTACTAAACAAAAGTGACCATAAGTAGTAATGATAAAGTAAGTAGTTGTCATAATGGGTCTAATGATAAAGGAAGTGTAGTGATATTTGGATTAAGTCAGTTGCAACATTGCAGATGATTTTAAACATTATAAAATGAAAAACAGTTATATCACGTATATTGCACATGAATAATAATATTGTGCATTATGCTTGAGTTGTTTTAAGCAGATCAGTGTTAAGATGTTTGTTTTCTCCATTATTTCTTTCATTAATATGATTATATGCTCAAATATGTGCGTTTGACTTTTTTCTAAACTCTAACCAACTACAACATCACCATCGTCATCATCATCATCATCATCATCATAAAATATACATATGGGGGACACACTTCCCATAATTGTCCAGGATCCATATGAGTGCACTCCTGTAAAACCCCTTGGGAATTCAAGTGGGTCCTCTGCCATTCATAATTTAAGCTTTTGTTCTCTTAAGTGTGATGAGGAAGAAACAACATACTGCTCCACAGCCGCACATCTCTAACACTGCCAAAGTGTTAATTGTAGATGCACTAAGCCTGTCTGAGAAGATGATCCTGAAGCCATCATCTCTTGCGAAACACAACAACACAATTTCCCTGTGCAACACTGCGAAATAACAGATCTGTGACAGTTTATATATCCGTTTAAACAAACTCAGGAGGGTAACTTGCAGTACATACTGTAGTAGTGAGGGATTTCTTGTTTGCTTTGCTGGGTCAAAGGCCAAAGCTGTTGAAGGAGACAGGAAATAGTTCCTACTGGTGATTCATTACCAGCATCTTGGAGACCATTGTCCAGCTCATTTGGGTTTTTCTGCGGAGATGTGTGTGATTATGAGTGACAGTATTAGTACCCATAAGTGCAGAATCCATTTTAAAGAGGCTTTTTGCATACTGAGGATGAAAGGAATACAAATACATGGGGGTTCCTTTTGGGCACTGACCAGCCCCACTAATGGCTGCATTGTTTTGGCTGGAGAAGTGAGCAGCAGGAAGGCTGTTTCCTGCGTCAGGAGCTCCTGTGGCCAACAGCCTGAGAAAAGCTTTGATGACACCCCCACTGTATTCAATCCAGCAGCGCTTGCTGTGCATGGCCGTTCCTGCAAAAGGTCACTGGATACCTGGATGTCCTGACTGCGACCGGTCACAGGCGTGAAAGTGATTTCATGGAGATCTGGTCGCATTTAGTGCTCGTGTGGATGTGTGAAAAATGTGTTAAACAGGCCACACATGGTGGTCACATGTTTAGCTGTTTATCAGCTGTGCCAAGGGAGATGTTTTCATCTGTATGTTGAGCAGGATAACACAAACAAGATTAGACATTTTTCTGGATGTTCTCCAATTTCTTCTCTCTAATGTTTGGCGGAGTGATATTTATGAGTGTATTTGAAGTGGTGCAAATCCAAAAGAATCTGGATCTAGTGAATTTAAATGTGGTTTCATTAGGGGAAAGTTGGACCTTGGCAGAGGTATGTGCTTTACTGAGTGACATTCTAGTTTACGTCATGTATTTCAAAATGTGTTTTTCCTTATATTGTATTCATGCCTTCATATTGTCACATGTGTAACTATAATTTGCACATCTCTTTTTACTTTGCAGATGATGACACTAATCAACTCACGGCACACTGCCACTGGGTGCAGGCAAATCAGCTCCAATTATTGTCTATAATTACCATTTTTTATCAATAGCTTTACATTTATTTATCCAGGTCAACTCCAGTCTGAAAATATAGATTGCAAATATATCCACATTGTTTAGAAGAATCACTTGTTAAAGTAGCCTGGGCATATGTTTGATTCTGATAAATGTACATGTGAGTCATTAACTGCCACAATATCCTGCTTGACTACGTTTACATTGTGAGTCATTTACTACAACATGCGCAAACAGCATGTTTTACTCTTTGTAACACCATGGATGTGTTATACGATACTATGTTGTATAATTTATTGTGATCATTATCTGCATTAAAACGTATAAGTTATTTAACTACATCCAAGGTAACGGCCTGACAAACTAGCTCAAGCGGAACCACAGTTTAGTCATTCGTTTCTAGCCGGAACCTTAAGCGTCCGGTATTCGGTGCTCCCTGTAAACAGGTCCTTCCTTCCGGTTGCCGTCCATGCAGAGAACAGCTGATGTGGAGTTTCTCTCTCTCTCTTTCTCTCTCTGTCAGAAAGTCGTGAAGTGTTTTCCTCGTCACTCCGTGAGACCGTAGCTCGACATGACGAAAGACGAAGTCCAGGGGTAAGAACGACGCGTCGCAGCTCACGTCTCACTCAACGCATTTTAAACCACCACTGTTAGCACTGTTAGCCTCTAGCTAGCGTTTGCATTGACATGCAGCAGATTGCATCATCTGACAGCTTCAGCTAAGAAATCACTGCGTTTACCTCACGTGAGCAAAAACGTCCGAAACACACTCAGTATAACAAATAAACACAATCACACACGAGCCATGTTGTTAAACCTGCGTCACATTAATCTGCAGTAAAAAAGTTAGCAAGTTTTGTGTTTGTGTGATTCAGACGCGAGTTGATCCAAAGTTGATCAAAGTCAAAATTTAGTTCCCTGGTGAATTCAGCAGATGCATAATATGAATACGGTTGATATGAACATGAAGTGTCAACGTTTATAATGAGCATGGTGTCTGAATACAAGCAGCATCACAATCTGAATCCTTTACAATCACAGAACATTACAATAACAACATTTTCTTCCACACTAAAGGTTATTTACTTGCACTATTACATGCATATAGGTTTTTAATGTGAGTGTGCACATCTCAACTTGTCACTTCATGCTTGTCCACATTCCACGGTCGGCCTCCTGCAGTTTCCCCTCTGGTCATGAACCACTTTGCTTTTTGAGAATACCAGATGTATAAAGACATCACGACCTGGTGAGACGAAGGCCCAGGAAGAAGGGACGTGGGCTTGTCTTGACCTCCCCCCTATTCTACTTAATCATCAAACAATTCACACCAATTCAGCAACTTTTAAACTGGAGTGAAAGTTGTGGTCTAACACTCAAAACACTTGATGAGCAACAACACATTTTACAAACGTGTTGTCGAGCATTAAAACCACAAATGTACAGTGTCCTCACCATGCCTCTGCTGTGTAGCAGCAATATATCGACATCAATTCTGTCATATTGCTATTGCTAAAAATTATATTGATATGAATATCTTTTCACCTATTTGTATATCGCTTTGGATGTAAATGCAATTTATCAAAGGTATTTTTCTCCATTTGTGCCTCCACTTTTACTTTAAGTTTTGTTGTGACATATTGTACTTTTGATTAATGTCCCTGCGGCGACTGATAACATTGAGTTTAATCTCCTCCCCCCTGATGTGTCAACGCTTGGGCAGTAATACACCTGTTGGGCATGTGTCATCATGGCATCTGGTTCCCGAGCTAACTGACTGGTGGCAGTTGCCAACTCGGAATAGGTTGATTATGTTTAACAAGTACAACATCAAATAACGTCTCAGACAGCGTCGGGTTAATTCGCTTTGTACAGCATTTAATAGTGTGGCACAAAGTTTGTTTGTTTATTGATATAACAGCAGACTGCATGTCTTTTTTTTAAACAGTTGCTCCCCACAAACAGACTGACTTCTTGCCTGAGGGCAACAAAGTGTGTAGACTCAGTTGAACAGAATCAACTGGCTGTTGGATCATAAATAACGTAAACGACTCACATAACTGTTTTAATGATCTACCTCACGTCTCTGTTTCAACGTGGTTCAGCCTCATATCAGTACAACAGGAGAGCGCTGGGTTATCCATTTTCATGTTAGTTCATTTGTTTTCTCCTCTGAATTGAAATGTCTTAATATCTTGTTTTAATGATTGAAGACAAACACTGGCTCTTGGGACAGTGGTGTGTAGGATTGGTCTAGAACCTGTTTTTTGTCTGTTGGGACTTGAATTTCTTGTTTAGACTTTATTGGTATTCATGGTTGGCCTTTGGTGCTTGTTATTTCCTGCAACTAAATAGGAGCAGCTCCGATATTGCTCTTTGGCTTCCTTCAGGTCGACACACCTGGTCTAAGGAAAAAACCAAGCAGCCCTCATTCATTCTTTCCCCAGCACACTTTTGTAGGAGTTAGTGCAGGTCTGATTCTGCAGTGTGCAATTTAAGTTTATTATATCAAGTCTGTGACTCATTGTTTTATTGCTGCTTTATCTTTTTACAGCCTTCACGTCTTTGACCTAAAGTAAAGGCGGATCACTTTCCTGGGAAGAGGCGTGAGACCTGAATCACTTGCACTTGTATTTTATTTTCAGTCTCAAAGGCAGTATTTCTAATTTATTAAACATTGAATGCTTCATACGCACAACAGAGGCAAAAATGAAAAAACTAAAAGAAAACAAACATCTCCTGGTCAAGAAGCGGTGTCATACACATACAAATTGACCTGACCTTTTCTGGAGCTTCACACTCCAGCTGTCCTGTGCATTGTATTGTGAACTAATTGTTACATCTTAATAAGAGTGTTGTGTTGTGTTGACCTAGTCTACTGTCCCTTTCCCGGAACAGAACAAACTTTACTTTCTAGGCAAATGTCGCCTGCTTATCAGGTCTGACATTGTGTTGTCACTGTGCGGGATCTTAACAAATAAAGACACCTTTACTTTCAGATAAGACTAAATGCTCTCATAATCACATAATCTGTGTTCTTCAGACTTTAGAAAAGTGGATTAAAAAAAGAGTAGGTGAGACCACTGTCTTCTCAAAGTATCACTGTTTATTTAGCCAGTCTCACACTGTTTGCCTTTAGCTCTCCAACCTCCCGTCCCTCCATTCACAAAGGCTACAGCTGTTTTGTCGTGTGAGAAAAAAACAATGGGTTAAAGGTAGCACAGACTTAAAAGCTGGAGGTGACCGTGGCTCAGGATTCATTTTCCCAGGCGGTCAACAACTTCCTCGTGGGGCGCAGGAAAAACTTGGTGGTGGAAGTGGACTTGCATGTTTATCTTTTATGCCTCTTCCTGTTTCAGGGCGACGGAGGAGGAGCAGCAGGCCCAGTCAAAGAAAGGCCTGAAGAAACAGCAGAAGGAAGCAGAGAAAGCCGCAAAGAAGGCTGAGAAACAGGCCAAGCTGGTCAGTGTTGTGTTTTGTGTTTCCCCCTTTTTTTTGGTTTGTTTCCTAACATCCGTTGCCCCCCCCTCGTACAGCTGGTACGGCGATGACGTGCCGGCTCGCTGGGTATTGCGGGTCAAGGAGGGTAGATTAGCCGGCAGGGGGGCAAGTGACCCATTGTTTAAGTATTCCTGTCATTTCGGCTTTGTTTAGTTCTACCCAAAACAAAGTGCTATTTTCTTCTACACTAAGCACACAACATGTTGGGCCCCTTGTTAATGAGCAGTTGCAACCATTTTACACAGTAAAGGTCAGACTTACAAATATAGCAGCAAACATGTCCATTTCACTGCGGCGCACATTTGCATCATGGTTGCGGATAGTGGTGACATTTTTTTTGAAAGGTCACCGGAACTCACGGAACTCAAGACTTTTTTCTCTGCATTGCCAACTCTCAAAGTCTTCTCATGCTGATACAAGCGATCTTTGCTTCCCCACATTTCAACTCTATAGCTGTTTCGTACATGAGGTACGAAACAGCTAGGGAGGTTCTCTGCAACAAATCCTCCACATTATTCCGGTGAAAGGTTGAGAAGCTGGGACCTGCAAATGTCGCCGTCGGCTCTTACCACCTCTCTTGACATCTTCGACGATTTCTTCTGTGTGTGTTGTCACCACTTTTTCAGCCCTACATATTTGTTTTGCTTTAGTTTTTTCATTTTTGCGTCTTTCCAGCGTTAGAAGCGCGGCCCCCTTACTCGCTCTCTTCCAGAGAAAATACGGAGGATCTGCAGAGTTCGATGCCTCAGAATCACTGTAATCTCTCATATACACGTGTTATTCAACATGATGGCTGAGACATTCAGACACTTCTTTATCTAGACATGGGAGTATTCTGATTAGGTTGTCATAGAGATGACCTTAACGTAACTAATACATGGAACAAACATGCATTGTGCTGTACGGTTACTGATGTGCTCAGATAGCCACTCGACAAACAGGCTGAGCTGCTGGGACGATCAGCTTCAATGCTGCTTTTCCTGTCTCGTCCCGTCTCTCACGCTAAACAATCATTTGGATCTGCAGTTGCGTAAAGTTGGCTGTTAATGAGATATTACATCAGCTGCTCTCCTGAAACCGTATTTGAGCTGTACTAATGTCTTACATACAGTACTTTGTCAGTGTACTGTTGCCAAATGACATCTATACAAACAGTGCAGAAAATATACTTTGCTGGCACAACTGATGCATTTGAGTACAATCAGACCTTAGCGCTGACCGTTTGTGTCACTCAGGACAAAATATTAAAGTGTATGTCAAGTCTAGAAGTAATTTTAACCTCAAAGCAAGATTTGAGAAGCATCCAGCCGCTGTTTGACTTTTCAAAGAAGGAGCTGACACCTCATCCATTTGTCTGTCATGCATCAAGTGGCTTTTAACGGTGAAAGCTTCATGTTTTCCTCTCCTCAAGCCGAATATACCCGTCAACATGCTTCATGGTAGAAGCAGGTGTTGTCACTGTTTGATACACTTGCTACGTTGTCTGTATTAGTGTGGTGGAGCAAGCGTTACCTCGAGGAAAACCTGAACGCTGAGTTGGAATATTTATTAAGTCGGTGTTAACCGTTTGATTTTGTGATGTGCTGACACTCGTCACGCTCCGGTGCAGGCCAGTTGCGTCAGGGTTACAGCGGGTCCATATTCACTTGATAGTAAGATGCAATATCATCCATCATGTGACTGTATCATCATATCAAGGTTGGGTGATTCCAATTCACTCCACCGCCACCAGCCATTTCAGACTGCAATATCAATTTGCATAGAAAATGGAACTGTAACTTTGCCAAGACTCGATCTCATCGCACTGTGGGAGTCATTTGCCGGCGCAGAGATAAAAAATATCTGTCCACTTACGCTCTTTCTATTATAAAGCAATAGCTCCTGCTGCCATTGCTCATTCTGTGTGATGTGTTGTAATGGGTAGAAGAGCCGGGTATTCCAGGGATACGAGGCTTTGCTCCGGGACTGAGTGATGATTTATTAACTTTATTCAAATCCTTGATAGCGAAGGATGAAAACGCAATTTACACGACTGTTGTGGCCCAAACGTTTTAAGTTGCTCCATTTGAAGTTGAGTGTTTTTCAAGATTTTGATGGATGTTTTGAATTTAATAGTCTTCTTGTTGTTATTTGCCCTTTTAAACCCCTGTCAACACTTTGTGTTTCAGGCTGCCGAGCAACAAACCACAGAGGAAGATGTAAGTATCCAGTAAAGATCATAGCACTCTGACCTGAGACCAGTTGTCTGTCTGTTTACCTCTGCATTCACACCTTCTCTACAGTATGAATACAGCTACCAGCAGGTTGAACTCTGTTTTTCTCTGTCCTACAAAGATCAAGATAAGGCTGATTATCTGTTCTGTCTGTTTGTTATCTCGCATGTAGTAGACAGACTGACGCACAGAAGATCAAGTGGTGGAACTGCTTTTGAGACATTGGACTGTTATTTAGAGGTTTGATGAAATGCCTGATCTCGACTGCTAACGTCATACGTCCTGTTTTTCAGGACTTTGCCAAGGACCAGTATGGTGTGCCGCCTATGGTTCAGTCCCAACAAAAACTGGGTGAGTATTTAAGCCACGGCTGTCACAGGCAACAGAAACCAAATACCCGCCTTTAGCAAAAATGATCCTGTAAAAAAAGAAGAAAAACAAGGATGATTAGTTTGTTTTTGGTCAAGGATCAAATCATTTTCAGTTCCTGACTGTGGACGGGGTTCCTTACAATTCACAGTTCAAACAAGGTCTGTTATTTTGAATAAAAATTAGCAAGAGATAAAACCTTTGCTTTGCCCTGTAATGTATTGACCATATACCCATTTCTCTATGATAATATTCAGTGTTTTAAGAGTTTGAACAATTTCCGCCTGCTCCTGTGTCGGTACATTTCCTCCTTTTAGATATTCCATTGTGTGTCTTTGTCTGCATAATATCAGCACAGTGACAGGAAGATGTGCATTCCAGAAGAATGTATTTATTCACACCCACATAGTGTAAAAAACGATTCACTGAATACAGTACAGGCAGTAAACAGAGGGACTCCTTTGGTTGGAATAAATGTCTTGTTTTATTTTGATTTCGAGGTCTCAGAGTTTATTTCTCAGTAGTTTGTTTGGCACTGTACTCAGTTTTCTGTCAATCATCTGACACCAGAAGTGGAAATCTACCCGAGAATATAATCCTTGAAAACGTATTGTTTCCTTTTCTTTCTTAAGAGTTTCTCTCTCTTGCTGATTTTACGATGTAACTGACAATGATTTTTTTTTTACATTTGAAAACATTAATGCTAAAGAAAGACAACTGGTACAAATGTAAACTCAGCTCGAGAAACCAAATAGGTTCCAGATCTCGTTCCTCTCTTATGACCTTTACCTTCAACTTGTGCGATAGACAATGCAAGTCAGTGTATTGCCCCCGAACCTCGGCTCTAGAAGTGAGGGAATGACAATATAATGATGAAATAGAGAACGCGTGCGTCCCTCAAATTTCCTGTTTTGATGCAAGATTACATCCTGATCCAGAACGTCCTGGATATCTCGCCTGCCTGTCAAGAGTTAGCGATGTAACACGATTACAGCTGATGCACATCAAGAAAAAATGCTTTTAGACCCCTTCTCCCGATAATTGCAGTAACTAATAGCGTGTGTGATAACTCCCGGATGAAGGAGGCAGCAGGCGGACCTGTCACGTCGTCAGTCAGTCTGTCTGTCTGGATGCTCTTTCAGCTCCAGTGGCAGCAAACAAAGTGGGTCCTCCCTCACCTGCATGCCAGGCTCTGCCATAGGAACGGGGTGGAGGTGTGTGGGATGGAGGGTGAGGGCTTTAGTGTGGGTTGACGCAGAGTTCCCCGCCAAAAGGGCGACTCTGTTTTCTTTAGTGCAGCCTCGGCGTCTGCCTCCCCTGCTCGTCGATAATAAGGAGAAAGCATGGCTCTGAGTGACACAGGTGAAACTAGAGTCAATTTGTCATGAAGCCCACAAAGAATAGGTGCGTTAGACAGCTTTCAGCAGGCCTCCTAGTGTGTCTTATTTATTAGGCATGTCTGTAATTTGAGCATTTTATTGTGCATCCGTCTACACACGCACATGCATGCTCCCTCACATGTCTTTCTGCCTTTGGGGGTGTGTAGGGGGGGAAACGGGAGGGTGTTGAGATTCTTCATACAAAGGTGGGGGAGGCAGGAAAGTTCCTTTTTGAAGTAATAAAATGTCCATATGTGCGTTTGTGTGTGAGCCAGACAGGGCCTTGGTACGGATCCAGGACCTGACTCCTGAGAGAGCCGACCAGCTGATATGGCTGCGTGCCCGAGTCCACACCAGCAGAGCCAAAGGTGAGATCATCGCCCGTCTTGGTTCCCCATCTTTTGTTCTAGCACAACTTTCTTTTGTGAGGAGAAAAAACAGCCAGACGACCCACGTGCAAATCCTCTGTGTTCTCTACTGATATGTGTAAAGCTTCTTCAAACCAGGTTTCCACTTCGCTCACTTCTCTAAATTGCTCTTTGTGTTGTTAGATTTCCTCAGACAACTGAGACCTCTCTCTTTAGGCTGATCAATATCAAGGTTCAGAAACTAAAAAAAGGAAACAGTGTGGAGTGATTTATTGGTTTGTCTGCCTGGCTGAAAAATTATGCGAAAACTACTGAAATGATTTCCATGGAATTAGGTAGATGCATGAGTTATGTGTCAGGAAACCCCAGCATGATTCTTTGAATTTTACAGTAACACAGAAATATGCACAAAACAACTGAACACAATTGTTAATGCGATACAGAGTTTTATTCCCTCTTGTTTCCATGTTAAGCAGAGTTTGATGACCTGAGGGTGTTTTTGATATCATTTCATCCGACTAGCTTGCCAACTAAAAGAACAGATATCTCTCTTAGGTGGGTTACAGCCACTGGCAGCCATGTAGCTGCTCTGCTTGAGCCCAGTGAACCCACCGAGTCCGCCAGGTTACTGCATCTCTGTATGAAACATCAAGCCCGTTTACTGCCCTGCTAATAAATCTGTTGGTACAAATAAAGTCAGGTCTCCATGATGATCTCCTTTGCCGTAGCCTTTCAAGATAACTTCCACAGCTCAGAGTCACTTCCCCTCCGCTCATGTCTTCATTCTCCGTGCCTGCTGTAAGGATGTACGTGTGAGCAGAATAACATCCTGATTCGGTCGGGGATGAGGTGCATCTGTTGGTGGGATTGTAGCATCACTGTTCTCCCGACCACCCCCCCACCCCCCCTTTCTCACAGGCAACAAACATCAAAGTACCTGGGTGGTCTGACTGTCCTCTGCCCTGAGTTTTTGTTGGCTAAGTTGTTTACACTGATTCTAGGTGTGTGTGTGTTTGTTAGGAAGGTAGCAATCAGCCTTTCGCCACACAGTGCTCTTCAAAGACAAGACTGTTCACAAATGTTTGACACTTTACCTGTAGATTACAAGAAACCTTCCAGCTGAGGGATACCCTCTTCATTCCGAGTAACACGTAGCCCCTTTAGACTGCACACACTGACGTTACTGTCAGAGTTAGCACCAGAGTTTTTATTGTGACAAGCCAGTTAGTCTTGAAAGAGGTCCTACCAAGCTGGCACTATATGTTGTTGTTGTTTTGTTTTCAGGGAAGCAGTGCTTTTTGGTCCTGCGTCAACAGCAGTTCAACGTGCAGGCACTCGTTGCAGTGGGAGATCGTGCCAGCAAGCAGATGGTCAAGTTCGCCGCAAAGTGAGTACAGAGACTGCTCTTCCTGTCGGAGAGGGCAAAGAACAATGGTGGGAAAATCCTGGGCCCTAATCGCCCCCGTTGATCCATTTTCACACATTCTGAGCGAGGTGGACGGTGTGGAAATCAATCATTTTTCACTTGACAACAAAAGCTGGCTGTTAACAGGGCGGGATACAGCAGCGTTTTAATGGAGCGGTTCCTGTTGAGATGGCAGATACAGCAGCTCGGATCAGAGGAGGAAGAAATACTTAAGAGCCGAGCGCCATTAGTCATGTTCAGCTCTGAAACTCCAGCCACATTACTGGTTGTCTATGAATTTGCAGAAGCTGTCAGCAGAAGTGCACTTTATTAAACGATTAAAAGCAAAAGGGGTGTGGCTTTTGAAATAAGTAAAATATTGGACTTTCACAATGAAATTCCAGGTTATTTACTAAACAAAGTGCTTTAGTAAATTACTGTTTTCCCGTACTCCTGTTGTCTAATGAATTTCCTCACATGCCGGAGCAGTTGTGACATTTGATAATACAGCGACTTAGAGCTGTTTAAACCAGCCCAGTGTTTGGCAGCAGCTGTTGAAGTCGTCCAGCATCACAAAAAGCTGCCAACAAGACTGAAGACAGAAGAGAAGTGTCTGCTGTTTCAACCTCCCAGAGAAACCAACCAGAGTTGAAAGGGAACCGGCTTCGTTAGAGCTGTTAATTAAAGAGCACGTCACTGATAGAGAATGCAGTGTCAAACATCAATGGAGACGTTTCAGGCCCCGATCATTGTTCCCGACATGTGACCTCATCCCCAGCCGCGGAGGCCGTGACTCTGTGGTCTGACCAGAGGACGAGCGTTTCTCCCTCGGATCATTCGGGACGGAGCTGCAGTGAAAATAAATAAACAATAAACAGCAGCACAAACATTTCCTTTAGTTCCTGTAATACTTTGAGTAAATATAGTCATCCATTCCGGACAGACAGGGCCGATTTTAATGTGGTGGATAATGAACGATGGAGTTTATGTAGACACCAGCCTGAATCATATGTAAACAAGTGGGAGCAACTAAATGTTTGATGAATTCCAAATGTGCATAAATTACCATTTTACTTAGGTTCATTAAACCCGTGTTTCGTAAATCAGACCCTCGCATCCTCTCAGTGGGTTGTTGACGTTCACTAGGATCTCAACTCAAACAAAAGTGCACAAGTTTATAATGACAGCAAGGTCACTGCTGCTCACACCTGAGCCTTGACCTCTGCTGCCCGACCACACTGACCCCAACTCTGCTAGTGTCACGGGGCCCTGACCGGGGTCATAGTTCCTCTCAGTTGCTCATCGGATCGCCGGCTTCTACATTCAGCTTTATTTTCGTTTCTCCTACAGCGAGAGGCGAGCAGGAAAAGGACGTGATCTCAAAGTGTGTGACATGGTGGAAAAGTTAACTGTCACACAGGAGGTGTTTTTCTTCTTCTCCTTCTTCTGTGTGTGTGTGTGTGTGTGTGTGTGTGTGTGTGTGTGTGTGTGTGTGTGTGTGTGTGTGTGTGTGTGTGTGTGTGTGTGTGTGTGTGTGTGTGTGTGTGTGTGTGTGTGTGTGTGTGTGTGTGTGTGTGTGTGTGTGTGTGTGTGTGTGTGTGTGTGTGTGTGTGTGTGTGTGTGTGTGTGTGAATCAGCTATGTTTCAATAGGTTTTTGTAACAAGATGATTTATTGTATTGTAGCGGTAGTTCCTTAATCAGATTTTGCAATACTGTGGTTGGACGGTTAAATTATTGTGCCACACATCGCCACCTGGCAAAAGACTGAGTGAAAGTGATGAAACGTTTTCTATGACGCCACAGGCTTGTGTCAAGTCAAACATGGTAAAGTGACCAAGAGGCTGTCTGATGGTCACTGTTAGGATCAACATGTTATGTGTGTTTTTTTTTATTTAAACATTAAAGAACAGGTGGTTTCATGAGCTCCTGTGGCTTTCTGCCCCCCCTGTCTTGTTCCACACACTTGGTGCGATGATTGATAAGCGGAGTAAGACCCTGGATTACAAGTCAATGCCCTCATAATCATGTCAAGGGCAGTGATGACATAGCTGAGGAAGTCTAATTTTACATATTGTATATCCAGGACATCCTCCGCTCACTCACACAATTTAATTAAGTGATCTTTAGACTCGGCAAACGACTCAAGCACCTCAGGCGTGTTGTAGTGTAGAGCAGAGGAGACCCGTGACTGATGTGGCCTGATGTGTAGTTTTTGTGTTTTGTAGGGTCACTTCAATTTTGAATGGCTTTACAAGTCAGGGCTTTTTGATGAATTGTTGATTCAAATGATACATGTTTGAGTATGTGTGTGATCTTCACTGTCAGTGAGAGCAGCAGGTCTACCACTGCGTTCAAAGTATTCTACAGAAGGTCTAGTGTTGGACAGGTTGTTCATGTAATGCTACTTCTGTCACACTTTTCCTAAAGAGAAATGTATTCGGTCATGCATAGTTTGTAATGGCTGTGTGGGTTGTAGTTCTTTCTCAGTGGTATTAGCTAACTGTTATAAAACTTCTAACAAGACCAATGTGGAACTGATAACCGATCAGATCAGTCTACAAACATCCCAGACAGAATTTGGTTCCGGCTTCTGGCTCTGCATACCGACTGTTTCTGCCTGTAATTTGAGATAAGGTGGCATTTCCAGATTTATTCCCAGCCGGGCTACTTCACTTTATCTTCAATTATGTACGTTTAATTCAGGGACTTTTTTTTTCCGTATCTGTCAGGTCATATTCATTCATTCAATATGGTGTAATGAAGGTCTTAAATTTAATTTGTCACATTGACACCTCAGCCTCTGAAGGGTTGTGTGTACAAATGTTTCTGTTACAATGGTAAAATGTTTATAATTTAGTGTCTGGTATATCTCTACCATATCCTCATACAGCCCATCAATAATATATCTAAATGAAGTGCAGGTTTTGTTTAGTGATCCTAATCCTAAAGTTATAGTAAAGATACATCATCTCCAGAAATGCCAGCTTTACTTCATTAACGTCTCTCCACGTTGTTGTACTGATTCCAGGCAGCCATGGCCCCAAATTAAAAACAGATTCGATGTGAAAATCGAAACCCTTGTGTTCTCTCAGATGTGTTTCTCTCTGTCAAGTCCCAGTGTTGGGTTAATCACTCCGTTTCCCTCGGTGTGCGCTGGATGTGTTGTCACCGGGCCCTGCAGCGGAGGTTATTAATGCAGGGATTTATTTATCTAACTGATCTCCGACTAGAGGGGAAGGACTTCGCCGGCAGCTGTCGTGGGGCTGAAGGGACAGCAGTTCCCCAACGCTCAGTCCCTCATTACTGCTTTTTAATGAGGAGGAGTGAAGGATTTCAGCAGGTTGCCCATCTGGCCCTGCGCTCCATGATGATCAGTGTTGTCCTGCGCATCTCTAATCTGAGTTGCAGCGAGGAAGCTGCGTGGGAAGATGGTTCCCCTTCAATACACTGTAGTTTACTTTTGATTGGGGAATTTGTACTCGTCCTCTCAATATCCAACTGTTATTGTTGTGGTGCTGGGTACTTCCCACAAGCTCTCACTATGATTTAGGTTACAGGCCCGTTGCTCCAAGCTGTCAATGACTTGTCTGGTAGCTGGACAACCCTCCTCATATTCACCTGCTTATAGGGATTTACCACGAATATACAGTTGTGAAAGTGAAATTAGGTAATTAACAATTGTCAATTAGCTGTTGCTGTTTGTAATAGTGCACACCCTAGAGTCTGTCACTTTTTTTTTTATCTTATTCAGTGTTTCCCATATTTATCGAGATCGTGGTGGGCTACCATATTCTAATTTGTCCTGCAACAGTTTCCTAATACATTTTTCAAACTACACATAACATAGGAGATCTCTAACTTGGTGCGTGCTCACGCTGTCATGCTACTGTGAGCTACCACTTGCTGCCATTATGGTACATAACATTTTCACCATTACTGTGTAGACAGTCCGACCTCAAAGTTCCAGCTGCCGCTGTTTCTCCCACGCATTAACTTCTCTTTCACTCTCTAGTCAGTGTACCGCGTCCCTCAGAATCTGCTGCACGAGAGAATGACCTTCATGCGCATGCACATGCTCCCCCATGACCTCCATAGATGAATTTATTCTGTGGGAGACGCTGTAATTTGTTGAAATTCTATTCACCTCCTGATAGCCATCAATAATTCAATTTTTCAGAGGAAAAAAACCTGCTGTAAACACGATCAATCATTTAATTTGGGCCCAAATGAAATGATTGGTTTGCAGACCTGTCTGTCACAAACCTCACGGCCTGAGCTCTTCTTGAGTCTTCAGCTGGAAAGACATACACCACTGAAGCAGAGACAAACGCCTGAAGATGGCGAGCGAGTGATGGAAAAGTCATCTTATCGCGGTTGTCAGACAGACCGCGTTTAACTGATTTATGAGCCTAGCTTTGACGAGAGGCCCTCTGGTCAAAGCTAGGATGTATTGGGTGCGTATTTTTTAAGTGTAAGCTGCTCTTGCTACCTTTTCCAGGATCACCAACCCAAGCTTTAATAGACATTTGGGTCTGTTTATAGTCCTCAGAATCAGGAGTAGTGTGTAAAACTCTGATTTAATTGTGTATCTTAGTTCTCCCACTGTGACTCATTCCGCAACAGTCAAATTTGTCTACCGCATGATGTGTGGAAACTTAAAAATATTTTCCTCCCGATGCAGCCTGTTGGTTTGAACCTAATGAAAGTAGATGCTCGCTTGTTGAGCAGAGAAAGTGTAGGAGGTGGGCGTGAGGTGCCGTTTCTGTTATGAAAGCTATATGCTCTTGTGGGATCTTAGTCCACTTTACCCCCCCGTGTTTGCAAATGTCAATGCAGCCTATGTTCTCTTCGGATGTGCAGTGAGTTGAATCAAAAACAAAACCCACCACCTAACTCAGAATCACTCACCCCACACTGTCCCGCACAGCACACCACGAAAAACTGAAAATGCACGTCAACGCGCATCAAGGGTGTAAGTGAAATATTGTTCTCACACAGTCGGCCTCCCACACAGCAGTTTGTTTTCTAAGTGATGTCTGTTGTTTACCCTCCACCCTTCCAACTGTCTCCACCAGCATCACCAAGGAAAGCATCGTGGACGTGGAGGCGTCGGTGAGGAGAGTCGAACAGAAGATCGAGAGCTGCTCCCAGCAGGACGTGGAGCTGCACGTGGAGAGGGTGGGCCGAGTTTTCCCTGCAGTCAACAGTGCATGTGAACACAGAGCAGATGATACAGTCTCTCTGTTTGTGCTCTACGTCTAAATACAAATACACAATCACACATCTAGCCTCTTCAGAATCATTCAAGCAGAATAATGCTTTTCTATTCACACAGGGACAACACAGATTCATACACTCAGCATTTAACTCCTCAGTTCCTCCCTCAGCCCAGGGCATGATCTTTATTTACTCCAAACCTTCAAAACAGGTTTGATTTTGTAATCCGTGCAAACACTATACTAGTTACACTTGATGTAGTCAAGAACTGTCGCACACTGTCCATAGTAAGAAAATAACTAAACATGACAGTGAGATTTGCTCAGTGGCTTGCACGAGATTCTACCCACCACCCGAACATGACAACCCCAGTGGTTTTCACACGCAGGTCAACTGTTCACACGTAGATGAAGTTTGAACACGCTCGATCTCTTTCACTTTGACACATTCGAGTCGGTGTGGAGTCTGGGTACTTTCCATTACCACAAACATATACTGGAAACATTGGTGCTCTGTGACCCTGTGAATTTTAATGCTCTCGGTTTCTTTCTACCTCCCAGATTTTTGTCGTCAGCCAGGCGGAGGCCCGTCTCCCCCTGCAGTTGGACGACGCCGTCAGGCCAGATGGAGAGGGGGAAGAGGTGAGGAGGAGTGTAGGGAGGGGTGCAGGGGAGGGGTGCAGGGGAGGGGTGGAGGTCCTGTGTGACCAAAGATCCCTCTGATGGGGAAACTCCGGTGCAATTTCTTCTCCCCCCCCTTAATTGTATTTGCTCAAAGCCAAAGCTGATTCATCTTTCCCATTCTGCAAAAAAGGAAATGTTGATTTAACCCAATCTGACTGTACAGATTATTATTATGACTCTGTGTGCGTGTGTAAGTTCGAGAGAGAGGGGGAGGAGAGACTAAATCAATGAATGTATATCATTCATAATATATAATGGATGCCAGATCCTGAGTTAATTATTTATAAAGTTGAATTAATTCTCAAGGAGGCAGACTTTTTATTAGTAAAATGAAATCGCCCGAGAAATCGTCCCAAAAACATCTGGCTATGGACACAGCCAACCGCAGACAGACGATATTCTTCCAATCACCTCACCGTAGACTGAAATACATTGAGGCTCCATGTGAGGTGCATTAATGAAGTGAAACTTTTTACTGCCAGGTGAAAGAATGGGCTTGTACTGTCCATAAGACAGCTCAGTCTGAGCTGAGGGAAGAAAAGGAGCTGTACAGCAGCTGTAGACCCTGCTCCAGACTCGGCTTTCATTTAAACAATTTCGACATCAACTTCTCAGTGTGGGAAAGAGGAACTGACTGTCTGTGTTCGTCAGAGTTCAAGTTCGGTCGGACCAGACAATGGAAACAGCATAATTAACCATTGAGCCCCAATTCATATGAGCACTTTCTATAGAAAGCAAGTTTGCAGTGTAGCCTTGCTTTATGATTTATTTAGTCTTTGAGCTTGTTGTCAGAAAGGAGAATAGAGATCTGTGTTTTTTGGCAGAGTTCAGGATCATCTCATAAAACCTGCTTAAATTAAACAAGATGAAGAGCAGCGTAGCTCCCACTGATTAACATAACAGTCAGGGAGTAAAATCACCTCGATTGACTCACCTCTGTTCGTGCGAAATGTGATTTCATCACACAGTGTTGCTAAGAGCCGGCAGCCATGGTTTAGGAAGCTCTTTGAATTCCAATTATGCAGAGCTGTGCATCGATACTGAATCATTTGAGATGATGCATTATATAAAGAGCTATTATTTCCCCACCTACACTTCGTACGTCATTAGTTGTTATTAATCTAACTCTGAAGCTGCTGTCTTGTGGTGTCAGTCACTGGCTTAACAGCAGGTCAGTTCAATACATGATGGTTTCAGATTCAATTTAAACGGTTATTTATTTGATCAGTTTTTCAAAGTTTACTGTCGTAGTGGTTTTACCTAAAAGATAAAAAGGATGTTTTACCCAAAAACTTTATAACCTTTAAAAAATGATTATAATTTCTCAATCGAGCTGAAACCGCAGGAGATGGGATCGCTAAAAAATTCATTGTTGTGTCCTGTCCTGGTTCAGCAGGTAAAGCTGCTAAAATAACTGACTGAAAATCTCTTTTCCCAAGATGTAAAAAACAAAGTACACAAGCGTTCATGGCTATTTACACCTGGAAGCTCAATGCACGTCATGACGTCATGCAGAAAAGGTTCAGCATTTAGACTGCAATCATAAAGAAGAAAAGTAAAGAATGAAGCTGGAGCCAAGAAGAACTCCAGAGTCATTTGACCTGGAGTGAATACCAAGTGTCTCCATTCCCATTACAGACCAAAGCCAGATGTTGGTGAGTTTTTTGACCAGCAGAACAGGGGAAATGTCGTCTTCCTTTTTTAAGGTAGCTTTGGCAGTTATTGCCAATCCAAGAACAGCGACTGTTCCTATAGGATTTCCACTGAAGGGAAGTGCACATGCAGCTGCTTAGTAGAACAGCCAATAGGAGGGCCCTCTCTTTGAACTGCCTTTTGATTGGTCCAAGTCACCTGTTAAGTTCCCCATGGCTGTAAACTGAACCTAGTGGAAGTGCATGAATCTACTTTTCTCTCAGATCACTTGATTTACACGAATCCTACGCTTATTTTATTAGAGAGTTACTGTTCAATAAGGCCAGAAATATGTTGCCCACAACCGGATCATTGAACAGGTGAACGTATCTCGCTGCAGCCTCTCATGTCGCCTCTTTAGAACTGGTAGAAATGCTGTGTTAAGCTCAATAGGTAGGCGGATAGTTTAGTTTAATGGATAGATTATAATTCCTCTTGCTGCAGCACTTTCTCAGGTTTAGAGCGGATGTTTCAACAAGTTATATGAACTTTCTGCCACCCCTCTAAATTATGAGCAGCGAAGCTTTAAAAAAAAAAAATGCTGCTATCATTATCTGTCATGCTCATCTGTGAAAAGGAAAGTTGTTGAGCTGCAATAATCACACTAATTCCAAAAAGTGAACTGACGATCGCCTTCTAGCTGCTACTTGATGCAAACAGTTATATTAACAGACGGTTTCAAATTCCCGCTTCTAACAGCCGTAGTTCTTAATTATGCAACGTTTGTGTATATATTGAATGAGAAAATCTATATATGGCTGTCACCATCTGAGAGAAAGCTCATGTTTATCCCGTTAGACAATCCCAGGTGTTTTCTTTGGGGATTCGATGTATCTCACACTTGTTGCAGCACCTGTCTTCCCAAGAGACACAGGCCTTAACAGCCCCGTCTGTCTCTCTGTCTGTCTCTCTGTCTGT
Source organism: Platichthys flesus (assembly GCF_949316205.1). Taxonomy (NCBI): domain Eukaryota; kingdom Metazoa; phylum Chordata; class Actinopteri; order Pleuronectiformes; family Pleuronectidae; genus Platichthys; species Platichthys flesus. Next base: position 7,393,684 of record NC_084957.1, read on the forward strand.
CTGTCGTTTATTTACTGTGCACTGGGCGGCTTGGAGCAGGATGTGAAGCTATTAGCTCAAATCCAGTGGGTCCTATGAGGAAGCCTGACATCCATGACCCTGGAAGCAGTGGTTCCTCCTGTGATGAAACATTTACTCTTTCATTTGTGTTCTCTCCTTTTCTCTATTATTGCTTCATTGCCCCTCGCTGCAGATGTCTTTTGTTGTAGTTGACCTCGTACAATTTGTTGCATGTAATAAAACAACTGTTATATATTTTAAACTTGAATGTGTTACAGCTGTATAATCATGGTGTTTGTTTATCACCTGTTGTTTTTTTTGTTTTACTTGTATTCAACGTTTACCTGTATTTTCTTTGTGTGAGGGTAGAAAAACCTTGAAAAAGCGTTTGTACATCAGTGGCTGTGACACTCATGTGAACACGGACTTAACAGTGGCTGAACATTTCAAAGTTGGAGGACGTTTGTTGATGTGATGATGTTTGTGTTTGCCCACAGGAAGGCAGAGCCACAGTGAACCAGGACACCAAGCTGGACAACAGAGTGATTGATCTCAGGGTAAGTTGTTCCCAGAACTGAGATGAGAAAAAACCCGGAGTTTGTGACAAAGGCTGCAGAGTATTTGTCTTGATATATCTAATCTCACAGGTGGCATGTTCCCATTAGAGGCTTGTGAAGTCGTCTGGGGAAAAAAGAGCTGTTGGTTCAGATATTTGAAGCCACCCCTTGTCCAGCTCAAGTTTTCAGGGCTATTATTCACCATTTAAAAAATCGTATACTTTAGAAAACACATCCGTTTTGCTTTGCAGCAACAAAACAAACCTATGTTTGACAATAAAAGCTCATCAGACAACTGTGTGAACTTCTGTAAACACATTGGATGCAAAGCAAACCACAGCGCCTCTAAAGTGGAAAGAGGGTCTGTGATTTAATGGGCAGGTGCTTTCACTCGTGTGCAGTGTGGGAGATGTGCAAAGTCTACCCGAGCAGCAGAAGACACCAAGCCACAAAGTGTCTCATTGTTTTGATCTGTGCCTCCCACGTGGATGGTGCTACAGGCAGGAAGACGAACACACCAGGGCACAGAGCCACGTAGCCCACAAGCCTCGCAGCAACACCTGTTTCTCCAACACTGCACTTTGAGCTCACGGACTCACGGCCTGTCATCAGTTTTACACGCGGAGCCCAGTGAAGCTGTAAAGTGGTTCCCACACTTGCAAGGGGAGACTCCTAAAGGGAACCATAAAAACAATCCAATAATAATTTAGTTCCTACGGAGCTGCCCTTTATAACTTGTCCATGTTTAAACAAGGCTCTGCACACTAAAACACTGTGCTCACAGCTTTTCTCCAGCTCACGGACCCACAGTCACAGTGCTGGACAGTCATCCTAGTATTCCCTGGTGTTAAGAAGCATGACTGTAAGGAAATACTCTTTAAGTGTATATGAGAATCAGTCCAACCCATAAATTTTTTGTATTAATTTATCAACTTTTAGCATTTATCACTTGTTTGGTTTATAAAACACCATCACAACAAATAAAAAGCTGTAAAAAGTATAAAATTATCTCAAATTCAGATTGAATGGGTCTTTATCACCAATGCCTCTCTAGCCAGTGTGCTACCTAGTTTATGAACATGGGTAGATGCAAGTTTATTGATAAGTGGTGGTTAAAGCCAGTTTTTTGGTTTGTTTTTCCATTATAAGATTTAATTTCGAGTGATTTAAAAAAGCCCGTACATTTAACTTGTTTACCACTATAGACGCACCAAAAGAGGAACATTTAATTGTGTTGTCTGAAACCTGCCTGTGGTGGAGCGTCACCGCAGTAGGGCTTCGAGCACACTCTGCCACTGAGAGGTGCCTCAGGTTCAGGGAACCATCAGAAGATCTGTCAGTTTCTAGTAACTAACCACCAGCCACCCTCTTACCTGCTCACTGCAGACTAGCTGTAAACAGGAAGCGCTTTCTAATCTTCGAACGTGGTCCTGCACATGCTGTTTTAGGTCGATTACCCCCCCCCCCCCCACATTTGAAGTGGGGCACAGCCACATGTGTAATACAAGATACAAATGAGTCATAGGAGTTTTGGGGGTTGAATGAATTATTAGGTTCACTGCTCTTTAAAGGCTTTGATCACAGTGTTTTGAAGCAGGAAAGTTTTGTTTTTATTCACATCTTCTTTTTGCAAACTGCATCACTGAAGTATTCAGATTAGAAATGTAAAAAAGGTTTCGTCAGACGGCCCTGAGGCATTGTCTGCAGATTAATGAGCTTTGCCAGTGTGAAGACATTATCACCTTTCATTTCTGCCAACTGCTAGTCAGACAAGGCTGATTCAGGACTGGACAGGAGCCCGAGATGTGGGGAAACAGAGAGGAATGAAACCTCTTAATTCGACCTGGGTGTCATGTATTGGCAGAGCCGAGGCCTGTCTTCATGAAGATGTATAATAACTGGAGTTGAAAGCCAGTAAGGCTCACTTCTAGAAATCTTGTGGTCATTTGAGATGAATCAGTGGATCCTAGGGAGTGTTCTCTTACGCTTTCACATGGTGTGTCGCCTAACTGTTGTAGCTTCGGGGGATTTTGGGGCTTAGGTATTTACATTTATCAGCTTGTTTACAGTTTGAACCCCTCCTTGATTCAAGGAATAAAGAAAAATTTGTTAAAAATACATAGAAAAATAATAAAATCTCAGTTAGTCAAGAATAAATATAATAATAAAAAGGTGTGACATAAATGTAAGAACACAATAATATATAATTGGGTAAAATATTCCTCTTATTGGTTTATATGCGGGTGGTAACAAACGTCAAGGTGCGTTACCTCTATCTACTGTGTTGGCGCACCGCTCCTGGAGTCACTGCACCACCCAAAAATTGGGTTTATTGGGTAAAATCTTGAAATGTGGCACGATGACTTTTTAAACTTGGATTCCAAGGAAGCTACTGACCCAGCCAGCAGGATTTCCTCAGGCAGGGTATTCCAGAGCTAGGGAGCTCTTGTTTCAAAGGCTCTGTTCCCTTTACTCTTCACCCGAAAATCTGCAACAGTTAATAGTTCAACATTTCTCGGGACTCGTGCTGGGGTTTGGATTCACGTTATTGTTGTGTGGAATGATTGTGTAGAAATAAACCTTGAGACTCATGCCATGTCTGTGTGTTTGTTTGTGTCTTTGTTTGTAGACAACCACCAGCCAGGCCATCTTCCGGCTGCAGGCCAGAGTGTGCCAGCTCTTCAGAGACACCCTCACCAATAAGGGCTTTGTGGAGATCCAGACCCCCAAGATCATATCAGGTACAAAGACATGATCCTGCCTCGTGGGAAAAAGAGACATTAACGTGCACCGAATCTTTTTCAAATGGAGGCACACCCTCTCCATATCATATCACCACCCACAGATGTCCGTGAGTCATCTCATGGCGGTTGTATAGTTCACTTCCTGTTTGGGTTGTCCGTTTCTTTTTGTAGATCAGGAACTACATTTCAGTTGAAGCTCCCAAAAACGGTTTTGTTGGTTTTAGTGACTAATACGGTTTATGAAACCAGACTCAGACAAACAGACAAAACTTTTTCAGACCAATGCGAAATTTCATCCAGCCCTGTGGGAATTTTAATAAACTCTCATATCTCCACACAATATCTCTAAATTGACAGCAGAGGTTTTCCTTAAGCCTGCTCCCCAAAGGCCTTACCCCACATCACAGGAAGAAGCAAAAGACCAGGGGAGAAAAAACCCATCAGATTTAAACAAAAACCTTCCCACCAACATACAGAAGATTCAGTTATTTGACTTTTCCCCTGCATAGTGTATCACTCATCCTTGAAAATCTATTCTCAACAGCAGGAGCCTCATTTATAAAACAGTGTGGACGATCCATACTAAAAATGTACATGCGCACAAAAGTCAAAAATGGCGAAAGGCTGAGATTTATAAAACCGTGCACATGCACACCTGCAGGCGATGTTAACTTTCCAAATCACCACAGTCCACCTGGACACGTGCACATGTGGATCAGCCTTGTGTCCTTCCCTCCTCTATTCGCCCACATTCAGTTGTAACTGGTCAATACAAAGCACCTCATAAATATGATGCATAGAAATGAGGCCGATGATGAATGGTTCCTCATGGTGACTCAAGGCAAGCAAGAAAAGAATTTGCGGGACACAGAAATCAAGGTCCTCCCTGTGTTTGAGCTGAGAGCGCGTGCACTGCAGCTACTTAACACAACAGCAAAGCAAAACATAATTTGCTAAATTAATCTTGAATGCTGCTGGATGTTATTTTGCAGCCAACATTGATAATTTAGCCTGTTTTAAAGTGGTAATGGTACCTCGCCTCAATCCTGCCATCATCATACATATGCCTCCCACATTTAACTTCACAACCCGGCTTCTATTCACCACCTCCCCATCCTAGTCACCAGTTTTCCCCTGTCTCCAAAATATACATGGTCAGTTGGTTTTCCTTTAGGCACAAACATTCTCCTGTCATGTTTTACAGACCCCAACGTTAGGGTGGGAAGTGGCGGACATCTTTTTCAGGCCTCATTTCTTACAAACACAATTCTTGGAAGTTAGGCCCCAGGTCTCAGATACCAGCGTAACTTGTCTGTTCTTCAGCTGAAATGCAGTTTTTCTCAAAAGTCTCGAGCAGTGTCTCCCAAATTGAACTGTGGCGAAACATGTGGTGCGCCCACTTCCCCTTTTCTGAACGAGCCAATCTTGTTCTCACATTTAAATTCAAAATTGCCGCTCTTGGTTTTGGCGGCACCTCTAAACAGTGAACTTTTCTTTATTTGCGAAACCCACATCTTCCTGCCTGCCACCACCCAGAGCACACGCAGTGACAGTTTGTGTCCTGTGAGGCACCACCCTTAACCCTATATTGGACAAGATGAGTTTCAGAATATGCCCTCTGACGTCTTTTGAAAAAAGGAACCGCAAATGTGTTATGCAAGTCGGGCGTATGCTTTATAAGTCTGCGGCTTGTGTTTGTGTGTTTTTAAAAATATGCCAGACAGGTGTATGTAGTTTTATTTTTATTCATAACCAACGTTCAAATATCCCTATTTTCAAAAAGACAGTTATTACTGTAAATGAAACTGTGTCTCATCTTTTGTGGCAGTTTGAGTTTGCCACATGACAAAACATTCAGTTTCCATCAGTGGGTCTCTTATCTGGAATTAAGTCATCATTAGATAGATAATTAACCTTCACCATCTCTGTCAGTATGTGGCTCGAATATCTACTGAAGCTTTCATCTTATCAACTTAACACAAGGCATGTGTTTAGTTAATGGCCCAAGGAAGTGCAGTTTTCAATTAAGCAGGATTCGGACACACGATACGTTGAATATCAATAAACTTTGAATAAACAGGAGACCAGCGCTCTGTAGCAGCGGTGCCTGGGACTCATCAATGTAAGTGACCTCATGAGAACAGGCGTGTTCACGACGACTGATTCTCCAGTTCAGGGTTCCGTGTTCTGGGTTTAACTGAACTTTGAATAAACAGCTGATCAGCTCTTTGCACAGTCCTTACTCACCACGGCTCAATTAGCGCAGGTCACTAACAGCTTCAGAAAGAACAGGCAGGTTTACAACAGGCACTGCACAAGTTTAGCAAAACCTCTATCATCTCCGGCAGCGAATGTCATTTCTAACAGTTGTCCACTTTGTCCTCTCTCAGCTGCCAGTGAAGGTGGAGCCAACGTCTTCACTGTGTCTTACTTCAAGACCAGCGCCTACCTGGCCCAGTCTCCCCAGCTCTACAAGCAGATGTGCATCTGTGCCGACTTTGACAAGGTCTTCTGTGTGGGGCCAGGTGAGTTCCACTCTCCCATCTGTCCCCTCCACATCCACCTGTGCGAGTGAAATGAGCAGCAGGAGTCTAGTGAAAATCTCTCGGCCCCATTTAGTGAGCTGTCTGTCTCAGAAATGGCTCTTAATGCATTTAGATTATTAAACTTTTAACAGACATCCCTCCTTTTGTGTATTACTTTAACTGTGTGCAGAGCTGCTGTGTAGCGTAGTGTGTTAGCGACACAGTGGGGCTTGTAAAAGACTTTATGATGCTGTACGGGATTTAAGACTGTCCTCAGATCTGTGGGTAAGCAAACACTGCCACCGCTCGATCGCATACGAACAGCCACTCGTGGGTTCCTGCACATTCAGAAACATCTTACCTATTTTCAACATGACACAAAACATCTGACCCGAGATAAAATGAGACATTTTGGAGATGGATGCACATTTTTTCCACCGGCTGAACCGAGGTCCTGGTTTTCTTCTCCCAACACAAAGAAATCAAAGGACTTGAGGTCATTGAAGCTTCCGAGGCAACGACGTGCTCGCTGCTGTTGCCTTAGTTACAGTCGCACCGATTCGGCAAGTCAGGAGAATTGAGATCAACTCTCCTCGAAACCCTGGCGTCTCTGTGTTTAAGTATATATGGTGCCACTATCGAAGTCCAGCTGAAGAGGTCCACGGGGGGAACAAAGACGTGAACACAAGGCCGGTCTGCAGCACTGAGGAGCAGATGTCCTGTTAATTATGTTTGGCTCTGTTAGGTTTATTATATCAGCTTCAGTAAATGTATTCAGGGGTCAGATGCATAAAACTGTCAGCTCTTAATTAGCCCTACAGCAGAAATGTGCATATCCACATTTATAGCTTTATACATGGGTCCCCATTCAGCCACGTGTGGGTGTTGAGATACATTTAATCAACTGATGGCATGTAGGACTGTCACTCTGTCACGTTTCACAATCAAGCTGCTTTCAGACCTGCCCTGAAGTGATTGGATGTGAGAACACAAATGTCAAAGTCAGTTTCTCCCCCCCCCCCGACAGGCAGATGTCTTTGTGCTGTGGATACAAACATGTGATCTGTGCAGCAGAATGTGCTCCTGCCTGCTGTATGCTCTACCCAGCTGCCACTTCTCCCCTTCATGTGCAGACAATTTCCTGTTGTTGTGAAGGCGTCTGTCCCAGACTGATCCGCTGCCGCGTTTCTCATAAGTGGAGGGCAAACACCAGCAAATGTCTGGACCCAGTTTGACTGTCTGAAAGCAGCTTTTAGTGAGACCTGAGGTTTACACAAGGCCTCAGTTGTCTGCAGCTGAGCATCGCAGCACTGACCTGCAAACCATCAGCAGCAGTGATGTCGAAATCATCATCTCAGAGGTGATCAGTGCTGATTCAGTTTAGAGGACTCGTGGCACACAATGTGATTCCAAAGCAAAACAATGAAAGGTCCTGAATTACAAACTGTTTGAGATTTGAAAGCTGCCACTTCTCCTCTTCTTCCATTCGCTGACTTTTAAACACTGATTTGAAATCTTTCAGTTTTCCGGGCGGAGGACTCCAACACCCACCGTCACCTGACTGAGTTCGTGGGTCTGGATATCGAAATGGCCTTCAACTACCATTACCATGAAGTGATCGAGTCCATCACCGACACCATGGTCCAGATCTTCAAGGGCCTGAGAGACAAGTAAGATCAGGAGTTTATACAGTGAGGCTCAAACTAATAGGCTGACATTTTGGTTCTCAACACTCTAGTTGGACTGAAACTTTTTGTGAGTTCAGGTGACGATTTGCACCAAAACCTGATGTAGATGAAATGTCACCAAGGGTTCAAACTGAATTTTAACAGGTTCAATTCCTGGTGCGGACGTTTTTATGGCTGATAAAAGGTTTGAATATTGTATGTCTTAGTAAAGTCATTTCATCTGTTGAATCCAGATTGAGTGTTATCACCCACACTCCTGTTTTCTCTAACACAGGGCAGACATTACCACACACTAGATTTATTGATGTGGCTCTATTGCCTCCTAGCGTTGTGAACTAGTACTGCACATGAAATGAACTATAATAGGAGATGAGTATGGAAGCTGCAGTATTTATGGCTCCAAATGTCCGTGAATGACAGTAGTTCTTAGTCTTAGTCATTTCCAGTCATATCCTGTCCAGTCATAAACCGTCTGTTTAATTATTGACTGCAGGCAGTGCATGGATGAGAGATGCACCTCCTTCAGTCAACTCCTGACTCCTCAAAGCCAACACTTCAAAAAGTTCCTTACCAATTCATTATTCCTTTACTAAAAATGGCTCCTGCTCTCTATTGTGCACATTCACACCCAAACCACCTCAGTAAAACAGATAGTAACATTGAGATAGTGACGTGCACCTACATAGGCGGGTAAGTGTCCACTCCTCCTAGTACCTGATGAATCAGCCTTTACAACAGCAATCCACCGAGTTGCACCAAAAGGAAAAGAGATATCTCACTCTTGCTGGTTTGTTGCATGTTACACAAAAAACACACCCTTGTTTAAAGACATTAAATAAAACCATTATAAACCATGCACCTGGATTGCACAGTGTTTTCCCACCGTCAAACTACCTAACGTGGATTTGGACCCGCCCTGAAGTCTTCAGCCCATGTGCTCCCAGGGTTAAAATAAGCCAGTGTCTGTGTGAAACATGGATTCAGACGTGAGTCACATTCGATCACATAGTGAGCTCGCCGCAGATGTTCCTGTCCTGTCATACTAGTCCCCGTCAGTTAGTTTCAGCTTATGACTATTGTTCCTCTTTCTCAGGACACTGGCGGTTTGTCTTTTGTTCTCATGACCTTACAAACTGTACAACTGTGACTTTCATCTGTGTTTGTGGTCTTGGGTGTTTTTTTTTTTTAAACGAATGACTCAAGTCAGACGTCTTTAAGAGCTCTTCTATTCCCATATGGCTTTTTCCAGTGTGTTTGCCAAAGACATCATGTTCTCACCTCTGTCAGTCTGTTGGTTCATCTGTTAACAGGATAATGCAACATTTTTCAACATTTGTCAATTTCTCAGGATTACAACTTTGATCTATTTGTAAATTTTTCGTGTTGATATTGATGAATTGGTATAATTTGTTGCAGATTATCAGACTTTTTTTTTTTTATATTATTGTAGGAGCTAGATAGACATGTAGGATTGTCTTGCCTTGACAGAACTATGCATTCTACTTGTGATTTAGTTCTGTCTTTTCCATTGAAGTATTTTAGCTCTTCCATGAGCTCTTATGTTCTGTTTCTGGGGAGAGAGCCGGTATAGTGGCCAGGAGATGAGTGGCCTTAAATGATTAAAATGTGTTCTAACAAAGTGACTGACCATGTGGGCTTTGACCCTTGCTTGGTTAGCAACCAGAGTTCTAAGCCCTGGTATCTAAATTTGAATATGTGTCTGTTTCTGCATCAGCTTCCAGAACGAGATCCAGACTGTGAACAAGCAGTTTCCCAGTGAGCCCTTCAAATTCCTGGAGCCCACTCTGAGGCTGGAGTTCACTGAGGCCGTGGCCATGCTGCACGAGGCCGGCGTGGAGATGGGTGATGAAGAAGACCTCAGGTCAGACCCCCTGTGACCCACTTCAACCTCATCATGTCAGACAATTAGATTTGAGTTTAAAAAGAAGTGAAACATCAGCGCGATAACTCAGCAACATTTTACGATTCAAGTAAATCTTGTGATCAAACTGTTCCGGACATAGAAGTGGACATAGAAACGCTTTGTCTAACTTGGTGTTGCTGTAGATACGCTAGTGGAGCATTATATCGATTTATTGTGTCGAGCTGCGAGTTACAGTCGAACACAATAAAATACAGCTGCTTACAATAGAAATATTGAATTCTTTCTCTGTTCTCCTGTAGTACCCCCAATGAAAAGCTGCTTGGCCGTCTCGTCAAGGAAAAGGTACGTTCACGTGGCCCTTTAGTTTAATATCGGTGTAAAAATCTGAACATAGCTTTACTGGACATGGACTGTACATGATCGTGTCAGTGGGTTCATCAGAGTGCTGCACAAAAACCCATGTTTAGAATAATTTATTTACAACATAGCTTTCATAAGTGTTGCACATGTCAAAGCAAACATATTCTGAGCAGTGTTGGTAGAATTTGACAGAATTTGTATAACTGTAAATAACTATAACATAAGTAACTAGAAGTACCTTTTATAATATTGTATTTGTTCTTTTGTATTTCCTCAGTATGATACTGACTTCTACGTGCTGGATAAATACCCGCTGGCTGTCAGACCCTTCTACACGATGCCAGATCCAAGCAACCCTGTAAGTCGCTCCCTTCGACACACACAGTTACTGGCTACGTAGTCCGAACAATGCTGAAGACAAATGTTATGTAAATTTGTGTAAATTAGTTTTGTGGTTGACGGTGCCTAAACTTAAAAAACTGTCCAGAGAGCAGCGGTAGACTGAGCCAACCACTCCTCTGTCTTCTGCTGGATATTGGAATGTGCCGAGAGAATCTAGTCCCAGAAATAAAGCTCCTTGCAGAAATTTCAAATTTTTGCCTTTTGCATTTTTTTCTTGTTTTAGTTGTGCGTCTTTTAGTGTATCGGCAAATGTTCTTGAGTTTCGCACCATTTCTGTGTCAGGGTCATTAACAGATATGTGGAAAGCTTGATTGTGGATGTCACATGAAACACGTCTTCTTGTTTTTTTTTTTATCAGAAATATTCCAACTCCTATGACATGTTCATGAGGGGTGAGGAGATCCTGTCTGGAGCTCAGCGAGTCCACGATCCTCAGCTGCTGACTGAGAGAGCCGTCCACCACCAGATTGGTAAGAGCACGTGCATAAATGCTGTTTCAGACATTGTGCATAGGAGCATGTGATTTGTCTCCCTCTTTAGGTGGCCGGTGGTAATAACAGCACCCAGAAATATGTTGGAATGATTGTCTCACATGTAACTTTGTTTTTCTTTCTTTTTAAACGCTACAACTCTTTCTGTTTATTTATGTCACTATAGACCTGGAAAAGATCAAGTCGTACATTGACTCCTTCCGGTATGGAGCCCCCCCACATGGCGGTGGAGGCATTGGTAAGTGATGAACTTTACTGAGGAATACCTGTTTGAAAAGAGCATTATCATAAGAAACGCCATGAGAATATGACCCCAGCTCCACATGTTATTGTGAGAAATAAAGATTTGCTGATTGACTGTGATCCTCCTCAGGCCTGGAGAGAGTCTGCATGCTGTATCTCGGCCTCCACAACATACGTCAGACCTCCATGTTCCCCCGTGACCCCAAGCGCCTGACACCTTGAGCCTTCGTGCAAGTGGACAAACCCAATCATCCGGAACTAACACACAGATGCTGGTGACGGGAAACAATAGTAATCCAGAAAAGGAGAGGGTATAGTGGTTAGTGCCACCTTAGACACTAACGTGCCTCTATGATTAACCAATAAGATGCAAGAATAACGCAGTCGCAACGGTAGTGTGTATTTTATTGATTGACGTGCAACAACAGCAAATGACAAAGGGAATAAAAAGAAAGAGGAGCTGATCTGTGATTTAAGGAAGTTGCTGGAAGCACACACTTATTCCGTCTTTTATCCAATGAGTCAGTGTTTATCAAACTTCTTTTCTATGTTTACAATGTTTTGAAAATTATTCTAATCCAGATCTGAGTCCCCCCTACTACCAGCACAGATTTAGGACTAATGATTGTGGTCTCCAGTGGTTTGCCGGTAATTAAAGGTGTTTTGTTAATGGAACTAAAATCAATTCATTAAATACAAAAAAATCCTTGAGCCATCAAGTGTTTTGTCTCCTTAGTTTTTTCCAACGGTTGTGTTTGTGTCTGTGTGTCCATCAACAAACATGGTCAAAAAAACAAATTTTCTTTTTGCTTTTATAGATTAAAACACAATTTATGTTTATAAGATAAGATTGATATCTTAATGGTGTCACTATGAAATCACAGTATATCAATATTCAGAAGTTGGCATTGCCTGACTGGGGAATAGTAGAGGGGAATAACAGAGTGCCTTTCCAAAGCTTATTGTTATACTTCTGAACAAGAATCAAACACTGTTAATGGATTCAGTAATGATCAGGTTTGAGAGATGTAATCGATCACAGACTACGACACTATTAAGATGTTTTTATTTCGTAACAACGATCTACTAAAATACCACTTTCTAACATGAAAAAGGAACACAACATGTATTATTAATTTACAACTATACAATCTGCAAAGCTCGAGAATCTCTGTTCATTCACTTTTGGGTAAATATAAACTTTAAATCCACTTCCAGCTTCATACAGTGAGGAGATCAAAGTGCTCATGTGTCGCTTTCATTAACACAGTTAATACAGTGGAGTTGATAGTAATGATGCATCCTAATTTACACACTTTGCATTTAGCATTATATTTAATGACAAATACAGTATAAAGTAAAGTCTTGAGATGATGGGATGCGCTCTGACCACGAGGCTCAGTCAGTCGCTGCTCCGCTGACTTGAAGGATGAAGAGGAAGATGTGAACGATGTCCACGTAGAGAGAGAGCGCTCCGTAGATGTACTCCTCTGGGCTGATGGCCAACTCCCGGTTCCCAATGAGAAGCTGCGTGTTGTAGACCAAGAACTAACACGACACGGAGAGAAACTAAATGAGGTTCACTTGTCTAATAAGATGTTTCTGATGAGGGCACGAGATGCAGATCCTCAAATATTTCAAAAGCATGCAAACATGTTATATCCTTTTTCATCTCGGTCCAAGGGGAGAGTGTTGATACTTTCACCATTGAAACACTCGGTCAATCTGAAAAACTTGCCACAACAATGATGGCGACCTTCATGTTCCACATTTTAATCTTTTCATATCCTTTGACATTTCAGGCTAAATGTCTGTTTCCAAGTTTCCATCAGTGCACAAATAAGGCTGATGCATACAACTATGCTTGGGTACCATGGTTTATAGAGCTAAATGCTAACTTCAGAATGCTAACATGCTCACAACGGCTATGTTAATATGTTCATGTTTACCATGTTCATCAACTACATGAGAAATGCTAGTGAGCCACATTTCTGGCCATACATTCATGAATTGCCAGGATATTGAAGACACTGCCCCCTTGTGGCAACACTACAGGAAAGATTAGCTATAGTCATTGTGACGATCCATTCAATAGGTGTTAATATAATTTGGAAAGGTGGTGGACAAACCAACAGAACAACATTTACTGTTGATGTTCAATATCTCCAGAAAGCTAACTCTTTCCAATGGTCCATCTCTTCGGGCCTTTTAATCCAGTTTCAGACTAAACCAATCATAAACCATAAATTATATGACTTAATAATTATCAAATCATTTCTGGTCCCATAGTGGAGATAGGCCTGATGTTATTACGATTTAATAAGTAGTATATTGTCCACATGTGGTTCGGTCTGATGAGTTATTGTGTATTTCAGAGTGTTAAGACGACTCTTGTGACAACGACAACCTTGTGATACAAGTTGTCCTTAAGAGTCACGGGGGTGTAGACTCACCAGAGTGTAAACGACGGCTCCAATTGCGGCGTAGAGCATATGCAGCCAGGGGACCTGAGGAGTGACACAAGAAAGGCCGGTGAATGTGAACTCAGTCACACAGATACACCCAACTGAGCTGCTACCCCCCCCCCCCCCCCCCCCCCACACACAGAGAAACACGAGCAGAGAGAATAAATGAAAAGATTTGACCAAAGAGAGCTCACATATTGGAAGGAGAGGACGACTGCCGTAACAATCCCTATGATCATGAGCAAAACGGCGGCAACAGAGAGAAGGCCCCCGCAGGAGGTGAAATCCACCTGTGATGAGGAGCAAGTCATTAACGGGATGAAAGGGAAGTTAATAGGCTTCAAGTCACATGAAAGAGCAGTGGAGATCATTTCAGAATAAGGGTTTAAAATTAAATTAAAAAATGAAATAATAATAATAAACCGGGGAGGATGTGTCGTGCTCCAGCCAGAAATGTAACTCATTCGTCTTGGGTTGCATCAGACGGAGAAGTTGGATTCACATCTTACCCCGAAATGTTTTAAATATTTAAGGAACCCAGGGCCGCATTGTAACGCGAGACAAAGGAGTTCTTTTACACTGACAACAAAGACAACCTCTGACAAGCCACGAGCTACTGAGCCACAGACAGACACAGACCACGTCTCCATCTACCTTGGTTTGGAAGCAGAAGATTGTGACAGCTATACAAACTAACGCTGTTATTCCCATGGCGAGGAGCACGGCTTTCGTTTCATAATAGCTGCGAAAGACAGAGATCGGAATTCAAACGACTAAACAGAATAATAATATGAATACGTCATTGTGAAATTGTGACTCTCTTTGGTGTGTTCTGGTGCCAAGAACAAACCTCGAGATGGATCCAGACATGTAAGACAAGGCGAGAGTCTGCAAGAGAATACATGAAAACAAGGTGTTACAAAATACAGAGTGGATTCTTTCCTCTTTCAAATGCGGCCTTTGCTTTTCCAGTTTTCTTAGTTTTGCCTTTGCTGGACCTTAATCATTAACCATGCAATAATTAATCAATATTGACAATACTTACAAATACTCCCAACAGTATAAGATTGCATGGGAAACGTCTCCTAAACAAACACATTTGAATATTTTAGGTAGATATACAAATAGAAATATTACTGGTTTAAAATATTTGAAGTCATACAATTCGTAGTACTATAATTATTTTATTCCCACAGGACAGGGGGGGTGCTCACCTCGGCTCTTTGCAACAGATGAGAATGCAGTATACCAAAAAATACACCACACTATGGAGAGATCAAACACTCTGATTGGTATTGTACGTAACATCAGGAGAAACACAGGAGTGAAAATATTGATCTTTTAATTGCACTTCAAGTCTCCTTTCATTGTGTTCCTGGAGTGTAACTCACAAAGATGCCCAGTAGACGCCAGGGTACTTGATGACAAACAGCCTCACTGGGTCCCTGGGAAAAGCACAAACATACAAGACTTCCTCATCCTCCAGCGCACACACAAAGTAAGTAGAAGTGTTCCAATGCACGGGGACACTTACACAAATGTGAAGACGCCAACGACTGAGAAGGTGACGGCAAGCTGTGCTGTGAGAATTAAGTAAACCTGCCCAAAGACACAAAACCAAGAAGTTCTGTTGAGCACACAAGAAAACACATTTAGTAGATTTAGATGAGATTACTGGGATTTGTCATTGTCGGTCTGAACAACAAAACAACACACAGTAGCAGTCTTACCTTTCTGATGAAGCCATGTCGAATAGACGTGCTTTCCCACTGGGCGCTCAGAAGATCCTCCATGTCTCCTGCAGAATTGGGAACAGCGAGGTGGTGATTTAGACTTGTTAATCTTTCGGGAGCTTATGTGAATATAATGCAGGAAGTGATTAACTGAAGTCCAGGGTCATTCTTCAGAACCTGAGTTGGACGCGTGCACTCCAGCAGACAGAGTCGGTATTGTGGTGGCCATCCCGGTTGGAGAGAAGCCAGGGGCTGGTGCCCACATGGCGCCCTGCGGGTAGACGCCCTCCTGGCCCCAGTAGCCAGGCGGGCCAGGGTACATGCCGGGACTGGGGCTGTAAGATGGAGGTGGTGGGAGAGGGGAGCCATGCTGGAGCTGCTGGGGGTAGTTTCCATACTTCGGCTGTTGTACTGCCTCCTCATAAGCTGGAGGACTGTCTTCTTTAGACGACATGTTTACCTTAAAGAGAGAATAACTCAAACTGTACGTGTACTAGGGGAACGTAAAAGGATGACTAGAATATGAGACTTGTGTAAGGTCACTATATCATCCACAGTAATCACGTTTATTGTACTTTTCAATGTCACATTTACTTAATAAAAGCAGGTTGTTATATTATTGTGAAAACCTCAAACATTAAAATAAAGAAGAACACAATTTGACAGAGGTAAAAATTCAGTATTTTTAACAGTTAGGGGGGAATCACCATTATTCTACTTCTAACAAACACATACACTGTGTTCTGTAAAACAACTTGGTTAAACAATAAAAGGCCGGAGAAAGAAATGAAACTGTAACTTACCTGGCGGCGTCAGCCTGGCAGCACTGTGGCCTTCGGTCCTTTCTCTCCTCTGGGGTTTGCCTCCCCACGGGGGGGATGTCATCTTTGTAACAGGATCTGCTCGGTGAAACTCACACTGGTATTGATGTGTGGTGGTTGAGACTGGCTGCACTGGCTCCTGTTCAGAATAACAAAAATACCATTAGATAAAAAAAAAAAAAAAGATTGTTGTGTGTGGCCTATCTGTCTACTACCAACATTTAGTTAGATGCTAGGGATTACAAGACACACATTTAATTTACTAACACACACTATAATACAATATTACAAATTAAAAACGTGTGGCAAATAGAAAAGCCAAATCAATAAAAAGGAGAAAAAATGGGAAATATCAATGAAACAATCAATGTACAATCAGAGATGGATGGAAAGTGTTGTTTGATATGAATGGTCAGTTCTGTAAAATGTGGCTTTCTGTGTTTTTGGTAAAATAATAATCAAATGAATCAAATAAAGTCTTAATGACACACTAGAATGTAAAGACGAAGCAGAAGCAGAAAATAAATATAATATAATAAAAAACAATATAATCTTAAACTAAACGAGAGATTAAAAAATGCAAATTAAAAAAAGGTGCAAATGAGTATTGATTAAAAATAAGAAAAGAAAAGTTATTTCTGTTGTTGTTTTGTATTGTTGTTTATTGTAACTGCGTGGTTTCTGCGCGTCCTCACTTCCGGCCGGTTGCTTGCGTCGCCTGTGTCGTCACCGCTCTCCTCTGCAGGGCAATGGCGGAATGATGCCAGCGGACCTGACGGCTCTTACCGCTGCCGCGTCTCTCCTCTGCTTCCTCTGCGTGTGTTTCCGCTACCGACGAACAGGACGCGCGCTGTGGAGGAAGCTGTCCACGGGCGTCATGGCGCGCACCGGGAAGCCGCTGTTCCGCATAGCGTGAGTAAAACGTGACAGTGTTTGATACGAGAGTCGTTGTCCTCGAGCCGCGGAGCTCAGCGACGTGTGGCGGTGTCACACCAAACCCCGTCGGAAACATGCCGCAATTTAAAGTTTACCATTGAAAGCTGCTGAAACTAATGCGCTGACATGTTGGTCGAAGGCATTTCCTAAACACACGACAGCTGTTGTTTAATTCGGCAGCACTAACGTATATGTTAAATGTAAAATGTACCTGTAGAATCTGTTTATAAGTAGGAATACATATTCCTCATTGATAGATGATGGTGACAAGAAATCGGTTTAGATTCTTTACAATTAAGTTATTTGCATTTGTATGTTTACACACTCATCACTATTTATATTATTGCATATTGACATATTCAACAGGATTGATGGTGTTTTGAATCTGCCTCTGTATTTCTAATCGCATTTACCTTAGTCTGAGGCCTGTCTGGCTTCTTATTGGTTAGTTCAGTCTCATTAGGGTGAGCAGCAGGAAGCGTGTGTTAGCGTCAGGTTAGCATTGACCCAGTGTCGGCTGTTCCCCCTGCAGGTACGCACTGTACACCAGCACCAGACTGGGCTCCATGTACTACAAGAGGCAATTGAGAAAAGCCCGGGAGCAATACCCTACTGGACATTCCACCGCTCGCCCCACGCTGCTCAATGGTATGTACCAGCATTTCTTTAGTGTGTCTTTCTACGATGCAATTACAGCGATTGTCATTGCTCTGTGTTATTTGTGCAGATGCCCATTGCATGTTGCACAGGCTCCTTATCCTCACAGCTAAATGCACCAGACATGGACTGTAAATAAAGATGAACGATTGCGTCTCCACTTCCTGCAATCCAAAATTGAAGCCAAAGTATCGTGGACACTAGAGCTGCCATTTTACACAGAAGAATGCACTTGGAGTTGGAGTCTGCGCTGTAGTGGTGTTGTGGTATTGAGGTCCCACCCTTACATACGCTTAACTAACTTTGAGTCAGTCATTTTACTTTTTAGTTTGGCCCGTGTCCCATCCACTAGCATGGTGGACGCAGGGATGTACAATCTATAGGGCAGTCAGCCTCCAGTGGTCCATCAAATTTGTTTGGCTTCACTTTAAGAGAGCTTGTCATGTCTTCCATCTTTATCATCAGTCCGCGGTTCTACTATTCTACCAGATGCACTATGAACATTACATCCAGACACGTTTTAAACATGGATACGTTTAAAACTGCAAACAGACGTTTAATATTATATTTCATATCTTGTAATTTCTTTGTGTCTCGACAGATATCAAAATAATCCCCATCCCAGTCCTGTCTGACAACTACAGCTATCTGGTCATTGACACAGCCTCCAGTGTTGCAGTGGTTGTTGACCCTGCAGACCCTCAGACAGTGCAGGTAAACACGTCTACAATTACAGCTGTTAATCCTCAATCGCCGTGGTCATTTGTGAAAGTGTGCGTCGTCCTGTGTCAACAATCTGAAAGTATTGTGCCTCTTAACGGGCTTGTGTGTAAATTGCTGCTGATGTTGACTGATGGTTTAAACAGCACTTGTATCTTTTCAGGCTGTCCTTGAGGAAGAGGGAGTGATGCTAGAGGCAATACTCTGCACACACAAGCACTGGTGAGGTTTATAGTTTGGTTGCATGTGTATTTTTATTTTATTAATTGTTTTCTGTTAGATTTATAATATATGGAAAAATAAGAAGATGGTGCTAAATATGCAAAGTATAATGTGGCGTTCTCATGCATACACTTGCTAATCTAAGGAGAGAAAAACCCACACTACATGTATTTGAAATAAGATTTATACCTCAATAAAATGTATGTTGCTGAAAAGGCCTAGTTTCACCCGAAGGCCAAAACAAATGCACAGTTTATTTTTGTGTGTTTGCAGCACTGGCAAGCTTCTGCTTTTTGTTCCATTTGCAGGGATCACAGTGGAGGAAACAAAGAGTTAAAAAAGCTTCACAGCTCCTGTCGAGTTTATGGAAATGCAGCGGACAACATCCCTGGCCTCACGCAGTAAGTCCCTGCTCACATGCAGCGAACTTTACATCATTTTAACATATCACAAAGTTTCATCCCATGCTTCATTAATCTGTTTATTTATTTACAAATATGAAAAATCACCAAAAATCTGAATTGAAAAGATAAGGTGTGATGTGAAGAGCAAATCAGCGGTATTGTGTTGACATCAGTGGTGTATAAGTACTTGTACTGTGCAATGACAATAAAATCAAATCTATTGTTTTGTGTTTGTGTTTCCAGCCCTCTCTCACACAAGGAGTCTGTAACAGTTGGCCGTATGCACTTTAAGGCGCTCTTCACTCCTGGACACACAGTGGGTCACATGATCTACCTCCTGGAAGGACAAGCGGCCGGCTCCCCCCCCTGCCTCTTCTCTGGCGACCTGGTCTTCCTCTCAGGATGCGGTGAGTTACACAGAAATCTTTCTCCATGGAAATAATCATCCTACAAATCAGTTAGACCGAGCAGTCTCCGTTGAGTTAGGTGAGTCCAAAGTTTAAAAAAATGGATTAACCCCGGTAAACTATCGATGTGGCACTTTTGTACTTATGAATACAAACAACTGTGATTGTCTAACCACTAAGAATTTTACCAGAAGACTAAAGCCCTAACAAATATATGATTTTATGATAATTTGTGCTCTTTGGTGCACTACTGTCGTATAGTAGCATAGAACCAGCTGATTTGTCATTTTTCAATATATTACACTGAATCTCTGATCTGTCAGAAACAATTTCACATCAATGGACAAATTTAAATCTCAAAAACGTTAAAAGCTGAACTCCAAGCAGCCATGAAAAGATCATTGAACCGTTTGAAATGCCTTTGAAATGCCCCGCCCCAAATGCAGATGTGCAGACGACCTGTTTTGAACTCAGATCCAAACCCATTGTCATTGTTTTCAGGGAGGATGTTTGAAGGCAACGCGACAACAATGCTGTCATCTCTGGACACAGTCAGCGCTTTAAGTGATGATACGCTATTATGGCCGGGTAAGGAGAATCTCATCCCTTGTCAGTGTGTGTGTGTGTGTGTGTGTGTGTGTGTGTGTGTGTGTGTGTGTGTGTGTGTGTGTGTGTGTGTGTGTGTGTGTGTGTGTGTGTGTGTGTGTGTGTGTGTGTGTGTGTGTGTGTGTGTGTGTGTGTGTGTGTGTGTGTGTGTGTGTGTGTGTGTAAGAGAGATCCACTTACTTACGCTCAAAGTCTTGAAAGCCTTAGCGTAGTGACTACTAAGAAGAGTAAGATTTAAGTATGGCTAAGTGTATGGGCATAATTTTTGATTTTTGTGTCAACTGGCTCTCCCTCAGGTCATGAGTATGCAGAAGACAACCTGCTGTTCGGCGCTGAGGTTGAACCACACAACACTGTCAGGGAAAACAAATATCAGTGGGTGCTGCAGCAGCGAGGCCAGAAGCTGTGCACGGTAAGAATGATATATTGCCATTGTTATGCCGCTCAAGCACACCTTCCCGGAAAGGATTCACGTTGTCCAGCACCTGGAATGAAGGGCTTATCACCTGCGTACAGTGTTTCTGTTGTCGGTGCCCAGAGTGCTCGCTCTTTTCTTACTTCCTCCCCTTTCAGCCTCTCACGGTTGAGCCTCGTCTACGATAGCGTCTGCAGCAGAGCAAAGGGTCACTGTTGAGGAAAGTGCCTATCTGGAATTTAGATGAGTTTTGATCTATACAGCATGGCGTATAGAGGTGGTGCTGCAAACTTGCAGTTTACTGAACTTTCACAACCAAAACGTATTAAATCACTAAATCTCTGCATCGTGTGCATTGTTGGAACAAGAACAGAAAAGCACATAGACAAAGATCCCAGATAGCTTTGCTTATAGCAGAACTTCCTGAAAGAATAACTATGGGGAGAGACGAGTTTCAAATGAGGCACTAATACACCTAAAATACAGTTGTGCTATTAAGAGACTGAATACCTGCACTAAGGCTTACCCCCCATCTCGTAAAGTGAAAAGAAATTCCTGGATTCGTCCATTTATCCAAATCTGCTCCAAAATTGAATGGGTTCTTCCTTGGGTCAGGTTCCACCGACTGATGGATGCAATATCACTGCCACGGAAATGGAAGGAGAATCCGAAAAATTTACCTGTGCTTTTACTTCTCTAAATGACAACAAATTAACCACTATAGTGATTTATATAGGTTGCTCTAGTATCCCAGCCCTGGGTTGTTCTGTTAATGTGTTACTTGTGCAGGATATTTATTAGCTATTTATTTAAATTTGCCTTGTGGTAGGAATCTAGGTACCTTCTCTCAGGGTTTTACAAAATTCAACTTGTTGTTATAGCCACTTTAACCTTTATGTACAGGTTATTATCTGGTTTAGCAAATGATGTAGATGATTCTCTGCTAATGCATGAGATGGAAATGAAAGACTTGATTTAATGTTGACGATCTAAAGTGTTGCATCAGTTGAACTGGGGCAGAAAGACAAAGCTGCTCTGGGTCAACTTGGCATTAATCCCTTGCTACCCATAATGCTGTTCTTTAAATGAATGAGTGGCATGTGAATCCTCGTGGCCACTAGAGATAGGCTTTGCACATCAATTTTGATGAGGGTTGTGTTTTTTTTTATTTATTTTTTTTACACCTGCTTTATTTTCAGTGTCCCTCCACTATCGGGGAAGAGAAGCTGTACAATCCTTTCCTGCGCAGCCACTCCACTGAGCTCCATCTGGTCCTGGGCCTCCAGCAGCTCCAGGACGAGGACTGGACCCAGTACAGGGCTCGGGTGCTGGAGGGGCTGCGGAAACGCAAAGACCTCTTCAACAGGAAGTAGTACCAGCGAGCGTTCACTTAACAGCAGGGAACACAGCGGCGAGCTCACGGGGGACAGTGGTACAAACAGCAGTGGTTTGAAGTAATAAGAGCATTGAAGCTGGGCTCAGAGGTACTGTACAAACACCTGACAGGTTTGGAATGTTTAAAGGGCCATATTTAATATTTTTTTACATGTATCAACCTGTAGTGAGCCTTCGGATAAAATCACACTTTTGTTTTAACATAATCTAAACTCTAATAATCCTGTTACCTCTCCACATGCGGTACATTGTGGTAATTCTGTGTTCATAGACAGAGTAGTGCTCATGTATTGCCTCTCTAAGATGCCTTTAATAGAGGCATAAACCATAATGTAGTACTGTCCTGTCTTTAGTAGTCGGTATAACCAGATTTTTCCTTCTGGTGTGTGGAACACAGGGTGGCCACGTCAGGTACTGTATTGTCTACTACACACCCTTGTTTGTTTTTAGGACGAGTCGTCCAAACCTCTGGGAAAATGCTGTATTTGATTTGACGGTTTCACATTCAACTGCTGCTGAAGAGTAATAACCTTCTCTGTGGAATATGTGACTTTTGATTTTAAATTGTTATAACAATTGTTCTGATAGCAACAAGAGGTGTTTCCTGTTTCAAGCGCTTTGGTGCACAACAAAAGGCAGAGTCCCAACAGAGCCGAGCAAAGCGACTTCAGGAAGTTGAATCTGGTTTTAAAGGAGTGAGACCAGTCTGACCTTTGTTTCATCATCACATAGCCTGCATCTTTTTCATTATTGCACACTCACCATTCCACAATTTGTCCCTCCTATGTCATGTTTTACCCTTAAATATATCTTCTGCTAATCTTTCCTGAGAATCATTTACAGTTACAAAGCCAAGTGTCATGATCTAGCTCATTCCAGCTCACGTCAACTTAAGCCATGGAATAATAATAATTATAATAACAACAACACGCCTTTTGGTTTTGGTACTTTTTCAAACAACAGCAAAAATATAGGGGAAAAGTTTGAACCCTAGCCTGTGAGGTGAATGGGTGTTTTGCTGTATCAACAAGCCAATTTAGTTTTGACCTGAAACACATCGGCTAAACATTACTTAATGTCAGTGCATGTTATTATTTGCCCTGAAAGTTTTATTCAATCTTTCACTCATGGAAACATGGATCTATGTGCTAGTGGGCCAAAGGTGAATCATATGTCCAGTCAAGACTAGAAGAATTTAATGTGTCTCACAGAAAAATACTTCTGCTGAATTTATTGTACATTTAGATTTGTATTTTTGAAATGTTTGCAGTGGCACTACATAGACAGAGAGGTATTGAATTGTTGTACTTGACTGAATTGTTGGAAGAGATGCGTTAGTGTTTGATAAGTCATGATGATGGTTAAAGTTAAAGGCTGAAGTTGAATCAAGTTCTGTACACTGACTTCCAATGAGTTTGAGTTGATGGTTAAAATTAGTCAGTTTTAAGTTATTAGTTAGTTATTATTAATATTTCATTATTAATTCCTACTTTGACCCTCAAATGAAGAAATGTTTATAAACCTGTTAAATCCCAAATTAAACACATTTTTAATATATTGAAGGCTCTTTTATACTGTGACTGTATAGAAGAGGAGTTATTAGTTATCTAGTGCAATAAATATTGTCATCTGTTGCTTTTCCGTGTCATTAAATGTCTTTCTTTCTGAAGGAGCCTCTGTCGAGGTGGCAATGGGTCACAACGCAAAGAAATAAACCTTGAAACTTTTGACATGAACATGCTTCAGATTTTCTTCCTTGCTCCGGTAGAGGAGAACGCACCAGAGCACCACATCCCTTGGTGATTGTCGACTATAATGTTATTCTGCCTGTCTGATGCAGATTTGCACCCTATTTGCATATGTTTGAGTTACGAACACCACCGCACACGTTGCACTGTTTTACCTTAGGTTATGTTTTAATGAGGAAGTAAACTCCCCCATTATAGCTGTGTATGTGTTATTTGTTGTCTTTATGAATCTTCAGAACTGACAGCTTGAGTTATTTTTTTATCCACTGCTGCTGTGACTTCCCACCACTCAAATAGGAGCATAACCTACTTAACGCAAATTTACAAGAGGAAAGAAATGAGCAGAGGTTTCTGGAGCTAAAGCAGAGCCAGATGACAGACAACAAGCTGTGGGGTTCAAGGTGTGTTGAGGCTCCATCTCGATATGACATATTCTGTATAAAGTAAGAGGCCCACTGATGAAAGTAGAATGAGTAATTTATAAGATATAAAAGACACCATTTGTTTTGGTTTTTCTATCAACATTTTGAATCTGTGGACGCAGTGAAACACGACTTTGCTCCTAAAACTCAGACCACTTTATTTAATACTTAAAAAAAAAAATCCTAGCCAGAAGCTGACATTTTGACTAACAAAAGTACTAATGCATTTTAATGCATTAGTATCTGATTTTTTTATTCATCTTTGACTCAAACCACAGTCTATCACTGCAGTGTGGATGTCAGGGACACACCTGAGGCAGAAGCGCAAATTCTGTGCGAGCCGCCACCTGACGATAAGATATATAGGCTAATATACTGTATACAGGCAAATACCTTAGACTGTACATGGGCTAATACCATAGACTGTTTACAGTGTTGTGCATGAACGAACACAAAATAACTTGTTCATTGAACACGTTTACTTTTATGAGAACGATGAACTAAACGCAACTCAATGACAAATAATGAATTTGAACGGACAAATTTGTAAACTATAAAAAAACAATAAAAATATAATAAAAAATATCAAGAGTCCTGTACTGATAGCATATCATGTCATGTTGACACAAATAAACGTTAATGATGTCCACAATCGGGGTGATTCTTATCTCTATATTGTTCTTTCTTCTCCTCCTCTGCTTTGCGGTGCTTTTGAATAGTTTACCTGGTAATTTTATATTTTTTGATTCATCTTTGACTCAAACCACAGTCTATCACTGCAGCGTGGACATCAGGGACACACCTGAGGCAGAAGCGCAAATTCTGTGCGAGCCGCCACCTGACTGTTCACACAGGGAACCATCCAGGAGGATGTTTTAGATGCTGGCTTGCCTGTCCACGGAGCCACGCGTGGTGACATCAGCAAATGTCCCTACGATGCTGCCAAAATGAGTAGGTTTTTACACATCTCTTTGTATGCTTCATGCTGCTATGAGGAACTGTTTTTATGTGAAATGAAACTCCCTTCATTTTTTTTCTGTTCATGCTGAAATAAAGTGGATTCACTTGGTCTGACGTTTTCGATCACATCTTTATAAAACACCTAATTGGCTTCACACTACAAACCCTATGGGGGGGGGGGGGGGGGTTTGAGAGAAGATTCCAGATTCATTCACTAGACTGGCCGTATAGGTTCAGCTTATTACATAAACCTTTTGACTGTCTGTAGGCCTTTTATATTGTGTTTTATTTACATTGTATATATTGGTTTATTTTTGTCGTGCACTGATTACTGGTTGTACATCAAATTGCCCTTGAAGTGTGTATTAAGGATTTCTTTTATGGAAAACTTTAGTTAATCACAAGCTGCAAAAAACCAAGCTTGAGCAGCAGAGGAACCCAGCAGCCAGCAGGGGGCAGCCTCAGGACATCACAGCAGACTGATTCTTGTAAGGCGTCAGAAGACAAGGTTAGAGAGTACTGGGTTATTCTCTAACAATAGGTTTTTAAAGTATGTTAAATCATCCAGTATCTAAAAGCCAAA
Organism: Platichthys flesus; assembly: GCF_949316205.1. Taxonomy (NCBI): domain Eukaryota; kingdom Metazoa; phylum Chordata; class Actinopteri; order Pleuronectiformes; family Pleuronectidae; genus Platichthys; species Platichthys flesus. Next base: position 7,419,073 of record NC_084957.1, read on the forward strand.
AATATAAATGTAACTTTTAAGTAAGGCTGTCAAATATATGTAGTAAAGTAGAAATTATTTTCTCTGAAAAGCAACATAAAATGACAGGGACACACGCACACGATAATATGTACATCTTCTTAAAGTGCTTAGTTCCTCGAAGAATCCATCAGGTGGTGTGGTCTAGTCAGTAAAGTGCCCATTCTTCAGTAGAAGGGTCCCGGGTTTGAATCCAACCCTTTCCCATCTTAATCTCAAAAATGGCAATACATTGAACCCTTAAAATTGGCAGAATGTCTTGTTTTAATTGCAAAATATCTTTGAATAAACTAAATTAAAAAGGATTAAATATAAAAACATGAAAAAAAATTAATAAAAAAAATAAAAAAATGCGCGCGCAATTCCTGCGCAAGATGAACTATGGGCTTCTGCGCAGGATGTGCGCAGTGGGCTTCTGCGCAGGATGTGCTCAGTGGGCTTCTGCGCAGGATGTGCGCGCGCAGTTTTTTTTTTTTTTTTTTTAAATATTTAATTTAATTTAATTTAATTAAAAAAAAATTATATTTCATTTTTCATCATCATTTCTCCGCGCTGGTTCAAGGGTAAATGACGCTGGTCTTCACAGGGGACTGATTTACGCAAGCCTGTAGCAGCCACCCCACTGTACACACTGTCTGATAAAGACTCCGACAGTAAAGGCAAGGGGTAGTGATGGATAAGGGTTTCTTTAACAAGTCTTTCATTCTCACTTTCCACCTTAAAACTATGAAATGAACTTAACTATGAACTAGTTCAGAATTTAAATGGTGAACTATGAACGTGAACTATTCATGTTTACTTGCATGAACTGAACTTTGAACTAGTACATGAGAGGTGTGAACTTGCACATCACTGACTGTATATAAGCTAATATACCAAAGACTGTATATAGATATACAGTCACTCCTCTACTGTGACGTCACTACACGTTGTCAAGGTAGTCGTCTCGTCGACGATACAACACGGAAGTGGAAGCGGAAGTGCCGTCGGAGCAGCTGTAGGTAATCGTCAGAGCAGAGTCAGACTGACAGGTCCCGTGTTTGTCGGCCCACAGCTCCCAGTCAACATGTTGAAGGCGGTGGTTTTGATTGGAGGTCCACAGAAAGGTGAGAGAAACTACTGTCGCTCCCTGCTCGTGTTTACAGTCGTGTGTGTGTGGTGGAGGGGGAGCTAGGCTGCTAATGCTAACAGGAGCTGAGCTGCACAGACCAGCTGAGCTTGTTTGTTTCACTGACGTGGCAGAATGACACGATCACAACAACACACCCTCATTCAGAACCTGCTCATCCCACCGAGACCTGTAGTTTTACACATAGCACAATAAACTGTGTGTTGTCCACCTAGCACTGGTCTAAGAATTGAACTGGTAAACGTTACCAGTTAACGTAGCCCTATTGAAAAAACGTATTTGGGGATTATTATAACCAAATTAATGTCTAATTTAGTATATATATACATCCGTGCATTTGAAATATAGGCTGCTTTTTATTTTTGTAGATGTACTTATGATATAATCAACTGTTGACTTCTTATAAATGAAGTTTCCCAAATCTGATTATTCCTGTGATTACTTTACGGTCACTGCCCCTGATACCTTATGTATTAATCTGAGGAATATTTCCCGGATTAATTGATTTGCATGTGGTTTATAAAATATCATGAAATAGTAAAAATCGTCTAATATCCACGCCACAAGGAGACATTTTGATTTCTTGTTTAGTTTAGTCCAAAATCAAAATATATATATGTAATGACAAATTAACTATCAAAAATAAACGTTGTGTGGACGGATCAATCTACTAACAGCTCACTACTAGATTCTTGGTGCTCTGCAAAACAATATCTTGATCATAAAGACGGCTTTTTAAAACACCACAGTTCAGAAAGGATATCTCATAACAATACATCTCATATAATGAAGTTAAAAGTTTGTTTTGGTGTGATTCCCGCTAACATTATAGAAAGCTATCGGGAGTTGTAATTGTTTTTAAAAGTTAAAAAAACTTTATTATTTTGCAGGCACAAGGTTCAGGCCGCTGTCATTTGAAGTTCCCAAACCCTTGTTTCCAGTAGCTGGTGTGCCCATGCTACAGCACCACATTGAAGCATGTGCAAAGGTGAGTGTCGTAGTGATACAGTACCACTGTCGTAGTACACAGCAATCATCCCCACTGCAGTATGTAGTATGTATGTTTTTTTTTTTTTTTTGCAACACTGGTTCCTTGTGGAAAAGTAGATCATCTAAGGGTTAACATTGTTAACAGGTTTAAAATGATTAGTTTACTTTATTCGTAGTGTACGAAGGCTTCTCAGATTATGTTGTGTGTGCTTATTTTATATTCATCTTGGTATTAGTGTAAATTTAATATGGCATTGTAAATTGTTACCCTGCATATCACAGAACGCTTTAAGTTTAATTGGTCTAAACTCAATTGAGTAATACGGAATCATTAAAATCTCTCTTGTCAGTGTCAATAAGTAATCCTTTAATGGAATCAATCCAATATTAACCACTTTGTGTCCCAGGTGCCAAACATGAAGGAGATTCTGCTCATTGGCTTTTTTCAACCAAATGAAGAACTGACCAGGTTCATGATTAATGCGCAGCAGGAGTTCAAGATTTCCATCAGGTAAACAAGCTTTTCATTGTCTCACCAAACAAGTACAGATAATCATCACTAGGTTTCTGATTGTGTATTTGGGGGATCGTGGGAGTTTTAATAATGTTTTACTAAGGAGTCAAATTCTTTCATCTTTATAAAATTGTGTTACTGTTACAAGTGGTGCATCACTATCACTGCTGAATGACTGTTTATATGCTGTTCTTGTTGGCTGGCCACTGCAGGTATTTGCAGGAGTACTCTGCCCTGGGCACTGGAGGAGGCATCTATCACTTCAGAGATCAGATTGTCTCCGGCAGTCCGGAGGCTTTCTTTGTCCTGAATGCTGATGTGTGCTCAGCGTTTCCCCTCACAGAGATGCTCAGCTTCCAGAAGGAACACGGAGAACCAAACAGCTCTGTTATCCTGGGGACAACGGTAAGCTCCTGTTGTCGGCAGCTTGTTAATGTCTGTGAAACAACTTGTAAAAGGATTTGAAAGTGATCATTTTACTCCTTAGTACCTGTTGCAGTTGATTTTGTCTAGCGTTAGCATCTTGATTATATTGAATTATTCCTCATCTGATGTCAAAAAGAAAAATGTATATGTGCTTAACCATATGACCACTCTTCTGTTACCAGGCGAACAGAACACAGTCCTTGAATTACGGCTGTATTGTTGAAAATGAGGAAACGCATGAGGTATTTAAATTTTCCTCTTTAATATCCCTTAGTTGTCATTATTGTCGCTATTCTTGAATCTTAACCACGCCTCTTTTTTCCTGTCAGGTCCTGCATTACGTGGAAAAGCCGAGCACGTTTGTGAGTGACATCATCAACTGCGGTGTCTACCTCTTCAGCCCGGACATCTTCCAGCACATCGGTGCAGTCTTCCAGAAGAATCAGCAGGACATGTTACTGTGAGTTGGACACTCTCCCTCACTGGGGATCTGTACATGGGAAAGCACCTGAATACCATTTACTCCATTTTCTTTGGTCCTTTTCATGGTCTCTTTTTTCCCCCACTCCCCCTCTCCTCCCTGCCATGATTTGTTTCCCCCACACACTCATCAGATATCCGTACGATGGGTAAGTTGGTACATCGAGGCTGCACGGTGTGGTTCTAGAGCACGTAGTGTACAGTGTGAGGTGTAGAAATGAAGAAGCTGCAGTTGCATAGGATGCTTTGTGAATCTTCTGTGCTGCCTGTGCTGCCTGTGCCCCCTTTTTCTGTGCACTTTTTTGATAAATTATACATCTCCTATTGTGAACTTTATTTATTTATGGGCTTTTTTAGCTAAAATTTAATGGGACAGTGACGATTAATTGTTGGAAAATCTCTTTGCCTGTCAGAGATTCACGTTTGAAATGTTAGGAAATACAAGTTTTTTTGCTTTCTTACTGACATTTAGATGAAAAGGTTGACATGTGAAGTTACAGCCAGTAATTGGTTAGGTTGGCCTAGCTTAGCTTAGGGTGAATAGTTGAAACAGAGAAGAACAAAATAAAAAATCTGCCTAACAGCACATGTAAAGGTCACTGAGGACAAAATAATTGACATCTTGTTTTTTTTTATCTGTACAGAAACAGAAGTTCAGTAGAGCATCTTGTTTTATGTTGTCCCTGTGTTTTTTTCTAGTTTAGCTAACAAAGTCTAATAAGGTAACTTGGACTTGGTGAAACTTTGTGTTTCACAGTTGGTCTTGTAGCTCATAAATTCTTACTGCACAGTTTTCCTTCGGCCTAGAAGAAGCTTTCTGTCTGATCACAGCCTAAGTGTGCATATGGACGGACGGGACCCCGGTCACTCACAGAAACTAAAACACATGGAATAAGTTCAAAGTTTTCAGTGACACTGTTTTCCCTGCTGGGGTTTTCTCACACATGGGTGTAGTAGACCTGAGGTTTTGCACCCCCCAAGGACACTGAAAATTTATAGCCAAAAGTCGAACAACAGCATGCATAATTTACCTGCTGACATCAAAAGCACTTAAATCAAACCGGGCACTGCATCAGCAAAATTGTCGAACACATCATAGATACTTCATAGAAATTATACGTGTTGGACTACAAATTCTCTCAGGGACTACTCTGCCTCAAACCACGTCTCCTCCTTTTTTTCCCCAAAACTTCGATTATGGGTGCAATCCCTTAAAATATTCTTTTCATCAATATTTAACAAGCCGTTGAATCTTGGGACTCTCACAAAACCCTATGCCAGAGACCTGATTAACATGGAACACATAGATTCTTTCCCTTTTGGCTTTTGGTTCCCTGCTAGGTCATCAGCTCTGCTTTCAACCCATTCCTGACACCATCATGGTTAGTAGGAATGATGCATTTTAACTCAGTGCTCTCATTTACTTCTGGGCACTGGATTGTAGGTCAACGCATGTTTTTCTTCAGCATCAAGAGACTTGTGAGGTAACAGAGCCACTGGGTTAGTTTGTGCACCCAACTTAATATTTAAGGACTCTCAACAACTCTTCAAGTACAGGGAGGGTGAAGAGAGAGTCCACGAGAACTCGTTCTTGATTCCCATAAAGTATTCTTTTTCTCATTAGTACAATTTTTTGTAAGAGAAAACGATTTAACAACCCTCTCCCCAGACTTGAATAGTTTAGATTATTTAAATGAGGTGATCTGGAAAAGTGGGTATGTTTGGTTCAGGCTGAAACAAAGACCCCCAGATCCTTTCAGTCCTCATGTTTGTGTCGGGAGCATCTTTGGCTGCAGTGAATCATTAGTCATTAAGTCATTGATGACATATTAGAAAGCAAGGGGCTTATTTAAAACAAATACAATACAATTCTTTGCCAGATGCAGATGAATTATACTTTGTTTTGCCACCATACTGGATACGGCTGTCAAATAAGTAGGCAAAACCAAACCTACCAGGAAAATGAACACTTCGGTGTGATAAGAACTTCCTCCTGTGGCTCGGGAGGCTGAATTTCGGCGGTTTGATCCCAATCTCCCACATTCTGCATCCAAAAGTGTCCTTGGGCGAGATACTGAGCCCCAAATGGGAGCAGACGGCTGTGCTGATACTGTATGAGACATGAGTAATGAAGTGCTGCACAGAGATAAACCGTAAGAATACTTGTGTGAATCAGTGGATGGCAAACTGTACTGTAAAGCACTTTGTGTTGTCATCAACACTAGAACAGTGCTGTATAAATACAGACCATTGACCTGAAATTCATGAATTCATCATCGAGACAAATGTTTTTGACATGTTGGATGAGTTACTATGGGTTCATGTCCCATTGGCTAACATGGAGGAGGCCATGTATTGTCGGGAGCCATAATGTCGAAAATCTTTACATACAGTCTATGGTTTTTACATATGACATATCATTTTAAATCAAAGTGATTTCTGAATTATGGAATTTTGTTTTTGTTTTAATCCCAACTTTTTCTTGGATTTACTTCTAACATGCTACTCCAAGATTTTAATTTAATAAATGAGTCCTCTGGCCCTGGTTTGGAACTCAGCACCATGAACTGATAATCTGTCTCCTGCAGAGAGGAGCCAACCAACGGCTGGCACAGAGCAGAGGCCATCAGGCTGGAGCAGGACATCTTTACGGCCCTGGCAGGGACAGGCAAACTCTACGTGTATAAAACACTCAGGTTCTGGAGCCAGATCAAATCTGCAGGGTGAGTGAAGGGGTCATAAACACTGTCAGGTTCAACCGGACACAGAGTCATCTTAACATCATGTGTGACCCCATTGCCTACCTAATGCCAGAGGAGAGGGGAGGCATTGGACGAGCATAAAAATTATTTAGACATTGACATTAAATTATATTGACAGAGTGAACCTCAGCTAACATTGTAATTGTTTAGAGACAGTGGCAATATCCATGATACTGAAAGACTTTCTGTGCTCAAAACTTAATGAGTTTTTTGTCATTCCCAGGTCTGCAATCTATGCCAGTCGATTGTACCTTAACCAGTATCACAAAACCCATCCTGAAAGACTGGCGTCAAATAAGGAAGGAGGGCCGAAAATAAGTGGTACGATTATTGAACCGTCTGTAGCTTTGTTCTTTTCTCAATATTGACATAAACACAACTTATGTAAGCTTTTATTTGACTATTCATACTTCTTGTTTGCGCAGGTAATGTCTATATCCACCCGACAGCCAATATTGACCCCACTGCTAAGGTAAGAGTACTTTTATTCGATGTTCTTAACTCTGTGCATACATACAAAGGAAAAGGGTCTATATTCAACAGCACAATGTCTTGATAAATATTAGTAAATTACAAAAGACAATTCTGTATAAAACAACAAAAGAACATTTACCAGCAAACAGTACATCACATTAAAAACATCATATCAAATATACATGACATAGTCTCCCTGTTGGAATAAACAATTGGCCGTGAACGAGTTGATGATGTTTCTAACACGTGAAAGATGCAAAACCATCTGTGTCACTGGTAATTTCATGTCCTCCCTCATACCTAAAGGGTTGTAGTGGACTGGTGTGACCAGTTAAACTTGTGCTGCGGCTGTAACTTGAGGTGACTTCTACTTTTCTCTGTTCAGTTGGGTCCCAATGTCTCCATTGGCACCGGAGTGACTATTGGTGCAGGGGTCAGAGTTCGGGAATCGATCATCCTCCATGGTGCAAATCTGCAGGTGAGCCTCTTTGAATATGTTGCACATGTTTACAAGAGGAACTTCTTCCATTGAAACAGGACAGGCTAACATGGGGCTCTGGATCTGTGCATGCACACCACACACTCTGCCCTTTCTTCAGCCACCCGAGGGCTTTTCTAACAGCTTTTCTCATTTGGTATTTTGGAGCCTTGCCATTCGCTGCAGTGGGAGTGAAGAAGTGTAATTTTCATGTCACATCAATAGGTGAACTCTCTCTAGAGTTTAAAGTGAGCTTTATTGGTCATGTAAAGAATGAGCGGCCTCTGAAATGTTTAACTTCCCTCAGAGTACAAAACACCAAGTCTGGATTCAAACTGAACCTCCAAACTAATTTAATTGAGGGGAAATTTATCTGGCCCTTCACTGTCGGCGACATCTTTACATTTTATGACTGACGTTATCCACACTTCAGCTGCGACTTCTCTGGAATTTATTCTTAAGCTCCACTGTCACAGCAGAAATATTGTTGCCTGTGCCTCTCACAAAGATGTCATTTTTAACGATTCTGAGTCTGGCATAATTTAATCCCATGTCTCCAGTGATGACTGGTGCCTCGAAAATGAATTTAGGCTGTGGATGACTTATTGGCTTTCATTTCATATTGCCTACAGGACAATTTATTAGCAGAGGTCTCCATCCATATAAACAACCCCTGTTTTTAATCTGGTACTTTAAGGACAGTCTTTTTTCACATCTGCTAACAATTTCTAATACGTGAGGGAGATGCTTCAAAAGTTTATCTGCTGATGAATTCTTGAACATTTAAAAACTTTTCTGATCTTTCTCTCCTTGAAGGATCACTGCTGTGTTCTGAACAGCATCGTGGGATGGGATAGCACCGTCGGCAAGTGGGCGAGAGTGGAAGGAACCCCGAGTGACCCGAACCCCAACGACCCGTATGCAAAGATCGACAGTGAGACGCTGTTCAGAGAAGGAAAACTCACGCCCTCCATTACTATTCTCGGTAAGTGTGCTCTGACTAAGTGACTGTAAATACAAGTTAATGTTTGATGTAAGTATTTTCAAAATTATCATACTCATTATCATAAGTGCTGTTTGTCTTCAGGTTTTGGCAAGTCACTTCCCAGATATCACTTTTTAAAAACAGTTCATTTTCTTCTTCTTTGTTTTTCCTTGTCGTCTTCTTTTTATTATTATTACAATTATTCTAATCATTATTATTTAACCCTCTTTAGCTACAGGGCTTTTTTAAGTTGACTTCCCTTTTATTTTTCAAGAAAAACCAGAAATTAGGAAACACCCTGAATGCTCTGAGTGCAAATGCACCACTGATCTGTCTCGTCACTTTGCTTTGTCTCCTCAGGTTGTAACGTGACCATCCCCTCCGAGGTGATCATACTCAACTCGATTGTCCTCCCACACAAAGACCTGAACCGCAGCTTCAAAAACCAAATCATTCTTTAGCTAATCTTCCCCGTGCTCCTGTCCACTTACTGTCACTGATGAAGGATGCGGCTGAGCGGCCGCTGCCACTGCCTCTGAGTTACTGTATATAAGATGTCCAAAATGAAGATTATGGGACATTCATTAAATAGTTTTGAAAGATAGATTTTTATATATTTGTCCCCAGGCCTTATGCATCATCGGATGCCAGCAAAATTGGTGAGGGGCTGATCATGCATGTTGATTCACCTTGAAAAGTGCTGTGATGCCTGAGGTTTATATTGTTTTTCTATCAACGTTACCGAACTGTAAAACGACTGCAGACTCTGTTTGGTCGGATTTATTATAATGTTTCACCCTCGGCGAACCTGAGACTTGTTACTTGTGCTCGAGATTAGAAATGACTGGCAAATAAAGATCTCAGGCTTCAGACTGATTCATTTTTTCAGAGGTGATTATTTATGCGGAACCTTGATTAAAACCTTTAGCATCTTCATTGTTAGGCACAAAAATTGACCGTTAATCTCCCGCAGCTTCCAGATTTACACTGCAATCAAGCAATGCTGCCTTTTTTAAATGTGAACCCATCAGGGGGCTGCGGGGGCCCCAAGACAAAACACATGAGCAGCGGCAGCAGATACTTAAATTGGGGATTTGCAATCACTGATGTGGCTGCTCCGATTTATGGATAGAGCAAATGAACATTTAGTTGTTAAGCCCTCAACCCCCTTACGATCACTTCAGCAGTTTAGCTCCAATCATTGCAGCGAGTGTGTCTTTCAAGGAGCGATGTGCATTGTGACACTGGAGCTGCAGCTTAACATATTTAATCAAGTCCTTTCACAAACTTACCTCTAATGAAAGGTACAACAAATTAAGTGGCTGTATATTGGTATTCAGAACTTATTTTATTGTAAGTTCCATATGTAACTGCAGGTAAGTGTGAGATAGATTCAGTTGCTTATTGCTTTAGCCCCAGTCCAGGGCAGACTCTACTGGTGTTCTCGGAGGTATGATGATCATCAACTGTGTTAAAACCTCTATGCTGCTCACATGAAAGGCAATCCTGATATTCATTAGATCAAACAGGCCTTCCAGTCCCATACCGGTGAACCCTTCCATTGATTTAGGCTACGCAAGGAGCTGCTCACAATGGGGGTCCACCTCGTGGATTCAAATTCCAATATTATTTACTAAGCACTTAATAACAACATATCTTGGTTGGCCTCTTGAGTGGGGGAACGTCGTCGGTGTTCCTCTGGTGGGCAGATCGGCAGAGGAAGCTCAAGAGCCGGGATGCTCGGTCCTAAAAAGAAGTGAACACACAGGTCGGGTGGACACAAGCAATCAGGAGGAGCCGACAGTGAAGGTGACATGTGACAAAAGCTGGATTCAAATTCCTCCCGTCCTGACTCACAGAGGACATTTCAGCTCAGTGAATCAGAGGACATGCCTGCTGAGAGTGTGTGTCCCCGCCTCCTACAGTCAACCTGGGTTTTTAAAAGCATCTCCGCTCCTCTAGTTCGTGTCAACTTGTCTCAGTAGCTTTCTGGAGGGTTGTCTTCAGTGATTTCCTTGTCGCTTCGTTTAGAGGACAACATTTAGAGGACTGCTGATGCCATTAATAATGAATGATTTCTCACATACAAAAACTAAGAATGTGCACGAAATGTGTTTATTAGAAACAGTGGTGTTTACTTAACTACTAAAAAATATCAATGGTACAGTTTAGATATTATTAATTATGAATTTTTGGCCACATAGGTTAATTGTTTCTTTCGCTCACTAATACTTAAAGTAGAATTGTTTGCATCTCTCATGGAAAAGAGGTCTGAGCCCTGCTGTTTTTGTCTTATTCTGAAAAGATTTACTGGTAAAAAAGGTGATGATTGCAGTAAATGAGGTGTGAAGTATTCACACTCAGCTCAATGCCGACGTCAGGACTCGTGTGAGGAGTAAGAGTAGCTCATTTAGAAAGTTTCCGACAAAAAAAATCATATCCTGAAAACCTCAAGCCTTCGTCAAACGACTGAGGAAGTGCTGCGTGATTACAGGCCTTTGGTTTCTCTAAAGCAATTCAGAAAATGCTCCACTTTGCAGAGCATAAAAAATACATGTTTATCCCTCTGACTGTTCCCTCAGAGGGAAGCTATTCTCAAATATGAAGAAAGGTCGACGTGGCAGAAGAGAAGGAGAATCATACGAGGAAGAAATACCCATTCTCTCTGTTCTACCTAGATTTGCAACAAAAGAAACACAAATGAGATTACCATCGTCACTGTTATTATACATTAGACACATTTACATCGACACCAATATTCTAATATTAACCTGAATATTCAGAGTAAGACACTTTCATATATCAACAGCATGTTCACCTTGACACGAATAAGGTCATACTAGAAATAAGCAATGATCAAATTAAGTCATGGAGGGTTCTGTCACATTATACAGACATGTATACGTCTTGATCGAATCATAAGGGCCGACAGGAGTTCTCACGCTGTTTTCTGACATTGACATGTATATTTATATATATTTATATATATATATACCCCTTTTTCATGTCTAGATGACCACTCAAAGTGCTTCACAGTACAGTTGATCTATTCACCCTTTCACACAAACATTCACACAGTGCATCTGTGTGCAGCACTTTCTCTATCATACATCACTCGCACACTGCTGACACAGCCGTCAGGGGCGAGTTGGTGTTCAGTATCTTGCCCAAGGACACTTTGGCAAGTGGAACAGGGGGAGACAGGGATCGAACCACCGACCTTCTAGGAGGACTAACGACACGAATGTGTGATGGATGAATGTTTCTGATTGGGTTTTTTTTATACTGCAGACTCTGTGATGTCCAAGGTAAATTTCCCACTTGGACAATAAATCTTGTTTTACTATCTCTCTGTGAATGGAACAGTCTGATAGCAAATCATGTGGACATCATGATCAGAGTAATGTGGTCTTCAGAAGAAGGTTAAAGTCAAATTATCGTTTTAAATTTAAACGCGGTCATTGTTTGAACCAAGCCTGAATTAGATTTATTTTTGTCTTGCATAAGAAGTCTCAATTCCATTTCACAGTTTCCAGTTCCTGATGTGAAAATTAATGAATATGGCCGTCGTTAAACAAAGAACTAATACCGATACTAAATTGCAAGCATTCGAAAACAATACAGTACAATTACGTGTCCAGACAACTGGAGGGTTGAAATGATTGGCTGCAACCTCAGTGGACAAACCCTGTGTCTGCTCGTATGAAATCATAAACAAAATAAAACCTCCAGGTAAGGTTTTAGTGAGAGAGAGAGAGAGAGAGAGCGAGAGGGGGGGGGGGGTGGGGGGGGGGATTTGTGTGTGCGTGGGCAGAGAGGAGGCAGTGGAGGCCAGACTGACTGTGGGCAGGGGTCCAGGGATGTTTCCACCTGAGAGGACCGGTGGAGGATGTGCGTGTCTCTACTCCGAGAGGTTGATGCCTAACAGAGGCCTAAAGGACTGACAAATGAGCTGTCATATAGAAACCGACATGTCACACTGCTCAAATTCACACGGCAAAAAAAAAAAAAAAAAAGGAAAAAAGCATTTGGCTGCCTGTCACACATCACCGGTGAATGCTAATGTTTTGCTAAACTGTGCTCGGAAACATCAATGAGCAGCGGCTCCACAGATCCCACAGGGGGGGGGGGGGGGGGGGGAGCAGGTGCTTTTGTTCCTCACTCAGCATATGTGCTGTGTTCCAGAAACGTAAACTCCGAGGTTTTGACTCCCGACTTTGATAAATGCGATGTAATAACCCCCCCCCCCCCCCCCCCAGAAACAGGAACGCCAACTTTACAACAGATCTCCACACTGAGGATTTTTAAGTTGCAATAATGTCTTAAACATGAAATACCGTCAGAAATACAGGTTTGAACCTGTTCAAAAATCCCTTCAGTGTCATAACTGGACATAAAAACCACTGTCTTCTCTCTGAAAGTGTTCGGGCGAGCAGGGCATTACTTTAGAGGGAGAACTCGCCAAGGTCTTTGGCACAGTGTATTAAAAAATAACAGCAAACCTGAGATGTGTCAGGCCGGATATATTGTTGAGTCATAAATGCGAAGTTGCACTTGATATTGTGTGTTGGCGAAATTACAAGAGTGAGCAAGTTGAATCAGGCAAATCAGTTCATGTGTTACTTGATGAGATGATGTGTCCAAGGGGAGGTGTCCACACGCCATGTGGTCGTACCACCTGCTGCTGGGCGCTCTGGCTCGAGGTTTAACAAGATGAACACATCACCGACACGTCTTTGCTCAAATGTTGACCTTGATAGCTCTAACTTACCAAAAACACCCGTCTGTGCCGCAGTGATTTTGCTCCTCCAGTTGATCACTTCCAATGTGGCATTAGTAACACCTCTGGAAACAGAAAGTCGCAAAGTTGCCGTGCAGTTTGATTTAAAAAAAACGAAACAGTTTTCATGTTTTTGTGCCTCCATTTGTATTTTTTGTGCCAAGTTTAATACCGAGGCGCTAAGCCGGGTCTGAATCCCCCCCACTTTGAAAACAGTCTTAGTTCCACTTCTCAGCAGACTGAACTTCCATAAACTCGGCTGCCCCCCCCCCCCCCCCTTCTCTCTTAGCACAGGATTTAACACAAACAATGTCTGAAACCAGGAGAAATCATTAAATGTGGGGCAGTGCGATTGCATTGAACATGTTTTACTTGCAAAGTGCAGTGCTGTGATAAATCGTGAGGCACAATGCTCTGTGTTTTGTCATCTCTGCTGTTGAAGGTGCGTGGAAATGTAGCAGAGGGATTTATAAAAGAACATATCTAAGGGTTTATTCTCCCCCTCCGGCACAGGACCTCACAGTAAATCTGACAATATATAGTATGTAAGACAGTAATGCCCGAATATAAACTCACACTTTGGTGATTTACACCCCTTCAAATCTCGCTTATCAGTATTACACTGGATGGTACTCTTGTTAAATGAATGGCTGTATTTTCACAAATTCCGACAATTTAAGTTTCGACCTGGTGTCACTGCAAAGAGCCGTAATTTAAACCTCCTCCAAGTGAATATCTTTATTTATTCAAAAGGATCAAATCCAACCAGGATTCACCACAGAACTAGAACAATTTAATCCATCTATCCATCCATCTATCCAGCCATCTATCCATCCAGCCATTAATTATCTATTATCATTTAAGGCAGAGATTCTCTTTTTCTCTATAAGGTAGAAACATATACCGGGGACCATCTCATGAACGTCCCTTGGAATAATTTGAAATTGCCCATTTGTTCTACCCTTCTACTTAGATATGTAAAACAACAACACAAGAGGAATGTCTAAGAATGATATTAGACACCGTATCACATAGAATACGTGGCGTGTATATCATGAGAACCACTGCATCATGGGTAACGGGGGGAACCTGAGCCAATCCCAGAGGACTTTGGAGAAGAGGAGAGTGCACAAAGGTCTCCAGCACAACACAGGGCTGACATACAGAGACAAACAACAATACACACACTTGCATTCACATTTATGGTCAATTTAGAATCTCCAATCAACCTAACCAGTATCTGCATGTCTTTGTACTGGGGGAGGAAGCCGGAGTTCCTGGAGAAAACCACACGCAAACACGGAGAACAGTCATAGCATGTTGTTCTATCAGGCGATTATTTAATGAGACACACATTTCAAAACACAATACAATGATAAATAATGTAAACAATATAATTTCAGTCTGAGTATCAAACTATGTCTTCGTCTTTTCTGTCATGGCTGATGTCAGAGTGCAACAAGAGACTCAGAAATGACTGGCAACCACTGGAACAATAAGCATTTCAGTAATTAATCACAAAGGACGTCTAATATTTGTTTGTTTTTTACAAGAGGCCACTGAATCTATTACAGTTTACTGCTCTCGTGCAGAGCGACTCCCTCGCGGTCCAAATTAATCAGTGGAGACTTCTGCTCATCATTCAGATACATGCAGAGTATTTTGCACGTGCCCGCTGCATCTGCGACTGGAAAGCATCGGGGTGCCAAAGTGTGAGCCTGCCCTCAGGTTAGAAATACTCAAATCACCCTCTTGTACTTGAGTGATGCAAGTGTTCTGCTATAAAGTCGCAAAACATCAAGCTGTGATACAGCTCAAGAAATGATAAAATGACACAACACACACTGCGGAATGAAGTCTCCGCCGAAGTCTCTCGCAACCGTATAGCTTTTTCTGTATTATGTGTTTGATGACTTCTTTTTACCCTAGAGTGACGAAAAGTCCATTTTCTTTATCTACCATTCTCGCTCTGTGTACTTCTCTTCTTTGAATAAATGATAATAAATCCAATATTCCAGTCCTGCAGAAATGTGAGTTAAGGGCATCGACTATGGGTGAAAACCAGTGCTTTGCTATCTGTCAGCAGCTCCCTGATAGGCCGGCTGCCCTCAGGGTTGAAGTACGTTCCTCATATCCACATCCACCTGACTGAGGGCACGTTTCAGTTTCACGTCTGCAGTGGCTTTCGACCTGACAGATTTCATCAGCTGCTCTTTCTTTCTTGAGCTCCAGCTCAACATGGAGATTTTGAGTGACCTCAAAGTTTTAAACAGCAGCAGCGAAACTCTGTGATCGTGTGGGAAGGAAAAACACTGAGTGAAATATGGTATCGCCATGTTCTTGATTTGTCTTTTTCATAATAAAAGATAATAAGGTGGTAGTGTTTGTCACAGAATCTCATTTGTTATTTGTCTTAGTTACTGTTTTATGACTTTAAATCCGATATCTTCTTGCTGTGATTTTTCTTGTCCTACATTTCTGAATTTCTTCATATAGTCGCCTTGGGCTGAATGAACGGCCCAAAATATAAATATAAATGTCACATTATTATTCATTTAAGTTTAAAAACGGATTTTTGATCCTGATTGAAGGTTGTGCATTTAAACTCTTTCTAGTGGAAGAGAATGTAAAACACATTTAACAAATTTGACCAGTAGATCAATTCTGTGTTATTCTTTAAGTCTTTAAAATAATATTGTGAGTTGGGTTTTGAATATCAGACTCACTCTTTAGTTTACGATAACATCAATGTCCAAAAGTTAGTGCAAAAATTTTAAATATACCAAAAAAAAAGAAGCTTTTAGTTTGTTATCGCTCACTCCTCTATGACAGGTGACAGGTCTGTCACTCCTGCGCAGGCGCATTAGTGTGACGTCTCATTAGCTTAGCATCGATGCTAGCATGTCGCTAACTGCGTAGTTCAGGCTTCACGCTCCTTCACCGACGTGTTGACGGGACGAGCTTCATCCTGACGTGGATGCGTGAGGTTAACTCTGAGGTGAGTGTTGTCAAACCGCCGGTGGGGATGAAGTCTCGTGATGGAGACTCTCTGCCAACAGCCATGTGACGTCTGTAACTGGGATGTTCCCCCCGAGGAAGACGTTCATAACAATAAGTGACACAACTTCTAATTCTCATGTTTTATATTTCGGGAAAATTTAGATAATTGTTAAACTTTAAAGTAAAAAATAACCACAGATGGAATATGAGCATTAAAATCACTAATGAACAAACTGATAAATGACTGAATGAGGATTGTCACGTGGGGTCGAGGTGGGTTAGTAGGTACAGCTGTAACCAGACAAATATGGTGTCCAAGGAAAATACTTCCAACCCACAGTTGAATTATTGTAAAGAAGGCCGCATTCAACTTAACTAACAGACCAATTCAAGGTTTTAATCTCAGCCCAGGCAATAAAACAATATCAATAATTTATCAGTATAAAAAAGGTTCAATATATATATCGATATATTTCTTATACACCATGTAAGCACAGTGAGGAGGTGTAACTCAGAGTTGATCAACCTAAGTGTGTGAAATGTTTTTTTTCTGTTTAGCAAGTGTTTGTCATTCTCTCCTCATAAAGAATTTAAAACCACAAACCTTCACCCAGGAACAAAAATCTGACTTTAAACCCAGAAGTTTTAATGATCTAATAATTATTCTGAATAGTATCGATTCGCTATCGACTGATAAGAAAATATGATGAATGGATGAAAGTGGAATATTATGCAGAACATTGTGAATATATTAAGGAGTCTTGGAGATGCTCTTTATATTTAACTATTTCGTTATCTAAATAAATCCAAATTGCAGTTATGAGGTAAGTATGTATATGGTTTGGGATATTTTTTATGAAAATTAGAGACATTTACTGGGGCAGGATGTCTGGACCCAAGGCTCAATTACCAACCAGGAAAAGTAGACACATACCCAGGGACCTCCAGGGGCCCCTACAGCCAAAATCTACACCTCATTATATGGCCCTGTATACCTTCATGTTTTCTAAATTTGTACAGGGTCCAACCAGTCTTGATGGAGATGGAGCCTCTGTCAAAATCTTGTTTGATGACCTCAACGATTCAAGTGGATAATGTGCTCATTTGTTGTGTTTGTTTTATTTTGTGAGGCTGCATCAAAAGATTGATTTCAGACAAGTGTTAATGATTCATGGAAAGCTGTGGGAGGCTGGCACTGGTTTCCCTAACATACTGCAGTTTGTTTGGAGTGTGTCCTCCGGTAACCAGAACCTCAACAGCAGAGGTGGTGAGATTACAGGTAACATGACTCACGGAGTTGCACAAGCAGCGCTCACGGGAAATAAGCCAACACATCCTTGAAGTGAATAAGAAAATCGACAGATTGCAGAGTATGTAGTGAAGCAGGGACCCTGATCCATAGAAAGAGCAGACACACACATGAGAGTATAGTTCTTCAGATGCTTATCGTAACCACTGACAGTTGCTGGGGTGCAGAAGGGCCAAGCAGCCAAGTACAGCCTTGATAATGTGGGGCTGAAAAGCTTCTTGATTTATGCAGTGGGGTAGATGGTCCAAATGTATCCTCCTGAATTATTTATTGGACATGCACAGCATCACTCTGCCTTCTGAATGCAATAGTGGTTGGTGGACAGCACATTATGCATTGCATTGCATAATGCAGGGCTGTCACATACTAATGGAGGATGGCAGTGTGATTATTTGCATCATTTCCATAAGAACATAATTTTGCACATTCTGTACATCTAAGATTAAAGCGTTGGAGAAAACACCCCATCCTGAGGGGATGTCTGCTTCTGCTGTGCTGGCAGAAGCTGTCAGACAACCCACTGCATCAAAATAGACTTATGTATATTGATGTCTTGTCAAAGTGTAGTTATGTTCACTTACACATCAGCCTCTGTTGCTCTGAGGGACTTCTAACCGAGTGAGTTACTCAGCTAGACACTGACCACACATTGAGCCGTCAGGATAATATCGTCAGTGCAGTAGCAGAGTATGTTTCGGACTATGTTGTCGGATGTGCCGCTGTGTTTTTACAACAATTTTACAACAAGTGGAACTGAAAATGACCTTTCAACTACTCTGCTAAACTGCGCTGTGAACATAAAACTATTTTAACCATCTGATTCAAAGCTCATATGGAAAGGAAAAGTTGTGGTTTGCTCCAAAGAACCCACGTTACCCACATTGATCTTGAACTTTACTTCTTTTACGAACATTGCAACAACTAACTCACACAAATCCACATACATCTATTAGTAATGTGAGTCCGGTGACACCTATACATGAAATGCTGATACTAAAATTATATTAAAACAATATTTCCTACTGGTGCGAGGTAAACTCTGTTGAGTTCGCCGTTTAGGAAACATTCAAAAATAAATACAAACAATGTTTTCTTCTCACAGATCTCCAGAGGGGCACTATCCTGTCAAGCTGCACACCGGTTGCTCAGAGTGTGGCAGCGGCCCGGGGCAGTGCAATTACAGGTAGGAACATTTCATTTTTTATTGATGTGAACACCTGTTTCCCCAAAACTGGAACTCCTGTTCAGGTTTGACTCCTGACAAAGATGAAGTTTACTGGTGCATTTCTTCTATCCCCAGTAGAGGGCACTGTGGGTGTTCATTAATGTCAGGCCATGTCTTGTGCGTGTGTGCGTGACGCCCCCCCCCCCCCCCTCCGAGTGATTGTTTGAGCAAAGCTGTGGTGTTGTATTTGGTTGACTTTGTGGCACTTAAAGTAAATAAGCTGCAGGGTAGAATTAGAGGCTTTTCCTTTACTTACTTGTAGTGTTCCCACCTGCACCTGTAAGGACGGCAAAACACACCACGTTACAGGACGTCACATTTCATATTGATTATACGATACACAAATCTTGGCTGCGGATTAAGTAGTTGAGATCCTCCTGTTAGATGCAGATGCATGCCTGAGCCTAAAAGCAGGTGTTGGTGTAGGCTCTGATATATTCATGAGGAGACTACATCAAGTCTTATCACTGGATTTTGATTCAGACACATAAACCAAGTTTAAGTATCTCATGACTCATGCGCCTGCATTTGCTCAAGGATGGGCAGTGGTGTGGCATGCAAGCACAGATACAAATACATATATATATATATATATATATATTCTCAAATTAGTTTGAACCTTTTTATGATATTTAACAATATAACTCGATTCTGATGCAAATGAGAATCAAAAAAGAATTTGAAATCCTTCAGGTGAGTCTCCATTCCACCCCACTTTCATCACTCTCTATGCTGTCTGTGTGAATGAAAAACAGGCCAAGGCATATTAATGGATCTCCTGGATCCTTTGTGCAGAGTAATTTCTGATTTATCTTTCTCTTTTAGGCGGCTTTTACTGTCTTTTATCTGCACCCTTCCACCCCTTACTCTTCTCCCATTGCACAGGATTTTATGCAAACTTATTCTGGCTTATTCTTTTTTATTATGGGTGTCCCCACTAGTTTCCCGATCAATCTTTTTCAATGTATATAATCCCACCGTAATTATTGAAATAACTGTCTGTCTATATTAAATGCTCTTGCCGAGGTTTAATGATAACAAAAATGTCATTGTGATGGGGCCAGTCGTGCAGAATCTGTCATGGCTTTGCAAAACATCTTTATAAAACACTACAAATTATCAGCAGGCAATAATGAGACATTGGATTTACTTGGCACATTTCATTTAAATGAAATGGGGGTTTATCTGCGTGAGATGTTGTTTGTGGCTAAACTGACATTGCTATCAATTGTCCTCGTTACTGCAATTAAGTCTCGTAATGGAAAAATATTTACCTTCGGAAAACGGTACATTCTGTATCATATAGGAGAAGCACTTTAAACTGGATATCAGATGATTGGCAAGAAAGAAATGCATCATATTGGATATACTAATTTGCCACATAACACTAAGATAACGAGTCTCTTTAATTGGCAGCAATCATTTATTTACTCTTTATACAAATACAAGGATTTTAAATAGTGTTAGTACGTTGATTTTTTTAGGTTGAATACATTACAGTATCCTGCTCTTATATTTTCTCATTACACAGACTTTTTTATGAGGGGGCTGGCAGGATAAAGTCACTTTAATGTCCAGTTCAACTGATTTGGACATTTGCATTCACACACACTGCTCCTCTGGGTAATGGCTGGAGAAGTTCAGGGCTGCAGTGCAGACAGTATTGGCAGCGCTTTTCCATAAAAGATAAAGTTGCTGAATTCGTGGCTATAGGTACTTTTTTTTTAAAAGGGTAAATAAGGCGATGTTGGGGAGTGGAGTTCAGCTGAAGAACATGTTTGCACCAGTTTATTTTGAAAGAGCTATGGCCAATGGGAAAACTCCCAAAGCTCGCCTGGCTCACCAATGGTGCAAATCCAGTAACTTTTCTGTGCATCTCATCTTTGAAACGACTTCAGGTGGATCAAGCGCACTGACAAAACCCTGCACTTTGCCGAGAACAGAACAGGACTTAGTAGAGTACTTTGCTAAATGCTGTGAGCCCTTGAAACGTTGATATGTGTGCATGTGTGCGCATGTGTGCCGAGTTAAGTTGAAGCACTATTTTGAAGGTAGTGTGTTACAAGCAGAGAAGGGGAAAGCGTGGCACTCCTGACTCCTCTGGGAGCCATTACTGGCATCGCTGATGCAGGAAATAGATTCAATGTAGAAAATAATACCCTTGAATAATTAATTAGATGAGTTTTAAATCAACAGCAAACCCACTGACTGCAAAAAGAGGAGCTGGTGAAATCCAAAGTGTTCCTAAAGAATGCCGTGCAATGCTTGTGAAAGTTAAACGGATCGATAATAAGCTGAGGGCGTGTTGTTAAACTTAATGATATACTCTAAAGTCTATAACTTATGTTCCTGCTCCATTTGTTCTTAGCACCTCAGTGATTTATCAAAGTAGGCAAACGGGCCTATCGAGATTCAACTAAATTGTTGTTTTTTAGTTAAATACCTGACCTAACCATAAACTCTGATTTAAAATAGTATGTTTTTCAATATTACAAGGTGCACATTTAACTTCCCCGATCATTATGAAAGGTTCAATCTTCCATTTAATAACCAGCATGTTATCATAAACATGATGGGCCATGGAGAACTAGGATTCACTGATATGAAGAAAGAAAAGCTCTCCCACAGTCTTAAAAGGATAGTGGTGCCTCGCCGTGATCTCTCCCCTCTAAGGGAATCACTTAATCATCACAATATGTTTAATCTTGACAATTGTTATCTTTATCTTACGTCTGAGCTAACGAGTTAGCTGCCGTCACTTGACCTTACTCTTGCCTTCGATCTGAGATGATAATAACAACACTGATGCTTCTCACCAGCCTTTGTTTTTCATTTCAGATGAAGGTAAACCCAGGTGTTGTCATGAATAGCCACTTCATGCACACTATCATAGACAAAGACCAAACAAGCACATTTTAGACGGATGAAACAATTTAAGCAGAGTTTCTGTTGGTGCTGACTGGAGAAAATAAGGGCTTCAGCTGCGTAAAGACAAAGCACACAAGAAGAATATGAGCCCAGCAGCAGGTTAATATACTTAAAAATCACTCATTTTACGTTCTAGTGTTTAATGACTCAATGTCAGAGTTGGCCTTTTTCACACCAGACATTTCTTTGTAGGGAAAGCTTAGTTTGTTTTACTCATAACTTCAACAATGGCTCCATTCTGTTCAATTGTCTCAGCACCTAATATAATGGTATCCCAGTGAGCCCCCAGTCAAAATACCAAAAACATGAAACTGGCAATGCTCAACAGAATTCATCCTTTGTTTAGATCTGTTTTGCTAATGTAACCAATCTAATTGTGTTCTATATTATAGAACCACACACACAATGTCAAATGAAGTACTTCTACAATTGCTAAGGGAGCTCAAGGCATTGCAACATGAGAAGTTTAACCAATGTACAAACAAAACCAATACAGGAGCAGTGGCATCCATACAAGGAATAATGGTGTTACACCAAAAAGTCTGATTACACAAAATATATGGAAATTCAATTATGAAATTAATAGTTTTTTTTAAACGGAAAATATTAAAGCTATCAAATAATACAATTTATGAATAACATCTAGTAGATGTTAAGAGGCTTTATTAGTTTTGTTGAGCATTGAGGAAAACACTTAACATTCGGTACCTAATGAAGCCTCAGGAAGAAGTAGCTAGATATCTCCACCTAAATAAGTTAATTTAATTTAGATTTTTAGATTTTACCCAAATAGCTCAAATAAATCTTGACAAACGATCAGTCTGTGTTGGATCAGGGAGAGACTTCAGATGGCTATTGACTTTCAAGGTCAAGCAGAATCACTAAATCCCTGTTGTTCATCAGCGATGTTTCTCCTGAGAGGAACTTTGAGTTTCTGTTTTTTTGTTTTAAAGTCATCTTTGCAAAAACCAGGTCCTGCTGATCGGGGACAGAAGTCCAGCGGGGCTGGTGATAAGAAACAATGAGAAACAATGAGAAACAACTGGACGTCTTTTCTAACCAGCAGCTTGAGAAAACACTCGCAATCAATGTGCGATGTCTTTGTTGAAAATTGAATGGTGAGCAAGTCATGTTACGTATATTAATGACTTATGAGAATTGTCAGTTAGTCAGTGTACTGTGAGGCGGACACATCTACTCGTACACCATCAGGGTTTAGTGCCTCATGTGGAAGTGGTGAACAAAATGCTATCGATGACAATTTACAATGAACATTAAACATATAGATAATCTGTCTCCAACATAAACCAAATCCTATGTAAATACAAATCTAATCTGTGAGAGCAAGTACACTTCTTCAGTATTTATGGCTAAAAAGGCTACTCTGGCATCCGATATCTCAGTTGACGCCTTAGGGGAATTTCTGCAAATTTGGTACAACACTTCACTTGGACCCAAGACTGAAGACGTTTGATTCTGGTGGCCAAGGTCACTGTGACCTCACAACACGTGTATTTGGCCATAACTCAAGTATTAATTCGCTATTTATGACAACAAGCGCTTAAAACCTTCTAATAAATCCATTGAAAGCCATTGCATATGTGATGAGTCTGGACACACATGGATGTCAGCTGCAACTCGACAAGCTTGCAGGTGCATACGACCACAAGATGTAATTATATTGAATACATATCTTGTGTTGGCTTGTGATAAGTTGTGATCGTCTTCGTCTAATTCAGATAAAACATTTGCGTCTTGTAGTTTTCAGCACCGCTCAAAGTAAAATCAATTCAAAAAACCATGTTTCCTTTAAGAAAAGATTGTATTGACCAAACATGTAACTATCCAGACGGGCTCAGTGTGAAAGGTCCCCCCCTATTATAATTCACAGGGCAGATTTCCAGGCGGCTGAATGGACTCAAATTCAAGTGACCCGAGAATACTGTTGCTAATAGATTAGAAAAGGAAAATCGAGCAGGATGTATTGTTTGATCAGAGAGAAGGTGAAGGAAGCACCATTGTGTTCCAGTTATTTAATTTAATAACCGAGTAGATAATGTTGTTCTGCCAACCTCTTGGGCATCTTGGATGATTAGTGTTACTACTGTGCCTGTGGTCCAGAGAAGATTGCGCAGCAACTGCAGTCTGGCTGCTTTTGTGTGTTTTTTTATACTGAGGGTGCAGAATTTGGCTCATTTTAAATTCAAGAGGATAATACCCAAGCAAATAGCAGATTCATCATGACCTGTGCTGCAGTTATAATACCTGGCACCTGAATCCTGCCTGAAACCCCGACCATACTCCATACTTACTGTCTCACAGCAATCATAAATTGTCTCTAAACAGACGAGCTTTGCATTTAGTTTTCATGCCAAGTTTGAAATAAATTCTTTGATTTGTAATGTGTTGCGGTTCTCTGGCACAGTTTGTGTTTGAGTGTCTGTGAATTGAGTTAATGTTAATGAGCACCGTCTTTTCTGATGAACATATGCAGTAATTTCCATTTGGGATGATAATTAGACGGGTGCTCGCACCATGGGAGAAATTAAAAGTTGTGGGTCGATTTTACTCGGCTCAAGGTCAAATTTACAACCCAGTAATGCTGCAGTTTTAAGCCTGATTCTAAAATTGACAGTTGAGAGGTTATTTTTTAAATCTTAAGGGAAAGAAAGTTGTGGTATGACTTGACCTTGCTTGACCTTTAGATGCCCAAACCTGATCCTGCAATGTACTGTATGGTTATGTTCTAGTGTTTTGCCATTGTGGCATTTCAGTGATAATGTTTTAGTAAATGCAAGACATACTATTCACATAGAGCAGGAAACATTGATTGACTAAAGCTCTGATGAAAACAAGAGTCAAATTTTACATCTGATAAAATGCTTCTATGGGTGGACAGTTTAAAGAAGTCTAACACTAAATCAGATCTAAATAAAATAATACTGTAATGTTGTTTTGATCTTATTTTGGTGACATTCTTTTGAGTACACTTTCTAACCAGGTGGTGCTAGAACTGACTTTTTAGCTTTAAGTAATTTGTTTCTGAGGAAGGAGATAGGAAAGCAAATTCATGAATATCCAAACAATGTTCTCAAAATATTCCTCTTGTTTTGGTATATTTCGTTCTAGGACTTTAAGCTGAGTCTTGCGGGGGGCAATGCAATTCATCTAATCCATCATTTTATTACAGTCATGAAAATATTAATTAGCTGGGTGTTGTAAATTTTTTGCGAAACTAATTAAGGATGAATATGTCTTTTCAGACTATTTGCGGTGATAAGAGGTAAAACCCTGTCGGCTGCTGCCAAACTAGTTCAGGGTAATTCTGGAGCATTATGGGTAAATCCAAATTGAGTGAGATAAAAAAATCATTATCACTGTTTAATGAACCCCCATTGTCATTCTTTGATTTTAATATAATACTATACAGCAGTTTTAAACTAACACTGAGAAGATTATAGATTATTATTCTCTCCTATTTTGCTGCCTTGTCTAACAGACCCTGTTGTACAGTGTATGCATCGGCCCTGATGGCTCGACATTATTGAATAAACACACAATGCAATGTGAAAATGAAGCTACACATGCTGTCTTAGCACAGACTCACTGGGATTGACTTGATAACAAACTTACAATACAGGCGATAATCATGTTGGAGTATGAGCTGAAATAGGCAGTGGTGTGATGCAACCGTTATCGAAATACCGATAATTGAACGGTTTGAGGAAATGATTTTACTATTTATTATTTATCATCAACTTTTATCACATTTAAAACTCACTGGAAGAGGAAGTCTCTCCCTGAAACGGAATTGACTTGTCCTGTAGATGTTCAATTGGTGCTGGTAGACGGGAGTTAAATCCTTAATCTGCGATGACACTGAGAGATAGCCAGGAGCTTTATCAGGAGCAATGTGAGGGAGGCCGACTTCCTTTTTCCCTAAACTCAATTAACCACTCTGAAATGAGTGCAGCGGAATGTATTTTTTCTCAAATCCAGAGTTAACATTCCAAGATAAATTGCTTGAACGACATGTGAATTATTTAAGCGTTAATTAAAGCCACCCAGGCCTCAGCATGTCTACACACACTTTATAAACAGGATGTGGCGCTAACAATAGAAAAGATGACAAAAGGCTTGATTTACAGACAAGTTATAGTTCTGTGTAGAACAGTTTTAATTTTGAACCCCCCCTGACAAATAAGCCTGGGGGATCTACAGATCAGCATGTCGGTGCATCTGCCTGACAATGTGCCTGTCTGAAATAATTTAGTTATAGAGCAGACCTAAAAAATTATTTAAAATTGTTTCACGAGATGTCAAGATTATGTTAATCACGCATATTGAAGTGGTGCCTTTTGATATATGTGGTTTGCCGGAGGGATGTGTCATAGCCTGATAAGTTTTGAGAGTTTGACTAGGTGTGAGTTAAACATCACTGTGACATCCAGAAAGGAGTTCAGAGAAACGTGATTGTTGACACCATGATGTCTGTAACATTTGTTAGTAGGGAGCATGTTCCCTCCGGCCAAGTGAGTTAAATCAGATACTTGTATTTGAGTCAGAGGGTGTCAAGGTCTAAAAACACATTTTCTGATTTCTCTATGTTGATTAAAAGTTGTCAACATCCCACCAGTGCTCAGGTCTCAACTTCAGAATGCTGACACAGGAGTGGATGGTTTAAATGGTATAGAAAGGAACCCAAAGCACAAGCTTCTCCTTAACTTAAACCAAGTAGTTTGGGTAACTAAACCTAAAGAAAATGCACTGATCAGCCCCAACATTTGGGTTTTGGATTTTGTCTGAGGCTCTAGAGTTTGTCTGGAGTTTGCGTTTCTTTGAAGAACACAGCAGGAGATTCTTTGGGTCAGTTGCATTCCCTACAACAGGCAAATCTCCAGGGCATTCAGGCGAGGGGAGGAGCTTTCAGGAGACAGGATGTGATGTATAAATACAGCTGCATCACATGTTCAACACATCGACACTGGCGTCAGCCCTTCTGACCGAAAGCACATATGTCTTATCGTCTTTCCAAGTTGACATCTGTGTCTGTGTCCTCTACGTTTATGTCTCCTCTTTTTCATCCGGAGACATTTTTGTATTCTTTTCATTTGTTCCAGTTTTGCACCGCTCGTGTCTTTTTAAAAGCTTCATCATTGCGCCCACCTGCTTGCAGTGAATCGTCCAGATAATCCCCTGCTGCATTCTGACATGGGCTCATTCAGAGTTTTTACTACTCGCAGGAGAAACAGCAACTGACTCAGACATTTGATGTCACACAGAAACCCCTTCGGATAATGTCAGTAGAATATCTGGAGTTCATGTCTGAAAGCAGCTATTGAAACCAGTTTGTATGTTGTGGTGTTCATTGTTATAAATATTTTGTACAGTTTTTCTATGTTTTGTTTTTGTTCTTGGCTTGAGTTCCTCTCCACTTAATTATTTTTTTGAGTGACTGGGGAAGAAATAACATCTGCTGTTTTATTGGTACTGTTCCCTACCAACACACACACACACACACACACACACACACAGGCACAGATCATTTTTTGTTGGTGCACTTTTAGTACTCAGAACATTAAGCCAGATTATTCTGTCATTGTTTTCAGACAAACCAATTACAACACCAATTTGTTTTTTACTGCTGTGCTTTCAACCTAAAACTACATTTTGAAACCCCTCAAATTTATTGCTGCGGTGAGATAAATTTAAGTTAATTTGTGATCAGTGAACTTTATCATGCCTCTTGATCAACACCAGTCGGAACACGTTGCATTCGAAATTCCTGATACCTCACTCAGAATAAAGAAAGCTTTTTATGGGAGCTTTCATTAATTTCCATCTTTTAGAGTGGTCTACATAGATTTGAACCTGGATTTGTTTGTGTGAAGGTGGAAAGCTGATGAAAAAGGTTTTGTTATGGAAAGAGATAATGTAATTGAATGGATATGTGCTCCTTCTTGGTTTCCTGCCTCTCCCACTGTTCCCTATAAAAGCCTGTTTCTGCCACTTCCTTATGTTTGATGAGCTGCACAACAACACATTCACTTTTTTCCGGGCCTGGGGTGAAACTGACCCAGTGTCACTCCCCTGCCGGTGATTCCCGCACTAATCGAGAGGGATGGCGATGGCAGGGCTTTGCCAGTGAGACCTCTCTCCATGGTGTGGTGTTTGTCATTAACCCTTTAAGTCCACCACTAGCTCTGCACATTCGCTCTCATTGCATGTCTGCAGCTTCTTCATCCACCACAGCATTAGCAAGTTTGTACTACTTTTAGTTCAATCACATCAACAAACTCAAAGAGAACTTGGCGTCAGAGAAAACTCATCCCCGCCTTAACATCCCGCAGGTCTGATACAAATCCTCTTAGAAAGTTTGCTTTCACTACCTGTGACATGAGACACCCGAGGGAGACACCTGCGGAGCGTCGGGAGAATATCAAGTCTTATGTATGAGGTGAGAAGGGAAAGTTTCAACTACATCAGTATTGTGGCTAGTTTGACTGCCAAAGGCTGTGTGACCAGTCAGCTCGCCGTGTGTGGGACCGTGGTGAAGACTTGTCCCTTTAAGAAGGCCCCTCTGCACGGCTGAAGACTTAGAGTCTGTGAGTAATTTTCTCGTTTGCCTTTGAACTTAATCCTTTCAGCAGAGGTTTTGGCCGTAAGGCTCTCACAGTCGTATGCCTGATATGAATAAAACAGGAAATATGCATACGAACCACGGTGTATTGAAAAAATCAAAGACTTCTCCCGCCTGATTTTTTTTTTTCCACCTGGTTTCAGAGTGTGATTGGTTTCATGGCAGATGGACAATGGAATTCTTCCTGTATAGAGGATAAGCACATTGCCTCATTTTTGGACAAGAGTATTGTCCTATTATTACACAATTTTATCTGTGAGGACTGTAACCACACATCAAAAGCAAAAGTTTTTTCTGTTTGATGCCCGTGTCGTACGGTGGCATTTGTGCAATTCATCGCATTTTCGGCTAACTTGGTCTCACACCAGAGGACTGGTCACATAATATTTAAGGCATCTATGTGGTTCAGTAGAGTCAAGTCATACATTGTGCCAGCAACTTCATACTAAAGCACATTTCATCTAAAGATCACAAACATTATATCAGAACCAGACCAACACATTTGGCTGTTATGAAACCTCCACAATAATAGGCCTATCGGTATCTGCATTTATTTTTGCCGATATGCGCAAATAAGAAAACTAATTACCTACTAAGTAAAATGGGGCAGAAAGATTTTTCATTCATGTGTATATTATCAATTCAAGTTCTACATGGTTGGTTATAGGCATCTTTGTATTTATTCATATTTATAATAAAGTGTATGGTTAATATTTTAAATCTCAAACTAAATATAATTTTTTTTGAAGGGTTTGATAACATCTCCAGAAACATTGGCAATTTGTATTATGTATATCCATGTGTAGATATAGGCTCAGAGCTCTACATATTATACATAATATATCAGTCATATATTTGCACACCCTGAAAATAAGATTATGTAATCTTGTAATGAAAAACCGCAAAATGCCTTAAAAAATGAGACATTTCCATCAGCAGCTTGGCAGCTCAATTTAGAGAAATTTACGGTCTTAAAAGATTTCTTTGGAAAGATACTGTTCTAAATGTCTCCATGTTTTTCCAAATTGAACTCGATCCATTTGATAGCTCCAGAAGTCACTCTACCCTTTGCCACTTGGGTCGGGTGGATTATTTTGCGGTATTTACAAACTCTTTCTATTTGATTAGAGATCTAAGAGCATCAAGGCAGATTAACTCTGCCCTCACGGTGTAAATAAACCTCCCAATCTCTTCACATCCATGGCAGCAACTCCCAAGGCATTAAACTCTGAAGACTTTATCGATAACTCTTGTGTTTGGGGGGTTTAATTAACACCCTGGTCACTCAGAAGGCCGTGTCGCTGCACTGAGATAGTTCTTTCCACAAAAAAAGTTTTTATCACCATTTTTGTCACAACCTCGTGTGGTTATCTGTTAAATTACAATGTTGGCAAATCATATTGATGACAGTCATATTTTAGAAATGTTGCACTAGGAGGAAATGTCACATCCAATACTGTCCTTCCTAAAACTATGATGAATTTTGACTTTTTAACAAGTTTGAACCCTGCAGTACTGACATGTGGGTCATCACCTCTGTCCTCATGGTCCATGGGTGTGTATTAGATCCTTATGTTTTTATGAATTTTATCCACATACTTAAATAGATCATCCTTAAAAATATTGTTTTTAATCAACAAATAACACCGGACTAGAACCAAATTCATATTCTAATCAATATATTGCATTTTTGTCTGTACAGTATAAGCTAAAGTCAATATGAGATTTATATGGAATATTTTGCATTCTTACCCTCTAGTTAAAGACAATGTCAATATTTGAGTTCTTTGTTCATAATTCACAATATGTGTTCCTATCACACATATTAACCACTAACTTACAATAGTGGTGTCTTGTAGTTTTATGAACCTTGAGTTGTAAAGTAAGTTTAGCAACTTAAAACCCTTTTTTTCTCCCGCAACGTGTTAACAAATGAGGCCAACATTTCATAAATCTTTAAAGTGTGTTTCTGTTGCTTTTGGAATCGCTTGAAGGTCTTTTTATATTCATTACTTAACTGGGGTTATGTTTATCTCTTTAAGCACACTATATATCTGGCCTGGTTTACGTTCTCCACTTACATTCCCAACTGTGTTGCCAACAGCGAGCGGTGCTCTGTCAAGAGGAGGAATCTCTCCTCGCTATCATCGGATGTGTTACCTTCCTCCCCGGTGGGTCTGCAGTGCCACGGGTTTGTTAACATGAGTGTCTTGTCGGTATCTGCTGATGTCATGTTGCATGATATCTGGGAGGAATTGGTCCTGGCTGACGGGGGGGGGGGGGGGGGGGGGGGGGGGGGTCTCTATGCAATGACTTACATTTTTAATTTCAAACACTGATGACTTGTAACTGATTCAGTGAAGACTGGGTCACTGGGTAGTTACCTCGAACCTGTGACACCATTCCAAGGTGCGGCAAAGCTAAGATGAGGAGTCACCAGATGAATGACCCAAGTCCACCACCTGGTGATTTTCATCTGTAAGGAATATGGAACAGGAGCAAATGTGTTTTACCACGTATTAGATTAGCTGAGACAAGGACAGAGGTTTGCTACTGCAAGAACAATCCAAAGGTGTCTTTTTAAGAATCTATGACAGCGGGAACTGGCACTACTTCTGTGGGAGGAACAGAATCCATTAGTGGCTGTGAGGTGCAATCACTGGTGGTAAATTACAGATGTATTTATATTAATTATTACTTTGCCAACCTTTTAACAGTGTATCAGGAAGTCCAAATGTACTCCGGCTATTCGATAAAGATAAAGAAGCAATAAGGCTGATTAGGCTGAGGCTGGTTATGAAGAGGCAGGTAAAGGCCCTTTCAGAGAGAAATCAATTTGCATTGTGGTTCATACGGGTTCAGTGTAAACCATTAAGGTTTGCTTTATGCCCACTGTTGGTTTCAGAGCTTAACACATTCTCTCTACTTACAACAAGTTACCTACCAACGAGTTGCCAATCCTGGTATTTTACACGGCTGATGTCTGTAATGGTGGAAAAGGAGGAATAACTGTGCATGTCAGGGGCAGGGTAACACAAACCCTGTTAAGCTTATATATTCAGTGAATGTGGTTGGATCAGGCTGCCTGTCAGGTTTGGATCTGACTCGGACAAAAATATTCAGCCTGAGCTGCACGAACATATCAGCTTTTTCCCCCATTGTGCATTGTGTGCCTTCCTGAGAGCATTGTTTCTATGTGACACACGATTGTTTTGTCACAGTGGGCACCGGTTGAAGATCTACGTCGTCAAGCTTGGACCACGGTGTGTGAGAAAGCTCTGCGCTGCTCTTTGCATGGCTAAAAACATCTAAAAACCTACCATAGTCAGAATTCTCAAAACTGAGAGAAGGGCTTATCAAGGTTCTGTAAACTATAGAATCTTCCTAATGCAAGAAAAAAAACTGTAATCTTAATGTGAATGAAGAGATAGAAGGAACAAACGAAAATTTGCGGCACTGGGAAAATGTCTGACCCCTTTGGGCAACTACTAACGGGGCAGTGGACTGAGACACACACTTTGAGAGTTGTTGTCAAAAACAGTTGCTTCCTGTTATTTGGAAACCTGCACATGCTAAAGTGGCTTGTGCAATCTCAAAGACAGCTGGAGTCTTCAGGCTGTTTCTTGCTTTTACCTTTTCAATCATTTCTTGTGGCTGTGGTGACGGTAGAATGTTGTTACTCACAGACGGCAGATCTTCTGTGCGGAACACTGGACCCCAGATAAAAAAATATATATTACAGCTGAAAGTTAGCAATTATGATTACATGAGTATTTAGTGAAAAATCAATTATCAACCTCACTTTTTGCTCAAATTGATTTTAGAAAATTGTCATTTGAATGAAGTTTTAAAGGATTCACATGCACCCTCGCTTTTGCTTTACATTATGCACTTAGTTATTCTACCTTGTTGTCCAAAGTGAATGTTTTATGTGCACTCACAGACAACAGCACATAAAAAACTGAGAGTGTAATATCCGGCAATTCATCTGCTTCTTTTGTTGAATATTCAGGACGGGTCCCTGTCTCCAACTTTACCCATAGACAAACAGGGATGTAATGAATACATATAAGATGCTGTCATGCGGGCTAAGCCTCACCGCTTCCTGCTCAGCAAGTATCCATGGCAACTCTTATTCTGCAGGTGGGGTGACATCACCGTTGGTAATTGCTCCAAACCGATGCATACTTTTACCAAATTGACCTTTATCGAAACCTTGAGCCATATTAATCATCTGTTTAGTCTCCATTCAGGCTGCGCCCTGACTTTGTCGAGTCATTGATTTATAAAGCCGTCTGCAGGGAGGCACCAGACAACAGCTTCTCCAACCCAGCTCAATGGCGCCATGTCATGCTATTTTGTCACAATAAAAAAATTATTTTGTAACATCACAACAGGGTTTACTATAAAGGCTGCACTGTGTCTCTTAGAGAGGATCCACAGATTTCAAATTGTGACCATTTAGCTTCACTTTTCATCTTTTATTCTCTAAATACTGTTGAGCCCTTTGTCCTAACCCACAAAATTGTGGTGGTCATGCATATTAATAACACTTATTTTGTAGAATTACATACTTCTATATTTTAAAAGAACAAGGACAGTGAATCTTCATTCTTGTCGTGAAGTTAAGGCGGTTTTCATCACGAACATGGTGATAGAAACCGACACTTTCTATCAACGTGGATGAATAGAAGGCAAATTCCCTCATCTGCGGACAATGAAGATGATCATGCTGTCAGGGAGGTTATTTTCAGGTGTTTGTTTGTGTGTGCTTGATTTGTCAGTCTGTGAGTAGGACTATGCAAAAACTATGGAACAGATTAACTCGAAACTTGGTGAGAGTATGTGGTTTAGGCCACAAAGGAAAAACCTACATTTTGGTGCAGATATGGATCAGGGGTGAATCCAGGATATTATAATTTGTTTACTTTAACATTAAGATTGCACTTTTCAATATTTTAGTAGATTTTTCTCTGAATACAGTGACTCAGTGACATTCTAGTTCTTCATATTTTGACCATGAATTAATATGAATATATTAACAATATTTGAAATGTCTGGCGTATAATATAAAAAGGAAGCTTCAAACCTTCAAAGGATTTATGATTTACGATACGTACAAGATAGTTAATGCAGAAGTCCACCTTCTCTCTGTCTCTAATTTACTTAGAAACAACTAATGATCTAGAAACAACACAAAGACTGAATAATATGTTCATTTAAGTTTTTTTGTGCTCATCTAGTTCCTCTGCTCTCAAAACGGTTTAATTCATTTAAAATTAACATTGCAATTGGCCCATAACTATGGTGTTAATTTGCTTAATACAAATCACTGTTATTTGTTACACAGCTCATTGGATGTTCTCATTTGGTAATTTTTGTTTTGTTGTTGCCCGAGAGATGCATGTTCTCAGATGCACTAAACAGACCATCCAGCATCGGCTGCTCTTTTCAGTGTATAATTAGATTCAAATCCTGTTCTCTGATGGTTGACAACACATTCTCCTCTGTCAGTCCCACATGCACCATTAGGGTGAGTGGCCCTGCTTCATTTGCCTGTCGTTCCTTTTTTTTCCTTCGTCTTTAGCTCTGACCCCAAAGCTGTTTGCTAAGCAGAGGAATCGAAAAAGAATTCACTTAGATGAAATGACACGTTAATAGCGTTTAATGAGCTGTTTTGGCCTGATGTCATCCCTTCAAGCTTTATTTTTTAGCCGCTATCTGACACTGCCCATCTGTAACCTCGAACTCTATGAATGTTTATCGCTGCTGCTTGTTTTTGTGTTTGTGTGTGGCTTTGATCAGACAAGGACAGGCTACCACGGCAAATGGAGAGGGATGTGGGCAGACCTTGTGCTACACAAGAGGCTTTTAGCTCCTTAGCCTTCATTCTGAAATTCAGGAAGAGTGATGGTCTGAGAAGACCCAGGTATACTAAAACCACTAACAGGATAAGAGCTGTAGATGTGTTTCCAAGACTGAAAAAATGATTTGAGTGAGATGGCTATTAATAAAGATGAGAAGCAGATCTCCAACACATGTCCCAGCAAAAATCCATTATGCTCTAAAGTAGGATGTGCACAGTGTCCTTCAGAAAGATCCACTTTGTATCTTCCATTTTTCTTAAAGGCACCACTACTGTTATGTTCATTTACAAATTCAGTATTTGTTAAGATGTTGTGATGGTACAGAGAGCAAGGGGTGAACACCTGTCACATTTCAAAAATCCACAGGCCATAAAGAATTCCATCCAAGCTGTTAGATGCCTGTTGAAGTATTGGATGCATGCCGTGTTCAATGGTCTTTTTCATCTTTGTTTGGAGGAAGCACTATTTTACCTGTTCACAATAAAAGACCAACAATATAGTATAAAACAATGTTTATTATTATGTTTACACAAGAAAGAAGCCCCCGTTGATGGTTAATCAATTAGAATTTGTAAACCCCCCCCAAAAAACTTGAAAAACTTGTAAGTACTTTAAAAAGAACTTTGTTTCAAACATGCTACGTGGCTCTGTCTGCACGTCCTCCACCATCTCTCAGCTCTTCAACTCTCTGTGTGTGTTATTTTTCTGTGCTGTGTTAGAGAAGGCAAGAGACCTTAGTCCCTTTCTCTCAGTGTTTTCCCTATGGATGTTGGAGGGTGTAGGTGGTGTTCCTCTGGGTGGCAGTAGTTGGGGAATTTGAAATTCTTGGAGGAAAATATGAGGTCATTTAAACTTTTCTCAGTGTGCAATTCTCTTAGCAACTTGTGATCCAATTGCAATTAAGAGGGATATAGTTTGATTATAAAATTATTATCAATGCAATATTTTAAAAAGGGAAACACTGAATCCAATAGGAAATGATTCATTTTGGAAATGTAGCTTAATATATTGTTTCTGCAGCAGTAGCCATAAAGTGTACAGCATTATGTATGTAGACAATATCTTACCGGAAAGAAATATTGTCAGTAAGATAAAATATATTGCTGTCATCAAAATGGTGAGCTAAGGTTAGAGAAAGTGAAGAACATTTGTCAGTATAAGTTTTCCTCCTGTACTTTGTCCTCCTCCGTCTGATGCTCCCGTGACTCACAGTAGATACGTTTACAATAAGATTAATGGGCTACATAAAGACAGCTTTTGTTTTAGCCTGTTAATAACAATTTGTTATTAGCTGAGTGAGCTGTGTTTGTGTATAGCAACTGCTGGAAATAGCACTTTCTGCTTCTGAGTTATCGTCAACCTGAGTAAGCTGTTAACTGTACCTGTTTCTCTGTCGGCTGCGACCTCTGAACTCTGTGTGTGAGAGAGATGTTAGGATCTGAGCCCCGCCCCCTTGGTCCATCTCTCCTTTGGCATTGGAGAGGACAGTGAAACTCATGCGACCAATAAATGACAGCAGACTCCGGAAAAAAAACTGTCGGCATATTTAATGTGTTTTCATTCGGCGACGGTACCGTGAAAAACACTTAGGTGGCGCCTAAGTGTTATAATGGTTGAAAAACCCTGAGTGTGCTATCACTGTAACACAGCACAGTTCAGAAGTGTTAATACATTCAAGCCCATAGGAGCCTGAGCGATGGAGCGAGTGAAGAGAAGCGAACGCCTCCCCACTTCTCCAGTTAGGGCAGAGTTGTGGTTCCACTATCTCAGTTTTTGCTTTCATGAAATAAACTTCATCGCACAGTAACAGGGGATATAATCAGATAACTCTACTTGATCACCCTAATTTAAACAACTGGTAAAAATTGCCTTTTTTTATTCTTCAACCTTTTTGAGTTGACTCAGTTTCAACGCATCACTGATCGGCAGCATCAGGCTTTGATTGTCAATCACAGTCAGTCAGTCGTCACAGGCAGGAGTTGGTCTGCAAGGTGGTAAACAGCTTCACTGAGATCCTTAACTGACGAAATGGAATCACAGAAAAAGGCTATTTTGAATGAAGATGCTTTAACAGCTAAATCCAGCAAGTTTTTAGTGTAATACTATTCACTGAAATTCCCGAAAAACCAATTGTGAGTCATTGTTAGAACGTTGCTTTGCAACCTAAATTGCCTCTATGATTGGACAGGAATCACCCGAGTTTTTGAGTGTTTTTTTTTATTAAGATAAATTTGTCCAACATGTTAAAACCAAACAACAGCCCCATTATTTTCTGTATTCAATTGAGGGCTACAAGCTTTAGAAAAAGGTTACGAGTTGTTAAAAATGTCTTATGTCGTAACAGTAATCAAACTTGATCTCCGTCTCAAACTATGCCACATGGGGTCCTGACATTTTAAAGAAATGGGCTTGGAAAGTACTTTTTAATTTGGTGTTTAAAAAGGTGTAGAGACCCTGAGTACTCAGTGTGACCAACCTTTGATTTTAAAACAGCACCAGCTCTACCTTGATACACTTATGCACTGTTGTTGAAAGAATACTGGAGAACTTGCCACTGTTGTATGGTGGATTTAGGCTCTTCTGTCTGTTCATTTATTTCAACACTGACTCCATGACGATGTTATTTTTCTCTGAAGATGTTTCTTGACGGATCTGCCTATATGTTGGTGCTCATCATCTTTCTGCGAATGAATGAACATCTGTACATCAAAAAGGAAGTTGAGACTAAACACTCAAATGGCTCTCACATTGCATAGTCACTATATACAAGGTGTCAATTCAGGTTCATTTGACTTTCTGTACTGAAAAAGACAGGAAATGGTTTCGCTTAATGTTTGTGATCTGAATACAAATGAATTGCTCATCTCAAGTGAACATTGACTGAGTTCGAGGTTCCATCCTTTTACAGATTGTACAATATTCAACTGTCCTCCTCAGTATAACAGAACCCTCCTCCCCCCGAAAAACTAAATCCCAGGAAGAGATTGTGGTCTTGCCGTTTTTATGAGTTTTATCAGCTGGGTTACTTCGGGTTTGTCATGTAAATAAGGAAGTCTGACATACAGTACCTAAATGTTACAGAAAGGTTTGCTCACAGCTTTAAATGAATGTCTATGACCACAGTGAACTTTGAATTTAATAAGGTATTATCGCATAATCTGTATTCTGGTTAAATGCAATAACTACTGCAGACGCACACTCACAAAAGGAAACTCTAATGAGGTTTGCATGACTTATTGTTCGTCTTGCAGTCAGCTTCATTTATAGCCATGCTAAATTGATTTGAAAAAACATTATTCAACCCACTGAACCGTCCTTTCTCTAATTATTAAAGAGCAACCTCAACACTTATATTAGTAAATATACACACATTAACGCGGTTTTATGCTGCAGCCCAAACTAAACCTTCCGAGCCTCTTTCTCTCTCATCTCTGTGCTGCTGCGTTCACAGAATATTAAACTGCTGTCAGTAGAATACAGAGCATTTCTGAGAATTACTCCCTCTTCCGTGTTTAAACTGTAATATCACAATGTACTCATCCAGGGTTGATTCTTAATTGTTTTTAAATTAAGCAGCTACAGGATAGAGTCTATCTATGACGATTATATCATTTTTCATTCTTTCTCCTTTTTCAAAACTGATGTGAGAAATAATTATAACATTTAGATGTTGAGATTAAGCTTCATTATTGGCAATTTAATTTATCAGGACATTCTGTCCTATAGCCTATTTATTTTGACATTTAATGTGTTGTAATTATGAGAGGACACACTTGTATCAGTATCAGAATTACTTAACCATGTATAAGTATACAATATTCATATCATAAAAGGTTTGTACTGCCCCTTAAAGGTTCAGTGTGTAGAGTTTAGCGGCATCTAGAGGTGAAGTTGCAGCTGAATACCACTCGCCTCACCCTCCTGTTCCAAACATGAAAGAGAAACTGTGGTAGCCTTCAGTTTTCATAATAAATCAAAAGGTTTTTAGTTTTCCAGTTTGGATTTCTGTAAAAAAACATGGTGGCCTCCATAGAGAGGACCCTATCCTGATGTCAATATAAAGTACTCAAATATAAAGGGCTTCATTCTAGGGTAAAGAAAAAAACAATCTGCACAATTCAGATGAAACACACTAGTGAAATCAATAATCACAAGGATTAGTTTATATTCAATAGATCCCTTTCAGCTAAATCTTACACACTGAACCTTTAAAGTGAATGCATGTCATTCCAAGAGGTGCCAGTACTCTGTGAGTATCACAACATCCCTGCTGTATAGAGGAGTTGGTAACTTGGTTTCACATTACACTCCTCGTCTAATGATAGGCCTTTTTTTGTATCCTCTTCTTTTAGTTGAACCCGACTCTGTGACTGTGGTGTGTTGATAATTGCAGATAAGGCACAGGTTGGCTCGGTAATTGCAGGGGATGGACGCTAATTTACGCTGAAAGACCCTAGGTGTGATTTGTTCCTCTTATCTATACGGACGGCCGGCTGCATGGTGTGCACTATAACCGGCGCTGCTGCCATCATTACCGCTGCTATGGAGACAGGAGGGCGGACAAGGTCTCATCCAAATCCATCAGCGAGTATGAGCTATTCAGCCCGGCCCTGGACAAGCTCGGCCGAGGGTGGGGGGCAAGGGCCGCTAAATCTTTCTACATCAGATGGCAGAATTAAAAAATCAATGCTTCTCAGTTTATTTCCCCCACGCAGACAGAGGTGCATGAGGTGAAGAGAGGAGGATGCAGAGTGAGGACAGCAAAATGTGCGTCTGTTGGTAAAGGGTGGGTCTCATCCTTGTGTTAATGAAGATGAAGGGATCATAGAGGCAGCAGCGGTAAGCAGGACACACTCTGATCACACACTAATCACAGTCACGTGGAGCCAGATGCTTCACAGAGCAGGCTCCGTGCCGTCACAGTTACATGGTTGAGGTCACACTGAGACAAGCTTGAGCCATGACCTTGGAGCTATAGGATAAAGCAAAACAGCCGGTGGTTGTTCTTATAGAAACCCACTTGTGCACATCTACGTACGAGCCAACAGACAAGAAAATGGAAGCTTATTACACTAAAGTTACAATACAGGAAAAATAAATAGAAATACATGTGAGCTGTTTTTAAAACGTATTGATCAAATGCGAAATAATCCCATACAGGCATAGCCGTCCTCAGCCCAAAGTGAAACCTAAAGATCAGCACAAACGAGACAAATATACGAACTCAGTAATAGTGCATCAAATGTAATATTTGACAACAGAAGCCAGTCATAAGTGCGATATTAGCTCAGAACTACATGTGTGAAAGTTTAAAAGTAGTAGTTTGATTGGAAACAAGAGACCATGAGATGTGAGCTGTGTGGGATAGAGGAGTTCACACAAGGGGACAGTCTGTTGCCAAACAAGTGAAATGGATGAACTCTTCTGTCCGGTAATTGGGGAAACAATACTTTTGGTTGTGTCAAGAGTCACAGGACGGTGAACTGTCCACGCAGGAGAACATCCCCTAAACACGACACATTCAGGCATCTGTGCCAGGAATGTTTCAACACTTTGCACAATCTAATATCAAGCTGATTTACAAATGGTATCATCTAAACAAAGGGTAATGTTTCGGGGGTTTAGCTATATAGCAAACTGTCTTGAAAGCACATTTGCAATTAAGGTATTTTATTATTTGTATTTTCCAAACCTCTTCAATGCATCATACTCAATTGAGAATCTTACATTATACTTTAGTACAGGTCTCACAAATGACGTAATGAATATTTTGTCACATCAGTCATTGTCAGGACTTTGAAAAGATTGTTTAAGAAATGAACAGGGACTTGAAAGTTATATTGTTTACATACACAAGTTTTAAAAAGGGGTTTCATGGTTTCACTACAATATTTTCTTAAAGAATTACTGCTTTATTCATGTGAAATTGTGAGTTTCTTCTCAATTACAACTTAAGTCTTTTATAATTATGACTCAATTCTCTTGAATATCAGTGTATTTTTTCAACATGGCGTCAACATGGGCCCAATCATCAATTCTACATCTTTTTTTGACAAAAAGAGAAACTCAACTTTTCTCTGTAGGTTTTATTTCAAAGTAATTAAATGTAAGAATGGATAAATTTGGATATAGTTGGCCCAGTTCCCATTTAAAGTAATTTAATTTGAAAGACCTTACTCCTTAGAAGGTAGGCAACTTTTTGTTTATTTATAAAGTTTAAAAATACTTTAAGTGAAAGGACTAAAGGTTTGTCATTATGGATGTGTTACAAGTTGTTACATCCATTTTAACACTAACACTAGAAGTTCTCCAAACAGCAATTTTCTGTGAGGTTGGTGCCGTCCAAAAAACAGGACACAAGACAAATGAAGCCCGACTGTTGGAGAGACTTTCCACCATTACCTCTTCTACTAGTCCTCCGTGTAATTAGTATCACAAGGCTCACAGCTCAGTAGATTTATATCCTCGGCTTGGTGCTCAGGCCTTCTCAGGTGAGCCGAGGTGGGGACTGTGGTCTTTGTATTGGAGACAGTAAGCAAGAGAAATAATGGACTGGAAATGGCTTTCTGCATCACATCATGAGTGATGGCACTTACTCACCGGGGAGACAGGCCTCTGCAGTGACTTTCATACTAATTGTTTGGGGGTTTTACGTTAAAATTCGTAGAAAAGTCTTAGACTCAAATAACAAAGTCATCCTTCAAAATGTGTCTAAGTGTACTTTTATCTCCTACAAACATTTTGATTGAGAAGCCACACAGATCTATTTAAGTTTCTCTCTCAAGAGATTGTGAGTTGACTGCAAAGTATCCCTGGTGCAGTACACTATTTAATCTCACTGCATTTTCATACATATGGATGTAAACACTCTCTTGACTTTGGATGGACAGATGGATTCAGTAGTTGCTCCTGTAAAATTGAGAAAATATTATTAACAAAATCAGTTTGAATGTTAAAAGCAATATCAGAGTCAGAATTTATATCTGAGCATTTAAGAATTAAACTATAATGCATTGTAATTCATGTGTTTTGGTGTTTGTTTCAAAGTCAATTGTAGTATTCATAGGTTTCTGAACATATGATAAGTTCCTTTAATGTCCCTGTGTGTTCACTGTTAGCAAAAGATTCTCTTACTTAATTGCATTTACAATGAAACATTTGCCTGAGCTGTTGAAATAACTTGTGTGTTGAAAGTTCTACATACAAACAGAAATAGTGGGAGATAACCACGGTTCTATCAAAGTTATTATAATTTGTTTTTGTTTCTGTCAAATTCAGACGAAAGCACTTATTTTCAAGGTAATTTGCATTATAAATAGCATGCTTTCATTCTAAAGATGTGCATAAATACATTGCTTTCTGACGCCTCAGGGTTCACACAGAGGAGTGAAAGCTCTATAGTGGCCATTTTGTAATGCATGTTATAAAGATCTACTACGACCCGATCACCTCACTCACGTTTCGACGCTGCTCTGAAAATACCCCATCTGAATAAGAGTGTGTAATTATCTCTGCAAGATCCATCGTCAGTTGTGTATTTTTCTTCAGTAGCAGAATGGCTGGGGGGGTAAAGCACAGTTTGAGACCAGAAGGAATGTGTTGTAATTGAATTGATATTTCACAGAATGCTAAGTGCCTTTTATTGTAAAAAGAAAAAGAAAAGAAACAAGTCATTGTTCATATTTACATTGTGCAGATCACACCGGCCAAATCCCGGGAGATAACTCTTAAGGTGATCCAGTATGAAAATGAATATACTGTCTTATATCACTCACGATACAATTCATTTATATGGACATACCAATGCAAATAACACTATATACAGTACGTGTCTCTCTCTCTCTCCCATATGTCACAGTCACATAGGCCACTGGGAGCTACAGGAAGAGTCCCTTCCACTGCAAATTGAGTCTAATTCTTTTGGAAACATGGACAGAATGGCCTGTTTATTTTTTTTAATACACTCAGTGCTGTGGGTGAAAATGGTTGAGCTGAAGCGAATCTCCAGTGTCACTGTTGGTCACTGTAGTGGGTAGCTAGCAGGCCTCAGGTTGCAGAGGAGGTGAGACCACCCGCTGTGCAGGGCAGGTGACGTGTCAGGCGGGGCACCAGCTCTCTGAATTCTCATCTGAGCACAACACAACAACTTCTATGTGGCAGTGTATATCATTTTTATTTATTTATCTATTTCTGGCTGCAGCCTCTTGACCCCTTTGAATATGACTGCTATCCATGAACAGGAAGGAGAAAAGGTGATTTGTCACTGATCAGTTCAAAGTTGGCCTCATCAATGATCTGATATCACGTGTGGACTGACCTTCTTGAGAAGTGGGATTTCCTCACCGTCCTGTTGTGAAATTAATATCTCCTCTCAGGCTTCATGTCTAATTCACCTTTTAATCATCATTTAGAACTGACAAATTGGAGAAGCTTTAAGTTGCAACAGTGCCATCAAATTTGGTTTAAATATAACACATTGTCTCCTGCTTAGAAAAACACAGCATGTCAGCAAACAACCACAGCTGCCGTCTTCTCCTCTCTTCTCGTGGATCTGTTCAAACACAGTGCTGCTGTGTACTCGGAGGCGTTCTGCGCCAAACACACAAACAACCAGTGTGG
This sequence comes from Platichthys flesus, assembly GCF_949316205.1. Taxonomy (NCBI): domain Eukaryota; kingdom Metazoa; phylum Chordata; class Actinopteri; order Pleuronectiformes; family Pleuronectidae; genus Platichthys; species Platichthys flesus. The sequence continues at coordinate 7,461,697 of NC_084957.1, forward strand.
TTACATGCATATTCTGCTCCCAAACACGGCTGTGCTAAAAAATCCATATCTCTTTATTTGTCAACAGAGACCAATGTCAGTGCAGCCAATGACACTGGGCTTGAGAAGCCTTATCACTGAATAAATAAAAGGGTTGTTGCATATCAATATAATAACAAGCTACCTGACGTCAGTATGACTACAAACAAAAACAAATGAATCTGTCAATGACAGCTCATCCATCGCCAGGCGCTGACAGTCATCACGATGTCGAGCATCCCCCCCCCACACTCCTCTGACAGCTGGGCTTGTCCTGCCACACACATCCTGTAATTCCAAACTTCGCTAGAAGAGAGAAAAATACATTTATTAAATATTATATAGGAGTCATGTCTTATTTTAGTTTGAGTATCGACCTTTGGGTTTTGCAGTGATTCTTAAAGACCAGCGGTGTGCAGAGAGCAAACCAGCTAATTGCATGGGTCTAATTTAGGCCTGATATGTATTAGTTACTGCTGATGTAACAAACCACCCACACATTTGTTATTTAAACTAAACAACACAATTTAAATGGCTCTTGTTCCCCGCCCCGGGAATACAGTGTCTGTGTAAAGTATGTTGTGCACAATACAGCTCAAATATGAATAGAAAATATAAATGCTAAACAAAAATGAAAAATGGAAAAAGGAAATAAGATAAACATCAATGATAACACAAACTACAGGATTTGTATTCTGTATTCCAAGGGATATGGAAGTGGAAGAAGTCACCTTTATTAAAAAGAAAATGCAGTTGTTAAATTTAGAATATTTGTGGCTCTTGGAGAATGATTTGTAATGATTTTTTTTTCGGTTGTGTCACAATTACAAACTGGTTTACACAAGATGTGTAAACATTCAGTTCACCGGGGAATGTCTGGGATGATCTTATTTCCTTCTTTAGGCCACCAGATTTTATTTTGTAACATCCACTGTCTGTACTCAGGTCAGGCTAAAATGTAAATGTTAAATCCACGCCACTGAGCTGATTACTATTGAATCTGCTGAAAACAGTCCTCATTCTATAAAGGTGTTAAAAAATGAAAATGTTTGGATTGGTTTTCAAAATATAACATTTCTATTGTTTTAGAAGACTACCACCTTCCTCTTCTGACCCCCCCCCCTCCCCTTCTCTGATGTCCTGCTCTTCTTGACTTTTATCCTCACAGATTACACTGATGTTCTATTAACATTGTTAGTTTTCATTCAATAGAGGACATCAAATTGAATTAAGGAGCAGTTTAGTCAACAGCTCAGCATCAGCTGCAGGTCAGTCTGAACAGCATCTTTCTCTTGCTTCCCTCCAGAGCTGCAGGACTGATGGGGGTGCTGATGTGGTGTAAGGACGTCGTCGGCCCCGGCTTTGGCCCGACCCTTGACCTCTGTCACTTTGACACATGTTTACATAAGTCAAGTGCGAGGAAGTAAAGTGGGCCGGGAACCCTGCCTGTCACAATACACCCCCCCTTGATCACAGCCTTATTTACAGTCATCTCCCACAGCCCTTGATTGATGGCAGCCATCTCATTAACGCCACCGCAGTCCAAGGCCTCGTAACATGTCCGATCAGCACGTCCCTCCTCACTCCGGTGGTTGCACTGCAATTAAAAGCCCCCCCGGAAACCACAGTGCACCTCTGCACTAGAGGAATGAGCCGTACCATAACTATTACTCTGAGGCTTGATATTGTTTCAGACAGCGGAAGAGGAAATGCAAAGAGCCGAATAGGGAGAAGTAGAGGTTGGAGGGAGAGGTGTTGGCGTGATGTGAATGATTTATTAGAGTAGCTGGACACTTAATAATTACTTAACACACACATACATAGATCACCTTTACAGTATTTCTGTCAGGCGACGGTGCAAGAATGGAAATGATGTGTGATTGATGCCAGGAAGCATAGGCACGGCCCAGGGGGAGAGCAGTGCAAGGTCTTACTTATAAAAACATCAATCAGGGAGCTTGGTCTGTGAAGCCATGGGTTGTGAAACACCAGAGATCCCCCCCAACCCCCCACCCCCTCTCTTTACACTGTGAACAAAACTTGCCTCGGTGTGAAGAAGGGTTCCTTCGCTCTGTTAATGAAGACATTGATGCCGCACACAGAAGGAACACATCGACACCGCGCGCAACCTCGACTGCTCATCAGAGCCGCAGACACAAAAATGCACCGCACCTTGTCGGCCACGTCACAACCTCATTCCTGTGAGTGAATATTGATGCTGCCGTGCCACAGGAAAGGTTCTAAAGTAAAGTTATAATGAAGTGATTGCTGATATTGTGTCCTCTTCTCTGCGGCTGCACCACATTTCATTAGTCCTATTTCATATGGGATCAGATTACAATAAACAAACCGTCAATGATCCTGGACTCCACCACAGAATGCAAATCACATTTTGTTCAGCACTGTACACGATTGAGTCCCATGAGCTAATTACCTTTGAAAACCGGAGAAGCAGAGCTGCATGAAATGGTAAACAAAGATGGCATCATTAAGGTTCACCTTTTTTTTTACAACAAAGGCCAAAACAAATCTCATATAGTTCACAGCTCCGCTAGAAAAGAAAGAGATATATTTAAGATATCCTTGGTTTTCTGAGGTGAACTGTTAAATCCGTTGTCCTTTTGAGTTTTTAAGGAGAAATAAAGTTAGAGCCTGTGTTACCACAAGTTATCTTAGCGGCGATTCTGCCCAAGTACGACTTTGGATGTTTAATTGTCCTTCAAGGAACATTTCAGTCCCACCACAATACAGAAACCTATAGAACTTCACATTAAATATTCATGTAGAAATGCATTGTGTTAATTTTAAATGTGTTGGATTTCTCATAATCTTTATCTAGAAACAAATCCCCAAAGAATTGAATTGCTCCTACAGTGGCGTGTCATGTGATCGGTGCACTTACATGAAGAACCCCACCCCAAGTCATGGAGTCTCTGTGTCGTGTTCCTCAGTTCAAATGTTTACCAGGACCTGTTCTGCTCATTTTTTATTTTTTTTTTACATTCACAGAGGTCATTTGTCAAGTCCTCTTTTAATTGGGTTATTTTTCATGGGACAAACAAAACCCTCCGGAGACCGTTTCATTTAAAATGTTGATAAGCACCTGATTGTTCCTGTGTGTGTTATCTCAACGATGTTATAACACGAGGGCAGAGCTAAGCCGAGGCTCTGCTAATATGTTAATTAGGATTTTAATTCTCCAATACCGATGAAATGTACAAGTTTCTATGGAGGAGACAAAAAAACTCATGCGTGTTCCTCTCTCAATGTGCACACTCTAATTCATCTCTGTTCTTGCCATTTGTGAAGTTTTATTTAATGGTTTGTATTCTCTCTTTTTATAATGGCCATTTATTCAAGACTTCCTAGAAGGAAATGTGAAAGCACTCTAGTTTCCCCTTGGTGCCTATTTGCATTGCATTACGGTGCAGGTGCAGTGGCTAGGGAAGGGTCTGGAACCATGCTAATGAACAACCTTGTTTTAATTAACTTCAAGTTAAAATGGCGTGAAATTGGAAATGATTATTGCCAAAGTAAACATGCCTAATTAGGATATAAGGGGTGTAAGTAAATTATTTGATAACTATTGTTTATTTAGAGCTGTGCATCACCTGGCTTGGGTTAGGAATTAATTTGCCAACTGAATGCATGATGGCAGACAATCACATTTACTGTGAGTTGTAAAGAAATTATCAGAACGGCTGTACACTCCATTTAAGCCTCTTTTACAGTTAAGATTACTAATATATACTCTGTCCCCGAGTCCAGCACGAGGAGATCTGCATGTGCTCCATCTCCATAAACGAAGAGGATAAATAATCCATAACACAAGTCGATAAAATAGAAATGTTTATGTATTCCGCGTCGTACTTAAGTCAGTACTTGTACACACATACATATTGGAAGAGTGAATCTAAATACCTCAACGTGGGAGACGTGTTATAATAACTGAATGACTGAAAATGATTTGTTACAGAGGATGTTTTTGAATTGACGTAGTATTCTGAAGTTGTTGAGAAGTCTGAATACCTGCTGCACTAAAGAGCTCTTTCATATTTCAATCAGTGCAGCTCAGCAGAGCAGATTGAGAGGCTGGCACTGACAGAAAGGAATCTGCCAACGGGTGATGAATGAGCCTGTCAGATTAGTTAGAATTTGATCTATTGTACGTCTATTGACGGAAGTTTAATTTCACTGATCGAATCATGAGCGACGATGCATGTACGGACATATGCTCTCTCATTACTTCTCGGACTGGCATGCCCCTCCTGGCTTCCCGATGATTTCCATGCTGACCTCTAATTTGTGTTATTGTGACAGTTGGGTTCAAATGGGCATGTATTTTTCAGAATTTCGATTCATTCAAATGGGATTTCTAGGTCGATTTTGAGCTATTTTAATGCTGCTTGCATTAATAGGTGAATTAACTGCACGTGTTGTTATGCTTCCACATCAGCAAGAGGCAGTGGCCAGAGTTATCATGTATTTGGATTGTCAGTCTGATGGATTTCTTTTCAAAGTTTGTACAAATCATTATTTGGAATCTGGGATGAACTGATTAGAATTTTGTTTTCAAAAGGTCAAGGTCTCTGTGATCTTACAAAACAAGTTTTCTGTCTAATTCTGTCTCAACTTCTCAAGGCTCGACACCTTGAAGGAAGTTCTTCACATCTGGTACAAATGCTTGTTCAGACTCAGAGATTAACTGATCCGATTTTGGTGATCCAATGTCAAAGGTCACGGTGTCCTCACAGAACATGTTTTTGGCTTTTCTGAACATGATGTCTCAGGTCTGCCTTTAAGGAATTTCTTCAGTTGTCGCTGATCAGATGTCAGTGGCCAGAGGTTAAAGGTCATGGCGACCTCATATGAGTCTGAAAAAAAAAAGGATTAAACTGCAGTGGCCGACAGAGGTTCACCACCACAGGGTGGTCATTCTGGTTTGTGTTTGAAACCGTGACACACTCCCAGCTCAGCCCAGAAAAAGAATGTGCTGAATCATTTTCATGAGAAGTTGATAAAGCTTAGATTTATAAGTGAGTTATTATTAATTAATTTAGAAATTCTCCTGACAATTTGCCTCCCATTTGATCATTTACAATATAAATCAAATGTGCTGCCTCTCCTTATGTAATAAAACATGAACTTTAAAAGAACATTTATGGAATTATAAAAAGAAGATGGGAATTAAAATGCTAAGAAATGTGATGTAATAACTTGAACATGATATATGGTAATTAAGATTGTATTGCCAGGTAATCTTTCACGACACAGCAGAACCCTGAATAATGATGTGATTAGAGTAACAATTAAAAAACAAAAAACCTATCAAATAAAACACCAAATATGAAAATTTGTATTCCTTAATAGTCTTATGAACAATGGCAGTGGTTTCTGATTGGCCACCTGGGTGTGGTCACCTAAGTCACAACTGTAGCTGCCTAGTTTTATATTGAAGTACATGGTGAACAGGCATTTTACCCAACACCTGGAAAGCATGATGCAGGAAAACTCTTGACCCTCTCAGTTATCTCATAATTGAGGATGTGTTGTTACTGAACTGATGCTACATGAGCCTGGATGTTCGCAGTCTTGATTCACTAAATAGTAAATTGAATCCTACACTTCAGCCAACTGCAATTTGACAAATGTGTATCTCATTAACTGTAATTAAAGATAAGCAAATCAATAAAAAGCATTATAACTGCTCTGGCTCTTTTCCAAACTATCACCAAACTCCAATTGTGCTGGAAGTGTGGTCTGCGGCTATTCTTCTCACTTGCACATTCTAAAGGCTGCTGAAGTTGTTTTTTTTTCATGTAATTCTTTCCACTTTGAATCATCTACATATAATTCATTTGAAAGTGCCCATGAGAATGTTTACTACGTGAACACAGGTGCCGTGAATATTAAATGTATAAATGCTGGTGATGTCTTTAAAGGCTCTTTTTCGAGGATATGAATAATAGCATACTAACTTCCTAAATGGCAAAAACAACTGAAACACCTAGAATGTCTGTAGAAATGTTCCGATCAGATAGTTCTTGGTCTTGATTACATAAAATCCTTATCAGCGCCTACAACTGTGAACTGCTCATTAACAGAGAGGAAAGCAGAGCAGGAATGAAAGAATTAAAGCTTTCTTGCCAAAAAACAAACTTTAAATGAGCTGCAAACTTTGTTCTTGCTGACCACTGTTGAAGAAGCTCTCCGGTGTCATTAAAGGTGCAGCAGAGCAAACGTCTGACAATGGGTGTGAACCAGGGGGCAGACTTAAGGCTTTTAATCAGAATTTATATTAACACAAATTTAAATATCCTTGTAACTTGTTTGTACCACTCTACTTAGTGTATATGCATTTAGGGCTGTAAGTAAGTTCACTATCTTGCAATGGCATATGTGGAATACTGGCTTATCTTGTCTATATCCATGGGTCACTGATCACTAATCCTCCGTCCATAAGGTTTCGGTTTAACGAGGCCATTCCTGAAAAACTAAAGTTTTCCTCAAAGCTAACAAGCTGTTTAGTGGGAAGGCCAAATATATTTTCTTTTTCAGCACTCAAGTATGTTCGGGCAATTTTCTTTCATCAGGATGTGTAATACAGCTGTAAAACCATGACCATGTGAATAACAGGAACAGCACTTAAAGGACACTGATGGAACACGCTGAAGGTAAAAGGCTGATTTATTTTCATATTTGCATTTTTACAAGAAAAGTTGCAGCAGAAATCTATTTGCCCTTCTTGTGCCTTTTAGTTGAATTATATTTGACACGTTTGCTTTGTAGTAGCTTTGATGGTTTATTGTCACTACAGGATCCACATCCTTTTTTCTGATGTATTGAATTAGCAACTCACTTTACATTCCTTTGCTGTTTCTTGTTCATGCTCTCTCCAGAATGCTTGTCCAACTGATTTTCACAAAAATAGCTGTTGCTGTTTTCCAGTAGCTGATTGCAATCTTGGCCAAGGAGATGGATACATGCCATTGGGAGCAGCCCAAAGAAAGACAGAAAAAAACTCTCAGATTTACAACAGCTGTGTATTAGTGATATACTCAGCTAAATGCAGATTTATCGGGTGGGTAGGGTCGTAACAATTCTCATTTCTGGTTGGGGTGGGTGAAGTTTTGCATCATACATCATGAATGTGTATGAATTACATTCCCTAAAATGTAAACGACACGGAAAGAGAATCTTGTGCCTTCCTGCTGCAGGGAGCACTCATTCAGTGCAGCCGGGCGCATCATTGAGGCCAGGCAGGTCTAAGTTTTTGTTCAGTTTCCAATTATTAGATAGTGAAAACATAGGGCCCTATTTTTTGTTAGCGCTCCGTGCAAGTTCAGTTAAATGTCCAGTGTGCAGGGAGCGTGTGCATCGGATATCATGGTGAAAGGATGTGCCTGAAAGGGGAGAGATTGAGATGTGCTAACGGTGGGATAACTGGACATAGTTTTATTGCTTTTATCCATCTTTTTTTTTGTAACGGGTGATAGATAGCATACAGATTTACCTTCCGACGGCGCCCCTCTCTCTCTCCCTCCCTCTCTCTGTGACCAACAGTCAGCCCTCACTAAATTGACACTACACTGTTGCGCAGTGTGCTCTGTCCTTAGAGGGAAGGATAAGGGAAGTTTAAAACAATGTCTGGTTGGTTAGGTCGAACCCCACCGCTAACACACCCACTTCATCTCAATCTCTCCCTGTTTCAGATAAGCCAGACCCATCCTGTCACCAAACTACAAAATGCCCCATAAGCCATGGGGCTCGAAATAAGTTCCATATGTTTTTATTGCAAACATTTCCACAACAGTGTGTCCTCAGAGCAGTGCAGACAGTGTGTGTCAAACTAAAGGTCATTATAGAGGCAACATCATGTGGTTAAGTGAAAAGTTTCATCTCTCACCCAAGAGGCTTCTTCAGTTCAGTTCGACAGGTCTTATTAGTTAAGAACAGATTCATATCTCGTGGCCAAGACTTGTTTGTCTCGTTCCCAAACATTAATAAGTTGTGGGCACAAGTTAAATAATGTGAATTTAATTGAATCCAGCCTACTTAAGTGAAATATGTTAGAATATTATCACCACTAGAGGTGAACCATGGACAAATATTTCTTACATCACTTATTTAAATAAGAAGCAAACCCCATCTGATCCTGATATGAACCTTAGATTAAAAAGCTCAAGGTCTGTTCACATTTTGAGACTAATCAGAACAAAACAGGGTCTTGCACTGCCAATTGGATTTCTTCTTTAAACAGCATGATCTCTAGCTCCAGGATCTCAGTTCCTGTAACTTCAGTATTTTCATCCCCTCTTCAACTCCCTCTTTAGTATTTCTGTTGTCAGTCTTTTAATTGGCTCATGTTTTAAAATCGTAATCTTAAAAACATCTGCTCACACTCAATACTTTTTTATAAATGGGTGAAACTTTTTTTCTTGAGCAATTAAATGATGGGCTCACATTTGAGACCACAGGGTTTCAGGAGGTCAACCTTGAATACATAATTTGTTTCATTCCAATGCTGTTTGATAATCCGCTGATGTTTTTAAAGCTCAAACCCACGAAGGGCAGATCTGTGTTGAAAATGAAAATGAAAATCAAAGAATAAAGTTCTGAGGGAGGGCAGGAAGAAAACATCTCCTGTGGTGCGCTGTAAACTGTGACAGAGGGAGGTTAAGTTTTATTTTCAGTGTCATGGAAGGCACTTTGTAGGTGCAAGAATTGAAAAACAGAAAGTTGAAATTACACCCCACCTTCCTTTCAAGTTTCTTCACTTAGTCAGTGTGCCCAAGATGGAGATGCTCTGTTTACAAAAGCCCAGGCCGATACCAGGCACATCAGTTTAGCAGTAACCAAAGCACGGCACAGAGCGTTTAAAAGTATTATGTTAGATTAAGAAAAAGTGTAAAATCGCTTTTTCAAAAGACAAAACAATGACAATATGAAAGTTAAACAAAATGGCATCTGTTGCTGCGAACGACAATATTAGTAAACGGTGCAATCATTGTGTATTATGTACCTTAATTCGTCCTTAACGTTGGTGAGAGTTTCTCACAAACATTGGACATGCTCATTAAGGAGAAGGTTGTGACGACATATCCTTTAAGAAAGTGGCACAGGCGGTGACTTTTATATGGTGAAAATATCTTGTGCTATGTCCTATTGTAGACCCCCCCCCCCCCCCCCCCCCCGCTAATTTCCAGAGGTTCTGCTCCTTTTCATCTGTTTTGCCTTTATCCGCAAAGCTTTCAGAAGAAGTGCACAAATACTGATGAAAAACGTACGTGTATCTAACGTTGAGCACAAATGAGCCTTAAATGGAGCCTCACACCGATTGTTGTTTGGCTGTCGGGTCTACAACTCTACTGATTTAGGATCAAAGCTGCAAAAACAAAGCTGAACACTACCTTTCAGAACCAAATAGCAGACACAATAAGCCACTCTCTGTTCAACATAGTGGTGCATTTGGGTGTGAGAAGTTGGTGGTGAACCAAACCAGAGCTTCAAAACTTCGACCTTACATCTTAGACCTATGTTTGCCAGGTGTCTAACAAGATGATTCCAATTTAATAAAAACCCACAATAGCAACTCGAAGGTGATGCTGCATCGGTGTTGTCGCGCAACAAACAGTTGTTCCTGAACAACAAGAAACGATTATAATGGATGCTTGACTTCTTATTTAAGGAACAGAGAGAAATTAAGCCCCATTTGAGGGATTTTAGTTCTCATACATAGTCCACACAGAGTGTTCTTCATTCTTTCTCTCAAGACAAAACACACACACACACACACACACACACACACATACACACACACATACACACACACACACAGTGATTAGCACCATAGCAGCTGCTGATGTGTACGGATCAATGATTCAAAAAACTGTGAGGAAACAAATTATTGTTTAACCACACGCCTCCAATGTCCGGGAATCAATAGATGAGATGTATTACAGTGCAGATGCTCTGTTGAGCTCTGAAATTCTTTCTGGTCTATGTGTTTTCTTTGGACGGCAGAGTCACATCGTGACCCAGTTTGAATCACTACAGCCGTTCTGTAACTGCGATTATCCAGTGAATGGTGCACCTCCGAATAAAAATCTTATTTCCTGGAAGAGATAATCTAAAAAATGGGCTTTGTGAACATGTGTCCCAGCGGAACAGGTTTATTTAGTTTTCTCTGGTTATGTTTCTACACATTGAATGTGGTTTTCATTCTACTGAGACATCTCTCGTATATTTGAGACATGTATCTGAAAAGGCTGGCATGGTATTAGTTATGCCAATATACACAACAGTATTGTAGATCCCAATGATCAATAATAACTGTCATATTGCAACCAGAATAATAAACATGTTTTTGTGTCTTTTTTTACTCCGTACAGCTCATGAGCTGTCGTCTCTGTCTGCAAACCTCAAGTCATTGCTTATGTTGTGAAGTGTAACAACCATCATTTTCCAGGATGTGGAGTTCACTCGAGGTAATTTAATAGTATCGGCAGTTTATGTTTGAACATATATTTTCTGTGATGGGAAAACGTTCAACTTTTTCCTATGAATATTTCTCGGTTTCAGGATTGAAATGTTTACTTGCAGTAAGTCTCCTGTGAATTGCAGGTTGTCATGCAGTTTCACTCACTTCATTTGTACATGTTAGAGGAGACGTGTATAGGGAGGGTCTGAATTATAAAAAAGATGAAAGCAAAGTTCTGAACCCATCAACTCTGAGTCATAGGGCATCTTTCGGACCAGACTTGAGACGAGTGCCTGTGTTATTTGTGCCATCGAAGAAGGAGTCATTACCTTTTACAGCAGAACAAATAGTCAGTGAAGAGAGCCAGGCTGAAGGTTTGGTTCCATGGCTGATGTATATTAAAACCTTTTCCAGCACTTTTTTGTCACTTAGAAACAAATGCAATGTATTTTCTTTTTACTTTCTTTGGTTTTGTGTAGATTGTCGGGGAGTTGTGAGTCATGGGGATATTTATGTGGTTAAGTGCCGCTACAGAAGTGACATCAGAAAATAACTGCTGTTCTTTTTCTGAAGAAGAAAATGATTCCTCGAGAAAAACAACAGTGCACTTGGCATTATAGTTTAACAAATTATACATTTCAAATGTAGAGACATTCTATATATTGGATTTATTTGTCAATGGCATCATGTCCCATTCGCACATACAGTATGTCAGCAGGCGTTCTCAGCCAGATGTAGTAATAATGTACTTCTTATCCAGTTTCCAGCTTATTTTTAGATGCACTTTCTAGAATTATATATTTTAACCAGATTGATGATTTAATTCATCAGACTTCTGGCTCTTAAGTCAACAAACTGAGCAAACAGCCCAGCTGGCCTGTCCTTCTGGGATGTCCTGTGGTAGCTAAGTAAAGGAGTACGTCTTATTTTTAATGTGAAGCTACTCTATGCAGTGTTATTCTTTTTAGCAGATTTAATCATACACATTTGTTTTCGGAGAGGAGGAGTCCTCTGCAGATAATTTGGCTCCTGGTAATAACCGGAACGATGAAAAACATCTAGTGTTCCAGTTCTGTCTCGTGTCCACGCATCCACAGCTAGCTCTCTGTCTGTCTGGTGTATCACTGATGCCACACTCCTCACTGCCACTGGATATCTTTAGTTAAGAATATGAAGTGACGATATGATGAAATGCTCTTTCACAGTCATTACTCCACCGTCACGCTGTCACTCAAATAGATTGTCGCAGAATTACTCCTGATTGCATTTAAAATGCAAAACAAGCAAAGCATGTTGGGGCGGGCGGGTTGAGTTGCCTGCAGTTTGCAAGGTAATGCAAACTTCATCACAGAGGCCCTATTAAATACTTCTAAATGTACATTTATATTAAAATGACAGCACACAACAGGCAGCCGTCCCCTGTATCCGGTTTCTCCAATTAGGACACACCCAGCAATGTCATTAATCGCTTCTCTAAATCCCTATGTGTATGCAGGGGGTCCAGGGTTCATATTTGATGAATCACATTAAACAAAAACAAGGCACGCTGGTGATTTCTGCCTCCAGTTTGTCATTTCTTGCTGTGGTTTTCTGGACCACAGCCGGGATGTGCACGGCGTTATTCATCAGAAGCCTCCGACTGGAGACGTTGAGTTCCGAGCAGAACAGCAGGTGATGAAGTCGACACCAAGGAAACGCAGTTGAATCATGCAATGGAGCAGCTGCCCTTCAGCAATTACAGTTATGAAGTCATAAATCACAGCTTAATAGTTGAGGGAGCGGAGAGAAGCTACATGACGTGCTACCTCGGCGAGATTGTCTCGTGTATATTCCCCCCTGTAAATTTATTTAAAAGAATTCCTCAGACCCACATCTTTAAAGAGCATTTTTTATTTGACTGGTATTTTTTACACAGCTTTTAAGATTTTGGCTCAGAACCTTCGCCCAGATCAGAAATGTCCTCAAAAATGGTAACTTCGAATGAATCAGCATTTGTTTGTTTATTTGTTAAGCAACATTTTTTTTCTCTGAATGGTTTAAAGTGCCCATAGAGTAATTTTTCTCCTTCCCTTCAGTATAAAAGTGTTTTTATATGTATACATTCTGTTAAGATACAAATAACAAAGTCTGTAAAGGGTCAGTTTCTCCAAGTCACATCCAAGTAAAACATCATAATGTTACATATGAAATAAAAGACGAAAACTACACTCTGTATGACACTAACCATCCTGCTCGCTGAGTTCTTCCTGACCTTCAATTTCCTACTTGGACTCAAATTTGCACAGCAGAGGAAACAACATTGTAACTATGGCGACGCTGATGATTACATCTAATCAGGAAGCGTCGGAGTAAAAGGAACTGGCTATACTGGCAAATTGCAGCAGACTGGCTTAAAAATTATATAAGGGGTTAAGAGGTGGTGCAGCCATGTACTATATGAGACAAACATGTATCCTGAATTCTACAGCATTTAATCTCATGCTGGTCGTCCATAGATTAAAATGATGCAAAATGTAAAAAGCCAAAATATGAAACCTTTATGCCTCAACAATTGCTCCATATCAAAGCACATATTATCATCAGGGGGGTTGTCTTGCTTTTGCCTCTATTGCACCTGTTGTCACTTCCATTTTAACCAATGCAGGTGAAATTGAATCACAATCACTTGTGCTTCCTAAATGGACAGACTGATATGCCTAAATTTGAACTTGTTGTTGTTCCCTTGATCGAGCAGTAGGTGTATTGGATTTATTAAGTTTAGGGTTGAGTAAATTTATGTCTTAGTAAACGGCCCCTGCACCATGTCAACTCAAAAGTAAGAATACTTTCAAGTTAGAGCATTCATTGTAACATTGTCCTCAGAGAATATTTTATATATCAAATCAAAAATTGAATGGTAACTGAAATATCCCTTAACCCAATTAAAACTTATTCCAATTGATAATAAATCAATAAACCGATTTGGGACCTTGAATGGGAGTTGAATTGTAATTGTAGATGTGCAACTCAATTGCAATACGCAGTATGAGTGAGACCCTTCAATGGAGAGTTGTTGCTTGGTGCCTATTAATTGAATTGTCATTTTACATATCTTTGTAGCCTTGTAGTCAACGTTTTGCACCATTTCTCTGCGCTTCTCTGTAGTTTTGTGTCTCTTTGTAGTGTTTTATCTTTATTTCTTTGTAGTAACTTATTTCTGTTTCTGATCATTTTGTATATGCAGCCCCACGGGTCAGTTCCTGGGAGGCCTGTTCACATCGAACTACAATATTAACTGATACTGGTGGAAAGTACCTTGTTGACTTGCACAAAATGTTAATTAACAATATATACTGTAATCAGTAGAAAATATACACCAGCCACAATCACGCCTCTGTATTTTTTGTTGTAGTTTACTTGCATATAAATGTACAGTAATACATCCCATAGTGTTAGTAATATTTACAATACATTCTCGATCTACAACTAATGATAATACTACTCGTAAAAAATCACAAAACCTCATAGAAAACAGGTCGTGAAAGGAGGTGATATGGGCTGCTGGTGCTCCCAGTGCTCAGCGGGCTGGCTATGGAAGTCCTCTGAGTGGAGGTTGGGATAAACAAAGGTTAATCCTCTCAGACAAGCAGAGGAGAACAGCTCCGGTCTGACAGGCCTCCCGTTCATTCACCAATGCCTCTGCTACCTGGAGGCAAATTCCCCTCTGTCTCTCGGTAAAGTCTATTTGCTTAAACAAGGATAGACATTTGCTGTCCCGAAGTGAATAGAAAGGCAATGTTGAATTTTGCTCACAAATTCAGTCATTAAAAAAAAAAAAAAAAAATTCTTTGTTGTTTCTGCTCACCTTGTGAAACCACTGATGATATTTAAAAACACAAGAATCTATAGGAAATTATAGTTGAAACTACTATGTATTCTATCTCAAAGGACCTGGAATAAAATGTTATCTTTAGAGTCATAACGCTATCTTTAGAGTCATAACTCTAAAGATAGCGTCTACAGCATAACTTCTCATAATGTGACAGACCACCTCCAAAATGTGGTGGAGCCAAACGTTTTACAGGTAAAGATCAATGCTACATGGATTTACAACTGATAATAATTCCCCCCCTTTGGACACAATATCACAGGATGGGGGAATTGCATCATTTCTCTTTTTAGCATCTTATAGTTACAATGTAAAAGGTCAGAGTTCTTTTTTTGTGTTTTTTTGTTTGAAAGCAGTACACTTAATAACATTTTAAGATAAAATACTTGAGAACAGTATTAACAAGGAGAGGAGAACTTGCTTAAGGAGTTACAAATTCAGGACGTATTTCTTCAACATGTCCATCGAACAGTTTTAACAGCTGGCACCAAGAATTTAGTTTTTAATTTGACGAAGTTCCTGTTGGTTTGTTAACAGCTCCAGCTGTGTGTGTTTGGGTCGTTCATTTTATTTGACAGGAGTTGAGTCACCTCTTGCATCATTCTAGCTAATTTATTTGATAAATTGACAAATAACCTTTATTAGGGAAGTTGTTATATCTTCTACTACAGCTTCAATATTTGACATTGTCAACTTTGTGATTGGAGGTTAGATGTGTGCTTGTGGGAAGACTGAAAAAAATACAAGCCGCAACAGCTCTTTGTAAATAACATCACTGATTTTAAGCTTGCATTAACTTAATATAGGTTGGAAATATATTAAGATTGTGCAAATCATTAGCAGGAAAAGATGTGTCTAGTTCTTTTTTAGGCTTTAGGTTTTTAGTGTTTTGTTTTATATTTTTTGATGGATCTTCCTCTGTGGACATGTTTAGATTGTCACTGTTGCACCTCTGCTTTCCTGCTAAGTCTCATCCAAACATCTGTCATAGGAGAAACCTTATCATCAAAGCCTAGCTGATCATCAGCTCTGCTTACTTCTATACAGTTGCCACTAGTTCATATTATTGATAAATGAAGGATGCTGATTATCAAAATATATTCCTGTGGCAATTTGGTTATGAATATCAGAGATATTGTTTCCTGTCAATTTGATCTAAATGTAAAGAATCCCCTGAAAGTATTGTCTCGCGGCTCCGGTGGAATCTGCTCGCTCTGCTCCCTCACCCCTCCAAGGTGGCAGGGGCAGGTCAAGGGCTCTGATTGTCAGTGTTTATTAATGGGCCCTTCAGAGGGTAGTGACAGCAGGGTGATCTCTGTGATGATGATGTCTTATTGCTTTCCATGAGCGTCTCGGGTACATACATATTTATGATGCGCCCAGCCACCTTGAAGCCGGCTAGAGATATCTGTTTAACACTCACCACAGACGGATGCTTACCAAAGCAGAGCTGGAACAAAAACCACCCTTTAATCGCACCAGTGCCACGTTAACATTAACAAGCCACAGAATGAATTTCTGAACATAATTTACATTTAAAGTGGCACCAAAATTGTGAAAACTGCTTTGATGTTGTGTGTCGTTTGGACGGAATGGAGCGGGTTAGGGGAAGAGAAACCACCGTGACAACATCAACCGTACTATAAATTTCCACTGCACTGATGTCAGCACTTCATGTTAATCAGATGGCTTTTTGACCACCGATTGAATTAATTAGACCTAATTTGTATGACAGATTGATTTGCGACAATACACGTGTACATATTAAATATTAACAGCCCGCACTTCCCCAGAGACAGCTGGGATTTTAAAGGGCAACTCGTACGCAGTCATTTAGTTGATTAATATGGGCCACTCATGTCGAGAAGACGGATTTGTTTTACCTACAAATTCATGTCTTCACAGAACGGGTGTCTCTTTTGTCTCAGTGATGTTTTTTTTATTCTTCCCTTAAGCAGCTGAGCTTTGTAGTCGTCAGGATGCTGGTGTCATTCTTTAGTTCAGTCTGTTTACCCTCCATGCTGAGGTTCGTGTTGTTAGAAAAACACACAACAAAGAAGAAGGTCGACTTTCTGTGATCTAATGGGACTGGTTATCCCGTTTATAGAGTAAAGGATTTGGTGGTAAAGTGCACATGTTTGTGGACACATTATTTATGGTGTGATGAATGATTAGGCTGGATTATAATCAATAACAATAATTATCTTTGTATAATTTTCATCAATGGCACAAAAGGAAAAGTTATATATATTCATCAATAGCTTATGCACTGAGGACTTAAAACACAATTGGGTTTTATTCTGCATAAGATTTGTAATTTTGTTTGCCAGTTCCTGCACAAGACACATAAAGACATTGTCATGACTCTGGGAAACATTTTCAGCCATTTGTTTTCATTGTTCAATGAATTATTCAGAACATAATCATCACACTTATCAATAATGGAAACAATAATTAACTGCAGAGCGACACGGCTCTAAACCTTTGCACAAAACTTGAATATGGCAAAAAAGCAAGCGCCTGTAGTCAATGAGGACATTATGCTACATGCTAGTGAGTTGTCTGGTCACTATTTTGTTCATTAATGCAGCCGTAGCTCATGAGGATAAATTTAAAGTCGAAAAGCTGCTGAGGCAAATTCAATTTCTGAGTGGCGTCTTTGCTCTGATGGCCCACAAATCATCTGCCACTTGATCTCACGCTGCTTTGGTGTTAGCAGAGTAGATTTGATCTGCGCTTTTTGAACCAAATGGCCTTTATCTTTCCTACCACTTCTTTTAAACGAACAGAAGAAAAAAAACTCTACAAATAAGTAGTAGGATTTATCCAGCGTGCGCCGCAAACTGTGATTTGTGATGACAGGAGTCGAATATTACGCTGATATTGTATGGCACTGTAAATCCACCGCCTCCTCTCCGCTGCTACTGTCAAATGTATTCTGAAGTTGTATTTCAGCCATGTCCCCTCAGCACCGAGCTCAGTGAATAGAGAAATAATGAGTGCTGTCTAGAGACAATGTCACTATTATTTTAGATCTCCCAAATCTCTCCCTCTCTTTCTGTCTATACGCATTTTCCTTTTCCTGCACCTCGCGTCTTCTCCACATTCTCACCGCATCTCTGGTTCCGTCCCCTCAATGCCAAGTCACACCCCCCCCACCTTTCAGAGTTGATTTGTTTGTCTCTCCTCCCCCTCCTTTTGTAAGCTGCGCCATTAAGATCCTGTCATTTGCGAATATGTGCGGAATAATCAAAGGCATCTGGGAAGAGGGGCTGCAGTCAATTCACAGGATGGTGCTTTAAAGACATCAGGTGGATTAGCAGCAAATCCAGGAGCTGACGGGAGGCATCACGCTATCTGTGCTAGTGTTATCCACTTATCTTTACTCTACTGTCACAGTGTGTCCCACATTGATAAACAGTCACTTTGCATAGATACAAATCTTGTGTTGCGTGTGCGAACATTTCAGAGTCTTGTACCAAATGGCAGCGATGCATCTACGAGAGGTTCAAAGCCAGCTGGAGTTGGACTGAAACGTTATGTGATTGACTACAGAGATCTCCTGCTTTAAGACTTTTCCCCTGAGATGTTCACTTTTTGGATCATTTAATTCCTCACACGTAAAATATTACTGTAGGAGCAAAGTGGTAAATTATTATTTTGTATTTCTATAAAGTTGTTGGACTCACGAGACACAGGAGTTTTAAGAAAATGGTCAAATTGAAAATGGAGCAGATAGCAAGACACTAGACTTTATTTCTAAGTAGCCTGTGTCAAGTTAAAACAACAGAGGATCATACATTTCTCATTTGGTAAATTGCTGTATTTTTTCAAGTTGACACTACCTTCCTTTCTAATGTCAACGTCGAAATCCGTTTAAATCACACTTTTTTGTTTGGCCCATGTCCCACCCATTAACCTGGAGGAGGCGGGGTTTATGAACTATACTTCAAACCGCCACCAGGGAGCAATCAAGATGCATTGGTTTCACTTTTGGCGAGACGTCATGTTGTCTTTCTTCACATACAGTCTATGTTCATATTCCAAATAGACTGCAGCTTTAACACCCATTAAAATCACCTACATTTCATTCTGTTATGATCTTTTTATTAATTCAGATGGCAAACCTTTCAACATTGGAAACATCGTTGTGTCTCGTTCGATGCAACCTGTAGGAGCCGGGAGACATTTTAAAATCCTGCACGGACTGTTGATGCATTAATATGGGATTTATCCTACAAAATTCAGAATGTGAATGAAAAAAAAAACCCATACTGGATATTTTTCTTTCTCTTGCCAATGGCTCGCACGTCAGTGAAATTTGACAGAGTTGCACTGAAATAAGCCCGACGGCAAATAACAACAAACCAGCTGCCACGCCTCTCCCACAATATCTCATTTTCCGAATAGACTACAGATTGCTAAATACATTAAGAGGAAATTCATCATTCTGCCAGATGCTGAAGGACCACCTGATTACCCCTCTGCTACTTGAAAGGGGATGTTTTTTAGTCATGCATCTGGGAAATGCATCCTAAGGAGGAAAATACAGTTATATACGTTTTTTCTAGTGTTGAGCAACCAAATACCAGGTTTAGAATCTATCTTCCTGGTGCTTACAGTAAATAAAACAATATTGTTTTTACTCTCAAATTTTGCTTTCCAATCTTACCACATTTTGATATATAATAATTTACTCGTGCATAGTTAGAATGAACATAGTGATTATAAAAGACGATGTTTGAATCTCTGTGTAAAGATTTTATAGCTTCATCAGTCCAGAAGGTGATGTTTCAATGGACGAGACTGCAGCAGACTTCATGTTACACATTGCTGGTTTCTAAAGACTTGGGGCTGATCTGTTTTTGAGAACAAAACATTTCCACTGTGGCACTCCGGCACTACCACCCACAGCAGGTAGTCCGGTTAAATATGTAGAAATAAACTGGTGTTTTTTAGCACTCCCTGCAACAATCAGGAGGATTACCCCCTGATGAGAGGGACTTTGAGTGATATCGTTCACAGGAACAAACAAAGGTAATTTAGTTCCTGCCTTAATTTGCTTGTTTGAGTGTAACCCAAGGCTACTTAGAACGGATCTATCACAGGCCCCTAACTTAATCTGCCATTTATAGGCTGAGTGGGGGGGGGTTTAGGACAGACCGTGTACTTTGTGATTGGACAACAAAGTAACCAGGGAAACCATACCGGTTTAAGCGTTGGGAAATTGGTTAAAACTCATTTATCCGTTATGTGAGTTGTGAGCCGGTTGAGGTAAACATGATCAATCAGCGACTGTGTCACAACTCAATTTGGGTGCAGACACTGAACGCTGGTCCTCTAATTGCTGTGTTAGGTGTGTGTTTTCGGGCTGTTTCAGTGGACTGCGCGCACCAGTCCCGTATGGAAATTTGGAACATAATTAAGGAAAGCATTTCAAAGGTAGCCTCATAAATAATGCAGCTTCTCTGTTAAATGTCCCTGACAGCCGATGCTGGCGCTGCAGAACGTGCCCCCCCCCCCGAGAAAGGCTGAGCTGGTCTATCTGGTCATCAGGTGCCTCCCTCGGAGTGCTATACATTGACGGAAATGGGAAAGCTTAAATGAGTAACACTCCCTGTTAATAATGGTCTAAACGGGACACCAGGAGACTCAACATGGAGCAGAACGTACGTGGCTTCACCAAAACTCTGTGGCTCTGTCACAGGTCAGACCCAGTCCTGTCACCTCTCAGGTCTATTGATAATCTAGATATCAGTTATTGATGTTGAAATACCAATAATGCATTTTGTTCTAGGTGATTGATGTTGCAGCAGAATGACCATTGATTCTGGTGTGAAAAAAGAAAGACAGGAAGTGGATTGGTTTACCCGGTCAGGCATTTTTTCATGACCGGGACATACAGTTGTAATTCTACATTTTGATGTTGAGTGTCCGAAGTGCAGATTTTATAAAAAGGTTATTAACATCAATACATTGTCAAATACAGCAAAACATTTTAATTTAACATCACCACGGAGCTGAAATTATCACAGTTATCATTATTATCGTGGTATTGTTAAAATGTGCTGTAAATGTTCAAATATAACTGATACGCAAACTATTTGTAATTCACTAAAGTTAAAGGAACATTTAGTGCAGTCATCGACCACAAATGTCAGCATTGGGAAAATGCACGCACATGGCAAAAGTGGATGTTAGCATTTTTTTGGTGGTCTGGTAGTTATAATTTAACAAGAGTTTTCTACGGTATACCATGAAACCAGTAATCATTTCATCTCTACATAATGTATCATCCAGGTTATCTTTAAAAAAAAATATTTTTTCTTTTGAAAGAGAGTAAAATATGTTTTAAAACTTCAATGTTGCTGAATTTATTTATATTTCATAAATAAATGTTTGACAAAGTAAATTTGACATAAGTTGTCCAGTATTAATATTTATAACCACAATATATAATGTTGACTGTTTTAGTGTTTTGATATATATCCTGATACAGGTTATGGAGTAAAGCAACCAAAATCGTTTTCGGATATTATATTATTTATATTTTTTGTTACAAAATGGGTTTGTTCTTCCTTAACTTACAAACTTTATGTGTAGTGAAAAGCATAAAGAAAATCACAAAAAAAATTTGACAACCATGTATAAATGGCTCTCAACAAAATCATAATCATTGTCAGAATAAAACTTTCTTTAATTTTCCTCTCTTAATGTTCTCTCCGGCAGCCAGTTCCACTCCCAGAATGCACTTGGTAGACAGACCTAGCCACTGATTGCATAATTACCTGCTGCCTTACTTAATTTAGGTGCTAATTTTTGCAGACACAAGTTGGATGAAAGGGCACTGCACAAATTTCCCCTGCACACTCGTGTATGTAAATGTGGCCTGGTGTACTGGCATGATCTGTAGAGAGAGAGAGAGGAGCTATTTTTCCTGCCTTGGTTTGAATTGGTCTGTGGCATGAAGAGTGCATTTGAGCATCTTCAGCTTTAAAGCATCCAATTGGACAAAACTACGCAAAGTGACTTTTCCTCTAGTCTAATTTTAAAGAGTTTTTCCACTTGCCTTTACCTTTAAATTGTTGCTTAAGTTTAACATACAACTGTTACAACTTTAAAGCAAACTGTAGCCTGCACCACGATTGGCTGAATAATGTGTGCACACATAAAAGTGTGCACGGAAAACCATATTAAAGAGAAACTTTTGATTATTAGCAACTTCCTTATCAAGGAAATGTTGCAATTGTGTTTTCAGCTTAACTGTAGTAACAGCCTTTTTTTTGACTAACTATTGACACACACACACACACATTTCTTAAATATCCTATAGGATTTGGCCAATACCTCAAGTTAGGAAATGTCCTTAAAGTCTGATATTTCACCCAGAGTGTTGGTTTAGCCCGGAGGTCTGTGACTGATGCGGGTGATGTCTCTGCCCCAGATCTCGAGGACTCTGTCCCCTTTGATATTTCCTGACTCCGGGGCTCGTATAAGCGCGTTGAGAGAGAGAAGTCAAGGTCACTCCTACTCCGTCGCTGGAGCCTCATGAATATTATGATTAATCAGAGTCTTTTGGCCCGAATTAATAACAAATCCTGCATTGTTGTGTACGGCCCAGAGATTCAAGGCTAGCTTCTGAGGAGCTGGAATTTTTGCCCTCCCCAACACCAACTCTCCCATCTTTTTTAACCACACGCCCACCCAGCACTCCCCGGTGACACTTCTTGTTCCAAACTGAAAACATAAGCTGTAAATGTAGCACTGCCCTTTGGTGAGGGAGAATGTGCGATGCGACACAACGAGTGGTTGAGATGTATCAGGTCCTAAGGCTTCATCGAAAAAGGTTTAAAATACAGTCTTTATGGTAAATAAACACAATATCAGCTCATTCTAATGTTCTACTCAGTTAAATTTTCAAAATGCCAGAAGATAATGACGTGTTTTGTCTTTCAATTCAGTAACGTCTCATTTATCGTGTTTCTGGTACTTGTTAGTAGCACTGTAAATTATTTTCCCACTTCTATCATCTCTTTTTGTAAATAGTGGTATTTATTATAGATTTTATAAATGGCCCAAGTTTCCAAAATATTTTTTTTTTAATATGCTTTGATTCACTGAATAGACTAGACGGAAATATTTGTGTAATCAAGTGATATTTAATCAGTGTACTAAATATCATTTCATTTCAAAAACCACAGTAAGTTGAATTATCACGAAATGTAGGGCATCCCCCATGGCAGAGTTGAAACTAAGGCTACATTTAGTGCAATGAAGTGGTATTGAACCAATTGGTGAGGTATGTAACCAGTAGTGTTTCCCATTATCTACTTGTCTAGCTGTGTGCGGCCCTATTTTCCAAGTGCTCCCTCGCGCCGTCACCATTGAACTCTTTACCGTCCACACAGCTAAACCTCATCGTTTCATCTGCAGTTTTGTGCTTACCTGTAAGTGGCATGCAGTAAAGCTCTCTCATGTGAGAACTTGTCTTTTACGCTTTAGTCTGTGTACTTTTCCACTCGGAATCTATAGCGCATGAGATCAAGGGGCGTGCGCCATAGATTAATTGGATTCTGTGGGAAATGCTGTCGAGAAAATGAAACTAAATTCCTAACCTGTCCATTTATTCAGATCTGGACCAAAATTGAATGGGTTCGTCCGTGACTCATATCGAATCATCCCACTAAGTTTGATGTTAATCCACCAAGTCGTTTTTTTGCGTAATTCTGCTAAATTTCAACAAAACCTAACCTTTTTGGCAGAGGTAATTACATGAAAACCTGAAAACAAGGTCACCCAACAGTTGAAAAAGCCCTGTTCTCAGAGGGAGAGGCCATCTTCGCTTTATCCATCACCGTTACTGGAGTGGAAACAGGTGTCTTGATGTTTACCGGGGGCTACAGTGTCTTTTTATTTATTTATTTGTTTATAGCTTCAATTGCGCGCATGGTCATTGAGTTGTTCCTCCCACCGGGAGCTGTCGGCTGAGTGGACGTCAGCTCCTGAGACGTCTGGGGAAAAGCTTGATGGGAGGCAGACAGCCACACATACAGGGGACGGCATTAATCCACTCAGAAGGTCACCATCGCAAATTGTTCAAATAGCTCACATACAGGTTATCGCTGTAGGTGTGGGCGCTGGGAAGGTGTGGAGGAAGAACAACTTCATGTGTGGCTTGTGTCTTTGGTTTTAAAAACAGTTTAAATATGAAGGGAGATTGGTTCATTCTTATTCCTTCGCCACATTGTCCATTAGTGTTCGTTTCCTTTGCCTCATGGTCTGTTTAAGGTATCAAACTCAGAGACCACATAGCTAATCTTAATATAAGAGTCTGTCGCACACCCACCTACACTTTTGCTGTAATGCAGACTTTATTTTTCATCCTTGATTGTTTTTTCCTGCTTTCCCTCAGCGTGAGAAAAGAAAATGGAAACATGTGAAACTGCTTTATCTGAAATTCTGACCTTTAATTGCAAAAACCTTTTCAGCAGGAGACCGGCAGCTTTTTACTTAAGTTGACATTTATAAATAGCGAAATGTCCCCGTGAATTGCTTTTTGTTGAAGTCCGTATTGTTGGGCGAGATAGCATCAGTCCATTTGTCAAATACTGTAACAGTTGGCCCAGAGGTCTGGCAGGGGGGGGGTGCAGAAGACAATGTATAGCTGCTCTGAACTGTCCATATAGGTGGAGGACAGACCTGTTAGCAAAGGGCCTCTGCTATCAGTCACAGTAACAATTGAAAGTCGAGATAAAGATGGTACTCTACCCTGCTGCCCTGTTTGTGTGCCCTGGACAAGAAATCGATACAGCCTGGTCTCTGAGACTGTTTTACAGTCAGGGCAGCTCTCCGCTTAAATGTTTGTCTGTTTTATTCAATGACACTTCTCTGCAAACTATTACCCACGGGAAGCCCGAGAACAAATGTGAAACAAATAAACTAGTTGTCGACCCATCTCGCCGTTGTTTGCGCTCGGAGATGGAAGCTGGACAGCGTGGCGATTTTTATTTAATACCGTGTCAAAGCAAAATCTATCGCACCTAAGATCCTTGCCATTATATTAGAGCCTTGGAGAAAATATTGCCTCCCCGGCTGCCTTGTTTTATCCCTGATCTTTCTGTCCAGCCATCATCACCGGGAGACAGAGGCATCTGTGGGGACATGCACCCTCCGTTGCCTCTCCCCCGATGAAAGAGGATTTCCCGTCTGATATGCAGTAAAGGTTATCAGGATTGCAGCCATGTTTCTGTATAACATGCACTGCCAAGCAAAAACAGGAAAGCATTTCTCCCCCGAAAACTCATTTCAGCTTTGGTTTTCATTATTACCACCATGAACATAGCGCACTTATGTGGCTATAATTCTTTTTTTCAGGGAGCACAACACAGCGCTGATATGTCTCGGACTGAAATGAGAACGAAATCTCTCGGTATTTTCAAGAAACCTTCAGGGTATCCTTTAAGCCCCCTCCCCTACACAGCAAGAACTGTAGAGAGGAACATTAACCAGGGAGAAACGCTAACAATCGGAAGCCTGCACAAACCCGAAGATTATTTCCCCCTCGCAACAAAATACTTCCATGGATTTAGACACCGAGAGTGGAACAGGACGTATAAAAACTTGAATAGGATAATGTTTCGCCCTTATAATCTAGTCCTATATTTTGCCCGACACCAATGTGCTTTTGCACTTATACCAATTCATTTTGAAAATTATTTGCTGTAGTTTTCCAGGCTAAAGCTTTCGCTCCTGATGGTATGGGCCTTATTTGAGGGTTCACTTTTTCAAGAAAAAAGAAAGAAAGTAGAAAATGGTGCCTGAGGCTGAGTAGAGTAGACAAGTAACAGCTTCACATCACTAACCTGCATTCTAAAAGGACAGAAATAGCACTAAAAGCACCCACTCTCACTTTGTAACAGTTTCTTTTGTTTCCCTGTCTCTGGCGTTAGCCTGCTTTCACTGCGGCACATACACCGTGTCTCTTTCCTCAAAGGTCTGTTCACCAGCACATTACAGACAGACGTCGGTTTCAAAGCTGGGACAACAATAGGCCTTCGCTAGTTTGCCTTTAAGAATTCAACTCGGAAAAGTAAATAACCTGTCAAGCATAATTCAGAGATGATGCTAGTGGGAACTGCCAGTTGTAGTTGGGTAATTTTATGCAGGTTATTGGTGCACTGATTTCAGTCTTTCACTAAATCGAGAAATTAATGAAAATGAAGCTGTCCTCAGTTGTTTCTGTTTGACTGCTGAAAATCTACATCAAATCAAAAATCCCAATCTTGAACTAGACCCAAAACTTTATGTGTAGTTGTGCAACCTGATTATTTGATAGCATATTTTGTTCTGAGCAGCTTGTTCATTTGAAAACATCAAGCAGAGGTCTCCTTATTAAATAGATATAAACAATGATAAATGTATGAATTAAAAAATTCCAAAAAACAATAGTGCAGCTTTGCCGTCCTTTTGGCTTATCACTTAAAGAACAGTGAAAACCGAAAAATATATATAAAGTGCTGAGAAAATAAATCCACCGGCAACAATGACTGTCCCTGTGCAAAGATAGGTGATGATGTTACCAGCTGTGCTTAACATCCTGTTTTGACACCGTGCCTGTGGCTGGTGCTAAGATATTTCCATGCCACGTTCAACTTAAGAGGAAAGTGCAGTTTTTTGCACTTTCCACCAAGTCAGCAGGTTTTCGTCACATCAATGACCTCTTCACTGAGATAACTGTCCGTCTCCGTCTGCACCCTCTGCTCTGAGGTGCAGCTAATCAAATGGTTTTTTTTTTAAGAGGCCCCCCTCTGAGAATAAGCCGCCTGCTTCACTGGGACTTGAGGTGCTTCCTCCTCATCCTCCTCCTCTACCTGGACATACGCCAAAGGGCCAACAGGTCCAGCTTTTAGATTTCACCAGATCTAACCATCTTAACCTAACGAAGGGTTGATATCACAAGTGTCCCGTTTTTGGAGACAGTTGTCGTGTCGTCTTCTTTTTCCACTTAAACAGACTTAATTTATACATGGTGTCAAAATACATCTTGTATCCAGATTGTATCTAGATTTGCACTTAGTCGAAGTCTTCGTTCCCATAATGAAGACACGGCCAATCCAGCTTCCTGATAGCATTGACAATGTTGACTCTATTGTCTTTGGTGACACAAGACAACCTTCCCTCTGTGATTCCCCATTCCTCAGCCCAGCTCTTTGTTTAGCCTATGTGATCATTTAGAATATATGTCATTTCTAGACATTTCAATTCCACATATTCCCCGACCCAATTGGTTTTCTCCTGCTGTTACACCACTGCATCTTTTGATAGAAAGTTGATGTCGGCTGGGAATCTTTTTTTTATTAAGAGTCAAAGTTGGTGCCTGTAGATGGAATAAATATTTCTAACAAAATCTTGCAAATGACACAGGAAATAAAAATGAAGTTGAGCCTTTTGAAAGATATATGTTTCCGGATCCTTTTTTAATTGGGATATACATTAATATTGCATGTTGTAATACATAATGTAATTGTATTTACATTTTGATCATCAAATATGATTTAGTGTGCAAATAATTTAGAAGAAAATCACATTTGCCTAATAAATAAATACTAAGTCACACAAATTTAAGTTTTTTGGTGTAGTTGCTTTTGTGAGTTCTATCCAACTTTGTTTTTGCTATTCATTTGTAAAGTTTGACAACTTTCTTTAAATAATTCAGCACCTACCCGACCAATTTCCTCTTTGAAGTGGGATATTTATGAATTGATCCAGAGAGAACGGGTCAAAACGTTTGGTAGAGAGATGTATGATTATTGCTGTGGGTTATAACAGTGTTTTAGCAGATAAGCCTCATAACATACCAACAAATGTGGCGTTAACAAGATGGACAGTGAAAAGGATTCTCGCATAATCGTCACTTCAGGTGTGTATATTTTTTCGTCTTTTCAAGCTTTCAAAGTGCAGTGTCCTTAATGACTTGAAAGAGATAAATATACTGTCAGTAAGTAGAACAGCCAAGCTTGAATAGAGCTGAATGCAAACTGGTCCGGATAACTCTGTGATTAACAACTGAGTCATCAAGTCTATATAATTTAAAACATTTAACAAATGTATTTATTGTGCTTGTATGTTAAAACCTTCATCTTTTAACACAGAATTAACACAGTGTAGTGAAATATAGGAATATAATATCTGTTTCATTCAGCTTTGTGCATGTGTCTGCAGAGACAGTTTGGTCAGGTAGGGATGATTATGAGCTGCTCAGAGCTTGACGTCCTGCTTCTGTTGCAGCAAAGGCAATCACTTGTTGTGACAGGGACAAGGAAGCTCCCTCTCCCTACAGGGGGCTGATTGATTGGACAGTCAGGAGGAGGGGAAACGTCCTTCACAATAGGCTGGGGAAGGACGGCAGGCCCAGGATACTCTCACTTTCTGCCAAGAACTTTGTTTTTTGCTGAACTAATCCTCTCTGTTGACATCAAAGAACCACAGCTGACGTGGGAATGAGCTCTGCTGGAAATGCCTCTGTCAAACGAGACGGATGCAAGTGGTCCAGATTCATAAAGTAGCGTCTCCTGCTTCGACCGTGCTTTTTTTCTTAGCCGTCCAAAACTGCTGAAATGCAAGGTCTCGGCTGAAGAGAAAGCTGAAGAGCAAATATTGGATGTGAACTGGCACAGTGGGGCAGATCAGAAAGATTATGTCCGTCCATACGTCTTATCCATTTTATGATTTGTCAGCTCTGGATTAACTTAAAGGCATTTACCTTCATTTCCATGACAGGGAGAAGACAGTTGTTTGGCAGCTTGAAGAAAAAAGGAAATTACAAAAGCACACATCTGAGGTGGTAGTAGTGCTATTTCAGGTGATCTGTAGTAATTTGCACTGCAACCTTTACAAATTATATAAAAGAGGATTTTTTTAATTAATTCCAATTTATACATGCTCCAGATTCAATTTTAGTTAGATGTATGGTTCAGTTGTTGTGGTTTTGTGAGAACATGACACATTCCCACACCAGCTCTAAAAATAAAATCTTATCTCTGCATCTGACTTAAATGTCTTGCCCCTTACACCGATTGATCATTAGAGCCTTTTGGTGTGTGGCTTTCCTTTTCATTTTACAGGGACGTTACATCTTCGTGCTATTAATAAAAAACGTCCAATGTCTTAATCGTACCTCTCTGAGCCTGATCCTACAGTTCTCTATGATAATTTTCTGAAAGTTTCCCAGACAGAATTTCATATCTGCTGAACTGTAGCATGAATCTTTATCAAACCGCAGCATCTCCTCCGACATAAAGCTCAGAAATCTCCTTTTCTGCTTCTTGCACATGAGATATCACCAACAAGCAAAATGCAGATGCAGTGTTGCCTCTCCCATGCATGAAACTCTATCTCAACCCCTCCTGTACATTCATCCATTTCAGTGAGGACCTTGTTAAATATTTGCGCCGTGCCAAGTCATACAGAGCCATGGTGCCACTATCAATGAGGTGGGCCCTGCTTTCAAATGTTGATTGCAGTTCCTTGCACTTTATCATTACACTGGTTCTAAATGATGAGCTGTGAGCTCCACTGCAGGTGGGTTTTTTTAAATATTTGCACGGTTACTGTATGTTGCATTCAAACTTGTGGCATGATTAAAAAACTAATTTGATGTGAATGATCACATGCAAGTGTTTGTAAGCTTAGCACGTTTGCACGATCGGCTGGTTCAGTTTGATTGTGTGGCTATAGCATCCGATTACATTCAGTGAGGATGTGTGGATAGTATACCTTTGTATAAAACTCTCCTGTTTGAGAGTTAAAATTTATATGTATGTATATATATATATTTATAAATATAATATTTATAATTATTTTATTTTAGTGGAATAGAAATGATCATTGTTTAATGATTTGAGTTTTTTTTTAGTAAAGAGTTTGAGCTCTTTGTTATACATAGAAATTGGATAAGTAAAACAAACATCTCTCAAGGGACTTAATATCACAGCAAACACTATCTGTCAATATCAGTTCACAATAGAGGAAATGAGGAAATGGTCTTCACCACACATCAAAACGAATACATCCTGTCCACTCAGTTAGCCAGAGGTTAACAGTAGGACCGTATTTCTTCATACTAAATATAATGAGTTTTTAAGGAGAGATAAATCCGTAAGATAAGGGTGATTGTTGAGGTACTCAAGCTTAGCCTTTTCCATATATTGCAAGGGGTGATTCCTACCAGGTTGGGTTCTATCTCCATCCCTGTATCTTCAAGGATAATCTCAATATCCCCGTCCGGAACTCCTGCAAATTTGGACATAAGGGCATAACTCTGTAATAAGGTTGTTTCTGTAGAGTCACTCTTATCCACTGTGCAAGCCTCAAATTAAAGTGTGGGTTTTTCAACAGTTTGGTTTTATTGCACCAGATTTTTTTCTATGTATGCTGTAGTATTGTAAAGATTTGTTTATACAAAAACACGTACTAAATAACCCGATGCAAGTCTGAGCATAGTATCTTCTAATAATTAGCATATCATTATTTAATATTCCTGAAATGTGTAAATTGGTTGTTATTTCTTCTTTAACTTTATCTAAGCATTTTGAACAGGAAACTTATCTGTATGCAAATCCATCAGGTTTCTGTCCATGTTTTTGTCGAGAGGAAGATTACTATGCTGGTGAGCAGGGAGTGAGGCCGCACACCATTGTCATCCACCGCGGCTGTAACTCCATGTAATTTAACACCAACTGGCAGAAAGGTCACACCAACTTGATCTTCAATTTAAAATACTGTTACACTGATGCTTCGGCTGTCGCTTTGTTACTTGATGGGAACGGACCTCAGGATACTTTCAAACTTGATTTTCAAAACGAAATTAAGCCTTTGAGTTATAATAACAGAGGGATTTTAAGTAGGGTGGGAAAATCTAAAGAGGGGCTGTGTGCTTGCTGCCATAGAAGGCTCCTTTATGCCCAATTTTAGAGATGTATACAGAAACAGACGGAGCCCTTCTGTTTGTACTCTGCATTAATTTGATCCCGATTTGTGTTTGTCTTGTGAAAGCTTATTAATGTCGACTAAACAGATAAAACAAAGCAGTACCACCTTTAATCACCGGGGGCAGTGTAGCTAATAATAAGTAAGACGACCATAGGAGAAGAGGAAACTACGAGTTGATAAGAAACTACATTTATCTAATCTATGTTATTGTGTCCAGACACTTTTACAAACCGCTGCTTTGACTTCTCTTTAGTGAGGAACATAATCGCAACCTCCTCAAAAATCACCATGTTTGTTATTGTCGGGCACTCTCGACTCTGCGCTGCCCTCTAATGGATATATAATTCAACAACCCTTCACACATAAAAGACGAATGGGTGTATGTGGGCAGTGACAGAAACACAGTTTTTGAAGTTGGCGTGTCTCTTTTTAGAGCATAAATGAGCCTTTAGTCTCCAAACATTGTATATTAGCTCTTCGCAAACTAGCTTAAGATCCTCTACTGAAGAGCGATCACCACAGCATCATCACCAACGTCAGCAGCTCAGAAGCTGTCAAACACTGACACCCCCTGTGATCTCTCAGATATGGCATGGAGGCGGCTCTAATTGGACATGCTGCCCACCAGGTAGTACATTGAAACCTTGAGTGCATGCATATTTATACGGAGCACCCTCACCTGCTTTGCATCAGGGTGCAGAGTGCAAGGTAAGAATAATGAGGTTCATTAGAGGTTTTCACCCACTTCTCACTACATGCCTTGGCCATGTCAGTGTTCACTTCTTAAATCCATAATAAGTAATTAACCTGGCTGGAATGTTAAAGATGAAATGACATCTTGCTTGATGCCCTAGCTGTTGCCTTGGAAACACTGTATTCAAAGCTACAAGCATTGGAAAAGATAATGTTGGACAGAGCATCAGCTCAGTGAGGAGAAAAACACAAATTAATTGGTTTTGAGATTCAACCATAATTGACCAGCAGCAGCTTTTGTAAACATTGGAGGGAAGCTGGAATATTGAAAACGATTTCGTAGTCTGAATTCACCGGAAGTAAGGATTCATGCCATGGACAGTAAAATGCTGCCTTAGCCTGTGAAGGCTATTTGGAGCAGGAGCTTAAGCTTGACACAATGTGCCTATACAATTGGTGGATCTGAGGTCTTGGGGATCTGCAGGGAGAAGCGCAGTCATAACAGAAATCCCCACTACAAAGAGAAGAGGTGAAAAGGCAGTTATTTAACCAGATGCCCCACTCAGCAGAGAGAGGATTAAAATGCACTCCTGCTTATCTGGCATAAAGTCTTTGACTTTAAAACTGCAGGTTCCTTCAAATACATGGTGTGAAGGTCAGCCTTTTATTAGATGCCTTTTGTGTGCTAATGAGAATGCGGTGGGATTTATGTGTCATTCCTCTGTTCTTCTGCTCACTTCAAGTTTTAATTTTAAAAGAAAGAGTTACAAGGCCTTGAACAAGTGGTTTTTTGTTTCACACTACTCTGTATTAAAATATTCTGTGTACCGGGTGTAAAGTGGGTTCTGATTACAATGCAAACACATCAAAGTCAAGGTAAGTGCCAAGATTCACGTAAGTGGTTGTCACTGGTGAGTTTAAGTCTTTTTAAGCTTTTTTTTAGCACATCCCCAATGCAGCTTGGTTATTTCCCTAAAACAGTGGCATCACTCTCAATGGTCATTTTTTCACAAAATCTGAGGATTTATGTTGTGATGCCGAAATTACTAGATCTAACATTTTGCATGTGTGAAGACTCCTACTGTTCACCAATTAAAAACACGTGCAAAGTTGACCATCACAGTGTTGCCTAACTGAAGATTACAATCAGCTGCTGTGTATGTAGTTTGTTGGGCAGCAGCTTTTGAGGTCACTGAACTGAACCACACTGTTTTCCAGAAATTGCATATTGTAAATACTATTGATGTTTAACAGCAAATGTGCAGGGCAGAAATGTAATCTAGATTATGTAGCTAAAGGTCTTGGTGTGGGAATTGCAAACAGGATACATAATGTATAACGGAAGAGTATTACTGCGTATTGCTTATTAAGTAAGCTGGTGGATATAGCATGCAATCAGATATAATAGAGGCACATATTGTATTAAAATATCAATCTATGATGGTGA
Source organism: Platichthys flesus (assembly GCF_949316205.1). Classification (NCBI taxonomy): domain Eukaryota; kingdom Metazoa; phylum Chordata; class Actinopteri; order Pleuronectiformes; family Pleuronectidae; genus Platichthys; species Platichthys flesus. Next base: position 7,494,193 of record NC_084957.1, read on the forward strand.
AGTTGATTTTCGATTTCTACATATATATATTGAGTGTATTCTTAGAGCGTGGGGAGTTGTGGCAGAGTGTGTCTCTAAAAGTGTGCGTCAGGTGCTTGAAGTAGCAGGGTTCGAGGAGTCTCACATTCTCCACAAAAAAAAGCTGTTTCTCGTTCAGAAGTTTCTCGCTCTCAGGCTGTGGAACATCTTGTTGGAGGGATGTGTGTTGTCCAATACACTTATGCTGTCTCTGCAGAAGCAACTCTTGCGTAAGATGTCCTGGATCGCAGGGAGTGGGCTTCGTTGATGTGCTCAGTGCTTTTTATCACCCTCTCCACAGCTGTGTAGATGTGCATGACCCATACCATGTGGAGATGAAGCTCATAAATAAACCCTCAGTCGTGCCTCAGTAGACGTTGGTGAGGATGGGGTTTCGGATGCTCATTTGCTTCGGGTGACGCAGGAAACAGAGGTGCTGTTGTGGTCTCTTGGCCATGCATGTCATATGGCTGCCAGAGGTGAGATCCTCTGTAAAGTTTACTTGAATGAACTTGGTGCTGGCCATTCTGGTCTGGTTATTCAAGCTGCCCCAGGTCATCAGTTGTTTCTGTGTGTACATATGGATTTGTCCTTGCATCTGATTACACCCATTATGGTGGTGTCATTGGCAGAATAAATCATCCTATTGCAGCTCTACCTGCGACAGAAGTCATGGGTCATCATAGTGAATAGTAGAAGTTGAGCATAAAGCTCTGGTGCATTGTCTGACAGGTGTTGCGTCCAACCTTTCCAGCAAATGGTCGAGGATTCAGTCCAAAGTACAATTACAGTTTTTTCCTCTTGGCTTCTCCTATATGATGTGAGAAAGGCAAAGTTGATGTCTAGAAGAAGCATCCTGACAAGCAGCCTGTCCAGATGTACCAGCACAGTGTGGAGCACGGCGTATCATCTTAGTGATGGGGATGAAGGTTTCAGGGAGATTTGATCTGTTAGCACCAGCTGCTCTGCATAATCCCTGAGAACACAACCTGGAAGGTTGTCAGGGCCCTTGGCCTTGTGAGACCAACTCGGGGGGTGTTCCACTCTCCGGCTGGGGTTAGACGGAAGGCTTATTCAAAAGTCCAAGTGGGAGTCTTCCTGAAGGAACATCCTTGAGATCCTCAAAGCATCCATCAAAGTTGATGAGTCTATCAGGGAGGGCTCTCCCTCGGCTTTAGGCGTGCAGGGTGAGATTGTGGTAAATGGAGAAGACCTCTTGCTACAAATACCAGACTTATCCTTAAAACAACGAAAAGGTTGTATATTTTCTGTGCATGGGTGAATTTTGCCCGCCTGATTGCCCGAGACAGAAATACTCTTTTGCTCGTTGTACTTACATTGTGGGAAGTCGTATGCATGGTGTGCTTTGAGTTGTGTGATAAAGTGATACAGTTTTTAAAACACTGTTGCTAAGCAACAGCAACATTGATGCTAATATTTACATCATTGTCCTATCAAGCAGTGGTGTAACATAATGCAGTAAAAAAAAAAATCATGACAGAGGCCAAGGGAAATTAGAATTTTTCCCATACTAATAATACAACTATAAAGAGAGTCCACATGTAACATTGAAGCAACAGGCTTTTCAGGTCCACATGGTTTAAGTCTTCTGCATTGATAAATATATTTAGTATGTATGTTTCTGGTTTATTCATGATGCTGTAAAGCTCTTTAGTCTTCACACCAGGAGGGATGCAGACCCCTATGACCATAATTCCAACAAACTCCCTCGGTAGATGGAATGGCTAGAACTAAGGGGTTAAAGGCTCCATCAATGAAAGGGAAAAGTGTCTCGACAGATTTATTCAAACACCATTCCTCGTTAATGTACATATACAGTCCCACTTCACAAGTATTACTGGAGGATGAAGGTTCTTCCCAGAGGCTAGTCAGCCCTTCAAGCTGGACATCCTTCTCAGGAATAAGTTCATGGAGCAGCATCTCAGTGAAAATGCAGCAGTCCTTGATCTTCTAATATACAGTCAGCTGGAGTGGTCCAGTTTACTCTCCAGTGAACGGACACTGGAGAGAAACACAGACAGTGATGCCAGTCTTAAAGGGCTAGCCATTAGCTTAGCATGCAAGCCGGCCTACAGCGCTTGCGGCATTTGTCCCTGGGAGTGCTGGACTGGTTGGTATTAATGACACAGGGCCTTTGCTGCATAACAAGGAAAGGCTCGTTAGCTTTTCTTCTAACATGGCATCCAGTCGCTGTTTGTGTGTCAAAGCGATGTCCAGGGGAGTCTGATGATCACAAATGGTTCCACAATGCACCCTAATCCTGTTCAGACAAATAAATAGCATACAAGAGCAGTGTATGAAAGAAAAGCAACCTGATTCTGGAACAGCATGAATATATAAGCAGTTGTTTATCACTGGTTAAATATATATTCTCGTTTGTGTGTTCCAAACATCCGTAAGCGTCTGTTTTTCTTCTCTCCTCTTTAAATAGAACGATCATAACCATGATTGAGTCTGGAGCAGCCTACCACTATAGCCCCCAGCGTGTCACTAAAGGTAGCAAGCTTTTGATCCTGTGGTTCCATGTGACAGTCAGCCATCTCTCTCCTCACCTGCTGTGGACATGATCCTATCAGGCACAAGACATAGCACATGACAGAGTTAATGGTTCCTACATCTTGCAATCGAAGCCCCATTTCAAACATCAGCGGATTTAGCCTTTCATCAGTACCTCCACCAATTACTAGTAAAAATACTATATATGAATTATTTTTTCCTCAACAAGTGCTTGTAATTCATCTAAATGTAATCAAATTTAACATTTTTACTTATTTAAATATTGACGAGTAATTTGACTCAGGAATGAGTGGTATTAAATCATGTATGTTAATAAGATCATAAAAGAGAAAACAAACCTCCCTAAAGTAAAGGATGACTGGGTTTAGATTGAGGTCATTGTTCTAAATGGAAAGCAGGAACTTTAAAGTTGTGTGTCACTTTTTTGGGAGAACCTCTAAATTGGTTTTTCATTGAAAACCTTTGTGTTTGGCCTTGATCTGAAAAACACATGACAAAAATTGGGATGTTGTAAAAGCCAATCTTGAAAAAGATTACTTTGAAAGTACAATACTTACTGAGGATACACAAGTTTATTTAGAGGCTTTTTGAGATTTTGATGTTTTTACACTTCAAACAGTGATTATAGGTGAGTTATGTGTTGAGTGTGTATTTTATCCTTTTACTCTTTTCTCAGTTTCTCAGCATATTGGATAATGTCATTCTGCTCACATGCACAATCTCACGTAAGCGACATTGAATTAAGTGTGAGGTTTATGCTGAAGGAACCTCCACACAACCCTTTTTTTTGTCAATAATGTGGCACAACTAATCATCAGAGAAAGATTAGGAAACAGTGAACACCACGTGTTACACACTATATAACAGCACAAGGCTGACTGAGCCACAAAAATGTTGGTGGAAGTATTTTGTAATGCCAGTTACTGTTATTTACTGAGAGAGGGAAAAGGTTTTAGGAGTGCATGCTGCATTTAAGTGTCATCACACCCTCCATTTCCAGTACCTGAGGGTCTTTCAGATTGTAAAAGAAGCAATAAGCACTATAAAATTATGTTTGCACACACGTTGCCAATATTTGTTGTTCAAGGACTCCCTAAGGGGTAGGGTTGAAAATGTATAACAGGCTTATCTAGGGTTAGGTTAGGGTAATTTGGCCTTTTTGAGTTCTCTGCTCTTAACAATTGGGCAAAAATTAGGCATGGTGGTGCCCCATTAGGGAACAAGCATATGCAAGCGGAATGAAGGTCACTTTAGCCACCAAACACAAAGGGCAGGAGCAATCGCTTTTGTGACAGTGATGGAATAATGCTTTGAATAAAAATCTGAATATTCTTGGCACAAGATTTTGTGTTAGGAACAGTATTTAGCCATGAGCACAATCAGAGTCCAGTAGAACATTTCCTGCAGAGGACTGTGTTGAGTGGGGATCCACTCGATATGTTTTTGTTTGCTACTAAATAGCAGATTAACCCCGAAGGCTTAGCCTGCAGCTGGTGCACAGTATTGGAACAAGGTGTCTGCAGGGACCCTGCTTTCTATCTCTGTTTCTTTTTGGTCCAATCTGAATTACTGCAAAGAAGGATTTTACACCAAAGGCCAGTAGTACTCAAGTTATCAGTGGAAAAACAGACAAAGGTGGATGAGGCTTAAGGAAAAGAGACAGTTTTATATCACAACAAGGCTAATTTTATTGACCAAGGTGGGTTGTGACAAGTTCATCCTGAAAAGATGGGTACAGTGTTGTACGTGAGGTCAGAAAAGCTTTCAAATTCCCAAAGAAGTAGTTTGACAAATTGATACTGAGAATTACATGGCCAGACTGGTTATGTCCGCATGGTGAATATGAATGTGCAAACAACAGCTGGACATCTGAAATGGCTGGCTTGGCTCTGTTCACAAATATATATCATACAAAACACATTTTGTCTTTTTTTTAATCTATACATAAAAATACAATGCAAATGATATGGTATAATGGTATTTTATGTTATCTGTATGTCATATATCAGACTTTTGGAGGAAACTGAATCATGGTTTGGTACTTTTGCTGTTTTGGACGGATAGTTCTGACTTTCAGACCATTTGCAGGAAGTTGAGACAGCATTTAACAATACAAGAAAAAGCCGCAGAAGAGGCTCTCAGGATTGTTTGCTATCTTCACCTCTGATCACCTTCATTGCTACCTGCCGAATGAACAAAAGACGCAGTCTTGTGTACAAACCCATCAATGGCAAGTAAAGGTAGAGGCTGCCCAGGTGATGACAAAAGTACGTATGTTATATCATACAAAATTATTTAGTGTGCTCCCTAAATCCCTCACTAACTTGATCAAATGGCGAAATTCTTTTTATTGGTACGTGGCTGTTTCCCGCTAAGCGAGGCTGAGCTAACCAGCAGCAAGTTTTGTTTATGTTCTCTGAAAGATTAATTCATTGAGTGTTTTCCCAAAGAACTTGCATCTTACTCCTCGCAAAAAAAACACAAAATATCAAATTCTATATCCAAATAGCTCTGGGTCTAAATAAAATATAATAAATCTTCTAATCATATAAAAAACACTTCATGATATTGAAGATGTGAGCATTGAAAGCGATCAGATAATGAGATTTAAACGTTTTACTGCTGAGATAATAATTGCAGTGCTCTTCTTGATTACACGTGATGTCTTTGAAAGGCTCACAACCAGCCTCGTGTTGCCATTAAAACCTGATGAGATTCAGTTGGATCTGTACACACAACCTCGCTTTCACTGTCAGCCTCAGGGCAAGGCACTAATTCACAAACAGCTTTACAACATGTCTTTGCGTATATGTTTTTATACAGATCAATGGAGAACGCCCGTAGTGTACAGGCACATTTGGAGGATCTGTTAACACAATGCCTGCAGTGGTCTTTTCCATTAGCCATATATCTAATAGGTAGTTCCTCCTATAGTCCCTCTTACTGGAATTGTACAGGCTAAAATGAGAGCTCCAGCGTCCTCCAATGTGTCTTGTGAGAGCACAAAGCATATGGGGGAGTATTAGAGGCCTTGTGAGGTTGTGGGTAGAAATTGGCCATTTGTCTGTCACATTCTGCCCATTTCTCCCATTACCTGTACAGACCCATTACAAGCTGTAAGAGTAATAACTCCACATGATCTATGACTGTGATGGGGAAATCAGTGAGACCTATATGTGTCCGTGCGTGAATGTGAGCTTCATGCCTATGCAAGTATATATGTTCCTGATGTGAGTTTTAAAGCTTTATTTATTTTCTTTTTTAAGTTTTAATTTACTGAGCATTTCTCTCGGGGCTGCAAAACTTTGTCAGTGTTTTTCGCTGTACTCTCCTCCTGAGATTATGAACCCAATGACATATTCACAAACCACAGAACTCATTCCTTCTGCTCAACAGTTTCCTTCCCCTCTCAAGTCCTTGACACAGAAGGGGAGCTCATGCAGAAAGGATATGCTCCATCCAAGTATTGTACCTGCTGTAAATGAGAGATTTATAGCGAGGCTGAAAAACTGGAAGAAAAGAAAAAATCTTGGTGACGTAAGACATGACAAGTGAATAGACATGAAAAAGAAACCAAGCGCTGAGAAAATTGGATTTTCAAGAGTGCCTTGTCTCAGAAAAAATGAGTGGTCAGAGGGTGTTAGTGAGGCAGACTGGCTTTCATTAGCATAGTCATTTGGCATCGCTGAACCGTGAAGATGGTTAAGTGATATTATGTTAACCTCCTGTTTTACATCTAGAGTCGAGATTAAATGTAATTAGCTGGCTTTTGTATTTCCCACACAGTCTTCTGGGTAATTGATGACTGACTGAGATCTTTTATTGACTGTCTGCACCATTGTTCCGATCTCAGCCCCGCGCTGTCTGCCATTTTCTCGACAATTTGCCTAGACCACAGACATCGGCTGGCATGCGAAGCCTTTGACTTTCACTGGCCACATCAAAAGCGAAATAGTGCGTTCCGTTAAGCAATTTACGGTATCTCTGTCCTATTTTTAGTCCTGGGTTTGCCTGAAAAAGATATAATGAATGTTGAACGTCTCTATGCCGGTGAAAATCATCAAATAGCTGGAGCCAAACATTGAAGCGTCGTACCCTATGTGTGACCTTTAAAATATAATTGATGTATCAGATTGTGATATTGGTGGCCTTTTTAATAGAAACATTTACTGTGGCAGCACGAAGTAGTTTCATGAGAAAACGCACATCATAGCATCTCTGTAATGCAGTGGTCAAGATTCAGAGAAAAACAACCTTTATGTGATTTTGCCATGGACATTTGAGCTTTTGTGAGGTAAATAGCTAGAGTCTGTATCACTCGGTCATTCAGTTACATGTTATCTCAATTATCCGATAAGGTTGTTAATACGATTGTTAAAGCTGGAGAGACATTGCCAGATTATGTGAAAACTACAACTCATGCAGCTTTGACTATAAAACTTCTGGCTGTACTTTTTGTGACGGCAAGTTCTGCTGCAATCAGGACAAAACACATGTTTCATTCTCCAACAAAGTGAAGGAATACACAATATTAATTGTGTATATCCCACATTATTAAGTTAGAAAAATATAATTCATAAAAAAAACTAATTATATTGGCACAATATGCAAAGTAGTGTTTGTGGCCCATTTAATTTATAGAGGTGTAACACTGGGACCAGTTCTTATCTTTAAGGGGCCATTTAATTAACCTTGAAATTAACTGTTTGTTTCAGCTGGAGATTGGTGTGGAAATCTTGTAATATTAAATACTTTGTTAAAGCCGGCTGATATCGAGTCAACCTCTTCTGCTCTGAACAAAGACTGTTTATAATGATGATCGACATCATAGCTCACCAAAAGCGAAGCAAAAGTGTACTCGCTTACCTCCTGGTGGCTGGCTGCAGTATAGGTCACGAATCCCACCTCCTCCATGTTAGAGGATGGAACCGACTACAGCACTGACTGTGGAGCTAAATTACGCCATTGGTTCAAGATGGCATTGTGTGTATCCAGGATATTTTGGATTAATTTAAGGATAGTTGAAGGAAGTGAAGATGGGTTAGATGAAGCATAATATAGTGCTGAATAAATACACAATACACATGTCATGGAGATGCTTAATTCTCCATATGTCTAGAAGTATCAAATATTGATGCAAGATATTTTTATGATGCAGTTTTAGTTACCACAGTAATTCCTGGGCTCACATGAGGACACGCCTGTGTAATGTAGGGACGTCATGTAGCTTGTTGTTGAAGGGACAGAATTCTCAGTTAACTAATTCAACCAGAGGACATGACGAGAACAATCTATCAGAAAGTTGAGTTGTTTTATAATCAAAGAAGTTTTTTCTATCAGTGTCACAGCTTTAGGGAGAATGTGTTTGTTGGTTGAGTTTGTATTCTACAGGAGGAGGTCATTAAAACATTGGGTTCGTTCAATTTCCTCAATTCTGAGGACATGAGGTTTCAGCCACTGAAATCCTGCTACTTTCCTGTATTTTCCACCTCAGACATTCAGACATTATTATTCTGACCATGGTCGAGCAGGTTGATGTAGTTCCTACAACAATTCCTTTTAGATCTTGGCTCTAATATTGGGAGTTCAGTTTCCAACTCTGCAAGTCATTGATGTGCAATGCCTTTGCTTTTTTATTCTCGAATGCACGGCTACATTTAAAACTACTTAACTTGGTCCTGGCTCTTCAAAGTGACCTCGAAGTCAAAACAGTTTAAGGGAATGCAGCATTTCAGTGTTTGTTGGCTCATTTTTCCTGTGACGTTTCAGCCCTGCTGGACGATCAGGATCATGATCATGATGATGAGAGTAGCTCTGGGGCTGGAGAGGCAGATGGGCCCGCATTCTCCCTCCTGCCTGCCACTGGTCTGACCTTTACATCTCTTGAAAGCATAATACCTGTGAATACTTTGATTATGGCCAGGCCAGACTGCACGAGCCCACGACCCCTCACTGTTCAGGTGAGTGTCGAGGCAGCAGCGTGGACATGATTGACTCTCACTGGAAACCCTGCAGGAGAGCAGCGTTCCAACAGATGAAGGCAAAGTGATGGAGGAAATGGCAGATGAGAGAAAAGGGAGACAAAAAAAAAGGAGAGCCAGCCTGCCCCGCATTCTCTGGCTAATTAAGTGTTATTATCCTGCACAACAGGAGGTACCTGAGAAATAATTGGCCACAGCGACAGCTAAATGTTCCAATCTGGAGGTGAAGCTAAAAGCACAGTAAAAGGTCACGTGCCATTATGCATAATGCTGATCTTATTAGTACCGCAGTCTGTCAAAAGAACCTCCATGAATTCATAGTCAAAATACTTAGATTAAAAAATCACCCTCTTCTTTGATTTAGGGCCAATCTTGTTTGGGTGAGGGAAATTAGATTTTTATTCACAGATTTCTGACCTTTTAATAAAAGAGTCCCTCCTTCAAGTCCTGGCTTTTATTCCCACATACCTGGTAAAGATATGGTCTCTTTTGTAGTGCTATTCTAAAAATGAAAAAATACATATATATGCATATGGTTCGGCCATCATATTATAACACATAATACCCCATTGATACATAAAACCGAAATAACCACAGTGTGAGGTGGATATATATTCTATTATAAAAATATTACTGTGTAATTTAACTAAGAGAGGAAGCATTATTAAGTTAGATCAGCTAAAATGCACAGGTGCTGTGTGTTGGTATCGGCACCGGAAGCTATAATTCTTCCAGTTCTCTTATATTTTCTAGCATAATGATTTTATTGCTTGTTTTGCTTTTTTTTAAAATATTTTATTTAGCTTTATATTTTGAAAGGAACAGAGCAGAACTGTAAGTTATCTTGACGGCGTTACAGCACCAGATTACAAAGCCTCAGTGCAGGATATATGGCTCCAGTTCAAAGCCTGCAGCTGTTTATTCCGTCGAGTTTTTAAGCTAGAATAGCTGCTTACAGCTGTCCAGCTGTGTGGTAAAAGATGTACTACAATAAATGTCCACAAAGTGGAACGCACAAACGCCAGACCAGCCAAACAACTACTGAGCAAAGTCCCACAATCACGTTCATCCACCGCCACCTCACTACATGCCTGCATTAGTAGAAATGTGACTGGGTAATTACGTCCAGTAATTGATTTACTCTGGGGTTTGAAATAATTAAAGACATTTGGACTAAAGGTCTAAATTATGTTGATAAATGTTCAATCAATACCAGACACAGTTTGATACTGTTTAAAATGTTACATAGATTATATGACTCCAAAGGAAAGTTGCATAAATTGTTGAAGGTAGTTTCACCACTGCGTGATAAATGTGGCCCAGCAGGAGCAGATTTACTTCACAGATATGTCACATGCACAAAAATGCAGGACTTCTGGGAGAGGGGTTAATTGTGGGAAATGTTAGGTTATTTTATATATTTTGTTATTTTGTTCTTTTTTTGTCCTTTTTTGATTTCTTAAGTCTGTTGTGTCTTTCGTTTCCCTCTATCTTAAGATTTTTTTTAATGAAGCCTAATGTATGTTGAACTTTGGAAAACTTCAAGCAGTGTTTTTCAATAAAGATATTTGAGACAGTGTATTAAGAAATGATAAGTTTTATTTATTGTGGTATAAACAACGTTGATCATTGTCGAAATTGCTTTAAATGACTCTCTGTCCGTAGAGTGATGTCCTAGGCCGACCCATCTCAAAACTTATAAACTAGAAGAGAGTACTTTCCTTTATTCCTTCCTGACTTTTGTCCTTGTTCTTTGTCTCCACATATTCAGGAATTGGAGTCATAAAGCCCCGGGATAAGTTTTTTTGCTCTGGTTTAAAAAATGTCAACTCCCCCTGACCTGTCTTTGTCCCAGCCCACACCGCCTGGGGCTTATTGGGGTCAACTCTCATATCTGCATTGACTTTATATATAATCACTTTACCTCCAAGAGTCACGTTGTCTTCTGTCAGAGGACACTTTTTTAGTGCAGCGAACAGTCATCGTGAAGGTCGGGATGACAGATTGAACAAAGACTTCTGTTTGCATTAGCCATAACTTAATACATCTCTGATAGGGCTGTGTGAAGGTGAACGATAAACCATGTGGAGGATAATGAGATAAAACGCGCAGCATGGTTTGAGTCCCTCGTACTTGTGATGCCAATGTTCATACAGAAATCGTGATTGTAGTTGCTTTAATGGATATTTTGCAAGTCAAACTTTTTCCTTTGTGTATCCCAAACTCTGTTTTTTCTGTTTCTGGGTGCTCAAGTAAATTAGCACAGTTAGAAAACAATGACGTCACAACTTACTTTGCACACACCAACTGTTGCTTGATATTTCGCGACTTTGGGCTGTGTGTCAGAAATGTGACGAAACAGATTTTCAAATATCTATAAGCAAAGTTCAAGTAAGAAAAACTAGTAGACACTATTGTTTTGGATTTGAAGTTACTGCTACTGAAGTTACTTGTGTCGACAGGGATATTTAATATCTGTTGAAATAATATCTGTAGTTCAGACAAGGCTTAATGTTATGGTTGGTCAGGGTATTTTCAACTGTATCACAGAAAACTCTAAACTTCACTGCTATAGCCGCAAAATAATGAGGAAACAATTGAGGACGTACATTTTTCCCCCTGTGATAACGACGTGTCAGGAGTGTTGCTGAAGGTTCTTCTCACTGATTTGCTAACCTTACTGTATGCGAATGCATTTATCGGGAAATCAAACTTTTAACCTCAGTAACCAGCCCACCCTTGCAATAAGCGTTGTCCTCATTCACTTTTTCAAATAGCCACACAGTCACCCTTTCATATAAGAAAGTAATAACACAAGCAAGAGAGCTATGAGGCGAATGCTTTGATGCTAAAACTTGATGCATTTAATGTTGGTCAGCAGTTACTGTCACTGGGGAGCTGTAAGCAGTACCAAAGCAGTATTTCTAATATATTATCCAAAGACCGATCATAGCACAACGCTCATATGTGGCAAGTAGCGAGTTTTTACACCTTGTAGAATCAAGCAATAATATGTGCTGCTGTTATTATTCAGCTTGTTTGCACTGAAGAACAACATTCATAAGATCTGTTTAGCGTTCCGAAAAAATTGAAAATGTATTTTCCTGGTGCCAGCTGAAGGAACCGCCTTCACATGCTTTTCAAGGCTGCCTAACCAACATTTATACGGTTTATAGAGACATTTATTCTTGAGTTATTTATTTGTTATGTGCCTTATTCCATAGGCCACAGGTGTCAAGCTTGCTCATCCATCCCTACAGTCCATTATCCACAGGAGTGGGCAGCCACGATCCACTCTGCAGCCGCAGTAGTGCCTGCATTCAAAAACTATTGGCTTTTAGGCCACACAGGAATGTTCTCATGTGGTCGACTGTAGAACTAGAGCTGTCATTAACCAGTTACTTGCTCTGAGTTGTATTACAAAGATCTGTAATTAAAAAGGCACTTTGAAACACACATTCAACTGAAATCTTCTAAAAGGCATTTTCTGGCACTTTTTCCTGCCAGCCTCAAGTATAATGTCTGTAACGTGTCGGAGTGAGTCCATGTGAGAATACAGCAGGAACATGTCCTGAAAATTCGGAGTTTGCGAGGGGGTGTGTTTAGGACATTTCTTACATGCAATGGACACAAAACTGTAAAACTACAAATATGGCTGAATGAAATAAACGTAGCAGGCAAGAGTTGTGATCAGAAATCCTGCGCTGGTATAAGTTGAGTGAATGCATCTGGCTCCTGAAATCTCCTCCTGCATTCTTCACATGTGAAAGTCTCTGGGATAGTTAACAATGATTCTGCTCATTTAAGTCTCCTCATTAGTCATGACAGAGTGACAGTGAGCTTGAAACTGAAGCAGCTAAATGAAAACCTGATTCAGATTTTCCTGCCACGATGTGTCAACATAATTTTTCTGTGAAAAACCCTTAAACATCTAATCTGTAAACAGCTGAAGTTCACAAGTGATAACTGATGTGGCGACTTAACAACAAACATCGAGTTGATCATTGGTTAACGAGGCGCTAATAACCAAAGATTACCTGGGTGAAAAACAAACATGCAGTATATCATTACCTTAAAGTGAGACTGCATCTACAGGCAGCGAAAAATACAGTTTGTGTTCAGTACAAATAAAAGGCCAGGCTGTAAAGATAAAATGTTCCCTAATGAGGACAATGAGAGAAAAGGTCCCCGTGCGTTTGGAGAGTGAGACGCTTTGTTCCTGCTGCGAGCAAGTGTAACATGAATTAATGACCAACCAGCAGCACAGTGTGTTGTTATTTCACAGACGGCTTTGATGAACTGAAGGAGCCATGGCAATACTTTTAATACAAAGGATTATTGCTTTTTTATCTTTGCTCCGCACAACACAATAAGAATCGACTGCATTCATAAACGCGCTGAGCAATATGAGCTGTCGTCAGATAACTGAACGTCACGCTGTGAATCGCCAGATTTTGTTATGAACAACTGACCCTAGAATCACGCGTTTAGCAAAAGAAAGTGTAAACAGCACCCATCTCCCCAGTTTGCACCGAGCAGATGGCTGACGTGAAAGTTTCCAAATAGTGTAAAATTGATCATTTGCGTTATAGGGTAAAAAAATGTCAATATTCATGGCCCTTGTTACCCTGACTATAATTGCACCCCCCCCCCCTTCCCCTGACCCTACTGAGCTTTTTGCCAGCCAATCATTCACCTAATGCTAATGACCAGATAGCAGCTCCTCTGACCCTCTGATATCATGCCTGAGGATTGATGTATTGATCTGCCGAGATTGATCAGGGCAGGGATGATACAGCAACATTACATGATTTATTCAGCTTCTAATATCTCATGTCAGGAGGACCCTCTGGGGTTTGTCTGTGGAGGCCCGGTGTACTTTCATCATCCACTCAGAGCTTCTTTCCACCCCACAGCTCCGGTTTCTCCAGATGTAAGAGGCAAGGCAGTGACAGTCTCCACTTATTAGCGAGACTGAATACTTCAATATGTCCCAACACAGTTTGAAAAGCGGTGCTTCTTATATTCATTAGATTGTCAATGGAGGATTGTTTTTGTTCCTTTTTGTTTCCCACTTAATAAAAACTGCAACATGATTTTCGCTCTGTGGATGGAAACAGTTTAAGGCAATCAAACGAGCAGTTTTCCATTTCTCCAAACAGCAGGACTTAACCAAACAAGAAAAGCTTGCCGCTCAAAGTAATTCATTTGTATTCATCAGTTGGAACAACACATTTCTGATGCATTACACATACTCACTACATGGGCATGCTCTACTTAGAGCACTTTTGCCAGTTGTTTACAAAATCCCCAAAACCTAATGAACATGAAATCACAGTCGGACAGTCTTCCAGTGGTGAGCAGAGAATCTGTTCCGGCGTCATCGGAGCCGGCTGTTCTACACGGCCCACGGTTAATAGTTTCAGCTTCACACTCAAAACAACACAGCCACGATACCAAAGGTTCTTCATTCAATTTAATGAGCAGCTGACAGTGTAATCATTTTAGCCTGTGACCTTCAACAGTGGACCAGTACAAACCTTCTATATTTTATGTTGTGTTTATGTCCCTATTCATCACGTCCCTGTAACCCTTCACACCGAAGGAAGCATTCTGTTTATACACACATTAGATTGACTTTGACCCGACACTTATAGCAGCGGTGGAAGTAAAGATAGGCTCCTTTGTAGAGCCTTCCAAAATTAAAACGGCCAGGCCGTGTGTTTTGTGAGTCCCTGACCTTCATATGCACTGGACATGTCCCTGAGCTCCCAAACTCTCAGAAAGAGCCTGAACTTCTACAGATGCATGATTTTGAAGTGACGACTGCTGTCTCAGCTTGAGTTATAGCTGACTTTGCTTTTGTTAAGATATGTATATGGAAACAGACGGAGCCTTCAGTCCATAGTCTGTGATCATCATTTCTATATGTCTTCTAAACGCTTTCAAATACGGACGAAACAGACGAAACAGATCAGTACAGCTGGACATCATCTGGGGACAGTGTAGCTAATAGTTCCAGCAAGATTAACTCAGGACACAAACATGTCAACCTTTGTGAATTGGTAGGAAACTACAGGCACCAACAGTATATGGTGTAATAGCTGCTTAACAACCAAACCCAAAATACGGGTGGAAGTATCTTTGAAGTGACGGATACATTGTTTGAAATGGACAAATCCCTTTTTGTACGCAGAAGCAGCATAAATCAGCCTCAACATGCTCCGTGTGTCTCTTACAGGACAAAGGGGTTTGAAGAGAAACAACATTGAGCTCCTGTATTCATGTAGGCGTACAGTAGATATGTTAAAATATGACTGGAGAAAGAATACAAGAAGCTAAATGTAGCCCGGACAAGTCCTTAACCATAAGACAAATCTACAACCATCCAGAGGATGTTGGATCCTCTGGATAAGTGAGGTATGAAGATTAATTTAAAAAAGGAAAAACATTAAAGATAATTTGAAGTGAGGTTATATGAGTACTTGAGTAATCCTGCCTGCTTCTCCAAACTGGGAGAGTGCCAACCCAAATATACTGCAGGCCATAAACTGCCTGGGGATAAGTACTTCATGCAACCCCACTTCAGAGAATCCAAACTGTCCTTTTCAGGCTCTTGTTGTTACAACCTTTTGCTAACAGCGTGTCTAATTTATGAATCAGTGTGTCGAGTACTACTCTTTGTAAATAAGAAAAGTAAGTGTTCTTGGTTTCTCCTGCAAGATGTTAAAAAGGTTCAATCTAAAAAGGGAATTAACTGATTATATCTTGTTTTCATTATGATGTCTTTTATCCAATAACGACGTCAGTACCTAAATCTACTCCTGTCCCCTCTCGACTTTCTTTTGGATATATTTTCAACAATTATTTGTGCCATTGATGGAAAGGTCCATTAATTTTGTCTAATGCAAGACTAGTCTCCCAGCTTTGGGTATGGAATTTTTTCAGACCTCAGCGGGTTGTTGGCGCTGTTCGATGCGGGTGGGGGGGGGGGGGGGGGGGGGGCAGCGAGCCCTGTTGTTGTGGGTGGCTGGAGGGCAGGCCCGCTTCCATCAGAGTCAAAGATGGGACGGACCCGTGATGCATGTGGCATGTTGTTAGTTCAGCTGGTGGGGAGGGAAGGGCGGTCAGTGGTACCTCCCAGGCTTGCCATTCTGTCAGTCCCCCCCATCCCATCTGTCCTGGGCTGACAGGCTGTGAGCAGAATAACAAGTCAGCATCTGTCCAGTAGTGAGATCCAACAAGTTATCTAATGCTCACCGATCATGATAACAATACGTTCTGCTCAGTTCAGTCACAGTGATCACATGCTCCTCTATGAAAAGTCTAGATAGTTCAGAATTACACTGCTTGATACAAAACAGTGACCCAGCTAAGTCACCATTTTTAGAAAGATGTAGACTCCTGTACAATTCAGTTTTACTCTGTAATTAATTATTGTCTTCAGACAGTTGACAGTTTTCTGGGGAAAGAATATAAAATACTTTAACAAGCCGCAGTGGACAGCTCTTGCAAAGTTTCAATTAGGGAATAGTTTAGTATTTTGGGAAATATACAGTATTGCTGTGTGCGATGAGTAGACTGATACTACTGTGATGTTTCCGTCTAAATTATATCCATGGTGGTCAGGGGCTGCATGTGTTCACAAATGCAATGTCGCTTTCATATCAGGTTCTCGTGTGTGAGTGACTACACAACTGCAGCTGAAACTATGAGCTCTGATTGTCTGCATTGACTGCAACAACTTTTTGGACAAGCCAGCAAACATGCGGAAATAGTGGTATATTCTTGACAAACAACCTCCTGTGTGACTACAAGATAAACAAGACTTGGTCAAAACGTAGTATGTAGCCGGTATACTAGGCAACTGGCCGGCTACAGGCAGTTTAATGCCTGGTTCAACTAATTTGCACATTTGTGGTGCACAGACTTCATCCGGGAAACAAACTGCTGCTCCCCCTCGACCACTCACTGAACACAGTAGGTGCAGGAGGAGGTGTGCCTCTGCAGGACAGCAGTGGTGACTCACTTCTAGGGAAAGCAGCTGAGGTTTGTCTAAAAGGAGTTAGATTTTTGCCTTAAAAAAACCCAAAGGGTCTTACAATGGAAGGTGACTGTGCCAATTCATTTTGAAAGAGTGACAAATGGTATGACTCACTCTCACACACACACACACACACACACACACACACATTCATTTGTATTTGTCTATTTTAGCTTATTTCAAACAACATACACACTTTATTCATGAATGAAATGTTTAAAACAACATCAGAATATAAAACAATAATGAATCTTCAATACAGTTTAAATATTAGTATAAAAGAGAGAATCAGTCTTAAAATAGTATAACAACAAAAAAACTGCAGAGAGGAGACTATATGCTATAAATACGGATAAATAACAGAATCTGAAAATTTATCATGAGATGTTTTAACTGCAGAAAAAATCCAGTAAATGTACACATGTAGTCACTGTACTGTCTTGACGATACATCTCCAATCTACTGTCAAAACTCAACTCACAACACCTGACACTGTGAACTCTGAAAGAGGAGGCAAAGTGTTGTTATCTTTTCTATGACGCTGTTAGGAAGCTAATTCATTATTCACTATAAACTACATATATTACAGATGTTTCGCATGAATGGTTTTTTGGTCCGAAAAGATTAAACTGGTGACATTTAGCTTTTGTTCCGCTCGCTCGTGGGAAAGAGAAATTTTCTTTCATTTTTCATGCAGGGATCAGTCGAGAGAACCAAAAAAATGCACTTTAGGAAAATAGAAAGCAAGAGCTCGCCTCGGCTACCTGCTTCGGTGCTGTGACCTTCAGGTATAAAGGCAGATGCCTGCTATTTTGCAAGTCGATTATTGGGTGCCCTTTGTCAACAGCCAACTTATGCTATTTGAGAGTTTGGATCAATAATTTTAGGTTAACCTCCGTTTGTTGTGTCCTCATGTGAGTAGTTTCCATCCGTTCAGGAGAAACCATTAATATTCACCTGGTGACAGACAAAAAGACCGGTTAAAAGCCAATATTCTGTGGCCTCCTCCTGTTATGACACATCTTTCCAGCCTATGGAGAAAGCGTGGCATATGCACATTTCACCTCTCAACTCCAGCAAATGTCCCTTTGGTCACGTTCATTGTTTATCTCCTTTCCGTGTTTTGCATATGGTGAGGGTGCGTATTTGCAATATGTTGCATTGCCATGTAGAGTAGCGTGCTGTGTGTGGACTTGAAGAGAAGTGATTCCTCTGGGCTATGGAAAATGGACTGAACCCTGCTCTTTGCACTCATGTGCAGAGCATGGAAATTCTTCAGTCCACTGCACAAGCTTCTCATGTTTCTTTCTCTTCCCTTTGGGCAGAATATGTTCTCACAAATACAGAAGAATTATCACCAATATGGTTCTTCAGAAGATACTACAGCCTTAATAATGAGAGCTCTCATTAGGGCAGTAGAACCTCTGACTTTCATCTACTATTACAGCATGGTAGCAGAATGAGTGAGCTACTGAACCACACCATGTCCATTCCTAACGCAAGCTGATATGTTACCTAGCCTTTTCAACATTTCATACGGATGAAAGCTACAATAAAAAAAGTGTTTGTAATTTGCAATGCAATGGTGAGTGAATACCTCCAAATCCCCTGTTTGAGTCTCACAGTGGTAGCACCCTAATCCCCCCCCCCCCCCCCCCCAAAAAAAAAAAAAAATCAACCGACATTTAGACTGTGCGAGTTCATAAAAGCACAACTGGGCTTTACTTTGATCATTCTTTCTCACAGTGTGTGTAGTCATGCCATTTCATCATCACGTTATCCAGAAAACTTACTTAGAGACTGGACATTACTTTCATTCTACTTCTTCTTTCTCTCAACTTTTAAGTCCAACTACTTCGCCTCTGATTGCTGCTGCTCATTGTTAATATCGGCAAGATGCAGAGTAGTTTCTGTTCCTTGCTTTGACCTCTGAGACTAGTGCCTCTTGCTACTTTTTTAGTCATGAATCCTCCCTGTCTTCCTAAATATAATATAAAGCAATAGTCATACACTCAAGAGCTAGAGTATTGCAAGTTTCCGCTTCAGTTTGTGTCAATATCAAAGGAACAGTTTGGGAGCTATAGCCTAAGGACGGGTGATCTTTCCCGGAAAAAGAAAATCATGCCACAACGTTTTTAATACACAATCTGATTTGCAATCTTTCGTCACAATTTTGAAATATTGTTGAGATTGCCCAGAGTCAAACCAGCCCAGGGACTTATCTCCTTGCTCCATTTAAAACACAATGGTCCGGTTAAGATCCTGGCAGATCAAACCATGCATCTAAAGTGCATCAGTATCTTATATGCTATATTGTCCTTAACTTTGAATTGGCAATCTTTAGCTATATAGATTGTGGCTGCCTCAGTCACTTGTACTATTGTTTTAGCAACAAATGACTTGTACTGACCTGAGGGAAACACTCTCAATATTGGTCTTTCTGATGCTTCTTTTTAAGCCGGTTGAATAGCAGTGCCAATTGATTGATTTCCATAGAAAATGGTAAGATACCTAACCCTGATACTGCCCTTTAAATATAATATTAACACAGCACGCAGCTATGTGTCCTTTCAGTTGTCTGTCAGCATGAGGGGTGAAAAGGTGACCATGAGAGGTGAGACAGAGCTCAGTCTGAAAGAAAGCCAAGCTTGTTTGCCAAGATTAGCAGGGCGCATTCTAAAAAACCAGGTGTTCACATCTACGTAAGTTTTGTAGATGAGGAGAATAATGTTTACATGGAGAGGAAATGCAATAATACGACTGCACATCAAGTCAAGAATGCTCCTCAGGATGTAGGCGGACATGTGTGCTCCTCAACGATTACGACTTCGTAACTTCAGTGAATTCAACACAAGATGCACAAAAACACAAAAACTGAGTCGTGGAACAAAGTCCTATGGATAGAGTTAACAAATGGGGATGATGATGGAAAGAGGAACGTGTGGATGGAACAAAGCCGCGACCTCATCTGTCAAACCAGATGGTGGTTCAGTTATGGCTCCGGCATGTATGACTCCAATGGACGTGGTACTTATTGATGATTTATGATAGAGAGGTAAACATGAGTATTGTCTGTGCTCTGATTCAGCCAAATGCATCAAAGCTCATTGGACAATAATTTATTATTCAGCAAGGCGATGATCCTAAACACAAGGCCAGCAACCAAAGAGGAAAAGTAGTGAGGAGAGTCAGTTACTTGAGATGGGCTGAGATGCCCTATAGAGTTCATATGGCATCTCCTTATTGGATACCATCCATGGAGGATACGCATTATCTGCTGGTGTCCAAGACCTAAGGCAGTGACTTCAAAGGATTTTCCTTAAAACACTAAAAATTATTTAGTTGACCCCCCTGAATATTTCACCAATTACTTTTGAACCCCTAGAGTTCGTAAGCATCCTGGTGAACAGAGAGAGCCAGTGTTGTGCCAAGTTCCGCCTGCTGAGAGCTGTATGCCAATGCCAAGTCCTGGTGTAATGCTGAGTTGTGCCTTCCTGGTGAGGATGTTAAAAAACGTTATCAAGTTCTCCGTCCGTCCACCAGGTCACTGATGTGGTGGAATTTCTCCTGTTGTTCCAGATGGCCATTCCAACAATGACAGACGGGGCGTGTGTGTGTTTGTGTGTTTGTGAGTGAGAGAGAGAGAGAGCAGCTATCTGTCTATGTATTTGATGGAAACACTAGAGTTTCATCTCACAGACATTTCTTTCTTTGCTAATTTGAACCTGCGGAAATCAATTCTATAACACACACTATCTACATTGGTAACTCGAGGGCGATGCATCACTTCTTTTGACAAAAGACTTAGATTTAATTGTTGAACCCACTTTTTCTATTTATATAACGCGAGCCGATTTCCTCCCTCCATGTTTTATTATGTTGCGAACCCCTCTGTATCGAGGATGTGCCGCTCACCAAATGAAGCCACTTTGTGGCTTTAATGTCATGTCTCTGGGACATCATGTGATCTGTAATGGATGGCGTACTCAGGAAATTGTCTCCCAATCAGGGTTAAGTTCAACTCAAGCTATTGCTGTTCATTAATACACATATGACCTATAAAGTACATGTATAGATGAGTTGCAGCAGTGCATAGAGCACATACATACTAGGCACATTAAATCCATGTTCACACAAGCGGCACACACGGAGTTCCTCGATACAGGAGTGATTTGAGTGTTGGACAGTGGTTGTACTGAGGACAGTGCTGTGTGCTG
The DNA here is from genome assembly GCF_949316205.1 of Platichthys flesus. Lineage (NCBI taxonomy): Eukaryota > Metazoa > Chordata > Actinopteri > Pleuronectiformes > Pleuronectidae > Platichthys > Platichthys flesus. Next base: position 7,514,991 of record NC_084957.1, read on the forward strand.
CATGGGGAGAAGAGGGGACAAAGCTTTTGCTGAAGCGAGCCTTCCTCTGCCTGATTGTTCTGTTCTTTCTGCTGGAGGGAAGGAGAGTGAAGGCAGCAGCAGAGCAGCAGGTGGCCGCAGCCTGTTACAACCGTGCACGCTGTCTGTGGTGGAGCACAGGAAGAGCGGAGAGACTGAACAGGTTGGCAGCTGTATGTAGTAATAACGCTGGGGCCGTGTTCACTTTGTGGTGACAAACCAGAACAAGGGTGGTGGGAAAAGCATATGGTTCCATATAATAGGACCAGTGGAGTAGTTACATTGACCATGACTCGCTTTAATTGCCCGTGACACAACCGTGACTTGTCAACCTGTCTGTGTAAAGTCCTTTGAAATTGAACTTTTGCAGATTTGCAGTGGTGGCTGATGCCGTCATCCCTGAAAGTCAGAACTCTTTGTGATTTTGCATGGACACGACAGGGGAGTAAGAGGGTGTTCGGAAATTTATTGTGGTGCCACCGTGTCATTGATGCAGATCAGAGCAAGCTGATAATAAAAATGGGCTTTAGAGGGCATGGATGTCGTCCTCTGAATTCGTCTTTGTGATGCTCTTTATCACGGCTTGTTTACAAATCATTATCATGCCTGCGATTTTATTTTTTGTGAACAAGAGAAAACCTCAAGGATCAGAAACTACAAATATTACAACATAAATGTACTGAAAAGACCTCAGTGATATTGATTTAATAAAAATCATGATAATTCTTAGTGATGAAGAAAGGTGGATATAATACTAAGGATACAGCTTATAGACAGGTTTTTAAGCTTTAATATTAGAGGGAAACACTAGATATCAGATAGAGGTACAGAAAAACCGTAACAGACATTAGTGTCTTCATTATGTTTTAGTACGTATCCTTATTTAGCTGTAACAGTTCATTCAAACTTGTCTTCTCATTGAGCCGAGATCCCTCGTGTTTGCTCGAGCAAAAAACTGAGCAAATATCAGCACAACGTCTGCCGCCCCGACAACTCCACGCCTTCAAATATGAAACATGGAGAAAAACAAGAAATACAATATTTTGTGGCTTTTATGCTAATTTGACATTTTCCCTGCCGGCTCCACAGAGCCAGGTTCTCTGTTGACCACAGATACCTGCCTGTGTTAGTGCTGAGGTGGCAGCCGCCTCTGTTGCATTGAGTCTTTATTATTTGTTATCAACAAATTAATACCTTTCAACTGGAAATTACACACATGCAAGTCTAAAAGTTGAGGTGCTCGTGAACCGAGTTATGGGAAGTGTATGTCAAATCTGTCACTGCACAGGCATATCTCGTGGCTGCACCTTGGGAGCTGAATCGCAGTGCATAGCAAGCATTATTTTTTTCCACTGAGCTCTATCATAAAAAGATTGAGGCAAAGATACAGGATGGTCCTAAAATACAAAATAACAATGTCACTGTGTCTTTAGAGCACACGTTTGTATGACTGTAAATGTGTGACTGGCCTTTTTCTGTTTGACATGTGAGCATTAGCCTAAACTAAATACAAATCAGTTGATAGAAATTCATCATTTGATTAAGAATTGATCCCTGCCAGTATCAATTTCATTCGTTATTTACATTCAAAGTGAGAACCACAGTGTTCAGCATTTAATGATTTGAAATATCGTTGCCAGCAGCTTTTTTCTAATCACATTTGAAAGAATAGCCAAGTCAATCTTGACCAGTTTAGATTCCATCCTGTTCCTATATTTTCCAGTCATCTGTGTAAGAGAGACAACCCCAGCGACCTCAGGCTTTCATAATCGGTAGATCGTCACTAAATAACGTGCAATTAAAGCTGCATTTGTGTAGTTACTGTTATATTAACAACAGTGTTGTATCTGTGTGTAAACTAATTTATTTACAAAATACTGTAACTACACAAAAGTGCCTGCAGAAGTACAGACTTTATAAAGATGAAAAAGATATAAAAGATAAATGCACCGTCAGTTTTATTTGAGGAAAATTGTCAGATCCGTTACTTGAGACCTGCGGGATTCAAATATCTCTTCATTTCTGCATGTCCAACATAGATTGTATATAAAGATGGATGACATGTTTACACTTCCTCACACAATCCAGAAATTAAGCCCAAAAATTCCAAATAGAAATGCTGCCACCTTACAAAAATGACATCATCTGGAGCGAGGGGGGGGGGGGGCGGGGGCATGGTAGGACCTTTATACCATGGTATAAAGGTCCTGCCGATACACACACTCGACCAATTGTGAATCAGTTATCCATGTTGCTTTTACATTATCAAAAAAACTAATAAAACCAACCTTATCCTAAAAATCTCTACTTAAATAAACATCAGAGTGATAGGGACGACTTAAGAGCTCAGAAACCATCTTTGATCCTAGGTTTCTATAGAATCAGACTTACTTTTTGCAACCAATGGAGTTGCCCTCTGCTGGTCATTCAAAAGACGATTTCACTTCTTGGGGCCAGTCTACATAAACAAAAAATGTATACAGTTAACTTCAGTTAATTTTATATGATCGTACTTCTGCTTCCTCTCAAATCTTCTAAAGATATAAATATGTGAGATGTTTAATCTAATACCGAAATTTCCCCAAGTTTCCCCAGCAAATTTCTGACAAAAAGATGATTCAGCTCACACTGGCACATGGATAGATGTTGTTAAATACGTTGAAGGATAACCGAAGCAAATACACTCAAATCTTCTGAAACCTTTGTCCAAAAACGTATTATTCTTGGATTGCTGTAAATTACTTTTGGGGAAAAAACAGGGGTGAATAATAATGTGTATTGATTTGGATCATAGCCTGTGTATGAAAACAACATAACAGCTCCACATAGGTGAAGCTAAATCATCTAGATGGCCCCCTGGAGGCTGGCTGCAGCATTAGTCGTGAACCCTGTTACCTCAATGTTAGAACACCTATTGATGTGATCATGACATGTAGCTCCAAGTTCTGGAGAAAGATGATGAGTAAGCCGCCATTTTTTTGTTTTTGACCCCAAACAAAAAAATTGATTTGGCAGAAAAAGTCACCTTTACCTAAACAAATACATTCTGTTTGACAGAAGACTATATAAAGCGAGACCACATGACAGCACACCAAAAGTGAAGACAATTCATCTTGATCGCCCCCTGGTGGCTGGCTGTAGTTAGAGTCATAAAGACAAGCTGTCCATGGTTGTGGATGAGCCCTTAACTAAACCAGTAAAGGTGAAATACATTTTTAGGTTGTTCTCATCACACTGATGCGTTTCAAGTTAAAGTTTGGTTTTAATTAGTTATTTGAAATGTTTGTGAAACGTCATGATTGACAGCTGAGACTGATTCGCAATTTGTAGAGTGCGTACATTGGCCAGAGCTCAAAATATCGCGGCTCCATCTCCTAATTGCTACTGCGCAGACTCTGGCTTCGGATTATGCCAAAAAAAGCCAGATGGCAGCACCTGTGTTCCTGAATATTTCAGCTTCGATTTTATTCAACAGGAAGAGGCAGAGAAACACCTTCATGGGCCTATGATCTGGATCAATATTTCAACATGTATCGCACGCTCTCTTAGATCCCCCTGTTGAAAACACAAACCTGCTGACTAGACTCTGGCATTATAGCCTGTTTCTTCTACAGGAACCTAACGCTGGTTGACACTAGTATATTTAAGGTGAGGGGTATAGACATTTTTCATTATTTTTACTGATGTTAGAACCAAAGTTGTATTTTCTCTGCCTCCTGACTCTCTCTGAGTGTGATACAGAGAGTGTTGGTGCGTGGACGAGAGAAGGGGGGGGGGGGGGGGGGGGGGCTTGCAAGTGAATAAGAGAAAACAACACAACGGAATAGAACGACACGATTCTGTGATGATGTTGTGTAGTTTGTGGGAATTGTGTTTCCCCCCCACAAAGCTGTTACTTATGAATCTGTTATTGACTGTGAAAGGGGAGGCAGTGGTGACATATAACCTGCAGAACTTAAATGTTTCCAGTTCAGATGCTGAGTTGGATACCGGGGGCTCTGACTGTGGCTTCTGGATTTACTTTGTTAAAAACAAATAAAAGAAGAGCTTTGTCTAAATTACTCAGAGCAGTGTGAGACCTCCTTCCTTCACTTCATCAGCTGCATTTCAGATATTCCCTTTGGAATCGGCCGTTATCTGTCGATTGCCAGATATCTTTAACTGTTGAGCTTTGTAGTGTCCACTATATGTTCACATCTACCCTGCAGCGTTTTACATTTTTTCAATTTCATATTTGGAAAAAAACAAATCTGCAACCAGTCAGGGATAATTTGTTTCTTTTGGTTGTGATGGGCGCCTGTCTTTTCTAACCCAACCCTTTGGACAGTGAGCTGAAGAAAAGCATCAGTTGACCACAGTGATAGACCGACTGTCCAATAGAAGCAGCTGTTGGCTGAGATGATAAGTGTCAGCCTGTCCTCTGATGGAGGACATCATCCCCCCCACACAACTCACCTTTCAGCTCAATGAACTGCCTTTATTTCTTGATAAACAAATAAAAAAGAGCACATTTCAACCTTCCCAGCATTTTTTATTTGTATTTTCTCAACACTCACAGCGCAGCCTTGTGTTTGAAAAGGAGGATAAAGGTGCTCATGGATCAAGGAATTCAGTATTTGTATAATGTGCTGTTGTGTTAGGAGAGACTGTGAGGCCACACAAAATTCCCTGCTGCTGGGTTTTAATGTTTGTGCAAAATTACATGTTATTCACAATGTCCAAAATAACTTGAAGGTCAGCAGCGTTTAATCCTTTGTATTTCATTTTCAGGGCATCAAACACAACACAGGCCCAGGGTTTTGGAGTATAACTGGCTCTGACAAACAAATACAATGCCATCCGCTCCTTGAATTATTTTCATGTGCCAGATGTGGCCGTGTGTTTTTTACTCACATTTGGTATTTAGTCATGGCGTGGACTGTGAGCTTCCATTCCCTCTGTGTGAGACTGTAAATAAGCCCAGGATCCTCTGGGAGCGACTACATAAAACACTGTGGTTAGCAGACCTCAGTGCCTGCCAGGGGCTGAGCTAGACCACGCACACTCCACTTCTATCAAGTAAAGGCAATATCCACCATATCTCTGTTTATCTAGCAGGAGAACAAACCATCCAGAGACAATTCTGCTGGATAGAGGTGTAAAAGGCAGATGTCGGATTGTCCTGACAAAAAGCATTGAGGGAAAAAAAGGCTTTCATATGGACGTTTTTCCTTTGGTCACCAACAAATATGCTGTTTTGAACCATCTTATCATTGCTAGCATTTAGTGTTCAAAAAGGCCCTTAGCTTAAAATGTTATAATATACTTTGAAAAAGGGTGAGGAGTAAAAGAACAAACCTGATTTCTTTTGTATCCGTGTGCATCCATTCTGCCTCTCTGAAGCTCTCTCCGCCTTGACTCGGCACGTGTGTTTAGAGCGGTTGAATTAACTTTTAAATATGCCTTTTCTCTAGAGGTCCCAGCCCCCTGTGATGTGACCCGCATGACTAATTCCATTTAAAGGGGAATAACATGCATTAGGGCGCTCCCTTTTCTGCCTCGCATTTGCATAATTTTGTTTGGCAACTTGGAAAAGGGCCATTAACAGCACCGGGACACACACGCTAAAGGGGAGGGACGGAGGCAGATCAATAGTTTATATCAACATCTTTTCGCAGCATTGATGTCCGGATCAGGAGACGTTCACTGATTCAACCCTGTGCTTGAGTCCTGTGATGCTGCCATTAGCTCCTGATAAGGGAACGCCGTTGTACTGCCTCTCTCAATCTCTGACGGACACGTTCGCAGGATCAATAGTCTTTTACTTTTTTTGGGTTGCAAAGACAAGATTGATTGCCAGTAGTTGCCTCGTGCTCAATTTCTCATCTCACGCTCCTCTTTATTGTTTCAATTAGGGATTCTCTAGAGACCTTATCGGGGGGGGGTTGCATTAAAAATCAACGACCCCTGTGATTTTCATCAAACGCTGCATGTTTGGAAGGAAAACCTTTAACTCCAACTTTATTCAGGTCAGGAAGTAAAAGCACCGTCCAAGCATGTGGATTAAGCAGGAGCGGGGGGGGGGGGGGGATGCTGTCTGCGGGAGGCATGTGGATGACCGGGGGAAGTTGTGACTCGCGTCAGTGAGGGGGAAATAATCACAATGCTACCTTCTCATGAATTATTAAGTGCCCTGTGTCTATTTTAGCCCGTCTCAAAATGCTGCATCTCTTTCCGTGGGTCTGAGGCAGCGTGGAAGCCTCTGTTTTTTGACAGCTGTATTAATGCTGATAAGCGAGAGTGTGTGAGCCGATCAAGTAGTGAGACAAGCGTTCGGAGCAGTAGCAGCACAGCACAGCACAGCACAGCACAGCAGCAGCAGCAGCATCAGCAGCGCACTAGTCACTAGGAGCCGTGGCGGTAGGAGCAGCAGCAGCACTATCAGTCAGAGCACAGGCAGCAGCGGCAGCGGCAGCAGCAACAAACTCTCCCCTGTCTCTTTCTCTTCTTTGTGGAGTTGTTTCCTGCTCGGAGGACAAAAGCCAAGGAAGTGGGAGTGAAGTGATCCGGGGCTGATAGCTGCCATTAAAATAAAAACCAAAACGCAGACCTGGCTGCCCCCATGCCTATCGAATTTGTTTGCAAAATCAAATTTGCAGAGGAGGATGAGAAGCAGAAAAGCAAACAGGATGGGGACAAGGAGAGCCTGATCGAGGAGAGCTGCACGCCTCCAGCCAAGGACTTGGCCGGGTTTGCTAACTCCTGCTCCCTCCATGGGATTAACCACATCTTTGTGTCCGGTCGCCTGGGCATCCGGCAGACTCTCTGGGCTCTCGCCTTTTTGACTTCCCTGGCACTGTTTCTGTACCATGCAGCTAAGTGTGCCATCTCTTACCTGGAGCACCCTCATGTCACAGCTCTCAACGAGGAGGCAAGCCCCGAGATGGTTTTCCCCGCTGTGACCATCTGCAACATCAACCGCTTTCGCTTCTCCGCACTCACTGATGCCGACATCTACCACCTGGCAAACTTCACAGGTCTGCCCCCCAAAAACCGGGATGGGCACAAACCCACTGATTTAATGTATCCTGCCCCTGATATGCAGGACATCTTCAACAGGACGGGACATCAGCTAGAAGAGATGCTCATGAGCTGCAATTTCAGCGGACAGAACTGCTCGGCCGAGGACTTCTCCGTGGTGAGTGCAAAAGTTTCTCAAAGTTCACATGATCTGATAACTCCTTCACCGTCAGTGGTTCCATCAAAGCTTTAGTTGACAAGCCTCGTATAAGTACAAATTCAAACATTTTTACATTTAGCCGAAGCATGTGTGCATAACTTTACAAGGTTGAGCTGGTTCATACCAAACTACAGAGGAGCATGAAAGTAGAATGAACACCAAGGAGTAAGAGGGATTGAAATTCTCTCTGTGCCTGCACTCATCCCCCGGGGCCATGTGGTTCCCACGATACATGTCTACATGCAACATTCATGGCTTCGGCTCAGTCATTGAGCTGAATCTCTCTTCAACCTAAGTTCTTAGCAGCAACAGTGTTGCTCTCCAGCCGAGTGTTACAGCCTGAACCAGAATCTATTATGTCAAAGAACAAAGGCGACTCCCAAGCCAGAGAAACAGAGAGCTGTCACATGTGGTTGGACACTTTTCCTGGGCAAACTGTGCTTTAATGCTGCCTCCAACTCGGTTTGCTCAGAGTGCATCGTGGCAACACAATTGTCATAGAAAATAGCGGAGTCTCGTCTTCCTCTCTTTTCCCTCTCTCCCTGTTGCTCCCCCTCTCGCTCTTTCTGTCATTGCAGAGCAGCTGCCTCTCTCCCCTCTCTCTCTCTCTCCCTCTGAGCTCTTGTACCTTTCAGGAGAGAAGGAGTGATGCCTCTTCAACGTTGTATTTCAATCTTGCTGCTGTTAAGATTAAATATTTAAAGACAGACATACATGATTTTTGCATTAGCCAGATTGACTAAAAGGGATGGAACAATCTCCATCAGAGGGAAAATGTGTGTCTCTGTGTGTGTGTCTGTGTGTGTTTGAGAGAGAGAGAGAGAGAGAGAGAGAGAGAGAGCGAGAGAGAGAAAGACAGCGAGAAAGAGGGAGCAAGGGATCAGGGGAAAGAGGGAGAGTTTGTGCCAGTGTTCTGTGCACTATTTATTAAAGGCACTGTCCTTGCAGGAGATGGATTTCCCCATCTCTCCTACAGGAAAAGGAATATGCAATTGCTTTTGTGATGACAAAGTGCAGGTGTCAAGTCTTAATAGGGTATGTTGAACATTGATATGCTCACCTTCCTGAGACCTAAAGGATCCGTCTCATCACATGGATGGCGCTACATTACCTGTGATGTGCCAAATTAGACCAGAGAAAGACACATCACGGCCTCTGGTTCGGTTTCTCTAACGACGCACGGATGTATTTATTTCTCCCAGTTGTCTTCAAAGACAGCCTCACATAGGGGACATCAAATCACCTGTGACATGAGAATGGATCCCCCTCCAACAAATCCTCAGTTGCTCTATCAGGCTCCTCAGGGCAGCCGGAAAACCCAAAAAGCAACACCATGACTCTAAAAGTTTATAATGTGCTTGGAGCAAGTTTGACAGCAATGTCCTCTGACACTTTGACACCCTGCCCTCCCTGAGTACATTCATTAGCGGGCAATTCTGACATCCAGGAAACGTCTGTCCCCTGTCAGTGAATGAAACGTCCGATCGCTCTCCGTGGACGGCATGTGACTTCATCACAGATTAGGATCCCGTTTAAAGTTCCCAAAGCTGCTGTTTTGTCTGCATTGGCGATGTGATCTGCATTTCCTGGGGCTGTCAGTGAGATTTCTTACAGGCTGCTTGCTGCCTCCGTGCATGACAAATCACTTAGTCTGCGGATGCACTTCTGGGAGTGCATGCGGAGGAAGCACTGGGAGGAAGAAGTCCTGGGAACAGAATGTAAAAGTCACGGTGCAAATGAAACACGCAAACATTTGTTTGCGTTTGCATACGTGTGTGAGTTGTATCTTTAAAGCCCACATCATTTAGTACGGCATGAAAAAAGCCAATATTACAGGTGTTGTGATATTAATCACATGCAAACATGTTCAAGCCCACATACAAAACCCTCTGTCATTTTTCTTCCTCCCACATCGGCTTCTTGTAATGTGTTTTCTTTCCATTGATCAATCTGGGAGATGATGAAATATAATTGAAATATTATCGACATCATAGATTTTCGGTTAATGGACCATTGAGGGCGGGGGGGCATTAGATCTCAGGTTTGCATTTTGCCGTATTCTACTCGTTACTAATGCTTATAATTTAATGAATCATTGCATTTGAATGAGATATGGATAAATGTTTTATGCTTTAAATACCTCAATTTCAAGAAATGCATGTATGAGTTTTTATACTTATATTGTAATATATTAGTTTATTCCCACTATGCATTCAGTCACAGTTCAAAAGGCTTAATTGAATGCTTACAGTCGTCTGGCTGCTCTAATTTAAGGGAGAAAAATACAGAAACCACACAGCAGTGAAATTTGTTTTCCTCTCTTCGGCATGCTGGACTAGCGTAATTATTTGACGTCGGTAATAAGGCCATTCTTTATAATTAAAGATTACATTATTGACTTGGATTAATCACAGAAGATAAAGCTGATTCAACAAGCCATGAATAAATAGATTAATATTTTTCTCCTAGTCTGACTCTGAATAATTGTTCATCTATTGTGCGGTGCTGACGCTGAGATGAGCAGTGAGCCCTTTGGCTTTTTTCTTTTCAAACAGAGCTCTGAATTGGTTTGCTCTGACTCTCAGCTGTGTTTGCTGCTGCATTATCAGATTTTGCTCTCAGCAAGGACAGATCCCTTCTGCATATATTCATGGAGATAGCTAAACAGCTATAGGGAAGCATGTGAGGTGATCTATAAAAACACGGGTTAACGGGGACAACAGCGAGCAGCTCTCCGCCTGCAGTCTGTCATTGTACCGAAGCCCCTGTTGTGTGTTTAATAGATAATTGAATGTTTAATAGTATACGTCACGGATGATGTTGACCCTGTTCAGCTGTCCTGTCTTCATGGCGTGAAATCCAAAACTACATTTATGTGAATCAATACTGTGAATAAATGTCACAAAAAGAGACGTTATTGAGATGATCTCAATAAATATTCTGCCCATTGTGTGGTTCACGTGGGGAAGAAAAAAACAATTGGTGAGCAAAGGAAAAATATTGCACTCAGACGGAGATGAGTCACCGAAACTACATACTGCTACGGTTTCCAGCTTTATTTCCACTGGGAAACAAGTTTTGCATTTGGCTGGCATGTTGACACATGCACACGGGCAGAGGGGGCAAGGTCACACCATTTGTCACGTCTCTTACCCGGGCGTGCCGTGGTGTGTAAGATGTGGTTTTTCGAGCCGATGCGTCTGTAAAAAGATACAAGAGTGTGGTCCTCCCTCTTATGTGCAGATGACTGTGAGAGTGACATCCACTTCCCCAGTGAGTCAAAGCCTGTACATCCCTTAATAGTACACCACCCACCCAACACACACACACACACACACACTCCTATACGCGTACACACACAAACGCACGCTGACACGTCTCGCACAGCCATCCTCCTTCCCCCTGGTGGAGAGCGAGGAGTGTGGGAGCGTGAAAGTGACTGGCTATCTGGACTGGCTTCGTCTCCAACAGGCTGTCAATTACCCGTCTGCAGTTCCACTGCTGTGGGTGTCCCTGCAGCTTAGCATGCTGTCTGATATCTGATCCAAACACCCAACCCTGAGGCCAGCGCCGTGCATTACTACACCACATCCAATAAACAAACAAAATACCTGCTCCTTTTCTCTATTTAACCCTTCTTTACCCTTCCTAATATGCAAAAAAAACAGACCACTGATTCCATATCTTGTCTACGCAATGAAGGCAAAAGGTGGAATGCTGCTTTCACAAGCCACTTTGGTCCCACTCTACTCCTTCCCCAGCTTCTCCTCCTCCTCCTCCTCCTCCTCCTCCAGCGTATCAGAGGAAGATGAATTACGGTGCAGTTGGTCGGCTGCTCCTCCTGATATGCATCAGCACTGTCTAATCAGATGAAACCCACCTGTGACCAGCCGCTGGATAACACCAATATGCAAACAGTTTATATCTGGGGGAAGATTTACCTTTTCTATCACTCCCTGAGCCGGTTTTAAAACCCCTCGCCGTGCCACGCTTTGCACTGTGGGTTTGATGAGGGGGATCTGTGGCTAAGGCATGGCTTTTAACTCCACGATAAAGGCTTCCGATGTTGTGGTACAGCTAAACCCCCTCTCCCCCTCTCTCTCTAACCCCTGGGAGTCTTTTACTCACACAGACATTTGTCTCTTTCTGACAAGTCATACACCAGGCTGTCGGTAGTGTTAATGTGGCTGCACACACACACAAACATGTGTATTCAGAGTGTGTAGAGTGCAGATGGAATGCTTCCCCATACAAACACACACAGGTTTCATCACAGATTGAGAGAGCCGGGCTCGCAAGATTGATCATGACTCCTGACTGGGTGCCCCTCCCTCTCAGAGGGATCAATACATCCCTCAGTCAGATTGCTTCCCTGCCCTTCCTACTCCGAGCCTGGTGTGACTAATTATCCTGTGCCTGTGTTTTGGGCCCGGTCTCAGATGCATTTGTTAATGCCGCCAGAGTTAGTGAAGAATTTGATCTTTAGAACAAGATATCTGTTTGTTTTAGCGTATATCCAGCCCAAATCAATCAATATACACTGTCTACCTTTTCCCTAAAGGGCGCTGAAATTATCGAGCAGCGCAAGATGACTCACAGCCCGGTCTCTGCACGGAGGGATGGGGAGGAATGAGTGTTTTGATAGAGTGAAGTCAAATTTAAAGTCGGAATCCGAAAGTCAAAATGGGTTTTTTTCATATGGGAGTTGATCGATGTCTAGCAGTGCGAGAAATGTATGTTTCCACCAAGGCAGCTCTGCCTGAGTAAGAATCTACCTAATGAAGAACAAACAGGAATAGATGAAGAATGCATTTATTTCCTTGATTAGATTAATCAGACATTTTAAAAAGTCAAATGAATTAGCTCTAATAAAAGAAGTGTGTATGTCGCAGTTTATTTTTTTCCTCCTGGATATAAATGTTTCTGACGTCCTCCTACAGCAACAAAGCTATTAAATGGTTGTGAAGGGGTCATTTTCAAAGTTGCTATATTATCAGTGTGAAAGGTTTCAGTTGCATCTCCTCTGCTTCAGTGACCCAAATACACCCAGTTAAAGCCACTGCCCACAGTCCTGCTGTCCGTCCCGGCTTTCAAATCGACTCATTAGCCAGTGGATGTAGGAAAAAAGACTTTGATCTCTTTTCTGGTGAAGCTTAGAAATTATTTTAGTAGAGAACATGCATTTTTCTTAAAAATATAAATGACTCAAACTTCATTTAGCCTTTTTTTTCCTTTAAATTGTACGTTCGCCGTGCAGATAGCTACGATTATTGGAAAGCCTTCAGCCAAGCACACTTTTCTTCTTAGTTCCAATGTGAGCTTTTTATTTTGTCAAGTTTCTCACTCTCTGAATACATTAGTGGAAAATTCCTCTGAAAAATTAACCAAGCTTGCTTTTAGACCAGTGCCACCATAATGGGTTTGTGCTTGTTCATTCCTCGTGCTCGTAAGGTTTAATTACTTTGGGGGGGATAGCGCATGCAGGAGATGGACAAAAAAATAGAGACACCTTAACGGTGTAATTCAGTTCTACGCAGGAGTGCAAAAAAATAGATACCGAAACAACGATAATTAAATGCTCCGGGTAGGGACGTGAACTGATACAAAGAAAAGTCAGCGTGATTTCTTCTGCTTTTATAACTCTTTCTGGAGTCCGACTGCACAGAAGTAACTCACAGACGGAGGGCACATTACAGATCATGGACCTGAGCCACTTAATTAGAGGCGTCAAACGAGAGAGCAGCATGTGGGATGATTTTGAGTTCAAACCAGAATTACTTACTTTAAAAGCTTAATGTCGTCTTGCAGACAGTTTCTAAATTTAAACTAATTGGGCCCAAAAAAATTAAAAATCTCTGCAAATATTACCCAGCTGTCAAAAGGGAAGATTAGAGATTTTAAATGAGGAAATGTCAGTAAGATAACCAACAATACCATGGTTAATGTGAATGAGAGAAAAGCGGTTAGCTAGCAGTGTAATGTCACGCTTCAATGAAGCTGCTGTGGGCCGAGCGGTCTGCAGAATACAATAGTGAGAGAGTCTGGGGGGGGGGAAGAAGCAGCAGTGGTGACTTTATATGTTAAATCAAGGGTGTCTGCAAGATTATTTGAGTCATTCACCTTCAAAAAGGTGAACTGAGCTGAGCTTGACTGAACATTTACAGTAATAGTGTGCTGGTTTACTGTTACGACCAAATGGAGGCAAAACTGAAGTAAAATACATTTCTGATTGAAAGTCAACTGATATAATCCAGAGAAAAGCTCGAGAGACTCACTGTTAATTCACATCCGGGGATATTTCAGATTTTCATCAAACAACACCTCACATTGTGCTGCTCCGTGTCCCCACGCGTTGTTGCCCCCCCCCTGTGTGTCTGATGTTTTCAATAGATTTGAAATGTAGAAATCATGTCCAGCGCGACGTGGATGAAAATGTCAGTTGGCTACAATTCCGCCGATGGAAATAGCATAGAGCACAAATGTCATAGTGAATATTTACCCCTGGCGTCATCTGAACATGAGGGGCTCGTCTGTCCGCTTGGCTGGACACTTGGCCTTTATTCTGAATTATATCTTGTCACACACTAGGCTGTGGCCCTTGCTGTTTGTCTTTATTTTTTATTTTTTATCTGAGTATGTAACCACACACATTTCACATAATGTTGTCTCAACAAATGTGCTTTTTAACTACCTTTTCTCTCTCTCTCTCTCTCTCTCTCTCTCTCTCTCTCTCTCTCTCTCTCTCTCTCTCTGGGCACTCCTGGCTACGGTTAATGAAAACAGGGTTTGAGCTACAGTACATAAACACTAAAGTGTCATGACAGGTGTGATACTTTGTCCAGATCTGTCTGGCTTTTTGGGGTGAACCACCGCGAGCAGGCCGTCCTCATGATGATGTTTGGCATACCTTGTAGCTGCCTCTCGGGGGGCGTATGCCATGATATGTCAAATGGCTCAGAGGTTGGGTCAGCAGCAAATGTACCAAATGCTTTTTCCCCCTTCCTGCGTGATGTTTGTACAGACGGAAAAACCCTGACATTCTAAATTACTTAATAATGCACACAGAGCTTATGGAACAATATGCTATGATAGAAAGCGTTAAATAATTCAACCTAATGCCTTCCTAATGTTGCTAGCTCCTACTGGGCGTCTTTGAGGCCAGTGGCTGTGGAGAGACCCTGGTTATGTCTTTATACTGTTTGGTAAATCTTAGTAGAATCAATGTTGGGTTAAGAATTTCCATCAGAATTGAATTTACTTCGCCTTTTTACCATTGCTGTTGGAGAGCTACTGCTGTGTTGCAGATAAAGATTATAGCCTTAGAGCCTCTTCAGTCACAATATGACCAACAACATTAGAAGACTTCATCCTGACCAACCAGCGGGCTTCACTTCTCATAAGGCTGAACACTTTGAGAAAATACAGGATTTTTTCGGACCAATATATGATTATTTTTATGATTAATTATGAAAGTTGTTATTTTGTCCTGATTAGTGTTTTTATGCTGCTATGGTGCAGAATACATTCTATGTATTCTGTTTTTTTACACTGGATTCATACAAACAGATTAAGCTTGATTACTTGTCATATATAACTTTACAATATTTACTTAACCAGTGTTATTTCAGAGTTCTGTTAAGCAATCTACACAATCTTCTAACCCGAGTTCTTTTCAAAATAACAGCTTTGTAATTCTGTTTGGTATAAAGCATTGCAGCTACAAAATAAGTGTGCTTTTACTTTGTAGATAAATTACTAAAGAGTAAGTGAGGCTGTCACCGTGACGGAGATCAGCACCCACAACACTCATGAACGTCTGTGTCAGTCCAAACTGGAGAAATAAGAATAATGAAATCATCACAATGATCTGGTGAGACAGATATTATTGCTGGCGGGCCCTTTTTTTATCAGAGAATGTAGAAGAAGATGATTTCAACTCGGTCTGTAGACTGAGCGTTGAGGCCCAGCCCCCCACTGACTGCAAGGCTCTGGTCAATGAGATGAGCAGTTCACAAGATTTACGTTCGTTCCACATACAGACTGACTGACGGGTAGATGGCTAGAATCAGATCCTGGGGTTGATACCTCAACCTGGGGTTGATACCTCTCATCCCCAAAATGAACCAATAGCTCTCCTTTGTTGGTTTTAAAGCTAAAATCACACTAAATTATTCCAATAAGTGACATATCTGCATATTTGCACTTTTGATGTTTTATTTTCTCCTCAGTTGTTTATATATATTTTGATATATATACATTATTTTCTTTTTTAAATTTGATATTCCATTTTATTCTATTTTACACTATTTCTATCTTATTTTATTGTATAGGTTGTAATAACTTGAGCATTGTTAGAAGAGAGCCTGAGACTCAAGCATTTCACTGCCAGCGACTTCTTAATGTTATTGTTGTGCATTTGACAATAAAAATCTTGAATCTTGAAATAAGTCACAACATGAAGAAGTGGTGTTATTTTATTATTGATGGAATCTGCAGAGTGGCCCACGTACGGTAACGACAAACTGCGGTTGAGTCACATCACACAGTGTTGTTTTCATTTGGGCTGGCAACAACGTTGACAGCGCCGCTCTGCATCTGCTGGAGCTGACGTTAGCGTCACAGACTGACAGGAGACACCGTTTCTTTACAGCTCCACCTTCTGAGGGTCCTGATTCAAAGCCTTCAGGGTGATGAAACAAAGATATTGTGTGCTCCAAATCCCCCCCCCCCCCTGCAGATTCCAGCAGCCCTGCCTGTTTCTGTCTCCGACACTCGACAACTCACAGATTTTTAGATTAGTAGCTTAGCCGTGAGCTGCTAATCTGAAATTGGTGTTACCTAAATTCTTTGTGGGTCTTTTTTTGAACAGCAAGAGAAAACCAACAACTCGCCAAGAAAATATAAACCTTTTTTTGGGCATATACAGAGAGCAGCATAGAGACAGTGTATTCAACAGATTTCTGCTTTATAGTTTCACTACTTTACTTATGATTACATATGACTGTGCATAAACTGCTGTCTTTCAAACTGTGCTTTAGATCAAAAAACAATCAATCACTCAAATCTATTGCAACGCGGTTTCATCCCGTTCTTCACTGTTAGTCGTCTCCCTCTATTTGTGTCTGTTTTTACAACTATCAATCTTTTTTTCACTCTGAGATTTAAATTATGCACATTTGCTTTTCACAAACTGAAATACAGAGCATTACTTCCTTTACACGTACACGCTGTGACGTTCTAAGAGTCTACATGCAAACCTCCACTGCAGTGTCAGGGTTCCTTTTCCCTCAACCCCCCCGTTCGCCAGCCTTTTCCCTTCCTCTCGGAAACGTTCACGCCTTGCTGGGATAACATGTGGACAGTAAATCTTTCACCTGATGTTGGCAGCTTTGTTGCCAGCCTCTGTCCACGCTGACAAAACACTTGACCTTCAGGAGCAGTGAAATGTCAGCTGATTTAGCACACCCAGTTTGAATTGCCACCTCTTATTTTGTCATCCGAGCATTTCATTTTGGTTAGGAGGCGTCAGGGCAAATCCATTACGGCGAGATGAGCTTGCGTGAAGGGGGAGAATCACGCGCGACAGAATTTGTGATATAATTTGCACATACAAAGCTCTCACTTTATATCCTGGTCTCTCATTCTATGCGATTTTAAAGAATTTGAACATAGATGAATATCCATTATTGAGGCCTAGCAATTTTTTGGGTGAATTTTTTTTTTTGAAACATCACAGATCCTAGATCAGGAACATGTGAGGTGGTAGTCGTGATAAAAATCAAGATTTTTATCCCAAATGACGAGGAGGGAGGCCATGATGCACCAAGGTCCTGAAAAAGTAAATATGATATTGTGCATTGCTTTATCATCATACTTGTATAGTGCGATGTTTCATTTATATTTAGAAAAACAACTCTTCCTCTTCAGCTCAACTCTTTTTCCTCTTTATTTTTTATTCATGTGTCCCCCTTCGGTAGCTCAGTAGCTTTCTGTCCAGTGTTACATCTGTCATGCTTTATTTACCTGCATCCCTTTTGTCCCCTCCTCACATGATCGCCCAGCCACACCGGGCGTTTGTTTGTTTAAACAAGCGCAAACTGTAGACGTGTTCCCCAATAGTGTTGTCAAGATTAATTACGTGTTTTCCTAATGCATGCTAATGAGAAAGTTGTGTGCGTTTGATTGTCAATAACGTGAAATACGGGCCTGCTCCCTAAATGCTGGCTCCGTTCAATAACCTATTAAAGTTGAATCACAGATAACTTGGCGCGCATCAGGAAAGCAATCTGAAATTTGTGCTGACATTGATCCAGCAGGAAGGAGACCTATTGCTCCGATTAACACTGTTGCCCCAGGAGAGAAGTACCTTGGCCATTAATAGCCCACTGTCCTAGATTTTACGTAGACCATATAAAATACTTTTATTTATGAGGCGTATAGGGGTAAAACATCCTGGACACGGTAGAACGGTACTAACTTTTTTCCCCCTCCTCTGGAAGCTGTGTTGTTGATCACAGGGTGTTTCATTTCCCGGTTTTACTCTAGCGCACACTACTTTTAATCTGTTAATGTAACGTAGTTTGCAGAGTGCACACTATGGTACAACGATTACTCTGGTGCACATAGATAAATCTAGACTGTGCACTTATGATAGCAGCCGGAGTTGTACCTTAAGGTGTGTGTGTAACAGATAGAGAGAGAGGGGGGAGCAAGAAAAATGCGTTGGGGGATATTTTGATGCAGTACTCTATGGGGCGGCACAGTGGTGCAGTGGTTGAGATTGTAACCTCACAGCAAGAAAGTTCCTGGTTCAAGTCCTGGGTCCGGTGGGGTATTTGTGTGCAGTTTGGGGTTAGTGGGGACTCCAGCTTCCTCCCAGGCATGCAGAGTGGGGTTTGGTTAATTGAAGACCATAAGTTTGAATAGTTGTGTCTCCAGTTCCGCACAGGTACATTTTTCAAAACCACGTTGCTCCATACAGGAACTGAACCGTTACCCTACGGTCAAATCTGGACCTGCCTGGACCTGTTAGTAAGTCCTGTGCTATATACACAGTCACTCCCATCACGTGGGTTATGGCCTCCTTGTCCTCTCGTTTTGGTGGCTGAGTTGTGTTTTCTTGAAAGAAAGTGTCTGTGAATTGTTGCAGCACCTGATGCTACTAGCAGCTGTTTTTCTCTACTTCCTCAGTGAATTAAAGGTAATACATTGTGTCTTCATTTTAAGAGCACTAGAGGCACTATGTATGCAGTATCCGTGAATTTATACAACTATATTTTTTACCCGTTACACAATTTTGTCACTTGTTGCAGGACTCAACTCAATACGTCCCCCTGACACTCAAATAATAAGAGGTGTAGATGATGGATGGATAGATGTTCGTGCTCTACATCTTGTTTGTCTCAGAACATTTTTCTCATAATCACAATATGGGAATTTATCTACTAATTGATGTAATTCTAGACAAAGTAATTCTAGACTTTGCAACAAACGTCGTTGCAAAGTACTAAGAAGAAAGTAATAATAATAATAATAAAAGTAATAAATGTCATCATTGTCATATCTGCACATTGTGTTAAAGATTCCTCTTACCCTCCTTCTGGTAAAGTAATAACTGCCTCTTCTCTCTTCGAATAAATTAATCCTCATATTTTCTTTTTCAGCTTTTTCCAGCCTGGTTCCTCTGCGTGTGTTAAATGAACTGTATTTTCGACCTCATCCGCCAACCTCTAAACCCCCACGACAATTGCAGCTCTGTCTTGTTGTTGACGTCTCAGCAACGGTTCCTAATCTTGAGGATGTGGCATTTGAGGTGCCCTTAACACCAGAATGAGCAATTTGAAGTTAGGGGGTTTGGATCCCCAGTCACTTTGGGTGTCATCTCAGAACCAGCTATTCAGTGTTTTGACACATTTTTAACGGTGCACAAGAACATCTGTAAAATGCCAGGGACCCTTTCTAAGCGTGCCAATTATTTGAATACCAGATGCCTGCGTTCTGCTGTAGTTTAATGCCAACTCATGGGAGGCTTCTATAATTAGACCTACTCAAACCGTGATTGTCTGATCTTACTGCGAAATGAAAAGCATATAACATGCATCGCGACCGGAGAAGACAAATAGCTCATCCATTAAACAGCCCCCGAGGAAGTCGGCTGGAGAAAATGACAGATCTTTTCAAAATTGCGGTCTCATCCATTTAATTATAAACACTGTGATAAGGGCATCTCCTCAGAATAAATATGACCAGTAATGAGGTATGGCATTGCTGTTTATCTGTGTCCTTGACATTCACTTTGAGAATAAAGAAAAGGGGTAATAGCATCCTTCTAAACAGATCTTGAAAGTGCATGCGAAGGGAGAAATGTCAGTGGACTTCACTCACAAATCACAGTTTTTCCTCCTTCTCTGACCTTCACTCTATGTTCTCTACAGAGAATTAGCAGGATATTAATAAATAACTCTATACTCCGATGAAAGTGATCCCCGGAGACACGCTGAATATGCCCTCAAACTCACAATTAATTGTTTAGTTTAGGTAACGATAATTAATTAATTAGCGTGACATTGAGAAACTTGTGGGACAGCGTGACAACTGGTTATATGAGCGAGCTTCGATGAGAGCTGTAAAAGCCTGAGTCTGCGGCACAGGCCACATGAATCCGTTGTGTATTTGAAAATCAGCCTAATCTAATTGGTGTCATCATATCTCTCTTGGCGAGAGCTTGGCCTAAGGATACCATTTGGCTGCTCCGCTGGAAGTGTACTGCGAACAGATCAATAGATGTAGTGGGCTTGATTATGTTACGATTATACACTGGAGAGGGCCTTGTAAAGCCCGGAGAAAGGTGATTTGAAGAGAGGTACCACACCTCTTGGCACAGTTCCTGCGGCTGAGGAAGGCTCAGTGGGGAACAGAGTGGTCGGTGAGATTGGCTGTGGCCCCGGCTCCAGGACCAGCTGGCTCGAGAGGGAAATTGCAGCCTCCCCCCTTGTTTCCACCTGGCGTATGCCGCTCAAGTGTTCCAATTCAAGCCATTATTTGCTTCATTTACTTTCTGTCTAACGCAGCATGCAAGTGAGCCGACTGCCGGCTCCTACAGCACGATCTGCCTGCTTGTATCTAAAATAAGAGTTGCACCTATTCAACCAATACATCCCGGGTAATTAGCATGAGATGGATATTTTTTTAAGCAGCATACCAATGAGAACATCGTGTCAACACGAATTTCACCCTTCAAATTTCCTTTCAAATATGAGCACAACAAAGCCAGTTTTTTTTTTTATTCCAATGCGTCTGAATAATTGAACTTACCACTCCCAGAATTTAGTTGTGATGTGCAAGATAAATCCAAGCCGATCCTCATCGAGCTCTCAAAGATACTCGGAAGAGGACACCTTTAACCGGGCCTCTTTCTATTGCCGGCTGTGCAAGACTTTGGCCTGATCTCCTCAGACATTGCCTGTGTACAGAGTGGATGCCACTGAATAAATAAAACCCTCACCCTTCCACACAGCAGCGTAAGACGCCAGGATTAGCATCTCATTAGACCCTTCGTGTGCTCGTGGTTTGTGGATAAAGGGGCGAGAAATGGAGCAAAAGAGGGACTGTGTTAGGTCCTTTTCCTAAGAGGGCAGAGATTTGGGCTGCCGGATACTGTGAGCTTGTTATGAGGCATGATCACCTGCTCGGTTACACAAACTGCATCATTACAGAATGCTGTGGCAGAGACGGTAGTGGGGGGGACAAGCCATCTCACAGAAGCAAAAATTCACCCCTGTGATTGTTAAAATCTGTTCGATAATTGCTTAAAAAAAATAACAAATCCTGGCACCCAGTCAAACCGGTGTAATGGAGAGAATACTTGCACTGGAAAAACTTGGTGACAGACGGCTCCTGAGATAAATTGGCCTCAGCAAAAGTGTCTCCTGCTGGTGACCAGTCTGTGTTATCTGTGCAATGAACATGCAATTTCCCCTTGATTGTGTTCCCCGCGGACAAGTAAACACGTTCAGCAGAGCAGTAAACTACAAAAGACAAGAGCCTGAAAGACAGTAGTAATAATCTGCCTTCAGAGATGGACTCCAACTCTAATTTATGGACATTATGAGGATTTCAGAACGGTCGGGCGGCAGTAAACGTGTGATCCTCGGCGGAGTACCTGTTTATTTAGATAAAGCCCCAAAATACAAAGCAAAAACAAAACTCCATATCCACACTGATTTCCTTGATATCTCAGAGAGATGTGGCGTACCCGACTGATATGAATGAAATATGAAATGTCTGGATTGCCTGCACAGCCCAGACTGTCCCGCCCCGGCACCTCAATTTAGCTGCACAAACAGCACTTTGCAGCACCGGATGGCCGGGTTAATGCTGCAGCCTTGCATGGAACAAAGTTTAAAAGGGAGGTTAATGTCGGTATGTAAATGCCATCCTCAGGTGTGCTGTTCGGCAAGTTGAGCCACAGCGTTGTGTTTCCAATATGGATTGTGAAACAGACATTTCCATATCTTGGGTGAAACCATATCTGTCCCTTTTAAAGATTTCCCTAAATGGAGGCTGCGGTGTGTATTTTGATTGAAATGGCAGTGCTTTGTGTTTTGCTCTGGCTGGTGATAGTCCCATAATCTCTTTCCAACTCCGAAGACCGTTCCTCGTTAGTGCGCCGCTCCATTGGAAGGATCTTCACGTCACTATGAGCGGTGCAGGAACTCACACTGAGAAGTTTACTGAAGGTAAAAACGCCTCGCCTTGTCATTGTGACATGTAGGCAATGTCTGAAATTAACTTTTTAGTTCACTGCCAGGGGCTGTAAACTAAAAGATTATACCTGCCAAGAATACCGGCCCTTATCAGCCAAAATATTTTTTTTTCCAGGGAAATATATTACCCTGTACGCTCTGAGCCCTTTTGGAACCGAATCAGCTATACTGCATGTGCATGAGTTTTAATACTCGGTCACATATTCATTTGTTTACATAGTTATTTTTGCATTTATCTTCTTATGTGCCACATCTGATATGTTCCATTGTGGAGTCGGTAGATGACATTCATTTAATCAACTGTCCAGACAATTGTACTTGATGTTCGCTGAACACTTGGCTTCCAGTTGTTTGAAATGTCTCATGAGTGGATTTCACTGCGAGGCATCCCCCCCCCCCCCCAACCCCCCTTCCTGCTGAAAGGTTAGAAAAGCTTTTCTATTCAGGCACGTTGTGAACAGTCTATTAAAGGTTTTTAAAGCTGGTGCAAAAGGGCAAAAATGACATGGATGTAAGCAAAAACACAAACTGTAGCAAGTGTGAGCACCGCGCACAGTTGTGTGTGTTAAGAAAACCATATACACTGTGATTTAAACATTAAAGGGCATAAACACTCTTACCGGAGAGCAAATAACAAAACACTGGAACCTTTAAACCTGTAAAAAACACATTTTTGACACTACTTTCTTTTCATATGTTGCAGAAAGAGAAATGAGAGGCCTGTGAAGATATACAGCAAAATAGTCAACTGCTAAAATACAACATATTTACACACGCACCAGCTTCTCAGACAACGTGAGGACCACACCACCTTCTCTGCCCACAGTAAGAAGGCCCCAGCTGTGACTTATCGGTTTGAACAACCACAACAAAAATGATGTATCGCTGTCATTGAGTCACGTCCATTTTTTAGGTCAGAGTGACATGGTAGAAACTAAGTGAGCAAAACAGAAAGTCACATAGACTGACGGGTAGCTCCTTCATTGGACAGATTCGGTGGCTTGTCATCCTGCATCATCGGCACCAGCAGGGGGGAAATCAAAACACAGTCTACTTTGTCGAATGGCAGAGAGTCTGTGCTCTGTGCTTTTATTTATTTTCCATGGTGGTCACCACTGAAGTCACAGGGAAATGGATGGCAGTAGGTGTTATTAAAGGAGTGCTGCAAATGGACTCCATGCGTCAGGAATAATGACAAACATACAAAGCTTGCAACTTCAACATTGACAACTGAATCCTCACAACATATATGGGAATAACAACGTCTTCTTCTTTGGACCAAACCATCACCAAGGACCCAGAAACCTCAGGGGGAGCCGCATGTGAGGGATCACTCTCTCAGAACGGACATGAGCACAATAGACGTCAGGTGCAACAGAGCACATCAACAAAATTATTTATTTTATTTTCAATTACAACTTTGATGAGAAATGTCAGAGTGTAACATAGATGGAGAGGTGCATCATTTAGGATTTATACAAGAAAATGTTGTGATGAAGGGAGCAGCAATGATAATTGTAATGATAGTTATTGTCCTAGTTTAAGGAATGATGGTTAAGTAGTCCAATCTGACTCCTTACCTTTGACATTTGACAAATGGTGACCCAAAATATGTTCACCTTAGACTGTTTCTATGTTCAAGATCCCGATGTTGGTTTTTCAAAAGTTAGATCAGCATATATATATCTACACACACATTAGGCAAAGTCAAACACTCTAAACAACCTGAGCAACTCCTCCAGTGAAATATGGAGAAGCGTGTCGGGGAAGCACCGCACCAGCACTCTCCCCACGCCGGAGAGACATCCGCAGCAGTGATTTACTCCCTGTTTTTTTATTTTATATTTTATCCTGTTGATCATCTATCTCAGCCAGGCACACAGAGCTGGGTTTTGCCCTCTGTATTCATTCTTCCAGATTAGAACAGGTTCAGCAGCCTGTCCGCCGCCCACCATTCAGCTGAGGCCTTTTGTGAGGCCTGTGGGACGATCCTGAGATGTTGCTGCAGGTTTAATCCCCACTCTGTGAGAAATGACGTTCTCCTGCTCTTGCTGCCTCTTGCTCCTGCAACTTTGATCAAGCCCTAATGTGATTAGGCAGTGACCCTGACATGACTGGCCCCAGAACTTGTAAAAGAAGCCGGTTGGGGAGGGGGTTGGCTGCTCTGATCTGACCAGTAAACCAAGAGAAGAAAGGAATTATTCTGAAGGTTGCGCCTGTGCCTTGTGGGTAATAAAGGTTTCATGTATTCGTTTTACACCGGCAAAAAAATCCGATCTATAATGACCTGACATTTCTTTTTTTAAACAAGCCAGGAAGCTCATGATTTGAATGTTAACCACGGTTGGACTTGATGTAAGGTGCAGTCTGCTGGGAGGAATCTTCTTTTGAATTCATCGGGATCTTGCTTCCTCTCAGTTAAGTCTTCATGGTGTATTTATGTAAATCTACCGCAGCTTGTGTTGCAGAGCAAAATGGTTGTAAACACATGCTGTCATTGCAGCACATCTGGGGGAATAATAGTCGCGACGGCCACATGAGACTGGGCCTGCACTGCACTGTAACCCCCCCCCCACACACACACACAGACAACTCTTGTTCAGCATCATGCGCTGAGCCTGTTTACTGTGTCGTGCATCGGACTGCTCCCATATGCGCCGCACACATTATTCCAGCCGTCAACTCGCTGGTGATGTGTGGGGTGAAACGCGGTGCCTTAACTTCAGAGGCCAATGTGTCAAGTCTCGATATATTAACTTCGCTCTAATGGACTTTATCAGCCATAGTGCAGAAAGTCGTGGAGATTAGAGTGAGAGGGTGCGGATGTTTGATTATTTTTTTGCATTCGGTTCCGTTCCCCCGCACCATGCAAGCAATTGCTGGGGATACTCAGAATGCCTTTTGGAATCTGTGGAACATGGCTTTATACTTTGTTTTCCAGGTGCCCACATTTTGTGTGCTGAAACAGAGGTCGGGCCACAGCTCTGTAATCCTCACTTGTAATAAGCCCACGGTGATTTAAGGCTTTGTTTTCCCTGTATGGAGCCCAAGGGTGTCCCAAACAATACATGAATGATGGAATATGCAAATAAGCATGTTCAATCACAAAGAAACATGCCTTACAAGTAGAGAAATACATCTTTAAATGTACACCCTGTTTTTAATAAGTATTTCAGTCAGCTACTTGCTTAAGGATCCACCTACGTGTTGCGTATTCCTCGCTTGCTTTGGCAACCCAAAAGGGACAATGTCAAAGAAGAGACAGAATGTGAAAGACGTCCTGTACAATTGGCAGTGAGATGGAAAAAAGAAGCTGCACCACAAGGGATCCTTTGCCATTAGTCTGAACGAGGGGGCTGGTGTGGAATGGGAATGGGCTGATTTGCAGACATGATGGCGCTTTGGATCAAGAAAGATGTGTCGGACCACTTGGCACTGTTGATTCCATCCAGCGTTCTGACCGAGCATGAAGAAAGTAAACAGTTGCTTGATATTATTTGGCAGAAGAAAAGATTAATGGAGCTCTAACAAAGCAAAAGACACTGTATAATTACATTGTTATAATGTTTACCCTAACATCG
The DNA here is from genome assembly GCF_949316205.1 of Platichthys flesus. Lineage (NCBI taxonomy): Eukaryota > Metazoa > Chordata > Actinopteri > Pleuronectiformes > Pleuronectidae > Platichthys > Platichthys flesus. Next base: position 7,540,574 of record NC_084957.1, read on the forward strand.
TGATTTTACTTTCAAATTGAATCATCTAATCATGTTTCTATGACTCTGTAGAGGTATGTGAAGCTGCCTGACAAGAGATAAAACAGCTCAACAGAGATAAATCACTCATTTGTACTGAGTAACTACTGTGCAGTTACTGTAATGGTTATTTTTGTTCTGGGGGGAGGGGGGGGGGGTACATTTACTGTGAAATTGACTCTTAAACACTAAGTGTTATCTGCAGATATGTGGAGAAGTTGACATGCCTCAAATGAGTTTTCATTTTGTAGAGAATGGAAAATGATGAGGGGGAAAACATCTACACACTTATCTCTTCTGTAATTTGTTTATATTTAGTGTAAAGGCGTTAAAGCACATATTTTCATGGTGTTTTTTTATGTTTATTTCACTGTAAGAATTCTTAATTTGCAATCGCTATCTAATCGGTGTTATTTTGAAGAAAATGCATCCATTCTTTTACAGATCTTTCATATTAAATGTGTAAGTGACAGGGGTGACGTGTTTATCACTTTCCTGTAGATAAGAAATCTAATATTTAAGTATGTGTTTTACAAACTCTGTGTTAACAACCAGAAATAGTCACGTGTATCGTTATGCTAACTTATCCAAGCTCAGTGTAGTTTGAACTGTGCTGTATATGTTTACAGCCTCACAAAGATTTTGTCACGCTTGTCTTTTGGAAATTGAGAAGAATGACAGAATGAAACCCTGCATGTCGGCTCGCTCCGGGCCGTGATGATACATTTACCACAAAGGTCACAATACGTGTGCACTGCAAAGCCGTTGTTTTGACAACAGAGACGTTACAGCCACTGTGTGCTGCACCTGATGGCATGTAGACTCAAAACTGTAGCGACTGGTACATTTGCAGATCCTTAATGGCAGGAAAAACCCAGACTGAGTTAGAACTGAAGACTTTTAGCTCTTGGAGGAAAATAATGAGCATTTTCATACTTTTTTTATGTATTTACAGATTTGTCTACACATTCACGATCCGTCTTTGTTTTTTAAAGATTCGTCTCAGTTGAGATATACAAATTCAAAATACTTGGAAATAAGAATATAGATTTAGAGATTTGTATGTTTGAGAGAAAACAAGTTAAGGAACTGGTCGTATGTCATATTAAGACGTATTTTAACCCAAAGCCTTGATCCCCAAACCAAACCAATAATCCAAGACTAGGGACCTCTGAGATTTTATTTTCTGAGGACTTAATGAAAAATTAGAACGGGTATGAACTGTAACTCGAACTCTGGCTCGCTCGACTCGCAGTGAGCAATCGACCGCCGCAGCAACTGAGAAGTGACATTTTTCAAACAGCATTTAAATTAAAGCTAAGAATAGCACATCACTGAAAAATCCATTCATCAGTCAATCATCAATACTGCTTATCCTTTTGAGAGTCACCCGGGAGCTGGAGCAAATCCCAGCTGACATTGGGGGAGAGGCAGCGGGCTCTCTGGACAGGTCGCCAATCCATCACCGGGCTGACGTATGGAAACAACCGTTCACACTCACAACTCAAGGCAATTTAGGATCTCTAATTAACATGTGATTGGGCTGTGGGAGGAAGCTGGTGCATTAAGAGGTAACTGGGAGAACACACCACAAACAGAAAAGACCCTGCCAGCCTGTGTAACCTCAAACTAATCACATGTCCCAGATCAGCACAAACTTCAAATTATCTTCAAGGAAATGATTTAGTTTATTTGGACGAAAGCTGTCATTGGGTTCTATCAACTCTTACCTTGCTACAAAAAGGTGGACAATGGTCAATGCAAATCACCTCATGATTATTAAGGTGATTCTATGGTGAGGCACGGCATCAAGCGATGAAAAGCAGTAGTGCGACTTTCTGACACCGACATCGAGGAGCTTGTTAGTGAGGTGGATGTGTAGTTAGACCGACTGTGAGGTGGCCACAGCATTGACGTCTTTATTCAAGAAAATACACTGATACACGGCTGCTGCGCCTGGTAATAGTGTGATCGAGAGAGTGAGTCCGATAGAAGGTTCGGTGCCTGAAACTAAATCAAATCTAATCCAAAGGTGGTGGCAAACAGATTATAGCTTCACACTATCAGGATGTGAAGGAACTTCTTGTATCGCCTGTATGGATTTTAATAATCTAAAAGTAAAGGATTTTTTAAATTCAGAGATAGATGTGTTATCCCCAATCTATAACATTTAGCAGAAATATTTTTTTTAATTGATTAAAAGAGGCTCTTTATAGAAAAGTAAATATTATACATCTACAGTGTTAACCATACCACACACGTACCTGTCGGCCTCAGTCGGTGGATCTGTGTAACACTGGACCCAGATCAGCACAGAGATATAAGATCACAGATCTATAGAGTCTATATCAGCTCAGAGTCATCATCATGCGCTCAGTGCGCCTGATGGCACAGTCATGTTCACTGCAGCGATTTTACACAGACACACTATATGAAAAATAAAGTCCTACTTGATGATACGGACACATGGTTAGAATATTAAAAACTATTCATGATTGAGAGAAAGATTGAGTCAAATAAAAAGAGAGCTCAAAGCGTCTCTGTTAGTAAGTGCTTGTTGTATTGTTGTGTTTATTTTGCAGTTCATCTCCCAGAGTTCAATTCTCAACCACTTGCTATGAACAGAGGCTTTTATGTAATGTTTCCTGGATGGCTCCTGTAGAGCCACTCAATGAACAGAACAGCTTCAGGCATATTTCAAACCTTCACTAAAGAAAACACACAAAACCTGATGCTCCTCTGCGATCCGGTGATGAAGACCCCTTGAACGGGACTTTTCCTTGAAAAGGATATTTAAAACCATAAATATACAAATATTCATTTAATGTTTAAACCCCGAAGACTGGAGGTAATCTGCCTTAGTGTTGAACAGAACATTACCCAATTTATATATATTTTATGAAATTATAAACTGTCATCATCTGTAAAACAGCTTTGTTTAAAGGACTTATGATCATAAAGGGAAAGGTTAACTTTAGGGTTATCCACACTGTTTTGCATTGATGCTTAGATTCCTGGCCTGTATGAGTCATGTTCCTTTTTTCTCAAAGTGGCTTTGTCTGTCAAAGATAGACCGGAGCAAGAGGGAGCAGTTATTTTGAAGAGATGGTAGCAGATTACTGGAATTAGAAGCGCTATAACTCTCCTTATGTTAATTGAGTTGAGCAGAGGTTCTGTGCTTAGATTAAAAACTACTGATTTCTCATGCGTAGGGCCGGGGCCAGAGATGGACAGATACCAATCACTGGATTTAATGCTTTTTACAAGCTTGTGTGATGAGTTTCCAGAAATTGGAAGATTTCCTAAGCATACATATATAAATATTTACTCACATTAGATTTCATGTGTTATAAAGTCAGAACAAAAGTATAAATGTGTCTCCAGATTTGAGGGTTTCCCTGAGCCGTGAGTAGTGTGTTGCAGCCACTGCTGCAGATCCAACTGCTGACAGTGTTGATAAGCAAGTCAAACTAATGCACTAAAAAACAATTAACCTCCTTTTCCCCTCATTAAATATCTTCATGTTATTTCCTCCACTCCGCCGTGCAACTTTCCTTTTCCTGTGCCCCGCAACGCTTCACAGTTTGAAACTCCTGCCTCGTACAATGGGGGGTGGGGGGGGAAGCTACAGTGAATCAGTTTGACTATACTGTGCAATATTGATTATCGATAGTAAGCATTCTTCATATGGTGTTAGTCATCTCTTTACCTCGTACAAACTTCTATCTCAACACTTTTTCTCTTCTTTCCTGCAACGCTTCTACTTTCCACGTTGGATCTCTCAACTCGCAAGTGGAGCACAAAGCCTTCCACTCTACCCAGAATAGAAAACAAGTACTGTAGTTTACATCCCACACAGAGTGGGTCAGGCTTCCAAGCCTTCTCCTGGGTTGGCCTCTGGTAAGTCTTCTTCTTCACCATTACATACATACACACGTAGAGTACCTGCTGTCCTTCCAGCTGCATCAAGGAGTGCATGCAGTACATCAACAGAGACCTCGAGGTAGATCCAAGACAGTGTCCTCCCCAAGGGAAGTCAATCACAGCCTCCCAGTGGTGTTCCATTTGTCCAGGCCCAGCTGATCATTTTCCCTCTTATATCCCCGGTCCCAGCAGCTCGGAGGCTGATCAATGCTGCTGAAAACCGAAAAACTGTCTGGCAGCGGTGGGGGAAGTGAAAAACACACTGAATTGATGACTTTGTAAACGGGAGCCAGGGTAGACTCCATGACACCCACGGTCCCCCCCCCCCCCTTCTCCGTCGTCCTCATCACAAACGAATTAGCAATTCAGAGCCAGGCCCCGGGGTTGCCGAGTGTTTATGTGGATGCCCGGTGTGATGAAGGCTCACATTTGTTTCCTGTCACTGACCTGTCACTCACTCGGCCATTGCAGGCTGAAGGCAACACTGATTTTAACCTCAAATAGTCGGAAAGATGTTGGCTGTGACCAATCAGAGGAGGATAGAGAGAGGCAAAACAGACGAGAGGAGAAATGTTTACCAAGCCCTTACGCTTCCCCTAATCATCCACACTCACACACACACACACACACACACACACACACACACACACACGCTCAAACAAAACCAATGTTATACCATCAAAGCGTTCAGGGAGCACTGCCCTTCACAAAAGTGGTGAGCTGGCACACTGCGTCTCACAGTAGATTACATGGTGAGAGACGCGCTCCCTGCTCTTTAACATTATTATATGGGATCGATATTCCTCATTAGCACTTCTAAAGGAGCCCAACGTATTTGTCAGATTTTCAGATTATATTTTCCGATGCACAGATCAATTAGCTGTTTGAAGCGTCGTCTCTTGTGAGACACTAATTCTCACCCTTGCAGTCGGGCCGGAAGGTGCAGCGCTGTCTTTTAAAAGAAACCCTAACTTAGTAACTTTGCTTTGACTTTGAGTCGCAAGGTGTGGCGGAGACTCGAGGCGAGCGTCTCCTGTTGTGTGATGCAGATTAGCAGCGACTCAATAGCATTTGATGCTGTACGTCACACTGATCCAAAATACCAACAGCAGGTGCTAAATGAGATTCAGTGCAAGGAACGCCAGTAGGTTGATGAAGGTGTAAATAACGCCTTGTTATGCAAAGGGGGGGGGGGGGTATATTCAGCCCTCACAGAAATACTGTTAGCTTTCTGCCTAATGCATGTTGGACATTTGCCATATGCATAAATAAAAAAAAAGTGGTTTAAGATTATATGTCAGCTTAATATCTGTCATAAATTTTCATAAATGTTTTCATTTTTAAGACACAATTAAATATCATCTTCAACGTATTTTTTTTCTGTGTGAAATATGCTTAAAATACTACAAAACACTAACTTGCACATTTGCCTTGATTTCCAATGAATGCATGGTGGTTGTGTCACATCAATATCAAAATGAATTTGACCCACTATAGTCTCACATCCATATCTCCTGCTAACTAACATTCGAGACAACAATGCACGTATGCATCAAGCTAGCACACACACATGCACACACACACACTCACACACAGGTAGGTGCCCCTGCTGAGGCAGCTGACACACAGTGTGCTTACTTTCGTTTTTTCATGGTTCTGAAAAAAACCTGCAGCCCTAATACCAAGTGAAAAGACAATCAACAACAGAGAGGGAGCGAGAGGGAGAGAGGAATTAATTAACATCTATAAGGAGAAAGCTTCTGAGAGGGAGAGAGAGTTTGCTGAGCACAAACAGGAGAAATAATGAGCATATATTATACCTGAAAGAAATTAAAATTTGATTATTTACACTACATCGTCATATGATTATGTATTTTATGTTTAACAACCCAGTTGTTTCCAGGTGGAAGAGGTGCAAAGAAAACTATTTCTCCATAGTTCCAAAAATTCTACATTTTAAATAACTTATTTTACTTTCATATATTTCAATTGCGAGAGAAAGGGGCGAGTGGATCAGCAGGAGAAGGAACCCGGCAGTGACATTAAGGACATTAAGTCAAGGGAGGGAATGTCTACCGGTGATGTTTATTGGGAAATTAAAGCTGAATATGTTTTGCTTGGGCAGCGGCTATGGAGACAGAGCCAGGAAGCAGATTATTTTTCATCTTTTTTGGGCTCGGATTCCAAGCGGTGGATTTAATCCCTCAACTGTGAACAGGCAAATTAGCCGTCCACATAGAGCCAAATAATGTCTTAATGTTTTATAAATAAAGACCATTTACCATTTTAAATTAGAGCTAAACAAAACTGCAGCAGAGTCAAGAGACGAAGGTGTTTTTTAAGTGCGAGCGACACCCTTCACGTTTGATAAATTATTAAACCGAGCACTTTTATGAAACAATCTGTTGTGATTCCTTGAAAAAACACACAAACTCAACAAAAGCCTCTCCTGAGCACGACCAGAGTCACAGAGCCGGAGCCACTCGACACACATCTAACAGTAAGTCGTTATATATTTTCATACACCACCAATGTTGGATTAGTCAATAACAGAAATACAAATCATGATATTATTCATAATATCACAGTTTTTAATGGTATTTGATTGTATTTGGATTTATTTAGTGTTTAGTGTTTAGTGTGGTATCATTTACCTTTTCTTAAAAAGGTGATTGGTGGAATTGTCCATAGATCAATAAACTATAGGAAAACTCAGTCGTACATCCTACAGTTCATACCTATAACCTGTTCCTACACGTTGCAATAACAGAGGCTTTTACTTGCGTTTCCTGGTAAAGCTTCCCGATGAAGGGGAATGACTGCACGCTGATTTATTTATTTATTCTTATACCGCTAACTAACCACTGACGGAAATTAATAGCATTTGCTGCATGTGGGCTGTGATAAAGCGTAATGACGCCGGCTGCATAAAACAGGCTAATCAGCATGTTATTTTCCAACACATTTTGTATTCACCAGTTCCATATAGGGTGACAGCTCATTGTGGCTGCGTCGTCTTATTAAATTCAATAGCGGTCGCGAGTCAGCTCGGGTTTTATATATGTGGTGTTTGTCCATTGCTGACCCTAATTATTTAAATGTAGCATTAATCCTCAGAATCCGGGGGATTGTGAAACTGAATTAGGGTCAGCCAGAGGTTAATGATGGTCCGAATTATCTGGGTGGTTCTCAACAGACGCTTTTCCATTTAGTGCAGCCGCTGTTGTTCGTGTCCTGCTCTGCTCATGTTTGTCGGACCAGTTTTTTAAATTGTATTGAAATATTCCCTGGTACATATATACACCCACTGTCGAATGTTTTCATGATTTGACTTCTTATGTTTGTCCAACAGTACCGGACAAACAGTGGCCCTATCAGAAAGAGCTGTTTAATAATACAGATCCCAGTGGTTTAAGTGTTAAGGTTTGACTGCTTTTGATTTCTGTCAAAGACTAAGTGTCGGTCTTTCAGTGTGGTGCCGTAGCCCAATCAATAAGAACTTGGGTGGCCACTTACATGTTCTGCATGAAAGCGTTCGCTCGGCGGCAGTTCTTTGCAAACAAAACACTGAGGTAATTGAGTGAAATGAATAGTGGGGGGAAAAAAACAATGAAGGTACTGTAAGTGTTGAAAATACTAACTCAATAGCTCTTGAAAGCTTTTGATGTCGTTTTTTGATGTGAGTTTTTCTTCAGGCTAAACTAGAATCTCTGCACACAGATTACTGGGAAGAAGTCGGGATGTGAAGTACTACTTATACAGTAATTTTCTAAATAATCAGAGTTCTTTTCCCAGATAAAGTAACTGGTTGTCTCCTCGTCTACAGCCTTAAAGTCTGAAGGGGTTGGGATGCAGCATAGACTGTATATAAAGATGGACGACATGGCAGTTCCCTAAAAGTGAAGCCGAGGCGTCTCGATCGCCACCTGCTGTTCATCTGGCTGTATAGAGCGAGTACATTTTTTCTCAAAGACGGTTTCTGCCATGTGAGGTAGTTCTTATCACACTAACGTATGTTCAAGTGCTATTTTTCTTGGTGAAACATCCTGATTGACAGTTGAAACTGACTCATGATTGGTCGAGCGTGTGGATCGGTGGGGCCTTGCTACCACGACTCCATCCCCAACATACTTTCCTCCGACTCTGACTCCTAATGCACAAAATAGCAGTGTTCATATCCGGCATATTTTGGGTTCATTTGTGGATAGTGGGAGGATGTTGAGACATGTCGTCCATCTTTAAATACACTCTGTACTTTAGACTGAATTATCTCAAGAACTATTAGACTGCATTGGAATTTAATACAGACATTCAAGGTCCCCATAGGGTGAACCGTAATACACCTTCAAATACCTTCAAATGTACTGATGATGAAGTGATATTGGTGATAATGATATTCCCATTAGCCTGTGCTTTTGCGCTAATTAGCAAACACCATCATTGAAATAGGTTACGCCAAGATTCTAACAGTGATACACACGGATGCGGTCCATCTTTATATTCAGTGTATGGGATGCACCTCATCAGAAAACACAATGAGAATGGTGATACTAAACACAGTTAATCAAGATCATCCACTTCCAGGATGCAGTCCGTATGTTTTAAGAATAACCCCGTAGAAATGACTTGTAATGAATCATAAATGAGAATCTCCACACTTAAATCTGCAGCACAACTCATAAGCGTATGCGTCCCAAAGTTTGGGACCAATTCCCATCCACTATTTTCTGTAAACACAACCTACAAAAAAACATTGAGTTCAACAAACGGTTTGTCATCAAGGTTTCGTCTTTTAAACTGTGAGGAACCAAAGTTGTGTTTGAACTCGGCTGCTTTCAGCTGCTGCTCGCGGTCGTGTTTCGCTGGCATATCATTACCTTCTTTCATGTGTGTTTTCGCTTCCCGTCGAGCCTACACTTGTTGTTGTCTTGTTGTCTCAGCCCTTGAACTCTGTGTTTTCTGCCCTGATTTAAACAGAATAAAAACAATAATTCACCAGCTCATATTTTCACACAAAAGTATAGAATACACAGCCATTTTGTCAAGAGAGAAATTGCTGAAAATATCATAGCATTTTGTAACTGAATCATTTTTCTCCCTCTTTCTCTAACATGGTGATGTTTTAGGAAAACTCTCAGTTTATCAGGTCAGTGCACACCGAGTGCACTCACCATGCTCGGAATGGGTGAAGGAGGCTGAAGCATCACCTGTGTGTGATCCTAATGAGATCAGGCAGCCTGACAGGGAGGGCTTTAACTTAATTAATAACATTTCATGGCTTAGCTGGCATACATGTAGTATGAGAAGCCCTGCAGCTCTCATCAGGTCTGACATGAAGGCACTGGTAGTCCGTGACTCGGCATAAGCAGTATCTAAGGAGGAGTGCATGGGGCCCAGGGGTGCACTTGATTTGGTCATCAACATAATGAGGTAATTTTAAACAGATTGCCACTGAGAGAGATAATAGGCACATCATCAATGTGCCGGCCTGACCTTTACTAACAAAGCATAAAACTGTCTTGCTCCGGCTTGATGTTCATGTTCTCAGGGTAGTAACCTTTGGTTTCCAGACGGTTTCTACTTATTTGATCTATTTAGAAATCACAGCAAATAATATATATTGATTAGTATTTTCTTTCCAGTCATGACACAGGATATTTTCTTTATTATTATGATGTAACAGACCAGAAAATGCAAACAGAAAGGCAATATAACTGTTTACATGTGGATAGACAGTTTTAAAATACCTAAATCTATGTTGTGACAGACTTCTACATGTTTTTAATTGTTGTTGTTTTTCTCCGTGAAATCCTTGTGTATATGTATTTTTGAAAATACAGGTTTCTATCCTGACCTTATTTGTCATTTTCTATTTAATCTTTTTAAACTGCAACTGCATCATTATGCAGGAAAGCTTCAGAATAGCAGCCTCATAAGTAATTCTTGTACTTCTTAAGTCAAACGGAGTTCAGAACCAAAATGTTCAACATGTTTCAATCTACCACACAGTTATGGACCCACCTCCCAAATTAACTTTCATGTTCACGATCAATCTTTTAAAAATACTTACAATGTGCCCGGATCCTCTTTTCACTGAAGGTGCTGCACATTTAAACGGTGGAACTAGAGCAAGCCAGATATTTACTTGGCGCTAACTGACGGTCTCAAACAGAAACTGTGTCTTGACTGATGTTCTCATCTAACCTTCCTACTCAATGAGAAACGTGGCACTCTATCTGTGGTCAGTGCTTTCGGGCAGATATGTCACCTGTGCACTGTCGAGTCTCTGCCGGGCTTAGACTGATCCGGTGGAGCCGCAGGATTTCATTTTGAGGATCCTTGGGATTTTATGTATCTTATTTATTTATTTAATCTGACCTCATGTGCACTCTCCTGCCAGGGTTCCCAAACTGGATCAATTAAACGCAGTTTGAGATTGATCTGCCGATGGAGCAGCTCATCTCGGACCTTTAGGCTTTGTGATTGATCCCCCTCCTGACTTCAGACTTCAATCAGCATCACATCATGTAAAATAATTTTCCATCGCATAGCATAACTAATCAAATTGCCAGAAGCACAAATATAATAACACAGCATAACGGTCCACATGCATCAGAGGTCGTTACGATGCCTGCTATCAACCTCTCAGTCATTAGTCATCATAGACAAATGTTCACTGTTTCTGGCAGCAGACATTAGTGATGGAGAACAGCAGAATGTACAATCCATCCATTCTTCTTCCAACAAACCTCTGAGTGATGCCTTTTCTTTCTTTGCCTAATTAAACCTTTTAGTTTGTTAAGTCTCAAGAGATGTAACAATTTAAGCTTCTTTTGTGTGAATATGACTGAATACTTTTGCATACAAATGCTAAATTCTTTTAAGCATAATGTTACATCTGAGATGTAATTACCTGCCATCAGTTTGTCCCACAGGGAGGGAATTTAGTGTCGCTCTTGCTAACTTGAAAAAACATTGTGTTTTTTTTAAATGTTTTTAATATCGATGTGTTTGCTAGATTAATGTCTGCTCCTCTCAGACCTTGTCAGCGGTACAGTAGATCACATCATGGGGAGAGGCACTGCAGATTAAAAATGTCAATTTCAAACGTCACAGTCTGCTCCATGATATACTGCCCGGCCCGAGGAACACACCCAGGAATCTGAACAAGGACTTGTGTGCTTGAATGTCACCGAGAAAACACCTGCTCCTTCCACAATCATGTGCACGCGCACACACCCAGGACGTGACTGTCCTGACTCCTGGTGACATTACTACACACCCTAATCTCGGCTGGGGTTCACCCAGTGTGCTGCGCGCCTCAGACTGAATAATGTTTCTTCATCTTCTGCCTTCTAAGCCAGGCTGGCCTTTGACTTGTTTACACAGATTAAAGATGTGATGTTGAAACATGCGCCGGATCAAACAGCGGCTCTGCCGAGGCGTAACAAATGTCAGCATGATGAAGGTGAGGACTCTAATGTTGTATTATCTCTGCTCCATTGTTTAGCGGATAGGAGAGGGGGAAGCAGGTGTGATGAATGTCCAGGAGAGACGCACGTACATGTCTACCTGTCTTCACCTGTCTGTGGTGAGGGGGGAGGGGGGGGAGCAATCTATTTAGCCTGGGGGGGTGTGGTGCGACGGGGGGGGGGGGTTGGGTCAGGCAATCCAATCTGAAGACGTTTGCAGGTTGACAGGCTGGAAGCAGTGAACAGACGTGGCACAGTTTGGCCCGGGGAGATTTCTGTCTGACACTGCCAGGGAGGATCGACAGGAGCGGGTCGAGGACAAAATGGGAAGGTCAGCGCAGGACGGGCAGGTGTCAACTGATGCATTGTGGGTTAACAGTCTCTGAATGATGTCGCCATCGGCTCAGGAGACAAGAGAGACATCTACGAGACAAGGCTGGAGTCTTATCTTTTCTATATTTGTTGATTAATGAAGTATTTAACAAATTTTTCTAGAAAATAAGTGCAAGAAATAATCACAAACAATTAAAGCAACCATTGGATTTAATGATGTGATGTTAAAAAAGCCTAGGGATTTAAATCACCAGCTCAATACAAGTCTTCAAGTCATATCCTGTTGTCCATCGAACCTTCAAAATAGATTTTTTTGATATGAAGAAACCTGTGGACTGTGTTTTTTTTTTTTATGGTTCCCAAAAAAGTAAACATTTACTGCAGTTCTGTGAGAGGACACACACTCCAGGCTCCTGTGTGAAAACCAAACAAGACTCACTCACTCTCTGCCAGGCCACATATAGGACACACTAATTCCTGCACTGGCACAGAACATTGGATTATAATGGGATAGAAAATAAATGCATTAATAAAGGCTTGACACTGTTTGTTCTCCCTTTTCGTTGTTTTGTAGTTTTATTACCCGACCCTCATGATATTTCCTTAAAGGACTTGTTTGATATTCCCTAAAGATTTGTTTTCTTGACTAAAGTTTCCGCTTGTTGCTTAGCAACCCTCACAGGAATGGCATAGGGGTCCCTGTTCCCTGACAAGAAAGAGTCCAGCACATAACCTGACCGAGTGTTTAACTGACCTCATCCTAGTCTCCCCCCTACTTAACCCACCATCTTAATTATAGTTTTGAAACATTTTGGCATTGGACATATAAAGTACTATCACAGAATCATCCAATTATCCTTGTCTAGTGATGGGGTCAGAGCCGCCTCAGCCTGTTGTTTTCCTCTTGGTCACGATACTTCCCGCTTCTCTCGAGCGTCATATCTCAGACGGCAGCTGCAGATCCTTGTCAGGTTCAACTCGCCATAGGTCTTATCTGTGTCTCCTGAGCAAATGACAAATGCTGTTGTTTTTTCCTCACGGCACAGCGTCATACAACAATAAATAATAGTTTCCATTAGTGAAATAATAAAAGATGAATTTCCCCCGCGCACAGCTAGTATTTAAAAAAAAATCCATCCATCACAGAGGTTGTATGAGTCAACAGTCCGTCAAGCACGGTAGATTGCTTTTTCAGACACTTCAGTTTTAGATAATGAATCACATACAGACGTGTGTGTGCTTAAAACTCCCTTCCTCCAATATGAAGCCGGGCTAATGCCACAAAGATTATTGGATCGTGATGGTGTCAGGTTTCTCAGAGAAAATCGGGCTTCGGTTTATAGATGTAAAATAATTATAATGAGGCACACTGACCCTTTCTGTGACCCTCGTTTTTAAAAGGATGTTCCGCTGACAGGCCCTAATTAACATTAGCCAGCTGACCAGTGTCTTCTGGGAAGCAGAGAACAATCCTGGCCGGGCTGTCGTCCTGTAAAACACAGCAAAAGGCCAGGGGTTCATCTGTTCAGCCCCCCCCCCCCCCGCCTCTCATCGCTCGCTCGAGTGAAAAAGACAGCTGGAAAAGATGCTCATTGATGTGCCTATTAGAGAGGCTTTCTCTCTGTTTTTTACATTTAATCTCTTCGCTCCATATTTACAGTCCCGTCGCTGACTGACAGCTCGCAGCGAGTGCTCAAGCATGCAGGGGAAGTGGGCAAGTTCAAACGGTTCTCGGGTGGAGCGAGCAACACGCTGGTGGTTTCACAGCCTGTTGAGTGGTGGTGGTTGAAATGTTGGTTTCAGGCACATGATCATTATCAGGAGACATATTAAGGGAATTGTTTAGAGAATGAATGTCACGTGGCATTTCAGATCAGTTTTGGTAGTAGTTATTGAGATGTTCTTGGCACCTGTTGTTTTCTGTGTAAGCCCACGCACCGGCAACAACCTAGACTCAGTGCCACGTCTGACAGTAGGTTATGTCTTATTTAGTTTTCTATCGGACTTGCGCTCACTATTTTGAGTGCACAAGTGAGTTTACACTAACAACTCCAATGCTACAAGCCACCGCCAAAGTCCAACTGCCAGCCCCCTTATGAAACCCCCTCATAATTGAGTAGATCCAGATTTTTATAAGATCTTCATAAATATCAGTCTCCTAAATATGCCATATTTTCTAAATCTATGAATTGTTCCCTGAGAAATCATGTAGTTGGAAAGTCCCTATCTCACAAAGAAGGTGATCAAGAAAGAGGCCCCCTGATCCAGATCCACACCAAAGTTTTTTATGGGTTGTTTCTATTTCCCCTCCACGAAATGTCATGGAAATCAATTGAGCAGTTTTTGTTTAAACATCAAACCCATCGTTTTGTCTGTCATCCTGAACTAATGGATGGATGACAATGAACCTGTGGAGGGATGTGGCATCTGTGAAGGAATAACCATTTAAAATTTGGTGAGGATTCGGATCAGAGGACGGTTCAAGGATTTTTTTCCCCCAAAGTTTATAACATTGTGAGACACGGCTGCTTTTCTTTTTTTAAATTTTCTTGATTTCTCAGATAATTCATGGATCTTGATGTATAATCAGCTTTTTTATGTTTTTGTTATGTTTTCTCTGCCAACTGTCTGTACTACAGAGATCAGAGAGAGCAACAACACACAATGCAGCCCGTAAGGCCTTTGTGTTCACAAGACAAATTCAGAAATCGTTTCAAATTAAAACCTTCCTTAGTTTGTATATTTTCACGCTATAATTAAGATGTCAAAACTCTAGACTGTTTTCAAAGCAAAGGCTGGGGATCAATGAATGTGGTCCAGTCTCTTTTCCCTCTGAAGTTTGATTCATTAAAACTGAAAAACAGGTAAGACATGGTCTTTTTTCACCCAGTCTCTGGCTAACAGTATGGTAGTTCTGGTTTGCCACAGAAATCCTCTCAATGTGGTTTTGGTGTCGTTAATGTCTGTTAACCCTTACTTGCATAGGCAGTCGTATCGGTGTCACCTTGGAGTCTAGATATGTCTGAAAAGCAGCTGAAGCCCAATGAGCTCTGTGGATCCTTTTCCCTTAACTGCCTGTCTGTGATATTTCCTTTTTTGCTTTTTTCTTTCTCATATGCTGAAGTCATATGAGAAAGAAAAAAGAGAGTGAGTTTTCTAATCTTTGATTGGCTCAGATTTCCCCGTCAAGGTCAACACTGCAGCTCCTCTCGAGGCATGCAGTGTTTTCTCTCCTTCTCTGAGATAAATCCAGCTCCTGTGAGAATACCAAGTACAAACGATTCCCCATACCCTCTGCGATTTGTGTAGTGCCGACAAGTACTCCTTCCGCACTCGCCATTTTTCACAGAAAAAAAATCAATCAGCTGCATCGGGGGGGCTCATTTCCATCATCACTTCATTGACTTTCTCCCAGGCTAAATTTTCTTTTACAACCACCGAGTGATACAGCCGGAGGCCGGCAGGATCACGGTACGTCTTAATGAGCTCGGGCGTGTGCGTGCGCCTCTGTGTGCCCTTCTTTCTCATTTAGCCTTGTTAGCTGACATTTGTGAAGGCGCTCACATGTTGCTGACAAACGCATCCTTAGTATTGCACTTGCTAGGTGAGGCACGTATGGATGGTTCCTTGATCTCAGAGGCCTGATCATTACAGCAGCGGTCCGAAAAACAAACCAGGCGACACAGGAGCTCCCTGCTGGGATCTGGTGCTGATTTAGCCACTTTATGAAAGTCTTTCATGTTTTACTGCTCATGACAGGAGAGATGGAGCTGGATAAAGCATGAAACTACAGAAGTGTCCATGTGGTTGTAGAGTTACTGTTTATGAATGAGACACCGTATTTCAGTACATACACTGAAACTGAAAACTGCAACATACAAAACAAAATTTGTAATGTATGTTAATATCATTCATTCAACTCATGAGTGAAAGACATCAGATACAGATAGAAACTTGCTAATGTTCTTTTGTAAATTATTAAAACGTCCTGATATATTCTACATGTAGGTATCGACATTTAATTAATACAATTATCAGACGGCCCAACTTTTAACACAATCTCCAAAGTAAGGTCCCCAATTTCAAATTATAAATTTATTTCATCCTTTGAAAGTTAAATTATATTTTTAATTATTACAATTGATTAGCAGGACTTTAGAATTATTAGTACAGAGAATAAATGCAATGTGGTGAATAACCCCAAAACATAAAAATTATTTGATTTATATCCATGTATTATATCTACATGTTAGTGCCTTGTTTGTGGACAAGAGGCTCTAATACTGAGGAAATGTTTGTTTTGCATATGATCTGCAGAAGCAGTGTGGGCAGGGTGTCAAACCCTTTAGTGAGGGAAAGGCAGCAGGACACGTGTGAAACGAATCAGGGCTGGAATCAGGGCTGGAAAGACCATCACACAGTCAGATACAGCAGCTCAGACAATGATAAAGGAAAAAGGAGCAAATGGTGACTTGCAGAAGCAGAAACATTCCCTGAGTAAAACTGTCTTTACCCTGGAGGCAGCTGGGGTCATCTAATATTCCCCCGTCTTAACTCCGATTCGTCCTTGTAGCCACTGAAGTCGTCCTCGCTTTTTTGATGTTGACCTTATTCCCAGTAACTGTGATGTGATCCAACATGACATTCAAGTATATCCCCTGGACCAGCGAATGGCTCTTAGTGCTCATCGTGTTCAGAAGATGCCTCGCTCTCCGGTTCCCTTCGCTATCCTACGGGGAACCATCCGATCGTCTTGGGTGTTTCCAAATGGCCGTTATAGGTTTCTTTGCACTAGCTGTAGGAGCACCACTACAGCGCTGCTCCTCAGGTAGACGGGAGAAAGAGTGAACGAATGTCACCGAAGAGAACAAACATGTCAGATTTCTTTAAATATACATCCGTCCAGTTGAAGCGAGGGACACTGAAGTGCACCGTAGGACCATGTGATTTCCTAGTGTGTTAAACAATCCGAGCATGTAAATATCCTGACCAACACGGCCACGGCGTGTCCCAGGGGATGTGACCCACGCTATTGGAAATCAATAAAACCTGCTGGCATTTCAAATGTGGCCTGATGAGATGTGTGAAGTAACCAAGAGAAAAAGGAATACATTGATCCAAAGGATAAATTGATACAGGCTGAAGTGATAAGCCGTGAGCTGCTGTTGTGTAATGTTTGTCAGAGGGATTGGCCGTGAGCCAAACTCGGGCTGGGTGACCTGTAGCAAAGCATCGTCCAGCACAGAAAGGCCCGCTGCTAAATATTGCCATGGGGGGGTGCTCCAGCCGAGTGCTCACACAGAGCTGATGCCACAGAGGTAATCACAGGTACATAACACCAGCGGGAACAAAAGACAAAGAATCAGGGCAGGATTCTGTGAAAACGTTAGTGTGTGATGTTACTTGCCAAGGTACAGATCTTAAATCGTACTCAGGTGGGTGTTGGATGTGCTTTAGAAGGTTGCCCCATGAGAGCGGCGGTGAAAAATGTTCTTTGCCGAAGGGAAGAAAGAGAGTGAGAATATGTGTTTTTTACCTCTTTTGTCATAGATGCGCAGTTCGAAGGTGAAGGGTCTCCTCACCGCCGTCATGATTTCAAAACAAATAACATTCTCGATGAGCAAAAACACGAAAATACAACATTTCACTAGTTTTTTGTCTTTATGTAACACCAGTGATTTACAGTGCAATGCACATTTATCATGCTCATTTATTTTTCAAATGAATGTTTCCTAAAGGCATGTCTGCATCCGAATCTGCTGTTTTTGAATTTCCATTTGAAAATATGCTGAATGAAAAGAGGACTAATATATACAATGCAGTCACATTTCTTTGTTTTGCTCTGATAAAACATTTTTTTCTCCGAGTGTACTGTAAATACGCTGATGGCTGATTATATTAGCAGTCACTCCTAATTATTGAAAACTGCTCTTATCAGCATGTTGCAGGGTCTGAATCAGATAACAGGGATTAATGGATTTCATTAGCTCGCTGATAAACTAATAGGCATCGTGCTTCGCTGCATAAATATGTGCACATCGTTCCCCGTGGTCTTCGGGCTGGAGAAACCGAGAATGGCAGTCTTGTTGAAAGTGCTTTGATAGAGAAATTACACAGTGCCCCTGTGCACAATGGAACAAATGCACTATAAAGTTCAATGTGTAGGTTGTGCAGTTGGTTGAAGAGAATGAAGTCAAAGCACAGAGCTGCCCATTTGGCAGACAGGCAGCTGCTGCTGCAGCTCCCAGCAGCCGTCTGTTAGATTCTGCTTTTGACAGCCAGGGATAAGTGGCCATTAAAGTCTCATGATCACTTAATACACCTGTCATTAGCCATCAACTGTGCATTAACACTGCCAGCCGGGGCCAGCCACACACAGAGCAATACAGTCTTGCCACAATTAAAATCTGAATCACGGCCCCACATTTTGCCAATTTGTCTGGTCTAGTGCTCTCTTAAGTGCTCTCAGGAAGGTTAAATAAATGTGTATGTTCAGGACTTCGCACATAAGTGAGAATCCAACGATTCAGTTGGTTAGACTTAACATATTCAGCCTCCATCGTTTGTGAATAAAAAAAGTCTTTATGCTTGAAAAAGGTCGAGCAGCGGTTTTCAATGCTGAGTTGTGGAAACGCAAACGAGGAACGAGTCGTAGACACCAAACTCGTGAGTGAAAGACATCAGGTACAAAAACACAGATAGAAACTTGCTGTATGTTCTTTTTGTAAATCATTTAAGGACTTAGTGAATTCTATGTATCGACATTTAATTAATACAATTATCAGACGGCCATATCGAGAAGAAATAACGTGAGTAAATCTTTAACATACTAAGTCCTGGGTCAACATATTTCGCACAAAGCTCACGTCAGGTCGATTTTCCTCAGCAATGATGGTGGAGACAAAATCTCCCATGATGCCAAGCTCCTGCAGGACGTTACATATTGTACATTTAAATTAAATTATAAGTATCATTGGTCACGTCTTTTTAAAACAAGATTATGAAAAATGTTTCCTCTGACTTTATTGCAATCAGATTTTGTTAAATTTAGCTAAATCCACAGAGTAAAACCTTTGGGCAAATATTGAAGCGAAAGAGAGTGTTGAACAACCTGGCTGCCGTTCTCAGGTAAGAGCATTGGAGAGGACAGTGTCTGTTTTTTCCCTTTCCACCTCTTCACCTCTTCATGTCTCCTGTCTAAAGAAAATCTTGATGCCTGTGTTGTTGTTGTTGTTGTTTCATCAGGTGCAAAAATTGCTCCTCAGAACATCAATACACTTCAGTCACTTTTTAAGATGAGAACAGTCTCATTTGTCCAATTTTCTGTTTGTAGATGCATTGGAAAGAGCTCCTGAAGTCTACTCCTCCTAGATATGTTTGTTTCAAAATGGACACAGACAGAACCACAAGGGGGGGGGCATATTAAAGTATCTACAAATCTAGCGACTCTGATCCTGTAGCTGTCCTGATTCTGACATTTGGATGAAGTTGTCTGTGTCGTGAACACAGTATTGACTGGGCCGTCCAGAATCTCAGACATTCTGACGCACGGCTGCAGATTTCATTGCAGATCTGCTCTGTAAGAGCAGCAGGCAGTTTCCATCATAACTGACTTTTCTCTCATTTTGCTCCATAAGAATAAACACAATGGACAATAGAGCCGGGGCCTTGGCCAGTCAATTCAGTGTTATCATTAATAGAGTCATTAAAACAATCGGAGGCTCAGAATGTATAAATGGATGTTCGGGTAATTGTTTTTGTTGCCCGAGGCGCGGGATGCAGATTTGTTTAGTTGGTCTGTTTATTTCCCTCAGTATCAAAGCGAAGAGTTTCCCATTTTCTGCATGAACCTGCTGTTTGAAAAGCACAAGGATCGGCCCGTTTTAATCAGGTCCAAAAGTCCAGAACAAGCCACCTCTCCTGCCAACGTTTGTAACTCTTCCCTCTTGTTCTGTGAGAAACCGATATGCAAAATAGAAAGGGCCCATCTAACTGCTGATCCAAACTCCACCGAGTCTCTTAACATCTGGCCGTGGTACAGTTGCTGTTAATAAAAGAAAAATTGCTAAAACGAGCCATGAGTTCTTAATTTCCGATGGTTTCTGGCTGGGCTATTGTCAAAGTTTGAGAAACTACAAAACACAATGACCGTCTGTGCTGCAGTATATTTGATGTGGCGTATTTCAATTTCAATTTGTGGTCTGGGAAGGATAATAATTTACTGAGTGTGTGGGATTTGTTGGAAGGGAATTTAAATATGTGGATTTGAGCTGCTAACACAATGGAAATAAGACCCAACCCAAATTAAGAAAAGCACCACATACAAAGGAAAGACTATCAATTTATTTGACATGGTTTAATGAATTGGTGATTTTAAGGAGATGGATCTTTTGATGTTTTCTCGCTCTGGCTGCTGATTGTTATAATCCTAATGCCAATCAGTGACTGCTGTAAAGACAAAACTCTCTGCTTTTTCATTTTCCTGTTTCTCATGTGGAGCCCTGCAGGGGAGTTTGTTGAGTACTGGGCTGAAGCCTAAATGATGGTTATGGGGTCAAGTGGAGGTCGACATCAAAAGCTGTGTGTAAGAGCAGGTCAGTTGTTTTGTGCTGTTAATAACGATTGTGTTGCTGTAGGCCCAGAGTACGAGCCGCCCTTGTGCGTGTTGCACTGTTTCTAATTAGAGCCGTGGACTAAACTGCAGTGAGATGTGGTTTCTTGATGAATATGAATATGCTTGTTTCTGTATATTTTGTTTTACACGCTTGCTAAGATTTATGCCCATGTGGGATTTTTTTTGCTTCTTTTCCGCCTGGGGGTGTTGGACAGCTGGTTTTCCAACAGACTTGTCAGATTGCAGGCCAATGAGCTGCACCATATCTCCGCCGGTGTCTCCTCTCGCCGCAGTTTCACCCAAACAAATTTGGAAAAGAAGGTTGTCGGTGGCATCTGAGTCTCTGCAGTCATGGTGCAAGGTGTGTGGCAGGCGCCGCTCCTGCCAGGGAGGGGGGGGGGGGGGGGGGGGTAGCATTGGTACTTAATGTGCCGTTAGCTCGCCTTCCCTCTCTTGCTTTCGTCCACCTTACCTCCACCACCCAAAGCCACACCACCCAAAGCCCCATCACCGTCACCACCGCCACCCAGTGCTGAGTGATGTCAGACAGTCAGGGATGCTGGATGCTGAGAGCACAACGGCAGCAGGCGGCAGAGATAAGCCACCCCCCCCCCCCCCCCATACCTCCACAGATTAAACAGCAGGATTAACCTCTCTACTCCACCACTGCCACAACGGTGTCTTTCACCCCCTTATCTACACCCACCTCCCCCCTTTTCTCCTCCAACATTTGCCACTATACATTTGTACAGTTGTCATGATGTGGGAAATTGCTTTTTAACCCTATGTGGCTTTACCCTGTCCTTGGCAAATGAAACATAAGATGGAGCAGGGGGACTGACTTGTTTCCCCACAAATGCTTTGTGGTCTTGTCTTAACGTCGTGACTTGCAATAGCATGTCTGCAGAAATAAGGAGAAAAGTAAACCCTGTTCTCCTGTGCTTCTTTGCACTTCCCAGATTTAATAACTTGGCGATTCAGTTGCAACATTTGAGTTATTCATGTTCAAGAAAATAAGGGAAAGCAGAAGCACCAATAAATACTCCAGCAGATAATGTCCTCGGCTGTGCCACCCTGAAGCAAGTGATTTGCAGATATTTATTCATTTCGTGCTCAAGTGTTCAAGGTTCCAAACACGATCCTGACTCTATGAGCTCAGATCTCAGGTTTCATGGTTATTGGACAGCAATCAAAAAAACATATATGTTTTACGAGTTCAGTAAAATGAAATGACATACTGTATATTTCCATAAATTGCTTGACCCACCATCGCCTCAGCTGGTGTCCAATCAGGAGTGAATACATTACAGCTATCTTTGCCCAGGGCTTATTTTGCAATTACATAAAATCTGCAATTTAAAACACCTTAGTTTTGTTTCTTTTGCTATTTGTATTCTTATACATTTTCTAATCTAGCCTCTGGGAGCAGGATTGAGTTGTCTGGACGCATTTTCCAGGACAAATTGGATTGAATTAGAATTTTCTCCTGTTTGCATGAACAGTCTCAAATAAAAGGAACTTGGCTGTTCACTGAAGAAATTATTCTTTGTAAACAGCACAACGCGTCGAGTGAACATTCCATCTTCACACCTTTAGGCTTTTGTTTGGCAGGAAACAACCTTAATCAATCAAATCAAATGTTTTGCTCAGGCCGAGATGGACGGAATGTAGATCCCCGGCTCTCCAAATCAGCCAATTAGCATAGCATCCCTCTGCCTTAGGTACCTGCGATAAGAGGCTACTGACCAAGTGAGCTATGACATTCCATTGATCCAGAAAATTGCTGCAGAGCCAGCCTTGAAATTAGTTTAAATTGCTGAATCAAAAAACGTTTTCCTGGATTCTGGCGAGGCCAGCGTAAACCTTAGGCCTCTAATCCCCAGACGGATGTGGAAAGTTGTCGCGGATCGTGTCGGCCCCTGTCACGACTGATGGGGGAATCTGGATTCCCTGTGACAGAGAGGGACACATGCAAGCGACTGGGATTTGACTTGGATGGCACTTATGGCTACCAGGGTCGTGACTTGGTTTCAAATCTGCAGGCTTTGGGAATTTCCAGTGTGACCTACCTCTGGCTTTGTGCTTTTCAATTCAATTACACGCCAACACTTTACTCTGGGACAATGTCGGATCTCGAGCTCTCTTGGATGTGAGTAGAGTCATAAATCTTGAGTGTTGATGCCCAGTTCAAGGATTGTGGGGAATAATTTACCATCAGTCAGGTGCCTCATTTCAGCCTCCTTCGATACTCAAAATAGCTTCGAACAGCAGCACTGGAGCTGTAGATTGACAGAAGGAGGGATCAGGCAGGAATGTGTCAACTCTAAACGCCCTTAATGTGGAATAAGTTCTGGTAAGAGGATCACTGCAGCAAACACAGCAGTGGATTTAAGTCAAATATATTCTGTTATAAGCATAATCACTCATCCTCCCAGAGCCGGCTCTTGACCGAGAAAACTACCTGTAGTGTAGGAAATTGTAGATCAGGGGTTTTTTGCTTTTCGGACAAGAAAATGAACTCTGGCTCGAGGTGATGGGAATATTAGTGTGTCAAACTCAGAGGGAAGTTGTAATTTGAATTTTGAGGACTCGCCCACACATTGGATGGCACATAATATTTTTCTCACACCTTTCCCAGATGTGCTGAGAGTGCCCGAGGATGAACAGCACTGGTGCACAGCAGTATGTTGAAACCAGTGCATACAGTGAACAGAGTGGAGTTATATGGTTAAAATACAACACTGTCCACCCTCTGTGGAACATCACTGCAGCCCACTCCTCATTTATTTAATGTTTCTGTCAGTAATTTGTTGGCAGGATAATGCAAAAACGACTAAACTGATTTCTACCAAACTTGGTGAAAGGGCAGGGCCTGGGCCTGGGCCCGGGAAGCCATTACATTTTTGGTACAGATACACAATCAGGGTTGGACGCCAGGTGGATATGTGCTCTACTAAGTGCCATTCAAACTTCTTTATTTATTTATTGTTAAAGTGGACTACTGACGATTTGGTTTCACATTAAAATCGTTTCCTTGTCTCCACCATCGAGTTTTCGAAAAACCAGCTGCCATTTTATCTGCCTCTTTGACGGGGCAGTAATTGTCTAGCCCCTGTTCTTGGCTTTATTTTTTACCTCCCACTAAGTCAGCAAATGTGAAACTGTCCTTTTTTAACTTGGTCTTTTTTGCCTCGTGGAAAAAAGTTAAACTCTAAGTAGGTGAAGCTTTAAGTATTGTACATAATCCCTCTTACGTCTGACAGGAATAAGAAACTCGCCCTAAAGACCACTCACCGGATTTTTAAGTTAGTGTGTGAAAATCCAGCAGGATAAGAGAATGCCCCACTGGATACAGCAGGATTAGTATATCTATTGATTTATGTCATCGTGAGCGACATGCAGTATATTACAAGCACATTAGAAGACAGTATCGCTCCACATTAAAATGTAAAGCAAGGGGAACGGGCAAATAACGCACTTCAAACAGCTGCTTAGCAGCTTTACTGATTTGCTGAATGTGTTGCTTCCCAACAGGTGGGTAATACTGTGTTCTCATTAGAGCTGAACATCAAAGCCACAAACACAAAACTCCACTTATAGTAACTCGTAAGTGCTGAGGACGTTCACAGATAAAACTTTAAAAGCTTCAGATCACACGTGGGGCAGAGATGGCATCTTAGTGACCAGTGCTGTTACTCTTGCAGTCATCAGGGCTTTGTCATTTTTTAAATCTCCCACTGGGGAGCAGAAGCCAAGAGGCCTGACGGTGTGTCGACTCCGCAGTGTGTAGACTCAGTGCCGTGTGACACACCAGCACAGTTGCTGAACTAGTGCAAAAATAGCCAACGATGGCACGGTCAATGTCCAGCAAAGCTAAATAATTACTATCCTCATCCCTGCGCTCCCCATGGCTTGAAAACCTGTTTCATGGGTGACTAACACAGAACACACCAGCACATTCTACTGTGAAAGGTGAGAAAAATGCAAGTTAATACAAAAATACATATGTGGTGAAATAAAATCCCACGCATAGCTAAATCATGACAGGCCGGTCTTCAGCTTGTCCCTAATAGAATTAATACCCCAGCGTTAAAACACAGCTCAAACACTTCATGCATTTGCCCAGTGGCTTGTAATTGATTTACAACTCTGATAATCCTGAACACACACGGTGCAAGCAGAAAAGCCCAAATGTGGATTAATACAATAAAGTTTTGATTGACGTTTTGATTTACATTGTTATGAAAGTGGATTACCATCAACGATATATAAAGATAGATGATGTGTCTTGATCACCCCCTGGGGGCCAAAGTAAAAAGTCAAACTACACATCAAATACATTCTTCTCAAAGTTGGTTTCTGTCATTTTAGGTTCTTCTTATCACTGCACAGTCTGGGCACAAGATGTCAGCATTCAAATTCTACATATTTGGTCCAAAGCTCTGCACAGTGGTAGCAAGTCGAAACACGTCCTCCGTCTTTATCAACAGTCTCTGTTGATGACCCACTGCAGGTTGTTGGTGCGATAACCAAACTGAGCGAACTCAATGTATCTCTGTCCGGTTAAGAATGAGGCTGGTAGTCTTATAAGCAAGGTCAGACTGCGGGGGGGGAGATGTTAGGATGGGAATGTGAGCTCTTTCATATCATGCCGTACCCACAGCCTCAGATAGGCCGAGCTCCTGTGGTGACACCGTGTGTCTCTCTGAGCTCAACGTTAAATCTTATCTGAGAGATATTGACAGGACATCTGTTAAACTGGACTGCTGGAGGAACCCTTTCAGTGGGACTGAGAGCAGCAGGCTGCGGGAACAGATGATGGATGTGTCTTCAGACTCTGCGCTAAAGATGAAACACAAAGACAAGACATTATCACGGTTACCAGACCTTAACCAACCCCCATGGGGATCTAAGTTTTTGTGGGAAGTTACTATCAAATCTGAATGAATCGGAGGAACAGACAGGATGTGGAGAACAGCCTGGTTATAGCTTTGGTTACTCCACAGTCACGTTGAGGTGTCTCATTAAACCTCATAACTTCAGTAAGAGAGCTCTTCGTCAAGCAAGCAGAACAACACAACGCAAAGCAATCAAGCAAGAAATTAGACTTACTTGTCCAGCAACAACAAGGCTAGGTCAGAATCCGTCGTACATCTGTTGGTTTCTTTTAGCTCTGGCCATCAATGTTGTTCGGTTTCTTGCTCTGACTCACTTTCACTTTTCCTCTTCGCCGTTTCCCCCTGACGATGTCCTCTGCAGTTTATTGTGTTGCTCTGCCATGATTCCACACTGAGAATGTCGAGCTAGTTGTCGCCAATGGCCTGCAGCTCTTGTTGTTTGTGTGTGACGTCTGCCATAAAGCAGGTCACACAAAGTGTGGTTCCAGGCGGCACTTTGGCAATGACACCTTCTATTCTCCCTATTATAAGTGAGTGCACCATACACATGAATTTGAAGCTGTTTTTTTCATGTGTAAAGAGCAAAGTGTTGTTTTAAATAGAGACAAAGTTTTTTTTTCATTGTTAATTCTTTTAGTCTGTGGATAAATTGCTTTGTTGAAAATGTTGTCAACAATGGCTCAAAGTAACTTTATTTTCTCTTTTGTTGTTGACAAGTGGAGCCTTACTGATAGGAGAATAACTAGGGTGCCACTGGGAAGGACAACTGCATGAGCACCAAATTGACTGGAAAGTCAGCGATCTGACTAACCTTGGATCTGTTTTTCAGTCACTTCCATTTTTTAGCTTGAAATATCATTTGAAGGCTGTTGCAATTTTCTGGTTTTATGTTGCTTTGACGGCTCTATATGATAACAGCTTGAAGGTCCACGTCCCGGAAGGAAGACAAACTACAGCTGACAAACTCTCCGCACCCGTTGGGCGTTGTGTTGGGTTTGAACCTCATCTTGTAAAATAGCAACTGGAGTAGCTCAGGTGGTTACCCTTGAAGGACAGAGGCGTACAGCCACAACACGGTGTGGAACATAATATTTATAACAGCAGAGAATCTTATCGAAGGCCGAGCTGTAAGGTCTAACAGCAACATAATACCTGTTCCTGTGAGTTCTATCATGGAGCCAACATTGTTATCATGCTTGTTCAATTTGTGTTAATTTAGTTTTTAGATTTCTAAGCATGATGATAG
This sequence comes from Platichthys flesus, assembly GCF_949316205.1. Classification (NCBI taxonomy): domain Eukaryota; kingdom Metazoa; phylum Chordata; class Actinopteri; order Pleuronectiformes; family Pleuronectidae; genus Platichthys; species Platichthys flesus. The sequence continues at coordinate 7,567,079 of NC_084957.1, forward strand.
TTCCCTACTCCACCATCAAACCAGCTCATGGATGCAAAGAGCAACAGAGGAAATAAGTCGTGTAGATTTGGGTGATTTGATTCTTTTCCTGAGCTGAAATCACTTTCTTTCACTTTTTAATGTCGGTTGTGTGAAAATCTGCTTATCGCATAATTAAACGTCAAAGAATTACAAATGAAGTTATCAGAACGTGGCGTCTCCGAGATAAAAACCAGTAACGTGTGATTTCCATTTGATAGAAGCTGTGGCATTGATTCAGCAGCACTTGAGTGCGTGTCCCAGCGGAGGGCAAATAGAAGAAAGTAATACACGGCTTTGAAGAAGAGCAAGTGTGGACCATGCAAACAGGCAGACTATATCATGTTAGGGCCAGTCATAATGACAAAAGAAGAAGAAAAAAGAAGCATACCTTTTAGTTTCATTCAGCAAAGCCGCTCTGTCGTTAAATAGTTGCTGCGCCAGGACCTCCTGGGAAATTAAAAACATATTGTGCCACAATTTCCCTGCGACTCCCGGGATCCCGAGGGAGAGCACTTTTAAAATTTCTAATAAAGGAGACTTCAAATTACAGAGAGGGGACCTGGCATTAATTAAACTGGGGATTTCTGTAGGGTCAACGTCTCATATTTATCTGTTTACAGCCACGGGTTGGTCCTCGGTAAAGACTGTTAAGAGTATTGAGGTCACAGCTCATGGGTAAAACAAACATGTGGGTGTTCACAAGTATGATACAGAGATGATTTATGTGTTACAATAAACTAAAATCATACGATGATAAAAATGTGTTGCAGTTGAGGGGGGGTGGGGGTGACAGTTCTATTATTTCTCTTCTTTGACATTTCATTAAGGAGCTTTTAACTGTAGGAAATGAACTGGTTGCTTTTTTAATTGTCAGACTTTAACGTCGTCACCTCAGTTGTCAGATTAACCTTTTCCATAAGAGAGTGTGTGTGTAGAGGACGTGTGATTTAACAAGGTTTCTCTCGCTCTGCGAAATGACCTGCACCACTTCGAGTCCACCATTATTCCTGCTGCACCAACCTACAGGTGATCACTCACCAACACTCTGCAAATGCCAGTAAATTACTGTCCCAGCACTGCAGACTGCTGTGAATCTTTTTTATTTAGTGTATTAAACATGCAGCGGATGCAGTCATGAGCCAAATTGCAGACTGGTTTGAAGGCAGCCCAGTGAGGTTATATACTGTGTTGTATCCGACTAATAATCTACCTTCTGTTGCAGGGTTTTTTGGCCCCCCTGTCATAGAAACTACCTCAAAAATGATATTAAGTTCTGATTTCAAATTATTTTAGTGAGCCATACTTCTGTAGTTCCCCTGTCATATCGAAATTCTCTAGTACCACTCATCCAAATAAAGACCAATAATGTTTTTAGGGGCAGTTATTGTCTTCAGAATCCTAATCTTTGAATGATCAGATATTTTGTCTCTTCCTTCTATTGAACTCTGCAATTGTAAAACACTCATGTTCCGCACCTAGCTCATCATTGTCATTCCTACATGAATCTGCTTGTGTTTAAATTTAATCTTAATGTAAAAAATTCAATAACAGACAACTCTGCTAAATCCTCTCACTATATTCAGTAACATTTTAAAGCTGCTTTGATCGATATTGCTTGTAACAATGGATTTAATGAAAAAAGTGTTAGGTCTTTTTTTGCTGAGACAAACCATAGACTTTATATAAAGATGGACAACATGACAGCCCCAAAAGCAAGGCCAAATCATCTTGATCGCCCCCTGGTGGCGGGTTGCATTACAGACCACAAACTCTGCCTCCTCCAGGTTAGTGGATTGGGCATGGGCAACACAAAAATTCAGGATTGGTAATAAGTGAGACTTAACTGGTGCAACTACACATTGGGATCACTACTGCACAGATTCTGGCTCTGAATGGTGTTAGAAATGCAAGATGGCTGCCCCACATATCTGAGATATGTTGGCTTCATTTTTGCATAATGAGAGGAGGTGGAAATGCATTGTCATTCTTCATTTAGAGTCTTTGTGACAAACACGTTGAGTATTAGCACCCGGTTCTGTTTGTTTTGGTTTTATGCCTCACAACTCAACAGTCCTCCTTCACTGTCCCCACTGTCATGAGACCTCGCGGCAGGAGGCTGTTTGGACCTGTACACATCCTGCCCATCACCGAAATACACTCGAACTCTGTGACAAGCTGGTGAGAGAAGCTTTTAGCAGATATGGAACTCGAGATTGTTTGGGCCCAGCTGTCATCTTATTGTGTGTGTGCGTGTGTGTGTGTGTGTGTGTGTGGGTCCGTATTTGTGTGTGTGTGTGTTTGTGTCCCTGTGTCCGTGTGTCCGTGGATGAAAATACAAGGATTTAGCTTGGACTTTGTTTTACATCATAACTAGTGATCCCAATCATTAATTTCCTGTGTTCCCACAGCGTTGCCTCACTGGAGGCTTTAGTCAGTCTGGTTTTATAGATTTCCTGAGGAACTACCATGAATTCAGAAATTTAAAGCCTCCTGCACGGCTTATTTTAAATTATATGGCTGAGTAAATAATTGATTAGAAAAAATCTAAATAGAAACTAAATCAAAACATTGTGTTTCCATGTTGTCGAGTATTTGGTATCTGGTATCATTTGGTTGTAAACGTTGAGACGAATCCGATATGTACTGCATTCTCAAATGTCACTTTTAAACAATCAGTGTTGTCTTGCAGAAACAAAACAATGGACAGTCTGTCTCTCTGCACACAGCAGAGGAGCCAGAGAAGAAGGACGTGGCTACATGGGCCTCAGTTATGGTACAAACCATGGTTGCATGACTTTAATTATATTGTCTGTTTGGCAGAGCAGTGGCACATCAATCTTATCTGCTCAGCTGCTTGCGACAATCCCAAACCCCAACAAAAACCTCTCAGCTGACACATGACCCACAGAGGAACAGCAGATACGATGCTCTGCGCTCTGCTGTTATAAAATGAAAACATTTATATTATTCCACGGCATATAATGTATGGGGATAAAGCGATCATGGTGCCCATCTGGCCATCGGTTACAATTTCATTTCTGGAGCGGAACTAAAAAACCATTTACAATTTCTCATAAAATGGCATAATTATGTTATCCATGTAGTTAAATGATGCCTCTTGATATTTTAATATTGGTTAGGGGGGATACGTCATTTCTTAATCATCAAACAGTATTTCCAAATTATATTTATATTTATAGATTTTCATACGCAAATAAGGTAAAATAAGAACTTTCCCTCTTCCACATTACTGCAGATCTTTTTTAGAAAGGGATATTTTGCCCATTTAAATAAAAAAACTAAGACTTGTACATACAAGTCTTAGTTTTAGTGATGCGGTTTGCACATCCAAAGGTAAAAGTAAATTTGACTAAATATCCACAGCATTTATCTATACATAAGAGAAACTTGGCTACAGCAGGGAAATTCAGGACAAACACATGTGACCAGTTTCATTTCCTCCTGAGTACAGCATTGTTGATAAAGTTGCATCAGCATTTTACTGCAGGATAATAAAGTTGCATTTTTCGATGTCTTCCTTTGACAGTAACGAATGTCCTGTTTATGTTGTTTAGCGTAACAGATTGGACCTAAACAAAGTCTGATCCTGCCCTAATTGAAGATAAGGCCAAACCTTATCTCCATCTCAGCAAACAGCAGGGTAGAGCCAAGTAGGAGTGATGGATGGCCCCTCTAGCTTCTCGTGTTGTTTGTTTCATCCCTCGCTGTGTTTAAAAATGACCCTTCAAAACTGTACCAAGGGGGGAAACTAGTGTTCTCGGCTGGGCTGAAGGAGGACATGCTTGCTTGGGTGATCCTTTACAAGGGCTTTTACAAGGGCCTTTCTTGGCACCAAGGCAACCCCTAAAACACAAAAATATCTGTAACCCTTTGGGTAGGTTCGGTTGACGGCTTTCCATCCTTGTACGAGTGCTCGCTGGTAGAGATGGAAGCGCCACGGGAATGCACTGACATTGATTTCTTCATCCCAATGCACACGCTGATGTATCGACTGCCATGCCAATCAGTTAGAGACATTCTGTTTGCCGCTGTTTGGTGGAGCTGAAAGACGGTGAACAGAGTTTTATCAGGCCGAGTCACACACTGTATGCATGACTGTTTCTGCATGTGAAATGTCGGTTTAGAGAAGAAGTCTTGACTTTCTGTTCAACCCATGATGACCACCAATGTGATTGTGCTGAGGGGAGGGGTGTCTGAGTGCAAACAGTGCAGCACGCTCTTCTGTGTTGCACTTACTGTCATTCACATGCAGTCAGCTGCTCGTGTGCAAAAACGTCGAGGAGGAGCGCTTTCTGCACCGTCGGATGATCCTTCCCTCTTCTATCCTCATAATGTCGGGGACTCTGAAATCGTGATTAAGTCGTCTCAATGGTGTCTCCTCGCGCTAATGATAAGTAATGCACCGTGCAGAATTCACAGCCCGCAGGACGTTCAGACGTCTGAGGTCTTCAGAGGTACATTCTGCAGCTTGTTGTCACCGCGCACCTAAAATAAACATGCTCCGCTTCTGACATCTGTCAAAGTGAATTATAGATCCCGAGAAGAAGTCACAATTCCTCTTCTTGCTTTACAGCCTTGTTTTTTTTCTAATAATAAATCATGTGTTTTTACTGCCTGGCTGGAAACTGACTTAAACAACACGTGCTCTAGAGGCAGAATTCATGAGGAAAACACTGCAGCTGCTTCCACACCTCAAGGTAATAGAGTTGATAGTGTGTGTGTGTGTGGGGGTTAGGGGGGTTAGGAAACAAATAACCTTGTAGCAGGAGAAATATTAATGCATATATCAAAATGCAAATGCTAAATTAATTATATGTACTGGATCATGACCCTAAATCTATTAAAGCCTGGTAATTGAAATAGTTTGTTAACAATTCAAATGGCAGTGATCCAAACTGATGATAGATATGTAAAGTGTTTGCATTATATCATCTCGCTGTCTGCCTGCAGCAGCACTCATCGCTGGAAGTGTTCAGGTTGGCTTTGTGTCTGTTAAATGCAGGGAAATTGCCCCAACTTGGGTTAATGGAACCGAGTCACAGCTCTGGACAAGGGCAAAGTCGAGGCCACCACCTTTGGAATTGATTTGACACAGATTCAAGCACATGGAGCTAATGTGTCTTTAAAAAATGCATGCCTTTTGATATTTTCATATCGTAAATGTTGGAGCCACAGTCACCTGTGACACGGTGAAGAAATAAATACATTCATCTTTTTACTCATGGGAGAGACATTTTATTAATACCGCCATCGGTATGACAGACTAAACAAAACGTGGTTGTCTGTTTATTTTGAAAAAAAAGATGTATCTGCAGCCTTATGGATGACAAAAATAAATACATTTTTACTGTTGACTTAGAGTTTTCTGTCTTTAAAAAAAAACATTTGCTTTTCTCTTATTTTTACAAATGTTGAGAAAGGTGTGTGTGTATATTAGAAATTCTCAGTCTAACATATAAATACATTATTCTAATTTGTTCAAGTAGGAATGAAAACATCACTGAAATTGTAACAAACAATATAAACTTAAACCTATTGATTTACATGATTTACATGTTCCTGATTCATAGATAAAAACAAGCTACATTTAACATTAAGTAACCTATTAATAACCAAAAGTCAAATCTGCCCAGTCATGGTAAAAAGACTCTGATGCTGTGTGAGGCTGTAAAATGACACTGAACTGTTAAATGGATTAGAAAAATTCTACTTTACAAGATAAAGTGTTTATCTTGCTGTAGGCATTAAGATGTAAAGACGTGGAGTCATTAGAGAGATTTAATGATACAGTATCCTAGAGTTGGATGAGCAGAGATGTGCTGCAGAGGAGATGCAGGTAATACAATATTTTCTGTTCTGTTTTGTGTTGAGTATTAAAGTATTAAGTGTTTATAACACGAAGCCCCTGAATCATAATCACTGTTTCCATCAGTGTTTATCACTGTAGCTGTCTGGATGTGACTCGTGTTGATGTTTCCTAATCAGCACAAAGCTGCAGACGAGACCGATGGGAATCCCATTATTATCATTATAATAATCGCTTATTTTAGATATTATATTTTATTTTATTTATTACCTATATCAGCCAGCCTCCAGGTGGCGCTCCAGACGCATTGACAATTGAGTCTGTAGATTTGACAATGGCGACGGACTAACTGTTGGCCCATATTGACTTATTGAGCCAGGTCTCATGATTTATTTTATTAAATCTGGTAAATCTTGTGATTTCGGTGTCACACTGTCACAGAAGAGTTGAGGTCAAGTCATGTGAGGATATGAACATGTGACCACCTTTCATTGAATGTGTGTTGGTCTCTGCTCTCACTCGGAGGCTCTGGCTGTATAAGAACAAACAAGCTTCAGAGTAGGTAAACTGGGAGGAGAAGAATGCACGTTGACAGTCCGGGCTGAGACCACAGGAAGCCTTCCTACATTTTGAGGCCCCATCACGAGCGAGTCCGTTAACTGACAGTCAGAGCCCAGCAACAGGCACAGCAACATCAACGCCTTCTTATCCACACTAAGCTCTGTGGCCTCTGATGCAGGATATCAAAAGTGCCTGTTAAATTCATAGAACATTTAAATTTAAAAGTGAGGCGGCTGTGTCATCAACTTCTGAAGGCTTCTTGAGCACATGCAGTCACCTTGTTAGCAAGGTGTTAAATGTATCTTTTGAAACTGTTCTATGAAACATTAACATGGAGCTTGAACAGCATACATATTCCACAAATATACAAGGATGGAGAGATCTTTCTAGAAAATTATAATAAAATCCAAATAGATAAATGACTGCAGGCTTGTCCTTGAAGTTTGGGAGCCTCGGATGCTTCCTGGAAGGAGTCCTGTGGTCCCATGATCCCCATTTGGCAGAACTCCTGCCAAACATCTGGGCAGGTGGCATGCAGCCACCGGGCTAATGGCAGTCCAGATATCTGCTCCTGTCTTTGATGTGCAGATGGGGATTACTGAGGTCCTCTGTACTCACTCTTAACATCCTGGTATAAAAAGGAAAGGGGCATCAAAATCATCTATAATCTTAATCGGCCTCCATTGGCGAACAGTAGGGGTTGAAACAACAAGATAGTTGAGCCTCAGGCTCACAGAGAGACGGAGACGAGTGAACCAGACACATATTTTAGGAAAAAGAAGAAGAAGAGTAATTACACTGCAGAGTTACATTTTTTTTTGCCAGGGTGTTTAGTTTTAATGAAATGTGTGGTCGACAGTGCAGCGATGTGTTTGTGTACGATGTGTGGGTGGGTCGGCGGTTGATTCAGCTTGTGGAGGTTTTTTTTGTTCCAGAAAAGAATAAGCACAAGACAGTGAGTTTATAATGTGAGAAATGTCACCACTTAAAATGTAATCATTAATTCACTGAAATTAATCACCCACTCTATCAGTCCCCTGCAGACACAGTGCGTGCTGCAGGAATGTGGTGATTTTGTCCGGGGGAGCGTTTCTTCCACCGCGACTTTGATCAGTCAGTCAAGGACAGGAACAGCGGGTCTGGGCTTTTTCAATTCCTCTTCGATCTGCCGCTCCTTTGTGGCCTCGCTGCATTATCGCCTTTTCCTAATTCAAACATTTGGGAGGACTGTGATTAGAGGCCAAAGGAAACTGGGTGTGTTTTGCTGTGCGGTTTAAACCTCTGTCTCGACCACACTTCCTCAGGCTCTGGCTTTAGATCCAGCTTAGTCTAATGGACTGTGAGATCTGCTTTTGACTCAGAACACGCTCTTTCGCATGAGCAAAAACACTAATCAGACTTGTTTACTTGGATGATTTATGTAGCATGAAAAACACAAATCCCCGCGCTCATAAATGTTACACGGTTGAGAGGCGAATACTGTTTCAGTGTTGCACTCAGCAAAAGGAAAGGTTGGATAAGTGAGTCAATAAGTTAGTAAGTAAGTGCACTTATTGCACCATCTTGTGAAGAAAGCAAGTGTTGCATGTCGTTGGGAGTCCCAGGACAACAGGCGTGTTGCCATGTGGAACAGATAAACACATTTATTTTGTATTATCTTGTCACATTTGCTAAGAGAAAACAAGCAATTTCAATCATTTGTATGTGTCAATACAATACATACGTATGAATAATATGTCACTGAATAACAAGAGCTAGCAGCTGATTTTATGCGTATCTGTATTTCTCCCATATCCATGAAGGGATGTCATAGTTTATAGTCATGATTCATGACAGGAGATAGTGGACCGGGCGCTTTTCCTCCCCACAAGTTTCATCAACTTGAGCATGTGGCTTCGATCCAACAGATATCATTTCCCCCCCGCAGTTCCCCTGCAACAGAATAAAAAACAACAGCAAAGCAGGTGTCTCAGTTATGATGAATACTAAATAAAAGGTTGGCCAGGGAACTGTGACGGCTTCTCTTCAGGGGCGTTGCAAGTGCTTCGGGGCGGGTGCCAGCGCCGGAGAGAGAGGGACGCAGAGTGGTGTGCGAGACTGAGAGCTTAGGAAATTAAATCCTGTGTTAATGACAGAGGTACCTTAATTAAACCTGAATATCTAAATGAGCGCGGGAAAACAAAGTCGACAGTAAGACAAATGCCTGAGGCGGGACTGTTTGCTGGTGCGGTGCCCAGGGCGGATTGCTCCTCGGCTGTATCAGTGTCTGCCACGCAGAATGACTGATCAGACCTGTGGGCAAAATGAGGTGAATTGCAAAGGGAAAGCACACTTGGCTCTTGTGTGGCAGAGGCAATATGCTCCTCTGATATCATGAGAGCATCATTATATCTTACATTCAGCATGACTGTACTGTACCCCCCCCCCCCTCCCCCTTTGAGGCATGACCTTAAGCTCTGTAGTGGAATAAACAGCCTGGCATAGTTCCCAAACCACCCAGTTCCCACAACATATAAACCAAATACACGTGAATATAAGTGTGAATATTTGTATGTTTAACATTTTAAACATACAAAATCTTTAATACAGTCTACATATATTAGTATGAAAGAGAAGCAGACATGTACATATATAAGTAGAACAAACAAATACAGTGATTGAAGAATATGTGCAATAAATACAGGATGAGTAACGGAATCTACAAGAGCTCATTGTCCTTGCAAATCAAATGTTGAGACAGCAGAACATTTGTAAGGCTCTGACAAAGAGGAATCAAGTAAATGAACGACATCTTCATCCCTTTTCAGCCAAGAAGTCGTCTTTAGAAACTAGAAGCCACGACCCCGGGCTTGATATGTAGACAAATAGTGCAGTAGAATAAACTGTGGTGGTGTGTCTCCAGATTAGCAGCCGAGTGGAGCTATTACAGAGGGTTAAGTTGATTTTAGTGTGGATTTTCTCAAGGCCGACTTCTAAGGAAGGCACAGTGGCTCTCCTGGTGTTTCAAGGTTTTCACGGAGAGTCCTGAAAAGCTGCCTCGAGACAGGATCTGAACTGCATAATGAGCCGATGGGAGAGTGCAGCAGGAGATCCTCTGGAGGGTTCACCGTGAGCGAGTGGGTGTGTGGATGATGTTTCTAACACACGACCAATGTAAAGACGACGAAAACAAATATCTCAGGATGAAAAAGGACCAATGTCCACGTCTCACATCACACACCAGGGCTATCAGCAGTTTTCTTGAGAGGTTAAGTCTAAAAATCTTAGGTTGACTCACTTAAACCTGGAGAGATGGATCATGGCAGCTGCAGTATTTCCCCCTCTGGAACAAATTAACATGCCATGTTCCGTTTGGCTTTTTCAGATCAAGAATTACCTGACCATTTATGTTGGAGCCGGGCACAAGCTCCAGCTGCTGGAAATGAATCATCCCAATTACACGTAAAGACTGATTTGGGACCTGTCTCTCCACGGTGATCCAAATGAATTATCCCCATTATGACAGTAGTTTCTAATCACACTTATAAAACCGTGGCTTTATGGGCCCGTAGCCGTGCTGTTAGTGCACAGTGCGCTCGAAAGGCAGCTTTCACATCTCAGTCCTGAATGTAGCGCACAGTTCTATTCATGTGTTGCTGCCTTGTGCTGGAGAGTCCGTCCATTTTCAACCTCCAACCTTTCTTCTTTTTTTTTTTTAAGAGCATCTCTCACTGCTCCATTAGCTGAGTAGGCTCGGATACATGGGGAATAGCAGCATGAGAGGAGAAGAGGAAAAAAGGGGGGGGGGGGATACTAACATTTGAAGAGATAGAGGTTTGCTGAGTGCACTGTTCTGACTTTGGTGCTCCACTTATTTCCGATGCTCCGTTGCAGGAAACCGGAAAGAGGGCAGCGGGGGGTGGGGGGGTGGGGGGGGAGATGAGTCAGAACTCCTACACTAATGACTGAAACGTGCCCTGCAGGTTTACATACCAGATCATCATTTTAATGTACGGTATTTAGCGGAATATAGGGCGAGCATAAAAACATAAACCACTTACAACGGTCAGGACAATAAAACCCACCTCAGACTTTAACCCAGAAAACAGGGAGCTAAAATTAATAGGTTATACTTTTTCCTATTATTAATCAGAGGGTCTGCGGGGAGCGCTCATTACTCACCCGGCATTCATTTACATGTCTTAAGACAGTTCGAGGAAATCACCCCTTATTTATTAAACATGTTATTCCAGCCGGCAGCGAGAGCGAGACAAACCGTGATGACACCCGGCTGATTACACAGTATTTACCTCACTTGAATGAGTGTAATAAACTCACATGGAGATCGCGCCACTCGGTTGTGTAATGAAGACTGGAATTCATATACAATAACTGTTATGTGTTGAATGGCACTCCAGAGTACGTGTCTCTCTCTCTCCCCCCCCCCCCCCCCCCCCGCTGCTGCCACGTTTCTTCAGGGCCCGACATTGAGACGGCTGGGTTAATGGTGCAAAACTTGTGTGCCTCACATTCCAGTCTGCGTGTTCGGGGGCCTCCTCTGTTTAGTCAGACTATTATTGGCTCATTATCTGTAAAGGGAGAAGAGGGGGGGGGGGGGGGGTAGGTTTGGCTGTTGGTCAGATTTGTATTTACTCCCCGCTGTCTGTATGCAGAGATTTCAGAGTGCTGACCGACGATGAAAGTAATCTGCTTGACATTTGACCGAGGATTATTTATAAATTATGCAGCTTAACTGTGATGCCCGAGAAGATGAAAGATGTAGTGATGACTTCCGATCACTCGGCGGCAGTTTCTAAGACACGACCCCGAGTTAACACATCTCCGTCATTCTTCTTGTCTAATCTCGAGCGGAACAATGCACGGAACATCTGCGACCTCGCTTTTAGCCTTGTGCCTGACGTCTGAAGATTCCTGACGTTCTTTTTTAAGAGGGATGGGTTTTTATGGAGTTTTTGTATGAGGGGGAAAAACAGGGATGTATGACACATCTCATATACAATGCAGTGGCACATTAAGACATATTATCTTAAGTGCTTTTCAGAGCCCCGGGGAGTCGTGGAGATTCTCAGGTCAGTCATCTGCAGGGCTTTAGGTGTGTGTGTCGGGGGGGGTTCAGTGTGTGCAGGCAGGACGTAACGCATCAATTCCACTGTGAAAGATCACGTGATTTTGTTTACAGCAAATCAACACCCGGATCTCCTGCTGTGTTCTCGCACGGGCTCGTTTTGACGTCATGCTGAGTTTCTACTACGGGGCTGGCCAGAGAATCTCCTGATGATGTTCAGAGCCTCTGACTTGGAGATTTGTGTTCTCACATCGAGCCCAGAGAATGTCAGGAGAGAAACTGTGGAGTTCAACACGTGGCTAAAAACAGATAACTTCCTCACATTCTTGTTCTTCTCTGCCGATAGGGAACCGAGGACAAAGACATCACATCGTATTTGTGTTTACCTTCTAATGCCCGTCGGCAGCAACGGTTATGACTGAGCCGAGGTGTCTCCTCGAGTCCTTTTCAAGTCCTCCATGTGGCTCTCCTTTCACTGTTATGTCTGTGTCTTGTCCTCCAGTGTAGGTCAGGCATAGAAATGATGACACGAAAATGATGTATATACTGTTGTGGCGACGCTGATTTACTCATTTGTCTGGTTGTTCATCAAGGACATTTCAGCATCAAAATTCAGTCACCTGTCCGTACACTGCAGATTAAGAACAGACAGGATGAGGCTCCATGTTGCTCTGTGCTGTTTGACCGTTTGAAAACATTCGGCACATGTGTGAGGGAAGAAAACTGTGAACGAGGATCCTCTTAGCTGCAGCGTGAATGTGCCTTTGTGGAAGAGAAGAAAGGAGTGTTTTCTCTCATTCTCCCTCTTGCTCACGGCTTGTGCTGACACCAAATGATGGTAAATGTACTCTCCTGTGTATGTGCCATAAGTAGTTGGTGCACTTTTTCCCGAAAACAAAAAAAACACATTACTATATATTCTCCAGTCTTTTTCAATGTTCAGGAAGTAGACAAAATAAATAACAGGTGACAGAGGGATTATTTCTCTGACTGGCAGCCTTGTGTCACAAATCCCTGGTCCTTAGAAAACATCCAGAAATCGGAATATGTAAATATTCAGATTCGGGAGTTGGGGGTGGGGGGGGGGGGGGGGGGGGCGGTGTAACTGAAGCCATTAAATCAAGGAACGCTCAGTCTCACCCTTAAACCTGCGTGAGCCGGCCTTAATGGTTCTCAACTGCCAATCAGCGCTCCGGTAAATTCTACCATCCTCCGCAAATGAATTCAAATCCTCCGTCGTCCTCCTCTGAGAGGCTCCCGGTGACATGCGGGCTGTCTGGAAATGGATGTCCTCCGGAGAGGCACTCAAGTGATTCCTGCACGTTATTGAAAGGGAAATGTGCAGAGGGACTTTAAGGTCACAGTCATAAAGAGTTCACCTCACCAGGGCTTATGTATTACATGGTAAGGTATTGGTTTCTTAATGCGTTTAGCATGGGGAGACAAAGAATGAGGAGAGGCACTTTGGAAAGAAAGACATAATTAGGTGACATTTAAGACAGTTAAGATATGAATAGTAAGATACAATATCTGCTAAATGACATGCAGTCGACTTTATTTCCATGATGCCGCCGTAGATAAGGGTTTCATCTTTTATACTTTCACTGGAGAGTCGAGTCGAGATGAGCAAACTGGTTTTATGTCGCCCAGAGTCACAGATTTGTCACAGTGTGAACAGAAGACAACCTCTATTCTTCGACACTTGATTTGAATGGGCAAACATATTCAACAAAATTTGTTTAAGGTTTTACGAGAACAAAAAAACGAAAGGAGAGGAACCATCTTCCTAGACAGATCCAGTCAATCATATGTTAAACGTAAGGAGCAGACAGAAGTAGCAGTAGCACCAGGAATGAAATTGGGACCCCTGTTCTTCCCCCTTTTGGACATTCGTGTATCCTGCATGGTGCAATTTATTTATTCTCGAACAATCGTCAGCGCAAACTATAATAACAAGGGAGAGCTTCCCCTTCGAATCTTCCCAGAGAGTCACTCGCTTGTCAAGCTAAACTTTGAGAATTTGGAGGCAGGGACAGTGGCTGATGCTCCCCTCCTTCGATCGGTCACGTTAACCCTTCCAGTTCCCACACTAAGGGCCCAGTCACACAAACAAGAATGTGAATCGTACATCGCGTGTCAAAGTTCACCAGAGGTCGAACACCACGTGAAGCCATGCTGCGATTCGCCTCGCCTCAGAAAGCGAATGTGTTACTCTCCTCCTCGCTCTCACAGATTGAATGGAACGTGGCAGTTTGCCTCTGAAATATTTACGAGTGACCGGGCCCCAAACTCTGATCATCTAACCTTCTTCCCCTTCTTTCTGGCAAATGTAAACTTCTGTCGCTTGCAGAGTAGAAATGCTCCTTGGTGAGTAATAGTTTTGCCCTCGCGCGGGTGTGGTTTCTGTACGTGTGCATATTGTGAGACTAAATGAACGCCATCATCCTGTCAAGGGCCCATCGTGTACAGTGCACACAGCAGACTGCACATGGCGGCCTCATTACACTTTATCCAGACAGCGAGAAACTAACCGCTTATCTTATTCTGAAATATTGCCCCTCTCTGCAGCTGCATCAGCAAAGGTGTTGGAGGCACCTTTCAACACGGGGCGCCTCTGTGAGACTGACCTGAACCTGACACGAGCTCATTGTCTGGACACTTGCTCCTCAGTGGTCACCAGCTCTACTCACTAATTGGGTCAGGTAGCATACACTGGGGGTTCAGGGGGGTTTGATGGCAGAGTAACGAAATGGTCCCAACAATGGTCCTGTTACAAAGAAAACTTTTCAACATGTCACAGTCGAAAAGCTTCAGTGTTAATAATCCAATTATTTTTGTTATAAATGGTTAAAGGATTGGATTTGTACAGCGCTTACCTTGTGTTTAACTGCCGCTCAAAGAGCTATACACTATGAGTCATATTCATGCTCATATGAACACATACATTATGATGATCATAGCTCTAAGGCCTATTGTATAATAGTAACAATATTGCCCAATTAAACATAAATGATCATCACCATTGATAATCTATTAGGCTAATTGATGCATAGTGGGCATCATTCCTGAGGTTTGGAAACCCCAGGGGGAGTTTCTTCTCCCAGTTAGACATTTAGCCTTTGACTTGAAACTTGTAATAAACAGCAATAAAAAATGTCATGTTCTTACTACTGTATTCTCGAACGTACTGTGTAATACTGTGCTCTGTGTGTTATCAGCTGCAGTAAATGAGAGGGTTTCAGTTCAGTTAAAGTGTTTGTGCTCTGGCATAATCATGCCGAACTGGAGCACATGTTTTGATCGCTTTTTCATTACCGTCTGAAAATCTCTCACACGTTGTGTCGCACATTGTCGAGTTCAATATGACAACAAAGCCAAGAATGCTGCATTAAGTGCCACAATAATAAGTGTGCAGCTTGAAATACTCGGAGGGGTACAATACCTCCTTTCATTTGGTTGGTAACTACCACGCTGCTGCGTCTCAGCTTGTCAACAGCGGTGCCAAGTCCCCGCTTGGGAATTTCCAGAGTCAGTCCTGTTACCTTTGCTAAACTCGGTGCAAGATGTAACAAAAGAAGAAATGCTCCATCAATCACTTTGCAGATGCAGGAAGTGAGAGTGCGTGTGGAAGCTGAGAAATAAACCAGGGGAGGCTCTGCCAACAGGCGTTTCCTGCGTGAGATGATGGGAAAACTTCCCAGAGCTCTCCGGGGACATTATTTGTGAGAGTTGCCAACGTCCTCCAGAGCCCCCAAAGTTTCAGAGCGTAGAACCCGTGCACTTGGTCGAGGTGTTTTGAGCGTTTCTAAAGTGAAATCCTCTTTTGCCTCTGTTGCCTGCTCCATCAGATAAAGTCGGCCTGCCGAGGCTTAAGTGTGTCAATGAACAGGGAGGGGAGGATCAATGATAAGTGCAGCTTACCTTCTCAACTGCTCCGCACCAGCCAAATAGAGATTAAACCATTTCAACCTAATAGCACATGTCAGTCAAAAGTCATCCCCCCCCACCCACTCCCCTCTGCACTCTATCTATAATTGTCTAAATACGCAGGCTGGAAAGATGCTGCAATTTACCTAAAAAAACAACAATCAGAACAAACCGAACAAATGCTCAGCACGAAGCCCCCTTTGTACCACGCAGATCTCTAATTGTATCGGCTGCTTCTCTGAATCCTCCGCACTTTGAAGGTTACTGTATGTAATGTATTCAAAACACGACCCAGATCAAAGGCGCTGACGTCTGTTATTACGTTGAATGCAGCCGCCTGTTTAAACAGCAGCTTTTGTAAATGCTGGTCATTTCTTGCTCTAATCACTGTTGTGGACAATGCTAACTCACTCACTGTGATCCAGGAAATCACTCCAATGAAACCCACAGCCGCCGCTTTGATTTGTTGTTCAGCGGCCTCAGATGCGAATACACCCCGTTGTCTGTAAATGAGAGCGTGTGTTGTTCCACCAGTGTCCCTTATTTAGACATCACAGTGCTCATTAGGTGGATCAAGCTGATATCAAAGACTGAACACAGACGGACGTCAGTGTTGTGGAGAAGCTGGGACTGTCACTGTGGCTCTTTAATGATACATCTGCCGTCTACTCAGCTTCATTGTTGTTTCACTGTCATTTCTCCCTCTTTTATTTGACATTTTTTCCTGCAGGTACACAGTAGTTGTTCAGGGGATCTGTTTGGCATAACACTTGGACTAACTTGGATGGAGGTTGCAGTTTTGTAAACAGCCTAAACTCTGTATCTGTTACCCCACAAGCTAATGTGGTTAAGTTTGGTCCTTGGCAGTAACATTACATTAGCAGCTACTGTGGGCGCTAAGCTATTTAGCTCCACATGCTGCTCACTGCAACTATCTTTAAGAAGATAGATTTGAAATGCTTGAACATGGTGGGAAATCCAATCTTAAAGGTTCAGTGTGTAGAATTTAGTGACATCTAGTGGTGAGGTTGCATGTTGCAGCTGAATACCCATCACCTCACCCGCCACTTCCAAACATGAAAGAGAACCTGTGGTAGCCTTCAAATATTTCTACTGGCTACTGTAAAAAACATGGTGGCCTCTGTAGACAGGAACCCGCTCCCGATGTAAACATAAAGTAACAAACACATAGATATCAGGTCCTTTTTTGGGTAAGATCTGTTTTTTTCTCTTAGCAATTGGTGAAAATGTAAAAAAAAAATCCCTTTCTCGAAATGTTAAAGAAAGTTATTAAAGCAGATATTGTATTTGCCTCTTTTTCCAAATCTGTGCCAACATTTAATTGGTTCTTTCATGGACTATGTCCCATCCTTCCACAAGTTTTGTGGAAATCCCTTCATTAGTTTTTGCATAATCCTGCTAACTAACAAATAAACAAATAAACAGGCCAAAGGACAGGGAGAGAAACATAACCTACTCTGAGGAGTTAACTGACATCAGTAGAATTGTGGGGTTTATTTTGTTGTAAAGACTTCAATTACCTTGTGGATCCCGGGTTATGCCTTTAAAACACAGAGGAGGAAACAGATAAACGACTTGTGAGATGGATATTTTCTGCAGTGCAGAGGTTTAGAAGAGAGACGTAAACAAAGAGATGATGTGTCACCCACAGAGACGGCTCCTCCGATAGGTGGTAATGTGATAACTCATTTAAAAAGCCTCTCTCTCTTATTGTCTTTTGTTTTCTTTTGAAGGAAGATTAAAGACTCTCTTGTGCTATTTGATATCCCAGCGTCTCGGTGGTACTATTGAGCAGCATTGTGCAGGGTTCATGCAGTGGGCGCTGGGAATTCATTCAAATGCAGCTTATCAAAGTCTGTGAGGGGACTGAGCCGAGCAGACTGCATCCGGAGGTGTTGTGGGAATAATGTTCTGCAACTAGCACAGGCTCGGTTTGTTTATTTATCTTTTTTTTTTTTTTTGTTCCATATCTCTGCCTCCATTTCAATGCATCGCCAGCACAAGCCTGTGTCGTCCAGCAAGTGGACTTTGTCATGTTTATGGTGATTGTCCTGATTTGAATCTCTACTCTTACAGGTTTACACCAGATATGGGAAATGCTACACTTTTAATGGCAACAAAAGCACATCCAGGAAAAGCAAGCAGGGTGGAATGGGAAATGGTCTGGAGATCATGCTGGATATACAGCAGGATGAGTATCTGCCCATCTGGAGAGAGACAAGTAAGCCTCAAAACTATTTGTCCATTGTAATCCTATCCTACGCTACTGCAGAGATACCTCCACTGGGGTTTGAATGAAAAAATAACCTGCCTCTATTTCTCTGGGACACGCACTGTAAATAATGCAGTTTTTGATTGCATCCCTGACACCTGGAAATTGTGATTCGTAAAAGGAAATTCCTGAACAAAATATACCACCGCAGACACTGCTTGTCACATAAAATTATTCCCTGCTGGCCTATTTTTCAAACCTGACTGAAATATGGTTCGCAGTTAACATCAAACTGAGTCCAGGCTGTCAGATGAGGCAGCAATCTGAAATTCCCTTGTACTCTCCCCTTTGCAACGCTCTGTGCTCTTGTTTCATCCCGAAGATGAGACGTCCCTGGAGGCCGGCATACGAGTTCAGATCCACAGTCAAGACGAGCCTCCCTACATCCACCAGCTGGGCTTCGGCGTCTCTCCGGGCTTCCAGACCTTTGTTTCATGTCAGGAGCAGAGGGTAGGTCTTCTTCATCAGACGCACACCTGCCTCCCGTCTCCCTTCCCCCCACCAGCAGATTACTGCTCTTCCTCAGACCGTTCACCCCTGATGGTTGAGGCTGGGGTCTAATAAATCTCTGTGTGCTTAGCTGACCTACCTGCCCCAGCCCTGGGGGAACTGCCGCTCCACCAGCAAGGAGAAGTTCCCGGGATACGACACGTACAGCATCAGCGCCTGTCGCCTGCTCTGCGAGACCAACGAGGTTGTGCGAGTGTGCAACTGCAGAATGGTGCACATGCCTGGTAAGATCATCCCCTACAAGATTTGAATTTGTGCACATAAATTGCAAATGCACTCAATTTAGTATATAATCATGTAGTACTAGTATTAGTTGTATCCATGCTCTCAAATGATGTCCTGTTACTATAACAACTGGAAAAACAGGGAAGCCTGTCACACGATCATTTGTGTTTCTCTAATTATTTGGGGATCTGCACCACATTCAAGATCCATGAATTATTCTCTGGGAAGATCAACAAAATGTTTTTTAATGAACGTTAAATGAAAATAAATTCTTGCAAACTCAGTATAGGGTCATGGCCCCGACCCTCCAAAGTTTAGAGTAGTTTTTGATTCATCTTGCAAACAAACACACGCAGATAAAACTTGGTGGATGTAATTATAAACGGAGGAACACAGATCCTGTGGCAGCCTTAAGGTCATGAAATAGCCTTTCACAGTGAAAAATCTTATATTTATATACAGTGACTTCCTGGTTTTCCCTGTTTTAACAGTGAGTGGTCTTGTGTGATTTAAAAAGCAGCCGGCCCACTATACCCCGATGCTTGATAACTGCAGTGGGATGTTCCTCAGCAGTGCTGCCAGCGACTCATCAAAATCAAATCAAAATTAGTTAGTTTAGTTGTTTATTTTTGGGCTTATTTAGTCTAATCTATGTTTAAATAATCAGGTTTGATTTCATCTTTAGGGAAATGGAAACATGAATTGGCCCAGTTTAGTAGAAGGAATCTGTGACAGTATTTGATATTAAAATATAACTGCATGAATGGGTGAATCGATCCCTCCTTAACACGGACTGAAATAAATGCAGACTATTTTAACGAAGTATTTTAACTACAACATGAAAAAACATTCATATATATGACTCTATGTATATATTACTGAAATATGATTCAACCATTTATTCAATCATGTTTATTGGCATCGAAGAAAGCAGACATTATAATTCTGCACTTGTCTCTGTTCTGCTTGTTGTAAAGTGAGTCTGGTACAACACAAAGTTAGATGTCTGGACACGGTGTGTCATCATAGAGTACATGAAGTCAGAGTGTTGAATCACTGAATTCACGCTGTTTGACTGACGTGTCTAACGAGTCGCCATGTTTAGAGAAGCAGCGTTTGAAGTGAAGGCATGAAACCCACAATGAACCTCATGACTCACTTCCATTTCCATATTTACACTGTGCACCGGACATTTGCGGCTCTATTTAGCACAGCTAGATATAAGAAGATATATGGAAAACACAGTGTCTACTTTTTGCTCTAAGGTGGTTTTGATATTGTAGAGTTTTAACAAAGGAAAATCTCTTTGCAAGGCATTACCGTATGTGTTTCTGTGTATGTGTGTGTTCTTTTTTGTTGCCTATTTTATTATATTTTATACTTTCACATGTTCTATTGTCTACCTCATTCTGCTGCTGTAATTAGTCATTTCCTGGCATGTGATCAGTAAAGTTTAACTTACCTAATGTATCCTCTGATGTGTCTCACATTCGTGCAAACCCGGCTTCCCAACATTATACCTCAGATCCAAGCCAGTAAAAACTCCTGTTTCATCAATTAGCTGTGTGGGGAGAAGTGCACCTCTTTCAAAAAATATTCTTCACTGCAATAATTATTCAAACGTATGAGACAAGTAAAAAAAAAAAGGGCTCTAAAGGGGGAAACTTTGGAATGAACAGATAGTGAGGAATGTTCCCAGAGCAGAGGTGTTTATGGGGCGGCAGAACCACTTTACCTCCCATGATGATGTATTACATCAGATTAGATATTTATTATATAAGATATATTAAACACTGAAGCTTTTCCAGGCCATTTGCCCATTGTAGCTTTAGCAGAGGCCCTCGGTCGCTCGCATTCGTTGACTGCAATTATCAGCAGTGGATATAATTTACTGTTGCATATCAAGTGCACTGAAATTCCTTCAGTGGGTTCCAGGGAGCAATTGCTTCTAAAGCTCGCCCAGGGAGCACGAGGCCGAACGGAGAATTGAAAGAGCTTCTCACAGCCTCGATGTGACAACACAGTGTCGATGGAAAATCAAAGGAGACCAAAGCCTTTTACAATTCACCGTACAGATCTTCTTTCTCCTCGGTGGAGCGGTGTTAGATCGCTGCTACAGATTTGTGTTACTCAGATGTACACATTAATAACGCTAGTTTTTGCGGAAACAGCTCAAATGTTTGTAATTCGTTTCTCCGTTTCTGTATCGCACTCACTTACACAATCCAGCTGCTGTTTACAGTCGACTCGACATGGCAGCAGATTCTCATTAACGTGTATGAGCATGAAACCGCGCAGTCGGCTGCTTCTCGTTTTTCAGCTTGTTTGACTTCTGTCGGTTTCTTTTCATAGCTTTGTTGTGTGTTTGTTTTCTTGCCATGTAAACAACGGAACCAAGTTATGTTGTTCACAGATCACACTTACCTTCGACAAGGAGGTTATGTTTTCATCCCTGCCCGTTTGCTGGCTGGATTATTTTTTGTCAACAGGATTATTTACAAATCCAATCGATCTAATTAAATTTGTATAGCCCATATTCACAAATCACAATGTGCATCATAGGGCTTAATGTGGTGCTACATCCTCTACTACCAATAAATTACACCAATTATTTTTTTTACATTACTGATTGATGGATTTGTTGACTAATTTATCTATTTATTAAATGATTATGCAAAATAACTTTCATGTATATTTATATCATATCATATTATACAAACAAAGCAGCAGATCCTTTTTTATTAGGGTCTTTAACATTGCAAAATTTTCGAAATTTTCACCAATTTCCCAGGTGATAATTTTAAAAGATCTGGCATATTTAGGGGACTCATATTTATGAGTGTGTGCAATGTGCCGCTTTATTGAATTTAAAGGTTGGCTTACGTTGATTCTAAAACACTGTGCTGAAACTCTCCTGATAAACGTGTCTGTCGCCCTCGCAAGACTGTAATAATAAGACCTGTCCGTCACTTACTGACCTACCTGCCTGTGCAAGTCAGTCACAGAAAAGTTGGCTTCTAGCAGTTTGTTATTGAGGGAACATTAATTTGTTTTGGGTATGTAGCTTTGACGAGAGGACCAATGGGAAGGGGTGGGATGTTTCGGTTGCATATTTACGGAACAGCCTGCTCTTGCTAGTTTTCCAAGATTACCAACCCTAGCTTTAGGGCATTGTCGGGCCTTGGCGGAGGTGTGTGCTCTACTGGGTGCCATTCTCCTCTTTCCTTCATTCGTTTGTTATTACCTCCGTCTTGAAGATTATGTTTTCAGACATATGACATATGTACAAACATGTTTGTTAACTGGGTATCACTTAATCACAAATTACTAAAATGTAAGTTCAGACCAAGGAGCAAGCCTTCACAGTTTGAAGTGGGGTTCACCAGCATGTGGCCAATAATAAAATATAAAAACATTTGATGCACATAACTCCTGCACTCTGAGGCATAGAAGCAAAACTGTGTTTCCCCCGATTTTTTCAGTTCCAGATAAATATTTTAGTGTTCCACCCTATTTCTATATTTGGATGACCACCCAAAAAAACACTATTAAGTTGTTCTTGCTCTTGATATGTAGACAGCATACACAGACACTCCACTGCTTCTGCCTCCACACTCAAAATATTAAAGAAATATCTCTCCTTCTTTTTTGTACAATCAGTAAAGTTTCACAATCATTTATTATGCTTTAAAGCAATGCATTTTTACTTTTTAAAAAATTGTCTAACCATACAAATTATAGAGAATGACTAAATGAGTGCAAAAGTGCATGAAAGACTTGTGCGTAATAATTAACATTTCTTAGTAACGGGGACGGAGTCGTCCACAAAACATTAACTCACGGACATTTCACACACAGACAAACACACCTCTGCCAATTAATAGTGCTTCTGATGAATACCTGTCATTAATGGTGAGTCCAATATGTGTGTCTGCAATAAAGTGACTCATTGATTGCTTTTTAAAGACCTTCTAAATATGCCTCGCGGGTGGAGCCACCATGCTCCATTTCTCATAGCAATCAAGGACAGACGTCCAAGATGGTCCAGTCTCTCTGAATGGAAGCCGTCCTCTGCCTGTGTCTGCCGTCATTTGGAGATGAATGATAAGCTGCGGAATGTTGTTCACAGCCGCGGCTCCTCATCGCAGCAGACACGGGTCACTGATCATTTTGCTTCTGATTGATCAGACTCATTTTCTGTTCATTTTCTCCCCAGGAACCGCAGATATCTGCCCGCCCAGTAAAATCTACTGTGTTGACAAAGCACTCGGTAAGAAACAATCTCCCTTCATTTCTTTTCTCATTACAATAGATAGGAAATGGAAACAGAATCAGTAAATATGATAAGGATTTTTTTTTTCTTCTGTCATACAAATACCTGCAGGTAGACGAGATATTTTCAAATGACTTTTCCTCAGTGTCATTTAGTCACTTTCGTGCGCGATGGCTGTGCCGCCACTATTGTTGAACTGTTCATAATTAACCGACGCTCCATCGCTGAAGATCTGCTCCCTCCCCCTCCACCCTCAGCCCTTTGACTCCAGCCCCACTCCGCTCCACCACATGCTGAATGAACCAAGAGGTCTTAGTTTCAAAGGCATTACAGTCGCAGTAAAAAGGGACATTTTTATGGCAGACATATAAGTAAAAATTATCATCTCTCGGCCAAATAAGCCAGAAAATTAATTATGCCGCTCTTTGCTGAATTCAAACCCCATTTAGAATATGGCTGAGTGAAATCTTAGATATATCTTACAAGAAAGAGTGGCTCGTATTCATGTGGGTCACATTACGGAATCAAATAATGTGGATAAATTCCCCCTTATTGAAATGTAATAGTTAAAATCATTCATATATTTATATTCGTCTTACATCAGACTGAGAATAGCTGCCACCGTGCTCATACGTACAAATTATCTTATTGTTCGAGTTATAAAATACATAAACCATCAAATTATTATAACTTGCTTACACTGCCTGTTTGTTGTTTGGGCTGAATGCATTGAGAATTTGAAAAGAGATCTATTTACCCTCCTGTGTACATAGTGTTGCTTTAGAATTTGGATTATGTATGAATTTCCTACTGTGTAAGCAGTTCATGTCTGCATGGTAATTGGTTGAAAGCTAAGTTCCCCGGGCCCTCGGCCTCACTTTACTGCACTTCATTGTTTATTCTCGGCGCAAATGCTGTAATTAAATTACTGTTACTACAGTCACCGCCCAATAAAGTCTGACATTACCTGACATTTTGTGAAACGTATTGTCCATGAAATGATTTTGTAAACTAATTCATTCTTTATGAACTATAATTAATTTGTAACATCACAATTATCAATACCCTTCACTGTTAGTCATTTCCTGGCCATGGAATTACATTTTAAGGTCGTGAGTGGGATTTAAGTGGATCTATTGGCAGAAATGGAAAATAACACTCACTCATGATTACTATGTTATTTGTGTGTAATCAGCAACATTAAGAATGAAAGTGCTTTTGTTACCGTTGAATGAGCTCCTCTCTTCTTTCTAAACCAGAATAATGTACAAACCAAGTGTTGGCTCTATTGAGGCCGTTTGGCTTTTCTGTGATACCTGAATAACCCCTGAAGATTCTCCAGCCTCCTTCTAACGTCCTTCGAGGGCCATGCAAAATAATTGAGCGCATATATTGTAATAATCTCTCTGATGCGATGGCTGGAAGCTCCTGAAAACTCTCACCAAATGCCTGAAGAGTAAGAAAATATACAGTGGTGCTACCATTACATTGGCACCTTTCTTCAATATATACATGTCAGCAGTGATGCCAGACACAAAAATGACTAGTTGTGTTTTCTAAGGATCAGTCACTTGTTAGTTGCAATCTGCAACCTGACCACAAGATGTCACTACATCCTATACACTTTATTGATGCTGAGGGCTGAAACAAAATCTGCTTCTCTTACTGAACATACTCTCTTCATTTTATCCCTCATAAAAAAGAACAATACAAACTGTACTGTACTTATTTGTAGTATAACGTAATATATACCCTATGTACTGTTGTCATGGTAACTCTTAGTCTAATTTACTTCCTGCATATATTTAGTTAGTGGATTAATCTGTTGACTTGGCCTCATGTTAAAAATCACACCTCCCACGATTAGAAACATTTGCACACAAAGATTTTTTGTGAGCCTGTTTGAGTTTAATAGCCGACAACTTAACTATTTAGGTTCGAGCCTAACCACCCACCACCAAACGCTACGTTGACAAAGTTAGCAACTACCTGATTCTTTTTTTTCCTGAAAAGAGGGTGGAGACCAAAACAGAGCTCAATAGCTGATCCGAAACATGACTCCAAATGAACACTGATGCTGCTCAGTATCTGCGGGATGAGTAAACAGACGACCATTTACTAACAACCATAAAAAGTGAGATAATATGAGCAGAGTTTACAGCTTGTTCTGCTGCCCCCAGGGAACTATAAACCTTCCCACTCCTGTCAGACACTCATTCTCACACATGTTTTTCCTTGTTGAAGATGGTTGGTTTTTCTATAGACTCTGTTGTTGGTTTCTCGTGACCACCACATATCACACACTGAAACTGACCAATTTAATATCTGTAAAATCACTTTTTCCATTGTGCTGCAGCACAGCAACAGAAGAGCACGGGGGAAAGCTGTCCATGCGAGACGCCCTGTAATCTCACCCGTTACGGTAAAGAGCTCTCCATGGTTAAAATCCCCAGCAAGGGCTCGGCTCGCTATCTCTCCAGGAAATACGACAAGACGGAGGACTACATCAGGTACGACAGGGAACCGTCAACACGACCAAACTCACTTATGAGCAGTGGTGTTCCATCAAAAGGGTCATAAACTACGACCTCCAGTCTGTAATCACAAAAAAACAACCGTAAATATAAACAATCACACAAGCATCAAGCGTTTAGTTCAGTAATAGGAAGCTGATTGTCAGACACCAGAATATACAGGTCTTGTTTTTTTCATTTAATCTTAAAATGGTTAATACAAATTTTCTCCTCTTTTTGTCTGATTTTCAAGAAATTTGGTGTGTGGGGGCGGGGGGGGAGGGGGTTATGGACCAAGGACAAAGGGACAGAACCAGGAGTTTTTAGCGCTTTCTCCAACATTTGCAAAAATTAATTTTAACTAGGTGATTTAAGTGCCACCATTGGGACAGAGTTCCTGCATTTGATGGCCTTCAGAACTGTGTGTTTTTGTACATTATCATAAAAATGGGGATGATAAATAGATAAATAACACAACGATAACATAATTATCATTGAATGATTCTTAATGTTTTAGGGGACCTTGCTACCTTTCTAGTTCCAATATCACAGAAAACTAATTATATTTAAAATAAAGTCATGGTCTCATATGCCAATTGTTGAATTAATACTAAAATGGTCCAAAGAGAATGAAACTTTTCAGTTTTGTTCACCCCTGTAATCCCAGATGTGCAGGTTTGGGACAAACCACTATTAATGTTACATACCACAATCATCAAAATGTTTAGCGCGTAAGTTTATTCTTTTAAAGAAGTAGGATGTTATAATCGTAACACTATGTCTGCTCACTTTATTATGTGGGGCTTATTCAGCATCTGCCCTCGACTCGATTATATTTATTTGGTTCTAAGGTGTAACGAACATCAAAACTCCCCCCCACTTGCAGGGCTTTAACTTTGTTTCTGTTCTTCAATACATCTCATGAAGCGTTTGCTCATATTTTGGTTCAATGAATTCCGTGCACTAACAATGTGCTTATACTCTAA
Organism: Platichthys flesus; assembly: GCF_949316205.1. Taxonomy (NCBI): domain Eukaryota; kingdom Metazoa; phylum Chordata; class Actinopteri; order Pleuronectiformes; family Pleuronectidae; genus Platichthys; species Platichthys flesus. The sequence continues at coordinate 7,593,280 of NC_084957.1, forward strand.
TTCCTGTCTGTGTCTAATCATCGGGGGTACGTGCTATAACGCAAAGACTTCTAAACCAAAGAGCCGATGATGCTTCTCACACTTAATTTTGCCAGACTATCTAAATCCAAAGAGATCAGAGTTGGGGGAAGTGACGGAGCACGCTGTCAGTGCTTCTCTCTGCTCGTCTCAGTTTAAACCCTGAAACACCTCATTATCTCCCGGTCGCTGGTTAGGTCTGTGCAAAGCGCTGTCGGCCCGACAATCCCATCAATGCAATTTACAGCGAGCACAAAGATGACTTGGTGTGGTATTTCTTTTTTCCCCAAAGATGTGTTAGATTTGTAGAAAATGATCAAAATCACCTGTTTTTCTTGTTTTCTGCTCCATTCACTCTCCGATTGTTTTTCCAGAGACAACTTCCTGGTCTTGGACATCTTCTTTGAAGCGCTGAACTATGAAACAATTGAGCAGAAGAAAGCCTACGATGTTGCAGGTTTATTAGGTAAGAGTTCTGTCCGACAGTTTCCTGAATATCATGTAGACTCGCTGGTGCAGAGTGAAAGGTGTTGTTGTTACAGCAGCGGCACTCACTTTCCGTCGCAATTAGCAGGAAAACAATGTGTCCATTGTGCGTTTCCTTAAGTACTCTTTCTTTCCAGGTGACATCGGGGGCCAGATGGGCTTATTCATCGGAGCCAGCATCCTGACAATCTTAGAAATCCTGGATTATATATACGAGGTACTGTCCCCACACGGCAGTCGGTCATAATATGAATTCAGACCCACAGTAGCGGGTGATTAATAATAATTAGCAGCTATTGTCCGGAGTCGTGTCCCAAGCAACAGTCGCTATTTACAAAACACACATTAGTGCTCCGTCATTTATTCAAGTTTTTCTCAATATCGACTTTGTTTGTTTTTTTGTAAATGTTAATCGCTGAGCGTGTTTGTGTGTGTGTCAGTGTTGTTTCCAGATGTAATCCTCAGAATGTTACCACTTATTATTTAAGTGAGAAGTTTCAGGCAGGAGAAGCTAATATCCGCTCACTCGGGTGTGTGTTGAGGACATGCCACTAACTCCTGCCTCAGCTGATTCCTCCTAAAGCCGGCTGTCTGCTGACTGCCTCACATGTATGAATAAAGCCCAGTCAGAGGTGGTGGTGGTGGTGGTGGTGGGTTGACTTTAATGCAGACTTCATAGTGAATAAACTCCTAACTCTGCTGCGTCCCTTATCTCCCTCCCTCGTCTCTGCTCGTCCTCCGGGGGAAACCAGGGGATGAAGCAGCGGCTACGGCGTCTGCTGCGGCCGCCGAAAGAGGAGAAGAAGAGCAAGCCGCCGACCAGCACAGTAGCAACAGTGGGCCTGGAGGAAATGAAAGCGAAGGTGCAGCACGTGCATATTGCTCCACAACAAATGATCGCATTGTTTTCATGCCTCGACTTTCCCTGCGTCACTGTAGCCGCTGTGGCTGCATTAAAAAAATGATGAGGAGAAACGAATTCAGGGAAAAGCTAATTAATGTTTTTCCACTCCTGAAATAATGAAGAGTGTAATGCTCCTAATTAATCTCCCCTGGAGCTCGCAGTTGTCTAACACAACTTTATCTGCGATGCTTATTTTGTATTAGATTTCATGTCTCACGTCTAACCACAGCTCCACAGAACAAAACAGGGTTTTTCCTTTTTAATCAAGGCCGCCAGAGGCACTAAAAAGGCAATCTGTTTATTACCATTCAATTATTACAGTTCTGATTCAGTTAAGCTATAAGACTTTGGCTCAGATCAAATTTCACTGTTCAGTTTAGTAGTCGCCACACAATTAGCTCAGAGTACGAGCAGAGAGAACCCTGTTTCATTTCAAACATGTGATAGAAATGAAAATGAAAATCACAAATGAATTCTGTTAAGATTCAGAGAGGACAGAATTACCCTCTGTGTTAATGTAAATGATACAGTAAAATATGTGTGTGTGTGTGTGTGTGTGTGTGTGTGTGTGTGTGTGTGTGTGTGTGTGTGTGTGTGTGTGTGTGTGTGTGTGTGTGTGTGTGTGTGTGTGTGTGTGTGTGTGTGTGTAACCCTATAACCTATGCAGAGAGAGAGGGAGAATAGTAGTCTACGTCTCAAAATGTGGAGAAATTTTTATTTTAAAACACAAAATGATTTCTTCTCTAAGAGTCGACTGTCTACCTCCCTCCAACAGGAGCCTCATGACGTGACTCGGACTCACCCGGAGGGGGCGTACGCCAACACGATTCTCCCCAATCACCACGTCCCTCACCACCATCACACTGGACACCACGGCGTGTTTGAGGACTTCGCTTGCTAGAGCCACAACCACCGTTCCCAGTCCTGGTGACAACAAAAGATATGAGCTGCCTGTGAGATTCATCACAGAGCCTCGGCGTCTTCTCCCCTCCTTTGCTGTCACCGGTGAAGAGCTACAGCCAAAGTCAGACAGCCGAGCTGTGCTGCTAACAAACCACTTGTATGTGCAGTATGTAGGCACAAAATGGACACAGCTTTTTTTTTCTGTCCTCTCTTTCTTTCTCTCCGTCTCTCTCCCTCTCCGTCTCTGGATGGGACCCCTCTCAGCGTTGTCCTGCTTCACGTAAGAAGTCCAGGGGATTCGGGATTTCAGGACCAAGTTTCAGTACATGATCACTTCAAGGGAACAAGCGGAGGACTGCATGTCACCTTGATCCAGTTTATAATCGAAAAAAGAAGGGAAATATGATTTATTTATTCAGCTAACATCTCTTCTTTTTTTTCCGTCTGAATCCCTCCTTCATCTCTTCTTAAACTAATCCTCCTCTTTCTTGGATTAGAAAACACACTGTATCATACCAATTCATCTCACATTATAAATTATGTAATTATTTAAAGAGAAACTATTATCTATATGTTCTATATTGTATACAAGATGAGAATACTTGAGTAAGCAAATCTTCTTCATGTTAAATCCATCAAAAGTACGAGGGGGGGGGGGGTATTTAGGTAAAAATGTATGACCTCGGCCTAGAATGTGCTAGAAGCATCTTTCCACATGATACATTTTGTCTGGTTGTGGTTGAGGTGTTAGACAGTAGCACTGTACTTGTACATAAAGTCCAACTTTAAAATGAGAAAGTTCTAAAAGTTCTGTTTGAATCGTCGTTGTTTATATTCAGTTGATATATGACTTAGGTAAGTTTAATTTTAGTCATTTATACATTTTAGGGAAAATACTTTTGTACGACAATAGGAATCACGATTGTAGCAATTTCTGTACACAAAAAATCTGCAGCTATGTCAGAGTGCCACGCGTCACTAAGTTTTTGGCCGGGGTGAAAAGATCATGTCTGTTATTCACCTTCTGTTTATGTGTCACCGGAACATTTTAACATACAAGTCGGCTGCACACGGACGAGGAACAGGTGATAGATTCCGATATTCCAATCATTTCTCACTTTGGCTAGCATCATAACTTTAAGCTGACTGAAGCAATAAGAAATACATATTTTTTGCCAAGTCATCTTCCTCAGCTGTGGGCCAGAACCACTGTATCAAAGCGTAGCATCTTTTTACAGTGTGGACCTGGCATCTGTGTGTTTTGGTCTCCATGTGCACTTTAACATTTTGCACACACGACTGAGCACATTGGACCGACGCCGCTCGGCCGAGCTGAGCCGTGAAAGGAGGAGATGGTAGAATCAGAAGAGTTAGAAAGGAAGCTCAGAGAGTTTTATCGCAGCCGAACAGTTTCAATCTAATACATCTAGTTCTACAGCCGCAGAGAGGAGTGATGTGTAAACAGTAAACTCTGGAGGCCGAAATATTCTTATTGGTTTACTTCAGGCTAAAAGGGCGAGACAAGGTCGCCACAGATTTTAAGAGCACAAGGTTCACAGTGTGTGAATAAAACTAAAAACCTTGCATTTATCCAGTCATTGTAATAGTTGTTATCATGATGGAAGGTCGGCTTGTTCTCTAGCAGCTGTTTTCCACAGCATGAAGTGAAATCCCTTTAACAATGAGCATCAGGTCACCGGGTCTCTGAAGAACTTGGGATGATTTGGTTCAGGGTTTGAGTGGATTTTCACTTTTAAAAGGCAACAATACCAACTATACTAATGTGATCTATGTGTAAATGGCTGTGAGGAAGACAACCAGAAATTAACACAAAGACCAGCACAAGACAGTTTTTCTGTGGTCCCGCTTCCTATTGATGCAGTAGTGAAATGAAAGCTGCTGTTGTTGCGTTTGTTGTTGTGATGTGACACAACATCGGATTGATCAATTCTAATCATCAGCTCAGCAAAACCTAAAGCCACAGGTACATACTTAGAGTTTATTTGTGCATTTGCGATAACTTGAAGCATTTGTAGTCCACTAGAGGGCACACCACAGAACTCAAACCCAGAGACTGTATATAAAGATGGATCACGCGTCTTCAATTTCTTCCACTATCCAGAATATAGCTAAAATATCCTGTGTACCATCGGGGATGGAGCGTTAGTGAGGTCCCTTCAAAGCACATGCTCGACCAATCACATGGGTCAGGCCCCGGCTGTCAATCAAGACATTTCAACTCGTTTCCATCAAATCACTTAAAAAACTCTGTGTGATAAGAGCTACCTAAAATGACATGAATGTATTAATTTGACAAGTAATTTAACTTTTTACTTACTTTTTACTACATAAACATAGAGGAGGCGGGATTTATGACCTATACTGCAACCAGCCACCAGGTGGCGATTGAGATGTTTTGGCTTCATTTTTTTGGGAGCATTTTTGTCATCCATCTTTATTTACAGTCTATGCTAAGACCCTATAGAACTTTTGGATTTGACCACATACTGCCCCTACGCTGCCCCTGCTGGTCATGTGTGTAACAGGTGCAGAATTTCGCAAGGCAGCCATGAATTAGAACAAATCTATCTCTGTCCTGAAATGACCCTGACTACAGTAAAGTAAATTACTTTAGCGTGATTGTTCCACTTTGTTTCGGAACTATTCCCCAAAAAGGCAATGAGTAACAGTGGAAGTAACAATTAGCTAAAACTGCAGTTCTAACACTAGCTGGTCAACAAGGAAAAGTTTTGTCAGTATATCTTTGATGAGTTCGTCTCCACTGAGAACAACGTGAAAAATGTTCAGTTCGATGATCTCTGACCTGCAAAATGTGAGAAATGTGGCTCTGAGTGTATTTCTGTTGTTTCATCATTCATTTATATATTTGACAGTGTTTGGAAAACTGCTGACTCAGCTGTCACATAGGACTGCATGTGCTTAATGACAAGAGGGATGGTTTTTCCTCGGTTGAGACCTTCATACGTAGCATGCAGGCAGCTAATTTGCGAAAGTGCAGCAGTTTGTGTGAAACCGACCTCAGCTGCTTGTTTGGTTCAAAAAAGTGCGACAAACTACATTTGAACCTCAGTGAACCGATGGTAGCAGACAATCCACTCTTAGGAAACTCATAAAATGCTTCATGTCACAGGATATCATGTTGACTAAGATAATATAAATACGTTTCTGTTAATTGGACTGTTGATTTCTGTTTCCATAATTCCGCCATAGATCACATTTGCTCACGGTGAGATTCCAGACGCCTCCATCTGTCAAATCCCTTCCTCCCGTCAAGTAATCATGGGCTATACATGGCTGTTTAATATTCATAATCATGTGTCACTTTGACATTTTCAAAAGGTTCCCAATCACAGTCCCTGATGGCACGCTGTACAGGCTATGCATAACAATCTTCTCCTCTGTCATCAATAATTGTAGCTATCCTCAGACAAGTCGCACGGGGGGCTGGTGTGTTGAGATGAATACGAGGCTGAAATATCACTGTAGAGTCGTGTTTGAATGGTTCGGCCTGGAGTCGCTGGAAAGGGGATTTTATTTTTTTATCCTCATGAGGCTGTGTTTATGTGCACTGTAAAACTCGGTCGGGAGTAATTCTGTATCCAAAAGCATGAAAAATCACAGATAAGTCGATTGGAGAGAGTTGGTGCTACATCAGGCAGTGTGTGTGTGTCTGTGTCTGTGTGTGTGTGTCGGTGTGTGTGTGTGAGGTGCCATGGGAGCGAGCGACTCTGTAGCAGACGGGACAACGTCCCTGCTTGATAACATGTAGCTCACATTCCTGAGATTCCTCCAGCCTCTGCTCTATTTCCATTCTCGCTCAGCTCCTTAAGGCCGCCCTTTTTTTACGGCTCTGTGACATTCAGCCTTTGCTCGCTTATTGCATTATCCATAGAAATCAATTTAATGCAGCCAGCCACCGATTATATGTTTATGAATATCTTGTTATTTTGTCCTGTATTATTTTTTTCCAGCTGAATATGTTTAAGCCGAGCCCTGAGAGGTCATCTGAGAGGGGGGAAATATAAAGAGCAGGGTGATGCAAGCGCTTGTCAGGAATTTATAATTTCATCCCATCTCTGACAGAAATGGTCCTTCACTGCAGTAACAAGGAAAACTTACATTTTGTACAGAAATTGTGATCTTGTTATTATTCCCTCTGTTAGGACACGTTTTATAAATGTTACATATGGTAAATACGATGACTATTAAAGTTTAGATAAAAACCAGTGCTTCCTAAATCAGAGCCTAGTTCACTGTGTAACTCCATGTTTGTCTTATTATTTATTTATTTAGAACACGTTTCCACACATTTTAAGGTATTTCCACCTGTAATCTAGTGATAATAAAAAAAGATTTAAGAGACTGAAAGGGGACTTTGGGGACAACTCATAGAGGGTATTTTAAAATAAGAGATTTATTAACCTCTCTTCTTTCTGTGATTCCACTTCTTTGAATACCCTCCAGGTCAACCCAAATTGTGAAAACATATATCTACATTTTTCTATTCACAGTTCCTAGAAGTCTTGAAACGCCCGTGTCGCCGTGTGGGAGGAGAAAGTCCTGGGATCGAACGTAAAACGAAGTACAAAATAATGACTCACAATTACCTCCCAGCTGCTCTGTAGTTATGTGGTTTTTACTGCGTGCCTCAGGGTAGTGCGTACAGACCCCTGAAATAACTAAAGCTGTAATTAAGGTTTCAACGTTTTCCCTGGTTTTTAAACCCAGCCCCAGACGTCGGGAATACCTCGGCTCTGACAGGAGAAGGAATGTTAACTGCAGCCGCACTGAGCACATCCTGAGAAACGAGAAGGAGATGAGCGGATCATCTGAATCCAAATATGATTTCTAATGTTCACCGGGCTGCTCTCCTCAGCCACCAGCAGCCACCAGCAGCCAGCCCTGGTCAAGGAGCCGCTCCGCACTCAGACGGCAATCATGCTCTTCTGCTGACACCTAAAGGACAAAGTGGATTCTGGAGCTGCAGCGTAAAATCCACTTTTTTCAAAAAACAAAAAACAGGATATTTTTTTGTTCAAATATTCTTTATTTAAAAATTACAATAATTCACAGTTCATTTGGGAATTACAGCACACAATACAAAAAACTTACAGAGCGTGAATTTAAACATATTGCTTTGGTTATATTAGTACCCATATATGCTTCAAATAATGTAAACCAATGAGTCAGAACGTCGATGGAAATTAGAAACCGGAGCTCATGTATTTGCCTACTTTTTGAAAGGATTAACTTGATTCAAAGTGTAAAGGAAAAACACACATTGTAAATTATCTTCATGGTCAAAGGACAAGATTTTTCAAAGCACAAAACACAAGAGGATACAGCACATGATTGATTGTGTCAACAAGGAAATAAAATATTATTGCTGTGTAAATAAAGCTAAGAAAAGCCATAAAAATAGTCTATAAAATATGTATACATGTACAGAGGATGTCATGGAAGCCTCTGATAGTGCAGACGTGTTCAAAATCTGCTAAATGCATAGAGAAATAAGTTACAGACAAAATACTCTGCGACGGTGGCTGTGTCAACTACACAGGGTGAGGAATCTGCCCCTCAACCTCAGGCCTCTCACGTCTACAGAAGGCAAAGACGACGCGGTTCACCAACGACTTCGTGTTCACAAATCTCTGCCTTTCACAGTGGTTCGTTTTTTTGGAAGATGCAGGTCTTTTTTTCTATTCTGCACATTATTAATGTCGTACCCTTGAAAATCACGCCGGACGCGCTCGCTGTCAGCTGGAGCACGGCCGCCGTGAAAGACTGCTCTCATCAAGATAGAGATGCGTCATGAATATAAAAGGAAATTATATATATATATATATATATATATAGAAATGCAAAAAGTCAGCACCAACTGACTGCGGTCTGTGTTCACATGAAAAAAATTCAGCAAACACTGCTGATGATCACCACTGTGGATGTAGTGTCTGCTTTGAAATAGGAATACAGTTAAAGTGACTCACCTTAATCTTTATCTATTTCAAAGTTAATTTGAGGACAAAAAGTGTCTAGTGTCTGCAAAATACATTAAAGTTCTTGTCAAAGTGATTACAGTGTATTTACTTAGCAATAAAGTATGAGTCCTGAATTAATGTAACATCAGGAACAGTATTGTAAAATACACACATTTGCTGTACTTGCAGCAAACATCTTCGACAGTAAAAGTCCTGTCCTCCATCAGACATCGGCCCAGGCCTGTTTTCAGTAATATTGCACAAAATGATAGAACATCAGAACTGTCTGGTGTTGAGTACCGCTGTGTGGTAACGTGGAAAAAGGCCTCCCATTGGATTGTACTGCAACTAGGAGAAAGTAGCCAGTAAGTGGAGGACGATGACACCGTTCAATAACTTACAAAGTCTTAAACTCTTTTCAGTGTCTTCTGGTGACACAGAAGAAATCTTTCATACATTCGTAACTTCAGTCATTTCTAAACTAATTAAATTCAGTTTTTAAGTACCGCTTACTTCAATGAGGACTCTTGAATAAATGAATCGCCTCGGCAATCACTTCAGACATTTTAGAAAGATGATTTTACCCCCATTATTCATAATCATCCTTTGACTCTACGAGTAAGAAATGGTATGCAACATCAAAAGATTTCAAAGATGAAGACTAAACGTACTCTGTTGGCGGACTGTGACGACATCTCAGGACATTCGATACTTTTCAGGAAGCTTTTCCTGCTTTGAGGCACATATACAACCTGTGGACGCCTGGGATCCTGATATTTCCAAGTCACCTGTTCTATATCAAGTTTTTACCAACTACCCATTCAATTCAAAGCTATGTAACAGTCTCTATCCTCAGTGAAAGTGAGGCTCTCCAACCAATGTTTAAAACTATTATTAATGATGTAAAAATAGCAAAATTCTGATGAAAAACATCCGATGTGCAACATCCGAATGATTAATAAGATAATTTCAAAACAGCCAGCATATGAAAACATCAGTGTCAAGGCACATACACAAACATGTGCTTTTAAGAATACTCAAATCAGTAAATATTAAAAGCTCAACGTTCCAGTGCCCTTCCATGAAAGGGCAAACAAACTATGGCGCAATGGGCCTTTTTCACGGTGGACATTTTGAAATGTCACGGTGCAAAAAAAGCACTGGTGTAAATAATAAGTGGAACGATGGCTGAATTCCATTTAGCTGCTTTCAGTTCCAGGGGACCTGGTGTCGTGCATGCTGACTCACTGTCACACAGACTTAGTCTTACTGGCACAGATGAATAGAAGAGCAGCATCGTTGATATCAGTTGTTCATTACTTCTTCTATTCTTGGAGAAGCGAAGTGTTTTACTTACTTAAAAAGTAATTTGATAGGCAACACACATGTTAATTAAGTTGTTCAAATGAAAGTTTACAAGTTATTTCCACATGATTCACAACTTTGATTTAATTAATTTGCTTGCTACCAATCTTAATGTATTTTAAGTTGGTAAACTATTTTCTTTTCCCAGTGTACTTTCACAACAAAATGTCTGCCATGAAAAAGGCCTGAGTATTAACATGTATCTATTGCAACTTTACTCTAACCCCATTCAAAAATATCTTTGACATTAAAATCAGATTAACATTCTGTAAAATAGGAAAACGTTGCTGCTCGTTCTCCTGATGCCACCGAGAAGCAATAACCCGCTAAAGCTTTCTGCTATTTTGAACTCATTGTATTAGTTCACTTGGTTTAATCCTCCGACTGCAAACAAATCAACGAGCAGCTGTACCATGCACACTAATTCAGCCAAGCCTCTTCTGAGTCTTTATTCCAGGAGTTGGTGGATTAAACGAAGGTCCCTCTGAATATTGGAATTTCACTGGACTTGTGGAAAGTAAAGTGACTCAAATCACATATGGCGCTGTCCACTGGAGGATTGGAGGACACCTTCACAACGGGTAAAGCTAACCGTACCTCTAGGCTCTGCTGCTTTGATTTCTGCCCTCTAGTGGTTAAAAAATAGCTTGACGCACATTTTAAAATCGTCAGAGTAGCAAAAGCATTTTGGTTCTAGGAACTCATCTGTATGGACAAGTATTGTAAACATTTGTATTAAAAAAAAAAAAAACATTTTAAAAGAGTTAATGAACGTACTGCATCGGTACTAACTACCTAAAAACTCGAACAGACCAAATAACCCTTGATGCACAAGATGGAGAATGTCCGACGACGAGGCCACTTACAGTTCATGACCACATCTCCAAACATGGGCTGTGTTTTGGGCAAATTATACTTACGGATGGAACCTCGTATGTTCTAGCTTGCATCAAAACGCTGTCTGAAAGTAAGACACCGCTTTTAATGTCTGTTTAAAGAAGTGCAGTAGCCGACAGGTCAGTGGAAATTTCAAGTGCTGTTTCCTTGTTCTTGCTCAAACAGCAGCATGGCGAGCTGCGAGCGAGAGCCGAGCCCTTCCAGGTTACTCTGAACACACCTGTGGTAGATGTCCTCGCTGAGTCTCGGGTTGCAAGTTTGGTAGCGGTACTGCTGGTGCAATGCTGGCTCCACCGCCCTGAAGACGTGCAGACCCGAGTACTTCACGAACATGTCATAGATGTCCGTGGTCTCGAGAATCTCCTCGTTCTCCTGGACGTCCGACACCATCCGCGTGCGCGTGGACATGTAGTCGGTGTTGTAAAAACAGGACTCTTCAAATGACAGGCGGTCGAATTGGCCCGCGTCCTTGATCAGATCGACCGTGGCCGGATGCGGTTGGTTGTGATAGGCCACGTCAGGATTGTAGTCCTGGAAATGGACGGGGAAGAACACCTGCCAGTTGTTTATGGAATTCATGCGACAGCGGTTCAGGAATTCAGTGTTGATGTTTGTGTTGACGCCAGCCAAGAAGAACAGCGTGTCGACGGGGTGCTTCTTGGAGATGATGTCCATGAACTTGATCTGGGAAGGCGTCTCCGTCTTGACACTTATCCAAGGTATTTTCACCGTGGGATATTTTCGCTCATAAGTATTAATCTGAGTCTTTACACTGGCGAATATATCATTCTGATTCACCTGTTGCGCCTCCACTGGGTCATAAATAAATAAGAATGTTAGAATAGCATTTTCACTTGTCTCAAAGGCGTTGGAGGCAAAGACTTCAAGGAAATGCTGAACAAAGCCCTGGTCCTTCAGAGTAAGAGGTATTATGATGTGAACTCTTGTGGCTTCAGTAACATAGGGCATGGGAATTATCTCTATTTGGCTCAAAGGTCGCACCAGGTGAACCCTCTTAGTGATGGAACGGCTGTGACCTTTCTGGTTTACAACCTCTAGCTGAAGGTCCAAGGTGTACTCCATGCCCCGGACGGGGTCGAAGCGCCTGTAGCCGTTAATTAGCTGCTGCTTCTTCAGGTGTAAAACAGGCTTGTACTTCTTGTTCAGCTCTCCGACGGCCGTGTCGATGACATCAGCCACATCCATGCGGTCAATGCCACGCAGCTCACACTTGGGAGCGCCATCAATGCACAGATATATCTCCTCCTCTGTAAAGTATTCCCACTTCAACACTTCAAACCGGGATTTGGGCTCAAAAGGTGGATTGATCCCCACGGGCCACTGGGAGCTTCGGTTGCCATCAAAAGCAACAACACTCACGTTCTTTATTTCTGCCTGTGGCAAAACAAAAAAGGGTTCAGACAGTTACAGTTAACAACCTGTTAATCACAAAATAACACAACGCTAAAACCTGGAGCTGCAATACTGGAGGCCAATGAGGAAAGAGAGGCCAGGTGTTTCTTTTTTACTGAAACTAAAGGTGATTTGTGACTCTTGGATATCAGCTTACCTGCAGCTTAGCAATCTCATCGTAAGTCTTCTGCAGCTCAATCTCAGTGAAGTATCTGTGCAGCCGGTACATCTGTTCAGGGTCAGACACTGGGTGGACGGTCAGAGCGTTCTTGAAATGTTCGTTCTGCTCTTTACTGGGATCTGAGTTTTTTCCCAGCTCGTAGTGATGGTACTGACGCTCCTGAGAAGAAACAGAGAGATCCTTTCATGAGCTGTCTCAAATCTGCCATAACAAAAAGATGCCCTGGGTTATTTAAAGCTTAGTTGTTGTACTGCCTGTGCGACTTCCATTCAAATAGACTTTACATGTGATCCGGGAAGCATCTGGCTCAGGTCCACTGCAAACAGCCTGGTTTCAAACCATAATTACAAAGTGCCGAGTGGACTGGGCTTCATTTTTTTGAGAACAGAACACTATTGTTCTACGATAAGTTTTATTGAGTAATTTTCAGGACCTACAGTTGTTCTGGGAATAAGGGCTATATTTTAATTAATTCCACCAGAGGGTATATTTGTAAACTGATCACTGTTGCCTCAGAAAAGCAACAGTTAAGAATTTAGAGGTGAAACATGCAAACTGGCTGACACTGGCGGCAGAATCCCACTTAAAGAGCCGGTAATTTAGACTGAAAACACAGTAACCACCTAAGGAGCTTGAGTGATTAAACAAGTGAATCCAATCTGATCAAGCTATTAAAAGAACAAGGAGCGGAGACGCTGCTTAACTGAGCAATGAGGCCACTCTGGCAAATGTTTGCCCACAGCTCACAGCCTGCCATGGTGTACTTGGTGGAGAACTGTCAGGGCCTGATTGTCAGCAACGTTCTCTCTGAACAGAAACCTCAATGACTGGCTCTGTGTTCAAGCTCTCTCACCCTCACCAGGCCTTTTAACTTTCCCCTTGCTTATCAGCGGGGCTCTTCTGGCTCAGGGAGGTAGACGTCACCATGCAAGTCACTCTCAATTGCGAAACAAGATGGTTTCCTGCTCTGTGTCACGGCCAAGGAGGAGAAAATGGAGGCAAAAGGCATCATAATACCGATAAAATATATATAGCCAGACCTGTGTTTATAACTAGTTATGAGTATAGCTACATTTTGTGGTAGTTTTCTGCACAGTGCATTTTTATAAGGTGTCAAAAGAGACGACAAACTGTAGCACGAGGAGTGAAAACTGCTGAATGCAGCAAACAGTCACCTCAGAAGGGCACTGGGGCAGATCAAGGTGCTACTGAGCTTGTTTGACCTTAAATGCTAATGACATTACGGGAGCACAGCATGTTGACCCACAGGGGATTTTCACACCATTGAACCCGAGCAAGACTGATCTCAGCTGTGCTCGGCTTTGCCTGTTTACCCGCTGCTGGGATCAATGGAAAAGGGGGAAAAAATGAAAGGGTAAAGGGTATTAGCATCCCACTCTGTTATATAAATACCACCTCTGTGCTAACATGGTAATTATAGTTTTATATAGCCTGTCTGTCAGTTTTAAGTGCAGTCCCAGAGGCCATGCATGATTTCTGCCATGAGCGTTTAGTTTCTGTTCAAGAAGGACAACCTGGGCAGTAATGTGTCACACAGCTGTTCTGAATGACAGTGTTAGAGCAGTTTTCACTTTGTAGCTGCTCATAATTCTAACTATGTTACGAGGCAGTGAAACAATTTCGTAAAAATAAAAAAAAATATATGTATCAACTAAAATGGCAAAATACACAAACACACATAGAAATCAGAAAATTTTTGGAAAATGCAATATCTTGCAATATTAAAGAAAGGGATAAAAAATGTCCCTGCTTTCTGATGTCGGATCCACACCAAAATAGTACCCATACCACATAATCCCACCATAAGATTGATGGTAATCCTGTAGTTTGTGTAATCTTTCTTAGAAACAAACAGCCAGGGGTGAAAACATGACCTCCTGGGCTGAGGTAATGAAAGGACACAATCTTTTACTTGTGGTGAGGATGACATTGAACCTACCTCATATTCACTGACACAGTTTGTGTTGGTGTAATCGATGATGCATCTCCCGAGCCACTCGTCAGGCCTGGCGCTCAGGATATCGTTCCTACAGTTTTCCAAGAAGGGCTGGAGTCGCAGGAGCAAGGAACGCGACAGGAGGTACCCAAACCCCCCGTAGCAGTACTTCCCTTCCATCTCCCCGCCGATGAACTCCTCAGGACTTCCCATGTAAAGCTCCCTCTCCATACTCAGGTGATCAACCAGGGTCTTGATCCGGTCAGCCTCCGTGTAGGTGTCGTCTTGGACGAAGTAAAACCAGTCGTACTCATTGATGTAATGGTCTAAAATATATCTGATGGTCTGGAACATGTTCCAGATCAGTCTCTCGTCCCCATGGGAAACCACAAACATGCCGTGGGGAACTTTGCGGTTGCGCATGCCGGTGAAGAAGATGACAGAGTCCAGGTGATGGCTGATGGTGCGATTGACGGCTACGCCCATGGTGTTGATGGTGTTTTTGGATGTAAGGACCCCGACAAACAGACGCTCACGTATCCCCAACTCTGTGCTTATGTACCTCGCCCTGAAGAAACATTAAAAGAAGCTGCTGATTAGGACAAACCTCCACAAACATGTCTGTGAAGCGTCTCAGTCATCCAGGTCATGTTATCTTCATCCAGGAGGCTTCTTCAACTCTGAGTCTCGGGACTGAAGAAGCCTCTCGGATGTGAGGTACGTAACCTTGTACAGATTCTGAAGATTCTACCAACAATGCTCCACCTTACAGTCCCAATTTTATCTATAAATTCCAGGTATAGTTAATCATAGCCGTAGAATACATGGGAATAATAATTGAACCCCAGTTTATCGAAGGAGAAAGAGACAGAAATCTGTAGATTGGTCCAAATCATTTCATGGAAATTGTTATTCTAGTTGATACACACAACTAACCAGACTAACCAAAGGCCCTGTTCAGGTAAACATGTAAGAACTCGTCAAACAAACATGACCAAACCTAACTTTAATTTGTATGTGACACTGCATCAGTCAGGGCTAGGGTTACAGATATAGATAAATAGTTAAGTGGATTAAAGAAAGCGAATGTGAAATATTGGATAAACAGGGAATAATCTCACAATTTTTCAAGCAAGAGTTTGAGGATGTGACACTGTTCTTTTCTTACATGATAATAAATGAAATACATTTGATTGAACCAAATACATTTGGGCTCTGGTTGGTTGTGCTGGTAATTTTTACTACTTTTTCACATTCCAATCATTAAATCAATCCAGAAAGCAAAGCTCTGATCCATAATCATCAGATCAATAATGAATGTGTATTTTGTGTCAGCTGTACCTCCTACTGTACAAACTGCAGCCTGGCATCGATTCGAAAAGAGGGGTTTGACACTTACGCCGCTGACCTAAGCAGAACTTCTCTATGAGGAAAAGCTTTTCTCAGAAATGTTGTGAAATACAAGCACTCTGGTTGAGAGGGCTAACATTCACACAAGGGCTCTATCCAGGAAATCTTGGACGTGTTTGCCTGTTTACAAAGAGAATGTTGAGTCAGGTTGCCTTCGGCATGAAGTGTGGGAGTCAAATATGTATTTGATATTATTTCTTTGGCATCGAATGTTACCTGAGCAGAAGAGTATCGGAGGCCGATGACATGTCATACAAAAGAAGAAGAAGAAAGCCTTTGATAAATAAAAACATAGTTAGCTTTTTTATACTGCATGTATATATTATGTTGTATTAAACTTATATTGCAATTAGGTGTATTTACTTTATCTACTTAATGGGATAATATATTTAGTTACTCTTGTCATTTCGTTTTTTTAAAGGTTTCTTTATTTGTTGTTTAGAAACAGTCATTATGATCATTTAGTTTATAATTATTGTGATGTATCAGAGTAAGTCAGCTTTACATATTATGTTGTGTTATACTTATTATTCTAGTTTACTCTATCATGTGAAGTTTGAATGTTTACGTTATGTTGTTTTTTTTTGTATTTGATTCACTTCTAACTGAGGATCTTTTTATGTGTGAATTCATAACTTGACATGAATACCAGTGAGATATGGACACACACACACACACACACACACACACACACACACACACACACACACACACACACACACACACACACACACACACACACACACACACACACACACACACCCACCCACCCCATCATCATCATAAGTTACACAGCGGCATGCTGCACTGTAAGACACAACACTGAGTACATGTGTGTGTTCAGTCATGTGTGTGTGTTCTACGTGTATAGTGTGTATTGACAGTGAGCTGACCCGGGACACACACACTGACCTGAACACTTTCTTGGGGGTGCCCTGCTGGACTTGTTTATACGGGACGATCCTGGGTTCGAACTGCTCCTCGGACTCCCCCTCGCCGAGGCTGGAGATGGAGCTGGGCTTCCGGGCTCCTCGGAGTTGTCCGTCCGGCGCCGCGGTCACGTCCTCCGCCTCGGCCGCGCGACACGCTTCGTCCGTCCAGTTCACGCTCAGCAGACTCAGCGTGAACCCCAGAGAAATGCCGACGATCACCGGGCCGACAGACCGCAGCACCGACATCAACGCTGAGAACCTCATCTTGTGAGTCGGGCTCCTGTCTCCGCCAGCCCCGGGTATCCTCCGCAACAGCCCGAAGAAGAAGCCTCTGGTCCCGGACAGGTCAACCACACATCAAGGCCGAGCAGCCGTGTCCACTCTCCACTTCAGGGAAAAAGATGCGGCGCCTTCCTTGAAGTTTAAGCAGGGTTGTTACGTGTCAGTGCCGCGGCTTCATGGCTCCTCCCCGGCAGGACGCTGGCGGAAGACGAGGGTCTAGTTCCAGGAAGTGTGGATGGACTCAAGCTGCGCATGGCGGAGGGATATTCAACGATGCTTAACGAGGGGGAAATGTGAACTTGAACGTAACCGAAGTCCCTGTGTCCTTCCGAGGCCAATGCTCATTTATACTGTCGCTTCAAGATACTGTATTTCTACAAATTCTAAATATCGCTGTGGTCGTTTATTTGTTACAAATAAGGAAATAACAACATGGACAAATTCAAACCATTATATGTGTTAGTATATATTATAAAATAAGATAACATGATCCTTTATAAGTCTGACAATCAGGACATTTGCAATAGAACAGCAGCAAAAGTAAAAAAAATAGGCAGCTGTAAGGAAAAAAAGAAGTCACATGCAATAGTTAAGTGTGAGGATAATAATACTTAAGTGTAATGATGTGGACACAAATGCATGTTGTGGTTTTTTACACTTTCAGATTACTGCAACCCTAGATTTATATATATCTATGACTGCAACCCTTAAAGGTTCAGTGAGTAGAATTTAGTGACATCTAGTGGTGAAGTTGCATGTTGCAGCTGAATACCCCTCAGCTAACCTCCCCTACAAAACATGAAAGAGAACCTGTGTTAGCTTTCATTTGTTATCAAAACTCAGAGGGTGTTAATTTTGTCCAGTTTGGGCGACATGGCAGCCACCGTAGAGAGGACCCGCTCCCGATGTAAATATAATGTATTTAGATATAAATAGCCCATTCTAGGGTAAATAAAACAACAATTCGTATAATTTAGAAGGTCATTTAGGGTCCTATCAGTGAAAACATAAGATGATTATTTTCTAATCAATCTCTGCCAATAGATCCCTATCATCTTAATCTGGACCTTTAATACAGTTATTAACTTTTGTTCCATTTTCATTGGATATGTATTTGCTAGTAATGTGCAATATTTTCAACTTACACTACTAAACCTTAAGTCTTAGTAAAAGTAATATTCTAAAATTGCCCTTGATTTTTACCCCTATTTCTCAAAGTTGTCAATTTATGGCATCAATATTTTGCATCTTCTTTGTTCTTCATAAAGATTCAGTTTACTTCTGTTCGTTTATGTTTAATCTATTCTAACTTTGTAAGGGTATGTTCATGTTTAGTTAGGATAAGATTTAATTAATTATGAAAGAAAGGTTTTCACCAAAGATGCTCAGTAGACATACAGCAGTACATGTAGATTCATTTTTATACTTTCTATACTTACATAAATAAGATGACAATAGAAATATACAATGTGTAGAACAGAGGTGCAAATAGCTGTATGTAATATAAATTTCCCAGAGAGTTTCGCCATCGCTCTCTGCAGCTGCTCCATGTTCATATCAGTGATGATCAACTTTCAGCCCATCCATCATACTTATCCCTATCAGCCTCGGTGTTATTCACCCAGGTGCCAGGAGCACTGTGCTTTATGCTGAACTTTATACATCTTAAAAGTCCTTGCTCTGTTCACTAAGACCTCCATCACCCCCCCTGCCTGAGCCCCTGCTCAACGCACAATGAGCAACATCAGCAGAATAGCAGAATATAAGAGAACTCCTCATTAGGCATTTACAGATCTCAACACTGGTGCATTTGCAGAATTGGCACGTTTTAATGTTCTCTATGCAGCTGTATTAATTAAGTCAAGTATTTGTGATTGGCAGTTTGAATAGGATAGAAGGGGTTGAATCAATGAGGCCTTTGTGCTGGTGAGATGGTGCAATGTATAAAAAGCTGGTTTACTTTCTTTGTATGCATTACATAAAGTCACAGCTTTACATGTATGGTGTTTGAACATGCGTTTATCGACAGGAACACCCTTAAATGTATTTATATCTCTAGATGTGAAGGGGAACCTGCGACTATTATAAGTCTGATTTAAGTGAATAATTTTGTCTAGCATAATGTCATCACTTTTATGCCCCTTTTACACTGGAATGTAAATAGTTAAACGTGAAAATTCCCTTTTTGGACATTATGATTGTCTTTTAAATTTCATTTGATTTCACAGTGAAATTAGTAGTTTTATCCCCCCCATTTATACAGGGAGCAAGTAAACATTCGTTCTCTTGTGCCCCCTAGTGGTGATCTAGACACACACCTCAATTGTTTTTTATTCAGATTGATTGAATATGATACAGGGTCAGGGTTGAGTCACATCTTACAATAATTTACTTTTGCTTACATGCACTAATGAATACATAATTTCATTTGACATGAAATAGCCAAATGAGGCTGAGTATTTTTTGTGTTCGACCCATATGTGTAAATGTATCTTTGTGTATTGTGTGTTTAATTTAAAGTGTCTTATAACCATTTGACAGAATGCATAAAAAGTATTTTGGTTTCCAGATATGATATAAACACATATGAGGAAATGGAAAATTACATGTTTGTGTTTTAAAGAAAAGTCAATGTAAGGTCAGCTAGTTTCATAGCATACGTAGCTTTCTCCTATTAAATATTATTTTAAAAAGTCCTTAAAAGCTGCCCAAGATTGTCTGTATGCCAAGTTTAAGAGTAACGTACAAATCATCCCCCTCAGGGGTTAACATTAAATGTGAAATATTAGTCATGGTCTCAACTTTCCTACTGAAATATAACAAGTAGTGATTTTGCAGGTATTTTCAGAGGAAACAGCCCAAAGTTATCAGAAACGGCTTTATGAAATCTAACTCAAGAATAACAAGGAGGGAAAGCGTCCCTACCATGCGAGTTCCAGCAACACTGAGCAGATACACTGGAAAAAGTAAATGAACCAAGGGGGGCAAAACACAGAGATATTTACATTCAATACAAACTGAGTATAGTGAAACACCAGAGACAGTTGATCTCAAATCAGTTTAACTAAATTTTTCAAATAAATTTAACTTGACTATTTAATTCAATACAACTCAATTTTTCAACTAAATTTAATTAAATTGTTCAAATAAATTTAACTAAATTTTTTAATTAATTTAACTCAAATATTTAAGCCTGTGCCTTCTTTCCCTCTTCTTTCTCTCTTTTTCTCCTTTGATGACTATGGTTACAGATGAATAGTTCATCAAAGGTGCCTTGATAATTTAGGAGAGCTGTATTCCAAGACACAGCCACCGCTCCAGCTTGATCCTGTAGAAGATAGTCTATGGCCTCATCATCATTCAGCAAAATATATTTATCTTTACAAGACAGTTACTTCCTTCATAAAAAAAGTTGATTAATTTATTAATTCTGGTAAGAAACTAAGTCAGTGCCCCTTTCTCCCACGTTTATCGCGAACCCTTGAACGCAGCAGTGTAGGTGTCCTCACAGTTGCCTGAGAGGAAACAGCAACTGTCTGTCAGAAGCAGTAGCAGTAGCAGCAGCGCCGCTTCCTCTCCGTCCGTCAGTCTTTGGACTTGTCCGTCACACGCCGAGCTGCGGTGAACCTCTCGTCCTCCGCGCGTCTTCAGGCTGTAGCCGCCTGCGCCCCCGTCCCGTGTGTCCTCAGACGCAGTCATGGAGTGTCGCGTGCTGTCCATTCAGAGTCACGTTGTCAGGGGATACGTCGGGAACAAGTCGGCATCATTTCCTCTGCAGGTGAGAACTGGAAACTGCTGCTGGGATGGGGGGGAACCAGTTCAGTCTGTGCTGCTGGGGAGGGGGGGGGGACCAGTTCAGTCTGTGCTGCTGGGGAGGGGGGGAACCAGTTCAGTCTGTGCTGCTGGGGAGGAAAACCACCAGGAGAACACTGAAGGGTGTAAAGTTCCACTTCCTGCTTCGAGAGAGAAGTCATGCATTCAATATAACGGTGTATTAAACAACACTTCCCCTGCTGCTTGAAAACACCACAGGCCATTTGTTTATATTATGTGCTTTCAGTCACTAATCTTAATCGTGTTGTGGCTGTAAAATAGCTTAGGGATCAGCAAATGTGCTGTTTACTAAATGAGGGAAATGCCCCTTTGCAAACAGCACGTTCAACATATGGTTACAGTCAGGTGGTCTTTTACTATTTCAACTAGTCCTCAACCGGGGAAGCTACAGGTAGCAAACCATCAAACGAGAAAGACCAGTAATATGTATGGGTCTATGAGGCCAGGGCAGATGATCATAGTGTAATAATGAGGGGACTGTCTTCTTTGTTAGTTACCATCAGTGAGAGCTTTGTTGTTGACCATGTTCATCCCTTTATGGCCACAGTTTAAAATCTCCAATAAGAATTGATATTTTCATCACAGTATTGTGTTGACAGTGGATATTTTTGTGAAATGATCTAAATCAGGGGTTCCCAAATCTCTTCAGCACCTGAGACCCCTTTATCCCAAAGTACATTGACTTGAAAACTAGTGAACTTCATGCACACGTCACAATGTGTCCTGTTCTTCTAAATTGACCTTAATGCGACTGATGCTTCCTCTAATTTGTCATCTTCACCGTAGAGGTCATGTGGGGAAAAAGCAAATCAGCAGGGGTAACAACATGTGATATCTAAATTGTATTTGTAATTCTTCAACCCCTTCTCTCAGACGCTGCTCTGTTTCACTCTTTAACTTGTTTATTTCTCTTTTGTCAGGTGCTGGGCTTTGAAGTGGACTCTATCAACTCCGTCCAGTTCTCCAATCACACAGGTTGAGTGATTTCATGCACGCATGACAGATTGAAAGGAACACAGCAGATAGTAAAAGAGCAGAGGACAAATACTAGAAGCTCATATAACCAGTGCAAGTTAGGAAATCCTTTGTTATCCAAGACAATGATCAGAAATAGATACATGTTAGAAGCAGTAATTGGGTTTTTTAGGAGTTACACAACTTGTAGGAGATTTGGAAACAATGAAGACAAACAAACCCTTTTGATCACAGGAGGACTCCACTGTGAACCTTAACCAGGCCTCTTAGGTGTCGGGGCAAAGGTGCAATGTGCAGAGTTACTCACTGTCAGTGTAATTTGCCTTGTTTGTGTAAACACCTTTTGATCAAACTCGGTGGAATACAGTCACATCATTGTGGTCCATTCAGAAAATTAAACCCCTCTTCTCACAGTTTACAAAACTACATAGTCCAGATGGGGCCAGGTCCATTTGAGTATGTTGTGTCATATAGATACTGTTGTGAATCATTTACTTTTTAAATTGTATAGTTTAAACAGTTAAAGAACAGCTGATGCATAGTTCAACACTTGAGCCGTCAATAATGTGCTCTGTAAGGAGACTACAATAGATAGAATACCTTTTTAAAATGAGTCTCTAATATATGTTATAATAATGTAACAGTGTTCCATGAGGACCAATATAAAGAGCTTCTAGCAGCTGCCTCATTGTTGAGATGCATTGTGACAGAAGTTCAAGTTAATTAAACTTATATAAGTGGATATTATCCTAGGCTATCATTTAACACAAGGTAGATTATCATACAGTCATGTCTGAAAGTCTGGATTTTAAAACCTCTTGTATTACGTCTCCGTCACTTGTTCATCAAGTAAAGAAGTTTTGAGTAGGCAGGAGTCGTTTCTGTCAATCCTGTCGATCATATGTGGAGGTTGATGAAAGACGGAGATCTTTACCTCCTGCCTGTTGGTTTACATTATTCAGTAACTCTATGGTCATCCCACAGATATACAGTGTTAGCCATTTTGAGTAGTTGGGCAGTCAAAAGGTCAACGTCTAAAGTAACACGTGAACGTCAGAAAAAACATGTGACTCTTTATTTCTCAGGATTATGATCTGAGACCCATGGGCCAAAGTATGTGAAGAATGTGGTTTCACCACAGGTGCATTAAACATGATTTAAACATCAGCTCCTCTGACTGGGAGAACTGCTCAGTGTCCAGGCTGCAGTCCTACTCCGAGTTCATTCTAGTTTGAGTAAATAACATTAATATTCATAAAGTTTGACTTTCAGTGGGGGCATTAATGTTTATATTCCCCTCTAATTCCAACGAATGCCTCTTCTTGTGAGCTGTGATTTTGCTTTATTTTAAGCTTCCTCTGCAGTGGGACCAGCTTTTCAGGATCTGTTCTAGGTTAAGGTTGAGAGGGGGACAAACACAGTGGGAAGCTAGCAACCAGGACACAAGCATCCTATTGAGTCTGGGTAGAGGCCCCGTTTGGCCCTGGACAGCACACAGACGAGGGACCACAGCTGAGGGAGAGTGGGGGATGGGAAGAGTGAGCAAAGAGGGAATGTTTTCTTAGAATTTCTTAAATTTCATCCAAGCTGGGATGATACAGTGAAGCTGTGTTTGTATGAGTTTAAGTAATACAAAAGCTTTTTTGTCATGGTTTCCCACTGACTCTCAAAAAGAAAAAGTTTGAGTTCAAAATTCGAAATCTTTGACCTTTGAAAAAGCTTGAATCCTTAAATCTACATTTGTCTCATCACAATGTTACAGCAGCATTTTCTTTTAGCTGATGTTTTTGCACATTTCAGCAGTATAAGTGTTTTTATTGAATTCCAAACAGCATTAAGAACTTCCAAATGTCCTGTATCTCCTGAATGTCAGGCTACTCCCACTGGAAGGGACAAGTGCTGACAGCAGAGGAGCTGAACGTCCTGTATGAGGGCATCAAGCTCAACGAGGTGAACCACTATGACTACATCCTCACAGGTGAGTCAACACATGATAACGTTGATCCTGAGCAGCTGCAAAAGCTACAATAAGTCAACTAGACCTAATTTTCGTTTTGCCTTCTTTCTCAAGGTTACAGCAGGGACACGTCCTTCCTGGGAACGGTGGTTGATATTATTCAGGAGCTGAAGCAAGCCAATCCGAGCCTTGTATATGGTAAGTGTGAAATTGGGTTTTTCAAATTAGAAGGAACGATGTTGCATTTCTGAAAACATTTTTTGATTAATGTTCTTCAAAATCTGAATTTGAGTTTTATTCTCCACAGTTTGTGATCCTGTTATGGGCGACCAGGGTGCTATGGTAACCAGTGACTTCCCATACATCTTTCTTCCACATCATTGATAACACTTGCATCTTTGTGTTCTTTTGAGTCACACATTTCACAAACACTTTTTTTCAGTCTCTAAAACTAACTTCCAGGAATCATAATAATGTTTGGTCATGCAGCTTTTCTCTAACAGGGGTTACTTTTCTTTTTAGTATGTTCCAGAGGAACTTTTGCCAGTCTACAAAGACAAAGTAGTGCCTTTGGCTGACATCCTCACCCCCAACCAGTTTGAAGCAGAGTGAGTGCACCTTTTGACGTCATCACTGAAGAAAGTACAGAATTAACAATGCAATCTGTCTGTCATTACTATTACATCTGAATAACATTTGTTTTTCCACAGGCTATTAACTGGGAGGAAAATCCAAACAGAAGAAGATGCTCTTGAGGTACATATCATGCGCAGCTCCAGTTTCGCTGCATTTGGATTTAATTTGCGTCACCTAGAAGCAACATTTTTGAGAAAATTAGACGTGTATATTTGTGTATATTTTCCAGGTGATGGAGCTTCTTCATAAAATGGGGCCAGACACTGTGGTCCTCACCAGTACGGACCTCCCATCAAAACTTGGGGACCAGTTCCTTGTGGCCCTTGGGAGCCAAAAAATAGGTAAAGTGCCAGAACAATGGTCTCCCAAAAGAGTTCTTTCTTTTAGCCGTTGCTATTTAGCATTATAACACTGTGAAGTTCAACTACACAACAAGCCACTAATGCTTAGTGCTGTTTAATCACTGCCCCTGCCAACTTTGATATCACTCCGCCGTCTGTCTTCCTCACTGCAGTGAAACCAGATGGGACCAAGACCACTCAGAAAATCTGCATGGACATCCCCAAAGTCGATGCTGTATTTGTGGGGACAGGAGACCTTTTTGCCGCCATGTTGCTTGCCTGGACTCACCTTCACCCCAAGGACCTGAAGGTCTGCAACACATTTGTCTTTTCGGTCAAACAGTTTAAGGAATCTCATCAATCTTGTTGCCCTGTGTAATTAATATATTCCACCTCAATGTAAACAAGTGTCTCTTCTGTTTTTCACAGGCTGCCTGTGAAAAGACTTTGTCAGTGATGCACCATGTCATTAAGAGGACCATTGCTTACGCCAATGGTAGATCTGACTCTCTTCTTGGATATGATTGTTGTTATTATTGTTTACCTGACATGAAGGAACAGTGTTTGCTTGCTTTTGCTGTAAATATGTTTTAAGTCATACAGTAGTAATGTCTGCCCCTATTGTGATTCATGATGTGGTCACTAGTAGTATCTCAAAGAAATAATGTTCACACGCAGATTATAATAATCCACATTGTTTTTTCTATAGTGATGTATCTATTACAAGTAAATAACATTTTGAGGAAGGCAAACAAGTAATGTAATAACTGTTTTCGTAAATAATTCTTTACAGTATTTACAGAGAACAGGATTTAAATTTGACTGCAAGGTTGACCCCAGGGTTTTTGCAAGGTATTAAAAAGTCATTTTTAAGTAATTTTAGGCCTTGGAAATTATGTCACTATATATAAATGCATATTGGCAGGTCTTAATGTTTAAGCCCATTTAAAATTACTTGCATCAGAAATTAAAATCAGCTTTAATGAAACTACAAACGATACCAACGTGGAACTGACAAATGTATAGTCTGTACCTGCAAGATATTTTGAGTGTTATTCTGTACTAAGCCACTTAAACTTATCTTCAATTATTATGGAGTATAAATATTTATGGGTCTCTGATATTCCTTCATATCTGTCGTCCTGAATTTCATTATTTATGGTCACAAAAGTCTTACATTTAACTTGTTGAAACATGCAGAGACTCTGGACCAGTAAGTCTGTCCAAACCCTGGTGTTTTACTTAAGCCTCTCTTTATATCTTTCAGAGGTTGCTGGTCCCGGGAAAAGGCCCAGTCCTGCACAACTGGAGCTGAGAATGGTTCAGAGCAAAGCCGACATCGAGAATCCTGCCATCGTAGTGGAAGCAAAGGTTGTAGAAAAGTCCTCTCAATGAAGGCGGTAGCATTGTGTGTGTGAACATTCACATCGTGCTGGTACGAATCGGTTTAGAATTTGGGCGCTCCGTCAGACACATGTAGGATTTCCACATCAGAGACTGTCACATGTCTCTGCCTTACTCTCCGAGGGAGTACTACTATGTTTTGGGCTCAGAAGGATTTTTTGTATGCACATACTGGAATCACTGCCATATGTCTGTACTATAGCCATTTTAGATGGTACCTACTATGATCAAGATTATTTTGTGCGATTAAAACATTTCATCTTGTTTAAAGTATTTAAATATAAAGGGCCCATTCTGGGGTAATGAAAACCACAATTCGTATAATTTAGATGAAACACATTAGTGAAAACATCACTAGGATTATTTCATATTCAGTTTCGACCAAATGATCCTTTCCCCTAGATCTTACACACTGACCCTTTAAGCTCAAGAGAAAATACACAACTCCAGTGTCTACTTGTTTGGTTAGGATAGTTAGTCAGCCTTCATAACATGTACTTAAAGTGTGATGCTCACAAGGCATTATAAGCACAGCCGTGTTCTATAATATATTAAGTTAGGTCAGAAGTAATACACAATTCATGAGCAAAGAGGTCTCTGTCCCCTGGTGGGGAAGGAAAAAAGGGGTAAATATACCAACCATTCTAATCATAGTGATGATGTCAATGTCCTTTTACCGCATTGTGACTTTTCTGAAATCGTGATAAAGATATGAACGCATGCAGTGTGCTTATATTGCACTTGGGTGTTTATCATGCACTTTAAGTCCTTAAACATTTAAGATTGGATGCATTAGCCAATATGAATTAACAGTTACGTGATTTCAAACTTATTTTTGTAGTGCAATTTATTTTCCATGGTTATCTAAAATACAGTGTCAGTAATTGCTGAGGTAATATAACTTCCATCTCATGCAATGAGTATGTAGTCTTTAAAGTTTTAATTAACCCAAATGATGTGACTTTGTTTAGTTTTAGAGAAATCGTTACTTACTAATTATTCATGAATCTAGGTTGTCTAAGATTTTTTCAAACGGTTTTTCACCTCCTTTATTAAATTATGCAATGCTTTCTTGAACTAGCGGATGTGTTACATGTTAGTTTAATGTCTTAAGCATCTCAAATTGAGGTATTTGCACAGATAATCTTTAAAATATTTACTAGTTATTTTCATGTTTGACTTTTTGTCATATCTCAAGGAAAGAGTCGGTTATGTGAGACCATGCTGTGTAATAGCCTTAACAGGGTTAGGAAGGAGAAAGAAGACATTGGTTGTGAATGTTTTTTGTGTCCCGATAGCTGATCACCAACAACATATAATATTAGAAAGTCAAGTGCCAAATTTTTAACTGCTGCTCTGATCTAGATGAATATAAGAACAAGAATAATAAATGATTAATCTTTTACTGAAACTGTGTTTTGATATCCATCAATTATCTATAGCACTTATGTTTTGAGGGGTGGGGAGCTGGAGCTAATCCCAGCATGTACTGATGATTAATATTATTAATTATTATTATTTAATCATTGTTAAGTTTCAAGATAACCCTCCTGGGGGAGCAGTGTTTCTTTTAAAGATTAAAAATAATGTGTCTTATTAACAACATAATATAAGAATTTTATTGCTACTCTGCTTTCTTTTCGTTCCTTTTCTAAATTATAGGGTCTTTGAAAAAGTAAAGAAATAAAAGCATAAGAAGTGAAGAATAAAGACTAGCAAGTCAGTGTTTGTAAGCTGTGCTGCCGGGTACTTACTATAGAGAGGTAACACAGCTCTGTTTTCTCGACACTAATCCACAGTATTAACAGCTAGCATTAACCCAAATAACCAGACGGGACGAACGTGTCTGCTCATCTGCATTCTGAACCCACTGAACCAAGTTAAAATGTGTGCATCTTTTGTGTGGCCGGTATCCTCAATGTAATGTGAACGGTTTAGCTGGGAAATTAAAGAGTTGGTTTTGCTGTAGTGGCTGGTTGGTGTCTTATGCTGATAATTCCAAATGCCATATGTTATCAGCCGACACACCAGACTGCTCTCACAGGAGGCCCCAGAGGGTTTTTACCCGAACAACAGGACACTGTTCTCACAGCTGTGGTCTCCAAGACAACTTCAGCTGCAACTATGCATATGCACCAGCAGAGGGCTAAAGGGGGGTAAAGGTAAATCAAGCAAACAAGCCGCTATTCAGGGACTGACGCGTCTTAAAGTGACACTGCTGTGTACAGATTCAGCCGAAAGAAATTTGTTTTAAAAAATCACTGAACTTTTCACATGCAAGGTTAAGACAAATAATAACTATGCGCCGATTGTAAAACAACAAGTGCAATTAAAGTGTGATTTAAGTTATTTAAGTGTGTCAGAATCCTTTTTAATCAAACTGCTGAAGCACAACAAGATGAGTTAAGATAGGAGATAAGATAAGATAATCCTTTATTACTCCCTCAATGGGGAATTTTGCAATATTTCATCAGAAAGAATAAAGAAAAAGTAAGCAATAACAAGTAACTTGCAATACTTAAGTGCAAGGAAATATAAAAAATATAGACAAATATGAATTGAATAACAACTGATATATACAGTGTAAAATCAAACTGCCAGACGTTATAAATGAAAGGTTGCTTTTAAATGATGTTGTTTGATTTCAAATGAAATTATATTAGCTTGCTTCTTGCCTTTGATATTTATGTTTTCAATTATTTTCATATATTTGTATGTATATTTTTCATTTAGAGGAGGGAAATGAATAACAAAATATGTGAATATCAGTATATTAAACGGCAAACTGTTACCTGAGGATAACATACAGTGTATTTCTGCACTAGGGAAACTTTGCAATACAAAAATAAAAGTTGACTATTATTATTTATTATGTATTTATATATAAATTAAATACCACCCCATGTGAACTGATGTAGAATAACAGGAGTAATGAGTATGATATTCTTTCAACAGTTCTTATATTTGTTGTTCTTGGATCAAAGACAGATACAAAAAAATGACAGGTTGTTTTATTTGTGTGAGAATGAATGAGGGGCCGGACCGGATGTAGAGCGCACTACCTTCAGATGGGCTTTGAGGAAATGTGGAGCTTTAACCGACAAACAATAGTGGTCTCGCAGATCGCATCACCTCAAGTCGTTTTTATTACGTTCCGGGAAACGGACGAAGTGAGAAGCGCTCAGTAGCAGAGTCGCTTCAGTCCACCGGAGAACGGAACGCAGCGGAGAACCTCCACCGGAACCCAAACACAGATCCACCGACTTTCAGGTGAGCCCACAGCACTGTTACTGACACTGACCGCTAACGCTAGCTGGCTAACTAGCTTAGCATGACGTTAGCAAGCGCCTCGGGTCGGTTAAGTGTTAACTTTACGTGTACATGAGGGGAACGTGGTTGTTGTTAGCTAGTGAACACTCCGGCTAACCGACTCCATCCTCCTCCTTGAATTGTAAATACGACTTTAACCGCAGCGGGCTAGCTGAGTTAGCATGCTGCCCGTGCACCATTAGCAGGTGGCCCCGTCCTTCCAGACATGCTCGGCGGAGTTGCTCAGTGACACCCGGGTCCAGGCTGGTGTCAGCGAGCGGTGACTTGTGCGCCGTCGCTGGCAGAGATAGCTCGACAGGCCGGCTCGTTTTTACTGTCTCGGGGTTTGAGGGGTAACGCGCTGCTTGCTGGCAACTTTTGAGTTGCGCACGCTGCTAGCTTATTATGACATTTCAAGAGACACGCGCAGTCACTGGTCGTGCTGGGGCGGCGTGGTTGTGTGGAGCCGTGCCCGCACTGATTGCATGTTAATATCCACTGGGTGTGTTTTACATTAATCAGCAAAGTGGACATGAACTGACACATGACACACTGGGCTGTGCTGGAGTTCATACTGGGTTCATTTAAAAAAAAAAAATGCTTTTACGCTGCGAGACCCCTGTGAGCCACCGTACGTCATCCAGCTGGCTCCGTGTTGACCTGCGTCGTACCACTCACACACACACACCCTCACAAAGTCGCCTGACGTAAGGTTACTGGAGTTCATTCAAATCTGCGGCTCAGGACCAGCACTAACATTAGGACTTGCAACTCAGTTTAACCCAGAAAGGCGAAGGAGAGCTAGACACAGGCAAGTGCTGTACCCTGATCATTCTTGTGTTAATGGTTTTTAAATGTCGGATCATTGTAATGGTGAGACTGGTGGAGCTCTGGGTAAGAGGAAAGTAGTGTTAGTATTGTAGAGCCACATGTTACATGTGTGGAATGCTCTATTACTGGGCTTTACTCAGACTTCATCAGCCAGACAGTTGTCTCAGTTGCAATCTTTACAATTATTTTTTAATGGCTACAAATTGACTGTCTAATGTTTTCAGAATTAGTGAAATCTATTTCATCTTCAACTATTATATTTACTTTAAATGCAAACCAAGTGTGTTCTGCAGTTTCCCCTAAGGAATAAGCCATGTCAGTGTTATTTTATTGCAGTTTTTGCAGGAGGCTTAAAACTACATTGGTCTTACAAACTGCACAGTAACAATGCAACGTCTTTGAGACACGCACATGTTGCATTGGTGTCCAAATAACATGTTTTTTTTTGGGGGGGGGGGGGTAATTTTCCATTTCTCTTGAAGGCTGAAACCTTATTAAGCCCTATGAAGCAAATTGTGATCTGGTTCAAAGCATGTTCCTCAAATCTTCGCAGGTGGTATATCTGAGCCATACAATTTAATACAAATACAGGGTTGGTGTAAAGTCCAGTGACGTGTCTGTTTACACGTTGTGAACAATTGAACTCTTATCTTTCCATCAAGCCAAAGTATGGCCCAAGAGGACTTTGAGACACAGAGATTCAGAGATATGCTTATATCTGAGCAGTTCCATCGTTCTCTTTAATCCCTCACCAGGGACATATTGTTTTATGAGCCTCTCAAGCATTTTGTGACAATCTGGTTAATTCCACAGTAACTTTGACATTTCATGTTCAACTTAGACAGGTCGTTTCACTTTTTACTTCCACTTATAGGCCTCTAAAATGCAAACTCAGCAGTATCAGCAATGGTGAGCTCAATCTCTTCTGTTGTTGGATCATATTTCATAGCTTCCTGACCTATGTAGGCTTGTTCATATGGCTGGTTTGATTTGTCAAGAAAAAAAAAAATCATATCAGTCAATATCGAATATTATAACGATATAAGTCCCATTTTCATTTCTTTAAATAATATTTTAATGACAGATTTTTGTTCCTGAGTAAAGGACAAACATTTGATAAATGTTAAACCTTTTACAAATATGAGGTAGGTCAATGTTCTTGACCTCCTCACTGTGCTTACACAAAGCATAAACATTATGGCTATATATATATATATATATATATATAGGTATTTTTTTATATTGTTGATGAAAATTATATTGTGATAAGTATTGACATTGTTTTTATTACCCAGCCCTACTTGTTCATAATCAAATTAATTGAATTCAGTATTGTTTTACCTGCTTAGTGTAACAGTATTTTAGGCCTGGTGTGGCTTTTAAGTGTCATTAGGCAATGAGTTGTAAGTATAGTTGTTTTTATTGAGAGTTGGGCAGTACAGTGTTCTAATGTGCACGAATATGCACTGTGCTTTGAAACATGAATGACCTTCGTTGTCCAGCTATCACAATGTATTTTTATCTCTTTGCATATTTGGCTTTAATGTCCACTGGCACGCCCTCAGGTCTGTACTCTAACCTTTGACCTATTTGGTGCAGTAAGTGCTTGACAGTTTATTTCTGCATCTTTCTGTGTGAGCCTCATTTGAAATTATTTCTTTGCAAGAATCCAAAGGCTTTTGTCTACTTGCCCACAAGCTCCATTTACCATCTTTGTGTGACTGAGTAATGTAGAAATGTCATGAATAATATTCTGTATCTAAGGTTCTCGCAGTGGGAGTTAGGATAGTGGATCTCTGATTTCCAGGCATTGGGTTAATTCATCCCTTATTACACTTGGCCAACAAGATTCAAAGCACAGCTTGGAAGTGGCTGTTTCAAAGACACTACTGACTCTCTGTCTTAGGTCATCCTGCCTGTCTATTGGTTTGTGTTACCAACAGTTCATATTTATCCGATAGATCCTTTAGTGTCTCCATTAGTAACTCAACCTCCTCCTCAGGTCCTATCTCCTGTGGTGTCCCCCAAGGTTTCACACTTGGTTCAGTCCTCTATTCCATCTACTTGCTTCCACTAGATCACAGAAAATTACTCTAATAGACCACAGCATCTTATTAGTGACATTTCTCTTCATCTTGGTAGTTTGGCATTCTCATAATAATGAAAACACATCTTATTCTTTAGCCTTTTAAATGTGCCTACATTTTTTTGTTGTGTAGTATTATGATTGTAGTTATTATAGTTATTATTGTTATCACTTCTTATCTGTTATCACGTTTTTAAAAGCACTTTGGATCAACAAAAATGTGTTGAATGCGTCATATAAATAAAGTTGAAGTTGGCCAATGGCAAGATGAGGCCTGAAATTCACCACTATGATTGGCCCTTTAGCGTGATGGATACCATTAGCGTAACAGAAGCCAATCTTCTAACTCTACCTTGTTCGGCAGAGTCCAGCCTTCTTATTTGTTAATGTAAATGAATAGTGACACATCCAGGGTGCCCATAGCCTGCTAATAAGCACTAATCTGATCCATTGGATTAGAGGATGGGAATGCATGTAAAACACCGCTTATGTGGGAGACACTGCTCATGTGTGTCTCCCTCCTTCGAGAAGTGAGCCATCTTTCACTCTATCTGGCATTCTCAGAAGAATTTTCATTTTTGCACTTGCGCTCAATGTAGAGCCACTGTTGCTGGTCATCTTCTGGGTGATTGGAAATATTTTGGTCGTCAGTGAACGACCAAGCAAGATCTTGGATCTGGCTGTGTTCTTGCTGTCGTCCTCATAATCTCTCTTTCCTACTGTGGGATTATCATGGCGACGAGGCAGGACAGCCTGTGACTATCCACTGCTCTCTGCAGGCCCTTCTTTATGTTTTTATTCTGGCTTTGATTTGGGAGGATACCAGTAGCCAAAATGCTGAACCAGAGTGCTGTGATGATCTTTACTGGGATCTGTGGGGCATTGGTCCTCATGGCAATGGCCTACTATGTCTACTGGTAAGTTAAACACGAGAGAGATGGTTCGTCTTGTGGTCACAGCAGATGAGGATCGCTCATACTAGATTAATAAGAACTTGTAAAAGAGATAGAAGTCATGTAATTACTACAGGGCATTACTCAGCCCTTCACTGTTCAGAGCAGAAGCTGCAAATAATATTCAATATGTATAATTAAAACAACAAGGGTGTGCTACCTGCC
Organism: Platichthys flesus; assembly: GCF_949316205.1. Taxonomy (NCBI): domain Eukaryota; kingdom Metazoa; phylum Chordata; class Actinopteri; order Pleuronectiformes; family Pleuronectidae; genus Platichthys; species Platichthys flesus. The sequence continues at coordinate 7,626,518 of NC_084957.1, forward strand.
AAGATGTGGTGAAACTTTTTCAACATTTAGCTGGCGTCTGTTTTAATTTCAACAGCCTTTTCTCATACGAGAGAGTCCTGGCAACCCATGTTTATTTGTTGGCACAGAAGCTTGTTCAGGTGTTTTCCGGTTAAGGAAAGTCGAAGCAGCTGTCCTTCCTTAAGCAGCTTTAACCCAGGCAGTGTCTCTAATCTTTCCTTCAGGCTGTATGGGGCCACAGGTGGATCTCCACAGACCCTTTGGACTGTCAAACTGATTTGAAGTAAATCAGAGTAGATAATAACAAGAAATAAATATATAAGTGTTTGGACTTGTCTCTAGACCTTTTAAATCTAGCAAATATATTGAGAGCTTCTGCACAATACACACAGTGTATGAATTAGTGCCTGTTTATTCCAATTTAAATTACTTCATAAATGGACAAAGATGGGAACAAAAGGTGTTGAGTAATATGAGGTTTACGGAATGTTTATCTGACCTGTATTTCTGTTAAGGAGACCTTTTGGTATGCTGCCTCTGGTAGCACTGAACTTTAACAAGCTGGAATATCACCACCCCAGTGAGTGAGAGCTGGATAAAAGTGTGTCTGGTTTTTGGCCAGCTTGCTAGCTCTATCATTTTACACAGACGTTGTCCTGGTTTTGTGACTACCTCACCTGCCCCCACCCAAAATTCCATGTTTTCATTTTCATTACTATTATTATTATTAAATTATTACCTCCTGTTTTTTATCACACCTAAATCCACTTATATTCCTCAACTTTTAATCACATGTCCCTTTTATTTATGATTAATACCTTCCTGTTTCTTTATATACATTTATATAAGAAAAATAGAAACATTAAATGTTTCTATTTTTCTTTGAATGTTTCTAGCTTTTTTGTTGATATTTTTATTTTAATAACTGACATCAGTTATTATCAGGCAGAGACAAGAAAACTCTGAATTTCATTGCATTGATTACTTGTTTATTTCTGCATATGACATTGATGCCTTTGAACCTTTTGATGCTTTGAACCTTTAAACCTTTGAACTTTGAACCGATGCAGCAAAGTATAATAAAGGTCAACAGGCTGTGTAAAAGAGGCCACAGAAGTTGGTTAGCAAATGTTGGTTATGGGAACTTCCCTATTAAGCTTCACTATTGCTACGAGGTAAATTGCGAAACAGTCTAACGCTGGGTTCACACCGGACGCGGAAGCGACGCCAAAGCGAGGCGTAAGCGCTAATCCCTAGAGCGCCGGTGCTTGGCGGTTCACGCCGGGTGCGGTAGTGACGCCGAAGCGCCGCTGTTATCAGCCTGCAGTAAAAACGGCATTTAATATTTTTTTTCAAGCTTATACTTACTTGTTGCTCCAAAAGTAACTGCAACAACGTCCCAACATGTGTCCGAGGATCATACAACTCACTGTACTTTTCTCCACTTCAATTATTAATTTAATGTCATACATGTTGAAGAACTTCTCCGCTGTTTTCTCCGTTAAATGTCGGGTGTCGAGGGTAAATTACGTATTCTCCACTCAAACCTATGTGGAGAATACGTAGCCCCCCCCCCCTCTCTCTCTTTTTATCTTTATGACTGCTTGTGTGGCTGTAGTGGATGGGCAGAGGGGGACATTTAATAATGTGGTCGGTAAAAGTGGTAAAATTAAAACTCCTGGACAACAGAAGGTGATACAAAGTATGGGGTGCATATTTGATAATTAATCTCACATAAAAAATGTCGTCAATATTGTTGACTCGACGCCCAAACGATCGCTGCACGGCGCGAGGCAGCGGCGGCGCAACGCTACGCTTCAGCGTCCGGTGTGTTCAGCACAACGATTTAACATGGGAGTGGATGGGAGCCAGAGGATTTGCGCTATGCTTACGCCTCGCTTCGGCGTCGCTTCCGCGTCCGGTGTGAACCCGGCGTAACTCTCCACCACCTGGAATCCCACTAGGAACGAAAGTCAAATCTCGCACATTATACAGAGACAGCGACAATGACTGGCCTGATAATCAGAAACACCAGCATGCATAACAGTATTTTAACACATCTTATCTAAACTTCACATAATTAGAAACTTTTGTATGTTTGTAAACTCAATAAAACCATTGACATTCTGTGGATGTTCAAGTATGACTTTAATCCCTTCACATTCAGGCCAATTCTTTTTTTTCTATTATTGCATTGCAGTGTTGGTAGAAGGATTGATGCAACAGGGTAAGACTTGTTGCCACCAACAAATTGGCCGTGTGTCAACTATGTCTGAAAATTATATTACTAAATTCTTAGGCTTTTTGGTTTGCTTAATTTGTTAAATGAAAGCTAGTTGTAAGGTAGGTTGTTAAAGCCATACAAACTAATAAAAGTTAATGTAAATGTATTGAGGTTACTTGGAAAATTACTTGTAATTTGGATCATGAGTTTCCAGGTGGTTGATAATGTTGAGTAGATAAAGCACCTTCTTCAACTGTTCATAATAATATCTGCTCTTGTACTAGACATATTAGACGATTGTTTGTTTTTATAGAGGAACTTGTGAAAACAAAATTTTGTAAAATAATATATAAAGAAACCTTCAGCCCGAAAATCGCCCTGCAAACAATACAGTGTCTGTGGCGGAAGACTGACATGAGTGTCGCACAGGGAGATTTTGTCACTGTCTCTTCCTTGTTGTACAGATTGCAGCGTGCTGTAGAAAGGAAACACCAGAAGGCCTCTTTTTTTATAGTGATTTGCTGACACAGTTATAGCAGTGAATGCAGGTGACGGTCCATATGTTGTTGGTGCTTGTACTGCAGTTAATCTGGTTACAATCGGGAGCAAGAATGTTTAGCACTCACAGTGAATTGGGTCATTAAGTCCAATATTAATGCACTGCTATTAAATCTAGAGTGTGGAGCTTTTACATGTAAATTAACGTCTGCTTCATTTCAAAAACGATGATTAATCCTGCCGTAGCCAGGTTTATGTGTTCTTGCGCTACCAGAAGGGGGAGACAGAAGTTACCCCCTTCAGGTTTCAATTTTATGTTTTGGTGAATCGAATCAAGAGCTCTATTTCCACAGATTAAATGTATCATAACAGTAAAAAAGGAGGTTAACATTAACCAACGTTCTCCACACAGATCTGAAGAAACAACATATCTGGAAGATTAGAAACACTTTTAATCGTCACTTCAAACTTAAATATTTGACATTTCAGTTGCTACTCTTAAGATGTGAGTGGTTGAACAAGCAGAGCTGCTTTGTTGGCCAGTATGTTACGTAATGTGAGATGTTCTTGAGAAAAGTGAGAACCTGGTGTTTTTGACAGAACATTAACTGTTATCTGGGGCAGTTAGGCAACTTTTTACCCACAATATCTCTGCTGTCATCCGCCTGTTCCAGCATGCCTTGCTCTAACATGGAAACACCCAAACTGGTTCCTAGTCTGATGAATGTAGTCACATCCTTACAAAGGGCCCATTAAATATTTCCAGTTCATCTGTTCCATGAACCTGAAGCTCCAATAAGGAAACTCCCACAGGCCCAGACAGAACTGTAAAAATCCACACTAGTACTATTACAATCACTGGCCGCATGTAGTGCAGTGCCCTGCATCTTAGACTGCAACAATTCACCACATTTTCTAGATCAATTAAGCAGTTAATGACATTTGAGATGTTGTAATGAACAAATGCACACAGAAGCTGAACTATGCAGAAATTATGTTGACTCTGCATCTTGTAAAATAACTTTTTGTAATCTAGTAAAATGTAATTAGCTCTAGCAAATCTACAACAGTGCTAAACTTATGAATTTTAGGCACCTCTTTAGCCACTCAAATATGCTATTAGAAATCCTGTCACAGCAATTACCTTTTGGTTCATGTTGACTTTCCACCCACACTGAGAATGATGGAGGATATTTCCTTTCTCCTGGGTCATTATCTAACAAAGTTCAAACTGACTGAGCAAACAAGCACAGCATACATTGTTAATATCCCTGTAATGATACTGAAATGTTGCCCTTTTTTTGTTTTATATCACTTTGGCCTGGTACCTCAACCTCTGTTCTGCTTCTATCACAGGACAGTAGTATTGGCCGACGGACCGTGTAAACGCGGCTTGTAAAAGGATCCCACCGTGGTAAGAGACACTGAGATTTATTTTAATTTCTTTTTTGAGAACTTTTTTGTCTGCAGAATAACATGTCTTCTATTATTTAATTGTTTCGGATATAGTACACCCATTATTTTCACCCTCGTTCTCTTTCGTTCCCCGTCTCTCACTGATGATGTCCTCTTTGCTGTGCTCTCTCACTCAGGTTGGTCGTAGTGTGTAGAGAGGAGCCTACTCCGCCCTCCAGGCTCCTCAGCCATGGCTCTTCTGGGCTACCTGAAGAGCCTCTTTATCCTGCAGTTGCTGATGGGCTTTGTGTTTGTGGTGAGCGGCCTCATCATAAACTTCATCCAGCTCTGCACCTGCATCCTCTGGCCCATCAACAGACAGCTCTACCGCAGAATCAACTGCCGGCTCTCCTACTCGCTCTGGAGTCGTGAGTAGATGATACCTATTCTGTTGTAAAATATAGTTTTATATTTTGGATAACATAAAGAAAGAAAGAGGCAGCGTGCAGTCTATTCACACTTGGTATGGCCACCTATCAAATGTTCCTAGCTTTGAGTGTGATAAATATTAGTCCTCTGCAGCCTCATCCTCCACAATGTCACCAGGCTCCAACTGACTTGATATGTCTGCCATTTTGTTACTGGCCTGACAGTGGACTGTGGGTTTATCAGAGCTTTTTTGACACAAATAGCTCCCTGAATGGGTTAATGAGAGCTGCCGAGGCTCAGATACACATAACTATAGCAGCAAAATAATGATCTTGAAAAATCTAAAACACTAATTCAGCTTGCTGATAATAATCTGAGGATATAAAAATAGTACTGTTATTATTTAACAAAACTGTCAATGACATATACTGTAAGAAAAATGCTTTGGTTCAGTAGTTTTAGTCTAGTTCATATTTTAGATTTTATTTAGTTGCCAATTATATTTTTTTACCTGCTGAATACAAATGAAATCTTGTGCTATGTGCAGAGCTGGTGATGCTGCTGGAGTGGTGGTCGGGCACAGATTGCACCCTATACACCGACCAGGCTACGGTGGACATGTTTGGCAAAGAGCATGCCATCATCATCCTCAACCACAACTTTGAAATCGACTTCCTCTGTGGCTGGACCATGTGTGAAAGATATGGCATCTTAGGGGTTAGTATAGTAACATAGTATGACTCAGAGTTTCAAACACACATCTTTGCATAACTTTTTTGCAATATGCCACTCTTGATGACCTCAATCCGTTTTGTGAGGGATCCATGCTTTTGTAATAACAACGTACACCTGTTCTTTGTCTCTAGAGTTCAAAAGTGCTGGCCAAACACGAGCTGCTGAAGGTTCCTCTGATTGGCTGGACCTGGTACTTCCTAGAAATAGTCTTCTGCAAAAGAAAGTGGGAAGAGGACAAAAAAACTGTCTTCAAGGGACTGAGCAGACTCAAAGATTATCCTGAATATATGTGGGTAAGTAGACACACACACACCTAGCGGATCTGACTTATGATGTGTGTAAGAGTTTAAGCAGCACTTTGGATTTCTTTATTTTTTCTCTTTTCTTTTCAAGCTCCCACACAACCTTTTGCATGAATACCATATCAGTGAACTCTAGCTCAGTTGCTCAATAAGGTTTCTGAAATATCCTCTGGGAATAGACTTCTTATGAAGAAACAGACATGTAGCTGCCTGAGCCCAACATTTCAGCAAATGCAGATATGAAGTGGGGTCTGAAAGTTAGTCAAGTCATAATTATTTGCATAGCAAATTAAAAACCGGAGTTGAGCCAACTTCTTGAGGGAAGTTCTTCAAGTTTAGTTGGACTCATGAATCCCCTCATTAGATTCTGTGGTCAAAGGTCACGGTGACCTCATTTGCCAGTGAACAAGATGTATCACGAACACCCATAGGGAATCTAATTAAACCTGGCACAAACTTTCACTTGGAAATAAGGATAAACTGATTTCAATTTGGAAGGCAAAGGTCAAGGTGACCTCACAAAACCTTTTATTCCCCTCCTGAACATGTTATCTTTGGAAAGCCAAGAGAGAATCCTCTCCAGTTTGGCAAAACAGGCTCAGGTAGACAAGGATTGGGCTCAAAAGTCAAGACAATAGCCTCACAACAATGGTTTTTGGCCTCTTGAACATAATAGTCTGCCAGTAGGGAATCTCTTCACATTTTGACCAGATGTCACTTGTTCTCAAATCTCAGCTGTTTTTATAGGGAGCACAGTGTTATTAATACCTATGGAAACAATAGCTAAAAGTACAAAGACAATATCAGAGTTGTGATAAACTGTCAGTGGTTGAGTTTTCACAGAGAAGATATATTCTTCCTCTCTTTTTTATACATATATTGATCTTGGCAATGCACAGATATCATGTTCTGTGTGTGTTTGCACCAGCTGTGTTTGAAATGCACCGACGGTAGGGAGCGGGTTTATTGTATTTTCTGTTAAACTTCATGAACTGGACTTTCCACAGAGCACAGTGTGAGGGAGCTTTCATCCTGCTCGGTGATGCACAGCAGTTCTTTCTCTTGATATAACGAGTGTTTTACATTCAAACCTGGTGCGGACAGCACTCACTGGTCCTTATAGGTCATTGCTGAAGGTGTGAAGCGCCTTGTGTTACAGATATTCAGAATCACTCCACCAGCCGAGATTAGGCTGATCAGCAGTTGATCTAATTACCTCTTAAGTTGAGCATCCGGCAACTGCTAATGACAGTTTGTTTTGTGGTCAGATTATCCAAGTCACTGCCTTTGGTTGAGCCGAGTCACTCCCATACTATTACCTAGGATGTGAGATGGGGTCATTCTGTTCATGTCAAATGGTTATGAGTGATTGTATAAGTTTAAGTTGAATTGCAAAAATGTTTTGAAATTAACCATTTCCCCCAAAAAGTTGCTTTATAATGTCATAAAGACCTAGAAAAAGACTTGTCATGGCTGAAATGTCATTACTTATCTGAAGTAATTCTGTAATTATACCAAGCAAAAGAAGGGTAGTGGATGTGACGGGAGAAAAGAGGTCACCTTAAGTCGGCATTTGTGTCTTTCTGTGTTTGTTAACTCCTCTCTCTCTTCCCTTCACAGTTTCTTCTGTACTGCGAGGGAACCCGTTTTACAGAGAAGAAACACCAAATCAGTATGGAGATTGCAGAGAGCAAAGGTCTCCCCAAGCTCAAATACCATCTACTACCCCGAACCAAAGGATTTACCACAACACTGCAGTGTCTTAAGGGCACAGGTACTGTATAGAAATACACACACACACAGAGTTCATCATATTTAAATCACATGTTTTTGGTTCTCAATGTTTTTTTTTCTTCGCTTTTCTTACAGTAACTGCTGTGTACGATGTTACTCTGAACTTCAAAGATAACCAAACCCCCACTCTCCTGGGTATCGTCAACGGCAAGACATACAAATCGGACCTGAGTGTGAGGTGAGTGCCAGCTTCGCCCTCCATTTACCTCAGAATGACCTGTTATTGTAAAGATGATGCATCCCACTGCCAGCTGTGCCGGCTCTCTTCGAGTGGAAGGTGATGAATGTAGTTTTAATCTCGTTGCCTCCCTCCAATAACATTTTTTTCCTTTAACATTGAAACAGACAGTGAGTGTGCTTGGGATGTTGGCAGGCTTCCCAGTGTGTTTGTGGTTTCAGAACAGTAACTCTAATGGGCAGAGCACGCCTACTGAGTATAGAACAGGTCAGGAGATGGAAATAGATCAGGAGGGCTCCTGCTGAACAGCCTTGGAAAGACATGTATTTATTCTAGATAGCAAAACTGAATGAAAACAAATATTTGTTTTTAACTCAATTAAAGTGAGGGAGAGAACCTTTTTTAGTTTTGCGGAAACGTGGAATAGTTAGTAGAGTAGATTATTGTTAGTAGAGTCCTCTAGTGTTGAGTCACTGCCATAACAGAATGGTATTGACCACCTTTGTTTTTTACATTGCATATGTCTGTATTAGGGGAAAACAAGCATTGACCATGCTTGTCAGGTATAGGGTGACCCAGCTTATAGTAAATGCATGGAGCTCAGGTTGAGTTTGAACAAAAAAAAAAACATAATGCCTGTCTGATTCGGTTTGATTTAGTTATAGAAAGATACAGGATTGGGAGAAGTGGTGATAAACAAATTGAAAATACAAGTTTTGTGCCATCATTAGTTTTCAATGCAGAGTCACACTTCACCTTTGGTTCTCCTCGTTCCTACTCGCGTCACTGACTCTCCCTGCTTACAGTCATTTAAATGACCTGCTTCTGTGCATCCTGTTTCATTTTTGGAGGTCAAATGGTTTGTAATAGTATCCATTTGTGTGTAGTTGTGTTTGCTTGAGTTTGTGTTCTCCCAGGATTTAGGTGGTTGCTTGTTGACGGAGTCTAAACATAAATGACCTCCACCCAGTGTGCCGTCCTTTGCATTTGTCTCGGTTGTTCTTCACGTGCACATTTCTAACTGTCATTGCTAACATTGTAATGAGGCTGAAACCAAATGTGATTCAGATCTAGCGTTAAGTTATTTACTGTTTCCCATCCAGACGGTTCCCTGTGGAGGAAATACCAGATGATGAGAAGGAGTGTGCCAATTGGCTGCACAAGCTCTACCAAGAGAAGGTAAAACTGACATTTAAAACTTTATATAGGATTAAAATGACAAAGAATGGATTAAAATGATGTAGCAGCGATTCCAGGTTCAAGCCTTTACTGTGCTCAACAGAAAAAAAAAGCAGCACAATCAAGCCACAGTTAAAGACACATCTTCATAAACAAACATCAGAGAAGCTGTGCACATTCTCGAAAGTTGTAAAATGTTTCTGAGATTGAAGTGGTTTTTGAATAATATTTTAACACAGTCCAGAAGTTCCTCCCAATACTATCAATTAAACTTTGTTTTTATCATTTATTAGTCTGAACCGTGACTGTTTGTGAATATTTAAATATGGTGACTGTTTTTCATGTCATACATGATCACTTAATGTTTTTCTTCTCTGACACAGGATGCCTTACAGGAACACTACAGCAAGGAAGGCAAGTTCCCCGGACCCACAATAATCCCACCTCGTCGACTATGGACGCTGCTGAACTTCCTGTTTTGGGCCACCCTGCTGCTGTCGCCCCTCATCAATTTTGCTTGTGGAGTGGTTGTCAGCGGTTCCCCCCTCCTCATCATTGGCTTCATCTTATTCCTCATCATAGGTAACACATGCATGATATATCTTCCACATGAAGATCCAGACTGTGGCTCTTTACCTGGAAAAAGTTAAATTCAAGGTTTTGGATTTACGTTTTATTTAGCGTTTAATTTTCTCTCTTTGTTCACTCCACCTCTTTTTTTGCCTTTGCTCTCTCCCCAGCTTCCATAGCTATCCGACGCCTCATCGGGGTCACGGAGGTGAAGAAAACAGGCTCCAGTTATGGAAACCAGGAGGCCAAGAAAGAAAACTAAAGTGCGTCACCCCCTTAACCCCAAACACCTCCCGTCCCCCTACTCCAGTGAACGGCCCTCTCTGTGTGGCCGTCCCGCGGTGTCTCACCCCTACCCAGCTACTTTCTCCTCCTACCGTCGAGTCTGTTGGTAGGTCGCGGAGGAGAAAACTAAATAGACCAGAGTTAGAAATTTGAATAGCACTTGAGTGAGAGAGAAAGAGCATAGAAGGTCATGGGGGGTGGGTCAAGCTCTCTGTTGTAACACAAAACAAAATGGAGAGGGAGACACAGCATCATAGCCCTGCTGTATCTTTCTTAATCCAGCTCGTCCCCATCCCAGACACATTCATATTCTGTAAACACCCAAGGTCAAGCTCCTCACCTGTCACATGGACAGTCAGTCCGCCCATCGTCTGCTCTTGCACTACCTACCTCCAAATCCAGTCATGGTCATCAGCCAAACAGAGTGTGGGGGTGTGCTCAAAACACAAATGAATCCACATTTGTTCATTTCAACCATCCAGGGGCAGTGTGTGACTGCAACATCTGTGAAATGCAGGATGTCTCCCTTGGGACCCGGTGCCCCTAAGGGTCGATTCACCCAGATCACAAAATACATGTACCATTTCAACTTTCACATATCAAGCAATGCAGATAGTTCTGGTTTTTATACAGGCAAAGTCTGCGATTTCAACTATCGTGCTGAAAAATGGAGGTTAATAAAAATATGTTCATGATGTTCAATCATTGTTGAAGTTTATTTGACAAAGGTGAGAGCAGAAACAGTGTCTGTCTTGTTGGAAAATAATTAATAGTTTTCATTGGAAACTGTTTTAAATGTAAAGAAAAGGGAATTCATCATCTGATTATCAAAGTAGCTTGGCAGATAGTTTCTGTGAAAAGACAATTCACTTTTGTTTGAGTTTTTCAAATTATGATTTAATTTCATTTAAGAACGGTTGATCGCATTCAGTTTCCTTTTTTGTATCAGGGCAGGAGCAGAAGGCTCAGAGCATGGAACTCAAAACTATATAAATTCCACATCGTGTCCGGGGCTGAAGTGGGAAAGATATCTAGTTTTATTTGAATCTTGTGATGTTGGTGAATCAACCCGTTAACTTCCTGGTGTGAAAACCTGCCATCGGTTACAGGGGTCATGTGCAGCCCGCAGCACCAACACACATTCATTCACTCCTATTGTCATTTGATTTACACAGACAGAAATCTATATATACATGTTATCATTCGTCTTTTTAACATGCCGGGATCAGCTGACCCTGAGGGTTTGCTGGTCATTTACCCAGAAATCCCAGTCTGAACACTTAGGCACTTCAACCTACCCACTAGCACTCTGATGCCAGTTCAAATGCAGCCCACGCCGCTTTGGTTGATGTGACTGATCTGCTGCTGAGTGGCGGTTGATTCCAGAGAAAGGTCACGGCCTGTCTCCATGAAGCCTCACAGCTGTTCGCACATTATTTAGCTTTCCTGATATAGAACTGATATTTTAACCTTTGCCTTAAATCAAGCTTGCTCAGGCGAGGGATTTGCTTATTTGCCGGCCCTTTAAAACAGCACCCGCCTCTTCCCTCTGTTATGATTGAAATACCGACCCTCTCCCTGCCATTACTGCAGTGCAGGGGGGGGCATGTATTTGGTTAAAAAATGAATGACTAATTGAGAACCAATGTTACTCTTTTAAAGTGGAGACTGAGGAAGGTGTTGCTTTGATTAAGGCTGAACTCTGTGTGCAACTTTGTTCCTCTGGACATCAGCACAGCGACATCTGGTCATCGCTGCTGCACTTTCATTTCTACACATTTTAGAATCGCTCATCCCAGAGTTGGTGGTTTTTAACTCCGTTTCCTGGTCCTCAAATTCAAACAATGGTAGCAAACCACGAGGGGATATTCTGTGTCCTGCTCTCTCTCCGCCCCTCCGCCCTGCTGTGCCACATGCAGTATCTCACGTTTCTCTTTTCAGTTTCTGTTTTTCCCCCGTCACTCGTCAGCAGCGATATGTTGTGTCCTTTCTGTAGAGCTCTCTCAACCCAGACAGACTTCATGCAAAGCCTTAATAGACAGTGCTGCTTAGTTTTTTTTTGTGTGTTAAAAATGTAGAACGCTAACTTGAGCCCCTGTTGTAGTGAAGGATCAACATGTGAAAGATGTCCTCCAGTATAGCAAGCAAGTTTCTGGGATTAGCTGTCAAGTGACTTGTTCTTAAGTCATAAAATAAAGAAATAACGAGAACTGAGAATGGATTCAAGTCACGTTCATAATTTAACCACTTTTTTTGTACACAAAGTTAGTTGGAGTTGCTTTTACCTCAAATTCTTGTGAAAAGCTTTAGGATCTTAGCCAATTTTTCTTTTAAGAAATATCCTCAAATGTGCAGCATCAAATGATAAAGCACTTCAGTCCATCCTGTCAATCAAACTCATTTTCAACAGCAGTTCAAACCAGTAGAAAAGCTTTTGCTTTGGGTGTTTGTTTTTTTACAATACAATTAAAGTATTTAGAGTCCTTCACCTTTTTCACTTGGCAGCTTTATGCTAAAATCATAGAAATGTTTTCCCCAGGACTAGATATTGAAAAAGAGAAACTGAAATATCACGTTGACATACATTTTGCAGACATGTTTCTATGACACATAACTTTTGGCACAGATGTTTCTACAACTTGAATTCACACGTGGTAAACTCAACTGATTTGGTCTGGCACACACCAAGTTATGAGGTCAAAGGAACTTCTCTGGGTGGAGGGAAAGCTGAGGAAGATCCGAGTGCTCAGAACCTCAGATTGTACCTTGGGTTTGTCTTCCTCCTTCCTACGAGACGAAACAGGTCTGACTTAGGGACGATTCTGCTAATCTGCTTGAGAGAGACAAGCAGAGCTCTGAGGTGAAGCTGTATGGACAGAACTGAAAATGGCTGTGCACTGACAGCAACCCAGAAGACTTGAGGCTCTGATCGCTGCCAAAGATGCAACTGTAGGAACTACAACTTCTAAATACTTTCTAAATGTGATATTTCAGTTTTCCTTCTTTAATACATTTGCAAAACTTCCTTAACTCTGTTTTCACTTTGTCTTTATGGAATAATGATTGTAGGGGGATCTGAGGAAACATGATTTAAATGTTTTTAGCTTCAAGCTGTAACACGATGTGAAAAAGTTGAAGGTGTCGAACTGTGACAGTTTACTTTTCTTTTCTGATTTTTCTGGAATCAAATATCATCAGAAATTGACTATGATTTTCAAATTCAAAGATATTTCTGTTAGTTACTCCTTTTGTGGCAGTTTCTTTGTTTTCTAAGGCGGTTTTAATGTTTTCCTCAAACAAAAACACTTAAACATTAAAGGATTTCATCACTACGCAACACTTACTCTTGACTTCTTTGGATTTGTGTGAGTTTCTCTGTTTGCACTGCAGTCGAAGTGAAAGGAAAGTAGGTTTTCCACCCTCCATGTTTTATCTTCATCGTCATCAGCCATTTTTCACAGAGACACACTGGCATCCTCCTCCTCCTCGAGATCATGACACAGCCATATCCTTCCATTAACACACTGTAAAGTCCCTAATGTTGTGTTGCTATGTAGAAACTGAAAATATGCACATAAGTTAAATGATGAATGTCACATTCACTTTTAGAACTTGTAGAGTTGTATGTAGCAGTTGTTTGGCAGTAGACCCGAATGAGACAAACCAACAGGACATGTCGGATCCACTCACAGAAATGTGACGGCATAAATATGTACATAATGTAAATGACGCCGTGACATTCAGTTCTAGAAATGGCTGAGATGCTCTTCTGTTATTTTTGCACGCCGTGCATTCAGGCTACAACCAAATGTAAACCAGTGTTGAAAAGCTGCAGAGCGAGAGTCAAACAGAGCCGGCCTCACAGGAGCAGTTTACAAAGTCATCAGCCCAGGTCGCCTGTCAGGTCTGGAGCTGCAAATACCTGCAGGGACGCCTCTGATTCAAACAAGAAGACTGTGGTCACAGACGATGCTTACCGAGCATTTTTCACTGACTTTGTAATAAATCATGGTTTCTTACTGTAGTCATTACTTTTTGCATGATGTGCATCATTGCACAGTCACTGAATCGAGTTAATTCTGACTCAGGGACTCTTTTAAAGACTGGCAATGCAACAGCTGTGGCATTAACTGAATTTGAATCTGAATAAAAGGCTTTCTGAGGAAGCTCAAAGACTGTGGCTCTTTTGTCAACATGTATACATACATACATATATACAAAGGCTATATACTTATGCTACAAATAGCTTGACTTGATTTCCTCAAAGTTCATGAAAACAGGTTTTAAGACAACTTTTAAACATTCATAATGAAATAAACAATTAAGAGTTCAACTGATTTAATTGAGCCATGAACTTTCTATGTCCCTTCTTCCATTTTGTCCAGCCTCAAAATCACATATTGGTTTTGTCCAATTGATAATGAATAGTAAATTATTGTGAATAGTTTTGATTAGAAATTTATAATAATGATATTCACAAAGATAACATTACAGAACTGTAATTCAACTGATCAATGAAAACTGATAGAAATCCGTCTAAGAATCTCCTAATAAATCCATAAATGAAAATGAATTAAGCGCGGTAGCAAAAAGATTAACTCAAAGTATGTGTTACTGGCAGGGTGGAGGCTCAACAACTACGATTAGAACACTTCACTGAAGCATCAACACGCAGCTATTAAATGAAGTATGTTCAGTATTGTTTATCATAGGAAGAGGACAACAAAAAGTGACGCTCAGATGTTTCAGTAAAACAACAAACAGCATCTGTTTACAACCGAGCATGATCATTTATTTTGTTCTTAGGGGCCTTACCGATATTTTTCCCTCTTCACACTAGGGAGAAGAACACAAAAGAAATGTACTTTCATATCTTTCTTGTTTCTTTATGGTCACATCCATCAGCTGCCACAGAGGCAGGGAGTGGACAGTAGAGGGAGCTCTTGAGCTGTTACATGACAGTGATAGTCAGCAGGTACTGACACGGTGGTCTGTGGAGGGCTTCTTGGCAACAAACAGGCTCCTCCCTGGAGAGGTGTGGACACAGACTCCACCTCTAACCCACAGGTGTTTGTCCAGAAGATGAGGACACAGGGGTCTTGTGGGAAATGTGAAAGACTGTGGAGCCTCCAGAATAAGAAAGAGGGGAAAGGAAACGGGTAGAAACCAAATTATTATCATGCAGGCGGTTAAAATACACCTAGAACTCTCATAGCTTATGTCCACTGCCCTATATGTGGATAAAACTCTGCTGTTGTATAGATAAATAAAGCTTCTCTAAACCCTTTTGAAGGAGAATTGTGAAATGGCAACGTCTCAATCCGAAATAATCTTCGGCTGCCCTCTGACCTGGATTATCTAACCGCTGAAAATGTGATGAAACATCCCTCGCTCTTGTGTAAGAAATAAAAATTCACAGACATCAAGTTACCGGCTTGTCTCAGAGGGAAGATAACACATTTGTTGTGTAGTTTCATAAACAGGACAGCTTTTCACTGTGTTTAGTTTAACCAGGCTTAGAGGTAATGATGTCTAATCTGCTGTTTAGCCGGTAGCAGTCAGATTTATCCTGAGCGTCCCCTAGGGCTTGGCTTTTAACGTTTATGCGATTAAAAGGCCAAAACACCTGACACCTGACCTGACCCCCCCCCCCCCTCTCTCTCTCTCTCTCTCTCTCTCTCTCTCTCTCTCTCCCTCTCTCTCTCTCTCTTCTCTTCTCTTCTCTTCTCTCCCCTTTTTGCCAACCGCCATAGATGTTCAGAAGCACTTTGTAACCTGGTCTAGATAAGTGACATTCAAATAAAGTTATTATTAAAAGTTCATATGACTCATGATGTGTGAGTGACAGCAGGAACACAACACTGACTTGTCTCTGTCCTCACTTGCCCATCTCATGTACCTGAATGTTGTGAGTCTATCTCCAGATGCAGAATTAACCTTAAATTAAATATTCTTTCCAAATCATTTTTCATAAGTCCTGAATTATTTTTTTAACTTAAAGAATGTCCTTTTCTTATTCCTCAAATTCGGATTGAGGACATGTCGTTATAGGAACAGCTAGATAAGTCCTTGGGGAAGAAGTCTTTTCTGCATCCATCATCACAGCTCATTAGGGGTCAGTGTCGTCTCCATGTAAACAAGTCACTGGTTGCTATCCACTTGAGACTCTCCCATTGAGTTGTTCTATGTTGCGAAAGATTGAGAATATTATTGAAATTAAAACAAAAGTGGAACAAATTTGATTTAAAGGTTCTGAACACCAACACAAACATCACCTGAGAGCTGTCTCTTTACTTTTCCTTTTTGTCTCCAAAAGCTTCTGACCCATCCAAGAAAAGAAGAGAGTGTTATCAAGGTCGCAGCTCGAACCACGTCTACCAAAAACTAAAATATTAAACTATTTATATTCATATTAAGGCATAAACATATATAATAATATAATGTTGAATCATATTTATTTTTATTAAAATATTTGAGAGAATCCTGTGATATGATATGATACATGTGATGAGGGATGCAGTATTTCAAGCCATGATGTAGAAACTGTAACATGTCCACTACATGTAACTTAACCAACTAAAAGAATAAAAAAAGTCATAATCTTAATCTCAATAATAGTAATAATAATAATACTAAGATTATTATTATTATTATAGTAACAACAATAATCATAGAAAACATTAACAATATACATTATTTATTTATAAAGCATCTTTTAAAACCCAGTTAAGGTGCTTTAAACATTTTCAATGACAAATTGATGACAAACAATAAGAAATTATTTAAAAGAAATATGAAGATATCACAGCAATAAAGCTAAGATAAAGATTTGTTTTTACAGATGAGACAAAATAAAATAAAACATAAAATTATAAAATTATAAAGATAGACTGTAGGGAGAAAACTTTAACTTTAAAAGGTTTCTTTAAGAGAGATTAAGAGATCAAGACAGATCTGCTCACGGAGAACTAACCTTAGTTAGACTCTGAATAACATTACAGAATTAAATCTGCTGCATTACTTCCTCCTGACGAAGATGAATCTGTTTTGTTTCTTTTTACATGGAAAAAATTAAAGTAAATCAGATAAAAGGTCATTTTCTTCCACCTTGGATTAATAACAGAATTCTATTTCGTATTTTGGTCAGTTTGAATCCGTATATTAAAGGATTCAGCAGCGGAGGAATGAGGAGAAATTCTATAGCGATGAAGTTTTGAAGGCCCTGAGGCAAATCTGTGGAGCCAAACCGCATGTACATCAAATCAAAAACTATCACAACAAGGAACGTGGTCATGGTAATCAAATGGGGCAGACACGTCTGCATGAACTTTCTACTGTCGTCTTTGGACCTCACACAAGTTCTAATAATATGCATGTAGGTCCAAATGACGAAAACCCCATGAAAGCAATAGATTAAAATTATCGCAGATGAAACTGCCTGGTTTGAAAACGTGTCGGCTTCAGAGCAGGCGAGTTTAACGATGACCCAGTTCACACAAAAGAGTTTCTGTAAGTGTGCGCCACACAGCTTCAGTCTGGACGTTAGCCCGACATTGATGGAGAAAAAAAAGAAAGGTGTGAGCCAGGAGAAACACACCAGCTGAGAGAGCCTCCTCTTGGACATCAGAGAGTGATAGTGCAGCGGTCGACATATAGCCAGGTACCTGTCATAGGCCATAACTGCTAGATTGGACAACTCACAGCAGGCAAACGAGTACATGACAAAAGCCTGGAGGAGACATCCTGCATAGGAGATTTCAGGAGCAGGCGACAGCAGATCTAGAAGAAATTTAGGGTAGAAACCTGTGGTCCCGTAAAGTCCATTAACACAAAAACTGCACAACAAGATGTACATCGGCTCATGCAGGTCTTCATCTAAGATAATGATGGCGATGATAGAGATGTTGAAAAACAGAATCATACAGTAATACAGTAAAGTGAATGAGAAGAGCGTTATTCTGTAACTAAATGACTCGTTGAAACCGACTAGAATGAAACTTCTAATGATAGAAACATTTTCCATGATCAGATAAAACAAACATCACACCTCTCTCTTCAGAATCTACAATTCCTGTGTTTCACCATCTGTGGTGACAGAGTACGAGGGTTCAGGTGTGACGTGGTCATGTCGCTTAAAAGGTCTCCATCTCCCTCTACACCTTCTATTAATAACACCTTCGGCAACAACAACAAAACTAAGGGGAATACAAAAAAGTTGTTGTTTTTGTTGAGCAAGTGTAGAAGTGAACAAAACACAAAGCTAGTTTGACAACATGAGATATGTTAAGTCTTTATTAGTCCCACAATGAGGATATTTGCAATTTAACAAATAATATAAGTTTTATAATAAAGTTATATTCAAATAAGTTTTGATTTCATTCAGTCTTACTCATGAAGCACATTGTGTGTAACAGTGAGGTATATTGATTAAGATTTATTTTAAATTAAGCATTTCAATACTGATCAGTGGAATAGTGTAAAACCATGGCAGCAAATTGTGTATATTACCACATGCATGAGTGATATTCAGTGTTATTAAAGAGCTGCACTTTAAATTCAAATTTTAATCTGTTTTACATCAACAACACACAACTCATATGAGCTACTGTATACATTTTCATACATGGCTAGAGTTCCTGATTAAGTTTATTATTATGACCAAAGACTGTAGGTAGAGATGGACGACATGACGGCCCCTTTAAAAGTGAAGCTGAAAGAATCTTGATCGCCCCCTGGTGGCTGCAACCACTGAATTTAGTTTAAGTGTTACTTTTTACAGTAAGTTTAGTCTTGATAAGTTATTTGATGCAATAACACAGGATGAAATGTCATGATTGACAGCACAGATTGTCAACAGGACTTCAAAACGAATCCTCTTACACATATTTTCAAACAAACATTTCATTGCACCTGTAAACCGTAGCAATATGGTACAAAATGTATGAGACTGCACATTGGATCTGAACTGAGGAACACACATTTCAGTAGTGTCTTGACATGCCACACAGGAAAGTAACTACTTAATCATGTCTTTGTGTTTACTTGAATCTACTCATGTGTTTTAATGTTTCAGTGCTAACTCAAACAAACCTGTCATAATACAGTAACAGTGCATTCACAATTAATCTGCTCCCGGGAAGATCCAGAGAGGTAAATAGTCATATTTATTGTCAGCGTCCCCTCGGGTTTGGCTTTTAATGTTTATGCGACTAAAAGGTCAAAACACCTGACACCTGCTCTTCAAAGAGAAACTCCTTGATTTCTTATTCCTCAAATTCTGATTGAGAACACGTCATTTTGGGAACAGCTAGATAAGTCCTTCTTGGGGATGAAGTCTTTATGCATTCATCATCACAGCTCATTAGGGGTCAGTGTCGTACCCACATAAACGAGTCACTGTGTTCTTATCCACTTGAGACTCTCCCATGGAGTTGTTTTATGTTGCGGAATATTGAGAATATTATTGAAATGAAAAAAAGAGTGGAACAAATTTGATTTAAAGGCGGTGACTTTAAATTTTTCCTCCCTGTCTCCGAAAACTTTTATGTTTTTTTCAACTGAGGATTAATTATGACTCATTCAACAAAAGAAGAAGAGAGTGTTAATCAAGGTCGCAGCTCAAACCACGCCTACCAAACACTCAAATATGAAACAGTTAATATTCATAAACAGACATATATAAGAATAAAATGTTGAAGCAAATTTATTTTTATTAAAATATTTTACAGATAATCTGTGATGTGATGTCAATGTTTGAGGATACAGTATTACATTGCATGATGTAGAAACTGTAACTAGTCCACTACATGTAACATTACCAACTAAAAGGATAAAAACTGTTATAATATATATAATAATATGTTTAATAATAACATATTATTATTATTATAGTAATAACAATAATCATAGTAAACATTAAAAATATACATTATTTATACAGCACTTACAAAACACAGTTATAAAGTGTTTTAAACATTTACAATGACGAATTGAAGACAAAGAATTTGAAGATATCATAACAGTAAAGCAAAGCATTTTTTACAGATGAGACTAGAGTAAACAACAGATAAAATAAAACATTATTAAATGATCAAATAGACTGTACGATAAGCACTAGGAGAAAGCGAACTTTAAAAGGTGTCTTTAAGAGAGATTTCAAAGAGGACGAGGAGTTTATCAGATCTGCTCACAGAGCCCTGACAGAAAAGGTCCGGTCCCTCTGGGTCCGGTCCCTCTGGTCCTCAGCTAGGAATGTGGAATGGTGAGCATCCGCTGAGGGCTCAGGTTACAACCAGGCACACATAGTGGGAGAATATCGGAAATGTAATAAGGTGCAAGTCCAGAAAGGGCCTTAAAAGTCAGCAGTAAACTCTTAAAATCAATTCTACGATTTACTGAACGCCAATGAAGAGAAGTTAATGCATTGATTCGCTACATAACGCTATTGTATCAAACACATATTTGAATTGAATTTGGATTTTATTGAGCCAAATCACAACATAAATTATATCTTGCCACTTTACATAGTAAGGTCAAGATTTTACAATATTCAGTTTACACTGAGGTATGCAGTCCTCATGTGGATCAAACCGAACCATCCGGACGTGAACCAAACATCAGTTCTTTGGACATGATCCTTGAGTTAGACTCTGAATAAACATTACAGAAATATTTTCTGCTGCATTACTTCCTCCTGACGAAGATGAATCTGTTTTGTTTCTTTTACATGAAAAAACCTAAAGGTAAATCAGATAAAAGGTCATTTTCTTCCACCGTGAATTAATAACAGAATTCTTTTTCGTATTTTGGTCAGTTTGAATCCGTATATTAAAGGATTCAGCAGCGGAGGAATGAGGAGAAATTCTATAGCGATAAAGTTTTGAAGGCCCTGAGGCAAATCTGTGGAGCCAAACCGCATGTACATCAAATCAAAAACTATCACAACAAGGAACGTGGTCAAAGAAATCAAATGAGGCACACACGTCTGCATGAACTTGACCCTGCCGTCTTTGGACTTAATGCTGTTTGTAATCAGATGCATGTACGTCCAAACGACGAAAAACCCGTGAGACACATAAATGATAATGGTTGCATAAGAGAGGATATTATTTGAAAAGGTGTCGGCTTCAGAGCAGGCGAGTTTATATATGATCCAGTTCACACAAAAGACTTTCGGGATATTCGAGCCACACAACCTGAGTCTGGACGTCAGGATAACACTGATTGAGAAAATACAGAAAGGTATGAACCAGGAGAAACACACCAGCTGAGAGAGCCTCCTCTTGGACATCAGAGAGTGATAGTGCAGCGGTCGACATATAGCCAGGTACCTGTCATAGGCCATAACTGCTAGATTGGACAACTCACAGCAGGCAAACGAGTACATGACAAAAGCCTGGAGGAGACATCCTGCATAGGAGATTTCAGGAGCAGGCGACAGCAGATCTAGAAGAAATTTAGGGTAGAAACCTGTGGTCCCGTAAAGTCCATTAACACAAAAACTGCACAACAAGATGTACATCGGCTCATGCAGGTCTTCATCTAAGATAATGATGGCGATGATAGAGATGTTGAAAAACAGAATCATACAGTAATACAGTAAAGTGATGGAGAAGATGGCGAGTTTGTAGTTCGTCGTCTCATTTATCCCAGAGAGGGTGAAAACTCTCACAACAGAAACATTTTCCATTATCAGAGAAATAAATCTTCAAATCTTTACCTTTCCAATGTTACATCAAACAGTGAGAGATCACAGACAGAGGCTTTACACTGGGCTGCCTGGTCTGACTCTCTCCTCCTTCCACTCCATCTTTTATAAACAACTTCAACGAAAATGATGCATCAGGGAATTCAAACTCTGGTGTCACAATGAGTAACCTGATACGTCATTTATTTTATTTTTCAAAGCAAGTATTTAAACAGTAATATACTTCAAGTTGAACCATAATTATCAGAAGTTAAACACTAGTGTTAAATAAACCTATTAAATTACCAGATTTTCTTATTAATTTGTAACTATGAGATAAAACAATTGAATTATTATGTAACTAATTACATAATAATTATATTACCTTTTAGATGCAGCATTTCAATACTGATCAGTGGAATAGTGTGAAACAATGGCAGCAAATTGGTTATATTAACACATGCATGTGTGATATTCAGTGTTATTAAAGAGCTGCACTTTAAATTCAAATTTTAATGGATTTAAATCAACACACAACTCATATGACCTACTGTATACACTTGTGTACATGACTAGAGTTCCTGATTATGTTTATGGTTATGACCAAGGACTGTAGGTAGAGATGGACGACATGACGGACCCTTTAAAAGTGAAGCCGAAAGAATCTTGATCGCCCCCTGGTGGCTGCAACCACTGAATTTAGTTTAAGTGTTACGTTTTTACAGTAAGTTTTAATTTTTATTAGTCATTTGATGCAATAAAACAAAATGAAATGTCATGATTGACAGCTCAGATTGTCAACAGGATTTCAAAATGAATCCTGTTGCACATATTTTCAAACAAACATTTCATCGCACCTGTAAACCATTAGCCTGGATGCCAGACAAACTTAGCCCCGCCCACAACATTTGAGGTCGGGAAGTTCGGTCTGGAGTCGCTCCGTTGGGGAGAAATTATGCCCGACCAGGCCAATCAGATTGTCAGGGCGGACTTTATACGATGATGGACAGATGATCAACGGTAACGTAATCAACCACGTCATCGAAGTGCCCTTGGGTTGAATTCGTTTTCAACAAACATGCCTGCCGCT
Source organism: Platichthys flesus (assembly GCF_949316205.1). Taxonomy (NCBI): domain Eukaryota; kingdom Metazoa; phylum Chordata; class Actinopteri; order Pleuronectiformes; family Pleuronectidae; genus Platichthys; species Platichthys flesus. The sequence goes on from NC_084957.1 coordinate 7,648,862, forward strand.
GGCGAGCTGAGATGTGTAGATGCTGCCATTGAGTCTGTTTTAGAAGACATCGACAGCGCATTCATTTTTAAAGAGGAACAGAGAACGTGGAGGCGATGCCAAAGCACCGCGCTAATCCCTATCGCGCTGGCGCTTGGCTGTTCACACCGGACACTGAAGCGACACTGAACCGCCGGGCAGCGCTAATAATATCACCCGTTGATCCAGTAGTATTCAAGCATATACTTACTTGTTGCTCTAACATTAAGCCACAGTGTCCCAACATGTGTCCTCCTTGGTGTTGTCTTTATACAACATGTCCCGAGGATCATACAACTCACCCCCTCTCTCTCTTTTTATCTTTATCACTGCTTGTGTGGCTGTAGTGGATGGGCAGAGGGGGATATTTAATAATGTCATTGGTCAAATTAAAACTCCAGGACAACAGAAGGGGACTTCAAAGTATGGGATGCATATTTGATCATTTATATCATATAAAATATGTCATCAATATAGTTTAAAACCGTTTTTCAGTGTGTTTCCTGGTGCGATACGCTCGCGTCAAGTGCAAAAAATAGACTCCACACCGAAGCGATCGCTGCACGGCTTTGTGCCGGTCACACCGGAGGCTGAAGCACAGCGCTGCGCCAAGGCTGCCTCGCGGTGCTTCAGTCTTTGGTGTGACCGGCACAACGTTTTAACATGGGAGTGGATGGGAGCCAGCTGTTATTTAAGGCTTGGCGCTGCGCTGAAGCGTGCGGTGTGAACCCGGCGTTAGTAAATAACTGACAATGCGTCGCTTAGCATACGTCACATACTACGTTGCTCTGATTGGTTGTAGGTCTATCCAATTGAGACAAGAGGCATTTTTTTTTCTGGTTCGGTTGAAACACGCCCCATAATCACAGCCCAATGGAGCGGTCTCAGACTCACATTCTGACTAGAATTGTGAGTCTGACAACGTCAGGCTAGTAAACCATAGCAATATGGTGCAAAATGTTTTGAGATGAACATGGCTCCTTTCTTCCTGGAGCAAATGCCCCTTCCACTTGGTTCAGTCAGGTGACCTCAGCTATGACATCATACCATAAAACCAGGAAATGCTGAGTGGCCTCCTCCTGCACATTGGATCTGAACTGAGGAACACACATTTCAGTAGTGTTCAGACATGCCACACAGGAAGGTAACTATTGACTCATGTCTTTGTGTTTACTTGAATCTACTCATGTGTTTTAATGTTTCAGTGCTAACACAAACAAACCTGTCATAATAACTGTGCATTCACAATTAATCTGCTCCCGGGAAGATCCAGAGAGGTAAATACTCTTATTTATTGTCAGCGTCCCCTCGGGTTTGGCTTTTAATGTTTATGCGACTAAAAGGTCAAAACACCTGACATCTGCTCTTCAAAGAGAAACTCCTTTGATTTCTTATTCCTCAAATTCTGATTGAGAACACATCACTTTGGGAACAGCTAGATAAGTCCTTCTTGGGGATGAAGTCTTTATGCATTCATCATCACAGCTCATTAGGGGTCAGTGTCATATCCACATAAACGAGTCACTGTGTTCTTATCCACTTGAGACTCTCCCATGGAGTTGTTGTATTTTGCGGAAGATTGAGAATATTATTGAAATGAAAACAAAACAGGAACAAATTTGATTTAAAGGCGGTGACTTTAAATTTTTCCTCCCTGTCTCCGAAAACTTTTATGTTTGTTCAACTGAGGATTAATTATGACTCATTCAACAAAAGAAGAAGAGAGTGTTAATCAAGGTCGCAGCTCAAACCACGCCTACCAAACACTCAAATATGAAACTGTTTATATTCATATTAATGCATAAACATATATATGAATAAAATGTTGAAGCAAATTTATTTTTATTAAAATTTTTTACAGATAATCTGTGATGTGATGTCAATGTTTGAGGATACAGTATTAGATTGCATGATGTAGAAACTGTAACTAGTCCACTACATGTAACATTACCAACTAAAAGGATAAAAACTGTTATAATAATAATAATAATATATTATTATAATTGATTTTTGTTTTTACTATAATAATAATAATATATTATTATTATTATAGTAAAAACAAAAATCATAGTAAACATTAAAAATAGACATTATTTATACAGCACTTACAAAACACAGTTATAAAGTGTTTTAAACATTTACAATGAAAAATTTAAGACAGAATTTGAAGATATCAAATCAGTAAAACAAAGCATTTTTTTTTTTTTACAGATGAGACAAGAGTAAAAACAAGATAAAATAAAACATTATTAAATGATCAAATAGACTGTACAATAAGCACTAGGAGAAAGAGAACTTTAAAAGGTGTCTTTAAGAGAGATTTCAAAGAGGACGAGGAGTTTATCAGATCTGCTCACAGAGCCCTGACAGAAAAGGTCCGGTCCCTCTGGTCCTCAGCTAGGAATGTGGAATGGTGAGCATCCGCTGAGGGCTCAGGTTACAACCAGGCACACATAGTGGGAAAATATCGGAAATGTAATAAGGTGCAAGTCCAGAAAGGGCCTTAAAAGTCAGCAGTAAACTCTTAAAATCAATTCTACGATTTACTGAAAGCCAATAAAGAGAAGTTAATGCATTGATTTGCTACATAACGCTTTTGTATCAAACACATATTTGAATAGAATTTGGATTTTATTGAGCCAAATCACAACATAAATTATATCTTGCCACTTTACATAGTAAGGTCAATATTTTACAATATTCAGTTTACACTGAGGTATGCAGTCCTCATGTGGATCAAACCGAACCATCCGGACGTGAACCAAACATCATCTCAAAGCAAACACACTAAGTTCTTTGGACATGATCCTTCAATGAACCTCAGTTAGACTCTGAATAAACATTACAGAATTATGTCTGCTGCATTACTTCCTCCTGACGAAGATGAATCTGTTTTGTTTCTTTTACATGAAAAAAACAAAAAGTGAATCAGATAAAAGATCATTTTCTTCCACCGTAAATTAATGACAGAATTCTATTTCGTATTTTGGTCAGTTTGAATCCGTATATTAAAGGATTCAGCAGCGGAGGAATTAGGAGAAATTCTATAGCGATAAAGTTTTGAAGGCCCTGAGGCAAATCTGTGGAGCCAAACCGCATGTACATCAAATCAAAAACTATCACAACAATGAAAGTTGTCATAGAAATAAAATGGGGCACACACGTCTGCATGAACTTTCTACTGTCGTCTTTGGACCTCACACAAGTTCTAATAATATGCATGTACGTCCAAATGACGAAAACCCCATGAAAGAAATAGAATAAAATTATAATATATGAAACTGCCTGGTTTGAAAACGTGTCGGCATCAGAGCAGGCGAGTTTAACAATGACCCAGTTCACACAAAAGAGTTTCTGTAAGTTTGCGCCACACAGCTTCAGTCTGGACGTTAGCCCGACATTGATGGAGAAAAAAAAGAAAGGTGTGAGCCAGGAGAAACACACCAGCTGAGAGAGCCTCCTCTTGGACATCAGAGAGTGATAGTGCAGTGGTCGACATATAGCCAGGTACCTGTCATAGGCCATAACTGCTAGATTGGACATCTCACAGCAGGCAAACGAGTACATGACAAAAGCCTGGAGGAGACATCCTGCATAGGAGTTTTCAGGAGCAGGCGACAGCAGATCTAGAAGAAATTTAGGGTAGAAACCTGTGGTCCCATAAAGTCCATTAACACAAAAACTGCACAACAAGATGTACATTGGTTCATGCAGGTCTTCATCTAAAATAATGATGGCGATGATAGAGATGTTGAAAAACTGAATCATACAGTAATACAGTAAAGTGATGGAGAAGATGGCGAGTTTGTAGTTCGTCGTCTCATTTATCCCAGAGAGGGTGAAAACTCTCACAACAGAAACATTTTCCATTATCAGAGAAATAAATCTTCAAATCTTTACCTTTCCAATGTTACATCAAACAGTGAGAGATCACAGACAGAGGCTTTACACTGGGCTGCCTGGTCTGACTCTCTCCTCCTTCCACACCATCTTTTATAAACAACTTCGACGAAAATGATGCATCAGGGAATTCAAACTCTGGTGTCACAATGAGTAACCTGATACGTCATTTATTTTATTTTTCAAAAGCAAGTATTTAAACAGTAATATATTTCAAGTTGAACCATAATTATCAGAAGTTAAACACTAGTGTTAAATAAACCTATTAAATTACCAGATTTTCTTATTAATTTGTAACTATGAGATAAAACAATTGAATTATTATGTAACTAATTACGAGAAAAGGATTATCAGTATCACAGACTCCTCACAATAAAAAAAACCACATTGGTTGTGTCTAAAACAATTCATGATCATACGCTTCACGGACAAGTTAAATCAATTGAAATAGAAAGGGAAACTGTTGATTTAAATGCCTTATTTAATATGTCCACTTAGCTTCGGCCTTTTCCCTTTTTGCTGTTTTCAGATATAATTGCCAGAAAATGTGCGGAAAATGGGATCTGGACATTTTCCAGAATTTGTATTTCAAATAAATATAAATGTATAACGACACATTTAGTCATTTATTTAGTCATTTTATATAGTTCTCCTCATCTCTCATCTCATTTTCATCCGCTTATCCGGGGTCGGGTCGCGGGGGGAGCAGCTCAAGCAGGGGGCCCCAGACTTCCCTTTCCCGGGCCACATTGACCAACTCTGACGGGGGGATCCCGAGGCGTTCCCAGGCCAGTGTTGAGATATAATCTCTCCACCTAGTCCTGGGTCTTCCCCGAGGTCTCCTCCCCACTGGACGTGCCTGAAACACCTCCCAAGGAAGGCGCTCAGTGGGCATCCTTACCAGATGCCCGAACCACCTCAGCTGACTCCTTTCTAAGTAAAGGAGCAGCGGCTCTTATCCGAGTTCCTCACGGATGGCTGAGCTTCTCACCCTATCCCTAAGGGAGACGCCAGCCACCCTTCTGAGAAAACTCATCTCGGCCGCTTGTACCCGTGATCTCGTCCTTTCGGTCATCACCCAGCCCTCATGACCATAGGTGAGGATAGGAACGAAGGTCGACTGGTAGATCGAGAGCTTTGCCTTGCGGCTCAGCTCTCTTTTCGTTACAACGGTGCGGTAAAGCGAACGCAATACCGCCCCCGCTGCTCCAATTCTCCGGCCAATCTCACGCTCCATAGTACCCTCACTCGCGAACAAGACCCCAAGGTACTTGAACTCCTTCACTTGGGCTAAGGACTCATTTCCTACCCGGAGTAAGCAATCCATCGGTTTCCTGCTAAGAGTCATGGCCTCAGATTTAGAGGTGCTGATCCTCATCCCAGCCGCTTCACACTCGGCCGCCAGCCGATCCAGTGAGTGCTGAAGGTCACAGGCCGATGATCCAATGAGGACCACGTCATCTGCAAAAAGCAGTGACGAGATCCTCAGACCACCGAACTGCAACCCCTCCCCACCACGACTACGCCTCGATATCCTGTCCATGTATATCACAAACAGGATTGGTGACAAGGCGCAGCCCTGGCGGAGACCAGCATCCACTGAGAACGAAACTGACTGGCTGCCGAGGACGCGAACACAGCTCTCGCTTTGGGAGTACAGGGATTGGATGGCCCTGAGGATAGACCCCCTTACCCCATACTCCCGCAGCACCTCCCACAGATTCTCCCTGGGGACCCGGTCATACGCCTTCTCCAGATCCACAAAACACATGTAGACCGGATGGGCATACTCCCAGGCCCCCTCCAGGATCCTTGCGAGAGTGAAGAGCTGGTCCGTAGTTCCACGTCAGGGGCGAAAACCGCATTGTTCCTCTTCAATCTGAGGTTCGACGATCGGCCGAACCCTCCTTTCCAGCACCTTGGAGTAGACTTTACCAGGGAGGCCGAGAAGTGTGATGCCCCGGTAATTGGCACACACTCTCTGGTCCCCCTTTTTGAACAGGGGAACCACCACCCCGGTTTGCCACTCCTTTGGCACTGTACCCGACTCCCACGCGATGTTGAATAGGCGTGTCAACCATGACAGCCCCTCAACACCCAGAGCCTTTAGCATTTCTGGCCGGATCTCATCAATCCCTGGGGCCTTGCCACTGCGGAGATGTTTGACCACCTCAGTGACCTCCACCAGGGAAATTGACGATGAAACACCATCAACCTCGAGCTCTGCCTCCAACATAGAGGGCGTGTTATTCGGATTCAGGAGTTCCTCAAAGTGTTCCTTCCAACGTCCGACAACCTCCTCAGTTGAGGTCAACAGAGTCCCATCCTTACTGTACACAGCTTGGATGGTTCCCCGTTTCCCCCTCCTGAGGTGCCGGATAGTCTTCCAGAAACACTTTGGTGCCGACCGAAAGTCCTTCTCCATGGCCTCTCCGAACTTCTCCCACACCCGCTGCTTAGCCTCCGACACGGCAGCAGCTGCAGCCCTTCGAGCCTGTCGGTACCCTGCAACCGAGTCAGGAGTCCTCCAGGATATCATATCCCGGAAGGCCTCCTTCTTCAATCGGACGGCTTCCCTGACCACCGGTGTCCACCACGGTGTCCGAGGGTTACCGCCCCTTGAGGAGCCTAAGACCCTGAGGCCACAGCTAGCCGCCGCAGCTTCAGCAATGGAGGCTTTGAACACCGCCCACTCCGGCTAAATGCCCCCAACCTCCACAGGAATGCCAGAAAAACTCCGCCGGAGGTGTGAGTTGAAGATACCTAAGACGGGGGCCTCCTCCAGGCGTTCCCAGTTCACCCGCACTACTCCTTTGGGCTTACCAGGTCTATCCGGAAATTTCCCCCACTCCCTGATCCAACTCACAACCAGATGGTGGTCGGTTGACAGTTCCGCCCCTCTCTTTACCCGAGTGTCCAAAACATGCGGCCTCAGATCAGATGACACGATCACAAAATCGATCATTGATCTTCGGACTAGGGTACTCTGGTACCAGGTACACTTATGAGCACCCTTATGTTCGAACATGGTGTTTGTTATGGATAATCCATGGCTAGCACAGAAGTCCAATAACAAACGACCGCTCGGGTTCAGATCAGGGAGGCCGTTCCAGCCCACCACGCCTCTCCAGGTGTCTCCATCGTTGCCCACGTGGGCGTTGAAGTCACCCAGCAGAAGTACGGAGTCCCCTACTGGAGCCCCATACAGGACTCCATTCAGGGTCTCCAAGAAGGCCGAGTACTCTGAACTGCTGTTTGGTGCATACGCACAAACAACAGTCAGAGTTTTCCCCCCTACAACCCTTAGGCGCAGGGAGGCGACCCTCTCGTCTACCGGGGTAAACTCCAACACCGCGGCGCTCAGCCGGGATTTATGAGTATCCCCACATCCGCCCGGCGCCTCACGCCCTTGGCAACTCCGGAGAAGAATAAAGTCCAACCCTTATCCAGGAGTACGGTACCAGAGCTGAGACTGTGCGTGGAGGTAAGCCCCACCAGATCTAACTGATAGCGCTCCACCTCCCTCACAAGCTCCGGTTCCTTTCCCCACAGCGAGGTGACGTTCCACGTCCCCAGAGCCAGCTTCTGCCACCCGGGTCTGGTCCGTCGAGACCCCTGACCTTCGCTGCCACCCATGTGGCTGCGCACCCGACCCCAACGGGTCTTCCCACAGGTGGTGGGCCCATGAGATGAAGAGAGGGGGGGTGCCACGTAGTTTGTTCGGGCTATGCCCGACCGGGCTCCGTGGCAAACCCGGCCACCAGACGCTCGCCATCGAGCCCTCCGTCTGGGCCTAGCTCCAGACGGGGGCCCCGGGCTTCCTCCAGGCTGGGTCCCATCTCCTCTTGTGTCGATATTCATTGAGGGTTTTTGAACCATTCTTAGTCTGGCCCCTCACCTGAGACCACTCTGCCATGAGAGACCCTACCAGGACAACACAGCCCTCAGGTTCACAGGGACATGCAAACCTCTCCACCACGATAAGGTGACGGTTCAAGGAGAGGTTTTATATAGTTATGTTTCTTTATTTATGTATCCTATTATATAATTAGTTATGTATGTATATATATATATATATATATATATATAGTTTTGGCTACATAGATGATCACTCAAAGCTCTTTACAGTACAGTTTTACATTCACACATACATTCATACAGTGCATCTATGTGCTGCACTCTTCTCTATTAGAACGTCCTATTTGGGGGTCAGTCTCTCCCCAAAGGACACTTCGGCATTCAGGAAGACCGGGATTGAACAGCCGACCTTCTGGTTACAGGACGACCACTCTCAACCCTGAGCCCCAGCCACCCACGTTGTTCACAACAACAGGAAAATGTCCCAAAAATTCCAGTGAGGGGTGGAGCCAGGGTAGAGCATGTAGGAGGCAGGACGAGACGAGTCCGCTGTGGATATCCGGTGTTTAGAGCATCAAACCTGTGTCGTCCCTCATCGTAGAAACTCTCAAATATCTTTGTCCATCCAAGTTGACGTCATTGTCAGCGTCTTCTACGAGTATGACCCCTCTTTTAAACCTGACATATTTGCCTGCTCTATTATCACATGTGCTCAGTCTGACTTTTTCCGGACATTCTCCCACTTACCATGACTCCTAAACCATCTACCAATTCACCAGCCAAACTGATACTATGGTATATTCTATGCAACCGAGAGGTCGATCTCAGCAGACCTCTTTCTTGTTTCACGTCTCAGACGGGCACCATGGTTTTCCCGGTGACATCACACGCCAATAGTGGAAATCTACCATGCAGGGGTCGAACACACTATATATAGAGGGATTGGTTCCGCCCATGACTTGAGGTAAAATGATATCCCACATAGGGGCTTCTGACTACAGCCATGGCCAAAGGTTTTGAGAATGGCACAAATATTAATTTTCAAAAAGTCTGCTGCCTCAGTATTTATGATGGCAATTTGCATATACTCCAGAATGTTATGAAGAGCGATCAGATGAATTGCAATTAATTGCAAAGTCCCTCTTTGCCACGAAAATGAACTTATCCCCAAAAAAACATTTCCACTGCATTTCAGCCCTGCCAAAGAAGGACCAGCCGACATCATGTCAGTGCTTCTCTTGTTAACACAGGTGAGAGTGTGGACGAGGACAAGGCTGGGGATCACTCTGTCATGCTGATTGAGACAAAATAGCAGACTGGAAGCTTTAAAAGGAGGGTCGTGCCTGAATCATTGTTCTCTGTTAACCATGGTTACCTGCATGGAAAAACGTGCAGTCATCATTGTTTTGCACAAAAAGGGCTTCAGAGACCAGGATATTGCTGCTAGTAAAATTGCACCTAAATCTACCATTTATCTGATCATCAAGTACTTCAAGGAGAGAGGTTCAATTGTTGTGAAGAAGGCTTCAGGGTGTCTGAAAAAGTCCAGCAAGTGCCAGGACCATCTCCTAAAGTTGATTCAGCTACAGGATCGGGGCACTACTAGTGTAGTGGTTGCTCAGGAATGACAGCAGGCAGGTGTGAGTGCATCTGCACGCACAGTGAGGCAAAAACGTTTGGAGGATGGCCTGGTGTCAAGAAGGGCAGCAAAGAAGCCACTTCTCTCCAGGAAAAACATCAGGGACAGACTGATATTCTGCCAAAGGTACAGGGATTTGACTGCTGTGGACTGGGGTAAAGTAATTTTCTCTGGTGAATCCCCTTAGTCAATCGTGTTGCAAACAAATCCGACAAGGAGTAGGCAATAGGTAAATACGGGGTAACACGTAGCAGGGGTCAGGAGCCAGGCAGGCAGTCAGGTAACAAACAAATCCGACAAGGGGCAGGCAGAAGATAAGTCCAGGGACAAACAGGCAGGTCACGATGGGGATCAGGCAGAAGATAAGGTAGGAGGAAATACGCTGGAAGGTCGAGCACGAACACACTAAACAATCTGGCAGAGGACAAGGGGAACAGGCAGGCAGATATACAGGGGAGACTAATGAGTAGATGGAAGACAGGTGCGTCTGTGGGTGGGGCCGGTGAAGGGATCAGAGGAATGAGGTAGTGCAGAGCAGGACGGGAGTGGCGGAGTTCTGAAATGACAAGGGGATTAGTAAACAAAACTTATGAGACAAACTGAAAATAATAAGAAGAAGGTGAATTCGTGACAACAGCTGTATATGATGACCTGTTTCGTACCTAAAGATGAAGGCATATGTTAAAGAAGATTCCTTCGGCTCTTCATCCATTAGCAGGTCAGAGATCATTCCCTGATTCAGATTATTTCAAAAAACGAGAGAACTAATGATAATCATCTCTAGGAATTTCTGAGAATGTCCGAGAGTCCAGATAACAGGCTTTGGTGTCCTGTCATTTTAGTTTGTTAATTTCAGTCATCAGTGTGTTTTCTATTTCCTGTTTTATTTTGTAGCCTGGCTGTCACTGTCTTGTTTCAGCTTCTCGGTGTCTCACTTCCTGTCTTTGATTGTGTTCTCCAATCCTCATGTGTTTCACCTGTGTGTAATTGCCCCTGCCTTCCTTCTGTGTATTTAAGCCTCTGTTTCCCTTTTGTCTGGTGTCGGGTTGTACTAGTTGTTTCTCCACACTTCGTGAGATATGGTTTGTCTGCTCCTGCTGTCTCGACCAGCTTCTCCTGCTTCCTCGTTCCTTGTTCTCTGTGCACCTTGTCGCCAGTGTTACTTTTGTTAGTGTTCTTGTTTTGTTTTTGTCTTGTTTTAACGGCCTTTTTGTATATTAAATCCCCTTTTGTAATAAGCTCTGCATCCTGGGTCCATCTCCTCCTTCAAACCGTAACACAGGCACCATAGCTGTAAGCATATCATTATGTTTTAAACGCATGCCAAAATTATTTACTCTAGCGAATATACGATAATACCTTCCTCCAAGTCTGATTTCACAGGGAGTTGACAAAACAATCAATCCCATCGGAAGAGAGGTGGGGTACAGCTGCAACAGGTAATCCATCACAGGGCCGACATACAGAGATAACTATTCACATTTGTACCCTACTCCTTTAGAGGCTGCACATATTTTCCTAGGTGACAACGCCATGTTACTTTTTTAAATGATTCCTCATGTATGTTGTTTTGGTTCCAGTTTTATTTTAATACTAACATCTCATCTTGTTTCAGGTCCCTTCCTGTTCCTGCCTGATTACCTGCCCCCACCCCCTTAATGTGCAATAATCTATCCTTGTTGTTTTTTTGCTCTGGAGTGTGGCTACGATCAGTGGGGTCGGGTTTCAACAAAGATTTTGAAATTTTGTTAGGGTTTGGGTCCGGTTCACTCTTGTTAGCTAGACTATAAACTAGATTTTTTTACGCTGTAGTTGTCCGCAATAAGGGAAAACAAACAAATACAGTACAGCCTCAGTACAGCTTATATCAACTGTAGGGTTCAGGCACACAAAACAAAACAATGCCTGTTGTAAGGAGGTTAGTGGTACTTTATTGTCAGTCAATCAATCAATCCATCAAAGTTTATTTGTATAGCCCATATTCACAAATTACAATTCCTCTCATAGGGCTTTAACAGGGTGTAACATCTTCTGTCCTTAACCCTCAGCAAGAGTAAGGAAAAACTACTAAAAACCCTTTTAACAGGGTAAAAATATGTAGAAACCTCAGAGAGAGCCACATGTGAGGGATCCCTCTCCCAGGACGGACAGATGTGCAATAGATGCCACGTGTAGGAAAACATCATCAATGATCAATAATCAAAGTCTCTAGCACCATTTGAAGAGGGTAGACATTCCGAAGGACAACCCCAACATGACATGCCAAGCAGTCCCGCTGCAATCACAGTCCGTGGTCAGCAACCAGCAGGACCACGATCCACCATCCAGACCAGATACCACTCCAATCCCTAGTCACCGTCCACCGCCGCCCACCAGGACCCATCACAAGCCACCACTGCGGTCCTGGTCAACCGCCCGTGCCCAATGCCAACACGACACAGGGTCCGCCACCAACACCAGGATCAGCCCACATGACTCAGAATCCGCCACACTGGATCCAACACCGCGACCCCCGGTGTAGCGATGCTAGTACTGGAGAAATGTGCTTTCTTCTCTTTGTTCTCGACGTGCTGCGGAGTCTTTAACGACTTACTGCTGGAGCCTGATAATAATGAATTACAATAGTCCAATCTCGATGTAACAAAGGCGTGGACTTGTTTTTTTGCATCTTTTTGTGAAAGGACATGTCTAATTTTTGAGATATTACGCAAGTGGAAAAAGGCGGTCCTAGAAATTTGTTTTAAGTAACTATTAAAGGATAAATCAGGATCGAAGATCACTCCCAAGTTCCTGACTGTTAACATTGGAAGCAAGGGCAATGTCGTCTAGCGCAGCTATATCATTAGATAATGTATCTCTAAGGTGTTTGGGGCCAAGTATTATAACCTCTTTTTTGTCTGAGTTTAATGAGAGAAAATTGCATCCAGGTTTTTATGTCCTTGAGACATGCTCGAAGTTTAGTTTATTGATTACTTTGTTCAGGTTTTATTGACAAGTATAACTTGGTGTCATCCGCATAGCATTGAAAATTTACAGAGTGTGTCCTGATAATGTTTCCTAGTGGAAGCATATATAATGAGAATAAAATTGGGCCGAGCACAGAGCCCTCTGGAACACCATGGTTAACTTTGGTGCGCACAAAATTTGCACGAATTGGGAGCGATCAGAAAAATATGATTTAAACCAGTTAAGGGCGGTTCCATTAATGTTAATTTACTGTTTGACTCTTTGTAATAAAATTTGATGGTCAATTGTGTTGAATGCTGCCCTGAGATCTAACAGAACGAGGACAGACACAAGTCCCTGATCTGAGGCTATTAAAAGGTCATTAGTGACTTTTGCCAAGGCTGTCTCTGTACTGTGATTGGCTCTAAACCCCGACTGAAAGTCTTCATATATATTATTTTCCTGGAGAAACTCACACAGCTGATTGGTTACAACTTTTTCTAAGATTTAAGACATGAAGGGGAGATTAGATATTGGCCTGTAATGGAGAATGGCCACACCGCAGCAGTGAATGGCGCACATAACAGGTTCACTAGTTAGCATATTCCCCCACAGACAATTTGCCTACAGCGAATGACCACACCGCGGCGGTGAATGGCACACATAACAGTTTCACTAGGTAGCATATTCTCCTGCAGGCAATGCACCTAGGGAGAATGGCCACACCGCGGCGGTGAATGGCTCACATAACGGTTCACTAGTTAGCATATTCTCCTGCAGGCTAATGCCCCTACGGAGAATGGCCACACCGCGGCGGTGAATGGCGCACACATAGCAGATACCGATCCGGACGTCAGGCTCCGAATATGTGCAGTTTTGGGGGGTTACAAGTATTTGATTAAGTTGGAGCCTAGACGCCAAACACTAAATCTGATGTAATAAATATATTACATGATCAAGGTGAGTTGTCTGACAGAAATAAAATGTGTTGTAATTCCTACACCTTTCACCTGATTTGGATGTAAACCCTCAAATTAAAGCTGAAAGTCTGCACTTAACGTCCATCTGGATTGTTTCATTTCAAATCCATTGTGGTGGTGTACAGAGCCAAAATAATGAAAATTGTGTCAATGTCCAAATATTTATGGACCTATCTGTATGTAGAGAACTTATCGACAAAATAAAAGAGAACCTTTCTGACCTCTCTACAGGGTATTTTCTCTGTGGCTGTAATTACGTCATTATCGCAGGATGATCCCACAATAAATTCCACATGTTTATTCTACACTTAGTATTACTACTCTCAGGTAAAAAGCGTGTGGAATGGCCATATGAAGAAACAGACTAGCTTGCCTCAGTTTGTGCTGGGATGCTCTGTTTGGTATTGACATTTGCACGACAGGTCGGCTGTTCATTCTGTTCCCCTCGCTCCTCTCATCCCTCCGCCCCGAGTGCAATGCATGATGGTTTCCAACCATCGGTTGCACTCAACCTTTCACGATGCATTGTGGGAAACGATGGGCCCACTAGGTATAAAAATGTCATTCAACATTCGGATGGCAAAAAATGGCAACTCACTATATAGAAGACATTTTATAATAACTAGGGAATTTGGATATACTTCCACACCCTGAAAAGAGGAGAAGAAAAAATCTAATGTTTGGGTTTCACCAGTGTTCTTTTTAATAGAAACACCATATAAATATGTTGTATAATATGGAAATAACACTAAAGAAACCACAAATATTTGTTTCAAGGTGTAAATACTACAAAGAATTACTGCTGAGACCCATTTAGCTTATTCGATAGCTTATTGATAATAAAATACACAAAGTCATTGTTATTGTTTTTATTATTGGGACACTTGAACAATATTACTAATTACACAGTTACGCCTTTCCTACAGTGAGAGTCAAAATATCTGTTTTGAAAAAGCCTGATTTAGGTCACCATGAGCTCCATGCATGATCTTGAAAATTACACATTCACTTTAGATACTGGCAAATGTTTATATTTTATTTTGGTAGATACAGTCAGTAGAGTTAGTTCGTTTTTTTGAACTGCAGTTAAACCTTTCAGTATTTGCAGAAAGTTAGTTAGTTATACCTATAGTACGCAAACAAGTGTATCAGATGCAATAAAAGGATGTTTTCACCTGTCTTAGCTGCATCACAGACACACTTCCAAGAGTTCTAGTATGTTAAATATATAACATTTTTAAATATGTATAACATAGCACATTGTTGGTTATAACCGTAGCAATATGGTGCTAAATGTTTTGAGATTGAACATGGCTCTGTTCTTCCTGGAGCAAAATACCCTTCCACTTGGTTCGGTCAGGTGATCTCAGCTATGACATCATACCAGTGGCCTCCTCCTGTACATTGGATCTGAACTGAGGAACACGCATTTCATTATTGTTCAGACATGCCACACAGGAAGTTAAACTACTGACTCGTGTCTTTGTATTTACTTGAATCTACTCAAGTGTTTTAATGTTTCAGTGCAAACACATACAAACCTGTCATAATAACTACATTCACAATGCATCTGCTCCCGGGAAGGTCCAGAGTTGTGAATACGCTGTTATGATTTTGGTGTGTTTTTAAGTTGAAATCTATAAAATAATATGAATATGCTTAGAGGGCTTTTGTTTTGTTTATCATTGCAAACTACTATTAAGAGCTGACTGTTATATATGTCTATCGGTTTATGAGTGATGACAATAAAAGGTAGCTGGAATTGAGTTAGAGCCACATTATGTTAAGTTGAAGCACACGGCACAGAGTATAGGAAGAGCAGCAGAACAGGTGTTAAAGTTTAGGCTCCTGCATAAAGGTGAACCACCCTGCATCGATGCAGTGATTAAACATTCCCTTCGATAGTCCTGAGTCTACGTCGCAGCTTCCTCCTCACTCCTGTGACCTGCGATCCCTTTACACTTTAACATTAAACACCATCACTGGTCACAAGTTATTAGGACACACATAAACCCCTGCAACCCAACACGAGACGTAATGTGACCAAACAATCAGGACATCAGGGTTAAAGTGACCTGAATGATCCAGAGTCATGATCCCACATCATCGATAATTAACTAAAAAAATGTGGTCACTACTCCTGATATAAATATATAGTATATACATATAAAGGGTAAGGAATATAATTTGTACAAGGTAGATGATCACAAGTCAAAATATTATTTTATATTCAATAGATCCCTTTCACCTAAATCTTATACACTGAACCTTTAATAATAAATCCACATAAGATTGAAGTGTGAGTTAGTGGTGCAGTTGCTCTATTGGACAGATCACTGTATGTACCCACTGATATAAATGAGGTGAATGGAATTGAAACAGTGTTTAAACCATTCGGATATTCAGATATTATCATGTGTGAATGACAACAAACAAACATAACATCTGCAGCCAGTTCTCAGAATGAACAACTGTCGCTCTGATGTCAGCTCTGCTTTTGTCGACTCAAGTTTAAATCAAACTTAGTGCAAATTTACTTATTGATTATTTCAGAAATGTAAAGTGGGACAACGTTTATTTGTGAATGTCAAAAGAATAACAAGTGAACCTGCCTCAATTCTTAACACACTCATTTACCGTACAACACTGGATTCTTATCAGTGTTGCCCCCTGTTTTATGTTTTAGATTTATGTCACAGGTTTCATTGATACGACAATCAATTAAAAAAAAAACAGAAACAAACATTGCAGTGTTACATTTTTTATTTGTGTAGAAAAAAGTAGAGAGTAAACATAAAAATCAGTTCAAAACAAAACAAATGAGGCAGACACATTTGCATTAGCTTTCTCCTGTTTTCTGAGGCACATAACGATGATCCTGATGCTGTTATTGCTCACATCAACATCAATATTAAATGTATAAGCCAAGTTAAAAACAAATAGGCCACAGACTCTTTGTGTCATTACAGATTGATAATTCAGAGGTTAGAGCCTGGTAACTGAGATGTAAAATGTTTCTCAGATTGTAACACTTTTCTAAAAACCACAAATAACAAGGCAGATGATAATATTCATCAACTTTCTTTCTACAGATCACATGTCAGTTCTTCTTTAAAAAAAACTGCATGATTCTGTTTCTTATTTTCGTCAGTTTGAGACCGTATATGAGAGGATTGAGGATCGGAGGAACGACCAGGAATTCTATTGCCATAAAATTCTTGAGACTTTGCGGTATCGTACTCGTGCCATATCTCACGTACGACAAATCAAAAAGTATACTAATGAGAAAGGTATTCAAACAAAATAAATGCGGCAGACAGGTTTGCATGAACTTGCTTCTGTTCTCACCGGAGTGAAGGCAAGTTTTGATCAGACACAAATAAGTCCAAAAAACAAAGACTGCATAGATTAAACAAACAGCGTAATTAAAAGCTGGAACAATGGAAGTGGCTAATGGAGGAGTACAAGCAAGTCTATTCACCAAATGATTAATACAGTAGATTTTGGGAATATGTGAGCCGCATATTTTTGTTATAGCTGTTGTTATAGTGCTTACCAGAATCAGATAGTGGGGTACAAGCCAAGCAAAAAACACAAACATGCCTATTTTTCCCTTCGTCATCACCGAGTGGTAAATCAGAGGCTGACAGATAGCCACATATCTGTCATAGGCCATTAATACAAGAATAGAGAAATCTGCAGAGACTGAAGCGTGCAACACAAAACCCTGCAGGAGGCATCCACTGTAAGAGATGACATGAGAGGCAGACAGGAGGTCGCCGAGGAACTTTGGATAAAAGCCTGCAGTCCCATATAGTGCGTTGATGCACAGATTACAAAGGAAGATGTACATGGGCTCGTGAAGGTTTTTATCCACGATGATGGTCACGATGATGGTCACGTTTACCATCCAGATCACACAGTAACACAACAAAGTGAGGATGAAGAGGGTGACTCTGTAGTGGGCTGTGCCACTCAACCCCGACAGAGTGAACATAGAAACTACTGAAACATTATCCATCAGGATGAAGGTTCTCTCTCACATTATTAGAAAACAAAGACATCCACTATCTCACGTGTCCATAGCTGACTTACCTGAACTGTCTTTCTTTCATCGGTTTATATCTTTTACTGGCGGCAACAGAAAGTTTGTTTGTGAACATGGGAAATGAAACAGTCCAATCAGTGAGCTGGAATAAACTTGAGACGACAAGTTTACCACACACGAAAAGATTACGCAATACTTTTCACAGTAGACCTAATTTAGGTGCTGTATCATACTAGTTTAAATCACCTGAAGTTGAGTTAGAATAAACTCATGTTGAGTTTTGTACACAAGTTCATTCCTCAGAGGTCTTTTCTATACATACTCACAAAAAGAAAATTAAACTGCATGCTACCAGCAACCAACAGTTTTGGCTCAGCACTTTACCTTAATAATAATTAGGGCCCGAGCACCGAATGGTGAGAGGCCCTGTTGAAATTGTAAGGATATTCTTATTATTATTTCCCTTTGGGGGGCTTTTTCAGGGTGTAGACATGCTCAAAAAGTTATGAAACTCTGCAGGAAATTCAAGACCTATGGATATTTTACTATACTGGAGTTATTTGAAATGGGCGTGGCAAAACTGCTCAACAGCGACCCCTGGAACGCAGCCCCTCTATTTCCCTTTGACTGATCTTCACAAAAACCGTAGCCCATGTGTAGAATGACCAGAAAAACAAAAAAGTCTCAAGGGGCTTTCGGAAAAACGCAACAGGAAGACCGCCATTTTCTATTTAGTGGCCATTTTGGCCATATTCCACATTTTTACTTTGACGTACTTGTCCCAGGGCTTTCATCAGACCAACCAAGAGTTCCGGTCTGATGACATCTACACAGAAATTATGACTTGACATCACAGCGCCCCCTGGTGGCAACAGGAAATGTGTTGTTTTTTGCATGTCTTACACTTGGATGTATTCCTCCTCATCCACTTACCTCAACCATGTCAAACTGTATCAAATCGGTCTAAAGACATTGATAATGTAGGAATATGATAACTGTGACTTTTCGTTAAATGCCATATTAATGGCGTGGCATCAAAGTTCATCAACTCATCGTGAAACACGAAATTGCTGTAACTTCCGTGTTCATGGTTCTTTCTCACTAAAACTATATGTGTGTATTAACATCCCCCCCCCCCCCCCCCCCCCCGAAGATATTAATTTGGTTTTAAGGAATGGGCGTGGCAAAAAAACTGACTAGAGCCAGTTGGCTGATATGTACAAAAAAACTATTGGGACATGTGTCTTTTCATAACAAACAAATAAGTCTCTTGGATGGATATGCTAGACCAAACAGGAAGCCCGCCATTTTGGCTTTAGTGGCCAAAATGGCATTTTGGCCATATTCACCATTTTTACTTTGACGTACTTGTCCCAGGGCTTTCAACAGATCAACGTGTCCTCACAACAAGATGGAGATAAAAACTGATTTAGAGATTGATTTTTATTCACACCTTGTGACCTTGGTGTGGCGTCAAAGTTTGATTAAATGCCATCAAAACACTAGGTTATGTATCTCGGACATATTTGGTCCAATCGGGTCCAAACTAGACATGTAAGACAAGAGTCCCATCCTGATGACATCTACACAGATATTATGACTTGAAATTACAGCGCCACCTGGTGGCAACAGGAAATGTCTTGTTTTATACTATGATGAAATGCTCCTGGCTGCTTTACAATATACAGCTCAAACGAGCTCAGTCAAGTCATTGGATCAAGGTCAGAATTGTGACATTTCCTCAAATCGTGTAAACATTGAGGTGGGCGAAGGATAGTCCTTCGCCAAAGGACACAGTGTTGTTATAACTCCACTCTGCATTGTACTATCACCACCAAACTTCTGTCACATGATAAGAGTCCAAGCCTGAACAGCTCTATGTGTCAAAACTTCCTCAATGTCATAATGCCACTTCTGATTCGCCATGAACCAGGAAGTACTTTGTCAATCCACTCGTCACTATCCAACCGGCTCTGAACTACTGACCTATGATCACAATCCTATTTCCCTTTGACTGATCTTCACAAAAACCGTAGCCCACGTGTAGAATGACCAGAAAAACAAAAAAGTCTCAAGGGGCTTTCGGAAAAACGCAACAGGAAGACCGCCATTTTCTATTTAGTGGCCATTTTGGCCATATTCCACATTTTTACTTTGACGTACTTGTCCCAGGGCTTTCATCAGACCAACCAAGAGTTCCCGGCCTGATGACATCTACACAGAAATTATGACTTGACATCACAGCGCCCCCTGGTGGCAACAGGAAATGTGTTGTTTTTTGCATGTCTTACACTTGGATGTATTCCTCCTCATCCACGTACCTCAACCATGTCAAACTGTATCAAATCGGTCTAAAGACATTGATAATGTAGGAATATGATAACTTTGACTTTTCGTTAAATGCCATATTAATGGCGTGGCATCAAAGTTCATCAACTCATCGTGAAACACGAAATTGCTGTAACTTCCGTGTTCATGGTTCTTTCTCACTAAAACTATATGTGTGTATTAACATCCCCCCCCCCCCCCCGAAGATATTAATTTGGTTTTAAGGAATGGGCGTGGCAAAAAAACTGACTAGAGCCAGTTGGCCGATATGTACAAAAAAACTATTGGGACATGTGTCTTTTCATAACAAACAAATAAGTCTCTTGGATGGATATGCTAGACCAAACAGGAAGCCCGCCATTTTGGCTTTAGTGGCCAAAATGGCATTTTGGCCATATTCACCATTTTTACTTTGACGTACTTGTCCCAGGGCTTTCAACAGATCAACGTGTCCTCATAACAAGATGGAGATAAAAACTGATTTAGAGATTGATTTTTATTCACACCGTGTGACCTTGGTGTGGCGTCAAAGTTTGATTAAATGCCATCAAAACACTAGGTTATGTATCTCGGACATATTTGGTCCAATCGGGTCCAAACTAGACATGTCAGACAAGAGTCCCATCCTGATGACATCTACACAGAAATTATGACTTGAAATTACAGCGCCACCTGGTGGCAACAGGAAATGTCTTGTTTTATACTATGATGAAATGCTCCTGGCTGCTTTACAATATACAGCTCAAACGAGCTCAGTCAAGTCATTGGATCAAGGTCAGAATTGTGACATTTCCTCAAATCGTGTAAACATTGAGGTGGGCGAAGGATAGTCCTTCGCCAAAGGACACAGTGTTGTTATAACTCCACTCTGCATTGTACTATCACCACCAAACTTCTGTCACATGATAAGAGTCCAAGCCTGAACAGCTCTATGTGTCAAAACTTCCTCAATGTCATAATGCCACTTCTGATTCGCCATGAACCAGGAAGTACTTTGTCAATCCACTCGTCACTATCCAACCGGCTCTGAACTACTGACCTATGATCACAATCCTATTTCCCTTTGACTGATCTTCACAAAAACCGTAGCCCACGTGTAGAATGACCAGAAAAACAAAAAAGTCTCAAGGGGCTTTCGGAAAAACGCAACAGGAAGACCGCCATTTTCTATTTAGTGGCCATTTTGGCCATATTCCACATTTTTACTTTGACGTACTTGTCCCAGGGCTTTCATCAGACCAACCAAGAGTTCCCGGCCTGATGACATCTACACAGAAATTATGACTTGACATCACAGCGCCCCCTGGTGGCAACAGGAAATGTGTTGTTTTTTGCATGTCTTACACTTGGATGTATTCCTCCTCATCCACGTACCTCAACCATGTCAAACTGTATCAAATCGGTCTAAAGACATTGATAATGTAGGAATATGATAACTTTGACTTTTCGTTAAATGCCATATTAATGGCGTGGCATCAAAGTTCATCAACTCATCGTGAAACACGAAATTGCTGTAACTTCCGTGTTCATGGTTCTTTCTCACTAAAACTATATGTGTGTATTAACATCCCCCCCCCCCCCCCCCGAAGATATTAATTTGGTTTTAAGGAATGGGCGTGGCAAAAAAACTGACTAGAGCCAGTTGGCCGATATGTACAAAAAAACTATTGGGACATGTGTCTTTTCATAACAAACAAATAAGTCTCTTGGATGGATATGCTAGACCAAACAGGAAGCCCGCCATTTTGGCTTTAGTGGCCAAAATGGCATTTTGGCCATATTCACCATTTTTACTTTGACGTACTTGTCCCAGGGCTTTCAACAGATCAACGTGTCCTCATAACAAGATGGAGATAAAAACTGATTTAGAGATTGATTTTTATTCACACCGTGTGACCTTGGTGTGGCGTCAAAGTTTGATTAAATGCCATCAAAACACTAGGTTATGTATCTCGGACATATTTGGTCCAATCGGGTCCAAACTAGACATGTAAGACAAGAGTCCCATCCTGATGACATCTACACAGAAATTATGACTTGAAATTACAGCGCCACCTGGTGGCAACAGGAAATGTCTTGTTTTATACTATGATGAAATGCTCCTGGCTGCTTTACAATATACAGCTCAAACGAGCTCAGTCATGTCATTGGATCAAGGTCAGAATTGTGACATTTCCTCAAATCGTGTAAACATTGAGGTGGGCGAAGGATAGTCCTTCGCCAAAGGACACAGTGTTGTTATAACTCCACTCTGCATTGTACTATCACCACCAAACTTCTGTCACATGATAAGAGTCCCAGCCTGAACAGCTCTATGTGTCAAAACTTCCTCAATGTCATAATGCCACTTCTGATTCGCATTTTGTCGTATTGACTCCCAGAGAGAAACAGACCATTAATTGTATATAGATTAGTTCTGTGTGGTGCATTCAGTGTGCATGGTGAGGATGTCACAGTTAAAAGACAGAGGCACAAGTTTAAATCAACTTTTGTGCAAATTAAGCTATTGACTATTTCAGAAATGCATAGTGGGATAAAGTATATTTGTGAAGGTCAACAGAATTACATGTTATCCCGCCTCAATGCTCAACACACTCATTTACTGTACAACACTTGATTCTTATCAATGTTGCACTCTGGTTTATGTTTTAGATTTATGTCACAGGTTTGTAAGATGAGATAATTATTTATTGATACGGACATACATGCATTATACATCATGCTACACAATTTGTGACTTTAAAAAAAACTGACACAAACTTTGCAGTGTTACATTTTTTTTGTGTGGAAATAAGTAGGGAGCAAACATACAAAATAAGTTGAAAACAAAGTAAATGAAGCAGACACATTTGCATTAGCTTACTCCTGTTTTCTGTGGAAGTCAGACATGTTATGATTGTAATGAAAATACAGAATATAAGAGCAAATGTTATTAAAAGGGTCAAAACACGAAGGATTATTTAAAAAAAACTGGATTAGCTTTGTTTTCTATGGAGGCAGAATAAACTGGATCAGAAACAAAATATGTGAGGCACATGACCATTATCCTGATGCTGTCATTGTTCACATTAACATCAAAATTAAAGGTATAAGCCAAGTTAAAAACAAATAGGCCACAGTCTCTTTGTGTCATCACAGATTGATAATCCAGAGGTTAGAGCCTGGTAAGTATGCTGTAATATGTTTCTCAGATTGTAACACTTTTCTAAAAACCACAAATAACAAAGCAGCTGATGATATTTATCACCTGTTCCTTCTACAGATCACATGTCAGTTCTTCCTCAAAAAAATCTGCACGATTCTGATTCGTATTTGCGTCAGTTTGAGACCATATATGAGAGGATTGAGGATCGGAGGAACGACCAGGAACGACCAGGAATTCTATTGCCATAAAATTCTTGAGACTTTGTGGTATCGTACTCGTGCCAAATCTCACGTACATCAAATCAAAAAGAATACTAATGATAAAGGTATTCAAACAAAATAAATGCGGCAGAGAAGTTTGCATGAACTTGCTTCTGTTCTCACCGGAGTGAAGGACATTTTTGATCAGATACATATAAGACCAAAAAATAAATACTACATGGATTGTATAAAAAGTGTAATTAAAAGCTGGAACAATGACACTTGCTAATGGAGGAGTACAAGCAAGTCTATTCACCAAATAATTAATACAGTAGATTTTGGGAATATGTGAGCCGCATAATTTTGTTATTGCTGTTGTTATAGTGCCCACCAGCACCAGATAGTGGGGTACAAGCCAAGCAAAAAACACATACATGCCTATTTTTCCCTTCGTCATCACTGAGTGGTAAATCAGAGGATGACAGATAGCCACATATCTGTCATAGGCCATTAATAAAAGAATAGAGAAATCTGCAGAGACTGAAGCGTGCAACACAAAACCCTGCAGGAGGCACCCACTGTAAGAGATGACATGAGAGGTAGACAGGAGGTCGCTGAGGAACTTTGGATAAAAGCCTGCAGTCCCATACAGTGCGTTGATGCACAGATTACAGAGGAAGATGTACATGGGCTCGTGAAGTTGTCTATCCACGATGATGGTCACGATGATGGTCACGTTTAAAATCCAGATCACACAGTAACACAACAAAGTGAGGATGAAGAGGGTGACTCTGTAGTGCGCTGTGCCACTCAACCCTGACAGAGTGAACACAGAAACTACTGAAACATTATCCATCATGATGAAGGTTCTCTCTCATATTATTAGAAAACAAAGACATCCACTATCTCACGTTTCCATCGCTGACTTACCTGAACTGTCTTTCTGTCATCGGTTTATATCTTTTACTGGCGGCAACAGAAACTTTGTTTGTGAACATGGGAATTGAAACCGTCCAATTAGTGAGCTGGACTAAACTGGAGACGACAGGTTTACCTCACACGAAAAGATTACGCAATATTTTGCACAGTAAATATAACCTCTTTACAAAATAATAAAGAAAAAAAAACTGTTGAACTCTGTGAGAGGCTCTAGCCCCCCGCCATTCAATCCTGGAGATGGTGCATTTTGTTGAATGGGTTTATACTCCATTTTAAGGGCTGTATTATTACTAGTTTAAATCACCTGGAGTTGAGTTAGAATAAACTCATGTTGAGTTTTATACACAGGTTCATTCCTCCGAGGTCTTTTCTATGCATATACGCACAAAAATGTAATTATACTACCTGCTACCAGCGCGCAATAGTTTTGCCTCCGCAGTTTATCTTAATAATAATTATAGGAATACATTATATTGATAGAGCGCTTTCAAAGTGCTTAAAGACACTTTACAAAGTTTACAGGTGCAAAGCAAATTATTTGACATTATGTGGATAAACTGACTGAAAAGCCTTTTTAACTTATTAAAAAAAACATTGTACACTTTTTATTTCGTCGAACAACGGAGGCCTCTGTGCAGAATGAATGTCTACTGGAGATGGTGCAATGCATTTTGTCTTATTGACACCCAGAGAGAAACAGTCTATTAATTATATATAGATTAGTTCTGTGTGGTGCATTCAGTGTGCATGGTGAGGATGTCACAGTTAAAAGACAGAGGCACAAGTTTAAATCAACTTTTGTGCAAATTAAGCTATTGATTATTTCAGACATGCATAGTGGGATAACGTATATTTGTGAAGGTCAACAGAATTACATGTTATCCTGCCTCAATGCTCAACACACTCATTTACTGTACAACACTTGATTATTATCAATGTTGCACTCTGGTTCATGTTTTAGATTTATGTCACAGGTTTGTCAGATGAGATAATTATTTATTGATACGAACAAACATGCATATTCCATCATGCTGCACAATATGTGTCTTTAAAAAAAAACTGACACAAACATTTCAGTGTTACATCTTTTATTGTGTAGAAAAAAGTAGAGAGCAAACATACAAAATAAGTTCAAAACAAAATAAATGAGGCAGACACATTTGCATTAGCTTACTCCTGTTTTCTGTGGAAGTCAGATATGTTTTTAACATAATGAAAATACAGAATATAAGAGCAAATGTTAATAAAAGTGTCAAAAACATGAAGGATAATTTAGAAAAGCTGGAATAGGTTGATTTTCTGTGGAGGCAGAATAAACTGTAACAGAAACAGGATATCAGAGGCACATAACCATGATCCTGATGCTGTTATTTTTCACATTAACACAAAAATTAAAGGTATAAGCCAAGTTGAAAACAAATAGGCCACAGACTCTTTGTGTCATTACAGATTGATAATCCAGAAGTTAGAGCCTGGTAACTGCGCTGTAATATGTTTCTCAGATTGTAACACTTTGCAAAAAAAAAAAAATAACAAGGCGGATGATGATATTTATCAACTTTCTTGCTACAGATCACATGTCAGTTCTTCCTTAAAAAAAACTGCATGATTCTGTTTCTTATTTTCGTCAGTTTGAAACCGTATATGAGAGGATTGAGGATCGGAGGAACGACCAGGAATTCTATTGCCATAAAATTCCTGAGACTTTGCGGAATTGTACTCGTGCCAAATCTCACGTACATCAAATCAAAAAGCATACTATTGACAAAGGTATTCAAACATAGTAAATGCGGCAGACAGGTTTGCATGAACTTGCTTCTGTTCTCACTGGAGTGAAGGATTTTTGATCAGATACAAATAAGTCCAAAAAATAAAGGCTACATGGATTAAACAAAGAGCGTAATTAAAAGCTGGAACAATGGCACTTGCTAATGGAGGAGTACAAGAAAGTCTATTCACCAAATGATTAATACAGTCGATTTTGGGAATATGTGAGCCGCATATTTTTGTTATAGCTGTTGTTATAGTGCTCACCAGAATCAGATAGTGGGGTACAAGCCAAGCAAAAAACACAAACATCCCTATTTTCCCCTTCGTCATCACTGAGTGGTAAATCAGAGGCTGACAGATAGCCACATATCTCTCATAGGCCATTTATACGAGAATAGAGAAATCTGCTCCAGCTGAAGAGTGTAACACAAAACCCTGCAGGAGGCACCCACTGTAAGAGATGACATGAGAGGCAGACAGGAGGTCGCTGAGGAACTTTGGATAAAAGCCTGCAGTTCCATACAGTGCGTTGATGCACAGATTACAGAGGAAGATGTACATGGGCTCGTGAAGGTTTCTATCCACGATGATGGTCACGATGATGGTCACGTTTACCAACCACAGTAACACAACAAAGTGAGGATGAAGAGAGTGACTCTGTAGTGCGCTGTGCCACTCAACCCCTACAGAGTGAACATTGAAACTACTGAAACATTATCCATCATGATGAAGGTTCTCTGTCACATATAAATTTATATATATTTAGATATATATACATTATTTCCTATTTTGATATTCTATTTTATACTATTTCTCTTATGTTATTGTATAGTGTGTAATTACTTGAGCATTGTTAGAAGAGAGCCTAAGACTCAAGCATTTCACTGCCAGCGACTGCTTAATGTTATTGTTGTGCATTTGACAAATAAAAATCTTGAATCTTGAATCTTGAAGTAGGCCTCAATTGTTTGTGTGATATTGTATGATTATCATTTGTGACATATTCTGCATTACTTTGTCATCTTCCCTCTTCAGTTGTAGCCCCAGTTTATGTTGATTGTTATTGATCACTGTTACTTCTCTCAACATATCAGCTACATGTCTGTACCTTTAAGTCATGAACGTTATATATTGACATACATATGGTCCTGAGATGCAGTACAACTACCAACTGCATTTTAATTTTGTTTTCAATTCTAAAGTCGCGGTCGCGGTGTTGGATCCAGTGTGGCGGATTCTGAGTCATGTGGGCTGATCGTGGTGCTGGTGGCGGACCCTGTGTCGCGTTGGCATTGGGCACGGGCGGTGGACCAGGACCGCGGTGGTGGCTTGTGATGGGTCCTCCTGGTGGGCGGCGATGGACGGTGACTGAGGACTGGAGTGGCGTCTGGTCTGGATGGTGGATCGTGGTCTAGATGGTTGCTGAGCATGGACTGTGCTTGCAGCGGGGCTGCTTGGCATGTCATGTTGGGGATGTTCCTTCGGGATGTCTACCCTCATCAATGCTGCTAGAGACTTTGATTATTGATGATGTTTTCCTGCACGTGGCATCTATTGCACTTCTGTCCGTCCTGGGAGAGGGATCCCTCACATGTGGCTCTCTCTGAGGATTCTACATATTTTTACCCTGTTAAAAGTTTTTTTTGTAGTTTTTCCTTACTCTTGCTGAGGGTTAAGGACAGAGGATGTCACACCCTGTTAAAGCCCTATGAGATGAATTGTAATTTGTGAATATGGGCTATACAAATAAAATTTGATTGATTTATTTGATTGATAAAGCACTGAAAATCAACCGTTTTTGTAGTTTTTTTACACATTTTTTTACACATTTATTAAATTTGAAAACCCCTGATGTAGTGTGTTATAATTGTATTTTATTTTCCTTTAGTTACATTTTGAGGGTTAATTCAGACAACAGGAGATTTTATGGCATCAGCACGAGGTTCTTTACACTAATGAGTTCCCAATGTCCGTGTTGATGAAATCACATTCACTAAACAAGCTGTGGTGTGGTTCTAACTGATTTTCCCTTATTCCATGGTATCATCCGTACAATGTGTCGTCTGATCTCTGGTAACTTCAGCCCGTACAAAAGCGGATTCAGAACAAGAGGAATGACGACAAATTCCAGCGACAGGATCACAGCCACGAATGGGTTGAGCTCATCGGGATCATACCGGCTCAAGGCGATGTCACAAAATCCCACAATGGAGTAAATCACGAATGAAACTATGTGTGGCAGACAGCTCTGTAATACTTTCCTTTTGAATTCTGCAGATTTATTCCAGAAAACAACTACAATTCGTAAATAGGTGTAGAGCACAAACAAAAGAGGAAGGAAAACTATGCTTATTGTTAGAAGCAAACCTACAGTGTTGTTGACTGAGGTGGGGACACATGATAATTTCACAACATTCCAGTTGGCACAATGCACCCTTTGTATCTCATTACCACAAAGAGGGAGCACGGCAGACAGAGAGATGATCGCTGTGACGAACAAATTCGGAAAAACAAGCAATTACCATCAAGTTAAAAACTGTTCTAGATGTCATCTGTCTGTGATAATGCAAAGGCTAACACACAGCTACGTATCTATCATAAGCCATGATGCCCAGAATGGTCATCGCACAGCAACCGTACATGTAAATAACATAAATCTGAGTGAAACAGGCTGGACGTGAGATCAAGTGAGAATCAGACACAAGGTCCATGAGGAATCTGGGGAAGAAACCAGTGGAGCCGCACAGAGAGTTGACAGACAACAAGGCAATGAACATGTACATGGGCTCGTGCAGCGACCTCTCCCGTGAGATCAGCAGTATTATTCCCTCCAGCTGTAGAGCAGGAGGGAAAAAACAAAGGCAACATAGTAGTAGCTTCCGAAGTTCACAAACATGGTAAACTTGAAGTAAAAGGAATCCGTGCAGTTTTCCATTTTCATTAGGTGCACTCAAGCTAGTTTGAAGTATTGCAACTGGAGTTGATGCTGTTTATGATGCTATAGTGGCAACAAAATTTATGTCATTAATGGATTCATTCATTTTCTCCCTTGGAACAAAAAGACTATTACCCTTTTAATGACAGCATGCTAATGTAAATTCCAGCGAAAGACAATCACTCATCTACAAATTCATCAAAGTCGGGTATTGCTTTAAACAGCACATGTACATCATACAAACATTCTTACTGGGCAACACAAAACCAAAATTAACCTTAAGTTAACCATCCAAACTAAATTCCTAACCTTAACGGTTAACCTAACTTTAACCTAATTCTAACCAAAAACAAAGTCTTAACCCCCAAACAATCCAAAAAAGGGTGTTCACAAAGTGAGGACCGCCCGAAATGTCCTCACTCTGTAGGTTGTAGACTTAAACTGGTCCTCACAAAGATAGCTGTACAAGAGCACAGACGAGAAGTTCATCCGACAGATTATCAGTGTTTTACTTCATTGTTTCCAGGAACATAAATATGAATTCAGAAGGTTTTTAGTAAGAAGACTAGGGCTGTACGATATGACCAATCATTTCTGACATTATTAAATTTAAGTGTCGTGATAAATAGACTTCTTCAAGATGGCGCCGCTTAAGGCTGCTTCTGTGATTTGGTGCGCAATGTTTTGTCTTGTTTTGTTAGTTAATTCAGTTTTTGCCTAAAAAACGGCGAGCTCTTTCACCAGACAGATGCTCATGAACATCAGGGACATAACTCGTGATAATTTATTACCGACTTTTATTGCCTCATCTATCGATATTTCGGACATTCTGGTCAAAGGTGCGCACACCTTTGTTCACACGGTGAAGTGGCGGAGGAGAGGGAAACGATCCGGCACTCTTGTGCGTCTCCGCCAGCTGGGACTTCGCACAACGCTTCCGGGTATATTCCTCTCCAACGTGCGCTCACTCTGCAACAAGCTGGAAGAACTCCAGCTACTAGTTAGTAAAAACAGAGACTTCTCCTCATCTTCCGTGCTTTGCTTCACGGAGACGTGGCTGTGTGGATCTGTACCGGACTCTGCGCTGCAGCTGGCTGGGTTCCAACTTTTCCGTGCGGACCGCAACACGGAGCTCTCCGGCAAAACGAAAGGTGGAGGTATCTGCTTTTACACTAACTCTTGCTGGTGCAACGATGTGACAGTGATTCAACAGCATTGTTCTCCTAATCTTTTTCATTCACTGCAAACCCTTCTACTCCCCCTGTGAGTTCGCTTCATTCATTCTGGTCGGTGTTTACATCCAACCGCAGGCTAACGTGCAAGAGGCACAATGCATGCTCGCTGATCAGATACTGTGTGTGGAGCGGACTAACCCGGACACCTTAGTTATTGTCCTCGGGGACTTTAACAAAGGAAATCTCACCCGTGAACTCCCCAAATATAAACAATTTATTAAATGCCCGACCAGAGAGGAGAAAATTCTGGATCACTGTTACACCACAGTAAGCAGTGCTTATCACGCCGTCCCCCGGGCTGCACTGGGACTCTCACCATGTCATGGTCCATTTGATTCCTGCATACAGGCAGAAATTAAAACTCTGTAAACCTGTTGTGAGGACTTCAAAGTTGTGGACCAGTGAAGCTGTGGAGGATCTTCAGGCGTGTTTTGACTGTACAGATTTGGATGTGTTCAGGACTGCTACTAATAGTCTGGATGAGTACACAGAGGCTGTGACTTCTTATATCAGCTTCTGTGAGGACAGCTGTGTTCCATCATGCACCAGGGTGATTTACAATAATGACAAACCCTGGTTCACAGCTAAACTCAAAAAGTTAAGGTTGGAGAAGGAAGGGGCGTTCAGGAGCGGGGACAGAGTCAGGTTTATAGAGTTGAAATACTGGTTTAGCTAGGGGGTTAGAGAAGCTAAACGACTGTCCTCTGAGAAACTTCAACAACAGTTCTCAGCCAATGACTCTGCCTCTGTCTGGAGAGGGCTTAGGCAGATTACAAATTGCAAGCCCAGAGCCCCCCACTCCACTAACGACTCACGCCTGGCCAACGACTTGAACAAGTTTTACTGTCGCTTTGATAGACAATGGGAAAGTCCTGAAATCATCCCCCATGACACCACACTCCAGCCCATCAGCCGCAGCTCCCCCACCAAAGCAAGGGCCTGCACCTCTACACAACTTCCAACCACAGTGACGACTCTCTCCATCCTGGAGAGGGACGTCAACAGTCTCTTCAAGAGACAGAACCCACGCAAAGCAGCCGGGCCAGACTCTGTCTCTCCATCAATCCTGAAGCACTGTGCTGATGAGTTGTCTCCAGTGTTTACTGACATTTTTAACACCTCACTGGAGACATGTCACGTACCAGCCTGCTTCAAGACCTCCACCATCATCCCTGTCCCCAAAAAAAACAAGATCGCATGACTCAACAATTACAGACCCGTCGCCCTGACCTCTGTGGTGATGAAGGCATTTGAGCGCCTCGTGCTGTTCCACCTCAAAGCCATCACTGACCCTCTCCTGGACCCCCTGCAGTTTGCCTACAGAGCCAACAGGTCTGTAGACGATGCAGTCAACATGGCCCTTCACCTCATCCTCCAGCACCTGGACTCCTCAGGAACCTACGCCAGGATCCTGTTTGTGGACTTCAGCTCTGCCTTCAACACTATAATCCCGAATCTGCTGCAGGAGAAGCTCTCCCAGCTGAGTGTGCCTGACTCCACCTGCAGGTGGATCACAGACTTCCTGTCTGACAGGAGGCAACGCGTGAGGCTGGGTAAGTATGTCTCTGAATTCAGATCTATTAGCACCGGTTCCCCTCAAGGCTGTGTTCTTTCACCTCTTCTCTTCTCCCTGTATACCAACAGCTGCACCTCCAGTCACCAGTCCGTCAAACTCCTGAAGTTCGCGGATGACACCACCCTCATTGGGCTCATCTCTGATGGGGACGAGTCTGCCTACAGGTGGGAGATTGACCATCTGGTGACCTGGTGTGACCAGAACAACCTGGAGCTCAACGCGCTGAAAACAGTGGAGATGGTTGTGGACTTCAGAAGGAACCAGCCCCACACACCCCCATCACCCTGAGAGACGCCCAAGTTGTCACTGCGGAGTCCGGTGATAAGTTTGTCCAGTTTGGAACACTACGGCGTCTGTAGAGAGGACCCGCTCCAGATGTAAATCTATAGTATTTTAATGCAAAGGGCCAACTCAAGGGTAAAGAAAATAATTTGTACAATTTAGATAACCACAAGTGAAAACATCACTCGGATTATTTTATATAAAATTTTTGCCAATAAATCCCTCTCACCTATATCTTACGCATTAAACCTCTAATAATACATCCACATAATATTGAATTGTAACTTAGTGGTGCAGTTGCTCTTTTGGACAGATCCCTGTATGTATCTTTAATATAAATGAGGTGAATGGAATTGAAACAGTGTTTGAAAGAAGAATCATTCAGATATTATGATGTGTGAATGACAACAACAAAAAATAACATCTACGGCCAGTTCTCAAAATGAAAAACTGTCGTCATGATGTCAGCTCTGCTTCTGTCGACTCAAGTTAAATCAAACTTAGTGCAAATTTAGCTATCGATGATTTCAGAAATGCATAGTGGGAAAAAGTTTATTGATGAAGGCCAACGAAATTACATGTGAACCTGCCTCAATTCTTAACATACTAATTTACTGTCCAACACTGGATTCTTATCAGTGTTTCTCTCTGGTCTCGTTTTAGATTTATGTCACTGGTTTGTCAAATTGTATCATTATTTATTGATACGGTCTTAGAGACATTATACATCTTGCTACAACATTTGTATTAAAAAAACAGACTCAAACATTGCATAATAATTTTTATTTGTGTCAGTTTAAACCTTTATCGTTTTCATTGCAGGGAGATTGATATTTTACATGGCCATGAAATCATGTACATTTTGTAAAATGTAATGTAAATCAAACATAAATCAGTTAAACAAGACATTAATGAAGCAGATACATTTGCATAACTTTGGTACAATATATACATTATAAACAGATACTGTATATACAGGCTGTATTGACAGACAAGAAGCAGGTGATATGTGACATGTAGTGTGTCGTAATTGTATTCTATTTTCCTTTAGTTACATTTTGAGGGTTAATTCACGTGATTTTATGGCATCAGCCCGAGGTTCTGTACAATAATGAGTTTCCAATGTCTGTGTTGATGAAATCACATTCATGTAACAAGCTGTGGTGTGGTTCTAACTGATTTTCGCTTATTCCATGGAATCATCCGTACAATGTGTCGTCTGATTTCTGGTAACTTCAGCCCGTACACAAGCGGATTCAGAACTGGAGGAATGACGACAAATTCCAGCGACAGGATCACAGCCACGAATGGGTTGAGCTCATCGGGATCATACCGGCTCAAGGCGATGTCACAAAATCCCACAATGGAGTAAATCACGAATGAAACTATGTGTGGCAGACAGCTCTGTAAAACTTTCCTTTTGAATTCTGCAGATTTATTCCAGCAAACAACCACAATTCGTAAATAGGTGTAGAGCACAAACAAAAGAGGAAGGAAAACTATGCTTATTGTTAGAAGCAAACCTACAGTGTTGTTGACTGAGGTGGGGACACATGATAATTTCACAACATTCCAGTTAGCACAATGCACCCTTTGTATCTCATTACCACAAAGAGGGAGCACGGCAGACAGAGAGATGATCGCTGTGACGAACAAACTAGGAAAAAAACAAGCAATTACCATCAAGTTAAAAACTGTTCTAGAAGTCATCTGTCTGTGATAATGCAAAGGCTGACACACAGCGACGTATCTATCATAAGCCATGATGCCCAGAATGGTCATCTCACAGCAACCGTACATGTAAATAACATAGATCTGAGTGAAACAGGCTGGACGTGAGATCAAGTGAGAATCAGACACAAGGTCCATGAGGAATCTGGGGAAGAAACCAGTGGAGCCGCACAGAGAGTTGATAGACAACAAGGCAATGAACATGTACATGGGCTCGTGCAGCGACCTCTCCCGTGAGATCACCAGTATTATGACCAGATTGGCAGAGACGATGAAGCTGTAGAGCAGGAGGGAAAAGACAAAGGCAACATAGTAGTAGCTTCCGATGTTCACAAACATGGTAAACTTGAAGTAAAAGGAATCCGTGCAGTTTTCCATTTTCACCCACATAATATCAGCAACAAAGAATTCAGTAGATTTGTCTGCACTGTTTGACGAACTCTGGTTCTTGCTTCTAGAAAGAAATGTTAGGGTTTAAGCAGTTGTGATGATGAAGTGGTAAATACATAAAGAGACTTATTGAAACGTAATGTCACACAGCTGTGGTCATACATAACGTAGTTTCACTCCGTTACTGACCTCGATCAACTGGAGGTCTGCTCTACATTTTGCTCTGGGTTGGATGGACTGATAAGGAGGAGACAAGAACATTTTAAGGGACTCTGTGTCGTCACAGCTTTTTACTTGAGAGAATACTGATGGTGAGATTGTCATCCATCCCTCCCTCCCTCCATCCATCTATCCATTATCTATACTGCTAACCCTTTGAGGGTTGTGGGGGCTGGTGCCAATTCTAGCTGACACTAAGCGGGATGATTTTCATTGTAAAATATAAATGTATTACTAAACTTAATACATCTTAAATTTCAATGGGCCATGAATGCATCACTTGTCAAAACGATGCTATGATCTGTGCCGATTTTGGTTCACCTTCACTTTAAACCAGCATGTTAGGGTTTTCACGCCTGCCTTGTTTGGTGCAGACCATCACCCTTTCCAGTTAGGCCGAGACCACAATAGCAGAAGTGAAAGGAGCCTTGGAACACGATCCAGACCAACGGACCAAAACGTTGGATAGTTCGGACTTTTGGAGCAATAACAGAAACTGAGACAGCATTAAATAATAAAAGAAGAAGAAGAAGTGGGCGTGGCATGCAGGCTACTTGTCTTTGAGGATATAATGACAAGTGAAAACAACAAGAATGTTCATTCGGTGCACTCAAGCTAGTGTGAAGTACTACACCTGGAGTTGATGCTGGTTATGATACTATAGTGGCAACAAAATTAATGTCAAGAGCGGATTCCCTTCATTTTCTCCCTTGGAACACAACAATCTATTACCCTTTTAATGACAGCATGCTAACATCAGATATCACTCATCTACAAATCCATCAAAGTCAAGTTTTGTTTAAACCAGCTCAGAGCTCATGTATATGATAAAGACAAGTCATACGTGCGTCATACAAACATGTTTTCTGGAAATGTCCTCACTCCGTAGGTTGTAGACTTAAATTGGTCCTCACAAAGATAGCTGTACAAGAGCACAGACAGACACACACACATACACACACACTCCTGCAGAGAGAAGAGAAGTTCATCCGGCAGATTATCAGTGTTTTATCTTCATTGTTTCCAGGAACATAAATATGAATTCAGAAGGTTTTTTAGTAAGATCAGTTCTAACTGTGAGTGATTAGAAAACATCAGAGTCACACACACACACAAACTAGATCTGTACGATATGACCAATCATTTCTGACATTATTGAATGTAAAGTATCGTGATAAATATATTTTTGTTGTCATCAAAAAACTCAAACAGTGTTAAGTTTGGAACATGACGGTGTCTGTAGACAGGACCCGCTTCTGATGTATATACAATACCGTTCAAAAGTTTGGGGTCTCTTAGAAATGTCCTTATTTTTCAAAGAAAAGCACTATTTTTTTCAATGAAAATAACATTAAACTAATCAGAAATACACTCTATACATTGTTGGTGTGGTAAATTACTATTCTAGGTGGAAACGTCTGGTTTCTAATGAAATATCTACACAGGTGTATAGAGGCACATTTCCAGCTACTATCACTCCAGTGTTCTAATGGTACACTGTGTTTCCTAAACCCCTTAGAAACTAATTGATGATTAGAAAACCCTTGATAACCCTTGTGCAATTATGTTAGCACAGCTGAAAAATGTTTAGCTGGTGAGAGAAGCTATAAAACTGGCCTTCCTTTGAGCTAGTTGAGTATCTGGAGCATCACATTTGTGGGTTCCATTATACTCTCAAAATGGCCAGAAAATGAGACCTTTCATGTGAAACTCGCCAGTCTATTGTTGTTCTTAGAAATGAAGGCTATTCCATGAGAGAAATTTCGAAGAAACTGAAAATTACCTACAACGGTGTGTACTACTCCCTTCAGAGAACAGCACAAACAGGCTCTAACAAGAGTAGAAAGAGAAGTGGGAGGCCCCGGTCCACAACTCAGCAAGAAGACAAGTATATTAGAGACTCTAGTTTAAGAAATTGAAGCCTCACAGGTCCTCAACTGGCAGCTTCTTTAAATGGTACCCGCAAAACGCCACTCTCAATGTCTACAGTGAAGAGGCGACTCCGGGATGCTGGCCTTCTAAGAATAGTGGCAAAGAATAAGCCATATCTGAGACTGGCCAATAAAAAGAAAAGATTGATATGAGCAAAAGAACACAGATGTTGGACAGGAAGATTGGAAAAAAGTGTTTGAATCAAAGTTTGAGGTGTTTGGATCACATAGAAGAACATTTGTGAGACGCAGAACAGGTGAAAATATTTTGGAAGAGTTCCTGACGCCACCTGTCCAGCATGGTGGAGGTCATGTGATGGTCTGCGGCTGCTTTGGTGCTGGTAAAGTGGGAGATTTGTACAAGGTAAAAGGGATTTTAAATAAGGAAGGCTATCACTCCATTTTGCAACGCCATGCCATACCCTGTGGATAGCGCTTGATTGGAGCCAATCTCCTCCTACAACAGGACAATGACCCAAAGCACACCTCCACATGATGCAAGAACTATTTAGGGAAGGAGTAGGCAGCTGGTGTGCTGTCTGTAATGGAGTGGCCAGCGCAGTCACCAGATCTCAACCCCATTGAGCTGTTGTGGGAGCAGCTTGAATGTATGGTACGCAAGAAGTGCCCATCAAGCCAATCTCACTTGTGGGAGGGGCTTCAGGAAGCATGGAGTGAAACTTCTACAGATTACCTAAACAAATTAACAGCTAGAATGCCAAAGGTCTGCAATGCGGTAATTGCTGCAAATGAAGCATTCTTTAACGAAAGCAAATTTTGAAGAACAGAATTAATATTTCAAATGAAAATAATTATTTCTAACCTTGTCAAAGTCTTGACTATATTTTCTATTCATTTTGCAAACTCATCCGATAAATAAAAGTGTGAGTTTTCATGGAAAACACGAAATTGTCTGGGTGACCCCAAACTTTTGAACGGTAGTGTATATAGTACTTTAATACAAAAGGGACAATTCAAGGGTAAAGAAAATAATTTGTACAATTTAGATGATCACAAGTGAAAACATCACTCGGATTATTTTATATTAAATTTTTTCAATTAAATCCCTCTCACCTAAATCTTACGCATTAAACCTCTAATGATAAATCCACATAATATTGAATTGTAACTTAGTGGTGCAGTTGCTCTATTGGATAGTTAAGTGGTATTAGTACTTATTAAAGACCCCTTTCACCCCAGCCATAAACATTTTTGCCTGCTGCCTGCTGGCAGACGGTACCGCAGCATCCGGGCACGCACCACCAGGCTCAGAGACAGTTTCATCCCCCAGGCCATAAGACTTTTAAACTCCCTTCCGTGACATATTTGCATATTTGCACTATTGTTGTTTTATTTTCTCCTCAGCTGTTTATATATATATTTCGATATATATACTTTATTTTCTATTTTACATTTTTATATTCTATTTTATACTATTTCTATTTTATTTTATTGTATAGGTTGCAATTACTTGAGCATTGTTAGAAGAGAGCCAGAGACTCAAGCATTTCACTGACAGCGACTGCTTAATGTTATTGTTGTGCATTTGAGAATAAAAATCTTGAATCGTGAATTTTATATCTTGAATCAGGGTTGCTCTCTGGTCTCGTTTTAGATTTATGTCACTGGTTTGTCAGATGAGATAAATATTTATTGATACGGACGTAGACACATTATACATCTAGCTACACATTTGTGTTTAAAATACAGACTCAAACATTGCATTGTTATGTTTTTATTTGTGTCAGTTTTAAACCTTTATGGTTTTCATTGCAGGGAGATGGATTTTTTAAATGGCCATGAAATCATGTACGTTAGCATAACCTTGCTCCAGTCAGACATGTGCCGATCACACTTAAAATGCAGAATGTAAGAGCAAACCTTAATTAAAGGATTCAAACACAAAATATAATTAAAAAAAAACTGTAATAGCCAGACTTTCGATTGAGGCAGAATAAGCGGTGTCGGAAACAGTGTACACATTAACGTTCAAATTAAAGGTACAAGCCAAGTTAAAACAAATAGGCCACGGACTCTTTGTGTTGTCATTACAACGTCGTAATCTAGAGGTTAGAGCCTTGAAACTGTGTTGTAAAATATGTTTCCCTGATTGTAACAATAATCTAGTATTCAGGTTATCGTAGTTTAATCCAGTCCAAGCATGTCCACACCACATAATGTCCATTTGAGCATTTTAATTATTTCATTGAATATTTTGAGACCATTAAGCATGTGACCATTACTCTGTCACAGTCTGTAACTCTTTGCAATAAGGAAGGAAATCATACACACAACTGTAATGATTAGAAAAAAGACAAAGGGATGGAAACTGGTACAATAAATACATTATAAACACATACTCTATATACAGGCTGTATTGACAGACAAAAAGCAGGTGATATGTGACATGTAGTGTGTTGTAATGTGTTCTATTTCCCTTCAGTTAAATTTTGAGGGTTAATACACGTGATTTTATGGCAGCAGCTCGAGGTTCTTTACACTATTGAGCTCCCGTCGTCTGTGTTGATGAAATCACACTCATGAAACAAGCTGTGGTGTGGTTCTAACTGACTTTCGCTTATACCATGGAATCATTCGTATAATGTGTCGTCTGATATCTGGTAACTTCAGCCCGTACATGAGAGGATTCAGAACTGGAGGAATGACTACAAATTCCAACGACAGGATCACAGCCACGAATGAGTTGAGGTCATCAGGATCATACCGGCTCAAGGCGATGTCACAAAATCCCACAATGGAGTAAATCACGAATGAAACTATGTGTGGCAGACAGCTCTGTAAAACTTTCCCTTTGAATTCTGCAGATTTTTTCCAGCAAACAACCACAATTCTAAAATAGGTGTAGAGCACAAACAAAAGAGGAAAAAAAACTATGCTTATTGTTACAAACATACCTGCGGCGTTGTTGGCTGAGGTGGGGACACATGATAATTTCACAACATTCCAGTTGGCACAATATACTTTTTGTATCTCATTACCACAAAGAGGGAGCACGGCCGACAGAGGGATGACTGCTGTGATGAAAAAGGTTGGAAAAAACCAAGCACTTACTAATAAGTTAAAAACTGTTCTAGAAGTCATTTGTCTGTGATAATGCAAAGGCTGACACACAGCGACGTATCTATCATAAGCCATGATGCCCAGAATGGTAAACTCATAGCTAGCGTACGTGTAAATAACATAGATCTGAGTGAAACAGGCTAGACGTGAGATCAAGTGAGAGTCAGACACAAGGTCCATGAGGAATCTGGGGAAGAAACCAGTGGAGCCGTACAGAGAGTTGATAGACAACGCGGCAATGAACATGTACATGGGCTTGTGCAGTGACCTCTCCCGTGAGATCACCAGTATTATGACCAGATTGGCAGAGACGATGAAGCTGTAGAGCAGGAGGGAAAAGACAAAGGCAACATAGTAGTAGCTTCCGATGTTCACAAACATCGTAAACTTGAAGTAAAAGGAATCCGTGCCGTTTTCCATTTTAACCCACAGTAAATCAGCAACAAAGATTTCAGTAGATTTGTCTGCGCTGTTTGACGAACTCTGGTTCCTTCTTCTAGAAAGCAATGACAGCAACTGTTAGGGTTTAAGACGTTGTGAAGATGAAGTGGTAAATACATAAAGAGACTTATTGAAACATAATGTTGCACAGCTGTGGTCATACATACCGTAGTTTCAATCCGTTACTGATCTCGATCAACTGGAGGTCTGCTCTACATTTTGCTCTGGGTTGGATCTGTAGACACACACGAGTGTGTCTGATAAGGAGGAGACAAGAACATTTTCAGGGACTCTGTGTCGTCACAGCTTTTTACTTGAGAGAATACTGATGGTGAGATTGTCATCCATCCCTCCCTCCCTCCATCCATCTATCCATTATCTATACTGCTAACCCTTTGAGGGTTGTGGGGACTGGTGCCAATTCTAGCTGACACTAAGCGGGACGATTATCATTGTAATCATATAAATGTATTACGGGACTTAATGCATCTTAAAATTCCTATGGGCCATGAATGCATCACTTGTCAAAACGATGCTATGATCTGTGCCGAATCTGGTTCACCTTCCCTTTAAACCAGCCTCAAAGGGTTTTCACACCTGCCTTGTTTGGTGCAGACCATCAGACTTTCCAGTTAGGCCTAAACCACAATAGCAGAACTGAAAGGAGCCTTTGACCCCAAGCGAAAATGACAACAATGTACATTCGATGCACTCAAGCTAGTAAGTACTGTAACTGGAGCTGATGCTGGTTATGATACTATAGTGGCAACAAAGTTAATGTCATGAATGGATTCACTCATTTACTCCCTTGGAACAAAAAGACACCAAACCTTTTAATGACAGCATGCTAACGTCAGACGTCACTCATCTAAAAGTCAATCAAAGTCAAGTATTGCTTAAAACAGCACATTTAGATGATGAAGACAAGTCAGAAGTGCATCATACAAACATTTTTACGGGGTTACACGAAACCAAAATGAACTTTAAGTTAACCATCCAAACTAAGTAGGTTGCAGACTTAGGCTGGTCCGCACAAAGACAGCCGTACAAAAGCACAAACAGACACACACACATACACACACACTCCTGCAGACAGAAGAGAAGTTCATCCAGC
The DNA here is from genome assembly GCF_949316205.1 of Platichthys flesus. Classification (NCBI taxonomy): domain Eukaryota; kingdom Metazoa; phylum Chordata; class Actinopteri; order Pleuronectiformes; family Pleuronectidae; genus Platichthys; species Platichthys flesus. Next base: position 7,689,568 of record NC_084957.1, read on the forward strand.
AGATTATCAGTGTTTTACCTTCATGTTTCCAGGAACATAAATATGAGTTCAGAAGGTTTTTTAGTAAGATCAGTTCTAACTGTGAGTGATTAGACAACATCATCTCACACACACACACACACACACACACACACAAACTAGGGCTGTACGATATGACCAATAATTTCTGACATTATTTAATGTAAAGTATCGTGATAAATAGCCTTCGGTTGCCATAAAAACTCAACCGGTGTTAAATTTGTCCAGTGTGGAGCACGACAGGTTCTGTAGAGGGGACTCGCTCCAGATGTATATAAATAGCATTTACATACCACGGGCCAATTCAAGGATAAATCGATAATCGATTATCGATAATTTCAGAAATGTATAGTGGGACAACATTTATTCATGAAGGTCAACAAAATTACATGTGAACCTGCCTCAACTCTTAACACACTTATTTACTGTCCAGCACTGGATTATTATCAGTATTTCTCTCTGGTCTTGTTTCAGATTTATTTTTCACAGGATTGTGAGATGAGAATTTCTTATAGATACAGGTGTAGAGAAATTATACATCTTTTTAGAAAAATTTGTGTAAAAAAAAAAAGACTCAAACATTGCATTGTTATGTTTTTATTTGTGTCAGTTTTAAACCTTTATGGTTTCATTGCAGGGAGATGGATATTTTATATGTACGTTTTGTAAAATGTAATGTAAATCAAACATATAAATCAGTTAAACACGACATAAATGAAGCAGATATATTTGAATAACTTTGCTCCTGTCTTCTGTGGAAGTCAAACATGTTACGATCGTACTGAAAATGCAGAATATAAGAGCAAATCTTAATTAAAAGGTAAAAACACAAAATAAAATGAAAAAAAAAATGTAATAGCCAGATTTTCTATGGAGGCTGAATAAGCTGTATCAGAAACAGTATATGTGATCCTGATAATGTTGTTGTACACATTAACATTCAAATTAAAGGTATAAGCCAAGTTTAAACAAATAGGCCAGACTCTTTGTGTTGTCATTACAATGTCGTAATCTAGAGGTTAGAGCCTGGAAACTGTGCTGTAAAATGTGTTTCCCTGATGGTAACAAGAATCCAGCATTCAGGTTATCGTAGTTTAATCCAGTCCAAGCATGTCCACACCACATAATGTCCATTTGAGCATTTTAATTAATTTCATTGAATATTTTGAGACCATTAAGCATGTGACAATTACTCTGTCACAGTCTGTAACTCTTTGCAATAAGGGAGGAAATCATACACACAACTGTAATGATTAGAAAAAAGACAAAGGGATGGAAACTGGTACAATATATACATTATAGACAGATACTGTATATACAGGCTGTATTGACAGACAAAAAGCAGGTGATATGTGACATGTAGTGTGTTGTAATTGTATTGTATTTTCCTTTAGTTACATTTTGAGGGTTATTTAAGGGGATTTTATGGCAGCAGCTCGAGGTTCTGTACACTAATGAGTTCCCGTCGTCTGTGTTGATGAAATCACACTCATGAAACAAGCTGTGGTGTGGTTCTAAATGACTTTCCCTTATTCCATGGAATCATCCGTACAATGTGTCGTCTGATTTCTGGTAACTTCAGCCCGTACACGAGAGGATTCAAAACTGGAGGAATGACGACAAATTCCAGCGACAGGATCACAGCCACGAATGGGTTGATCTTATCAGGATCATACCGGCTCAAGGCGATGTCACAAAACCCTGCGATGGAGTAAATCACGAATGAAACTATGTGTGGCAGACAGCTCTGTAATACTTTCCCTTTGAATTCTTCAGATTTCTTCCAGCAAACAACCACAATTTTGAAATAGGTGTAGAGCACAAACAAAAGAGGAAGGAAAACTATGCTTATGGTTAAAGCCATGCCTACAGTGTTGTTGACTGAGGTGGGGACACATGATAATTTCACAACATTCCAGTTGGCACAATACACTCTTTGTATCTCATTACCACAAAGAGGGAGCTTGGCGGACATAGAGATGACCGCTGTGGTGACAAAGGTTGGAAAAAACAGAGCCATTAGTAATAAGTTAAAAATTGTTTTAGAAGTCATCTGTCTGTGATAATGCAAAGGCTGACACACAGCGACGTATCTATCATAAGCCATGATGCCCAGGATGGTCATCTCAGCACCAGCGTAGGTGTAAATAACATAGATCTGAGTGAAACAGGCTGGACGTGAGATCAAGTGAGAGTCAGACATGAGGTCAATGAAGAATCTGGGGAAGAAACCAGTGGCGCCGCACAGAGAGTTGACAGACAACAAGGAAATGAACATGTACATGGGCTCGTGCAGCGACCTCTCCCTTGAGATCACCAGTATTATGACCAGATTGGCAGAGACGATGAAGCTGTAGAGCAGGAGGGAAAAGACAAAGGCAACATAGTAGTAGCTTCCGATGTTCACAAACATGGTAAACTTGAAGTAAAATGAATCCGTGCCATTTTCCATTTTCAGCCACAGTATATCAGCAAACAATATTTCAGTAGATTTGTCTGCGCTGTTTGACGAACTCTGGCTCCTTCTTCTAGAAAGCAATGACAGCATCTGTTAGGGTTTAAGCCGTTGTGATGATCAAATGGTAAATTCATAAAGAGACTTATTGATACCTAATACAACATAGCTGTGGTCATACATACCGTAGTTTCACTGCGTTACTGACCTCGATCAACTGGAGTTCTGCTCTACATTTTGATCCGGGTTGGATCTGTAGACACACACAAGTGTGAATGATAAGGAGGAGACAAGAACATTTTAAGGGACTCTGTCATCACAGCTGTTTACTCGAGAGAATACTGATGGTGAGATTGTCATCCATCCCTCCCTCCCTCCATCCATCCATCCAAACATTATCTAAACTGCTAATCCTTTGAGAGTTAAGCGGGCTGGTTCCAATTCTAGCTGACACTAAGCGGGAGGATTATCATTGTAATATATAAATGTATTACTAGCCTTAATGCATCCTAAAATTTCTAATAGCCATGAATGCACCACTTGTCAAAACGATGCTTTGCTCTGTGCTGAATCTGGTTCACCTTCACTTTAAACCAGCATGTTAGGGTTTTCACACCTGCCTTCTTTGGTGCAGACCATCAGACTTTCCAGTTAGGCCGAGACCACAATAGCAGAACTGAAAGAAGCCTTGGAACACGATCCATACCGATGGACCAAAATGTCTGATAGTTTGAACTTTTGGAGCAATAACAGAAATTGAGACAGAATAAAACAATAGAAGAAGAAAAATAAGTGGGCATGGCATGCAGGCTACTTGTCTTTGATGATATAATGACAAGCGAAAACAACAAGAATGTTCATTCGGTGCACTCAAACTAGTGTGAAGTATTGCAACTGGAGTTGATGCTGGTTATGATGCTATAGTGGCAACAAAATTAATGTCATGAATGGATTCCTTAATTTTCTCTCTTGAATCAAAAAGACTATTACCCTTTTAATGACAGCAGGCTAATGTCAGACAATCACTCATCTACAAATCCATCAAAGTTAAGTATTGTTTAAACCATCACATAGATGATAAAGACAAGTCATACGTGTATCATAAAAACATTTTTACTGGGTAACACGAAACCAAAATTAACCTGATAACCAGAACCTTGGACACAGAGTTTCAGGTGAAAACGCCTTCATTTCTTGACAGTTTATAAACTTCCCTACAATCCATTAAGATTTGTGATAACACAGTATGGATATAATGTATTCAGACTAGGGCGTAATAAGCCATGATGCCTAGGATGGTCAACTCACAGCTAGTGTATGTGTAAATAACATAGATCTGAGTGAAACAGGCTGGACGTGAGATCAAGTGAGAATCAGACACAAGGTCCATGAGGAATCTGGGGAAGAAACTAGTGGAGCCGCACAGAGAGTTGACAGACAACAAGGCAATGAACATGTACATGGGCTCGTGCAGCGACCTCTCCTGTGAGATCACAAGTATTATGACCAGATTGGCAGAGACGATGAAGCTGTAGAGCAGGATGTAGAGCAATTGTCTATTCTTGAGATGACCAGATCGATCATTTCTATGCAGTGTCCAGAGTAACATACTAAAAGTCCTAAGAAATCCTTGTTGAGGAAATATGTTTAATTCTCATCTTTGAAAATGAATTTGAATATGCAAATGAACTATACACTAAACGAATATGCCCAAAATACACTCAAATAGGCAAAAATGTTTCCTTTACTCCTACCACAATAAAACGTAGTAAACGTATACATGAAAAGTAACTTTTTTTTTATTACAAATGTCTTTTGAAAGTAATTTGAATATCTCAATCTGCCCTTCCACTACAAGCACACAAGCAGACAGACAGCGAGAGAAAGAGAGGGTGAGGGGCTCTGAAGACCATAATAATTTTTGGACTTTTAGATCAATAACAGAAAGTTGTTCTGGGTTTTGTGTTTTGCCTTCAGTAACCAACCAAATCATTAAAAACCGATACCAAGAATAAAGATAGGACAGTTGAATTTACTGAACATTATCAAAATACAATAAACATTGAAATGGTTTCATTGTTTTTAATTCCAGTTTTGGTCAGTAAGAAAGATACTGACTTCAGGTTCTGTAGGTATCGACTATTAATAGCTTCATGTACTCTATTTGAGTCCTTGAAAACCAACAACCACAGGGTTTCCTTTGAGTGAAGACATTTGACAGGTTTTTGGCATTAACCAGTAAATTCAGTGTAAAATGAAAATAACGACTCTGTTCAAAATAAATTGCAAAATATTGTGTTAAGCATGTTGTCCCATGTGGTGAGTGTACAATGACCATTGCATCCTCATTAGTTAGCTGTAGCCAGCCCTGCTCCCTGAGGCCTTGTTGTTTTTCACTGACAGACACCAGGGTCGTCACAGTAATGAAACCCACAACATGAGCCTCTTCCGCATTGGGCCTCTGAAGGTATAGAAAATATGCACGTCAATATGAAGAATTGTAATTATGATATATTTTTTATTATTGTGATTACAGAAATACACAAAAACCAAGGACACATGTTCGCTTAGGTCATTTTGGAAATTTGGAAATTACAAAGACATACTTAACAATTTTAGACTTATCCTTTTCACAACAAAAATAAAATAACCTAATTAAATTGTCTGTATTAGGGACATTTAGAGTTGCATGGGAGATTGCTATTGCTGAGAATATGAGAGAAGACAGTGAACTATGTAACACTGAGTTGTGGAGTTTGACCGTTGAACTGTTGAAAATTATAAAAAACTAGTCCACATTAGCGTCGGCTTATTGTAAGTTGCCACATTTAGCCAGCCGGCGATGTCTTCATCCTGCAAACACATCTTCCCTGGAATAAGAAAGATACGAAAGATAAGCTGAAGACAGATGTGATACTATAATGCCGTTTACTTAAACATAACAAAATAACATATGCTGTATGTGTGTAACAGGTTTTGCTGGGTTCATCGTCATATTATTTTTTAACTCTCAGACATTAATATTCAGTCAACAGATCCTCAAGCATGTCCTCAAAGAATTAAACAGGTTCCACCACTGATCTGTCTTTAGGCAACACAAGAGCACAGGCTTGTTTCAATATGTAATGTTGGGCCTCCTTCAATAATGTTAGTTTATCAATACATTGTCATAATGTCTGTTAGCTCTTATTAATGTACTATTATTGAACCCATTTAGTTTCACATACAGAAGCCTGCATCAATCACCAAAAGCAGTTATATTAAAGGAACATCTTTTATCTCTGTAGGTGTGTATATACATTTTTAATTACTGTACTACTTTGTCATGTAAGCACATTACAAATTGAGAAATATTTGCTGACATGCAGGATAGGAGCAGACTTTAAACACCTCATCCTCCACCTCTCTCATCTTATTTGTATGTTAAAGCTATGACACATACAAACACGAATAAAAAAAACAATGACTATGATGATAAATTCAAATGTATTATTATTTGTTGATGAGTTGTAACCACCTCAATCACAAATCAACCATAGTCAAATACCTACTGCATATCAAACCTTCAGTCTCAGTTTAAGTCTTTGACCTGCCGTCATGCACACAGATATGACTCTCTTTCTAACTTTAGTCAGGATCAGCCCATAGATAATAGGGTTTAGTAGAGGGGGGAACATGAGAAACTGTAGGGCCATAAAGTTCTTTAGACTCTGCTGCAAAGACGAGGATCCATACCTCGAGTACATGACGTCAAAAAGTAAAGCAGCAGTTACATTAAACAAACACATCAAATGTGGCAAACATGTCTGTGTGAACTTCCTCATGCTCTCTTTGGATTTAAAAGTAGACCTCACAACCTGCACATATGAATTTACGATGAAGACGATGTGCCCGCAATAGACAGCAATCACAATCAGTCCGACAATATCGTTCGAGGATGTTGAACCACAAGCAAGTTTGACAATGGCCCAATTCTCACAGTAGAGTTTGCTTATGTGAGAGCCACACAGTCTCATTGTGGATGCCATAGCTACAATCATTATGTCACAGGAGATAGGAATGAGCCAGGCCACACACACTAACAAAGCAGTCCTCCGCACCGACATGTAGTAGTGATACTTCAGTGGCAGACATATGGCCACATATCGGTCATAGGCCATCAGAGCTAAAATAGATAAATCAATTTTTACAAAGGAGTATACCGCAAAGATCTGCAGAAGGCATCCCGCATAAGATATCACCTGAATATCAGCCAGAAGATCATAGGCGAACTTTGGATAAAAGCATGTCGTCCCATAGATTCCATTGAGGCATAAAGTACACAAACAAATATACATGGGTTCGTGTAGATTTTGATCCAGTGCTATGATTACAATGAGAGACACATTTACCAGCAGAATAGCAAAATAAGACAATAAAGTGAGAGAGAAAAGTGTTGCTCTGTAGTTGACTGTTGCATTGAAGCCAGACAGTGAAAATACAACGATACCAGCAGGATTGATCATGTTGTCCGTCAGAATTCTGTATGTGCAGTCGCCTTGGTGTTGCACACAAATTTATATTTCATAGGGGACAGCCCCTAATCACATATAGGCGTATGGTAGAGAGTTGGAGTCCTGACGTCACATCGAGCTGAGGAAACCTAGTGTCTTAATGAGCATTTCTCACTTTATACTGTCTAATAAAAAAGCCTTTTTGTCAAGCTTATTTCCCATTTTTCACACAAATTGACAGCTGCAGTTTTACAGTTTGTGATTTTAAGAGAGTATATCAAAATACAACAAACATGAGTGGTTATTAAAACACACCATTGTGGTAGCGCTGGGACGGATGTTCTCATAATTTTTTTTCTTCCATGTCCATTATATTCACTACCCCTCTCTTCCAAGTTATATTTTTTTAGCCTTTTAATTGGCACCTAAAAATGAAGAAAAAAATCTGAGCACATGAAGACAAGCTACCCCTGAGGCTGATGAGTATGTCATTCAGTTCAAAGATTGAACTGACCCATCACAGCAGGAAGGTCATCAGTTCAAATCTCAGCTTGGTCAGGTCTGCAAGGGTTTCCCCCGGGTCCGCCGGCTTCCTCAGTCCAAACAGATGCAGAGTTGGTTGCCATTACAGGTTGATTGGAGACTCAAAATTGTATGTTGGTGTGAATGAGAGTTTAAGTGGTTGTTTGTCCCTGTGTGGATAAGGAAATCACATTCACAGTTGTTGCATAGATCATTGTTAAACTATATAAACTGTCGGCATGTACCAGGGACCGCTGAGTCTAGTTGATCAATTGCTCTCGCTGGATATAAAGGCAGCAGGAGAGGACACACCACTGGAGCACGGTTATATACTGGCCAATTTATGTTTGTTTAATTAAATTTATATTTGCTCCTGTGTTCATGCAAATGTTCAGACTCACAGCAGCTCCAGTCAGTGGCTGCTCTGGCCCAAATTGTTGAGGAATCGTGCAAAGGGAGAAAGCGCCGGAGAGGAGACGGCAGTTGGAGGCCCTCCAGGCACAGCGGACTCAGCTGCTGGAACATCCCATTGCTAGGTCAGGGTCTGTGTCTCATCTGCCTCCTCCATCCTCCTTCATCGCCATCCCCCTCCACGATACGACGCTGGCAGGAGAATCTCAGGCGTTGCTTCGGGGGACTGAGGTGACGTCGACAGAGTGGGCTTCCAGGCACGATGCCAGCCCCTGGTTCTTGTCCTTTGTCAATGGCTGCACCAAACTGGCCAGCTTCCTCTCCCAGCCTCATGTGGAGGGGGGCGGGTAGGTCAGGCTGCATCGCTGCCTGTTTTAAGTTCAATGATGGGGGGAAATGTGGGTGTGGAGGTGGCTCAGAGAGCATCTCCAGCTGTACCAAGGAGGGTAAATTGGGAGACATGAGTCTAGGAGGCCAATTACTCTTCCTGGATATAGACAGCAGGAGACCCTGACTGCACTAGACTCAGCATTTTACCATTAATTTTGTCTCAGTGAGATTATAGGTTTAATGTATACTGTAGTATTCAGGTAAATGGCATCATAGTCAGACACTTTTAAGGCCCTTGGTGAAATTGAAATAATATTGAAGCTAGTCAGACCTTGAATTTCAGATATCGACACAATATTGCTGTTGTGTTTCTGCATAGCAGCTTTAAATACCTAAACCTGGGTGCAGGTACAACTGGACCTTTTAAGAGAAGCTTGACATGGTAGAAATAGCATTTCCTCCATAAAATGTGCCAAATAAATAGAGTTTACTATCTGACAAAGTGCAGATAGTGGCCAAAAAAAGTGACAATCCACTGTTGTATGCTGAGCTGGTGCAAGAAGGGGACACTGACCACTTTTGCTCTTAGTTCACTAGACAGTAAACTAATTGAGTTAAGTCATGGTACCATGAACTGACAGAATATGTAATAAAGATAAAATAGGAATTGGTGAAATTCCTCTATAATGGACTATTTTCTACAATAAGATTGACACTGTCACAAGAGTTTAGCTGGCAATTTAAAAATAGTAGCTTTGTCTTAAGTACAGAGAGCATTTTGAAGAACTTTGGGGGCCCCAGGCAAAAGGATCCTTGGGGGCCCGATATCAAACCAAACTTCTAAAAGCCTTTGGCATAATGTGAGTGGACTGGGGCCTCAACTGTTTCTGGGGTGCCTGAAGCAAATGCCTGCTCTGTCTACCCTGTTGCAATGTGCAGGTTACTGATACTAATCGGTACTATTTACTGCATAAAGAAGGGCAAATATTTCGTTTTTGGCCTTTGTATTTAATTTCTAAATGCAAGATATCAAACAAGGAAAACCAAGGTACATTGTTTGTCTGGGACTTTGTTTCCAGTCTCTAACACCAGTGACCATCTCTCCGTGTAAATGGTGTTTGTGTACAGTTGCATCTGCATGGAGACCTCATGTCTCAGGCCATAAATTAATATCAAGGGGATAAAAAGGTCCAGTGGACTAATGACCCCAAGGCCTAATCATCATGCTTACTTTGTACTTGCATCAGTATTGATGAGAGTTACATCAGCTGCTATTTCATCAATAACACAGTAGTCTCAGGTGTGTGGACGGAGCACATCAGGCCCTCTCAGGGGAAATGTGTTTGTTGATGCCCCTTGGTGTCTCCGGCCATTGTTTACCCAAAAGACAAAACTTTTAATGAGTTTGTGTGCCACTTAGACACTGGACGGGTCAAAGACTGATGTCACACAGTGATACCTGAATGCATCATGCTATTGTTTACACTTTAATCTTGGGGAAGTTTATATCATGTCTCAAATTCCTTCATGAATAAATCCAAACAAACAGCCATTATGATTAGTCACAATGATTTTTATGTTTTGACATCTTTGAACAGCACAGGATGATAAAATAACAATGACTTAAAGGGATCTTTCACCCAATAATTATAATTCACTCATTATCTACTCATCACTATGCAGATTGGAGGGGGGGGATGGGGGTACACAAAACACTTTGGGAGTTTCAGGGGTAAACAGTATTGAAGCAAAATCCAATAAAATTGAATTAAACGGCGACCACTTAAAAGACGTGTCGGCCAGTGAAGGTTTGACAGAACACGGTAGCACAATGTGTAAATATGTAACACCTCACGAGGTGCTGTTATGTGATTGGTCCTCTGGTGTTACAGTAATTTATTGGGGCAATTGTTTAACAGTTAGTATGGTCTTGACCCAGTCATTTCTCCAATTCATCCTCATGGGTGTTACATATGGATGGGTTCCATATGTAACACATATGCTAAGCTCAGTAAAGGCCTCTAAAACCTCTAAAACTCTTTAGTATTCAGATTATCTCTTTTTCTTTGTTGCGTTTCTTTTTGTCTTTCTTTGCTCCTTTCCTGCACTTTCACCACCTCATCCTCTTCCTTTCAACCCTCTTTCTTCTTAAGATTTTATTAATCAGCTCCACTTAATTTGGCTCCACTTTAAAGGAGGATTGCAATAACAGTTTTTATATCCAGTGTTTTCTCTGACATTACAGTACAAATAATACCACAGGATACAGCGGTCAAAGAAGCATGTACATTTGGTTTTTGCAAACAATTTTAGACGATAGCGATTTTAACCCTGATCGAGAATGCAGCTCTCCTGGGACATCCTGTAGGCCGGATAGTCTAGGACACACACACAGTCCTCATCACATTAACCAAAAATATGTACATCCCTCTGCATCTTTGACCTTTTACAACCTCCTCACAACATCCTCTAACTCTCATCATATTGTCATTATGATTTAACTTCCATTGAGAAGCCTCCAGGTCCCATCTTATTCTAGTTTACCGATCCAAATATAAATATGTTGTGTTAAATGTTTCTTTTGCTTCCTTCTTCGTGAGATAGGACAAAACAGGAGTTAGGTAGGTACTCTAGATAGGTAGACACAGACAGTTTTATATATACCTGACCAGCTCTTTCCAGTTATGCAATAACATTCAGTGAAATCTGTGATGAGCATTTCAGAAAAGAGGAATTCTGCCTTGTTCAGTAGGTTCAATGAAGCAGCTGCCGCCCTTTCTCTGCTCTGACAACCTCAACAATTTGTCAATCTATTACTACTTAGGGGAGAGCGGGGTAATGTAGGACATTGTTTACATTTGCTCCCCTCTAGGCGAGCTAAAATGATATATCAGTCAAATTTACACATTTCCCTATAATTCAGGATGTGTTCTAGCAATGGAAATGATCAGAATGTCTTCAGGACAAAGGGAGTGAAAATAGGATTGTTTTAAAAAAATGGTCTTGTGTCCCACTGTACTCCGGCTACGGGGTAAAGTGGTCCACTTACTGTTTCCACTTTAAAACTACCATAACAACACAGTTAAAATCCTGTCAGCTAGATTGACAACCACTAATATCAGACTAGTAACAGAATCATGGGGATTGGTCAATTAAGCACATTTATGATTATTATGATTCATGTGATCTCTTGCATACCCTAGCTTACCTGCACATTGTTTCTCTGTCCAACTGGTAGGGACAGGGATATTGTTTTTCTCTGCGTATTCAAATGCCAGTTCACAGCACTTAACTGGAGCAAGGCCATGGAACTGGTCAGCTAGTTGTTTCCAGTGTTTGGCAAGCTCCTCCTCCATCTCATCTGTGAATATTCTCTTTACCTCAGCTACTGCACCCCAGGCTACTGATTTTACTTTCCCTTTGTCTTTACTTTATGAATCTTATGAGGGTTGTCTTGTCAATATTTGTATCCGTTCCAGTTTTTCTTAAGGACTTCTTTCCTTGAATGACCTCAGCGGCTGCACTCTCCATCTCTGCAAGGGGTATTCGGCCCGAGGTTGTCTTCCTGGTGTATAGTTTCTTGGCATAATGGCTTTTCTATAATGCTTATGGCATTAAAAATAAAACATAGATAATGTAATATTACACTTAAATACGTTTAAGACTAAACTTAACTTGTGCTTAATGTACATTTGTCCAACTTTACCCCACAGCCACCGTTTTAGTCCAACATATCTTAGCAATTCAGGCTAATCTTCAGCTAGCATCAATGACATGGTTTTATATGTTGGAAGTTCACCAACATGTATGCTATACGTTTTATTACCTGATTCAATTTGTTTTGATACAACAGTTGATTAAGTTCAAAGCAAGAAAATTTACTTTTACATGCAAAAAGTATATTTTTGTGAAAAAACATACTTTCCGCAGCACCAGCACCAACTTCTCCTTCATGGCAAGGGGGGAATGGGAGGGGCTTGAAAACATAGTGTTCAAATGACCACAAATTTGTTCCGTTGCCTAGATACAGGGGGTGTCTCACATTACCCGATGTCACACATTACCCCGCCCCTCCCCTACCACTACTACAACTAATAATAATAATAATTTGTATTTCTTTCTTGCCAGTGCATTTGGACACCCTTAATTTGCAAGCACATACTTATTCTGTTGTTAATACACATACAAAACATGTGGACAAATTGAGGACAAACTCAAATAAAAAATTAACTTCCACTTACAGAATTGTTACTTATCTATAAACTAACCTGATGACTAGCAAATGTAATATGTGAACGTCAACTCAATCTTCACCTATCATTCATGTTTACTAAATCAAATATATTTTTACATTTCACAATCAAAGGAACTGTAGAAAATTGAATTAAACTAATTTCTATTCTATGTGTTGTTTATCTGCTTTTCTTCCTCTAAATAAATGTATCATCCAGTTTCTACTGACAAATCTCATCTGGGCACATGGAGAGCTTGACTTATTTCATTGATTATAGATGTAAAACACATTTCTTTATACTATATTCAGTTTCTATGTGTGTGGCCAACACACAGTGGACCAGAGGCTGCAGTGTTTCTTTAATATTCATCTGTGGATGAAATGATTTTCAGCACATCACTGTATGCTTATGTTCTTTTTAGGTCCAATGAAGTGACTTCTATTATGTCTTCTGTTGAGTGGCCTAAAACAGAAATGTCAAAAATACAGACGGGAGACCTTTGGTTAAAATCAATGTATGATAAGGTTTATTATCTAATAGTCATACATGACCATAGTCATAGGTCAGAACAGGGCAGTTAAAAGCAAATTACCATTTCATTGTATGCATTTCTAGTTGTGGCCACCGGAGGTCAGGTTTTTTCCATGTGTTCAAAAACTGCAAATGCAGTGCTGCAGTGATCCAAACTTTATCTTTAACTGAAATTTGACATCCTCTTTTTACCCAGTTAGAAAACACAGTCCACAGATTTCTTGCATACAATTTATTCTATTGTGTCAGTACGAAATTTATATTTTTTGCAGTTGTTGGTGATAGTTGTCAACTTTTGATTTGATGTACTACATAAAAATACTTGCTTTTACTGTCTTGGGTAAGGCATTTTATTTGGGGCCTATGTCACTTTCTTGATACATAATTACGATGTGTATTTTTTCTCTCCACAGTCGCCATAGTGCTTGCTCATCGTGGGACCTGTTGGGTCGCGCTAGGAATATAAGGTCTTGACCTTATTATGTTATAATTTGGCACTTAAAATTGAACTGAACTAAATACATTTTATTAAATTAATTACCATGGATTTGTTTAAGGCAATTTGTCACCTTGATTAGATAAATGCTATACAAATAAAGTTATTAGTGTTAATTAATTATATATATAACACAATTTGGGGCAAACACTGAGTTGTCTATTCTCAAAACTTGATCTGCTGTTTTTAAGCAGTATATTTAATGATGGAGAAAAGTGTAAAGTTGATGTCAAAGTGTAATGTTAACTTTGTGTCATAAAGCTGCAGTCCCGCAGACAACTGCATGTAGTAGCACATTGGGGTTAAGATAAGGATAATTTACATATTAAAGAAACATCACATTTCTCCAAATGCAGAGAAGAAAAGATGGGATTCTTCTTCTTGCAAGCACCTACTTATCTCCACCAGAAGATGGCGCTATGGGATGTTTTATTTCATACCAATCTGGATCAGACAGGAAGGTTAGATATTCACAACGTCTACAGGGCAGCATTATTAATTAACACAGGCAATTAGCATGAAGGCTAATTAGTATTAAGGATCTTCAGGTTTTCACTGGTATTATGTGTAATGTCTAGCTTGTTATGACCCTTAGCAGTTTTAAACAGGTGCTTCTGCATCAATGTAGATGACTGCATCAGTGTTTTCTCTGCTTTTGTACATTTAATTTGCAGGAAAGATGTGTTTTCAGGCCTCTTCACCATTAAAGGTTCAGTGTGTAAGATTTAGGTGAAAGGGATCTATTAAATGTATTATATCCTACTGATGTTGTCACAAGTGTGTTTCAACTCAATTGTATGAATTGTTGTTTTCTTTACCCCAGAATGAGCTCTTGGTATTACATACTTTATAATAACATCGGAAGCATGGCCTCTCTACAGAGGCCGCCTTGTATTCACAGTAGCCCAGACTGGACAAACTAAACACCTTTTGAGTTTTTATGAAAACTGAAGACCACCACATGTTCTCTCTCATGTCTGAAAGGCGAGGGGGTGTGAGAGGTATTCAGCTGCAACATGCAACTTCACCACTAGATGTCACTAAATCCTAGACGCTGAACCTTTGAAAGAGATTTCTCCTCTTCCGTTTGTGTGCTTTAGTGTGTCTGTCTGTAGAGGGCGCTGTAAGATCACAAACGAATCCAGTATGTTCAGACACATCCGGATTTATTTTCTTAATAAACTTGGGGGGCTGTTGGCAGAAGATTAAGATTAAGATGCATTTATTAGTCCCAATAACATGCACAGACATGCAAAGGCACACTCATGCAGGTAGGGAAATTTAACCTCTGCTTTTGACCCATCTGGTGCAGGAAACACAGAGCAGTAAGCAACCATGTACGGTGCTCGGGGAGCAGATGTTGGGGGAGTAAGGTGCCTTGCTCAGGGGCACTAGACAGGGTAGGGAGACTCTTGGATTTTTGAACAGATCAATCCAGGTTGGTCTTTTGTTGTCTCTCTGTGGAGTCGAACCAGAGACCTTCTCTGCCCATAGTCCAAGTTTCTGCCACTAGACCGCAAGTTGTGTTGAGGCAATTTTGGCCAACACCACAGCAAAGAACTGCTCTCAACTACTTAAATTAAGTTTTTCATGTTGTCCTATATTTCCTTGTTGCTGTGTGCTAAAAGCAGTAATGCTATGCATGTTGTTGTGTAAGGGAAACAACACAAATCCTGGTGGAATTTTGATACTGATTACATTTCTAGGAAGAATTGTGTGGTTCACACAGCGACCACATTCCCTGCTTCACTGCCTCACAAGCTTTCCTGTGTCGTTGCTAATGTGTTCAGATCATGTGTTCTGACTATGCATGAAAATAATTTCTGCTTACATGCCTTAACGTTTAGGATGTTAGAGCAAGAAATAAAAGGCCAGCTCAGCTAAGGCGTTCAGAAAAACCTTACAGGGCAATGTTATGTGAGATATGAAGGTGAATCCCTGCTTGTGTGCTGCCACATCCATTTAAAAACCAATACCAGGCATGTGCTGACACAAATTACAAACCTTATCGCTTTTATTCAAACTGTACACGTACAACAGGCTTATCGATAAAAAACAGGTAAAAAAGACAAAAAAACATGAGTATCCCCATAAATACAATATGCCTTTACAAAAACCGTCTGCGTTTACTTGGTAGGTTGCATATGTTCTGATAAAAATACACACAAACACACTCATATTCCTTCTGAAAACTAGCACATCACAAACAGGTCAGTCTGGTATCGTTGACAATGGAAGATCTCAGCGCACACAATGTGTTTGCCTTCTTAGGTAGAAGCATGATGGAGGACAGACAGATCCTACATGCTAATTTTAACCAGGGTTTGAGGTATGTAAGTACATTCACATGGGAAATGTGACATTCCTTGTATACAGACTGCTTAAACACTATGATGATTGGTACATAGTGTGTTTCTTGTGTTAGTATGTGTGGATATGAGACACAGCTTTAGAGATTAAAAACGAGTAGAGTACCAAGTCTATAAAGGTCAAACTGTTGCAGGATACTTCGACCATTTACATCAGTGTGATGCATGTAGAGAAAATGTGACGTGCGAGAATCAAAAGCTTCTGGAAATCATATCCTGTTTCACAGCCGACAGCCTTTACTTAAAAACACATTTTTTCTGCTCGGGTTTCAAAACACAACTTCCTTCTGATTTTATGATTCCATTCAAATGTGCTGCGTTCAACAATGGAGTACATTTTCTACTGGAGTTTCCATTGAAATTCCAAACGCTACTCGGGTTACAGAAAATGAATGAACGATGTTCAATCCTGACCTACATCTCTGGGTTGTGCTATTTCAATGGTAAAAGGCATTTAGTGGAGAGAATTCCTGCTCTTCTATAAAAAGCTTTACAGCAACTTTAGAAATAGTTTTGGCATTAGCTTGTTAACTAATTGAGGTGACATGAACGTTCAGTTTTTACCAATAAAAGAAAGCAGGTGAGTTGTAAAAATCAACCTCCGCTGCGTCGTCTGTCACCACTGTGCTTTCTCCAAACACAAAATACCCCCACACAGGACTGGGTTTTTAAACGGAGAGAAAATACATGTGTGCGGACACTAAAATAATGATTCATTAAAAAATCTCTGTTTGTGAAAACCATTCAACACTTCGGAGTGAAATAACATTAAAATAAGGTGGATTCAGTAACAATGGGCCGAAATGCAGCGGTGACTGTGTACAGTCATCTTCATCCGGGATAAAGTAACATGGAAAATGCGCAGCAAACCGTTTTAACTCCGAAGGATTATAGTTGGATCCTTGAAACGGTGCTTCGGATGCCTTAAGAGCTTAAAAAGCCTTTTTGATGGGAGACCACACACAGAGACCAACAATGAGCTGTTGTGTCTCTATTACAGAGAGTGGAAGCCTCTGCTTGTGTGTTTGGGTGTGTGTGTGCACATGTGTGGTCTCTTTATATTCGGGTCATCCTGCGGTGGATCAGTCAGTTTTAACACTTGTAACCTTAAGCTGTGCAAACCAATACATAACTTCATTTAGCTACAGATTGAACAATCAATACACAAGCAAATATTCAGTCTGAAAATTTACAAATAAAAAAAAAAGTAGAAAATGGAGGGGGAAAAAAGAGTTTGGATCTCTGGGCAACCATTTGGCACAAGATGGGTCAATGCATTATTCCTCATATTAAAAACCGGTCAGATTGTACACTGCAATATTTAACAGTATTAAAGCATTTCAGTCCTTAGCTAACAGCAGAGTAGGCTACTTTATAATCTACATGGTATGGTCCCAGCTCCCCTGATGATGGAAGTCACAGTCAGAGTGTGTGGCTGCTGTAGGGATCAAACCCACCGTGTGACCTTTCTGCTATAGCATGTACAGACTGCCACACTGCATGGCCCATCAGTCTTTTCCTTTACGCTCACCAGAGTAGACAGGAAGTACATTCAAATTGTAATATCAAGGATATAATCAATAATAAGTAAGGGAAATTCATATTAAAAGTAACTTTGCCAGTCTGACGTCACAGTTCAGGGACCAGTGCGGCCATTGAAACCAGTTCTATAATCCAAAAAGATGCAAAAGCCAGGAGTGAGAGCTGTCTGATGACGACAATAAAAAAAAAGAGAACAAAAAAGAAATATATTGAAAATTCATCCAACTTCTACCGAATATCAGAGTTTTTTTGAGTCCAACAACATGAACTGGTGCCAGGACCTGATAACACAGAAATCCGGTCCAAAGAAAACATGTCCAAAATAGCAATTTAAAAAAAGAAAGCTATTTTTTTTTTATCATCGTGGTTGTTAGATCCATAACTTCCAGGCCCTGTGCCTCTCCATCCTTCCTACACCGTTGTCTCCCCGTGGCTCCCGTTGCTCAGGCGCTTGTAGAACCTCCGCCAGGACTGGAGGGTCTTCCCGGACCAGACCCAGAACCCCGAGGTGATCCCGACTATCATGGTCATCAGGTATTTGATCATGAACACGGTGAAGTCCGGGGTCATGGGGGCGAAGTTGTGGACCGGACAGGGCACGGCGAAGCGCTTGCAGGTCTGCATGTGCCAGGTCCGCTCCCAGTGCTCCCTGAAGGCCTGCTCGTAGAAGTAACAGGCGATCACGATGGTGGCCGGTACCGTGTAGAGCACACTGAACACCCCGATCCGCACCATCAGCTTCTCCAGCTTCTCCGTCTTGGTGCCGTCGTGCTTCATGATCGTGCGGATGCGGAACAGGGACACGAAGCCGGCCAGGAGGAAGGACGTGCCGATGAAAAGGTAGACGAACAGCGGGGCCAGGACGAAGCCGCGGAGGGCGTCCACGTTGAAGATCCCGACGAAGCACACCCCGGTCAGGACATCGCCGTCCACCTGACCCATGGCCAGGATGGTGATGGTCTTGATGGCCGGGACAGCCCATGCGGCCAGGTGAAAGTACTGGGAATTGGCTTCTATCGCCTCATGTCCCCACTTCATCCCGGCGGAGAGGAACCACGTCAGGGACAAAATCACCCACCAGATGGAGCTGGCCATTCCAAAAAAGTACAGCACCATGAAGAGGATGGTGCAGCCCTCCTTCTTGGTCCCCTGGGCCACGGTCCTGTAGCCCTCATCCTTGAATTTATCCACACAGACTACTTTATCCTCCAGGAAGAACCCAGCAGCGTAGGCCACCGCCACCATGAAGTAGCAGCCGGACAGGAAGATGATGGGCCGCTCGGGATATCGGAACCGCCGCATGTCCACTAAATAAGTGAGCACGGTGAAGAGGGTACTCACGCAGCACAGGATGGACCAGATACCGACCCACAGGCGGCCGAACTTCACCTCGTCGTCTCGGAAGTACATGATCCCGGTGGGTTTATTGGGCTCACACGGGGCCCCGCAGTCTTTGACCCCCATGAAGCGGTAACCCAGATAGGACGGCACCTCCAGCTGCAGTGGGCAGGAAAACTGGTGGTACTGGTTGTACGTGGGCGGGCGTGGGTTCGGTCGATTTGGGGGGAGGGTCATTGGATCGAGCGCGTTGGGAGAAGACGACGAGGGTGGGCTGCTGGGTTCGGATGTGTTCTGGCCCACGCAGATCTCTCCGGCACCGTGGACGGGGAACGCCTCGCAGCGGAGCCGCTCCGGCCACTGGAAGCCGAATTTGTTCATCAGGGCTTCACATCCCTGCCGTGCACGCTCGCACAGGGACCGACAAGGGGGGATGGCCTGCTCCAGCACGGTGCAGACGGGCGCGTACATGGAACAGAGAAAGAACTTGAGATCCGCGGAACACTGGACCTTCACCAGCGGGTAGAACTGGTGCACCTCCAGACCGGCGTCCTCCTGGTTCGTGTGGCCCAAGAGGTTCGGCATGATTGTCTGGTTGTAGGCGATGTCGGTGCACAGCGGGATGGAGATGGGCTGACAGAACCCATGCTCCGGGATGGATATGCCACTCTCGCTGTTGTAGTGTTGGGTTGCGGTGGGTGAGAAGCACAGCCCGCACAGCAGCCACATGATCCGCAGGGAAACGGAGCCAGTGGTGGACCTGGCCGCCGCCATAGTTGAGGAGGAGGGGGGAGGGAGAGGGAAAAAAAACTTTGATCCAAGTAGGGCGACTTGAAAACGGCTGAAAAGCGACGAAAACCTGCAGCAAACGTCCCGACCCTGCGCCCGTAGTCCAAACCCACCGAGTTGCGGGGTCCCCGCTCGACTTTAGCTCGTATTTCACGCAGATAAATCCAAGTGGAACGTTCGTCGTGTCATGACTTCTTGATGGTCTTTGTAAGTGACTCCAAGCAGTCCACTCTCTCCGCCAGCCCGGGGAAAACCGCACTTTAACTCCCGCTTTCTCGACGCGACGCGAACACGAGTTAGTCCAACGCGTCCGGGACTTCGCGCCTGTGACTTTGACCAAAACTAACGACGGATTAAAACACGAAAAGACGCATATTTCCACGGTTTTCTCGAGTTGACTTCATGCGGCGCGTCGGTTCACATGCTGAGCGGTTGAAGTCCGGAGACTCGCTCCCTCCGCACTCCGCTCGGATTCCACCGGTTTCGAGGCGCCCCCCCGCCTCCATTGGCCAGACCCCCGACAGCACGCAGGGGCGCCTTGAAACCGGGGACGCGTCTCATCCAATCGCAGCGTTTGTTTTCCTGCAGGACTCGTTCTTGATTGGCCCTCGCCGCTCATCGCTGGAAAATATGTTACTGTAATTACATTAGAGCAGAAGTTTGACAAACATTATCACTTTTCTGTTTGGTGTTTCAACTCAATTTGCCTGCAGCGTCACTTATGAAGAGCATTTAAAAATCACATGGAACAAAAACAAGTCTAGTTACTTCCCCTTCTTTCATTAATGCAAATCAAAAGGATATAAACCATTAACAGCAGTTGGATAACACCACATTCACACATTTGTCACACATTATTGCTTTACTTTTGCTTTATTAACAATGATATAAAGTTACGTTTTATACTGAAAGAACAGTTGAAGAATTTCCAAATAGTTTACTTATCTAAGCAATTTAAATTTGATAGATTACACAAAGAAGTGTGTTAACTTTATTTTCTAACATTTATTAAAAGGGAAATAAATAAATATCACCTTTACACATTTGTAACTTGGTCAATTATTTCCTAGTTTTCTTTCATAACCTGTTGCTGTGCTGATATAAACGCAGTCACCTTTTTAAAAACACAACTGATGTAACACATATTTGATGCAACAAGTCTGCTTGTATTAAATGTAAAAAACAAAAGAAAAGTCATCCCCTGCATACAGTAGATATTTATTGGAAACACTGGACACCACATAGGTTAAGTTTTTATTTCAAACACATTTAGTTTAAAATTGAAAAAACCTTCAATAGCAAATAAGAAAAAGGCAAAGTAAACAAGTGAACTTTAAGAAATGATTTTTAAATTCTATAAATCATGTCTGAAAAGGATGATGTTAAAAGTTATAGAGTCCTACCCCATAAATACAGTCACCTAGTTCCAGACCTCTGTCTAGATTTCATAGATTTTCGGCAATTCAAATTCTTAAAGATGTTTTAATTACTAAATTTTTCAAAACTTTACTTTGACAGTCTCCATTACAAGCATGAACGGTATCTTGGCCAAACAATGCATCTCACCTCCAATCCTCTCTCACATCTAGGAAAATACTTAATACATGTCTCGAGAGCTCGTTGGACCATAGCACTGACTTCAAAAACACCAACAGGCAGCATTACGTAAATTACTAACATTTTTGCTTTAGTGAGTTTAGTTTTTATGATTTTTCACATAAAACGCCATCAAATCAAATACTTCGCTTTCTAATGCCAGTCTGAATAATTTTTTTTATAATGGAACAGCAGAAAAAAGCCAATTTTCTATGACTTATTTATTCTTTTCTATTCTTTCATCTGTCATCTTCTACATATGTGACCACACACAGCACTATGTCGTGTCCTCAGTTCACAAAAAAAAGTTGTGTTTAAGTCTGTTTCAGCTTTTTTCCATCTCCACTTTTTTAATGTGCAGCTTGGGAGCTGAGTTCCCTCCATGTCCTCACAGAATATCTGCACACACAGTCACTCAGTGTTTGCAGGTAAACATATATTGCAGCAAACCATGACAAGAATGCCATGGAACCCAAAGGAATTCCAGCATCTCTACCACTCGATCACAGTTCAAGTACATGTTTAGTTTTTCTTCTTATAGTGTATCATTGCAAACAATCATATGGGGCTCTCGCTTGGATCTGTATAATCGTGGGAATAAAGAGCAGCAGCAGCCAACACTGCCTAAATTTGCACAGGGCCTCAGAGCGTGGGGGGTGTGGGCGGTTCCTGGTGGTCTCGCTGCATTTGGTGCGTTTCTACCCGAGTGGAATAAAGAGGTTGGGGGTAGGTTAGTGTGGGGGAAGGGACAGGAAGAAGAGAGAAGGTCAAAGAGGGGGGGGGGGGGGGGGGAGGAGGAGAAGACGAAGTGAGAGCAGGAAGAGAAGCTGAAACTAAAGGAAAAGTTGGTAGAGTTCCCCGCTGTAATCTGGCCTATATAGGCGTGTTGGACTCAAATAGGCCAGTGGGCCGGTATAGATTTCTGAACAACCACAGAAAGATAGTCATCTAGAAACTTGCAGGTCAAATGCCATTCCCTGTCCTCTAGGATCTATTTGTGCCGCCTGAGACACAGCTGACCATAGTACTAGTAAAAAAACTGGAAAAGTGGGTTGGACCTTCTCAGACCATCCTCCAGGACAGGGACTACTTTGTCTCCTTTCGTAACCGAGCATATCAACTCGGCACACTCATTTCCCTTTACATGCTTGCATTGGGACATATCATGCACGAAACACGAAACAAAACGCCGTACACATTCTCAGTTCTTTGTTCTAATATATGTTTCTCACCAGGTTTAAAATGTCACTGCTCATCGAGGATATAAGGAGCAGTGTACATCTCTGGCCCTCTGTTACCATTTGAACTCACTCGGGTCATCAATCTACTTTACATTCCCAGACTAAACTAAACATGAAGACGTAGCATTTAATCATGTGTTCCACATTACTGGAACAAACCTCTAAAGTATGTAAACCTGGCTCCAACTTCAGAACGAGGTTAAAAAGTCCTTTGATGGCCATTGGCTTTGGTCGACTCATAAATTCAAATAACTATATTTATCTATTAGATACAAATTTTTAGTAAAAAGCATAAATGTATATTTTACATCTAAATTGCTAAATATCCATGGAGTGACAAAAGTGCCACGCACAGCCTGTCTTATAGCTGTAAACGTAATAAATAATCAATAAATATTGATACATTTTCCTTTTTAAGCTTCTGATTTACAATTCATTTACTTTTTGTTTCAATGTCTTATCCTACATGACTTCTAAATGCCATGTTAAACACTTGACACTGGAAATACTAAGACCAGTTAAGAATGAATGTGTGACTGTAAGTATGACAAATTTATGATCAGGGTGTAGCCCATCTCTCTGGGACTGGATCCATCCTCTGCAACAACAGGAGTGGGCGGATTGCAAACTGCTAACAAGGGAAATGAGAAGATGATCTACGGCTGCCCTAGGTGTCCACACTGTTGATAGACTCCATCTGTCAGCCGTATTACATCCAGCTGAGGTCAAGGATGTGAAGTTATCCCCCAGCACCAAAACTGAAATCTAGTAAAACATGCATAACAATTTTAAGGGGCCAGTTTCAAAAGAATGCAAACAGATAACAGGGATTTCTTTTCTTGAGTGATTTCGGAGATAAAATCTTTGCTGGCAAGTTGCAACAGGATAGCCTAATTTGTTATCCGTGCTTTTTCCATCTATCTACCCAAGTGGGTTTCTAATAGAATCAATCCACGCTGACCTAACTTTCATCACACCCGGCGCTGAAAAGTAGATTGTATTGATGAGCAAAAGAGGAGGAGGTTCGTCCCACATAATCAATGTGATTTCTGGGCGTGGGCACGTTGTTGTCTCTTTAGAAAAAGCTGTCCAGTCGACCTCATCAGGGTCTTCAGCTAGCAGCTGTGGACGTTAAATCTATGGCTTAAAATAGACATTAAGAATCAATCATAGAAGCCAGAATATAGAAACAATTATAAGGCTAATAATGCAAGCTTTAGACAACTCAATAATTAGTCTGAGTAATAATTACATTTGGTTTGACTAGTTGGTTTGAGCCTCTGATGGACAGCTGTGTAGCCTAATAATTAAAGACTCCAGCTATTAAAGTTATTGATTGATATTGATAGATGTTGTTAGTATACTGGGATTTCCCAGGAGACTATTTTTCAAACGCCATCTAATCAGCGTCACCGCTCAAAGACTCCACAATGTTAAACACTAGAATGAATGAACGGATGGAGGCGCTTATATTTCCACATTTCCTCAACATTTTTGCACCACTGGGGCAATAAATCTGTCTAAGTGTTTATCGACTGTTTATACAGATTTGCTGTTGACCCAATTAGGGATATTGAGCATCCAAATTTGGGCCTCAAATAAAGTTCACTGCCTCAAACATTAGTTCACATATGATGAAGAGTGTTTTCCATGGAGTGTTGCATATATTTGCCAAAGCTTGATTTGTGTAGATTTTGTAACATTGGTTCTATTCATTTATCATACTGCAGTCCTCCTCAAAAGGATCAGTATATACATTCTCTTCTAATCACCAAACCCTGTTTACCAGACGCAAGCCACTGTTTGAGCTTCTTCTCTGAGGTCTTTGAACAGAAAATAGATGTAAAACTTTACGATTTACGTGATTCATCTAGAAGTTCAACTGTAGAAGAAAATGGGTTCATGTATAAGAGCATAACTTTGACTGGAGACTCAGACGCTAATCGGGGACAGTTGACTTGAAGGGCGTGGAATATGTCAAAATAGTTGACGCTGCTAACAAATAGCTTTAACAAGCTAGTCGTGACCGATGCTACGCTACCAGAAATCACTTCTTATTATTCCTTTCGAAATAACAGGACTTGCCAGTGGCAGTGCAACGTGACTGCTTGGAGCGGAGAGGAAGTAAAATCAGGGAAAAGCCGTTACAGTTTTATCTGGGTTCAACTTTTATAGGCTACTTAAAATACGCGGTATCTGATTGGTGCATAGTTTTATATACTCGCCAGTGCCCGACCTAGTGTTTACAGCATCATCGGAGGCCTTTCGGGTGTTGGAGTTTCATGGTAAAACCTCTGAAGCCATATTGACTATTGCTGTCTGTTGTGTGAATGCTGTTATACACTCACCAGCATGTAAAAGCATACTCTTTGAACAAATTTACAAGTGGGTGCAGCAATCTGTCTCTCTCCCCCTGTGCCTACCACACACACTGACACATACGCGCGCACACATACGCGTGCGCACACACACACACACACACACACACACACACACACACACACACACACACACACACACACACCCTGTTCGTTCCTGTCTGTGGTGTAAACGCAGCAGTTGGTAGGCACACCAGGTCAAATGGACGCACTCCATCGCAGCTAACTGAAGCTGTTTGTTTGTGTGTGTGAGAGTATGTTTGTGGACACTGTCTGCAGTGGTCAAGCACATGCGGGGCAGTCCAGCAGGTTTTCCAGACAGTCAGTCACTGTTTGGACTGCGGTCTGCTGCAGCTGGACATCTGCTGGAGAGGAAAGGAGGAAGAAGAAAAAAAAAAGTTACACAAACAACAACTGGATTTACAGTAGTCCGAGGTGAAATAAACACAACAAAAAAGATTTTGATGGTTGGGACTGTACTTGCTCAGTTCGAGGGCAGCAAGGAGTGTGACCACCGCGCAAAGTATGCAAGCTTCCATGTGAAACCCAATACTGAACAACTATTTAGATGTGGAGCTGAGGTGGAAAAACACAGGGCCTTTTAGTTTGGTCAGAGGAGGTTGTCAAATTTGAGGAGGGCTTAAAGGACATGTTGGCTGACCAAGTTGGTCTAACCAGCACGTTAAGTGTTTCTGGGGAGCGAGCATTAGTTTAACACACTGTGCTGGTGTTAGTTCATGCTTTGACCCATGTTTTCCATGTGTGATTCTGCAGGTTATGCAGTGATTATGTAAGTTATGTGTTTCTAATGTGTAAACCCTGGGTATATATACACAATGATAAACAGAAAAAACCTCATTTTCATTAACGATCATAAATTGTTTTTCGAAAAACAATTTTTTTCTTATTTGTTGGAATCCCTTTTCACATTCTAGTTGCCATCAATAAAAAAAGTCCTCATTTCATAGTTGGTCCAATTGATGGTGGAGTCCCTGTCTTTCACCAACCGAACTGCCTACACACACCCTGCCTGTGCTCTGACTGTGCATGACAGGAGTCTTCAGCTGGAGAGACAAACACAGCTGAAACACAGACAACGGTCAGAAGTTAGCGGGCAGGTCACGGAAAAGTCGGCTTCCGGCAGTTTTGTCAGTCGTTGCATGTTCACGGTGGGCTGCATCGATTGCATATTTTCACAGTGCAGCCTGCTCTTAGCTTGTCCTGGATTACCAACTCTAGCTTTAAGCGGCTTTCAGACACACACTGAACTCTTGATATGCTCCTTAAATTATCCAGAGGGGCTGTATGTGAGAATGCAAACGTCAGAGTCAGTTTCACCAGACAATAAGTGCGCCCATGTGATAATGTAGCAGTATAGGATTCGCTGTGAGTGAGTGGATGCGTTGAGGACATTTTAAATTGAGAAATACAAACCTCTTACGATTGAAAAGAGGTGCCATACACGTAGAAGACACCAAAGAAGGTGACAAAATTGAAAGACGAGATTCAAGAGCTTTTAATGATTAGGACTGACACTGATGTTGATGTGCTGTCAACAAAATAATTTGTATGTCTTGTCCTGTATCCTGCAAACTCTACCCAGATGTCACTCCTCGCCTGAATGCTCCGGAGTTTTTTCCTTTTGTGAACGTGTCGTACAATCTCCCACTGTGCTCTTAAGATGTGAAAAGCAAACTCCAGAGAAAGTCCATATCCAGTTGTCTGGTCATTTTCCAGAGTTCATGTCTGAAAACAACGACATCGACATTCATTGATTACATAGTTTGCATGACATCTATATCATAATTTGTCTTTTTTTGCATTTTTGAACTTGAAAATCGAGTATCCTGGTGGTTACAAAACTGTTTAAAAAAAGAATGTACAGTTATGTTTTTCTTGTGAAGTAACAAGTGTGGTTTAAAATGACAAGTCTGCAGGTGTGGTGCAGATATATCACTGAAAAGCCCCAAAGAATAGCCACTTCTTGATTTTCTTTGGGCCCTGTCCACACTACGTCACTATGAAACCACTAAGCCTCGAACAGTTACTCTTAAACTGTTTACTGTGTAATTAAAGGTTGCCAGCTGCACTCTGTCCCGTCTCATTCGAGTGAAAGTGTGTGGTGGGACAATTTGAATGCGTACTTTGATCCTCTCTGATTCATCTATGGCTGCGTGAGATTAGAGGATGAGTGAGTGCAGATGAGTAGTGGATGTCAAATATCGCAGCTTTAAAATGGTAAAATGCATAAAACATACAAATTCTTATGTTATTCTCATTTGTCTTTTTTATTTATCATGCTTGACTTCATTGAGTTGTCTCTTACCTAGTGTTCTTACGCTGTTTGTGTGTGTCATGTGTTGGTATATATAGCCCTATAGAAGTATGTGCTAGCGACTTGCCTGAACGGGGGGAGGGGAGATCAACCTTAAGAAGTCAGCATAGAGAGAGGGAGAGAGAGAGAGAGGAATGCAGGCAGCTGGTTTGTGTCTGTCAGTGCCACACAGAGAGCCTACAGTACTGGACTACTCTCACTCACACACACACACACACATACACACACACACACACACACACATGAACACTCTCACACTCTCTCATACACACACACACACCCAGCGCAGCGATGAAAGAATGATTTATTTGGACCAACAGAGTGTGTGTTCGGTCCAGTGGCAGGCGGCAGGAAGCTCACTGGCCGATGTCTCAACTACTCGGAGGAAAAACTGTGTGAGAGTAAAAATCAGTGCAGCACGTTGTTTGATGCAACAGACATGAAATGCAGTCATATCAAACAGAGTCGGGGTCGGGAGGGTGCGTGGGTCCTTGATTTATTTATGTCACCGACACGCATCAGTGGACTGCTCAAACTGCTCAAACTATTTATTTTTAATATATCAGCATACATTTTCAATGGTTCATTGTCTGTACTTAAGTGCATTGCAAGTATTTAAAGTAAACCAATGACCTTTTTTAGTGAGACTGTTTTAAAGAGGCATTGATCAACTTGGTGGTCCTTTTGGTGGATTTTGTGTGTGGTGCTGTTGAACATTTTGTGTTATTTAGCCTCCTCTTGTTGATTTAGTATGGGTGGACGAATTAATCCCTGTTATCATTACACAATACAACTCAACAACTCCACAAACTGCAAGCTCCAAAGTGATCATAGTTAAACACACAGCTCTTTAACACACAGACATCTTTGGTTTTATTCAGACGATCCTAATAAACTGACTGTTGAGTGAATACTGCTGGGATGAGTAACAGTAATAGACAGAATATATTTCACAATGCAACCGTTATTTCCCCTGACACCAACTGTAGCGCTCTCTCACCTCACTGTCTTGCCAAATTAGCATGTTCACCCGGGTGTGAGCCGAAAATAACCTGTGTCTACTTTAGTCATTTGACCCGGGATTCAACACAGATTAAATACATTTCCATTCCAGTGGCAGTGGGCTTTTACACCAGTGGCTTCAAATATCAGTCCCCTAGATATGCCGGTTTTTTTTGTATCAAGATCCAGTTTTGCATCATTCTGCTGAAAAATGAACAAACAAATGCACAAGGAAAACACCATCTCCCTCTACCTCCTCACTCACGTCCTAATTAACATGAATCACTTGACACGAAGATACACAGTGAAGGCGTAGCAGCACAATGTGAGATGAGTAAGTGAACTCAGTGCAGGTCTCAAATGTTGAGGAGCAGTAGCCTGCAGGTCTGAGCGCTGATATTGATACTGTCAGCCAGATGGAAGAAAACGGTTTGTGCGCTGGGTGGCGAGATCATCATGCGGTCCTTCCACACAGACGACGTGTGTGGTGAGTGTTCCCAATGGCAGGGAGCTCTCTGCCAGGGGTCTACGCTGCTGTTCTCCAGAGGGACCTGTGGTCGTGAGCACAAAGCTGCCAAACCAGAGATGCAACCAGTCAGATGTTCTCGACAGTGTGTCATGGGGATAGTTTGGCAGGAAAGCCTGTTCCTGGCCAAACTTCTTCAGCCTCCTGAGAAAGAAGAGGTGGATAGTTTGAGCCTTTGTGTCTGCGTGAACAGGTCAGTCAGTAATGTACACTGAGCACCAAGGTACTTGGAGCTGCTGACCCTCCCAGCAGGGACGTGGTCGCCTCCTGCAGCTTCCTATAACCTGCCATCATAGGTTGAAGGCTTTTGTCATCACACCCACTCACTAGGTTTTCAACAACAGTCCGGCTCCAAGTCACTCACCAACAGTGAGGAGGTCAGGGCGGGGGAGGTGGGGTTACCAGTTCTCACCATCCAACGCCTTTTCATCATAAAGCCAAGGAAGCTGCTGCAGAGGGAGGTGTCAAGTCTCAGCCCTGCGCCCTCGGTGTAGACTCATCTAAACTTAAACTATGCATTCATTGCCTCTGCCAAGGACGCTTTCTCTTCTTTCCAAAAGTGAAGCCAAAGCATTTCGATCAACATCTAGTTGCTCGGTGCAGCACACGTCATACTGCCTCCTCCATGTCAGTGAATTGGACATGGAGGAGGCACAGACCCTTCTTTAATATTGCAAGATCTGTCTTTTATTTTTACATTTCACCAATTTCCCAAGGTTCCCAGCTCTTGATTGATAAAATCTGACCTTTTCAGGGGAGTGGACTGAGTGCAGCCTGGTATAGCTTGATTCCTTTGAACAGATACATGTGCTTTAAGGATTCCAAACTTCGAAATTATTGAAGCAATGTTCCCTGGCTGGGAATGGAACCCAGGTTCCAGCAGTAAAAGGGCCGGAACCTAGGGTTTGGATGTCGGCATATGCTCTTCTGGGTCCCAGTCAAGTTTGTTATATTGTTATTATTACACTTTGTGATGTAACCCATGACAGGGTCACTGTTACATGCTGATGAGTCTCTAAACACCTGCCAGTTTATATTCTCAGTCACAAAGATTTGGTTTGACCTGTTTGAGTCCTTCTCTGTGGGCTCGGAGCAGCAGATTGGAGATATGATCTGCATTCTCAGAGGCCAGGAGGGGAAGGGTTGTATAGCAGTGACCCAGCGTGCATTCACCTCCGGTAGGTATGTTAAGAAAGCTGGGCCTGCTGTAACTGAAAGCTGACTTAACATGGGCATTCACAACGCTGCTGATACTACCATACAGTTCATGCATGGCGTTGCTTTGTCTGCTTGTGGAGGAATAGAGTTACACAAATAGAGCTGCACTCTTGGGGGAGGTAGAGGAGTGTTGTCTTTCAAGTAAAGAGCTATTGAAAAACTGGTTGTTTGAACAGCAGAGTTATGCACGTCATGTTGGAAATTAATCCGAGTGCTTAATTGTCTAAGGAGTAAGTCTTACCCAGAAACACTCTTTCCTGTGTTCGGCATAGAGGTATGAATAGATGAGAGTCTGTTCTGTTGAAGATCAGTTGGAATAGACTAAAGAAATACTAAGACATATATAAAACTCGCAACCAGTTTGGGAACATCATGGGAAACTTATCGTGAAATTAATCTGAAAGTTACCATAGCAATAATGCTGAAGCTAACTAATAGAGTGGTTTTAACAGACTGAGTCAAGCAACACAGTAAATCTCTGATCTCTGTCATTTTCTTGACATCACACAATAGACCTTAATTTCCCTTCCCCCACATCACACACACACACACAAAGTCTTGGGAGTCATGTGCTAATTGATGCAAACTAGTGGAGGAGGTGAGGCAACAATGGCTGCCCCCGCCAAGCTTCATACAGAGCTTTTCTGCCTGCGTGGTTCGTATTCAGTGAACTCTACATGTTCCGAACGTGTGCTTCAGGTCAAGAGAAGAAAAAGAGATCGAAGTCAAGAAAACAGATGAGGAGAAGAAAAAAAGAAAGAAAAAGCATATGAGCAGAAGGAGGAGGAAAGAAAAGTGGAGAAGGAAGAGGATTAGGAGGAGGGGGAGGCCCCCTGGGGTCTCAGGTCAGACACACAGCTGTGGTCATCACCTTTCACTGCAGGGGACTCCCTCCCCTCCCCCTCCCTCCATCTCTCTCTCTCTCTCTCTCTCTCTCTCTCTCTCTCTCTCTCTCTCTCTCTCTCTCTCTCACACACACACTTCACTGTGATCATCGCCCTCTGTAGGAGCTTGACCTGAGCCAGATGGTCACTGCTCTCTTTTTTTACGACTCTGTCATGTCCACACTAAGCCAGCGTTTTTCACACCTAAGAAATACTGCTCTTCAAATACACTCTCCTAGAGTGGATACGCTTCAAAACACCGAGCTTGCATTGTGGTGTGAATGAGGGAAACAATGCCAAATCAATTATGTATCAATAACATGCCTTTACAGGGAGTTGTGTATTAAGTAAGGCAATTTTCTGTTGTCTCAAACTCTTTGTGATTGCTCATGCTGAATCCTGTAGAGATCAGACAGGGATTTTATCATTACCCCCCTTTTACACTTTATACTGGCAAAATAAAAGTCTCGGTGGTGGAGCATTTCCAAAAAACAGAATAGGAGATGAAAAGAAGCAACAGACGTTCTGTTTGAAGCATTAAACACTGATCTTGAACTTTTAAAAACTCATATGTGCAAAAACAATGATCCCTTTAAAGCTGTATGTTCATTATATTCTATTTTACACTCATACTGTAATGAAATGATTAGAATTTTTAAAAACTTCTGCACCTCTTCTTATCATCAATCTCAGCCTCTTTCTCACGGATGAAGCAGATCTCACGCTGGCTGACGCTGTCTCCCTCTGCTGTATCCCTGCCTGTCCCTCCACTTCCCCGGTTCCAGAACAAGACACTGAACCCTTTATGTTAACCCTCATTGTAAAGCTGTCATGGGCGACTGCTTGAACTGTGTGAGGGAAAGTAATGTGAAACCCAAATACCCAAATGCAATATCAGATCCAAGCACTGTAGTTTTACGCACACAAAAAATGTCCCATGTTAATGTATAGGAGCCTGTGACATTAAGTGTGTGGTTTATACTTTTACTTTCCACAAGCTGCATCTGAATGACGCTGGATGTGCACACGTTTATGTAATGCTGCTTTGTGCAAGTGGTCAATGGAGTTCTCCATGTACCTTAACATGGGCATTATTGTTTAAGGTTTTATCCTTTTGTCCTTTTATTGCTGTATGTGTATTGTACATGTATTTTCGCACATGGACTACGTCAGCTATTTGATATTATTTTATGTTTACATAAATCTACCATGGTTATAATGTAATTTTGGTGAGTCAAGCTTGATTTAGTGTTACATCTTGTGTTTTACAGTTATTTTAATTTTGCAAAACCATATTAGTCATTTGAACAGTTGCATGTTCAGATCAGTCACAGCTAAGTTAATTAGTTCTTCTGTGTCACTGAAGTTTAATACCTGTAGTTTCACACAAGGTCAAACTTACATCGAAGGATGTCAGTGTGTTTGTGTGTGTGCGTGTGTGTGTGTGAAAAGATCAAACCAAATTACACAGTACCTAAAATATTTTTTATCAAGCTTTAGACATGTGTTTCCAATGTTCTTTAAATACACTCCCCGCACGCATGGACACACACTCACAAGTGCAGTTCTTCCCCTGCCAGATAGTTGAAATCAAATCCCTCCCTTGTTGTTGTCTGGGAGACAAAGTTCAATTTTTCTGCATTTGGCATCAGACTGCACATGATTTAAGAAATGGAAAAACAGATCAAATCAAAACAGTAATTGTAAAGACAACTATCAGTGCAATGATTAAGTTAGATAGTTCACATGTTGCAGATGATCATTTTTAAGAATATTTAGCTCTCAAGAATACAGGAGCGCAAATAAAGTTTTTGTTTTTGTAATTTGAAATTAGCTTTTTATGTCATTTGTAGGAATGTGTAGTGTCCTGACTACAACAGTTAGGAAAACAATAAGGGTTGTTTTAGATCTAAAAAGTCTAGCAGATAATGTAAAATAAGTAAGTTTAGAATACATTAACTTTTAGAAAACCATTCCCAACATTTACAAGTCAATTTCTCAAAAGCAGCTCCAATATGACCAGTATTTTACTCAAAAGATCTTACAAGCTCAAACTCTTTATTGATACCAGATGCTTGGTCAATAAGGGGAGAGGAAAAAAACTGTAGAAATAATGTGCTTTTGAAGTAAAACATTGTTAGTGAATGTGTAAAAACGCTGTATATGAATGTATCCAAGGATTTGCAGAAACAAGTGTATTGAATCTTAAGATTTGCATGAATCATGAACTGATATTTTCTTTGCGCAGTTTCAAATATAGCCCTGTGTGTGTGTGTGTGTGTGTGTGTGTGTGTGTTACTCCTCACAACACTGTGGTCAATCCAACCAGCCTCTTAGCCTGGCTGTGTTTCTGTGGCCTGGCTAAAACCTCGTATGGTTTTACACACACAGACACACACACACACACACACACACACACACAAACACACACACTGCAGTCTTGTAAACCCAGGTTCTGTTGTTTCCAGCAGCAGCAGATCTTTATAAGGGCATGGACAGGGGAATAAACTGCAGCTCAGGTCACGACATGGGGTTACAAAGTGAGTGTGCGTGAGTAAGTGTAGGATGTATGTGTGATTTTGATTGAACTGCATCCAACATTATGCTTGTAAGAACAGCTTGAACTTGGTTTGCTGCATGATCATTCAGGCGCTATTGGTATTCAAAGGACTCCACCAGAATGTTCCAAATTTAAAGTGCTTCACTACTAACGTTATGTGTTGCCTTACTCTTTTAAAGACCTGATCTCTGTTCTACGCCAGTGGTTCTCAAATGTTTGTACTTCAAGGACCCCGAAATCTATGCAAACTACACTGGGGACCCTTTCACAAGATTTTAGTTTTTAGGTGTTTTAGTACAGGAAGGGTATCTGTATCTGTGGATGAAAAAGAGGTGCCATACATGTAGGGGATACCAACTAAGATGCCAAGAGCTTTTGGTGATAAGGGCAGAAACTAGTGTTGATGTGTTGAAAACAAAAAACACCAGATCTCCACAGGAGAATTAATACATTACATCCGTCTCTTCCTGCTGCGCCAGACCCGCACCTGGACTCCTTAGGAGATTACTTTGTTGTTGTACACGTGGCTGAATGGAGAATCTCCTGCTTCATTATTCATGTGTGATAGGAAAACTCTGGAGAAAGTTTGAACCTATTCAAATAGCCATTCTCCAAAGTTTATGTCTGAAAACGGCTTCAGCGTGTTACTTTTTATTTGTAGGACTAGAAAAAAATAATTCTCCCTTCTGCCGGGAACTCCCTAGAACCCCAGAAGGACCCTTAGGGTTCCCAGACTCCACATTGGGAACCCCTGTTCTACACAGTTTGAGACTAATTGAGATTTCAACTTGTTTAAGATTTCAGACATCTGACAGTGATCTGTTAATACAAATATTTTGATGTAACATGATGATTTTGGCGTCTATGTTTGATTTTAGCTGTTTTTTCATAATTCAATAAACTCAGATCTTAAGCACTTATACATGGTATTCCCGAAATGTATAAACTCTAATAAAATGTTACTATAGTCAGTACACTGTACTGTAAAGCCTTTTGAGTGGTCATCAAGACTAGAAAAGCATTATATAAATACAAACGGACAGAAATCCAATATGATCCTGATTGTTTGCACATATGCAAACAACCTTATAAGAAGAACTGACCTTTATGCCACTGACATTTTTTTTTGTGATGAAAACTGAATAATAGATGAGCAAAGAAAAGGAGCTCACACTCGAAAAAGAGCCGCGAAGCCACTGCCAGCAGCTGGGATCCTTTAATGTCTCATGTTCAGCTCCAAGAAAGCAAAAAAATATTAGACTCTCTGCGTTCCCAGCCCTTTCCTCCCCTTTTTTCTCTTTTCTTTTCCTGTTTTACTGCAGGCTGTAAAAGTTGGAGCCAAAATCTGCTGGACACTTTTATATAGAAAACACTAAAACGGCAAACAAGAGCTGATCACGAACATGGGTGAAAGGAAAGGCAAGGAATGGAAAAAAGGAAAGGAGAGGAAAGGTTGTTTTATGTGTCTGTATTCCCTTGCCCCCTGCCCGAACCTTAACCGTCACGACGAAATGCTTAAAAACTAATTCTTACCCTAAAAGCAACACTCAAACAGCACCTTGAAAAAGTGAGGAGAGGCCAAAATGTCCTCACTTCCAAAGTGCTGTCACTCATCGAAGAGAAAGTTCACCCAAAATGGAAATTCACTCATTATCCGCAAAACACTTTTGGAGTTTCAGGGTTAAACAGCATTTCAGCCAAATCCAATTCAATTGAAATCAATTGTGACCACTTCTCCCACACGGAAAAAAACAACAGCAAAAATCACAACACAAACTGCTCCTGTGGTGTCACTCAAGAATCGGTCACCATTTACTTCAAGCGTATTGGATTTGGTTTCAACACTGTTCACCCTGAAACTCCCGAAGGGCTTTTCGGACTCAAACACTTCACCCCATCCCCTCGATCAGCATAGTGGTCCTCACAATGAAATAACTACAAGCAAAAAATATGTATTATTACAAATACACACATAGATGTTGAAACAGGATTAAAACCTCACATCACGTGTAAAGCATCACATCAGAGGATCAAAATCGAAAAAGGTTATACTCCACTCACCCTCAGGTATGCTCTTCCTCCAGTGAATTTTACCCGATGTGTGGACAAATAAAGTTCTATCCATCTCCAGTGATTGGCTCATTGAGCCTCAAGGCCTCACATCTGGGAAAAATTCCTCTCTTAATAGAGACGGCAAACTGAAAAGGATCTGTTTAATTAAGTCAGACCTCATATAGACAACAATATGTTATACCACATCTGAAGAGCAGCTCTGAGTGAGACCTCTGCTGGTTAAACACACACCTGTGGAACCCACCCCCACACAATCACACATACACACACTGCAGGTTACATAAACCTTCCTGTAATAACACCCTTCGTGGAAATAGGCTAAACAAACCTATAATAAAGATATATACAGTTATCTCCTCACTGTAATTTTAACACACACACATCACTGTGGCCTAAATGCACTAAAAGTTAAGTAGTAGGGATACCTTTAAATATAATGCAATTTAACTTCATACAGTGCAGTTAACAGAGACATTTATTAAGTCCAATATTTGGTCTGACAACCATTTGTCTTTAAAATAGCTCTAGCTCGGGTATGAACACTTGTGCACAGCCTGAAAGCTTCTCTCCAGTTTGTTTTGACACAGGCATCTTGGACAACTGCCTCCTCTGTGGATTTAGTCCATCTCGGTGTCTTCTGCCGCTTCCTGTAATCTCTGACTGCCTCCTTGAAGTTGTGATCGACGCTCTGTGGAGGCCGCACCAGCTGTTGCGGGACCATGTGCCTCTTGTCTCTGAAGAAGGTTTTTCTTTCCTGCTCGTTTTCCTGCTGCAGAATGAATTCAGGACTGATCAGACCCCTCCCTGACGGCATTGTCTGAAAGGTTGAGACTCTAAACATCAACAATGCAAGTTTAAAGTTTAATTTATCACATGTAAACTAGTACAGGGTCAACAGTACAATGTCAATGAGCAATGTCATAGAGAATATAAAGCAAGAATAACAGAGGGGACAATTTAAACAAATAAATTAAAAGGGTTTAATATCAAAAAATCAAATACGATGCTATATACATTCATTACAGGGTGCAAGATCGATAGATAGATAGATAGATAAATAGATAGATAGATAGATAGATAGATAGATAGATTGATAGATAGATAGATAGATAGATAGATAGATAGATAGATAGATAGATAGATAGATAGATAGATAGATAGATGGATAGATAGATTATTGTTCCTGAGGGAAATTTAGGGTAATTCGGGAAGTGTACAATACAAGTGATAAGTCTATACTATATAAATATATTTATTGATAAAGTCATTGCATTTTATTCAGTGGTGAGTAAACAGTGCAAACAAGCAGGTATCAGAAATGCAGGGGATATATACTATGTACTCGTTTGAAAAAACATTTCATATGTCACATCATTCTGAGCGGAAAGGCGTTAAAAATGCGTTTTAATGCCACAATAATATTAAATTAATAAATTATGGTTTTCAGTGATTAATAATAATAATTAAAAAATTCCTCCTGCACTGGAATCTTCCTCAGAGTGAGACCTCATCCTCAACACCACCGCCTCCCCTGCCGGAGCTCCGTGGCAGCGGCAACAGGTGTGGCCGAGCCGCGCGGATTGTCCCTGCGCGGATTCCGTCACGCAGCTTCATAACAAACACAACTGTCACACTCAACTTCTGCTCTTTCTGCGCAGCCCTGATTTAACCACATCCAACATGTCATAGATCCGTGTTTCTCTGCAGGGACGCGCAGGTATCCCGGACTCGTTCGGCGCCGCTGCATCTCACACACGTCTTCTCCCAGAGATCGCACGGGCACGTCGGTAAGTTTAGTTTGCGTCAGTAGTTAGCGTTAGCATGGAGCTAGATGCTCGGTGGGTTAGCTTATTAGCTTTACCCCTAAAAATGCGGCGACGACACAGGACTTCTTTAGCAGGAGGTATAAAAGTGCCGTGAGGGAAACATGTCGACAACAACACTGACAGCTGGATATTCTGAAGTTATTTCGTTTCTGTCGATGGCCCCAACACGTCTGTTGTTTTCTAATCTGCCAGGTCGGTTCTGAAAGGCTTTATTTACTGTGCTCAAACACATCAATACTCGCAGCGTTGACACAATCTGTCAACGCACAGTCTGTGTGAACGGGGAAAAAACCCTGGAGTGATTGTGTTGAGAGCTCTGTGATCACGTGACGTGCTTTTCCCACATACACAGTAATAGATCAGTGTTATTACTGTTTGTATGGTCAAGCTCTTTACAAACGTGTGCACGTCGCCATTGCAAAACTCTCTGAGTTGTTGGGACTTGTCAGCAGTGCTGTGTACATATAATCAGTGCAAAGTTAAGATAAAAGGAAAACCCTCCTCTGTAGGCACATTAGAAACTAATGGTTTAGTGTTTGGAGATATAGCTGAAATTAATATTGTAAATGTGACAGTTCGAACTTGGACGTGGAAACATAAGGTTGAAGAATTAATCGTTTTGCACATACACAAGTTTCCTGAAGTTAACCACACACGTTTTCCACAAGGACTTGCAATGTAAGTCAGTCTTGGTTATTCTAATTCAGTTTGCACATTGTGTCCATTTTCAAACCTAATACAGTTTCTATAAACGCCCAACGTAACATGTTCAAATCATATCTCTAACTCTAGCGTTAGTATTTGTATCCCATGTGGTCCATTTAAAATCCTCCATGATGTTCCTTTAAGGATAAATAGGTCTGGGTTCTGAACACCGCAATGAAGATGGTCAGATTAGGTTTTAAGTCACACAGGAAGCTAAAAAGGGAACATTGAGTTAAGTTTTGGTTTACCAAAGTGAAGTGGAAGCAGGTTTTGCCTGGATGGCTGAATATCAATTTGATGATGATGATGCTTTGCAAAACAGTCTGAACTATTGTTAAAATATTTTTAGAATTTAAATCAGGATCAGGTTTATTCCCAAAGGGGTTTCAACATATAAGGAGTTTTCTTTGGTTTATGCAGCATGTCGTATAAGGTAAAAAAGACCAAGCTAATATACAATACAACGCAAACAATGCTGAAGAACATTACTCTCATCCTGACCCAGAGTAGAACCAACTTACATATTGAATTCCTGTCTTTATTGCACATGTCAGTCTTTATGTCAAGTTAATTAATAAAGTGAATACTTGCTCTTATGTCTTGTCAACTAGGCAAGCACCTGAGGCCACATGAACCACAGAGGCGTCAGTAGCAGGACAGAGGATTCACTCTTTCCCTCCAAACGGATGTGTTGTTCTCAGTGAAAAGAAAACGAAGAGCTTTGTTAGAAATGCCAGTAAAGATGTCATCAATGTCCAGTGGAATGGAGCATCTGAAGTGATGGAGAACAGAGAGGAGAGGTAAATATGACCCACATAGTCTGGTTCCTCTCCTGTTTATGTATACGATACATTATCAGGCTGCACTCAAATAAGATTTTGGCAATTTAAACTTCTCCAGTATACTAGTGTGTTGGTTCGGTAAGAGCATTGTTGCTGTTCAGTCATGTGTTAGTCTCCTCCCTCAACACATAACTTCCTGTCAGGGCCTGCAGATGTGAACATGCACTTACTGGTTGATCGACAAATTAAATGGAATTCAATTCAACTTTCCAAGAACTCATACCACAATCCGGCTCTGATTCACAGACAGTAACAGAAAGTGTGTGTGATTTAACTTAGAGGAAATCTAGCTGTTAACAGGAGAGTTTTTGCCCAGAATTATCTAATATTTGACTGATACATTTGTTGTGTTTTATTACAGGCCTGCATATGAGCAGGTCCTTACACCTCCAGAGCGAGGAATTCTCCACATCTGGCAGTCAGCGGGGCCGAGGCAGGAGCTCTCTCTAGGGAAAGTGCTGCTTTCCAGGCCTGTCCTGCAGGTCACCCTGGGAGAACACCATGGACTCCTGCTGACACAGGGTGAGTGAGTATTTGTGGGGAAGGGCAGCTGGGAAATTAAGAGCAGCACTTGAGGGCTCACATCATCATATTATGGATACAAATTCTCATATCTATATATCTCTCTCTATATATATATATATATATATATATATATATATATGGTTTTTCATGGTTCTCATCTTTACAACATGAGCCCCTTGAGATTTTGAATAATGTCTAGTACCGTCATCTAAAGTGGTGAATGTGAATTGCATGCTTAAAAAGGGGACAAATTATTTTGTAAATGTCATAACACGGTGACAATTAGATAAGTAATGTTGTTGTTATCCTCCAGGCGGTCAGGTGTATTCTTTCGGGGAGCTGCTATGGAGGGATCTGAGCATCCCGTTGTCTGCTCCGATGCTGGAGGAGTCCCTGCTGGGGAAGTCGGTGGTGCGTGTGGCAGCCGGCGGCTTCCACTGTGGAGCCCTGAGTGAGCAGGGCAGTGTGTACATGTGGGGGGAGAACACTGCAGGACAGTGTGGTCTGACTGAGAAGGGCACTGTCACAAACATCACAGGTTGGTAAACACATTCCCAACTAAAACCCGACCGATCCCAATATTGGGGAGAAAAAGATTTCCAATACTATATTGGCCTAAATATATAATTATATAGTATGAATGTGTGTCAGGGCAACATAGATAGATTAAACAAAGATCAAAAATAGGTTTCTATAGTTTTGGTGTAAATTCCCTTCAAGTTGCATTAACACACTGAATGTGTATGTGTGTGATTATCATGCCCTGTGGTAGTTTCAGAGCCATGCCTGGTCAGTGTCGTGGACAGTGAGGTCGTTCCTCCAGCGGTGGTTCGGGTCACAGATCTGGCCTGTGGGCGGGAGCACAGCCTGGCTCTGTCGTCCCAGAATGAGTTGTGGGCCTGGGGCAGTGGCTGCCAACTCGGCCTGGTCACAAACAACTTCCCTGTGTGGAGACCACAGAAGGTAAGTTTGTGTAATGTTATTGAATTTAAGGAGCGTAGTCAGATGTCAAAAAGTCAAAATAAAAAGCATTTACTAAACCCTATAATCCAAATTGAATAAATACTGTTTTATCTAGTTTATTCTATTTGTATTTACCATTTGTTTAACTGAGCATACACATAGTCAACTCTTCTAAAACTGAATGTACCGTTTGATGGGGACTTGATGTTTTTGTTGAGCTGTGTGCATGTGAGCATTTGAGAAAACCTTTTAACCCTGATTATCCAAATCTATATTATTATCTGTGTTCCAGGTGGAGCACTTGGCTGGCAGACATGTAATTCAGGTACTTGGTCTCTGTGATTTCTTCACTGATACATTTAAAATACAATAACTATGTTACACTTCCAGAAACACCAGCTCTGTCATATCCCTGCAGGTGGCTTGTGGTGCCTACCACAGCCTGGCCCTGGTTCGCAGTTTACTTCCTCAGAACAACAACACCCTGAGGGCCCCTGAGAAGAAGGAGCGGGGCCAGTCACCTCACAGCTCAGTGACCGAGAGGGAGGAATCGTTAACAGTTGATGATGCTCACTACTGTCCACTGGGGGTGGAGCTGTCTGAAGTTTTGATAGGGGAGGTAAAAATACTCGGAGAGGACGAAATCAAGCAAATCTTGTGATCAGTAAATACATTTAAAAT
The DNA here is from genome assembly GCF_949316205.1 of Platichthys flesus. NCBI lineage: Eukaryota > Metazoa > Chordata > Actinopteri > Pleuronectiformes > Pleuronectidae > Platichthys > Platichthys flesus. The sequence goes on from NC_084957.1 coordinate 7,730,452, forward strand.
GGATACGATAAAAATATTGTTGAAAATAGTGCAGAAAATCTCACTACAAATTAAATGTAGCCTCAACAAGAAGGAAGGAAACAATCACATCTTCTAGAGGCTGCAAAATAATTGGTGTTCTTGTGATCTGGTATAATGGGATCTTTGATGAGATTTTTCAGGTGCTATAACCCTACATCAAACTGCTTCTGTCTGCTCGTGTCTAGATGCTTTTAAAAGGTTCAGTTGTTAAAGCAGCGGTTGGTGCCCCTGTCTGCTTTGCATTCACAGACCACTCCCAGGAGAAGAGATCCCAGACGACGGCTCCATCCTGTGGGGAGGTCAGCTGGCAGCAGTCCTGGCTCTGGAGCTGGCTCATGCCCATATTCTGGAGATGGAAAATCCAGCACTACACCGTACAGAATTATATAACTTATGAGTCTCTCTCTTTCATCCCTCTATTTTTTTTGTTGTTACGTGGTTGCCCTTTGCTTTTAATATTTTCTCTTTCTGTTGTTTTTCCCTTTTTCGTCTCCCTGCATTACACAACTTCAGGAAGTTACCGGAGTTAGACGGACACGCTGATCATCTAACTCAGATTGACGGCCGCCCTGTGTCCCACCCTTTGCCTTGCTGGGGGGCCAATAAGAACTCAACTTTTCCTGATGAGAGGGAGCTCCAGAACATCCTGCAGAAACTCTCTGGTCACTCGTTAGAGACACATCCCATCACTGGGCCGGGAGATACTGACTCACTGAGCAGTCACACGTCAGGTTTGTTATGTATCTGTTTGGTTGAGGCTTTGTTCATTACTTTGTTCTGACATGAGATCATTTATTCGTTCATTTATCTCTTTATCCTCTTCTATTCTTATTCAGAAATCTGTTGCGTTGTTGATTCTTTCAAACAAGTTTCATTATTCATCTGTCACTCTTTGCTTGTGTGTTTGTCTCTTTTTTGCTCCATCTTGTGCACTTTCTAATTCTTCATTTATTCATTCTTTTGCTGTAATTGTTTGTTTTGTACCTAGGCATGTGTGACTTTGTCCCTGTGTCCCTCCACTTTTCTGTCCAGATGAAAGCTGTGTTTCTTCAACTCCTTCCACGGATCTTCTCATTTCCAGGTACAAAGACGAATCGCTAATAAAAAGTCCATCGTACCAAGTATGATTTTACTGACAGTAAAATGCAATGTTTGGTCAAGAATGTTGAAATACACTGTCAATCTTTATAGTTATTATTTTTTCAAGAAAATACATGGCAAAGGTGTCATTTGAGCAATTTAGATAAGTTTGAATTAAAGTATATACCATGTACATGACTTGAAGTTATAACTCAAAGCTACTAAAACAACAGGATCCTCATCTACCTTATTTTGATTCCGTGTCACTTCTCTTTTAAAATACTCTGTACACAATGAAAACTGTTCAAGTAAATGAGACGATGCTGGAATGTTAAGCCATTCTGATACACATCCTGAATATTTGTGCTGTGATTCCGATCTGATCCTGCTCTCACCTCTAGTGTATAATCAGCCTGATCTTCTCCCCGACAGTAACAGTGGAGCGTCTGGGCCGTACTCCTCCTCCCCTGTGTGTTTGGATGAAGTTCGGCTCTGTCTAGAGGCGGAGAAGAAGGGGCTGCAGGGGCAGAAGAGCTCCAGTCTTACAAATATACATCAGAAGGGGAAAACAGCAGGAAACAGGAGATGCTCCCTGCCTGGAACACCCACCCTTGGTAGGAATGGTAGGGTGTGAACAACTCGACTATAGGATTTGGAAATATGCTTATTCACTGACAAGTGTCAGAAAGGAAGGTTGATGCCCTCATATCTAAGTATGAAAAAGGAGAGTTAGATCAGCATAAAGAATGGAAGAAGCTGTTCACCAAGAAATATGTTACTCCATGTAAAAGATGCTATTTGAACAGAAAATTAAAATAATTAAATCTACTTAGAAGATGCTGGTAGGAGTATTTGCTTGAGCCGAGCTTAGCTAACTCCTAGCACTAGGTACATATTCCGTTCACAGATCGGCGAGAGGATCTTATCATCAGCAAGAAAGCAAACATGTATCCTCATTGAAGCTGCTGCAACTGAGTCAAACCTGATAAAAAAAAAAAAAAAAACACAACTTCAATGAACAGCAAAATCCAATAATCAGAAACTGTATTTTATCATCATATTGTATTTTATCACAGTATCATGTGTTTTTTCTTTTAGGGTCCCCACGGCGACGGCGGCCATGTCCCTGCAAGCCATCCTCTGCTGGTCGGACCCAGGCTCCAGCATCAGAGGATGCAGGAGACGGGTTGCCGTCTCTGGAGACAGAAGTGTGGAGCTGGGGCCGCGGGTCTGAAGGGCAACTGGGTCACGGGGATCAGCTTGCTAGGTCTGGACATGCAAACACACACGTTTAATATATCCTGGCTTTTAAAAATGTTCTCAGCCAGAGAAAACAAAACAAAACATAGAAGTGATATACACTGCTTGCATCAGTTTCTTCTGGTTCAGTGTGAGAAGCAAATTAAGTACTTAGGATAAATCACTTAATACAAGACAGCGGATACGATTTGACTATAAGTCCATTCAAATTTTGTAGTGAGAATAACAAAGTATTAGTCTGTATGTAATACATATGTGTAAGAAACTTTTATCTGATCTGAAAACTTCTGAAAAACAATTCTTAGGACAAAGAATAGTGTTTGTAAATGACTAATTTGTATTTTACTACATAAAACCTTTGTATTACTCCGATATTACTCACTATATAACCTTGGTTTTATGATATAATACTGAAATTAATGATGTAAAAAATATACTTTGACTTGCAAAGAAACAACAAAGAAATAATAGACTTTGTATTTATGTTTGTCTCTTTCTCTGCATGTATCTAGACTCCAGCCTCTTTGTATCAAGTCTTTGACAGGCGAGGAAGTGGTTAAAGTTGCTGCAGGATCCCATCATTCACTGGCTGTCAGTGCTCAGTGCACGGTAACAGACACACACTTCTTCTGTATGTTATGACTCTCATGGACATACCACAGTTTTCTAATTTTCAAAATTATAGCATCAAATTGGTCCTTGCAAACAGTGAAGCCCAAGAGCACACTCAGACAGACTATAATGTGTGTTGCAGGTGTATTCATGGGGCAGCAACATGTGTGGACAGCTGGGTCATGTCAACAGCCCTGTCACGGTTCCTCAGCAGGCGAAGGTACAGCAGTCTGTTAGCCGGTCCTGTTCTGTCAGTCATTCATACTTTCTGCCATATAATCTCTCACATGCTTATGACTGTAATTCTGTCATTTAGTAAAAGTCCTGATAGCCCACTATGTTTTGTTTCTGGCGGAACTCTGTAGCTGTCTGACGGTCTCCGGGTTTGGGACGTGTCAGCCGGTCAGAGCCACTCCCTGCTGCTGGCTGACGGAGATTGTGTCCAGCCGATCCTGTTGTACTGCGGCCAGCATCAAGAGTCTTTATCAGCTCAGAGTGAGAAGTCCCACCAGAGTCAAGGGTCATGCCAGAGGTCACCCAGCAGGGCGGAGATTTATTCGGTCAGACCCACCCTGCTTCCCTTGTGCATGGAGGTTTGTAGGTTAAACAAAACTGAACTATATTTTTGTGTTCGCTTTCAATGGTATAATTATAAAGCATTTAGCAATGATATGCACCACTCAGCTAATTTGCAGTGGCCATCCACACAAAACTCAGCAAGCATTCAATAACAGAAGATGGGTGTAACTGAACCACTGGGGTGTGTTCATTATTAATATACAGGTTGGAGTTGTTCACCATGTTTAAGGTACACAAAGATGGGCTCCTAAACAACAGATAATTGAGGTCATGGCAGGATAGTGTCATCAAACAAAAGACTCTCATTTACAGTTGCTATTATTTTTTCCTCTGCTGGTGGAAATAAATTGAACAAACGGTTAAAGCAGGAGAAATCCCAGAGCAGCAGAAAAATAAAGGAATTATCGACACAAGTCACATTACGAATTGGCCCTTTACACCCATTTGCATCTATACAGTGCTACTATATGCTGCACTTCTTCTATCACACACTGCTGGTACAGCTGTCAGGGACCATCAGGGTTCAGTATCTTTCCCAGGGACACTTTGGTATGTAGACTACAGGAGCCAGGGATCAACCCACGACCTTCGGGGTTAAAACAAGAAACAAGCCCAGGACAGTTTTTATTAATGACAAAAACAAAGACATGTGTCTTGCTAATGTTACTGCAATCTTAGAATGGGCAGAGATAGATGACCATCCCACATTCCTAACACTAATTATGTACACACAGAAGCCTCGCCTACCTTCTTCTGTCTGTAGGCTCAAGGTGATATTAAGAAAAACAGGATAATGCCGTCCATTTACTAATGACATTAGTTTCTTCTCTGTCTCTGTGTGTAGATGGGTTACATTAGCAGTGTGTCCTGTGGTGGGCAGAGCTGTGCGGTGTTGGCAGATCAGAATGTCATGGGCTTCATCTCAGCGATCCACGAGCTGGCCTCAAGAGAGAGACAGTTCTACTGCTGGTTGAGCAGCACCAGGAAGCTGCTCCTCACCCCGCTACGCAACAGAGGTGAGACAGACTTCTGTGTCTCCAACTCTGACCCCTTCTGGTGGGGGGTTTTGATAAGGGGAGTTGATGGGAGCCTGTAGCCAATCCCAGCTGACATCGGGTGCAAGGACGTAGATCAGAAGTCAATCACAGAGCTGACAAAAAAACAAAAACATTCCTGCCGACATTCACACGTACAGACAATTTAATCTAATCATCCATGAGGACAACATGCAAACACACAGAAGAGCCCCGGTGGTTCTGGGCTTTGAACTCAGCACCTTCTTGCTATGAGGCAGCCGGCAAAATAGAACAAATCATATGTGAAAAATGTGATAATAATGCATTATTTGTGTCTCCTCCACAGAGGGTGTGTGCCCGGCGTTAGGTGAGCCGTGCACTCATCTCTTCTTCTCTCTCTGTGAGAGTTTTGTTCGCCTGAGCATCCTGATCGGTCGACACGCCACGTCGCTCAGCTTCTTCCTGCATGATGTGCAGGGCGCCGATGTCAAGTCCCTTCCCCTGCTGACACATACTGATGACTTCCTAGACATTTATAAAGAGTAAGGTTCACCCTTTTTTGTCTCTGTCCAGCATTCAGTTTAATTTTATCCGCTTTTTTGCTTTGTTTATGTTCCCATTTCTGTTAAATCTAATGTCAGTCAAATTGTTAGCATCGTGCACCAACTGTTCTACTGTACATGGTCGGTATAATCAACAGTTGATTATTCTAACAAACAGAAAAATCAATCTACAATATACTTCATTATTACATTGGTCTTTGGGAGGCAAAAGTGGGTTTAAATTTGTTCTCAGTCTCTGTTTATCATCTTTTTCCCACTTTCCCTCTTATTTTTATATTGTTCCTCTCATTTACTTTGGGCTCATCCCACTTTATTTATTATACAATAACTGCCATTTTTTTGTAACCTAAATGAATCATCTCTCAGACAACACACAGCGATAGGAGGGCAAATACCAATGGTTTAAGTCCCCCTGTAATAACAGACACCACATACAATATCTGCACTGACTGCACTCCAGGCTTGGGCATTCAAGTCAGTTCTTCTTGCCTGCACAGTTGGCAAACTTTTCACAGTTCAAACCAGGAAGGTGACTTGCCGAGCAAATAAAGTTAAACATCAAAAAGTTTCTGTTGACACTAGATAGTGCAAGAAGGGAAGGACTGTAAAAAGGTTGTAAAATAAATAAATAAAAGGTTCTATCTTTGATGTGAGCTCAAGAGAAGAAGTTGGTTTCACCAAGGTCATCCATTTGGCATTCTTCCACTTTTTCTAGTGTTTGACTTCAAATGAAAATCCCTGATAAAAGCTCTCTATCTCCTCAGGTATTGTTTTGCACTTGGAAACTTCCACGTGATGGGGGGATTCCAGTCACTCCATAAACTCTCACTGTAAGCTCCTTTATTCTTTATGTTCAGTTCTGCACACTTCAGACAAACAGACTCTGCAGTCTCTCTGCGAGAGCCACCGCAGAAAGTCACAGCAACTCTCAATTTGTTCTCATAAAAAGATTTTGATGATAAATAAAGTAAATGGATTAGCTTCCATTAACTAAAACAAAACATATATTTATTCAATAGATAAATATACTGCAGATAACTGAGTCTTCAGATAATCCTTTTTCTCTGTCCAGTGAGGTTTTAGGTTCTCAGCAGAGCCTGCTCGCCCAGCTGTGTGTTCCAGATCAGTCTGTCAGTGGTGATGCTGATCTGGTTTCGTTGCTGTACTGGCCTCTGCAGCATCTCCGCCAATACAGCCGTGTTCTGCTCAAACTGGGATCCTGTTACGATGTGGTGAGGATGAACCTCTCTCCTCTTGCTGTTCGCTTTTTCTCTGAGTCACTCTTTTGAGCTTCCTGTTCCCATCTCTTACATTTTCTTCTTTTTATTCCTCTCTGTATTTCCCATGATTGAGTAACTGTGGATATATTGTCAGTTATTACCGTCACTGTAAGAGGCCTACACCACAACTCTATGTGTTCTGACTTTTTCTCCCCCCCCCCTAGTTAACTGAGGAGTATCAATCCCTCAATCAGGGCTGCAGTCACTATGAGTCCCTGTCTTTGTCCCTGCTGAGGAGGAAGAAAGAAGCTGAAACCACATTTCTCTTCTGGAAGAGCCACTCTGGAAAAAATACAGTGAGCACAACACTCAAGTTTTTTTATTACAACCTACAATGTCTCTTCTTTACGCTACGGGTTTGATGAGAAACCCATCAGAGATTTTACGTTTGTGAAAAGACCTGCCAAAGACCCTTTTCACAACATGGGGATAAGGATGTTTCTGTTCACAATTTGATTTAAAAAAAGGAGGCGTCTTTCATAGAAAACGTGTACAGGGCTTTTTTGGAGAAATGTAATTGAAAGTTCACCGAACTGGTAGAATCATAGCTCAATAGCTAATCAATCAAAAAGGTATGCAATTTAACCCTGATATTTATTATGAAATCTAGGGATTTATTGTTGCCAACAAGTGTTTTTCCGAAGTAGAAAACATTTAGCAGTTTCACTTTGACTTGGCCGGACTTTCTTACGGAGCTGTGGATGCATGTTTGTTTTTCAGGAGGTTCTGCGTCTCCCGCACCGTCGCGTCGTGTGTGAAAGCAGCAACAGATCACTCACTCTGCAGAAGGCCGGGCGCTTCTCTAACCACTGGTTCATACTTTTCAACGACGCCTTGGTGCACACACAGGTACACACTTACACTAACACTTGCAAACGCTCATGCAAACCCACATGCAAACACAGATAGTTTGCCCAACAAAAGTTACGTAAATATGATTAGCCACCATTGCCAGTAGTTTAATCTTTCTGTGCAACTTTTCAAATGATTTAAACTTGTAAGCAGTAAAAAACAACTGCTTAAACATCATAGAAAATCCACAGGCTCTTTGTCAGCCTTGCTCAGATCAGACAAAGCTTTATGTGCGGCCTCCTTGTGCTTCTTATCATCTACGTACCATCTTTTAAATGTTCACATTGTGTCTTTCGTTCACTCAGAATGCCATTCCCTCTCAAAACTTTGTAAGTATTTCTGACACCAGTTTATTCAACTTCACCTCCCACCCACCAACCAGTAGCCACCCTGAGCTTTGTGCTGCAGCAGCATACTGTAGCTGGGCCGGCCTCTGTTCACTTCTCACACTCTTGCAAGGGTAACGTGGTTTTAGCGAGCGAATATATGAATATTAACACAGAACATTGTGTAATGTTAAAGGGGCTCTTTGCCCAAACTCCATTAAAGTTTTACAACTTCCAGATGGTTTCAGTTTGATTCGCAGAAATCTGCAGATACTTGTTAAACACTCAGATAATGTGACACAAAGCTAAAAACTAGTTTAGTATAACAGCCCTTCTACCTTCATGAAGGGTACAAGGTGTCTAATATGTAATCTGATCATTAAACAAAATTAGTATTAATGTTTGACTTAATTGAATATTGTGGATGTTGTGATCCTTAGCATTACAAATGACCTGTGTTAAAATGTATTTGTGTTATGCATGATATTTTGTTCTGATGGCTGATTCTGTCTAAACTTTAGCTGCTGCAAAACAAACTGCACTGTGTGTGTATTTGACTTTAGCTGCGTTTGTAACATTAACATTAGTCAATTTGTGGTGAAAGGAATGCAACTTACTGCTGCACTCCAGCTTTCAAGAGCATGTCATCCGAGACACATCTGCAGCTTTGAACAGGATGCGTCTTGATTGTGTACAGTTTGCTACTGAGCCCTTGTGTGTTTGGTGTGGGGTGGTGTGTTATAAACTGCAGGTAGTGGTGACACCTTCCCTGCTTCTCTCTCCTGTTTGTAGTTTGGGTTTATGTGTTGTAGATTTCTGATACATTTTAGATATTTAAGCGCATTTTTCCTACTTAGTTTATTAGGTAAACTTTATTAAGCTCTGTTTTTGCGCATTACCAATAAACTATTTTACCTATTATGGTTGCACATCATCACACGTTTGGGACTTTTTAGGTTTCCTACCTTCCGGTCATTCTTTTCAGGTTAAATCAGCTTGAACAGACTTCAAATTCACTTTAGCTATTCGGAAAATTGAATGTATACTGTGAGAAATAATAATAATTTTTAAATGGCTAGGTTTTGTCTCGACCACAAAAGTGGTGTGGAGACATTAATAATAAACCACGAAGGTCATGTTCCATTGAGAGAATTACTGACACATCTTTTGCAGATTCAGGAAGTGGTACACAGTGACAGCTCATTAATCTCATTTAAGTTCCCTCACATGCATATACTGTATAGTCAAACTGAGAATGGAAGGTTTTGTGGTACTTCCTTTATCAACTTACAGTGAGCCGCAGATGCACACTCATGAAATTTCTGAAGATGCCAATTTTGAAATCGCAGAGAGTTTGATATCCGGAGTGTGGGAGTTTTCAGATCCACACACACAAAGATTAAGCCGTACTCTCCTTCTGTCTGTCTGTCTGTCTGTCTGTCTGTCCCTCCCTGCAGTTCTCCACACATCACGTCTACCCCCTGACCTGTCTGTGGGTGAAACCAGTTACTGAAGACACCAGAGGACTGTAAGTTTGCAGTTCCTCAAAATCCAAATTATGAATGTTAAACCTCACATAACTGATGCACATAAATACATAATGTAATGTTATAGCCCCAGATTTGTTTGACTATGCCACAACAACGTTTAGGCCTGAATAGATTTTCTTTTAAAACCTTGATTTTGAGTGATTTTGAGTTTACTGAAGCTTTGAGTTTACTGAAGGTAACTCAGGTCATGAAGCAGCAAATATCTCCTCAGAGATGTGAAGATATAAACCTGCCGGAAACAAATTATCAAAACATATTTGACTTTCATAACTTTCATTTTGCTGTCTATTTTAATGAATTGCACTTCACTCTCAGATCTTTCTCATAAAAACATTGTTGAGTGTATATGTTGAAGTTAATCTTTGTCCTTGTCTTGTGTGTCTTCAGCTATGCCATAAAAATAACATGTCCAGAAGAGAGTTTCACCCTGGTTGCCTCAACACCACAGGAAAAGGTACATTTATGTCATATCATACAAACATATTCTCCTGGCAAACATTCATGCCAGGAGTTTGTGAATGTAGAAAGAACTCCAGATTACAAAAGAAAACATTGATATATATATATATATATATAACTCACATTTTGTCCCCTCTGCAGAACAAGTGGCTACGATCTCTAAACCAGGCGGTAGATCAGGTGCTGGGTGGTGGAGGTCAGGGCTCATCGCCTGGGGTGACAGCAATATCGCGTACAGCCACCTACACGTTCACTGGAGAAGGACGTTTTAAAGACGCCTATTACACCGGGGGCTGGCTGGCTGGACGAGTTCATGGCAGGTTAGGGAGGACGTTTGTTCAGTGCCTCCCACAGGATGGGAATTTTGTTGTGGTGGGAGGCATGTTTCGTGACTAATGAGGCTGTTTAGAGGGGGAGAATGCAACCAAGGTTATAGCTATAGTTAACAGATGTCCCCTACAGGCCTCACATGCAGGCTATTGGTGGATGCTGCAAATAGTCAAGCTACTAATGACAACTCAGCGCACAGAACTCAGACAGGTGTACGGCCAAGAAGGAGTTTGTCTGAAATGAGGCGTTATGCTGAAACTGAGTGATTTATCTACCTGGACAGGACGCCCAAGTAGCCTTGGGATATTGTTTGTCTGTCAGTGTGTGTCCTTGCATGAGCCCATTCAGTTTCCGTCTCTAGAGCTTACATGTTATGTAATGCTTTGTTCCCAGCTCATATCTACATTGCACCACACAATGATAACAGACATATGAATTCATTAAAACATGCAGAACCAGTGGTGTAACACAATGTCTTTATATCAGAGATTGGGAATTAATGAGCTATCAGTGTATCTGCACGGACTGAGTTTAGAGTACAGCACATTTGATTAATTAAGACTTTGTCAATAATAAAGAGTCAAGTTGAATCTTTCTGATAGAAACTAATTAAATTACCACAGAAGGTAATACTGGCTGTGTACATAGTGTATGCAAATGGTGAGATACAGTTTTTTCTTCCAGAGGAACCATGAAGTGGCCAGATGGACAAACTTACTCTGGGAACTTTAAGAACGGACTGGAGGATGGGTCAGTACATTAACATGTTGTCATACAAAGGAGCTGCTTAAAATGCTGTTCATTTTCAACATGACTCATATCTCGAGCCTTAGGGAGATATGTGAACGGAACATCAAATATGTATGAACTTGTAGAAATAAATAATTTCAACATGATACAGAAATAATGTTGGGTAGGCAACTTCAATATCAATTCAAACATTTAGTTAGCAGATTCACTAAAACCAGATTTTTGCTATTTACAAATACAATTGTCTGATTAACTGGTAGAGTTTAAACTATTGCTGCAACATTCCTGTATACTTTGTATTTCTCTTGTAGCTATGGGGAAAGTGTAATGCCTAACAAAGTGCTGAATAAGCCAGACTGCTACCAAGGACAATGGAGAGATGGCAAGATCCATGGTTTCGGCAAGTACAAGTCAGTGCACTGTTTTCTGTTGACGTTTTTCTAAGTGTAGCATATGACAACTGAGCTGCAGTGTACTTCTCATCCTGTTTAATGTTTGTCATCAGCAGTAATTTGGGTCCAAGCAAGTCACCAGAATTGGGGCTGGGGCTGCTACATCACCTCTTTATGTTATTTTCAATCAGTGACCTGTGTGAGAAATGACAGAATCCTGGCAGGCATGGTGTATTTTTCTAGACATGACCACAGGGCTGCATTCATGCCCCTGTGTGTTCTGCCCAGGTATGCCAGCGGCGAGGTGTACGAGGGCTGTTTCTATGAAGGGCAGCGGCAGGGTTACGGCATGCTGAGCTCGGGGAAACAGGCCAGGACCTCCTCCAGCGTTTTCATCGGACAGTGGGTCCAGGACAGGAAGACAGGATATGGAGTCCACGATGACATCACCAGGTATGATTAATTCCTTTGCTGCAAACCAGAAGAAAGCTTTTCAGCATTTACAAGTTGGAAATTCATATTTACGGTTGTTGTCACATCCTTCCCCCCCCCCATGAAACACACACATGATGTTTCCTCTAAGGTTCTCTTCAAGGACCCTTAAAAACCCTGGAGAGTAACCTGTATTCTTATTTTCCTGTAAATAATAATAATAATAAATAATTTTTGGGTTGAGCCTCCAGTGACATTGTTGTTTAATGTTTAGAATATCAGCTCTTAAAGGGAAAAAACAATTTCAGAACATTCTGTCTTGAAAAATGTATTTGTGGGCTGATGAATAATTACTTGATTTCATTTTTATGATCAATATAGAAGTACTTGTCAGCCCAAAATATTTCAGTGGGAAGTGAAAAAAAATTCTGCAAATAGGCAGTTTTCCAAATAGTAATTTGTCATTCTGACTCTAGTGAAAAGTGTGCAGTGAATTAATTTAAATTTCATTTGGCACACTGCTGTCATTAGTGACTGGTCTGATGTGTTTTTCCCAGAGGTGAGAAGTATATGGGTATGTGGCTGGACGACCAGAGAAATGGCCAGGCTGTAGTCGTCACCCAGTACGGTGTGTACTATGAAGGGACCTTCAGAGAGAACAAGATGATTGTAAGTTTAAGAGGCTCTTTACACATGTCCGAGTTCTGTGTTGTTTCTCTACATGTGTTAGTGTGTTAGTGTGTTAGTGTGTTAGTGTGTGTGTGTGTGTGTGTGTGTGTGTGTGTGTGTGTGTGTGTGTGTGTGTGTGTGTGTGTGTGTGTGTGTGTGTGTGTGTGTGTGTGTGTGTGTGTGTGTGTGTGTGTGTGTGTGTGTGTGTGTGTGTGTGTTGTTCCTGCAGCCACCTTGCTTCTATTCAATTGTTCTCAAATAAGCAATTTTGGGGCATTTTAGTTAACAAATGTGAAATTATGAAGTAATATTAGTTCAAAAAATTTAAATTAAACAAATGTAATCTATGGACACAATCCTAATGATTGCATATTTTTTTTATGACTGCATAAACTTTGACTCATAGTATTTTTGATCAGGGTCCAGGGTTGTTGGTGTCAGATGACGACACAGCTTTCCATGGGGAATTTGCTGATGACTGGACTGTCAATGGGAAGGTAGAGATAATATCTGTCTTCTTCATCTATGTGTTCCGGCTTTATGTCCGTCATTCTCTCTCAAAACTTGAGTGTTTCAGTCAAATTACCTTTACAACTTGTTTTAAGGATCCATGAAGATAAGTAACTTGTTGTTTTTTTTATCTCTCAGTACTTAAATCCTTACCTATGTAGAAGATGACAGTTGTTAGTGAAGTTATTACAGAGGGCTACACACAACGTCTCCTCCTTTTGTTCTTCCTCAGGGGGTTTTGTCTCTGGCTAACGGTGACTGTCTGGAGGGACTGTTCAGTGGAGAGTGGAGCACAGGCCTGAAGGTGGTCGGAACTTACACCAAACCAGCTGCTGATGAACCTGACAATAAAGAGAGAAACAGCCTGTTGTGAGTATTAAATTGAATCTTCTTGAAACAGCCATTAACCTGTATCCTGAACTGATTTCAGCCTAGTGCACCTCTGTTGAACAGCCACGTCTGACCTCTGCAGACTGTTGTGTGCTTTTCTGTGTTTGTGAGGATTAAAGGGAGACTGTTGGATGTTATCAAAAATATAACACGATATTATACTTTCAGTGTGAAACAAATGTTTAAAATGTGTGTAACTCTGTGTGCATGTGCAGCAGGCTGGGTCAGTATCTGGTGCCTTCAACTCAGAGGTGGCGCGGTGTATTTACTGAGTGCTGGAGTCGACTTGGCTGCACTGCAGCTGGAAGAGGAGAGAGGACTACAGCCTGGGAGAACATCGCTGTCACAATAACAACTGCACAACGACACAGGTAAATATATGAACACACGCTGAAGCAAATATAAGTTCATACTCACATAAATTAATATGTATCTGTGCGTATTTTTGTGTCTGTAGTCCGAACCTCAGTAGGTCTCAGAGTAAAGCATTGGAGAGTTTGGAGTTTATTCCTCAGCAAGGAGAAGCTGTCACCACTGCAAACTTTGACAACATACGAAGATATCTCATCAAGGTACAAGTGAACTTTCTGCATCCCTGTCTTTTTAATGATCGGTACATTGAACAATTGTAAAATAGAAACGTATCAACGCTCAGACCATTTACAATGTTGTTTAACATTAGCTACAATAAAGTAATAATGTTCCTTGATATATGTATATATATATATATATATATATATATATATATAGGTTTTTTTCCTAAAATCTAAGACAGGCTTAAGAAATGTCTCTAGTCTTTGGGTTAGTCATTTCTTTTTCATCTCCTCAAACTGACCTGTAACTGTTAAAACTTTGTATGAACAAGACATCAGTGGAATGCCGCATTGCTGATGAATGAGACATTATGAGTATGTTGTTAACTGTTGTAACAGCTGGTGTACAGTGAGGATTATGGCTTGGGTTGATAAACAGCTGCAGATCATGATGATTTACAGTCACTGGAAACACTTAATTGCAGGATTTTTAGAAGTTAGAAGTTGAAACGACATGCTGATGAAAACTGCAATCTGGAGTTTTTTGTCACTGATACATCACTTGACATTTAATTAATGATATTGACATAGAAAATATAGTTATCATTGTCTGTGTGTGGTTGTATGTCAGGCATGTGAGACCCCCATCCACCCTCTGGGCTGGCTGGTTGAGACGCTGATAACAGTCTACAGGATGACTTATGTTGGAGTGGGATCCAACCGCAGGCTGCTGAGACAGGCTGTCCAGGAGGTCCAGGCTTACCTCACCCATTTCTTCAGCCTTGTCAGGTACAGTCAGCTCCTGAGGTCTCTCCCTTGTTTGCCTCTCAGGCCAACTCATTTGGCTCAGGTATGGAAAGAGGGCTGTCCTCTTCTCACCAGCTCTTGCTGGGATATGTTTGTAGTGGGAGGCAAAGACGAGAAAGAGTCACTGCACCGACTCAAGGTTCAGACAAAAACAGAGCACACACACACGGTTCGAATTATAATGATTTATTAAACAATTTACATGAACAACTCAGGGTCATGTGAAAAATGTGTGCAATCACGATGTTGCTGAAACCCTAATAAAGCAAACCAAACAGAGAGTGAGAAAAGGCCAGTTTTACAGGATTTACCAGGTCAGATGAATCTCCTCTTACTGGTGACCTCATCTCTTCTTGGATTCTTCCTGGAAAAGGGAGAATAAACAAGACCAAAGTTTCTCTCCCTTCTGACAATTTACTCATCCCCCTGTCCTTGCTCCCCCGTGTCCTGGAAACCGGTCGACCAGTAGCAATACCACATGTTTTTCCACAAAATAGAACATATTACGCATGTAGAATAAAAATCACAAGAAGTCTTGGATTATTTATTCCCTTATACTCCGGAAGGTGTTTCTCTACTTTTCTTTTTCAATTCCGAGTTTGGCTCATTCAGATGGAAAATATGGCCACACTCACTACCCTGTCCGTGCTCTCACTCTGAATGACCAGTCTTCAGCCGGGGAGACATACACTGCTGAAACAAAGATGAGAGCTAGAAGTTAGCCTGTGAGTCGGAGAGGTCCGATGGGAGGGGGTCGGATGTACTGGTTGCATTTTTTTGTATAGCCTGGTCTTGCAAGCTTTTCCAGGACGACCAACCCTAGCTATGAGTCAGCCTGATATCAACCTGAGCCTGATAAGGAAATGAGATCTACTGTCCTTTTGTTCTTTCACAAAGTAATTGCGCTAAGGTTTTTTTTTTCAGCATAATAACAGCTGTTTTATTGCTCCCTTACATCTTTTCCGTTCAGTTATTTATTTGTCAATATTCTCTTGCACCCTGGTGCTGCATGTATCTATAAGTGTTGCAGCAGTCAACCGATACCAGCTGTTTTTCTTTTTGTTGCTTACTTTTAAACATTTGACAGCTGACATGCTGAGCATCATGGGAAGTTGCCGTCTCTTCAAAATGACAGCAGAGGGAGCACGGACGTCCTGTCTGGTGTACACACTTCCTCCACTCCCAGTGCTCTTCCTCACATCTCTTCTCTCTCACATCACCTGCTGGGAGGAACTAAGATGTGAGGAAGTGACATGAGTTGGGGAATTGAGGACCCATCCATTATCTATACCGCTTATCCTTTGAGGGTCACAGGGGGGGAGCTGACATTGGGCGAGAGGCGAGGTACAGGACAGGTTGCTATTCCATCACAGGGCTGACGTACGTGAGACAAACAACCGTTCACTGTGGGAGGGAGCCTGAGGACCTGGATGAAAACATACCTCTTCTTGCTGTTGTGTTAGTGAAATTAGAAAACTACCTAAATAAACCAAGCCAAGCAGCAGGGAGGTAGAATGAAGTGTAAATTGTTATCGCTGCCCCATTTTCTTTTGTTTAAATACATAAAACAATGATAACCTCTCCATTTACAGTATGTTAGAAAAGGTCTTTTCTCAGGAATCTATTGTACTTCTGTCCATCGCCCCCCCCCCCCCCCCCCCACACACACACACACACACACACACATGGGACTCTGTGAGGTTTATATGTTTT
Source organism: Platichthys flesus (assembly GCF_949316205.1). NCBI lineage: Eukaryota > Metazoa > Chordata > Actinopteri > Pleuronectiformes > Pleuronectidae > Platichthys > Platichthys flesus. The sequence continues at coordinate 7,746,576 of NC_084957.1, forward strand.
TTCCTCTGATTGGTCGTTTTTCCTCACTCTTGAAGTGGGTAAGGGCAGAAATTGTCAAATTTGCCCTATGAGGAAAATATGAGGCTATACGAATACAATCCAATTGATTGATTGATACTGTGGAAACAATGACCTCATGAGTAACTGTGCGCTACCGTTTGACTATATTGATTTGATCAGTATTGTGAGGATTGATGAAAGGATGAAATCCAAAATAAATTTAATTGTCTTATACAATTTATCTTACATACTGTAGCTCAGCATTAGAAATACACTTTACAAACATATGTCTTTGTCTGCAGGTTTCTTTTTCCTGGGTTACCTGATGATGGCTGCATCATACCTGAACCCCCTGCCTCTCCATCCAAAAGCAGGCACAACTCTACCACAGAAGGGTGAGTGTAAACACACATGCATACAGTCTATGCCACATTTCCTAGTCAGCTCATCCATCTCTGTTATACAGGCTGTATCTGTTAAACCTCCATCTGTCTTTCCCTCCTCTACCTGCACCTTTGTTCTCCAGCGTTGTGGTGGTGAGCTGCTCGTCTCTGCTCCTCCCGTTGCTGCTCCCTCGACTCTACCCTCCTCTCTTTACCCTGTATTCCCTGCAGGAGGAGCCGGAAGAGGCCCAGTACTGGGAACGCATCATCCGACTCAACAAGCAGCCCGACCAGTCCCTGCTCAGCTTCCTGGGAGTGCAGGAGTATGTACATGCCAAACACACACACACACATACAGACAATTACATGTAGTGTGTCCTTTCATTGAAGAATAGCACTTTACTGAGTTTGCTAAATGTATTTGTCTTACTTTCTGGAGTATTCATATTTTTGTTCCGTCTTGTAGGAAGTTCTGGCCAGTGTGGATGTCAATTCTAGGAGAGAAAAAGCAGGTCAGATTCCAACTGTCTGCTCTCCTCTAATAGATGAACCCAACCTACAGTTAGAATGTATTTTTTTTCTTAAAAACTTTTTCTCTGCTTCTGTCTCAGATTGTGTCCAGCAGTAAAGATGCCTGCTTTGTTTCCGCTGTAGAGACACTCCAACAAATCAGGTACATCCCATGTCTTAATATTGTGTGATGATCAGTGTGTGTTTAAGATCACAGCTCACACCAAACTTAACACAACAGAGGTTATTTGTGCTTTCAGGAGAAAGTTGCTAGGTTACATTTAAATTCATTCTTGAGATTAGAAGAATGGAAATTCACGACGGGACAGAGACTGTTGGGACACTATTCTTCCAAACGTCCCATTTTATAACTCATCATCAGCACATGCGAAAGTGTCCTTTGAACTAATGTGACAGATTATTCCAACAGTAATCATACAGCATTGAAATCGTTTAAAGTTCCTGTGTTAGTATGTAACCAACTAATTAAATATTTGTCTTCATGCACATGCAGCACCACTTTCACTCCTTCAGATAAACTCCTGGTCATCCAGAAAACGTTTGAGGAGTTGACCCAGGAAGTGAAACCTATGCTGGATGGTAATTTCCTGTGGTGCATGGATGACTTGCTCCCCCTCTTCCTCTACGTGGTCCTCAGAGCGAGGTGTGTCATGTCCCACACAAACCCACTCACACACCTTGCTAGTAGATGAAGACGTTGCATATTGTCTATTCTGCAGTTGGTTTCTTATTTACTTAAAATACTACGAACACTTCTCGGACCACCAATAAGGTGGAACTGTTACTGTAATGTCTTCACTGCTGGTCCTTTTATTCTTGGAATGGAAAGTGTTCTGTTAAAAAGCTCAAAACTAGATTCATCCCAGTGAGGTTGTTTTGCGCAGTATCTGCAAAATATAATGTTAAGTTACAGTGACACATTGTGTGACTGTTGCTAAAACATATTGTCTGCTCCGTTCTCCAGGATCAGGAATTTAGGAGCTGAGGTCAGTCTGATAGAAGATCTGATGGATACCAATGTTCAGCATGGAGAGATGGGTCTTATGTTCACAACACTTAAGGTGACAACACACACGCACACACATATATTTGAACTCCATCACATTTTTTCCACTAAGTATTTTTGAAATGGTTTATGTAGTTAAACCAACCTCTTACACGTTGTCTGAAGTATTTTTAAACATGTCCACTTGTCTCTGCTGCAGGCCTGCTACATCCAGCTCCAACATGAGTCCACTTTGTAGGAGCAGGTAGGAGGATGCCCCACAGTCCAACCAGACCTAGAAACCGCAGTGCTGACTCAGTGCTGCGTTCACAAGAGCTTCCAGAACAAATCAGTAAAACCAGCGGGGTTCACTGGTGGCCACTAGGAGGCTGCAATGAGGCTGCACAGACAGAGCAGAGGGAGGAGACAGTGTTACACCTTTACCTTATATCAACACACAGGAAATGATGTCTGACACTTCAGTCACTGTTAATCAATTTACGTTGTGTTCTTTCTCTGCTATTGAAGACAGTGTACATAGGAAAGTAAAGCATCGCCCTCTTGTGGACATGTTAGAAACCTACATTATTGTCTCGATAACATAGCTGTAAGTGGCTACTGTGGATCTATAGCAACATTTTTTTCTAATAGACCAGCTGAGCTTATAATATTTTTTTTTCATTTACAATATTTTCCAAAAGTATAATTTGTTAGACTAGACTGGAATTAGCCTGTGAGATGTTGTATGTCTAATTTGTCCTGTAAATTTGTCACGTTTCCAGGCAAAGGGAACTAAATCATTTAGTCTGAAACATGACCACATTTTAAAGGGAAAATCACAGGTTAATAATAATAATTTAATTATGATTCTAATGGCTCAGCATTAATGATAGCAGATTAACTGTGCATTTACCACAGTAAAAACACTGTTGGGCTGGCCCAAATTTAATTAAGTTACAGGTACCTATTTAAACTGTGTGTAGTGGTTTATTGAGTGCGGCAACTACTGTATTACAAAAAATTGTATTTGAGAAATGACAAAAGCTTTTTATACTGTCGGCTGGTCAGCGTCTTTTGAAACTGAAAGTATTTGTCTTGCACTTCACTATGTTTTTAGCATTTTATATGGTGGCGTGAAGTGCTGCATCTTGATTGCTTTGCACTGATATCAGAGCATCCACATGAGACACAGAGGGATTAAAATATATCAGAGTTCGACTCACCTCCGGGGCAGAGATCAAACCTTAGGCTCACCAGTCGGCAGTTGCGGCAGCTGAAATACAAACTGGACGAAAAGTTTGTCTTTTCTAATTTAATGAACTTGGGCTTACTTATTTTCTCTGTGTGAAAAAACAGAGAAAATTGCCTTTGGCACTACATGACTCAGTTGTGCTTTTATAGATTTGTCCGCATAACTCAAATAAAATCACTTTGTCCGAAAGCTCTGAGTAATAGTAAGGGGAAAAAAACCTTGTAACATTAAGTTTATTATATGCTAGTAACTTGCATATAGATCAAAGATCCCTCTTTTGTAACCTCGCCTCTCGCTTCCTTGAGAGTGGTGTGTACTGTTGGGATATATCTTTTCAGTGCAGGAGAGGTAGTTCACACTAAACAGACTGCCAGTTTTCTGGGACTGTTTAAATTATTTGTCGTCATTTATTTTTTTCTTGCTCTACACATCTGATCTGTGTGTGAAGGAGTTCAGATATTCATCACCAATATACAACTGACCGGTAGGACAGTAACAAGTCACTACAGCGAAATGATCTGTACTTGACTTAATATTAGGGCAGTGTGTGCGTGCGTGTGATTGAGCGACAAACAAATCTGACAAGGATCAATTTTAGTGTTGCACTGACAGCATTGTTCGATTGAACAGTGTAAAAAAAATTATCAGCTACTGCACATGTCTTCCATGAACGTCTATCACTGTGTGTTTTAATGCAGATCCAGAATTACCTATTTTTATATTTCCTACCTTATAATCTCACTTACAAATGATTTCAATAACGTACATTGTTCCTCTGAATCCATCTGTATATATGTGTGAAGTCCCAGATCGTCACAACATCAAGTTGGACTGTAAATCAGAATGAAAATAATTATTTTGGGCATTTATTGTTAGAATGTGATTTTAATATATTAAAAATAATTTATAGCAAAGAAAGAATTTATTTCCTGCTAAATTTCACTCAACCTCCCCTGCAGTTTCAGGTCTCAACCTGTAATGTAACATATTGTTAAAGATAAAGGCCCAGTGTCATAAAACAGAAGCTACATTCCATGTACAGCATGTCCTGCCATCATGTTATTGACCGTTGATGACCTGAGTCTGTTGTATTGATGTCAGGAATAAAACAACTGTAAAACACTCAGGTTGAATGCAGCAAGAAACATTATGCCAAAATAACTAGCAAGCAGCTGCTGGGTTTAAAATAAAATAATCTTCTAATTTCTAATTTTCCAATTTCTATCATTTCACTTGAAAAGTGTTCATACTTTATTCCTACACACATCTTTTGCGGAATGTAACATGTATGTTGCAGCACAGTAGGTTCAATGTTTTTGTTATTGCTATTTAAATCCCTGGTTTGTTATATATCTAATGTAGATGTAGCATCAAAGGAGGAATGATGAGAGTGCCTGGATGAGGACTCAGTCCTCCGTTAATATCAGGTTAAAGAACATCCAATGTATTACAAGTATCAAAATACAAATGAGTATATTTCAGGACTGAATAATCTGCCTTCACAGGTCTGAAATATGGTAATTCATCATACTGAGTATTTCTCATTTTCATTTTTATTGATAACATCATGGTCTTATATGAAGCTGCAGTTTGAGCAGGAAATGTTTCACAGTGAATTGTGGCTAAAAACAAATCAAACCAATCAAAAATAAAATCAAAAATGATTACAACTGATGTGGTGCATGAATTGTGATACATTTTCCAAAACATGATACGGCCCTGGATTTCTTGGAGGTTTCTTGAAGGCTGTAAACTGAATTAATGATTAGTTTTTCTAATTTCATTTATTTTTGTGATGATCGGGGTACCTGACTGTAGAACATTGATTGTTTTTTGATGGAAAAATGAACTATAATAGGAAATTAGTAAATGTCTTTACTCAAAAAAGAACAATAAAATTGGGTTCATTCTGAAAAAATATGTCTCTATGAAAACACTTTCTTTTATATCTTAATGCTTGGATACTGGAACACTTTCTCTGTCCTATTGAAGAGTAAAAAACTTGTCGTGGCAATTTCTACAATCCCACTCTACCAACGAGGAATGAGACACAAATTCTCTTCCAGTATTGTCGCACTTCAATGCTCAGAGCATGGCGCATACAACAAAGGTTAGTTTGTAATATGCACACCGATGGGAAGCAGTTCTCCCCCACACTCTGGTTGGGGTTGTAAGAAAGTCAAAGGTCAGGATCTTCTGCTGAAATCTAAACAACAATACCTTAGTTAAAGCAATCAGGGCAAGATTCATTCAGAAGTACAGGATACAGCATGATCAAGGTTACATTGTATGAGATCAATCAAAGGGGAAATAAACATGATCATATTGTGGTCAAATGTTACATTTCCCTTACAAACTGAATTGTATTATTTACACATTCAGTATACTCCTGTGACATATCATAATATCTTCCGTGAGAATCCACGCCTCTGTTGTGGGCTCAAAACAATATGTCCTCATGTCTGTACCATGGACTGGTCTGTACGTTGAAGGTGCGTTCAGATGGTTCAGCCGCCTCACATTTACTTACTGTGGTTCATTTGACCGACTACAATTAAAATGAATTTATTGCCAAGATATAAAAAGTGCTGCATATGTCATTGTTATTTCGCTTGAATTGACAATTTATTATGTCAAAACTACCATTGACAAAATGGAGTTCATGAATTCAGCCTATGGGAAGAACTGAATTCAATACCTTTTACATTTCTTTGCAACCTTGTTAAGATAAGAATCAGAATCAGAATCAGAATTCTTTTTATTTCCTTGTATATTTTCACATACAGGAAATTGCCTTGGTGTGGTTGGTGCACTTTACAAACAACAATATAAAAACAACAATATAGAGCAATATAAACATCAATATAAAAAACAACAATATCGAAAAAATAATATATACAGTAAATGTGTTGTGTGCGGTTTTAAGGTGCAAAGATTGGTGGTAGTGCCAATAATGTAGTGTTATAAATTATGTGCGAGGGTGGGGGGGGGGGGGGGTCAGCAGAGTCAGTGTGATGGGGGGGGCTTGTTTGTGAGCCCCACTGCCATGGGGAAAAAGCTGTTCAGGTGACGCGAGGTTTTAGTCCTGACGGCCCGGAACCTTTTCCCAGATGGAAGTCTCTGTAACAGGTGGTGACCGGGATGGGAAGGATCAGCGATGATCTTGCCTGCTCTCTTTCTGGTCCTGGAGTGGAACAGGTCTAGGAGAGCCGGCAGGTCACAGCCGATGACCTTCTCAGCTGACCGAATGATCCGCTGCAGTCTGCCCTTGTCCTTGGCAGTGGAGGCAGCGAACCAAACGGTGATGGATGAGGTGAGGATGGACTCAATGATGGCTTTGTAGAACTCAACCATCACTTTCCGCGGCATGCTGAATTTCCTCAGTTGCCGCAGGAAGAACATCCTCTGCTGGGCCTTCTTGGTGATGGAGGTGATGTTCTCCGTCCACCTCAGGTCCTGTGCTATGATCGTCCCCAGGAATCTGAATGACTCCACTGTTTTAACTGGGGAGTCGCACATGGTGAGGGGGGCGGTTTGGGCTGGGCTCCTCCTGAAGTCTGCCACCATCTCTACAGTTTTTGAAGCGTTCAGCTCCAGGTGGTTCTGGCTGCACCAGGAAGCCAGGCTGTTAACTTCCTCTCTGTAGGCGGCCTCGTCCCCATTGGAAATTAATCCAATAAGGGTGGTGTCGTCGGCAAACTTCAGGAGTTTGACAGAGTGCTATACAAATAAAGTTACTTTTATTAGTTTAACAGAACAGTGATATATTTTGCTGCGTTCAGGTCGTCTATCACTTAAAACCCAGATTATTACAAATATAATATTGGAGTAAAATCACATTCCGGGAACAATTACAACTTTCGTCCACCATGTAACGGTGGCAGTAAAACCCGGGCGCTCGAGCCGACCCCCAGATGACGTCAGCAGCACGTAAATTCCCTGCCTCACGGCTTGAGCGCTCTTTCGCCTCTCTCGCGCGGCTCCGACGGCCGGTCTGCTCTCAGTCTCTGGACGACCCAACACCGAAACAGCCAAAATGATCATCTACAAGGATATCGTCACCGGTAAGTCCCCGCGGCGCCTGCCTCTCTCTGGCGGCGACCCGGTAGTATTGCTGCCGCGGCGGTAAATTAGCCCTTTAATCGTTACTGGGAAGACGGGGAGAGTCGGCGATGCTAACTAGCTAGCTAACTAACGCGTGTTATCTGGATGCTAGCCAGATGTAGCCTCCATCTCGCCTCCCCTCCCCCAACAGAGAGAAGACTAAAAACTTCCCGGTCCACCATGATGGCCGACGAGTTCTGCCGCGTGTTAGCCGGCTATGGAGGCCGGGCGGAGCTGTAGCACAGGCCGCGGCTCGGCTACCGCCAAGTTCGCTCGAAGTAGGAAAGTGTGACTCCCCTGGCTCGGGTTGGACCGGGAGGCCTAGGCCGGGGTGATGTGGTCCAACACGTAAATGCAGCGTCAGGGGGGGGGGGGAGACGTGGTTTATGGGGCCTCCCGGCGTCATGTGGTCGCTCTTCTCGCTACCGAGCGAGATTCTTTTCAGAGTTAGCTCGACCGGAGGCTCTTCAGGAAACGCGTCGACGCTCCCTCGGTCTTTGTTTCACCGGCAAAAGAAGAACTATGTCCCTCGTTGGTTCTCCCACTGCGTGAACCCGCGTGAAAGTGGCCGAGACGGGGAAACGCGTCCCTTTCTGGTCTTAACGGTGTTTTCTCTTCCGCCAGGTGACGAGATGTTCACTGATGCCTTCCCCATCAAAGAAGTCCACGACGGGTTCATGTTCGAAGTTGAAGGAAAGGTGAGTCACTGGTATCGATTCAGTCGCCTGTCAAGTTGAACGTTAAACAAACAAAGACACCAGCTTCGTTTATAGCAACGCTCGACGAGGTTAAAACATGAGATCTGCTCGTTGGAACCAGACCAGGAGCTTTTTATCAACTCTTCAACCATGTAAATTATGTCCCCTTAGTCTGTGTCGTGAAGTTTCCCAACTGTGGAAATGATGAGTCAACGTCCACGCCCTGGTACATAGCTAGATGTCATGTCTGACAGGGTTCCTAGGTAGATGAAAAACCATGGATGTGTAAAATGTTTATTTCCAAGCCTGGATAAGTGAAATTAGCTTATTCGTATGTTAATGGCGCTGAGTTAAAAGAAATGCACTCAAAATACAAGCAGGCATACTCTTTTGAGTATTGTCTCATTCAGTTGTAATTTAAGGTACACTGTAATGCTTTAGTATTCTCATTGTTAGCTTAAATACCAACTTTTGTCACTTTCATGTATTCATGTCACAATGTTCGGTAATGGAGATTTGGTTTAAAGTTATTGAAAAGTCATGGAAAGCCATTAGACCAAATGTGTGTGGTGTTTCTCTTCCACCTGGTGAATATCAGTCTTGTTTACTGTAGCATCAGACTGAAATTAAACCCCAGGGATAGAGGTTTCTCTCTCTCTCTAACCGGCTGGTTGAATGCAAATGCAGTGACCACTAAGAGCTACTACCAGATTTATGTTAGAAACCTACAGTAGAATGCTGAACATTGCTCTGTTATTAAAGAAGTTGGAATTGTGGATGGAAACCCTGGGTTTGACAAGCTCTGGCGCATTCCTGTCTCCTCTTAAACCCACCTCACTTTTCTGTAGCCTCGGATCAATATACAAATACAGTTATCGTTGACAGTCCTGTACTAAGGAGCGAGTGGTGCAGACCCAGGATATCTTTCAGATACTCGGTTGAACATAACCTCACAATCAGGCCACGTCACATGAAGCTGGTTATAAACTTTGTAAGTCAACCCAGGTTTGCCTCGTCTAGATCTGAGTGAATGCACATAAAAGGGGCGGTGTTTACAGGGTATCACCAACACAGACTAGTGAACTGCTGCTATATATAGAACTCTGTTATTCGCTTACATTGCCTGTTGAACTGAACTGAGAAGCCTCCTGGATGAGAGATGAAACATTTCACTTAATCACATTATGTAGCCTCTATAATGGGCTTCAGTTAGACACACTGACTCTAAGGACACAGTTTGGTGACAGGGTGCATCTGGCGCATCTAGAAACAAGGGATGTGTTATCGGATTGACTTAACCAACCAGACGTTGTTATAAACTTTCCCTATCCTTCTAAGGAGAGTGTGTAACTGTGTTGTCATTTTGGTGAGGGCTGACTGTTGGAGTTTCACAGAGGGGAAGAGGGGGATGGGGGCTGTCATAAGGTAAACCTGTAAATTATCCCCTATTCCAAATAAATATTTTAATTTCATAAGATAAACATACTTAAAGGAGAGGATGTCCGAATATCCTACTGCTATATCCAGCAATTCAGATATCAGGAAATTCTGAAGGGGTGAAGAAATGAATGTGATGGGCTGATTTTAAATGTCTGTTTGTCACTCTGCAACCATTTCCATCAGGACGCAGGTGTGTGTATGTGAGTTTTCAGCCTTGTTAATATGGACTGGGATAAAACTTGATGCATTGCCACAGCAGAAACCATCAGTCATCCCATTATACCTCTCGTATTCAAATCGTATTCAAATCCATACTTTCTCATTTCCAGAGAGTCTGCAGGACCGAGACAATTGATGATAATCTCCTCGGGGCCAACCCTTCAGCAGAGGAGATGTCTGAGGGAAATGACGCCGCAACATCAAGCGGCATTGACATCATCCTCAACCATAAACTGTCACCTTCGCCTTTTGATAAGAAGACTTACGTATCCTACATTAAGGAATATATGAAGAAGTAAGTATTGGTGTCTTCTAAGGTCACTTGCTGTGGAGAGAATTCTTATTTGTGTTCCTGTGTAACTATGTTGCATCATTCTCTGGGAAAAAAACACACTTTACACACAGAAGAAGGCGATACACTGTGTATCCTCCGAGACTTCGAGCAGTGAGGGCCGGCTGATTATAACCGTGTCCGGGCTGCTTCCCCTTGGGTGGTTCTCTGGTTTTACCACTCGCATGTAGAGCTTATCTAAGTAATAGTAACCTTGTTACTTAGTATTATGATCAGCAAGAATTGCGAAGCTTATTAATGTAGTCCTAGAACTGGAGGTAAAAGAAACGGCGACACAACACAGACTGACTCCACATGTATGGAGAACGGGAGGAGATTCGGAATGATGCGGTTTGCAGCGCGAATGATAGACAGAGCAGCAGCAGTCATTTTCTGAAGGAGAAGCTAAAAGCGAAAAACACTCGCAGTGGAAACATGTATGAAAAGAGCCCAAATTAACACTGTCAGTGGAGCTGTGTCTAAGTTATAGGAAAAAAGTTATGCCAGACAAGCAGATACACACATTCACCTGCAGACCAAAGATAATTTCTTCCCACAAATTATGTCTCAACGCTTTGTTTAAACTTCAGTATGATAAGAAGTGCCTGTCGTTTGTTCATCGTACAGTTTCATGAACTCTCGAGGAGGCAGACTATAAAATATATTTTAAAATTTATAAAAAGTTCTTGCAGCTTATCAGTGTTTATAATTTTGTGAATCGTAAGTATTAAGAGACAACTTCAGCGTATCATCAATATGGTATGGGCCCTTGTTACATCTTGACATTGCAAAAAAATTCAGAAAAACTAACTATTGTGTTTTACAGGCTTAAGCTCAAGAAGGAAAAGGAGAATCCAGATGGAGTGGATGCATTCACAAAAGGCATGGCTGCTGTCGTCCAGTCCCTTGTTAAAAACTTTAAGAACTACGAGGTAAATATACAGGAATTGTTTTCATATGTAACACTTTTTTCGTTATGTGCTTAAGTTCTTACAAAAATGGATGAACCTAAGTTGGGTAAACGTAGGTATTTTGACGCCAGTGGAACTTTGTGAACTATCATTTACACCAACTTGTTTTAAAGCGGACACACGGGTGATAACTGGTCACTTAAATATTCAGATACTGTCAATGTTGAAAGCATTACATTTTCCTTCTATGAATTACACTGAACCCAACAGACATGATGCGGCTGTTTATCAATGTAATCAGAATATAAAAAAAATCTAATTCGATATATGACCTAGAATATGAAGTGTTTCATTAGGCTTAATGAGTTATACTTTCTTCTACTTTTGAATAAAACCTAGTATTATTCTTCACCATTAATGCAGGCAGAATATCTGGTTGTTGCAGAACATGAAGCCGACTCGTGAAATTCAAAGCCAGTTGCACAGCTGAAGAAAATAATATTTCTTTAGAAACATGTTTATTAAGTGTATGAATAGTGGTATATGTTCTAGGTTGTTTTTTTTGTAAACCAAACCATCATAGTAATAGATATAGATAATTGAGTCTCTTTTTGTCTCTCTCCCCTTGTAGTTTTATACTGGAGAGAGCATGAACCCAGAAGGCATGGTCGCACTCCTGGATTACCGTGAGGATGGCATTACGCCATTCATGCTTTTCTTCAAAGATGGTCTGGAGATTGAGAAATTTGTAAGTCATCTCCAGAAACCCTCATTTAATATCATGAAGTCATTTTTGATGCTACTGGAAAAGAAATGGGTTCAAAGTTTATAGTTTAACTTAACATACTTGCAAGTCTTTGATTCAATAGATTAAGTCAAAAGCTCTAGCCTCTAAATTGTCACATACATTTTTCTGTAGGTAATTTAAATGTAATGAGTTGCACGTATTCGTTTGTAGTGTTGTGTATTTGTTCTGGCTCCAGAACCGACAATACTACAACCAGACCTTGACATGTTTGTCTTTTGTTAACAAGACACTAGCTGGATTAATAATTGTGAGAAATAATGGTAGATGCTGTTGTTGGTTGATGTGTAATCCTTTTATTTGTTTTGATTTTCTTGCAGTAAATGACCTGGATCTACATTTCAATTTCCTAAACGCCCCAAAGGAAAGATCATTATTTTCCATCATGTCTGAACGAAACCATCTTACACGTACACAATTTCTTTATGTATTATGTACCACTCCCAAGGCAAGGTGATCAGAACAGTCATCAGATTTTAATAACCTCTTTGTGGCTTTTGCAGTGTCAGATTTTTTTTTTTGTCCCACGTTTTGCAATTTGAAAATAAAAGGCAGGACAGTGAGCAAAGCTCTGACGAACTGAAAGATGCTATTTTCTTCCTATGCATACTGTTTTAGCAATGATCCATACAGATTGACCTCGTCGTCGGACCTCTGTGTTTATGACTGCATCAAATTAAATTCCATCTACAATAAAGGCTTGATTTGAAAATAAAAACGAATACCACCACTTTTTCTGTTCTGTTCTGTTTTGAGTGAACCGTTGCCTTCCTACACTTGAACAGGCAAAGGTACACGTTGGTAGATGCAGAGGGATCGCTGACTTGTAGGAATGGGGAACGGTGCCCGAGCAAATCATTTGAATTTGAGGAACAAAATTAAAATTAGTAAAAATCAGTTTAATTTATTTATCCAGATGTTCTCAGTGCTATAAACATTTTGTATATCAGCTGCATGTATAAATATACAAGTGGCACAATCATAGTAGATCTTGATTGTATTCAATTATTCAGTATTAATGCAATCGTAGTAATAATGGGTTGCTCCAACTTGTATGAATTTCATCATGCCAACTCAACGTGTCACAACTTGGAGAAGAATCACAGGAAGGATGAGGAGAGAACAGTCTGGCCAGCATATTTAAGACCATTCCTTTTTGGTGATTGACTTGCTTTGTCTCCAATGCACCTCTTGTCTGTCTCAGTTGCACCAAAGCAGGGGAAATTGAATGATCACTTGTGCTTCATGAATAGACAGATTCCTGTCCATTGACGTCTGACTCACTTGGTATTACACTCTGACGATGACGTGTTTTTATTAATTTAAACTATTTCTAATGCATAAATACTGGGCATGAAATGTGATCCTGTTGTGACCTTTGACGGATTTGAAAAGCATCAGCACAGCTTCAGACTCGGATACCTTGCTGAAATATATCCAAATTAGATTGAAACCGCTTGTAGATGGACAGGCTTCACAGAATATAATACTTTACTTCTTGTTGAATGTATTTTTAACTAATAATCCAGAGTCTCAGCGATACAAGTATCCTGTGTAAAGTAGTGACACATAATGATCTCAAGAGGGCGCCATTTGCTTTCATTATTGTGTGGAAGCTGGTTCACAAAGGAACCAACAAGAGAAAAACATTGGCCTAGCAGAAGGATTAAGAGGAGCTGAGTTTTTGCTCAGTATTCATGATTACCTCCTGGTAGGTTCATAAAGTTGAATAAATTAGTATTAGTTGTATTATAAGTGACTAATCCTTTGTTTCAATTCACAACTTCACGCAGTAGTGTGTCTCAGTCATTAGGAGCATTTGACGTCTCATCACAGATCAGCGCCAGAGCTGTAATGTGAGCCGGTATCAATTATTGATTTATGCTCGTGTTACTGTGACATCACCTGCATGAGTGTGACAGAGACAGGGAGCCACATTTGATCCTTATTTCACTGCTGCACCTCCGACGTCCTCTGAATGTAGTTTCTATCTGTGTGAATCTGAGCAGGATATGAAGTATGACTTTAATCTCATGCTCTACATTTGAGTTGAATATATTTGTTTAGGGTTAATCACTGATTATGGACAGATACACATTAAATAGATAAATTGAAAATAGCTCTTTCCAGTGTCACAGGACAAGAAAACAAATGGTGAAAATACAGAAGGGCATCATTAAGTTAAATTTTTCTATTTTATTTCCTCTTTGAATCTCTTTTACTTTTTAATGCTTCTCTTTTACTCTGCTTGAAAATTTGTTTTAAACTGTGCATTTTGATTTTAGATTCTTCTCCAGCACATTGAATCTTCCTCTTTGTAGCAAAAGCGCTCTATAAATAAATCGCCTTGACTTTCTGTTAACAATATCCAGGAGACGTTTGACTTTTTATTGAATCCTGCCTAATCCCCTCTTAAATCACTCTGTCAAACATTACTGCTTCAGTCGCCACGTGGATCTTGTGAGAAACCAGTGTGATATTGTTTAACCCTAAGTTTGATGTTGTACATACACCTGAATCGAGTTGTGTTACTAAAAACCAACACACCAGTTGGCGTTTGTGACATTCAGCTCATCTGCACCTGAAGAGGGGAGAGACAGACCGGGGGAGCACAGGGAGAATATGAAGCAAGACAAATTTATAATCTCATCACATTGATCCTCTTCTCTGTCTGAAAATGTGCAATTATCATGTTTCTTATTGTCTATTTTGTGGTGCAGTGATTTACTGATGGTAACACGTATACACAAATACATTGAGTTTGTTTTGGTCACAGAGAAGAGAGGATGTCTGCTGTCAGGACTCTTCCTGCAACCCTTTCCATCTGGGTAGGAACCAGTCTGTTGTGTGAACCTCCAGCTGCAGTTTGAAGTGCAAACTGACATTTCTCACCTTTATCCTGTCGGGACCTTTCTGCCATCTCCAGACAGCCTTTACTTTTTCCTACTCTTCGCCTGATGCTTGTGTAAACATCACCATTAACCTGCTTGTGTGTATGTGTTTTGTATTTCTGTGCACACATCTCCTCTACATCATGTGTTGGTGTATTTGAAAGTTGTCCGAAGGAATGTGGGCTAGAGGAATGTGTCTAAACGTATATACTCAGTGTGAGGGTGTGTGTGGGTGTGTGTGTTTGTCTGAGTGTGTGTATTTATTAAATCAGTTGGTCTGGGGCCCACACTGTTTTTGATGTTATTTTGTACATGAAGCAGTTTATTTCAGGCTGTGGGTGTGTCATCTCACAGAAGTCTGGAGGTTTTCCCGCTGAAAACCTACAACTTATAGTCTGTAATTTCAGCTTCAAGTTCAGGTTTTATTATCTTCAATATGTTTCCAAGCGAATCGCAGCGTGACCTCACCTGCAGTTCACGCATGAGGAACTTTGATCCACGATGTTGTCTTTGCATTCACATATTTTCCGTCTCGCTGCTAACTTTGCATGCTTTCACGCTGCTGCTCCATATTCATTTTCAGAGCAGGACGATGATTGTGTGTTTCCACTTCCAATAACACACCAGACAAACTGGAGTTCCCCACACACCTACACTACAATGTAACTCTAACGGCCCGAGCACACGCATTTTGAAGCCTGTTGCGTTTTGCGCACTGCGGCGAGGATTACGGTTTATGAGGGGCCATTTTAGGGGTTCAGAATCTTGCCAAGGACACTTAGGCATGCAGATGGGAAAGAGTGGGATTCAAACCGGCAACCTTCTTGTTGCAGAAATCCGCTCTATCCCCTAGGCCACGCTGTCCCCAGTATTTGAACAAATAAAATAAATCCGTCCGTTTCATCGTCCAAAAAAATAAATAGTATGGACAGACAGCACTGCTGTGAGTGATGAGTCTCACATGTATAAACGTTGGATTGTTTCACTCTGCTGTGCTTTTCTGCTGCCTCTTGCATGACCCCTCATCCCTATGTGTCGGTGCATGTGCATGTGCATGTGAGATGTGTGTGTACAACTTTGCCTTTATCAATATACTGTAAGTGTGTACGTGTGTGTGTGTGTTTGCCCCTCTGCCCCTCGTTCTTGTGCCCTCTGGGGTGTTCAGGCTCGCAGCCTTTGTGCGTCTTTTGTCCAGAGCAGCTTTGTTCCCTGATGGACGCTCAGTCAAACAGCAGCAGTTAGCTGCTAAACCAGCGCGCTTGGTTTTGTGCCTGGACACAGCGGGACAATGTGAAGCGAGCGGCTACATAACCACCAGAAGACTGAAACAAAGAAGTGCTGGGAGCACTAATCGTCAGGACAAAGAGGGACAAGCGGCCCTTCTCCTGGTGGGGCCAGGTGATGGGTTTCCCCAAAGGGACTTGTTCTGGGATGGCAGGCCTTAATAGACCATAGCCACATGGCGGCCATTTTCCTCTGACATCATGCTAAGGGAGGGTTATGAACAGAATAATGATGTAATGCTGTTATCAAGGTTTATAAAGGACATGACTACAGAGAATCAGACAAAGTCTTTGGTTTGTTACTGAAAAGAATGAGAATAAAAACAGAGCTCCAGGGGAATAGCCATGTGAAAATGGTCTATGGCAGCTTTACTTTTATAATATATGTTTAAACTAGTTAAAACCATCAAGGATTTTTTTTACATTTCTATTATTCTGCATCGTTGCGCTGGGTTGGCCCCAGTCTTCTGTCTCTGTACTTCCCTGTAGCTGTCTCAGAGTTAAACCCTCTGCCGGGGTGTGGTGTGTTGGACACTTGTGGAGAATCTGGTCTCAGCCTTGGTTGACTTGTAAAAAATGTCAGTGACTTAAATATTTGCAGCATTGCTCATGTCTGCGGAAGGCCTCACTGCTACAGACAAAAACATGTCAATCCAATCCATCGCCCACAGTTCATGCACTGTCTGAGTGACAGGACAGACAGGAAGTTACTTCATACAGTGAAGGATGATGTCATGTCCCTCAATGATTCATCGTGTTTCTCAGGCTTTGCTTTCAAAGTGAGTTGGACTCTTTATAAACGGTTAACAAGCTGCAATAAATGGTTTTAATGAATCATTTACCAACGTTTTATACATCACTCATAAGAAATTCATGAAAACAACTCTAAATGGACACTTTGCCAAAATGTTGAGACTCTTAATTCATTAGATAGACTTCACCAAATGGGACTGTTTGACCACTTTGAATGTTGGGATGAAGTCATAAAGAGAATGTAGTGCACACACGCGCACACACACACACACACATTTCCGCATCTTCACCTGTTGTTGAAAGACAGATGAGGGACAGGCAGCGACACTGACTGTGAGTCACTGGGTGGATTATTTATGAGGTCACCGTGAGAGCAGGCAACCCAGTCTCATCTGAGGTGAACCTCCATCGATGTCTGAATTCAGATTGGAAAGAGCAGAGGGCAAATCAAGGGCTTTGAGGAAACAGCAGGTTGACCTTCAAGGTGACTCTCCGCCACGAGCAAGTGTGCGTGTCCGCACCTTGTGTTGTGTTATAATTCATGCATGTGGGTGTGTGTTTGCGTATCACTCTGGTTTGAGATGACCTTTCTGGACCACGGGAACCTTCAGGAATCTAAGAAGCCTACTAGGAATTCAGGATATTTAACCTGGACTTATATCACAGGAGCCTGTGTGGTGCCCAGGCTGTAGTTTACGGGTTTGCAAAAATTGGAAATCTCCATCAACTGAACATGTTAAATCTGCTTCAGTGAAATATAGCTGCTGCCATCATGTGTTATACATGTGAGGGCCGATGAGAGGAAGAGAGGGTTAACTCTATTCATTCATTCAGCTTTAGCTCTGGTTTTTGACCGACCTCATTGATACACAGACGTCCCTGTTTTACATTAAAACATTGCTTCCAGCAGGTGTTGTTGTTCAACACTGTGAACTTCCATAGGGGCACATCAGGGTAGAGAAGGGCACCTCAGTCGCTCTCATTTTCCTTAACCACATTACTAAAAATACACCATCAAAGACAACGTGACCTTTCCATAGGTGATGTTTGAAAGGTATATCACGGCATTAGTAGTCGTGTTGATCACATGATCGAATATAGACGAACACAAAATAAAACATGACAGAACCAAACTCAGCGACAAACCACCCAAGAACATTTTAGAAACTTCTCCTCTTACAAATGTATATAATCAGAATATTTATTGTGTGTGTTTACATCATTTGCATCTATTCGTAATTATACTGTAGTTGATTGGTCATTATTATGTTTGTGTGACAGGTTTTTGTTTGCTTTGCCTTACTTTAAATTATTACTATTTTATTATTCATTCATCAAAACTGCTGGAGTGTAGGGAGCATGTAGACACACACAAACCGCACACACACACACATTTTGACAAGAGGAGATGTATAGTTTTGTTTTTGTTTTTTTATTCTACAAGTCTAACCAGTGTATTCCCCCTGTAGGGACGTTTACCCCAGTTCACCTGAACTAGTTTATTTGACAGAGTGAGTAGTGAGGTGCAGACACAGCACAGAGCTACGTGACCCACTTTGAGTGCTAGACTCAAGGATTGCCTTGAGATATTTGTGTGTTTGTGTGTTTGTGTGTTTGTGTGTTTGTGTGTGTGTGTGTGTGTGTGTGTTTTTGGTTCAAATGATTTCATTTAAAGGGCTTTTGAGGGTTCAGACTTTGTGTTAGGTTTAGAATTGTGCTCAGGTGAGGATTGGTGTTGTGGTTGTACATATATACACTATTGTGGTATTTTTTGAATGGATATATATTCCCCTTTAATTTTTTTAAAGAATCTCAATCCAAACACCTTTGCTTTAGAAGATATCTCCATCCAGAAGAAAACACAAATGCTCAAAACAAGCATGCCAGGCCAGTAGGTGGGGATACAAAGTACATCAAGGACCTGTCAAATACCAGGGAAGAACATTGAGAGCATGCTTGTTTACCACGGGCCTTAGTAACTTCGTAGCCACAGCAATAGTAGCTTTGTTCGTAGTTGTTTGACATCTGTTTCATCACATTTCTGACGTGCGGCAACGGAAAGTTGTGATGTCATCGTAAACACAGATAAACAGAAACCGGGATTTAGAAAATCTGCACTTTGGAGGATATTTGTAAAGATTTCAGTTTTAACTCCACTTGCGTGTGGACGAGAGGCTCAAATGCTTGTTTGGCAAAATAGTAAAAGTGTTTATGTTTAGGGTGATGGCCATTTTGTGTCATGGGTATAAGAAGACAAACATGCGTGTGAGTGTTTCCCCATCCCCCCCCCCCCCCCCCCCCTCCATCTGTATGATTCACTGTCATTACTTCCTTCCTGTGAGTCACCATGGAAACTTTGTTTTGGAGAAACCAGAAACCATATCAATTATTAAAGTTTGCATTGTGTTCCCCTCAGAATGTAGCCAATCATTAACCGTTAAATAAGTGACTCAGTTCGTCGAAGCAACCGTGTCTGCTCTCAGCCAGAGGGACCCTCCCTCAACACGCACCTTTTTAATTGAGTGAACCCTCACTAGCTGAATTTCAAGGGAATCAGCAAAAAGAAAAAAACACAAATTGATGTGTGTTTCCATTCACTACCATCACGCAAATATTAGGAGCTGGTTTGTTGAGATAAACTACTGGTAGCGCTCCAGGTAACCGTCTCATCGCTCCACACAGATCTGATGGTTTAGTTCTTTCAGTGGACGACTGTGTCAAACGCTACATGTACATTATGATTTAGACACTAAATCCGTTTACCATATCAGTCCCCTTGTAAAAAAATCAGGATCAAGGAATTATTCTCTGCGAATTCAACAAAAAGAAAGTGAGAAGCAATTCCTGGATCCACACAAACGTTTTTATGGGTTCTTCTCGACCCATTCGCTATCAACAAAACAGAAACAACAAAAAGACAAACCTGGATTGATCTGTCCAAAAATCCAAGAGGATTCTCCCTACCCTGTCTAGTGCCCCTGAGCAAGGCACCTTACTCCCCAACATCTGCTCCCCGGGCGCCGTACATGGTCGCTCACTGCTCTTTGTGTCCTGCACCAGATGGGTCAAAAGCAGAGGTTAAATTTCCCTACCTGCATGAGTGTGCCTGTGTTTGGGATAAATTGAAAAAATAGAACTAACTCCTTTTAAGAATGTTAGAAACTGGAAGATTGTGTTTTTTTGTGGCACAAATCCAGTCTTGATAATTAAAAGGTGCACGTTGCATCTTATATTTTAAACTTGCTGTGTAATCCTAGGTGCAGTCTTGAGTAAACATTTAAGAGGCAGGTTTCCCTCTTCCTGTGTCGAAGTCCCTGAAGCTGCCCGTGTATGTGGATTTAGAAAAAACAAGCAAAAGAGTAAAAGCTCCAGCTGGAAGCCATCTTAACTTTTCCTGGGCACTGCCAGAGGCCTGTGCCAATGTTGTTTCAGGACAGCAGCACTGAGGGACTCAACACAGACTGAGCATGTGTTGGCGAGTGTTTTATTTCAAGGGTGCGTGTGTGAGTTTGTGTGTTTTAGTGTTTTCATAGAGTTACAGATGGAGCTCTGTCAGGCCCGGCCGGCTGCATCGAGGCCGGTGGGAGCGGGTCAGCCGGGAGCGAGGCGGTGAAAAGCAGAGAAGGAGGCTTGTTTGGAACCTATGTTTTCCTACACAGCTTATTTTCTTCGTATCACACCCTCGCACGCCGACTTCAAACATTTCCTTCCCCTTCGGCTCAGCCACCCCGCCCTCGTCTCTCTTTACCTGAATTCATCTCTCAGGTTTCAGGTTTATTTAGTTAGGGTTCACTTCTGTTTGTCCTCGTCTCGTGCACTGGTTTAAGTACGTGTTCCTGCTCCGTGTGCTGAGCATGAACCATAATTAGGGGGACAGGTTTCAGGAATACAAGCCAGAAAATAGGTTGATTGCCTCTACGCTCCAAAACAGGGCTATACTGTGGAGGAGGTTTCAAACAGTGGAGATGCTTCGACAACAGCTGTGCACTGCACCAGTTAACATCCTTATCCCTGCAATGCACCCGTGCATGACTGCTGACTTTAACGGGCTTCCCTGATTCAAGGTTTTCCATCTCAGGTATTTCTCCTGTTAAAGGTCGACGACAGCTGCTGTGTAACGTGTCTGTCTGCCACCCTGCACACTTTTTGCATATTGATCACCTGGAGGAGCAATAAACAGCCCCCCTCCCCCCCCCACCACCCCTGTCTGTGTTCTCTGGTCTCACAGAGAGCGACAGTATGTAGGTCAACTCTACCTTCATCCGTGTCTGTACTCACACGTTGTGTTGTTGCTTCACGTGTAAAATTTAAAACACAGTGTTTGAGTGGGCGGACGACTCCTGAACATCTGGTTTCTACTTCTCGACTTTCCGTGCGTTAAAATGAACCTGCTGTATATTTGTGTTGCATTGACTTCATTTCGGAGGAGAGCGGCGCCTTCTCTCTCAACCCCTCCCCTGATGGAAAAACATCACTTGGTTGAGTTTGTGAAGAATAAATTACAAGGAGGCAGGAAAACAAATCCACTCGGCCGAGCGACTAAACATACACCAGGCAACAAGTGACCCTGGTTGGAAAAGTTTTTTACAATATAGTACATGCAGTATATTTAGGTTTTCATTCATGCAAAAAATCAGATTGCCACTCAGTAGAACATCTACATCCGCCAAGGCCAAACAAGCCAAACGATTTATCTGTCATCAAACATAGTTAAACGATAATATTACGACCAGACCGCCCCCCCCCCCCCCACAAACTCTTGTGGAGGAAATTGATTTTGTAGTTTTTAAATAATGCTGCAAATTAAATAACCAACCAAATGACCATCTGACCAATCAACCAATCAAGACACCAAACAACCAAACAACCATCTGAAAGAGACACATTGGTCAATCTTTTTTGCAGAGATGGTTTTCCCTCTGTTCTAATCATTTATCAGTTTTTCCATTGACATTTGATCCCAAGGTCACATTTCGGTGTCTCTCACCTACATGGGCTTGTCAAGAGAAATCTTTTTGCGGAAGATTCCCGCAAAAGAAAACAGGACAGGCATCGTTTTCAGTCTAGACTTTGAAGTGAGAACAGAGAAGTGAAGAAAAGGAGATGTTTTCTCCTTCTGTGCTGGCTCCCGTCTCTAGTCTCATTCATTCATGAACATCTCCTCCCTGCTCTACAATTACTCTCTTCTCCCCTGCAGTACTACTCCAGTCTACTATTTCTCACACACACACACACACACACACACACTAACAGCCGATGGATAATGCAGAGATGCGAGACGGGGAGACTTGAAATCCAGGTCAGGCATTGACGCTGACCGTGAACACATGGGGAAATCTGATCCGCTGCCAGGACCTCTGTTATTTCCCCAGCACTTCTTCTGTCTCTCTCACACACCTACAGAGAAAAGTTACGGGTGTTTGTGGCTTCAGGGGGGGGGGGCGTGCACAGGTTATTTCTTGGCCATCAAGCGACTGTGCACAGCAACTCTGGAGTCTTGTTGTCACAGAGATGCTGCCAGGTTTTATGTAAAGTGGCGCTTGTGCAGAAAAAATGCCAAACCTATCCCAGGATTCACTCTGCTCCCATCCGGCTGCAGCTAGAGTCAACATGCTGGACTAACAGACTCAAGAACTCTCCTGCTGCCAACAACCTTTTAAATTCTCATTGGTGATTTGAATATCTTTTCCCCAATGAGCTTTCATTAATTTGTGTGTTTTAATGCTGATTGTGCTTGTTTTAGATTGTAGTTTTCACAAATTTCTGTATTGACAGGATTGGCTCCAGCTCCTCCCACAACCCTAAAAGGAAGAGTGGAATCGAGAATTGGATGGATGAATGGATGGATGTGTGAATACTACTGACTGCACAACAAATTGCCCTTCGTAGATAATAATGGTTTCCTTCGACCTTGATCGTGTCCAGGCTTCATCCCAAGACGCCGCAGAGATGTGCTGCAAGGACGGACCAACTGAGGTGGTCTGGCATTAGTTCAAACCTCAATACACAAGATACAGCAGTATAGGTGTTCTGCATGTGGGACATTCTTTTCTTTTGGTGTCTATATGCTAAGATAAGTAGAAACCTCCTCGCTCAACACAGACATTAGTTTGATTTCCTCATCTTGCAGGTAAATTCATGTTTTCCAAAATGATTCCTTTAACGTAGGAGTCTCAGCATGTGACGTAATGGCAGCATCATACTTCCCCTGCAGGCTTGAGACTGATGAGACCAAACAAACTGAGAGAGCACAAAAATGGTTTTACATTGGATAAAGAAATGCTGCAGCTAGAACATACGTGATTAGATGTTTGCTTCGGGGAATTTGAGTCACTGCAGTAGCAAACATCAGTGACACATCAATCCATAAATCTATAAATCTATAAATCTATTTTCTACGTCACTGGGGGTCAGCGTTCTGTCTCAGGACACGACTAAAGTAAAGCTGACGCACAACTGAAGGTTAAACTGAAACATAATGAGGTCAGACACATCAATGGCTGTTACCCTAGGGAAAGTCTCTAAACACAACATGTCAATATGATTATTTACAGTAAATTGAGACAATAAACCAATTCCTCCCTTTCGTCAATGTAACTCACCTGTATGTCCACACTTAACTGTACAACAATAATACTCTTCCAAACACTCTTGGTCTCTTCTTCTCTCAATCACTGGAGTTTCTGTGTTGCTCCCCAAGCACACCCCTCTGATGCAGTTGCTAGGCAACCCCTGCACTGTCTCTGCCCCCCCGCCCCCCATCTCTTGGAGTGCAGAAAGCGTGTCTTGTCAGCGAGGCAGTGATGTTAGTGGACTGTAACTGATTCAGAATCGTCCACATCACACTGAGTTGTCATGCACCATGTTCAAGGAGTTTAATTGTTTAATTGCACCTTTTGCACACCGACCTCATTCTGTCTGCAGATGGTTATTTCTCCCACGTGTTCAGGGGGGAGTCGGTAATTTGAGTCTCTTCAGTGGCTGCAGACATTTGGGGTCAAAAGTGCACCTGCTCTCGAGCAGCAAATTGTGAATTGTGTACTACCTCCATGTAAATAAGGGTTTATTATCCAGATATATTTAATTTCTACTCTACCAGGTCGTCTCTAGTCATGTCATCTATGGCTGTGTATTTTAAATTTAAAACTTGTTTCAAAGACACATTTTTATAGATATTATTTTCCTATGTTCTGATCTTACAAACTATTTGAAACATTTTACAATGTTTTATTTGATCTTCTTTTTACTCTTTACTAATTTTTAACATGTTTAAACTTTTCATTTTTAAAGGAGCTACATAGAGTTCATTATTATTAATATTATCAATAATTATTACATGCACTTCACTGACAATTGGGTGAATTTGTATTTCAGTCTGGTTTACTGCTACTGCCACCTGCACGTTTTCTTATTTGCTTGTTTATATATGTAGGTCACGTGTCATCCTCCATAAATCAGGAGATGCAGAATTAAAAAACTCTGGGATCTGGCCACGCGCTCATCTCATCAGGTGCACAACTGTGTCTGTGTCAAGCGCGGGGACGTGAGACCGAAGACTTCCTGTGATGATCCATCAGACTAAAGGTTTTGAAAAACGTGTTGCTGCTAAGTCATATTTGAACGTTTAACAACACGGAAACATAAGTAAGTTGGTACAAAAGAAAAATTGGCGTGTTTTACGGTACAAATGAATGATTCGTGCTCGTGCTCGGAATGCTGCATCGCGCTACAAATGTCCCGTACTTTTATTTTGAAATTGGATTCCTCGCTTTTCCCGTGCGTGCTTTGCCAGCTTGACCCAGAGGTGCTGTCGTCCGCCTGCAGCATCCGAGAAATAACGGGCTAAAGCCGGCGGATTTATCCCGGGTTATATCTGCGGAAGATGGTGGCTAAACAGAGGATCCGCATGGCCAACGAGAAACACAGCAAGAACATCACGCAGAGAGGAAACGTGGCCAAGACGCTGGTGAGACGTTCACTGACCGCGACACGCCGGCGTCACACTAGCCCGGATAGGTGACGTTCCGTCCGCGGCGATCACAGCAGCATGATGGTGCTGATGGTGCTGATGCTGATGGGGGTGTGAGGCGTGCCAGGGTTAGCACAGATGTATAGCACGGGTTGACTCAGCACCTGCTCCTGACCGAGCTGCTCTGGGTGATTGACGTGAAGAGCCGGCGGGCTGGGTCCACATCTGAATGTAATCTATTCGTTACCGTGTAACTAGACGTTACTTCGCCCAGTGCCATCATTCCATCAGTGTAATAGATCAGCTTTCATTCATGAAATACTAAACTAATTACTGGAGGCGTTCAGGAAATGATTAATCGATTATTCCACTGGAAAATTTAAGCCAGTCATTTTGAAAGTAACATCTAAATATTAGATGAACCAGACCATCAAATGAAGAAGACCATTCTGGACTCTGAGAAAATATAATGACCATTTCTCACTTTTTTTTTTGACTCATAATAGAACAAGTAATTGATTAATCAATGCAAAGCAATTTCGAATTTCAATATACAAAAAATAACATTTTCCAATTATTTCCCCATCGACGTTTCAGAAAATCCTGACCTGGGTCAGTCTGACCAGCTACAAGATGAATCTCGGTAAAAAAAATATTTGATTCGTTGTTAAAAAATATTGGGAAAAGAAAATAGGCAAAGGTACAAGACTGTATACACAACTATTTTAAGAGTGAGGGAAATACACTTCTTCTCATTTAAGGTAAACTCGTTCTGGTGATTTTCAGACCTTTGAACTCTTTTCCTCATATCGTACAAATGGAAATCATGGTTTCTCTGTGGTGAACCTATTGTAACACAACCATCACACTACATCAACTGTAGGCGACATTTCCATGGTAACAGCGAGCTCCACCAATCACAGATGTCGCTACTACACCTGAGGATTGTGGGTAGTGTAGTATTTCTCCCTGAAATCGCAAATTTAACTGACCTGTAAACAAATAATACTGATTTGTGGCCTATACTGGAGCATATATCATTATTTCATAACCCTAGGATGGTTAAATATAAAGACTTTTAATCATAATTACTATTCAGAAAATGAATGGGAATTTCACTTCAACAAACTCCACTGTGGAGCTCTATCAGCGCTGCCAAGGAGGTTATGTTTCCTGTCCTGAACCAAAAGCTGCTGAACGGATTCCCACTGAACTTGGTGGAAGGATGAGGTGTGGATCAGGAAAGAACCCATTCACCTTGGAGGCTTCTTTAACATTGTGAGGTTCTTCAACATTTCCTAGAGTCTAATTTAGGGAACTGATCATTGTGTGAAATTTGGGGCAGCTTGGTTGAATTTAAGGGAGTGTTTGACGTATGAGCAAATTAAAGGGATAGTTCACCCAAAAAATTAAATTCACTCATCTACTCACGATTTTGCCGATGGAGGGGTGGGTGAAGTGTTTGAGTCCAGAAAAGACCTTTGGAGTTTGGAGTATGGAGGTAGGTTGTGTTAGAAGAAGGAGTCACCAGTTACTTCAATCGTAATGGATTCACCTGCAACACTGTTTACACCTGAAACTCCAAAAGTGTTTTGTGGACTCAAACCCTTCACCCACCCCTCCATCGACACAGTGGTGGGGAGATAATGAGTGAGTTTTCCTTTTTGGGTGAACTATCCCTTTAAGTTCCTGCTCCCTTATTAATTCCAAAGTCATGGATGTGTGACAAAGTCCTTAGCTCCAGTGTAGAGAAGATGTCTGTTAAGCAAGAACCATCAGTAAAGAAAATAGAAAGTTTTCAAAACAAGTTTAGTCGATTTAACATTTCATCGTACACTGAGAAAGTATAACTAGATTAAGTGTGAGCGACCCACAGGGAAAGATTCAAATTGACTCGGGACATAAGATTGTTGTGAACGAGACTAATGTCCAGATTATAGTGTTTTGGGCTTCACACACACAGGTTTCCCCTCCTCCTCTTCCTCCGTCACCATAAATGAAGGTTAAACCGTATCTCCCAGGTTAAATAACAAGGCTGCTCAGGCTCTGGTTTCACCAACATCAGGTATTGCATAAGGAAAATCACAGACGGTGAAAGGCTCCCACACCACTGATGGAAAAACATGTGACATGTGGCGTAATGATATCATCTTGAGGAATTGATGGCTGCTCCCTGAATTTGTCTAGACCGACCGACTCGTGCTGCTCCGCTCGTCTTCTCCACTCCATGTGATAAACCACTGGATCTGCACCTTTCACTGGATAATTACACTCTGAGGTTGTTACTGTTTTTTTCCGTGCGACCACACAAGTTATCGTGGCCATTTTGAAGTTGAGCAGGGGCACCATCACCAAATCTCCTTAGTTTTGAAAAACAAGATGATTAGTGATTGTAGAGCAAGTGATCAAACCAAAATCAGCGATGTTTTATTTTAGTTCTGCAGCCTTCACTGTACTGGGCCCAGTGTTGTTATCACGTATCCCCGCTAAGAAACTTCCAGTTCATACCCAGTTAAGTACACGGAACACTATAGTTTAGTGACAGCACCTCTGCTTCAGTGAGTTTGTTATCTGCAATGAATCCAGTTGCACAGAGGAAGGCAACTCCTCCAATTACTTCCATTCATAAGATTTGTGTTGCAAAGTGCAGAACGTGGTGATGACCCACAGGTGCATTAGTGAATGTGTTAGTGATGCTGGTGGACAAGTATCGGTGGGCTGCTTAAAGTTCTAATTGGGGCTGTCAGTCTCTTTACCTTTCCCCTCTGTGTAACCGCCATTCAAGCCACACATACAGTATAACCCCTCCCCCCGAAGCTCCAGCAAATAAGTCCAGGCCTGAGTGTACACACTACACAACACTAGACCATTCTGTGGCAGCTGTAATGCTAATTTACTGTGTGTGTGTGTGTGTGTGTGTGTGTGTGTGTGTGTGTGTGTGTGTTTCCCACAGCGACCACAAGAGGAAAAGTATCCTGTGGGCCCCTGGCTGCTCGCCCTCTTTGTATTTGTTGTGTGTGGATCAGGTACGTTCCTTTTACATCTGCAGGAGAAAATGTGTTCTTGCCTTAGTTTGTGGTGAACAATCAAACTAATGATTTATTTTTTAAACTTGTTTTATTCTACTTTAATTCACCACTGTTTGTGCCCAGATTTGTTTTGTTCTTATTTCGTTTTCAGTGACTTACTATGTTGTCCTGTGTCATATTTTGGTTAATATCTATTGAAAAATGTAATTTCCAAGTCCAATATTACTACTATAGTTAGAAGTTATTTCCCTAACATGGGCTGGTGGCAGCTGGTCAACACCTGCTAACATCTAATGGTAGATGGTAACTTAAACAGTCAGGACAAGTTACAGGACTAACAACGCATGAGGGGAAAACACACGTTGCTCGGCAGTCGGCTGTTTCCTCTTTCCACTTTTTGCATTTGTCACTATTAATGATATTTCATTGCCGTTTCGTGCTTTAAACATTAACACGACTTTAATACATTAGCTCATCCGAGTCGCTTCAGGGAGATTCTCATCGGCAACACCAGCTCCCATTAGTCCACGCTGCTTCTTGACGTCATCTCACTGTTTGTTATTGTTTTGACTGAGGCACCCCCGGCAGCCAAAGTTATATATTGAATATCGAACATCTTTTTTTTCATTATTGTATTTGGAAAGGTAAGTATAGATCTTAAACTAATGTAGCCATTGTGAAAAAATCCACATGTGAGAAATGTCTTATTCACGTTAATGAGTAACAGGCCGAAACAAATCAAATGGTGTAACAAGTACGTCTGTTGGCTCTCAGCCATATTTCAGATCATTCAGAGCATTCGCATGGGGATGTGATTCAGAAGGAGCCTCCGGACCCCTGCCCCCCTTACCCTCACTGAGCCTGGCTAGCCCTCGCCTGCACACCGCCGAACCCCCCCCCCCCACCCTCCAGAAGCCCAGAGACTGACAGCAGACCCTCAGAGGGAGAGAGAGAGGGAGAAGCTTCCTGGACCACCGCCTCCACTGCCCCCGCCCGCCTCCATGTGATCAGTGTTTACAGTCTCTGGTACTGACAGCTTTTCTATGGACAAGTCTAAAACCACGGCGGCTGGAGAACACGCGCGTCTCATCACTCACCTGGCTCCTGTGTCCGTGAACGTGTGAGACTGTGTGACAATGTGCCATATCCGTCTGTGTCCGTCTGTGTTGATCCTTTTTTCAAATAAATGTGGACTATTTAGCGAGCAGCCGGTTTTACTTCAGCCTCTGTATTCAGATCAACAATCTACACCATCTTCAACGATACTGTAAGGGTCAGGGAGCAGATCCAGGAATTTAGAGTGTAGATTGAGGGGGGGGGGGGGGGGTATGAATTCAGATGATTTTTAGCATAAGGCTGCAACATGGAAGAATGTGAAGGAGCCTTACTGTGTGAATACTCTCTGCAATGTTCAACTGGAACATAAAATATTTCTGAAGACCATGCTGTTCGATGTAGTGACTGCTGACAGGCATGAGAGGTAAATGTATGTTTCACTGACCGAGATGGAAGCAGAGGAATTCCTTTTAAATAACTAAGAGCTTTTAAATATGTTGTCATTAATCATTTATCAATGAAAACCGTATTATTTTATTTGTGGGGTTATATATATTCCATGTAGACAATCCTTTTTCTGTGAACTTGACCTGCTGTAAATTGACTCTAAGGCTAGTTTAGCATATGGAAGTAATTGGAAGTACAGTCTGAAATTTATATACATACAAATTGGGACAAATTACTGAAGGAAATTGATAAGAATTTAAAATTGTGTATCAAATGCAGTTTTTAGCTCAGTCTCGAATAAAGCTTAATGAGGGCTGGAAGGGTCAGTGTAGTAGCTTCAGACCACAAACCACATGACTGTGTCCTATACCCTCACTGCTCAGCTGCATAGTAGACTGTCATTCACCCTCATTAAATAAAACCCTGAATCAAGGAGTCCAGCTGCAGAGCTGCAACATACCACAAGAAGGCCAGCTGCATGACTCCACATGTGACAGACAAACAGCCCGTCAGTGACCACAGGACGAGGAGAGATTTATAAAGACGGCGACCCCGGTGCTTATTCTTCCTTAAGCATGTTTATTGAAAGTTGTGAGGTGCAGCTGTCAAGTGCAATTGCGGTATGTATGTATGTTACAATATCTTATCCAGTCTTTGCAGAGAAACATGCACAGAACATCAGAATACAACTGATACACAGAATGAAAAAAGGAAAAAAAAGAACATCTCCAGAGGTTGTAATTTTTTTGTTTTGTTTTTTTAAATGCTGAGTTTATAGATATTGTTCATCCAGAGGGACTTCACTGTCAAAACTTAAAAAATAAAAATGAGAATAATAATAATAAAGGTGCAATACTCCAGAAAGAAAAAAAGGTGAAATTGGTTTTACAGTCAGAGTTAGAGTTGCAGTAAGGGATATGGACAGCATTGATGGCTGTGTTGTTGTGAGTTAAATAACCTAAACTCCCGTCGACCCCACAATCCTGAAAATACAGCAATAAAAATAGACGACACAGACTGGGCAAGACGATCACGTCCCTCGCTCACCCTCTTCAGTCTGTGTGACCTAGATAGCATCTGTTATTTTTCTCCACCTCCTCCCTATTTTACATGGTACTTACACTATACAGAAATATACATCATCTTCTGCCCGTCAAACTTTTTAGGAAAAGAAAATGCAGCTTAGCCCAAAGCCTCAACCCTGTGGAATAAGGTTTGAATTACATGCCACTGCAGGGTTGAGCTAATGATGAGCTTTTTTTCAGGGCAAAAATGAGAAGCTTGAAAGTGAAATACTGAAAATAGAATATTCATCATCTCCATAAGAAACCAGGTTTTGTTCATCCCACCAAACCCACGGTTGAAGTAACGTCATCAATGCTGCCGAGTGTGTTGTTCAAAATAGCCTCCCGCCCCCTTCCGTACCCCCCCCCCCCCCCCCATTCCAGATGGGGACTTTGTCATGTAATAATCGCCAACATTCTTCACTTGTCACTCTGAAGGCTCTTTTCTCTCAACTTGTAACTTTAGGATCTGGTCTCGCGAGAGAACCACTTTTATTATTTACATCATTCAGCAAAAAAAATGTAACAACCAACACAGTCCTCCAGCTCCTGCATCTCCAGCATCACTAAAACCGACATCACTTAAAATCCAGACACAGGCACAGTGATTTTTTTTTTGTTAAGTATAATGTCGCCACCGATAAGTTGTTTTCTCTTGGTAAGACATTCTAGTCGATAAGTCCAAGGTTTATTTGGCAACTGTTCAATGATTCCTCCTCTTGTGAGACAATCCCCCTCCAAACAGCATCTCCAGCCTGTCGCCCTCGCCGCTCGTGCCGCTAGCTGCTTCCTTCTGAGAGATAAATATGTGCAAATTCTCGTCTTAACAGTGCAACCTCCTGCTGCCCTGGACCAGGTTGGGCTCTGCTGCTCTAGCAGAGCTCCAAGAAAATCGTTAGTCTGTCTTTTCTGTGCAGACCAGACTACACAGAGGGCCCAGAGCTGTGCGAGGTGGGCTGGGCCAGAGCAGCGGTGCTCGGGGGTCCCGTTGTGGCCGACGACGGGGGGGCGGGCGGGGAGCCAGTCTGAACTTGGGCCTGGAACTGCGCCAACTGTTCCGGGCTGGCCAGTGTCTTCAGCAGGGTGTTCTCCTGCTCCAGCTGGGCGTTTCGCTCGATCAGCTCCTTGATCTGCTCCTTCAGGACCTCCACCTCCTCACGCACAGCGTACATCAGGTGACTCTTCACCAGGTCCTGAGACACACAGAGAGAGATCAGGCTTTAGGACGGGAATCGATCAAAAACATCACAACCACGAAAGAACAGAGAACTCTTCTCATCTGCGGCTGAAATGTTACGCTCCAGATTGTTCATGATCATAGAAATAGATTACACATACTTTAAAAAACAAAAACTTGATAAAACAATGCTGAGAGTTGTCCCCTGACTCTATCGGCACATCATGTGACCCTGTGTGACCTTTTGTCACCTCACTCGCTGCGGGTGGAGGGAAAGAGCTGGAAATTACAAGGAATGGTCAAACCCTGTTGATTTTAAACAACCATTGGACATTTGAGGTTCTTCTATCTTGAGTGGCAATAAAAGTCACATGTGATAGTGAGGGAATTCCCAACCCCTAACATCTACAACAAATAAAATAAAATACTGAAAAACAGAATCACAGCTAAATATTTGGGCCTGAAACTAACACATGTTTAATGACATGAGCAGAAGCTGACCTGGTTCCTTTATCAAGTAAATGCACTGTAGTGATGATTCAACACACAGATGAGACAGAGGGAACGCTCCCCGGCTGCTACGTCACTAACCCAGCCCACTTTAGGGTGTCAGCCAATCGGAGGCCCCCATATATTTATAAACGGGCGTGCGTGCCATGCAGTTTACCTAGCAACAGACACAACAGCAACGACCACAGAGTGAAACCTAAAGAGCCCGAATAAAAAAAAACTGTTTGATTTCATGTGAAAAATTAAAAGTGTAACTGCACAATTAGCTTTATAACCCTACACACATATTGTGATGACTTCAGGTATTTTGTTGAGGAAGTTATTTTATCTAAAACTACATCCACGTGAATATAAACAATAATTATATCCTACGGAACTAGGATACAACAATATATAAGAGTAGCGTTTATTGTTTTGTTGCTATAAATACAGATCTATACATACACACACCACCACTGTCCACGTCATGCGTATTACCTTACTTCCTTTAACAAAAGCGATGTATCAGAATGTTTTAATCAACTCAAAAACAATTGATCAAGCTGAAACTCACCATTGCTTGTTCGATCTTGTTGTCTATGGCCACGACGCTGGCGCCGGACGAACTGCAAGAGAAGAACAGAAGAGTGAAACCACTCGTTAGCATCGGTTCTGTGCTTTCAGTTCACACACAAGGAAAAGATGGAGAACCGCAGTGTCAGCAGAACCAGCATCGGTCCCGTCGCAGGGCAGCGGGTCGAATCTGGAGGATTACACCGAGTCCACGGGGCTGGTTTATCACAGTAAGGCCCAAAGCGGTGGAGTCCGTGTGGGTGTAGGGACACCGGAGCATCCGTGGATCGAACCGCGTCTCCATCACACAGCGGCGACACTACTGCTGCATGTGTGTGTTAATGTGTGTGTGTAATGGCTCAATAACACATCTCTTTGTTACCTATTGTCGAGTTGGACGTGCGGGCTCTCCGCACTCAGCAGCGACGACAGAAACGAGATGGAGAAATCGCGGAGGTGGCAGACGCCTAGGTCCATGGCCACGGTGTAGCACGGCGGGCTCATGCTGCTCATGGTTTACGATCCGCTGTCGAGTAACAACAAGCGACAGCCTCCTTGTGTCCCGACTCGACCTCCGCGCGCTCGCCTCCGAGAGACGCATCCACACGCGCTATTCCGCCTGGGGTCCGGTGAGGACTCGCGCAGCAGCCACCGCAGAGGTTACACGCACGAACCAAGGTCGGTTCATCCCGGAGCGACGCACAGAGGAACCCGCAGCTCGAGGGACCAAGCCCGCATAATTTATCCAGCAACGCGCACACAGCCCGGCGCCTGATTGGCGGAGGGGCCGCTCGTTACCATGATCTATGCGGGAACGCCCCCACCTGGCGCTCAGCTGATACGCGCTTTGCATAAAATATTCCGCGAGGGGCGAGAGGAGGTGGATGAAACCGGGGAGAACCGGATGGGAGAGGAAGAAGAAAGAGCTGGAGGAGTGAAAAACAGGCAGGGGAAGGGCACCAGTCAGGACTGTGGTAATACAGCCACAATAACACATCCATCAAGAACTGTACTGCAATGGACAATACTCACACAGAAACACTCACACACACACACACTGGAATCTTACATGAAGAGAAGATGTGGTTTTTTCCCCATAACAAGAAGACAGCCTGGAGTTTGTGATTACAGGGAACACTTTAAAGGAATCCCTGTTTCTGAACTCATTGCACCGGTTTACTTCAAAAAAACCTTTAATACTGAAATAATGCAAGAAAGCAAGAAAGAAGATAACACCTTTCTAGATAGATAGATGTATAGATAAATATGGATTTTCATTATATATATATTAGGTCTTTTTAATATAAAAAAAATGATGAAATAATTGCAGACATAACAAATATGATCAATACGATCCATACAACCTACAGTTACAGCTCTTTCTGTATTCATCAGTGGCATAGTTAACTGTCCTTTTCACATGAGGTGATCATTTGGTTTTGGGGACAGCTGTTTAATTCAAGTGTTAAACATTAACTTCAAGCATTGTCTTGCATATACACATACTGCCCCTATGTGGCCGTAAGTAGTACTACAGAGCTGTGAGGCTGTGCCACAAGATGATCAGGAGACCAAGCAAAACAAGACTCCAGTTTGAATAATCAAATTGGGCTTTCAAGCACAAAATATTTAACTTTTGTTAAGTTCAAAAGAAGTTGGACGATTTTGTTGATGACAATTTTTGGACACATTTTAATGGCTTCCTTCATTACACCAAGCTAGATGTTTTAAGAGAGAAGATATTTGTGACAAAAGAAAACGGTGACCCAGGCACTATGATACTACACAGTAGCACCAGCATCACACTTCTAAAATAAGGTGTAGCGGGCACATTGTAAAGCAACTTGTTTTAGAGACATGTCCTAGCTGTCACTAACTCCCTTACAACATTTCTTCTAACACTAAAGATGAAGAGCAAAGAGTTAAATGAGCTAAACACTGTATGACCCTTATTTTGGTTAATCGCTTCCCATGATACAGCAATAAGGTTAATCTGACTCACAAAACATTACCATACAATACTGGGAGTATCATTGTGCTGGACAGTGACACAATCCCAAACAGCTCCCATCTCAGAG
The DNA here is from genome assembly GCF_949316205.1 of Platichthys flesus. Classification (NCBI taxonomy): domain Eukaryota; kingdom Metazoa; phylum Chordata; class Actinopteri; order Pleuronectiformes; family Pleuronectidae; genus Platichthys; species Platichthys flesus. The sequence continues at coordinate 7,781,044 of NC_084957.1, forward strand.
ATAATCTAATCAAGACCCTCTCCCCAAAACACACACCTCCCTACAGTCTCTGAAGAGGCAGTCACACACATTCCACTGACACCAAAACCCTGCTCACACCTACTCTTCACATACATATGCAGAAAAGAAACAAATATACCGATAACGCTTTGGTTTATTTTCTCAAATTCAGACTCTTTCTTCCAAAGTAAAATGCGCTGGCAAACTGCAGGTCATCCAAAGACCACGCAGAGGCCCCTGTTAAAATTGTAGTAATGGTTCTAAAATCTGGTTCTTGGCCCAATAAGTACCCCTGAGGTGTAGCTCTTTTGTAGCTGTACTTGATGTACCTGTATGTATTAATAAGAGGAGAATATATTCAAATCCGATAAAATCAGTACACATGCCAAGTACCCTACATGTGATTTGAATGCCTCTGTCCACCATTAAAATGGGGGCATAGTGTAATTTGGGCGTTGCCTTGCTTATTAAGCACCAGTACTTTAAGGAAGGCTCATCCATAGCCTCTGGAAATGTAAAGCGTACTGATGTCGGCCTCTGCTGATTTGATCCCATTATAACACTTCAACACTTAAAAAGAAGTTTAACAGCTTAATAACAGGTTTAGAGCAGCGCTTATCTCTTCCGGTCTCTTCTACAACTCGGAGAGTGGATTTAGCCAATTACCCAGACCCAAATAGCCAGTAGGACTGTGGCTCTGATCTAGTCACACTCGCTCACAAGCCCAGAGGATTGGAAGGAGCTATACTTGGTCCTACAAGCAACTGACCAAGAGCTGGATGATCGTTCCTAGAAAATGCACTTTCATGAGCCACTAGTTAATAAGGTTTCCACGCTATAAACAAGAAACAGAGCTCACGCACTGCAAAACAAAACAAGTGACTCAGACTTCCACTTTCTTCCTGCTGCTATTGCAAGTTTTTCAGATGCATGTTTTTCTATTTCTAATCTCATACACAGAATGCAAGAATAAAAAACTTCTGCTGCAAAACCATGATGTCTTATATCCCCCAGTGGATTTAACCCGTTATACTCTAATGGTACATGATTTATTACCAAACATTACACAGTTTTTTAAGTGTTATAATAGCAAACAGTTATAGGTGGGCCAGCCATATAGCCTTGCTGCTCTACAGTAAAACAACACCCCAGCCCAGTGACCTACTGAGGCAACTCAAGAGAGATATGACCCAAACTGTATCAAGGCCCTTAAACAGAAGTGCATGATATATCCATAATTTAAAAAACATTTTTTCTTTTAAAATATGTGTGAATTTGGCATTTGTAATTCACACAAAGATTAAGCCCATTAATGAGAGCAATTACATTAACACACCTTTCAATATACTGACTGCAGATATCAAATGTAATTCAACATCGTAGACCAGTTTGCGTTTTAAGCATCCCTCAATGCGAATGCAACTCCTGACGCCATGAATGAATGAACAGAAAAGGACAATATAGCCACGCAGCCTTTTGTGCGCAGCTACTGTAGTGATTGGCTCAAGCGGCTAACTCCCCGCTGCTTCCCTGTCTTTTTATTTTACCTTTTGAGGTGCTGCTCCAGCTCCCAGAACAAAAGCTCCATCGCAATCTTGTCATGGCCCTGCACCCGCACACTCCGCGCTCTCATGGAGCCGTCCGTCAAAAGGAGCATGTACACTCCAAAGTGACACAGCAGTGTGCGTTTCCGAGCTTCTTTTGTTTGGTGTTTTCAATCGCCCCCCCGCTCCTTCTTAGATTTTAGGGGACAGGTCTGCGTCACCCCCTATAGATGCATGACTAAGTGCCGCTGCATTGAAAATCCAAAGGTAGCAAGGCAAGTTCTGAAGACTGAGTCCATGTGTGTATGTTATCTACTTGTGTTTGAATGGCTGACCAGTGAGTGAATAACTGAGTACAGAGAGTAGCTGGGGCGGGTGGTGACGTGTGATCATGTGATGCTGGAAGTTACATAAACCATCAACAGAGATTAGCATGTGGCCCAGTGGATTCCCTGCTTCTGCAACACAAGCCCTCTGCCCCCTATAGCCTGAGACACAATAAACTCTGAGCCTCAACTCTTCAGCATTGCTTAATATCTCCAACTGTCCTTTTTACTGATCCAAATATAATAAATCACAGTATTATTCAGTAAAGACAATATCTCTGTGCATCTCCTAAGCATAATGTAGATTTATTTGCACATAGGGATAAGGTAGGCACTGACCATTTCCTGTCATGGTTTGGATATGACTTGATGGGACTAGATGGTACATACTGTGCCTTCAGTCAAGTGTGAAAGAGATTACAAAAAAGAAAATGAGTTTTCTGTGCTCACTGAGGGATCAACCGTCAAAACTGCAGAAGAGGCCCTGACGCTCACTTTTTGGTGAAGTTGGCAGTTTTCTAAAGAATCACGATTATTTCCCCCCTGTACAAGCTCTCGTTTTCAGTGTCAGCCTGCTGCACGACAGACAAGAGACCCTGTGCTTAGGGGTCTTACCATGTCATTCCTCATTGAAAGGCAGCCTTAAGATGGCTTAGTGCCCCACGAGACCGAAAACACACAGAGCCTCTGCTGGCTTAGAGACGGCCGGCCAAGAAACAACAGGTGAAGGATGAGCACAATGTGGGGATTTGACTTGACCTAACAGTCTCGACGTGCTGGGGTGAATCAGTGTCACATGACTTCTGGGTGGGTCGTACAGTCCTTACAGCAGCCGCGCTCACAACACTTCCTGTTAGCTTACCAGATGTAGTCAGAGAAAATCTTCAAGCACCTTCATTCAACCTTAGTCCTCTAGTTAACTCACTTTGGGTTAAGAAGAGTCCTTTTGTTTTTTATCAACTAGAAATACAGGAAAATACCAGTTTCAAGGGTCGGCACTAAAAATACCTGCAGAGTCTGAATACACATCAGTGAAAGCACCTCTGTAAGCTCGTCTTGAGGGTGCAAAAGTTAAAAAGTCCAGTGCTACTTTACCGCTGGCTAATGTCACCAGACAGGATTGAGCCAACCACTGCACAGTGCTGACAATTCTGATCTGTACAATGTGGTCATGGACCGTAAGCTCTGATACAAAGGTCCTGTTCAGACCTGGTATTAACATCTGTCCAGAGAGGACAGCTGTAAGATTGTCTGTTCACACCTGGCAGTAGGATGCATCCTGAATGCGTGTGTCTCTCTGACCACTTCCCCAATTGATATGCAAATTACACATGTGCGTCATTTCGGTTTGCCAACACCAATTGATGTGGTTTTTAGCCGGGCTGACTCTACAGATGCGTTTGTGTGTTTGTGTGAGAAGGTGAGCGAGCGGGAGAGAGCAGAGCCAGCGCTGCACGTAGTGTTACAATGAAACAAGATTTTACTTATAAAAAGATCAATCAATAAGAAGCGGTACATGTTATTATTGTGTGGGTTGCCACAAATAAATCGGTGAACTGTTTACTTAGAAATTCTGTGTTTATTTTGGAAAAGTAGCAGGTCAGAAGACATCAGCTGAATAGGCGATGCTTCAATGTGGCCTAGGACATGTCTGCGTTCACACTGCTAAAAGAATGTGGCCGCGTCCATCCCACGACCAACCCTAACTCTAACCCAGACCAACCTGGGAATGATCAGATCTCAAACACGTCCTAAACGTGTCTTATTCACACCTGAACTTAAAACATTCTACTTTTGATCTGATCCCTCAAGACAGATGGTACCAGGTCTGAACGGAGTCATAGTTAAAAAAATGTATAAAAGAAGGCATTTCTTTTTTAGTTTGTGAATCTTTTGTGATCAGTGCTGGGAGTGTGGGGTCTGTCCATCCATGATACCACAGCACAATTTGTGATCTTCCCTCAGACATCAACATTAACTGTTCTAACACATTTATTCAAAACAAGATTTGAATAACTATTAAGTGCTAAATGCTTGTGCTGCATCATGTTTATAAACCTACAATAACTGGATTTCAGTGAACATCTAAATGCTGTCGTTCACTCAATGGTTTACTGTTTATCTGACCAGGCTCTAAATAAGTCATAGTGGATGCTTTTCAAACTTTAGGCCTGTGGTCAAAACTAATCTATCTGGCTTTGCAGGGCTGCGGAAATAAGTTCATGCACATTAAGTTACTGTGCATGTGCATCCATGAACAATGTTATCTATTCCTGCATGCTGTGTACAATACAAAGCCTGTTTTGTAATGTGTATTTCACATCTAAATCACATGTAAGACATGTTTAGATAACAGAGTCACACAGGGGTCAAAAGCAGGTCATGAGGGTTTATTTCTATAGTAATACGGAAAACTGCTTCATTTTTATGACTATCCAGTATTTACGCTTTCATTCTGATAAAAGGAGTTTCTAGATGTGCCAGAGCTCTGGTTATTTTTTGCTGTGTCTTACAGTTATAGGAACTCTGCCCACACCTGTAGTCTTTCTGGGGAAATGTAAACTCTAAAAGTTTATAAAAAGGGGCCTGGCATGTCCCAGCGATGAAAAAAAAAGGGGGGCCTATTGAGTTGATGAATTTGAAAAGGCTTTTAGCTGAGCTGGAGTTTGATAGTGGAAAGCACACACAGACTTTACCAGTAAGCCCTGGCAGTGATTTTCCATAGTCACAACCTGACTATGGAGAATGACAGAGAGCTGCTGTGAGTCAGTTAGAGAGGTACGGAGGAATGATGAGTGGCCATTTTGGCTTCCACATGCAAGAGAGAGAAGCACTATTGGAGCATTTTGGCTGACAGCAGCAAGCCCTTAGTTCTCCATACTAATACACACACATTGGGGGAGAGAAGGAGGGAGAGAGAGACTCGGCCAGAGACACAGAGCCAGAAGGGCCTAGAGCCACCACCTCAGCATTCATACTGTCTCAAAGAGAGGGAGCGCTAACACATGTTCTGAATATGGTCTGCTTGCAGTCAGTGGATTTTTGTGTTTCTTTCTAGTGCTGCGTTAAGACACAAAAGCACAATCTGATATTAACTTGCTGTGTCCACTTATTTTTGCAAATCGTCATGTCAAAGTTAGGAGCCTGCTTGCAGGATTATTCTGTGTTACTCATGGACAATTATTGCTACATAATCCTAAAACACCCTAATCATTTTTTTTAATAATAATTACAGAAATAAGAAAGTAATATCACGAATACAGCAGGTACACTTTCTAATCCACCTGCAGCAGGTTATTCAACCACGTTCTATAGAGAGACACTTCAGTTCCTACTGGCAGGAGAAGTAACCTGTTTATAGAATAGGACCCAACTCCTATACACACACACACAGGGGATCAAGGTTACTTAACGTTTTGTGCGAAGTGTATGAGCAGCAGGTTTGAATAATGTGGAGTGAAACCTGGCATTAGATGGATTAGATGCTAAAGAACACAGCGCTCTCAGCACAGACAACAGAAGACAGGAGTAAAGCTAATACAGCAGTAAAGAGGAGGAGAAAGGGTTGAAAGAAGAGTGTAAAGAGCTAGATCTCCTCATAGAAATGTTAATACAGAATCAATAGTTGGATGCAATTATGTTTTTAAATAGTCAGAACTTCATTTACCTGACCCCCTCAAAAAAATTATATTATCATGCATTTAACTTTAAAATTCAAGTATATAGGTCTTATATCTACCCATAAATGTATTTTATGAATCTGGAAACAGCTACAAAAAACTGATGGAGGCAATTTTAAAACACTAAGGATCAATTTGATACCAACATAATCACTAGAATGACACTCAGTGGAAATAGTGAATCCTCTAGATCCATCAGCCCCTTGAATTCAATCAAACATTCATAGATATCAGTTCCCTAAAAAAGACAGATTTTTTTTTTCCATTAAGATATTGTTAACTATTCCCAGGGATATCAGTGAAAAAAAAGTGACTAGTTTTTCTCACACTGTTTAAGAAAGTTAAACAAAACAAATTAAGAGAGGGGTAGTGCCTGGGTAGAGCGGGCAGGAAAAATTATTGAAACCTTATCAAAACACCTAGTTGATCTGTGTGAATTCCAGAGACAATGACTGGCTCAACTCACACATTGGATTTAGATCTAAATTGGACTGGGGCCCTGAAAACCGGGAAACCGACTGAAGGGTAGATTCTTGTAGAACCATTGACAATGTCTACGTCGGAGAATTCCTATTGGTCAATGGTATCTGTACGTGAAGAATACCCGTAAGACCTCTTTTTAATACTTACTTTGGTACAAAATATATAATGATACAGAAGTGTGTGTCTCTAAATAATATTGATTGTTTATATTAACAATCAACAAAATAAAATAAAAATTCCTAAAAGTATCACTTCCTGTTTTCTTTCCCTTTTACATAAGCTGCTGAACCAATGAAGATACAAGCTCTGATCCATTTCCCTGCTTTCTCATTTGTGAAGACAGTAGTGCGTGCACACACTTGTGCATGGTTACAAGTGAAGAGAACAGGACAGAGCAGTGAGTGGATTAACTAATGATGACACCACCGTCACTGGGATGGAATCTCTGACGACAGCAGAGCTATCATAAGCACAGCTTAGGTAAAAACAAACTAAGTGTTGATTCCTGCACGGTTTTACAGTCCAGCCTGCCAATGTACAGTATCACCATCATGACCAGACTTTCACTGAGACATCATTCAGTGTGTATCTCTACTTATACACACACCATTGTTAACTTTTCTTTGAGTAACAGCCTAAGGTCATTGTGAGGTCAGACACAGTTACTCTGCACACCTCCCAACAACACAATTACAAATCTGGTTTGATACTGATGAGAATAGCTTCTAATATGTACTGTTCAAATATTTCTTATAAACAACTCACATACTCCTGGTAGAGAGTTTATTTCTGAGTTAACATGTGGAGGATGAGAAAGAGGAAAATCAGTCTGTGAATTAAACTCAATAGTCCCCTGTGACCTCTTTGAAAAACTTAAAGCATATTTTGTTTATGGTGAGATTTATTTTCTCTGCTACGTCAACTTGATATCAAGTGGATGATAATTTAATCGGAACCTACTTAAAAATGATGTGACGTCACACCTCCTTTACCGAGATCCATACGCATTATAAACCAAGTTACATCCGTCACAGTCTGATGTTAGTGACTCTAATATTGTACACAATAAATGGTTTTAAATAAGGTTGAGATTCTGTTGTGATGATAAATATATAAGAGAACGTCTTTACTGTGCCCTTCTAACCTGGACCCTACCACACTGGTTAAATAGTGTTTAATCATTTGGATCACAGTGAGTCAAAACAGCAAGATAAAGAAAAGTCTTACCTGTAATTGCGAGAAGACAAGACCACAGGTCAACATGAAAGAAAGAAGAAAGGAAAAACTGATAAATGACAATATACCACAGGCTCACAAAGTTCAGTTTGGTTCTGCTTTAGTCATCTCTGAAAATTTCATAACAGTCAAGAAGTGTTCACATTTATTATTGAGAAGGTAAACAACTGCACACAAATCCAAACTTGATTAATACTAGGTGCTAGACAGAAGGGACGAAACATGTCCACACACCAGCTGCTCCCACAAACTTTTCTATTTTACATTGGAGATATAATAAAAAAAATTTTAACGGGTGTACAGACATCTTCTCTATTCAATGTGTTGTTCAACCTTTGAATAAGCCAATGGAAAAGAGAAAATTGTCAGTCAACCAAAATGTCACAAAAAAAATCCAGGTTTCATTCAAATTCCTTCTGAATAAAACATTAGAATTTTTGCTGAATGGCAGTTTTCCAACAAAGGATTCTTACTCCTCTCAAACCGAAAACAGCCCTTGTGTTTAAATAAGGGGATAGACTTCAATAAGCAATCATGAGATGAGTCATGCTCCAACCCAACGAGGAAACATCCTCCATCTTTAGAATTAAATTATGTTCAAAGGTCAGAGCACTAAAAGTACGTCATCTGATATATTTTAAAAGTCTTTAATTTGGAACAGTTTTGCATTGGCAGCCAAGCCCACTGGCTTGATCCTTAGAATATTAACCAAGACTTCAAAAAGGTATGCACTGTTACACACTGCCATCTAGTGGCAAATACTGGAGCCACTGCATGCCTTACAACTTATTTCTCCCTTTTCTCTGTTAAGTCCTTCTAGTTCAGCCCGTGAAGAGAAATGTTTCCACTTATCTGACATGTCACAAAAAACATAAAGAGTGCTTGAATAATAACATTATTGAATAGTCCATAATCTTCACTGCCTCCAATGAAAGCATGAACAAAATCAAAAGCTTCCAATCCTGACCTCTGTCAGTTTCCAATCAGCACATAATAACCTAAAGGTCAAGTACATTTCAATCAAGATTTTCACAATGGCTGTTCTTAACATTCCTACGCTCACTGAATTTGTGAGATGAAATCCAATCCACATTTCTCTGCCTCAGCCTGGTGGATGTTGGTGAGGCAGCATACAACTCTACTGATAAAGTTAACTATAAGACTTAAATAGTGGATGTGTATATTTCAGAAATGTGTGATGCGAGTTCAAGTCCTTGATGTCAGTGTGAGAAGAGAACATTGCATTCTTTCCACGGCTAATCCCTCTTTTCATTAGCATCTTGAAAGCTATAAAACAACCTGAAAAATAAAGCTGTGTGCACGGTTATTTCTCAGGTCACAGTATACTACTTGTTATTCAGCACCCCACAGGCTCCAGTGCAGCTCAAACAATGGCACACCTAATAGCTTACCCCTTTTCATACATAATTAAGCTTCTCCCTTATCTTTCACATTGAGATTTGTTTTGTGAAACATTTCTTCCCACTCTAAATGTCCTTCCTTGGAATAAACTGATTAGCTCTTTCAACTGAAAAGCTCCACTCAGTCATGTCCAGAACAATTTACAATTTGGGATCTCGACTAGTCCAACAGGACTCAAGCACTGAAGCACAAACATACTTTAAGTGATTCACTGTCAACTCTGTCAGAGGTTACAGAGGGGACAGACGTAGCCAAGAGCCACTTTGTGGAAAGAGTACCACAGCATCACACTGAACACCCTAACTGGTCTTGATGCTCTTCACTTACAAGAATCTCCAGCTAAAAGTTGCCTTCAGAGTGTTGTAGAACAATGGCTTTATTAATAAGCAAAATATTATCATAGGATTAGGATATTGTTGGCTAAAAAACTTAAAAAATGGGCAGGGGTTCATTTAGCTTACTAACCCTGTACACATTTAACAGACAGTTGCACACAAAGCAAAGTGGTCCTTCTATCTGTGCTAAGAGAGAGTTAACATTTTTGTTGTCCAATGGAGAGATTAACAGCTCTGCTCCATGCTTCTCTCCCACCATCCAGGCTAGCATGCCTGATAAGGAGCATCCACAGCAGTAGCACTTTATCTCTTCTTAGGCCTACAGTGTGAAGAGCCTGGAGTGTGTAGGTAGTTTCACAGCTTGCCAGCCAGCAGGGGGAAGTAAAGCACCATTTGCAGGGCTGGACAGGCTTTGATGTCAGAACATACTTGGCATACGTGCAACTGTGGCAGTGCCAGGAGCAACCACAGGGAGTTATTTTGGGTATGTTCTGTTCAGGGAAAAAATATTTGTAAAACTTTTAATCAGTAGTCTAAAGAGATTTGAAGTAAAAAAGAACAAGTATGACAGGGTTGCCCCAAAAACTGTAATCACTCCAAAGTAAAGTAGAGGGCATGTTAAGTTCAATTCAGAAACAATAGACAAAATCCCCAGCTCTTTTCTTTTAGTGAGAGCTAGCATAAAGTAAATTAAGGCTGAGCACGGTACGTGGATATTAAATAGACAGACAGACATGAAGAGCCAAGTTTCTCTGTGCTTTATTCCCTCTAATAAGACAAGGAGCTTGCTAGACTGTTGTGGGCAGAAGAAAAAAAATACTTCCTCATTCAGTCGCAGAGCATAGAAAAGAGGATTAGCTCAACCAAAAACGAAAGTGAATGAATATGAAACCCAGTGGGAAAAGACACTCAGTGGCTCGATCTCTAACATCACAGCTGAGAAAGGCTGAAGCGAACAGACTCCGTCACTCACAGAAAACCTGATCCATTTACAACTGTTATTTATGAAGTGTACAAGGCCTGAGCTACTCACAGAGCGTGGCTAGCTGCACAGCCCTGCCTCCACTCTTTATGCTAAGCGATGATGACACTTAAGCCTGGATTTTACATCTGTATTGGATCAACACAGTGTTTTGGATCAACACAGAGTCAAAAAGCCGTAGCCAACGAGCACTTATACTTGCTAGTTTGCGGTCGAGTTTCTTTGCTATACTTACTTTTAACAGTGGTGACAGAAACTGAGCAGATGAATCAAATTAATTTCACATGAACCAATGTATTGCACAGACAGAATGAACATTGCACAGTTAAGTAGTAATTACCGGAGTGTAAGTTCAGTCCATAATGGATGTGTGTAGTTCTACTGGGAGAAAAGCTGATTGTACAGTCTTACTGCTGCAGAAGGAGCAACCTGCGATTCACTTGAATGGGATGAATCAGTCTGCTGCCGAAGGAGCTGCCCAGTGCTGTGATTGTGTCCAGCAGGGGGTGGGGCTGGTCCAAGAGAACCAATCACAGTTGTTGTTCGCAGAGTCACAACTACCTGTTTATTATCTAGGAAGGTGCCCTTCAGGCTGCAGAGTATGTTATGAGGCTATGCTTTAACTAATGGATTGATTCAGCACAGAACAATAATGTCTTAACACTTCTTCCACCACTTTAAACATAAACAGCATTTTCCAAAGTGTCAACATGCCATGTCAACAAAGGAGCATGGACGACCACAAACAAGGGTTTTTAAAGAGTTGGTTCAATCAATGCCCGACAAGATTCTACATATTTGTTGCCAATTCTTCTGCTTACACATTAGTCAGTTAGTGGACTTGAGAAACTAGACAAACTGAAACCAGAACTAGAAGGCCTATCTCTTACTGATGAAGAAAGGGGAAATATATTCCTGGATCCACCCCCTTTATGAAATCCATTCAAAAAGTGAATGTCTTCTTCCCATGTCCATATGCCACCCTTCTATCCAGTTCCACCAAAATGGGTTGAGTATGAGAAGATAACAAGCAACATAGATAACATAGCAATGAAAAGATAACCCCGGAGGTAATAATCTGTTAATAATTTCAACAAAACCGCCAAAAAATTCAGTGTCTCAAACCTCTCCGATGTGAATATTTGCCGGTCTTCTTTTAACAATAAACTCAATATCCTTGATTGATTGCTGCACACGCTGGATTCATAGAAAAAGCATGAGCTGACCGGCCAAGATATTCCACATCATGAGGAGACAGCACACATTACTATTTGACACTTGATATTAATGTGCAGGGTTTTACTCACAGACTGCAGACTGCAGATAAGAAGTTAAGCAGTACGTCATCTTTTTTTTATGGGCTGCTCTGTTTATAAGCTGATAACGTCGTCATCTTTTACTACCGTCAAGCTGTAACAACTCATTGATACTCAACTCATATGCTGAGAAACAAACAGAACAAACAGAGTGAAAGAAGAAATTGGGAAGTAAAAGGGAGGAATGCTCTTGCCGATAGCAAAGTCATCAACCACATTTTCTCTATTAGTGCGTGTGCGTGTGCGTGTGCGCGTGCGCATGCGCATGCATCTCCTGGAGCTGACTGGACAGTGATCTGGCCACAGGAATGCCGGCCATGATTCAGCACATTGCCTGCATGTTTAGGGGACTGACAGTGGCAGCCAACTAAGGACTAAAGATAAAAAAAATGAATGTGTGGCTGAAGATAAAAGCTCCATCAACACCATTACAGAGTGTCCTACATTATACAGGCTTTATATATATTATGTTACACATAAGATGTAGAGGGACGACAGAGAAATTAATTCTGCCTTATTCTTCTTTATCTTTCGATGCAATTCAAGTCTCCTCCAAGGGATGAGAACTGTCAAAGTAACAAGAAACTTTCATACATCATATATTAAATATGGAACATATGATAATGTAAATCCACATTATTTAACTTTTTACAATTTAAGTAGTGGTGATAGGACTGACACCTTTGTCGATGTGCTCTAAACAACTTGATTGTTTACTTTGACTTCTTTTGTATTACCAGCAGAAGCCTTTGCCTTTTGAATTGCTTCATGTGTCATGTTCAACGTGCTGGAAAACTTTTGGAAACCAAGTCATCAGAAATCTTCCTGTCTCGTAAGTGTTGCATCTTACCCTGACCACTGTACAAAGAAAACTCGCTGTTACGTGTTGTTCCTTAGATGTAAAAAACTCTAACACTCCTTGGCTATTTACGCTCCAATGTCCTGGGGCTCAATGCACGTCATAAGATTGCAGCAGAAAAAGGTGCATTGACAGCATCTGTGCCAAAGTAAAGAAGAAATAAGTACAATAACTTTGACATTTGCGTTCACACATACATTCCCTCCGGAGAAGGTCAGGAGATTATCCGGAGTTCAGTGCATGTCTTAAAGCAGCTATAGAGACTGGGCTGCTGGGACTGAAGAAACTAGTGCTTAATTCTGAAATTATGAGGACAAAGTTTGACAATGTTGCTGTACAACATTCAAACTGAGAAGGGGACCAGATGATCTAGCAGGGGCACGCACAGAGGAAATCAATATCTATGCTCTCCTGAACTAATAAGAGAATAGATTGAAAGATAATCTGCTACAAAATGTATATCGTGTTTATCAAAATTGTAATTTTTTTTTCAATTTATTAAAAACAGTGGAAGTACAATAAGTAATGAAAAACAATTACAGCTGCAAAATAATTTCTTCTGTCTGTAATGAACAGGTACAATAAGAACCACAATTAAATCAGCGGAAGCCGCTTTAGGAGGGTCTGACTATCACTGCACTGTGTGTGTGTGTGTGTGTGTGTGTGTTTTCAGGGGTGAGAGGGCAACTTTCTCATCGATGAAAGGCAGACTAAAAGCACAATGCGTTACCATCCATTACAAGCCATTAGTTTTCCTGCTGAACACTTAAGTGAAACAATCCCATTTATTGATGGAAGAATAAATCATCAGCAGTAAGAAGGCGGCACAGAAAAAGGAAATCAATGACACATCTGAATACAGGCCCCCACAGCAAACAAATCGGCAACGGACAAGGGTACCATGTGACTTCTGGAGAGATGTGCACAATGCAAGTGATCGGTATCAACCTCTGTTTCATCCAAACACAGTGAACCACCCACAATCTCGGCATCACTCTGCCATTCATGCTTCCAATGCTCACTCTAAAAAAAAAAAACTGTAAATACTCAGTCACCTTGTTAACCTCTGTGACACAAATTGTTGTTTGTGAATTTGGGCTATACAAATACAATTTGATTGATTGAGGAGTGCGTGGGGAGACACCCCACCTCTCTCTCCCTCATACACAGTATGTTGCTGCTCTGCTGTGTTCTGGTGTTCTCTGGCTCGGTCTGTGTGCTGGGGAGGCGTCAGCAGCATAACAAATAACAAACGCTGTTTACTTTTAGAGAAACACTTCAGTGATGTGCCACTATGCACACACCCTGTCCTATAAAAACGGCTGTGGCCGAACACAACAGCATGAGTGCATGTGCTATGAAAAGAGTATTTGTGACGGAGTTTGTTCTCGCTGCTTGGAGGAAAAACAAACACCTCCCCGGTCTGCAGTGCATATTCAATACATCACTTATTTCTATCTCTAAAAATCATCAGGTCAATATGATTAAAAAAAAAAACAGAGAAACTTGTTATGGTTGCTGAAATGGATTTACTCTAATTAGATCATAACTTGGAATCACCACTCTTTGCTTAAATGGCCTTTTCTGAATTATCATTTTCTCCATTTCTACAAAGCATCGGGAAACTAAAACTACTCATTTAGTTTTCCAAAGCCTCAAGTGAGGTTAAAGGACATATACTCTGCCCTCCAATCAAAACACCAATTGTGTTGCTGCATTTATACAAGCACACAGCTGAGATTAAGACAATTTCCAGGTCAGACATACTGTCCACGTTAATACAAACATCACATGCAGATGGGTGTGGTTTTCTAGGCTTACTATATCCATAACCTCAATTATCATGGCATGTGTTCAAGTGCTTTGGTGGGATGAGCCGATGGCTGACTCTGGATTGAGCCTATGAAGAAGTTGTCTTGACTAACCTGTTGAATAAACATGTTTTAAGCCGAACTAAGCTCTCCAGAAGCCACGGAAAATCCCTCATCACTAACACATCTGTGTTCACCCCCCACACGCAAATAGAGTCTTCTTTGTTGAAAATAGGTGATAGTTGTGGTTGAGATCACTGTATCAGGTGGATACTGTAAAGGAAATGTTACATTCCAACAGAGATGTAAAAGTTTTCCATTTATCTTAAAGCATTTTATCAATTCAGCAAGTGAAGAGACTTGATAATCAGTTTGCCTCCAGCCACATTCATCCATGTAGGATACGACTACAATTTCAATGGCCATCTTTCAATCCAACAGGAGTTGAATATTCTTCACTAAAAACTCGGGCTGTAACTATTCTGAAACTCGAGCATGATACAAAGATCCATAATCTGGTTTCTCAAAACAGAACGACAGTAATAATAAATGTTAGGGCAAGGTGTGTATTTTGTAAAACATTAAACATTGTATTTTTCCTAACTGAATGTGTTACATGGCTATTTGATCCACCATGATATGCATGAAACTGAGGAGGAAATCCAAAGATGGGTTAGAGTTTACAACAGGTCAGTGCTGCCTCTGACTCATCAAGATGTGGGCACAGCCATGAAAAATCCCAAAATCCAGATGCAGCCAATGTTTAAAAACAACTAATAAAACATCTGAACTGCTGCAGGTCTGTCAGTGTATACACTTCAAGCTTATCATCCATAAAACAATCAACATAAACACTAATGAATGAATCCGGACGGCAACTCTGAGGCAGGATTTATCAGAGCTTGAACAGTGATGTTCAACTCTGCTCAGACAGCTGAGTCCCCGGCGGTTGAGACCAGCTTCATCAGATGTGACTGCGCTGGGTTAGGTCAGCTTGGGTCACTTCCTCTGTGTGTTGTGAATTTTCCAGGTCTAGTTGATCTCCACACAATGACCAACAGTCCCAGCTCACACCGGCTCCCCTGCACTGCCAGGGGGAAGATTACATTCAAAACAGACAGTGGCAGAGATAGCCATCACGCTGCCAGCCAGCCAGCCAGCCCACCCACATTCCCTTGGGCCTTGACACATTCAAACACACACACACAAATTAAGTGTGTTCTGAACAACAATAGCACTGCATTAGGAGAACTGCAGTGTCCTAAATTATTTCGATGAGACCACTGGTTAGGCACAGCAGGGGATTAAACAAAAAAATGTTGGTTTCCTTTCCAAAGCAGTTGTACCTGGCTCAAGTGGAGCAACGTGAAGTCATTGGCAGAGCACTGACCAGAACATGATGGTAGCTAAAGACAGACATCTCTGCTATTCAATACATAGGAATCAATGTCAAAAGCATCTAAACCACAATCCAATGCTACTCTTTATTAAAGCCAGAATAACCATCTGTTAAAATGCAACTTTATATTAAAAGTATCATATCTTGTTATTACTAATGCAGAGAAGATAGAAGGATAACATTTACTTCAAGAACTATTAAATCAAAACTAAAAGTAGTAAAGTTGTAATTTAAGAAGTTAAAAAACCATCAAAACTGACAGAAATTAACATTAGATACTTGAAATTATGTTTATAAAGTGCTACGTTTGAAACTAGAACAGAAAAGATTCTGAAAAGTCTATATTACCTCTCTTCACAAGACCGTCTTCAGTGTGAAGGGTTTTGAACAAGAGCTGAACTACAGGACGTACGTGCACACACAGAGAAATGCAAAGAGAAACAAAAACAACAGAATACAAAAACCACATCAAGGAGTCATGCATGTGGTAACGCGCTTATGACCATGTTAGAATACTTCCTCACACATTAAGTTACGTTTTGCTTCTGCTGCTAAATATTTAGCCCCATTCTGCAATTACTGTATTACCTTTAATGGCTGATAAAGCCACATCAGTCATATGCCATTAAAGCTGTGTCAGTGCAGATAGAGCAAGCACACAGCTAACACCCTGCCTCACACACAGCACTGTGCCTTAAGAGAAGATTAATGCCAACAGGGTCAAACTATTAAAATACTATAATGTCAACAGGAGCCTGTCATGAGCCCCACTGGATTCTTTCACAAGGACAAAGGAATTTTTAATCTGCTATAAAATTAACACTCAACTTACAAAAATGTGGCTACCAATAACTAACAACAGACAGTCATGAATCAGAAACCAATAAAGATTTTAAATTAGAATCTATGTCTAATGCAACTGCCTTTTATCACAAGATAAATCCAATTTAATCCAATTCAGAAATGGACTTAGATCAGTATCTGCAGATTTGAGATATCAAATATAAAGTACCCAGAGGGGAAAGAAACCTGATTAGGATGAGCATTTATTGTGTTTGTGTTTGCATCAGCCGATGAGAGGGATAAGAAATGGCCAGAGAAATACCAATCTCATTTTCAGTCCCTCCTCAGTGAGGAGGCACAAACTTCAACAAGCTCCATCGACTCCTTAACTTCTGGTCGTGTGACAGCTCAGGTAAACATAGCAGAACCGTACCTAGAGCATAATTCACAGAGACAATCTTCTCATTTGTAACAAGGGCTTTGGTTTCACCCAAATGCTGCTTATCATCAAAGACAATAATCCACCTGATCCCACATAGATTTCACATTCCTCCGAGGTTAAACATCATGTGATAACAGCCGCCATCGTTCAGAGAGACTGAAATAAAACTACCGTCATTAAACCCAAGGTACCTTCTACCTGACGGCATGTTTATCATGACTCAGGTGTGACACAAGTTGGTAGGGTGAGGGTAATTGGAAAAAAAAAAAACGTAGGGGGGGGGGGGGGGGGGTGGGAAGGCTTGGGATTGTTAGAAGTGACTGAAACGTGGGTGATTTCCTGCTGCTGCAAAGTGATTAAAATTCCTGTTCAACCTCAAGATGAGCTCTTTAAACGTATTATTGGGGAAGGACATTCCATTGGATTTTCATGTGGGTCAGAGCATAAATCACTAACAAACGGTAGGGACAAGAGAGGGGTGACAAAGCGAGATGGTGAAAAAAAAAGAGATGTGTTGGGGGGGGGGAAGAGAGAGAGACAAAGAGAAAGGGAGCACTTAATAAAATCAATAAGCTTTTAGTGAAGGAAAGAAGCTCCTGCACTATACTTTTCCAATGTAAACAAGTAAACCATCATCTCATCCTCAGGAGTTCATCAAAGGTAGTATTTCTAAGCCTGGCTTGCATTGTGAGATGGAATGTAAAAAAAACAAACAATAACACTAGCTGTCATGTATCATTTCATCCGTGCAAATAAGAAATAATTTCCATAACAATTGCAGCTAGGTACCTTTTTCTATATCACACAACCTCCACCCTGTTTCCAGCTTTTCTACAACAAATGAGTGTGTATATAAAACTGTGCACGCAGGAGAAATTCTGCCCAGTAAACAAGACCATCAGGATTGAAGCAAATAGGGATTCAGGCAAGGAAAAGAGTCGAATCACTGCAGCCACTCGATAAAGACAAGAGACGTCCGATCCAGCTGAGCCATGCACTGTGTCCCACTGACAGAGGACAGACCGACTGTGGCAGCCTGGCTACTGTCTGCCGGCTATCTAGGAAAACAATAACACCTTTCATCCCACACAGCTGCCACAGCAACCAGTGAAATTATCCAGCTTCCAACACACTCTGGATGCTGATTTAGGCCATAAAAAACCCAGTTAACAGCATTTGTCTATCTCTCAGTACTAGGCCTTGATTCCAGACTAAGTGCTGACATTTTCATTAAATGTGCCTGTGCTGAAACTCATTCAAATCTCAGGTTTGTCACAACCAATAAATAAATATGAACAAAAACAGTCAGGGATATAAGAGCTCTTACCCATCCTCCTCTCCATCGAGTGTCTTAAGACCAGCTGATGCAGTTAAGGCACTGGCGGTGGTGGTATTGCCCTCAGCTTCTTGACCTTGAACAGTGCTGGATCCAGCCTCCCCTCCAGACAGCTTGGGCAGTCCCAGCAGAGCTGACTGGTGCTGCAGAAGCAACCGCTGGGCATCCTGCAGCTGTGTAGTAGTGAAAGTGGGCAGACTGGCATACAGGGCACTGGCCTGGGCAGCATGAGCGAGGGCCAGAGCACTGCTTTGGTTCTGGGACAAGCTGACAGAAAATGGCTGGCTGTGAGGAACAGCCTGCAGGGGCATCCTGCCACTATTAATGTTGTGGGCTTGGGGCTGAGGGTCGCTCTGAGGGTTGGGAGGAGGCACACTTGTTGCAGACACTTGGCTCTGGTGGAGTGTGGTGGGCTGCTGGGCACCAAGACCCAGGTTTTGGATTTGTGTTGGGAGCGTCTGGGGCTGCTGCTGCTGGCAATCCAGGTGACCAGGGTGGCTTTGAGGCTGCTGGCCGAGACCTGCTACACCAACATGAGAGGGCAGATTGGAATTAGTGGAGGGCTGCTGGGGTTGTGTGTGGAGAAGTGCCTGTGACTGCTGAGGGCCTCCTATCATCTGGCATGCTCCATTAGCTGGCCCAGTGGGAGCTGATCCAGCTTGGTTAGACAGAGATTGAGAAGCAGCAGCCTGGGGGATACCATGGTGCAGCTGGGTGTACTCCGATGGCCTCACCTGCCCTGGGGTTGCTTGGGGGGCAGCAGCGGGCTGCATGGAGGCATAGCCCAGGTTTTGCTGTTGAACACCCACTAGACCCTGCGCAGAGCTGGAAGGCTGATTTGAAACTGCCTGTGCGTAGGTGAGCTGCTGCTGGGATAGAGAGGATGTAGGGAGTCCAATTGTGGTCTGGTGGCCTGGCATGGAAGCAGGCTGATGAAGGTTTGTAAGAGCCGAGGGGGCCACAGAAGTCTTCACATGCGAGTGAGTAATATCCTGGGCATGCATGTGAGGTTGGGCTTGTGATGCTCCCATGGTGGGGAGGATTCCTTGAAAGCCCTGAGGAGGCGAGGCATATTCCTGGGCATGCTGGGGTACTGGGTGTCCCCCAGCCTCTCCACTGCACACACTCTCAGTATAATGGCTCATAGTGCTACTCACAGAACTTCCACTTGTGCTTTCCCTCTCTGAGGCTGCAGCAAAGTTCTCAGAGACATACTGACGCATGCCAAGAGACCCAGCATCTGAAGCAGAGGAATTAGAAGCGGAGGCTGGGTTATCCTTGTCATAGAATTCTGTACATGTCCATCTGCCCTTCTTAAAGGGCTCAGAGCTAGAGTCCAGCTTCACCACCCTGAAGCGGGAAATTGTGGGAGCCACCACAGGGGCTGGAGCAGGAGCAGATGATACAGAGGATGGGGCCATGGCTGCACTCACAGCATATCCAACTCTTCCCTGGATCCCACTGGAGGGTCCCATCCCTGCAGAGGAACTGAGAGCATCAGAGGTCGCAGTAGTCATAGCCATGTTTGAACTGATATTTTGGTGTTGTTGGACAATGCTGATAGTTGTGGCGGACATTAGGTTCCCCCCAGTTGCTACAGTGCCACCTCCGCTCCCCCCACTGCTGCTCATCACATTGATAGGAAAGCCACTAATGCTACTGTTAGCACTGGTGCTGATCCCCCCTCTCACAGGCACGTTGGCAGAGCTCAACATATTCACATTACTAACGCTGCTGGTCTGGGGATTAACTATGCTAACTGTAGAGCCAGTAACAGAACTGTGCATTCCAGGGACAACTCCTGGGGCCACAGCCACCAAAGTCTGAGCGACAATATTTGGAGGGGCAGTCTGGGAAACATTCTCTTGAGGGCCCCCCACATTTGAAGGCATTTTCTGGGTGACACGAGGTAAAGCTCCAGATGCAAGGGCAGACTGGATGCTCCCAGGCCCAGAGGACAGAGCGTACACCTGGGTATGGTTAGGATGGTGAGGGTGTTGATTTTGGTGGTGGTGGTGCACAGTCCCGTTCACCATGGCCCCACCATGCTGTTGAGCCTGGTTCAGTGCATGGGGATGTGAAGGCTGGTTGGGGGAGACGGCCCCAGGGGTCTCTGCCTCATGGAAATTATTGAGAGTCTCTTCCGAAGAGCTTCTCTCAGCTCCAACTATGTCATTAGCTCGAGAGAGGGACACGTCCAGGATTTCTGAAGAAGACAGATCCTCAGTGTGGGACTCGTCCAGATCGTCATAGCTTTCTGTGTCCTCTGCAATACTGTTGTTGGTACTCACGGATATTTGTGCAGGGGTCACACTTGTGATCTGGAATCCACTCTTCTTTTTCATCTGGGCACCTGCCGACTGTGTGGGCTGGGGCTGGGAAAGAAGATTCAGACTTTGGGGAGGAGGATGATGTGGACCTGGGGAGGATGAACCAGCGGGAGGTTGGCACTGGCTCAGCAGAGAGGGCTGATAATCATCGGCTGAGACGTGGCTGTTGTTGACCACCGGGTTCGCCGGTGTTGACAGCGTGGTGCCGCTCCCGCTGCCTGTGTTGCTACCCCTTCTGTGAAAGACAGCCGGATGCGCCATCTTTCTAGCACTGCCAGAGTCTCCTGCAGGGTCCGGATGATGCATTTCGAGAGGATCCGGGGGGTAGTTGGTCTCTGACAGAATGCGATAAGGTTGCGATTCGTTAAAGGCGCCGTTTTGACAAAACTAGTCAACTGACAACACGATCGAAAAAAACAAAGAAGCTAGCTAAGCGTCAGATCGCTGTAGCTAGTATTTACAGCCTCTCATACACCAGTCAGTGCTCTCCAGTGACAACGAGGCAGAGGAAGCTAGTGGCTACTCGCTGAGTAGCTAGCAAGCTAACGTCAGCTGATGCCAGTGGTGATCGCCGGCTAATTCCCACCGTTTTCCGTCCGGGTCCTTATTAAACACACGCTAACATGTTGTGGATGTGGCACCGGGTATCTGTGCTGGGAGGAAAACACGCAGCGAGGCGGAACTGCTGCTGAGCGAGTTAGCGTGGTGAGAAATGCTAGCCTGACGAGAGGAGAACCGTCAGCTAGCTAGCTGCCAGGCTCCATCACCGGCTAACTAAACAGACCGAGCCGAGGCGTTTTCCCTGCTCGGTCGGTTCAAGGGAGAGAAAGGGGAAGCACGCAACCTTTCGTCCGCTGCACCGTGGTGTGGAAGAGGACACGGTCACCGAGTAGGAGCGGACCAACGGGTCGGTATATTAATCCACTGGCTCCCGGTTTGCTTGCTGGTTTTGCTGTATCACTGGTTATCCCCAGCGGCAGAGTGGCTCTGAGTGTGTGCAGCCCGCTCCTGCACCGCTGCTGTGGCTCGGCGCTGTGACGGCGCTGGAGGGGAGGGGCGCTCAGTAATATGGCGACCGCGCATGGTCTGTGCTGCCAGACATAAAGCAGTCTGGGAGAGAGGCGGCGACGAGCCCCACAGCCTCACCGCTCACGAACTGTGCCGGAAAGAGCCGAGCGGAGGGCGCTCCCTCCGACAGCAGCTCGGGGAGCCGCGCGACAATAGATGATGCGTTGGACTCAGGGGCGGATGTAGGATTTTTTCGGAGAGGAACCAAGTGAAGTGCAACACTCATGTTGACGTCTAATTCAGTTTGCTGCACATTTAAATAATGTCTCATTTACTGGTAGCTCTACATGTATGGAAATATTTAGGCCCCGAGCACCGGACAGAGTGAGGCCCTATTGAAATTGTAAGGATTTTTATTATTATTATTTTTCGGTCAAATTAATTTGCTTTTTGAAAGAGGTGAAAATGTATTTTAGAGGAATTTGGGCGTGGCAAAATGGCTTAATGGTGCCCCCGAGACCCCTGGAACACGTTCACATTGACCGATCTTCACAAAAAATCAATACACAGGTGTATCATGATTAGTGATACACCTGTGTATTGTAAAATAATAAATGAAAGAGTGAAAGAGTGAAAGGAACAATGCACTGTAAGAAATTAGCAATCATTTGATTTAATAAAAGGCACTGTCAAAAAGAAACTATTCTGCATTGATTAAATCAATATATATTTGTATTATAAGTAGTGGTAGTATTTAAATGTTAACAATACAATGATATAGCAGAACTAATAAATTAACTCTCAGCTTCTTAAATGAAAGAGGCAGTTTAGCAGAACCTGAACTAAATTCGTTTTATGCCTGAGTAAAATGTGGTGATAATAATATTGTAATTGTTTCTAATATTACTAAAATCCTCTATCTGAATGGTATGAGCATATACTCACACACACATATATACATATACAATATGTATATTGCAATAATCCAGGAATAAGGATTAATCCCTGAAGATAATGTAAAATAATGTAATAATGAAACAGAGCAGATATTTTTTATGCTGTAAACACTTGTTTACATGGGCAACTGAGCAAAACATCAACATGACAACAGTGACACTGAAACAAAGGTGGACAGAGAGCTGCTCTGTCCACCTTTGTTTCAGAATCAGAGACTAGATCTCTCTGCAGACACAGCTGTCGACTGTACTGAAGGATTTTTCTACACACAGTGACTGTTTGGGTCTCTCTCTCTCTCTCTCTCTCTCTCTCTCTCTCTCTCTCTCTCTTTGAGAGAAAACACACACGTGTTGGTCTGTGACGTTCCCTCTGCAGGTCAATGACCTCTAATGTTAAACGAGTCGAGCATCTCCATTTGCTGTGCTCTGGAGTCTTCTGTTCCTGTCTGAACATAAAGACCTTGTTGGAATTCTCTTTACAACAGGGCTGCGATCGGCACCTTGCGGGCCCGAGCACTAGCGACCGGGACCTGATGAAGCTGCGGGGGAGGGCGAACAGGGACTGGGAGAAACGGATCCGTGTTACGTGTTTTTATGAGTCGCGGGAAGGATAAACACGTCACTTCCTCGCGATTAACTGTCTAGACCAGACGTTGTAATTGTAACGTTTCTTTTTTACCAGTATTCATTGCCTTGGTTATTTCATTCATGGCTGAGCGGGTCTTTGCTATGTTTTTTTTGAAAGAAATTTAATTGATCATTCAATATTCTAAGTACTCATTAAATATTTTGTTTTTGATTACCCTCAATCATTATTTTACCCTTTTCATTTATTACCTTATAAATAAACGTAGGTTTGGTATCTCTACATCACTTTTACACACATGGGTCAAATATGACCCATACAGTATGTGGTCACTACGTAACACCTACCATTCATTTCACATAGCTAATGTTGCACATCTGATGCTTGTAGGTCTTATTTTAAAAAACATAACTAGTGAGAAAGATAAATATGTTTCACACGTGTATCATGACTGGTTGGAAAAATAGTAAAATAGTGAACGTAATCTTTCCTCAAATTTTTGTTCATGGAAAAATTCAAGACATTTTGCTGAGTCACTTAAAGGCACTGCAACGAATCCTAAAAATACCTGACAATGTCTTAGACAAAGGAGAGGGAGGGAGGGAACTACTCGAAACACGGAGAGAAGGAGAGGAACCAACTTAGAGAGGAAAGGCGGAGCTGCAGCTTTGATGATGGAGGTGGAGGAATGAGAAGGGAAGAAGATATTGACTGTCAGGCAAGCAGAGGGTCTATATCCATCGATACAAATGTTAGAGGATGAGAGACAGCAGGAGCCTAGTGCAGTGTAAGCGTCTGGTGCTGTCAGCAGCTTTAAATCACACCGGCACTCCACAACAAAAAAAAACACAGCACTATTGTGCCACAGCACCAGCAATAATGCACAACTTCTACTCAGGTCTCTGCATTCATTTTGTAAATACTGTGTTCTTTTTGGTAATAATAATCCACAAAGACTTAACAATGGCATGCTCTTCAAGAAAAACTGAGCAGTTAGGTCTGACTGTCCAAATGTCCCTCGGTGAGAAACTGAAACAGCCGCTACTGTATTCACTTTGGACAAAAGAATCTGTTGAATAAATATAATGTGATATAATTAGCCTCATAATTACTGTCTATGCTGATTGTCCTCAGCCGATCTCCACGAATATTGCAAAAATAGATATAACAGAAATAATTCAAAGTTTCCTGTTTATGTGTCCCACAATCAGTAAGTAGCTAAAACAATGGCGTAATTTGAAGAATTTATATTTGTTGTATGAATTGTTGAAAGCTTAAAACAACTGTCTTCAAACATTGACGACCATGCACAGGAGGTTATGTTTCCTTCCTGTTTTTCTGTCAGCAAGATTATGCAGAAACCACTGAACTGATGTTATTGAAACCTGGTGGCAGGATGGTGTACAGGCAAAGGGAGAACTGCTAGGCCGACAGGTTGTGAATTTTCTCAAGAAATAGTGCAAAAATAAGAAATCTGATATACTTGAGGACTGATTTCTAAGGGTGTCGGCTATTTAGTGCAGCTCAAGTTAGGCATTTGGGGAGGTATGTGCTCTACTGCCATGTAGACCAAATTTATCAAACTGAAATCAAGTTCTCTGGTCAAGTGCTGTATACAAATGCAAGGAATATGTTTCTAATTGCACTCTACATGCAAGGCCAAACATACAGACATGTGCCAGTTATATGCAATTCAGATAAATTCATTAACTCAGAAATTGTTTGACTAACAAGTGATTACAGTTCAAAGTATTCCCGTAGTTCTCAACATGCACAGCAATACGTATTCTCTCTGAGTAACTGTAGCTAAGATTTAGATTAATAGGTTGAATCAGAATATGTTTGATTAAGTATTTTTGTAGTTCTCAACACGCACATTGGTATGATTTAAACTGATATCTCACTCAGTTGAATGGGAGAGAGGGACAATTGCCTTGTACAGGCGAACAGCAATAATAACTCGAGCCATGGCTCACTGAAGGACATTACGTCTGAGCATGAAGAGACAGATGTGTCAGAGCGGAGTGGTAATGACAGCTGTGAAACAACAGCAGCAACGTTCAGTGTAAGGACCCGAGGAGCCTCACATTATGTCTCCACAGATTTGTCGAAGCAAGGTCTACAGCCGACTCCTCGGTGTGTCCCTACTATGTGCTGCTTCAAGGTAATGACACGTGACAAAAGCCTGGATTAAAGGCTTTTATGTTGAAATGCCATGTCATTATAAAAAGGCTTGTTTATTCATTATTGCACTGACAGACTAGCATGGAGTCAGCACAATGAATTAAACAGAGCAGTAACTTTAGATCTGGATGCCTGACTGATGAGTGAAAGGGAAACTTGAGAGCAGCTGGTGGACATACTGTATTTAATAATGAAGGATGGAATCTAGGATGGCACACACTCATATTCACTTCAACTGAGACTATGTATAAAAGTTATTCTATGGTTTTTTTGTACAAGCATATTCTGGTGATCACATATAAACCAGATTGAAGGAAGTCCAATACTAAAGTAGCCTTCCATATATATTTCTGATTTGGTGGCAGACATTTTTTTCTTTGGCCTGTCTACAGTCTGCTGGTTTGATAATTGTGTTGTTTGTTTGCTACCAAGGGATTGTGATATATGTTGGGTCAGTACACTGTATGTGGACGACTTAAAAAAGAAAAAAGCACATCTTGACTAATTTTATGTCTTATATATAAGGTTGTGGCAGTGTTGGATTGCTAATACAAAAAGTGAACTTCAACTGAGGTAAAAGAAAATCCAGAACTCAATGTGAGAATGACCTTGAGAAGAAAACCAAACCCCTCCGCTGTTCCCTGCCGACTTCATTTTATCCCTAATGAAAGGGCTTTTCTGAATCGTTCATTCAGCAGAGCACTAACAGAGGATTTCTGCAGTTTCGAACTTGGGTAATAAG
Organism: Platichthys flesus; assembly: GCF_949316205.1. Taxonomy (NCBI): domain Eukaryota; kingdom Metazoa; phylum Chordata; class Actinopteri; order Pleuronectiformes; family Pleuronectidae; genus Platichthys; species Platichthys flesus. The sequence continues at coordinate 7,806,804 of NC_084957.1, forward strand.
AGGCAACCCCAGGGATTGATGAGATCCGGCCAGAAATGCTAAAGGCTCTGGGTGTTGAGGGGCTGTCATGGTTGACACGCCTATTCAACATCGCGTGGGAGTCGGGTACAGTGCCAAAGGAGTGGCAAACTGGGGTGGTGGTTCCCCTGTTCAAAAAGGGGGACCAGAGAGTGTGTGCCAATTACCGGGGCATCACACTTCTCAGCCTCCCTGGTAAAGTCTACTCCAAGGTGCTGGAAAGGAGGGTTCGGCCGATCGTCGAACCTCAGATTGAAGAGGAACAATGCGGTTTTCGCCCCGGACGTGGAACTACAGACCAGCTCTTCACTCTCGCAAGGATCCTGGAGGGGGCCTGGGAGTATGCCCATCCGGTCTACATGTGTTTTGTGGATCTGGAGAAGGCGTATGACCGGGTCCCCCGGGAGAAACTGTGGGAGGTGCTGCGGGAGTATGGGGTAAGGGGGTCTATCCTCAGGGCCATCCAATCCCTGTACTCCCAAAGCGAGAGCTGTGTTCGCGTCCTCGGCAGCCAGTCAGTTTCGTTCTCAGTGGATGCTGGTCTCCGCCAGGGCTGCGCCTTGTCACCAATCCTGTTTGTGATATACATGGACAGGATATCGAGGCGTAGTCGGGGTGGGGAGGGGTTGCAGTTCGGTGGTCTGAGGATCTCGTCACTGCTTTTTGCAGATGACGTGGTCCTCATTGGATCATCGGCCTGTGACCTTCAGCACTCACTGGATCGGCTGGTGGCCGAGTGTGAAGCGGCTGGGATGAGGATCAGCACCTCTAAATCTGAGGCCATGACTCTTAGCAGGAAACCGATGGATTGCTTACTCCGGGTAGGAAATGAGTCCTTAGCCCAAGTGAAGGAGTTCAAGTACCTTGGGGTCTTGTTCGCGAGTGAGGGTACTATGGAGCGTGAGATTGGCCGGAGAATCGGAGCAGCGGGGGCGGTATTGCGTTCGCTTTACCGCACCGTTGTAACGAAAAGAGAGCTGAGCCGCAAGGCAAAGCTCTCGATCTACCGGTCGATCTTCGTTCCTATCCTCGCCTATGGTCATGAGGGCTGGGTGATGACCGAAAGGACGAGATCACGGGTACAAGCGGCCGAGATGAGTTTTCTCAGAAGGGTGGCTGGCGTCTCCCTTAGGGATAGGGTGAGAAGCTCAGCCATCCGTGAGGAACTCGGATTAGAGCCGCTGCTCCTTCACTTAGAAAGGAGTCAGCTGAGGTGGTTCGGGCATCTGGTAAGGATGCCCACTGGGCGCCTTCCTTGGGAGGTGTTTCAGGCACGTCCAGTGGGGAGGAGACCTCGGGGAAGACCCAGGACTAGGTGGAGAGATTATATCTCAACACTGGCCTGGGAACGCCTCGGGATCCCCCCGTCAGAGTTGGTCAATGTGGCCCGGGAAAGGGAAGTCTGGGGCCCCCTGCTTGAGCTGCTCCCCCCGCGACCCGACCCCGGATAAGCGGATGAAAATGAGAGAGAATAAGAGGCAAGGCCGGCCCTGGCAATGTTGGTGCCCTAGGCGACATTTCAAATTGACACCCCCCAACATACACACGCAAACTGTGATGCATCCCCAAGAACTTTTGGACTGTATACAGATGCACGCACAGGCAGACAAAATTGTAAGCTATAAAAAACAACAAAAATGTATCATAAAAAAGTTAATAAGAATCTGAAATCAGCTGTACTGATAGCATATCATGTCATGTCGACAAAAATAAACATTAATGATGTCCAAGCAAGAGCAGCAGAGGAACCCAGCAGCCAGCAGGGGGCAGCCTCAGGACATCACATGGAAACATGCAGCAGCAGACTGTGATTCTTGTAAGGCGTCAGAAGACAAGGTCGGAAACTAGTGTATTGTTCTCTAACAAAGTTGAAAATATAAGTTTTCTCATGTAAGTACAAAGCGTTAGTGTTGCTTGTACTGTATGCAGTGTAATTAATTTACATTTTCACGCTGACACAGTATTTTTGTTGCACACAGAGTACCAAAGGAAATGTGTTGATAGTAACATTTAAACCAGGATGCTGTGCTCTCAATGCATACTGCATGTGACTATGCAGTATTCTTTCATTATCAACAGCTCATTCAGGACAACAGCTGGAGTGCGGCTGTTTGCTCACAGCCATGGAAACCTAAGTCATGATACTGATGTGTTATGTATTCTCGTTTCTCAGGTACGTGCTGCAGAAAGATGGCAATATAGTATGTTGGGCATGGACTGCCTGATATATCCCTGTAGTATCCATGTTTAATTCATTTTCATGCCAGTGTTTTGTGTCAAAATGCTAAAAGTGTTTTGGAAATACAGAAGGGACACATACTTGAAATTCAGGGACGCAGGTTGAGTGAAACATAGTGTAACGTGGGGAGGACTAATTTGTGTTGGTTCTGAATTCTCTTGCTTTTCATTAAACCCCAGTTCTTATATCCCTTTGTGTGTCTAACTGAACAGAGCTTTATTAGCAACTGAAGTGATAGAGAAGTTAGTTATTTTTTAATTCTTGAGCATTGTTAGAAGAGAGCCTGTGACTCAAGCATTTCATTGCCAGTGACTGCTTAATTGTTATCTCTGTGCATTTGATAATAAATCTTGAATCTTGAATCATGGTATGAGAGTGAAATTCCAGAAGTATGTTGCAGCTTCCCTCTACCAAGTTTTGTGGTTATTGGTCCAGTAGGTTATTACATAAACCTGTTGACTGACAAATCAGAGGTGAAAACATAACCTTATTAGTAGAGGTAATAAAACCTCCACCCTTTATCAAGGAAATGTCACTAGCATTAATAATAGTAGGAAAACACAACAGGAAATTAAAATTAGAATATCTAAATAGTGGACTGGTAATTTTCTGTTGGTTGGCTCATTTTCCCTCCTACTTAGTCTATAGGGTTTTTATATTGTGTTTTAGTTACATTGTATTTTTTGGTTTAATTTTGTCGTGCGCTGGTTGCTGGTTGTACATCAAATTGCCTTTGAAGAATAATATCTATTTTTCTATTAAGCTGCACAAACCAAGCAAGAGCAGCAGAGGAACAAAGCAGCCAGCAGGGGGCAGCCTCAGGACATCACGTCAGACTGTGATTCTTGTAAGGCGTCAGAAGACAAGGTTGGGAAGTACTGGGTTATTCTCTAACAATAGGTTTTTAAAGCAAGTTAAATGATCTACTATCTAAAATCCAAAAATAGAAAAGTAACTTTGATGGTAAGGCTGTCAAATATATGTAGTAAAGTAGAAACAATTTTCTCTGAAGTGTGCAGCATAGAATGACACAGGCACACACACACACACACAATAATTTGTCCATCTTCTTAGTTTACTTGGTTCCTCAGGGAATGAGCAGTCAGTGTGGCCTTGTTGGTAGAGTGGTCTTTCTCCAACAAGAAGGTTGTGGGTTCAATCCCAACTCTTCCCCATCTGCATGCCGAAGTGTCCTTGGCAATATACTGAACTCCTAAAATTGGCAGGAGTTCAACCACCTATTCATTGCACAATATCTTACACTTCACAAATCTTTTGCGCCCTAGGCAACCGCCTATGTCGCCTGTACCAGGACCCGCCCCTGATTTTACCCTCCTTTTTGTGTTTGCTCTCCAGCCCCTCTGTTGTAATTATTGTCTATACAGTGATTTCATTTCCTGTGTTGCCTCTTTGTCCATCAGTCTCCATTTTTAAGATGACTGGAAGCTCACGATTGCTAATGGCAGCTGATTTCAACAGCAGATAGGACAAGTGCTGGGGCTGTGTGGCTCATTAGCCCACTGTCAGACCCCCTATAGTGTCTTGGGAATGAGAGGAGAACCAACATACATGGGCTTGTAATTTGGTTATGAGCTCGTCAGTATCAGTTCTTTGAAGCTTGTGGGAAATGGACATTCAAACCACAAAACATCCCACTGACTAATGCACTGAGGGGAGCACCACTTACCGAGGCACTGCAGCAAGAGTGCACATCTTACGGAAGTGACTGACACCATAACTATCTCATCAACTCTCGTCATTTTTTTAAATACCCTATTTGACGTGCAGGGTACTGTTGTGTTTATCCCGTTTAATCGCTACGTGAAGGAGCAGACCCAGACCTGCCCACAGTGACTGGAGAGGCCGGCCCCTGATGTGACGGGAGACGCAGAACAAACACTCGCCTTTGGGTCGGGCGTCACCCCAGTGAAGTCATCTCCCCAGTGTCTGTAATTAGATTGGACCATTCCCCTTCTGTCCCACCACCTCCCCCCTAAATAAGCCCCGTAGCTCTTTGTTGTCTCTGGTGGAAGCAGGTGTATTCAGATGCCCCCTGCCCCCACCTCCTGGAAATACAGTGCAATTCACTTGGAACAGCTGACAGGGAAGGGGCACTCCACCAATTGAATCTAATTTACATTAAAAGGAGTTTTTATTTTGTCATGAGGACAGTTACTCAGCATTTGTACTGTACTTTTAAACCAAAGGGTATTAGAATATCAAGTGTCTCAATTGTTTTTTGTCCACCTTGTATGTGGTTGTATGTATTTTGAGTCAAGATGAATGGTTCAGTCTTCACAGTCATATCTTGTGGTCACACTCTTATCACAGAAAGAGCATTTTAATTATTTTTAATATTGAGCATATTTGTAAGCGCACATTTCCCTACCACATGTCAAGATTCTGTTTATTGTTATTTCTCCGAGTGTTTCCGTTCACCTAAAAAACGAAATATTGTGACAGTGCATAAGAAATGATAAATAATAAATAACATTTAAGAGTTAAAAGTATACTGGTATAAATATGTACACATGATGGATTTACATTGCTCTGCAAAGAGCAGCAGCAGGAGTCAATACGTGCCTGTGCATTAATGCAATAGGTTGTTGTTGTTGTGCAAATGAGTCTCTCTTACAGTACATGATCACACATGTGTTTTTGGGTAGAGATGTCACCACGGTGCTCACCTTGGATGGGAACAGGTTTGAACCTCCTACTACTGCATTAAAACCGGCTCCACTGCAGTTGGGGTTTGAATAAATGCATCTATTTACCAGACAGGGCTGTCTACAGGGAGATGCTACTGAGTTGCATTATGGGAAGTGCGGGGCCAATGATTTTAAAGCATAAATGACTTCAGGGATTTCAAATCAATACATATCAGGTTCTGCTTCATTGATTTTGATAAAGATTTTCTAAATCTGTCTCTGAACTTAAAGAAAGAGCGAAAAGGAAATTTATATTATTTTTAACGATTGCAGTTGGCTCTGAATTTGATAATACACATTTCACTGTAAACTTTGTATTTACTGCGCTTCAGATATGGTACTTTTTACTACTCTTCATCTATTAACAGATATGGTTGTGCATTATTTGATAACCTTATTAGACTGTTTATTAACAGAGGTCATACATTTGGCTCCATCACTTTGCGTCTTGTACAACTGGAGAAAAGAAAGTACTCATCAGTCAGATATTTATTAAAATTTGGATTATTCATCTACTTGTAACACACCCATGTCTGTCTTTACCAAATGTGAACATGAACGGTAAATCTCCTTGATAAGTGGTGTAAAGTGACGATGATTCACACGGTTGAATCATATGATATGAGGCAGCTCTGCAGAGTTCCCATCAGCGCTCCGTATCAGGCCCTGTGAGTTTTTCTCAGGCTCTGGATGACCAGTGAGTCACTGCTGGACTCACACAGGTTAATGATCTGAGACTCTGAGGGAAAACTTTTCTGAGAAGCTTCCAAACAACAAACAAAAACATACCACAAACATGACAAGCGTCCACTGGAATGTTTGCCGTCAACCACCATGGATTCATATATACCTTTTCAGGTTACATAAATCACACATCAGATTGGAGCACATGGAGAGTTTATAGAATGAATACAGTCTTAACTGTGGGAGTCGTGAAAAATGAAGCTCCATAAACAAACAGGAAGTTGACAGTGCAGGGGAGCATGGGAAGTGTGTGAGCGGGCACTCGTTTTCCAGCCTTGAGGAAGGTATTTAATGCGTTTGGGAGTTCAGTGCGTCGGAGGAGGAATGTTTGTGGTGAGATTTATTGTGAAATCCTCGTGCTTGGACCCAGGGAGTCTCCAGCTGATGGAGAGGATCAGTGTGTGACACTTATCACAGTGATTAATGTGCCTCTTCCGTTCCCTCCTCTTCCTTATCTAGTAAAAGTTAACAAGGCAAGGCAAAAAGCTTTCTGTGTTTATTTGTAGCTTCTTTTTTTAGCCACGTTAGTGTAAGGGCCCCATTGAAAGATCTTCACTGCTAAAATTGCTTCAGTTGATCCGACTGATTTAGAATTTTGAGTTGAAGTTGGTTTAGTCAAACACTGACCTCTTAATTGAATCCAAGTCATCAAGAGCATGTTTGAATGGCCTCACACAGTCATGGTGGTTTCACACACGTCAGTTATAGCCATTTTAATAATAACATAGGTTAGGTGGAAATTGTTGACATGAATATTTTCAAACCATTCATGCTCCACAGGGGATGAACCCTGCAGATCCTGATTCTCAGAATTTTTATACAGGTCAAAGGTTTCAGTTTTTTTAGTGGTGTTGGCTAGAGTGTATCTCCACGTCTGCTAAGTGAAGTTTAGTTTATCATCAGATAGAAAGTTTAATATGTCATATAGTTTGGATCAAATACCTGCAAAACTAATGTCATTCTCATCAGCCCCATTTGTATCAGCAAGCACCCCCGCTCCTGTAAATACAAACACTGCAGGGCCATGATAATGTTTTTCTGATTGTAACTCTTTAAACAATTTGCATTCAATGTGTTTCGATTTTAGATTTGCATTGAAATCTAAATGCTTTCCAATATGGTCATATACTTCCTACGTGTGCATCTTCTTTGTGGTAAACAATCCCCAGTATAGAGCGTGGTAACACTAAAAACATAAGACCTATACAAGTGACTCCTCAGAATCGTTTTCTCTTACAGAATATTTCTGTCCCATCATCTTGTTGTCTCGTATAATAAACAAAGCAGAGACATTACTGACATGTAGGTGTGAGTAATGCATTCAGCTGCAGACCTGTTGACTCTGTGGTGTGCCACATAATCTAATAAATGTGGCACCGGGATTCGTCATTGGCCATATTTATACATTAATGTGACACTGCCGGTGAGAGTATTCCGATACCAATCGAATCACCTTTTGGTATTTGTTCCATTTTGATCCGAGTGTTGGCTTTGTATTCCTCTCCTTTTCTCATCCATCTCAGCTAAACTGCATCTCATTCAATCAATATTAAACCCTGTCCTCCCTCTCCTTCCTTCCCTCCGTCCCTCCCTCCTGTTTGCTTTGTTCCCTGGGTGTGTCCAATAATCCCCCCCGCTTCCCCGAAGACAAATAAGCACATCAGTTTAATGGGTGTAATTGAACATGAATAATCCTGAAAGATTTCAAACCACAATTTTAGTTAATATCACATCAATGGTCTACAAGAGTGTACATGTGTAATATTTGTAATATTCCAGGTGAATGACAAAATATAAGTATAAATCATGAAAATGACTAATGATGCAGCAATATTTGCGTATGTATTTTAGCTGGGACTCATGCAGTAATACATGGATGGGTGCTTTTTACATAACTAAACCAGCTCCAGTAATTAGCAGGGCCGACTCATGGCTACAGACCAAACTAATCATTGGCTCTCAGTGAATGGGACCTCTGCACTCATCCGACGTGACATGAGGGTGCACAAGGGTCTTCACCTGACCTGAATGACTTTGCCCGAGGTCTACTCCCCGCCGCGACATGTGACCGCTCATCACATGTGATTTTCTGATTTCACGCTTAAATAGACGTTTATATAATGGAGCCAGACGATTGATCTGATCTGGACACATGATGCTGGCTTTTGGTCCCTGTTTGGAGGAGTAAGGTTAAATAGCTGTGTTTTTTTTCTTGCCTGAGGTGTATCTCATGCCTGACTCCGGCTCTGTCTGTTGTTGCCACTGCATGCGGCTGTAGTTCCAATGCTTTATTGAAGTGAGTACAGTGAACACAGTGTAACACAATACACAATAACTTAATAGAACAGCACTGAGCCTTTCACATCCACAAAATAGGGTGAAAAAGCAAAGTATGAGTACATACAAGCGGGCCTACATGAACATAAGGACAATGTTAACGTAGCAACTTTGTAAAAAAATCTGAAAGGAATAGAATTTTGGCTTTATGGGTTTTTTAAAAGTCCTAATCAGGAGACACTGCAGACAGATTCTGGAAAATATTCAAGAAGCGTTCTGTTCCATTTGGTTAAAAAGGAGCCTACTGATCGTGAAAGGCTGAACTTAATATTCCCCAGCTGAAGGAAAGTCTGACTGATGTAGAGACCATTTCTTAAGCCACAGATTTTTTTCCACAAATGCACCGCACGCTGTAAGAGCAGGAAGTGGGGGCAAAGATGGTGCAGCAGATCGGTATGCGTGCAGCCTCAACCATCTTTCATGCTGCAGCTACGCCAGAAAGCCTTTTAAAACCTTCATATTGCCATGTTACACCTTGAACAACCTTGTTCTCTTCATCCATCGTCCTTATTTCAGTCTCTGTGAGCGAAAGAAATTAGAGCTGCTGGTTGCCTCTAGTGGGGTGAAGGACTGATGATAGTCCTCTGCTATGAAAACACATCTGCTTATAGTTTTCAATCTCACACTGGACACATATGTTTAGTTTCTTCCGGCAGACCCAACACTCAGCTGATCTTTCTGTCAGTGTGTGGTATTCTGGTGTCACACTGGTATGTAGGGTCACTGGTCTGTTTTCTCAACCACCTCTGAAAACTTTAAATACAAATATCAAGATTTAAGTGGAGAATAATAGCTTCTGCTGCAATCAACATTTGGGAAAGACATTGTTTATACCTATTATTATTTAAAGAGGTTTAAATGGCTAATGACGGTGTTGTGCTTGGTCTGAAAGGCACATGGGAGGTGTTTGCCTTCAGGGCTTTCTGGCAGAAAGCTATACCAGCAGGAGCTTCAGTTCTCAGCTGCAGTTTGGTTAATGTTGTCAACAAAACTACCGGGTGAGGTTTAGGGAAGGATCACGTTTTGGCTCAACCATGTGGAAAGGGCTTTGTTGGCTGAAAAACATTAGAGGCAATCTTCTCCCTCAAGTGTTAACGTCATGAAAAGATTTATTTGAACCCAAATCAATGATCTTTTCCTAAACTTAAACTTAACAAAGCAGTTGTGTTTCCTGAACTTAACAAAGCTGCGACTGAAAAGTACAACCTGAGATTTATCATTTATTTATTTACAGCATCTGGAAGTTATGATAATTTGCATCATTAAAAAGGAAAATGTCTTAGATAATTTCCTAATGTCCAATGAGGATAACTTCTGTTAACAGTGTCTGAAAATCCAGATGTTTTTCATCATTATCATTGTATACAATTTTTTAATGTTTCCTTTTTTAATGACATGTACATTTCTCCTGCTTCTATAGCTCAGACGTCACCTGTGCAACTGTTTTCCTCAAAGGACCGAAGCAGCCTATAGACCTGCGGGTGTGTGATCCCCCCCCCCCCCCCACTCCCCTCCGTGCCTCTGGGGATCATCATGACCGAATGGATGTTTTGTTCTTGTTCCCTTTGTCCTCTCAGGTAGACTGAAAGAGGGCTTTGCTCTTAACACACAATCTCTCTGTCTGTCTCTCTCTCTCTCTCTCTCTCTCTCTCTCTCTCTCTCTCTCTGCCAACCTGCCACAGTTTAGCAAATTAGTGACTCAACCAAAAAGCAGTTCTTTCACTATTGTTTGGTTTTGGCAAATGGGTAATGGCTGATGATTAATCAGTGAAATGCTCAGTAGCAGCAGCAGACCACCTTTGGCATTCATCTCTGATTTTACAACTTGCAAATCACCTTCAACATGATGTGCACTGTTCGCTGCAAAAAGCTTAAACTGACTTTAAATGTACACACGTATACTGCTCAATACTTTGTTATATACACAGTTTGACAGAGATTTGTAAAACCCCCCCAAAACAAATGATTGGAAATTCCCTGTCTAAGAAAGCTTCCATCCTTATAATCAACAACAAACAAAGTTTATGTATGGGTTGTCCTTTGGTTTAATAAAGAAATAAAGGACAACCATTATTTTATTAATACTTTACTCATAATTCATTATTTTTGAGGGGGCTTAAGGGAGATTTAAGGGATTCAGTTTCTTAAAAGAAGTTGAGCCTCTGTTGAGGTTACATAAAATAGTATAGAGCACAACAAACTGTTGTAAAGACATCCACAAAAGGGAGAAGAAGCTGAATTAGGAAAAACAGTCAGACAGGATGACACCATGCATCGAAGCCACTACACAACATCAACAAACGAGTTTCACAGGGACACGCGATGTTGCTACATTAGCTCTTGTGCAGTCAACGGCGATGACATAACAGACACAACACAATTACCCGGGCAGGATTTCTTGCATGACTAATGCATATAGATTATCTTGTCAATCCTCTGTTATCACAGGTCAAGACTGAGCGGCTGATCTTTACTGGCATGAGGTTGCATGCAGCTACAAGTCCTCGTTTCTCATTTCTCACGATGTGTTCATTCAACACGAATCAGTGAAAGTAAAGCACAGAGGCAAACAACCGCCTTGGGAGCATTATTGACGAAGAAGTAACACACAGCAAACCACAGCAAACTAAACAGTAAAGTTTTGAGGGTACATTCAATTCTATGCATGTATTTAAGCCTTTTCCAAAGGACAAGACCAAATAGGAAACACATTTGTCTTAATTGACATAATTAAAAAAAATCATGGGAAAGGAAAAACCTCACAGTGATGGCTTCATTCATGCCAAAATGTTATTGGTTAAATTTTGGAACATGTCCCATCCTGCCACCAAATTCTGTGGTAATCTGATCAGTTGTTTTTGCGGAATCTTGCTAATATAAAAAAAAGAAACAAATGGACAGGGGTAAAAACACGAACTTCTTGGCTGAGTTAATTTTTTTGGTGTTTTTTTCGAGAGTTTAAATCGTGACATCCAAACAAAGAATGCATAAGAATCTCAGAGCTTTTCAGTATTTGATAAAGGCTAGTCAGGTGTGATACAAGTACAGTTCAAGTACACTGTAACATCCAGGGTCTCATTTACTATACAAACACACACACATCCTGAGACCCACTACTCTGTAAACAACTGTAGACCAAAATAAAGCTGGCCTGCTCGCCCTGATCTGCCTTGTCCTCCTCTGTTTATTTTTCCCTAAGGAGGAAGTCAAAATAAAGATTATCTTCAGTCTGACACACATTCTGTACATAGTCAGATAACTGGGAGGGAATTCACAGTGCTGAACCAGTTGACCTGATATCTTTCAATCCGCAACAATTCCTCCCTTTGTACACTGATTCCTCGCCTGCATATTTCTGTCTACCACGACCTTATTCTTGACCCTGACCTCAATCCCTCATCTGGACCCCGGCTTCGACCCTAACCCATGTCTAACCCTAACCTAAGTCTAAAGGTTACCCTAACTCTTACCCTCGCCTAAATCTAATCCTAACCTTTCCAACCTCTGAGGAGGTCTGAGGAACTTCAACACCCCTGATAGTTCATAATAATTGAAAATGCATCCATACTGCTCTTGTGGTGACATCCAGGTGTCACCACAGGAGCAGTGTGACCTTGACGTTCTAATTTGACCGAGACATTTACGTTTTTATGTTTATGATTTTAGGCTTAATGTCCACCCTAGGGGAGGATATCAGACATTTAGGCTTGTAACATGATGCTGTTTCGAGTCAATGTTTATATTTCTCTTGTTTTTGAAGAATCTGTATTCATTAACTTTAATTGTAGGAGAATCCTCCTGCAGCGCTGGTTACCCTTGAAACTCCAAAAAGTATTCTGTCGACTCAACCTCTTCACTCACCCCTCCATCGGCACAGTCGTGATTAGATAATGTGTGAATTAATTTTTTTTGGTGAACTATCCCTTTAACCAATTGTAATCCTTAACTTGACCATAACGTAAACCAAATCCTAACCCTTGAATTAGGTGAACACGGGGAACGTGCACATCCTCCTGACAGCATCGGCCTCTTTGTAGACATGGTGATGGTGGGGGGGGAGAAAACACAAAGAGGGCGTGTGCTGAGGGGAGGGGTCGGGACCCTGCAGGCTCCTCCCCTCTGCATAATGTGCCGGCTCCATTGGATTCAATGGGCAGACCCAGACAGCGGGGCAGAGACACGGCGCAGCTCCACGGCCGCTTCCCGGGACCGTGAACGCACCGTCCAGGCGAGAAACTCCTCTGAAGCGTCCTCGAGCAGAACCGGGAACCGTGCGGCTGCTGACGGACCGCGGCGGAGCGAACACTACACCGGACAGGAGAAGTTTTTTTACCGGATGGAAGCCAGTCGGCAGCGCGGCTCCTCATCCTCTCCCTCTGTGGTACCCTGAAGTCAGACTACAAAGAGACGAGGGGTCGGAACCTGCTGCCAATGGACACGTTCTTCTCCGAGGTGACTTAGTTCGATTCCTCTCTTGCTAAACAACTGCTTTTGTATTTTGCGGTGCACTTTTTGGCGTCTCGCTGCCGCAGCGGCTCTTTGTTTTGTGTGCACCGTGTTGGGTTGTGTTGTGTTTCTGAGCCTGGCTGCTTTCAGATCAGCTCCCAGATTCAACCTCTGAGAGAAGTTCACTTATCCTAATGCTGGGCAATAAAAAAAGACTAATCATTCCATATAAGTCCAGTATATATCGATTATAATGTTTATAAGTTTAATGAGGAGGTATAACATGTAAATGACACCTCAGATTTGTCAAATGTGTTGATTTTTAAACCACTCAACCTTCACCCATGAGCAAAAATCTGTATTTTAAACATAAAGCAAATAATGATAATCATCGATACCGACTCACATGATAGATCGATCTTTTATTATTTATGTTTATTGCTCCTGGTAGCAGCAAGTTGTATGAATAAATAAATCATAACAGAGAGCAAATCTGACAGAATAGGAAATGTCCCTGATGCATTTCAGTCCTGTTCGGAGGCTTTGTGGCTACAGGGAATATATACCGCTGCTTTTTTATATCTCATCTGCTGGGTTTAAGATCTTAATGATGCTTTTTCTATTTAACTGGTATGACATGATCCTCACAGTGGTGATGGTGTGGTTTCACTGGGCGGCTCCACACAGGATTCAGCTCTAGTGGGAACTTAACTGAAAACCCCTCCTTCATTTCTCCCCACATACGTCCATCATTGACCCGGCGCTCACATAACATCATCTCTGTCATCCTCCGTGCCTCACTTTGATTTTGATTTAATCTTTGGTAGTTTTACTCAGTGCCAGACTCCATCAGAGAGCGTCTGTAAATGCTGAGTGTGTGCCCATGTAGGGTGGATGTGTCATCTGGAAACCAGCCCAGACTCCAGCACACTCACACTCTACTGAGAGGCCGTGCACAGACGTTGCTTTAGGTCTGATTTGTCATCCACCTCTGACTCAGCGGGGGGCATTCAGACAGACAGGGTGTGTGTGTGTTATTGTGTAGTGATGTGCACCTCCTCCTCGAACGTCCCCTCCATTCACCTTCTGTGCATCTGTCATCATCATCCTTGTCTGCCCCTCAGTGATGTGCTGTGACTCAGTGTAGAAATGATAGTGGGAGGTTGCTCCTGAAGCTTCATACTAGTGATAAACTACTGATATACATCGTTAATGAGTTATTATCCAACCTGTAGAGGTTATTGCTCTTCTTAAGTCCATATAGAACAATCGTATCGTATCTAAACTGTAGGTTTCATTATTTTGTAAACCAACAGTACAGCGGAAAGGTTGGGATGAACTGGATTGTGGGTCATTGTCTGATTTTATTAAGAAGTATATTCAGCTCAGCATATATCATTGCTGTAATCGTGTGTGTGTTTGTCGTCCTGGACCAGTCTCCATGAAATTTCTTTGACTTTAACCAGGCTCTGCTTTCTTTCTCTAATGTACTCATGCAGTGTATTTTTTTTTTATCCAGAGATATAACAAACTGTGCTATGCCATGTCTTGACCCAAAGGCTTTATCTATGAAAGTCATTGTTTCTTGGTCATAATTTATTGATTTATAGTGTTTGCACATTGCAGCATTTGACCTCATCCAATATTATAGTCCAGTTGAGATTTTAAGTGTATCCTTGACCTTGGAAACAGAAGCTGACAAAAAAAAAAAACTCACCTTAAAGCCGGAGCTTTTATCCTATCCACTGATCTTCCTCAAAGAGTCTCCAAGATGTTCAGTTCCGGGACTCACAAATAAACAAAATAAATAAAAGTGGAACAGCTGCCATTACATTACAACTAGGACAACATGATCTGCTAAAGGAAGGCTACACACAGAACAGGACTACTTGTTATAGTGTCAGAGAGGTTTTAGGTATTTTCCATTGGATTGCATTATGTTTCGTTCGACGATAAAGTTAAATGCAAAGTGTGTAAACAAACTCTCCCTTTGCAACCTCTGCAGAAATAAGAAATCCATACGGGTGGAACTAAGCTAGGTATTTCTCTACACTATTTAGAGCTGTGTAAAACAACATGTACATGAATGAACTGCCCTGGTTTTAAATGACTAGTGGGTAATGGACTGAAGCCAGTGTTTTGAATGCCACAGTGCGACCAGTGTGGATTTAATTAAGCAGGAATTCTGGAAGTGGAGCAAGACAAGGATTAAACAGCAACCAGTGAAAACAAGTGCAGCAGGATGAATATTGTCGGATTCACTACTGTTGATGTAAGCACAATTAGACCATTGACCATAGTCTGAGAGAAGCAGGATCTCTTTGCAGATCAGATCGTTGAAATGATTGTTGACGTGTTTAGATGGGCTGATGATGAAGACGGGGGCGGGGTAGGGGACGGCGGTAGAGTAAAGAGGCGTGGCAGGTACAAGGTCAGTGATATATCCTGAGGGCCCATCCTGTCCATCAGCGCCGCCTTTCCTTTCAGGCGCTCACACAGATCCATAAAACCCTCACCGCCGCTGCCTTCATCCGCACCCACTCCATCCTCTGAGTGGAAGTCACCCAACAAACACACACACACTCTGAGTGTGTCAGAGAGCCTGACAGGCTGCTGGGTTTGTTCATCATAGACTTTCACATCTCTGAGAATATGAACATTATACATAGTTCCACACAAAGGCTTGTGTGGCTGTGTGTGTTTGTGGCCCAGGTATTACTCTGGTTATGGGGATCTTAATCTGTTTACACATTATGCCAGAATTGTTTACCTTGTGGAGACAAAAAGTAAGTCCCTGTTACATTCATTAATTTTTAAGTAAAGCAAAGGTTTCAGGCTAGGTTAAGGTTGGGTTAGGGGTTAGGGTTAGGCAAGTACTAACTATGGTCAGAGTAAGTCTCCAGCAAAGTATTAATCTAAGTCAATGTTGGACTCATTTTAGGTCTAAAACTGACTTTGGCAGGACCAGTAGACCTCATGGTGACTATTGCCTGCTAATTTCTGAGGTCCTGGCTAAGGGTAGTGGTTTCGTTTAAGTTTAGGGTTAGGCAACAATTGGTTATGGTTAAGGTTTTGGCATACGGATTTGTTTAGGCTGTCCATAAAGAATGGAAGTCAATGCAAAGTCCTGCACAAACCTTTGTGTGAGTGTTTGTTTAAAGTTGATTTATCTCTCTTCCTCCCTTTCATGTCTTTGCAGAGGATGAAAACATTGTGAGGTCACACACACACACACTAACACACACAATCACACATTCATGCACGTATCACCTCCTCTTAGTATTTTGTGTCTTTGTGAAACGTCCTGTTGACGATGCTGAATCCAAGCTATGTGCGTTTCTAAACTTGGTAATCAGGTCCTTTATAGCAGCAGCTGCTACGCACTGTAAAGCCACACGAGGACCTCTCCTCACTCGCTAACTGCTTCCTGGCGTGACACACCAAATACCGTCCTCTCAAAGATACTCTGACAGAGGGAATCCCAAATTCCTCTCCCTGACCCCTGAAATTCCCGGTCATGGCCGCCTGTCATCCATGCATTGTGGAGGGTTGGTGGCCAAGGCTTTAGGTTTCACACCATCACCACTGCCCCCACACTCACACACACACACACACACACACACACACACACACACACATACATAGAATGACACCGTCCTGAAACATCCCTCACAGCTCTCTGGGGTGTTTACGTCTGGCTCTTTGAAGCTGGAGCCGTGGATCGGCACGCTCGGTAAGCATTCTGTAGTGAAGTGGGTAACGTGAGAAAGGCCAGCCCGCTCCTCCTTTAGGCCGGACTATTTTTTCTTGCGGTGGCAGGGTCTATTCTACCCAGTTGTCCCTTCCTCCAGCTGCCACTTTATAGGGCCGAGAATCTGAGATCATCGCCCTTCACCTCCAGCCAATGCGAGCGGCCGAAGGAGCGAGGAAGGAAGTCCGGAAGTGAAGTTAAAGGATGTAGGGAAGGAAGGAAGGAAAGCCAGAAAAAGTGGCTAATGGGTTGAGCATTCCTTTTGAATTGTTTCTGAGCAGCTGTTCTAATAAACTCTGAAGTGGCTGTTGTGTGCGTTATCGCTTAAATTAGGGGATTTTCAACCAGCGCTGTGGTGAATTAACAGACCTGGTTGTTTTTGAACAAACAGAGGCGGGCATTACCAAGGCAGAGGTTTTATGTGTGCGTCAGCAGAACTGCAGCTTGGGTTTAGTCTGGAGGTGGTTTAATCCGTCACAAGAGCTGTGGGACTAATTGCAAACGGCCGTTGTCTGACCACACACCAAATAAGGATAATACCTTCTCATGATGACACATTTTGTCACTGTAAGTGGTGGCGATTTAGGTTTGGAAGCCACCATTCAATACCAAAAAAAGGTTTGAAACTTTCATTTTAACCCAACGACTCTTTTTTTATCCATCCTCTGGCTCAACTTTGCTTTGAAAAGTTTTGGCCAAATGTGTGCGAATTCAGCCTTTTTCACCTTTTTCGCCTTTTTGGCTTGTTTTTGCATGTCCTGTGGCTCAATCAGTAACCTGAACCCTTTCCATCAGCGAGCTGACCGTCACATGGGGAGCTCAGTGCTGTCATAACCTCCCGCTGACACCACGCTGTTGACTTAAGCTTTAACCCGCTACATTACGGAGCACTTCAGATAGAGCCATCAGTGTTTGTAGTGGTTAGAGGAGGGGGACACCCTCATCTCGCCACAGTTTGCGTCAGAGAACTGAATCATCCCGAATGAAGTGACTTCTTTTTTTTCACCAATCATCTTGTGGTATTTTCTGCTGGTTTGGCTTTTTTTGTTTGAGTAATGCTTTTTTTTCCTTTTTAGCATAGAGGTGGATGAAAAGGTTGATTCAACCCTCAGATTTGTCGGGTACATCTATCAGGTGATCAGCTTCATTTAGCACAAAAGTAGAGACTATCATGAAGGTAGCGCTCTCTAGTTAGCACGTTCTCCTCCAATTAATTTGTACCAGGAACAAAATGGTTTAACAGAAGCTGTAAGCTAGACTAGTTATTGTACTAGACAAGAAAAATGTGACCAATTTCTAAATATTGTTTATAATGTATATAGACTGAAACACCGGCTTTTGTCTCCATTGTCAAACGTTATTCATTCCAAGGTCAATGGACTCCGCAGTAAGTCACAGGTATTAGCTCTATGAACGGGGATGTAAACGTAACACCCAACAGGACATGTTATTTTTTTGCACCTCTTCTGACAGATGAGTAACCTCTGTGACTCTTTATAATCTCAACCATAAATCCCGTTAATCTCCGGTCAAGCCCTCAAAGAAATCGTTCAGTTTACCAGTGTTTAAAAAAAACATATTTGGTCAAACCTGGGATGCTCTAGTGATACTACTAAATATGAAGTATTAAGCGTGAAGAGTATAGTATCAATCTTCTCATTGAACTCTCAAATAAGGCACAATCTATAAATTTCACTATTCCTTATAAAACCAGTCAGATTTTTACCCTGCAGTATGTTCATCATTCTCTTAAACGCCCATCCTTCCTGTCCTGTGTGTGTGTGTCTGTGTGTGTGTGTGTGTGTGTGTGTGTGTGTGTGTGTGTGTGTGTATATCCCTATCATCAGGGACTGTCATGGGTGTGTCTTGCACGGAAATATGAATCTCTTCAGGTCACCTGGGTGAATCCCTAACTTGCCATGTCAACAAGACTGTGACCTAAGGGAACATCCCAACAACTCCCTGCTACAGGGAGTTGAAGTGATATGAAGAAATCATTGCACAGTCACCTGGTGAATCTCCTGCTGCGTTTTGTGAAGGCAAACAAAAGTCTAGAAAACCAATTTCTGAAGTTTGTGTCTGCAAAAAAGGCTTAATTTACAGTTTATATCTTGTTCGTTAAATTGAGTTTAAAAAGTCATTTCCAGGGGTTTAAACACGTGGCAACAAAGTGTTTAATTCGCACCATGACAAAATATTCTTAGCAGCATCTCCACATCTGCAGTTAAGCTGTCTCTTTGTAGCCTGAGAGGTTTCTAAATGAAATGTTATAGCTCATGTTGCCGTGTCAGGTGTATTCGGTCCTGTCTCATCTTCACATCTCAGAAAGACTTTCAGCGGTTCATCTGCAGCAGGTACAACGCTGATCTCCAATCCAGATCAATCCTGTCAGATTTGTGTGTTTGTCCGGGACGCTCCGGCCAGAGGAAATTAAAGTTCCCGTTTATCGCTTCTTACCCTCGCACAATAAATGTGTGTCGGCCTTCACCTTGGCTGACCTACCTGACACACGCTGTGAGCCTGTGATGAGTGTGTGTGTGAAGCTCAAATCCCCTCAGTTCAGAGGTCTCGTCTGGCAGCTTAATAACAGCCAACCTGTGATTACTGCTCCCGGCCCAGATGTTGACTTTCCTTTTTTAGCCCCCTGTGATTACTGCGCATGGAGGCGGCCTATTACAAGATGTAGTGCGTGCGTCTCAAACCGAAGCTGTCCTATGAGTGGAAGTCAAACAAAGGGATCTAGTCCCCAGGAAAAATATATTAAAAGACACTGTAATGTTTCAGTGATTGAATTACTGCTGCAGTTGTGATTTCAGGGCTAACACCCGGGTGGAGTTTAAGTATACATCCCACACTGCTTGAGTCTGGACAGTCATGGCCGGAGGAGTCTAACTGGCACCTTAGTTCGTAAAACAAGCAAACGACCCAGCATGGTGCTGTCCACAGTCATAACCTGTTAGTTTTCCCACCCGTTTCCAGTCTGCTTTATTAAACATGGGCGTGTTTGTGTGTGTGTGTGTGTGTGTGGTCGGGCCTGAGGCTTTTTATACCATGATACACTGACATAATGAGACTCACACAAGGAGGAATGAACCTTTACATGGCAGCCTTCCTGTACGTGTAGGCGGCCAAAGCAGCTCCTGTGAGTAATTGGCATTGTGAGACTGGTATGAAAGTTCTGGAAGGCTATTGGTCGCAACATTTTAATCATTCATTGATTTCGTTTTTGATTAAGTTGCCGATTAAATTTTCTCTGAGTGACCACTGCAGTGCAGAATGGGCTTTTTCCTTGGCCTGTGTTAATGGTGGTTGCAACTCGAGAATCAGCTGTCGTTGTCGTGAATTCACACAGTGTCCCAGCCACTGCTGCTACAGGGCGCTGGTGACCTGTTTAATCAAAGTTGACTGAAAATGAACGTATCACATGACCAAATCCCACCAACTTCCTCCCGGACCCTGTCTTCGGCCCTTTACAACACAAAGGCCAAGTGTGAAGCTGATCAGATGAGGATGATTTGATCTATAACATTCCAAAAATCCCAACAGGCTTGGCAGAATTTAAGGGGGGGGGGGGGGTCATTAGACCTTTGCTTGACAGGTCAGTGTTAGGTGTAAGTGAGAGAGAGAGAGCAGGGAAGTCAGGCAGCAAATGGCCGGGTCATAAAGAAACCTGCGGCCCCTGCAGGAGGACTCCAGGCTCCACATGTGATATACCACATGTCAAAAACTATAAACCAAGACAGAAGGGTTCTCTGTGTCCAGCACAATTATTTCGGCACGACATTAAGTTCCAGCAAAGGTCAATGGCAGTGTAACAGAAGCCTGGTTACCTGGTGATGTGTCAAACAGTCTCTGACGGTCCTGACTGAGCAGCATTCCTGAAATATCTCTGGAGTCCCCGCTGTGTGACCCAGTCCTCCGATATTAGAGTCCACAGATGATACAGAGTGGGTTAGATCCCTATGAAGATCACAGGCAGGGGGAGGGGGGGTGGGTGGGGGGGGGAACAGTTGGCTCTGGAAATATTCCACTATCTTGTAGTTTTGCAGAGAAAATCCAATCAAATCTCCCATAATCATGCTCCTCATCCCGTCCTGCAACCTTTTCAGTTGTTAAGTACAGCGTCATGACCCCGAGCACAGGATCATGCTAATACTAATATCAGTGGCACAGTACTGGAATGGAAATGTGTTCAGACGGGATAAGGTTGTAAAGAGGCAGCCACATGCCAAGGAGTGCGAGGTGGAGTGTCAAGTGCTCCTCTTCTTTCCGCCGAGCTCGTGAGGACATAAATTCTCCTCAGTACGCTTATTAACAAGGGGACAGATTAGCGGCATCGGATGACAATGAGGGAGGCTCTTTGTGCCCCCCCCCCCCCGACAGACAGACAACAGAAAATATACTCTACAGAATGATCAGATTGCTTTATAACTGAATGTGTTATGGTCACAATTCATCCGGTGAGTGAGTGGTCGCTGATATGCTCGACATGATAATGTGACTGATTAGCTCCATGTAGTAATTTCTTGTGAGCAGTTGTTCTGTGCTGCACGAGTTAGATCCCTGTTTACCCAGTGGCACGGTTCCATAATAACCTCGTCGTTCACAGACCTCCTGCTTTAACAAAAACAGTTGAACATGAAAATGATGCATGACGACATCACTGTGCAGCTGAGCCACATGTCAGGCTGCCACATGATGCGCCCCCCCCCCCTTCTAAGTCTGTTTATAGCCTCCTCTGCAGGGGGGCTCAGGGAGTTCCTCTGACTCAAGAACAATTGATGAACTCAGCCCTCCACCTCTTTTTTCCCCCTCCCCCAGACTGGGGCCCAGCAGTTCCCTGTGGGGCTCCTCCTCCTACATTAGCTAATTTCTGATCAGCTGCCCCCCCCCCCTCCCCCTCCCCTCTCCCCTCAATCATTAATTCATAAGTCTTCCAGCACAGATGCTAGAGGTTGCCTTTAATCATCTGATTACTCCCGCCCCCTCTGTCACCCACCCTGCCCTTCCCCACCCTCACCCCTCGCTGGATGCGGGCACTGACAGCATCAGCATCAGGCAGACGTTACATCGAGGAAACAAAGAAACAAGCACATTTAAAACGGAGGGTGCAGAGGTGCAATGGTGTTAAATCACTGTTTGTTACTTAGATGTGTTCTTCAGACACTTTATTAATTATTTACTATGTGATGAACCTTATGACCCGGAGACTTGTATGTTAGTGCAGAGCTGTGAGAAGGGATTCTCGGAAAATCTATGCAAGTGAGCAAATGAAACACTTTTCCTTTCCCTCAATAACCACCGCTGAAGAGCCCAGGAGAACAGGAATTAACCCCTGAGTGGCCAAGTGGAGCTGCACAGCAGAAAAGTGTGAAAGTGTAGAATTCTCAATGTCCTGCCAAATACCAATTAAAATGTTGTGCTTATAAGATAAATAATAACTGTCTGTGAAATCATATCCAGTAACTTTTTGCTGAGCTCTGTAGCACGTGAAGCTTTTGCCTGATTGGAAATCTCGTGATGAAAAAGACCCAGAGGGAGCTTTCCCCAGATTCTCCTGTGAGAAGACTTTTTTTAATCTCACCAACTACTTGGCGGATTCCTCCTCAATTCCACTTGCTCAGCGATCAGGAGATTTGCTCACAATCCCAGATTCTGGCTCACGTTCCTTTAGGACAGACAAAGCAAAACGTTTCTCCATTGTCCGGTAAGCTTTGAAATCCTGCTGGCTACAAGCATTCCTGTGACTGTAGCTTGGGAATTCATTTCAACCAACATTTAAAAAAAGCCTTTCTGGAAATAAAACAAAAAACAAACCGCCTTTATTCTTTCTCATAAATATATTTGTAAAGTATGTAAAGTATTTCTAGGTGAAAGGTAATTTTTTTACCTACTACAGACGTATTACTTGGTTGGTTGGTTGGTTGGTTGTTTTATCAGGCAAATTTAGGGGACTGATTTCTATGAGCGTGTCCAACTTGGTGACGCTTGATTAATTTTACTGAGTGCCATTCTAGTCTCCCAGGAAAACCATGACACATGCAGGCCAGCATCAATTTGCTGTGCGACCTTTTTTTAAATGCAGGTCATCCAGCCACGCAATATCCAGGACTGCACATCTGTCCAGGACACAGGGTGGGGGTCACACAGGGTTAGTGACTTCTCCTCATGCCTCTCTATTCATATGATAATTCTGGCCCTTCTTTGTGATTGTGCTGTAAAAAGAGGGATGAACCAGAATAGAGGTTTAGTTTTCTAACATCCTAACAGAGATGAGACAAGTGAAAGCAGCTACAGCTAGAGTTTCAGTGGGATTGCATCAGTGCTTTCTCCTGGTGCATACGTTTATCGTCCTCTACGTCCGGGGCCCAACAGAAGAGACGCTTGTCAGGAATCCAGCTGGACGCACTTGTTCCTCAGCTGGGCCCCGGCCCCGGCCCCGGCCTGCGGTCGGCCCTCACTGCAACACCGCTGAGCAGGCGTCGACTCACTGCGCCCCGAAACCACGATCCAAGAACTTGGCTTATCATAACTAATTGTTCAGCTGTGTCCACGTCCGGCTGAGTTAATTAGCTTCTCTTTTGTTTCGGCCGATGCGATCACCTGATACCGACTGCAGCAGACAGCCGAGAAAGAGCCCTGGCACCTCGTCCTGTGTTTTACACTGAAATATTTAACACTCACTCATTAGCAAATCTCTGAGCTGGATGTCATCGAACAAGCTGCAGAAACCCAAGCCTCCGACTCTGGGATCGCATCATTCGGCCCCTGTGTGGTTCCTGTGTCAGAACAGCACGATGGGACGCCGCCGTGCAGCCTGGTCTTTGGTGGATCAGGTCACCATTGTCAGTCAGTTCTGCCTCAGCATCACGGCACATGCCCGGTGACATGCAGCGTTGAGAATTGGAAAGTAGCCTGAGCTGGAAACGTCACAGCAACTGTGCTTTTTTAAAAACTCAAACATCTGGACAGAAGAGGCATGGGATTTAACTGACCACTAAATGTTTTTAAATGAGTCGTACACAGACTGTTTCCCTGAGTTGTGCTACAGCAGGTGAATCCAGTCCGGGGGGCTAAACATAAGCCGATACCCATGTTCCTCTGCGTCCCGGCTGGCCTTGTTTTGAATATTTCTGCCTGGTTAACGTCTGAGCTCTGAGTCAGAGGTGGCTGCTTTTGTCCCGACACTGTGACAGAGCTCCTGGAGATGGAGGGGACAAGGGGGAGGAGTTTTAGTGTGACCATCTGTTGCTGAGACAATGCATCCCGACTTCTGTGCCCTCTGGCTTCAGAGTCTTTGGACGCACGCACGCACACACACACACACACACACAAACACACACACACACACACACACACACACACACACACACACACACATACGCTCAACAACACAAACAAATGGACAATCACATCTGGTGTTGGCTCAAGTCACTGGAGAACCCGATAAATTAAATTCTATTGCCAGATATTATCCTGTTGTCCAAACACAGGATTGTGTTTGGATTTTCATCTGCGTTTGTCTGATTGTTTGTTATTTAGCAGGATTTTGCACTCAACAGATTTTCATGACATTTTTGTGTCAAGTCCCCATGAAGAACCTGAGACATTTGGTTCAGATCCGGATCAGGGAGCATAAAGAAATGTTTATTCTTCACCTTCTTAAACATAGCATGATTAAGCATTTTTTCTTTCATGGATTGTGTCCAAATATAATTTAAAATTCTGGGCTGAAAAAATTACTGGATATATTTGCACAGTATCAGTCTAATGGGGATGTGGCTGATTTTAACCATAGTGGCTGGTGTGAGCATGTCTCTGCCTGACGCTGGTGCAGCAAGCTGAGCGAGCATATGGGCGAGTTAGCTTCTTGAGCTTTTGTTTTTACATAATAATGAACTAATTTGATGAACCCATCATGATGTGAATTATTGTGTCGCTTGATTCTTGTTTCATAACGTGTTCTGTCTGGAGAGTTTTATCTGTCTTTATCTTTTCGGAAAAACCCAGATTTAAAACTCTGACTCAACTGAACCATCCACAAGAGTTCTTGGGAATCTTTTCCTGTAATAGTTTGCATCAGTGAAAAGTCTAAAATGAAGCAATCATGGGATGTGATGTAAAAAGCCCTCCCTCTGTTTGCATGTCATTGCTTGCCTGCTGTTTTTTTCTGTTTAAAAAATCCTATAATCAACCTGACTCCCTGCACGTGTCTGCACTTTGTCAGCTCCACTCTCATGGTGGCACAAAAAATCCTTTACAAGATGAAGAGAAGCAGCCACAATCTGCTGAATCGGAGCCCCTGTGATTTCCAGTTACATAACAGCCAACTGATCTTCTTACAATCTATACAGTAAGCACCATTAATCTCCTCCCTGGACTTCAGTGAACTCATGTGAGGCAGCTTTTCCTTGAATCGAGCCGTGGCATGCCAAACTGGTACCAGGCAGACACAGTAGCTCACTGGTGTGGAAGTCGCCACTGGTCTCTTATTAAGTGGAAACAGTGTTAATGCGTATTACTGTAATACCTGTGTTGTGTTTTTGTCCTGGTGTTTTGTGTTTGTCTGCCTCTTTAATTCCAGACAATGGGAGGCGGGACATTATCAGGTGCCTGCACCCTTCCTCTCTCCCCTCTCTCGTTCTGCTGCCTCCCTCCGGCCCCATCCTCCTCCTAATTTACACGACCCCCTTCATCCCACTCACCGCTCTCCCCTGTGATTTGACTGAGCCACATTTAGCCGTCCTCCATTAGCCGAGTGAGAGGGAAAAAAGATTGAAGTAGGTTTTCAGACTGGCAGCTTTGGGCCGAGTGACTCTTTGTCCGAGGAGGAAGCCTGAATCACAAAATAAAGAAAAGACGAGTGACCAGTCAGACCTCTGAGCGAGTTCCCTAAAAGGATTCAGAATAATTGTTCACGCTGGACTATTCCCTGTTTGTCTCTGTGACTCAGCAGAGTGGATTTCTCCAAAAACATCTTGTGCATTTAACAAAAACATCTTGATCTTTGTTCTAGTAAACACATTTGTGCAACAGAATGGGTGTGTGTGTGTGTGTGTGTGTGTGTGTGTGTGTGTGTGTGTGTGTGTTTGTGCGGGCACGCAGCAGTCTGTTGTTAATAGTTAATGAGGATTGATGTCTGCAAGTGGTGACCTTGTATAAGGTTTCCTAGTGGAATCCATGCATATTGATTTCTACAGTTTTATGCTCTGTTGGACGCACAATTCCCTTTCTGCTCTGAGTCTTCTTCGGCCACAGCCCTGGTGGCACTTCTGATGATGAATGGAGTGTCGCTGGCCACTTTCAGGCCAAATGTCTTTACACAGCACATTGCACTGATCTGTCACTCATACTCCTAAGGATCATCTATGCTGCCTTTACGTACAAAAAGAGATCCGGCCATTTCAAAAGATGTAAACATCCCTGCCCACATTTGTTGATAGATGCTCCAGGCTGGCATGATTGAGGGCAGTGCAGAGTCGAGAGATCAGCAGCAAACATGGCGATGGTGGAGGATCTCTTGAGAAAGAGGCAAAGGTGATTGGTTGTCTCATTGACAGGGTGAAGTAGCAGTTCCTTTCCAACTATTTAAGTCTTTCCTCAAAAAATGCTACTTCTTATGGATTTGTTAGCTTTTAGACAAGTGTCAAAATATGGACGAAATTAACGTAGAGTACTGCTCCGTCTGTTTCCATGATTGTATCAAACGTTGAGCATAAATGAGCCTTAACTCTGAAAAACAAAATATTATTCCTTTGCGAAACTATTTATAGATGATATCATGGACTGCGGAAATACAAACAGGCTTTTCAAAGGAAAACAGGCTTCATTCACTCTCGTTACCCCTTGTAAAACAGCAGACTGTCGTTTTCACACCTCATTTGTTTTCTACAGGGAAAATATAATGTGTTAATTAAGAGGTTGAGAGGATTTGGCAGCCAATGTTTGTAACCTGTGATGTAGCTAAGCTAACCAGCTGCCGGATTTGACCGTAACTATTTCTCAGCAAGAAAATCAAATAAGTTTATTATGCTTTAAAGGCCATATATTCATCATGAGATGTTTTGATTAACTAATATTGTTAAATAAAGGTCACATTTCTTGTGTTTGAACCTGGTAGATGTGGACCAAGTCTTCCTAAAGAATTCAGAACTCGGCATCCGTTTGTGCGCATCTGTAAATGTTTCTTCCATCACTATAAGGAAGTGACAGTCCGCCTGAGCAATCAGCCTCAGATTCCTGTTATTGCTACTGGTTGCTGAGCTGCTAACAAACATGTCTGGGAAGGTCGGTGACTTCACATGGATACACAAACACAGGAGACCAGGCATGCCCGCACTGATGAGCTGATGTTGGGATGAATGGCGAGAAGTGTGCTGTGGTTTGCCTGATAGAAACACAGAGAAGAAGAAAGTGTGATGGGCAGAGAAACATATGTACGGATTGATTTGCTAAATTGAAAAACCCTCGGTTTGAGGCCCAAGCTCTTCTGTTTTATGGAGAGAATTAGCCCCAAAGCCGAGGACTGGAAGACTTTTCTGACAGTTTTACTGAGTGTGTATGACTCTGAGTGGTGGTTCCAGCCTCGGACACACCCTCAGAGTGCAGGCCTGGCTGAAAGAAAAGAGTCAGTGACAGTTTAATAAGAGGATAAGTGTGCCAGTCTGCTGTGGTGAGGGAGTAGCTATGTGGCAAAGAGCGGTGAGCAACGCTCAGGGAAAGAGAAAATGGAAAAAGACTGACTCCTGCTTTCCTCCTTTGAATCTTTGCTGTGTCTAAATACGACTAAATGTGTCCTTAATGTTTCTCTGGTTTCCCCGTTGACCTCTTTGGTTTTCAGTAATGATTTAAATATGCGTCAATAGCATCGGCTAAGTTCCTAAATTCCTGTTTGTGTCCAGCCCTTTCCTATGAAGCCAATGACTCTAACACATGTCCGGTGTCCAGATGCTAATGATGTTGCGCTGGTCTTTGTGTTGCAGGGGGCCCATGTGTGGCTGAGACACAAAGAGCAGCTCCTCCCCTCCACCGTCAGCTCTTGTGATGATTCGTCTCTGGTCCTCACGACCGACTATGGGAAGGTAAGAACACGTCTCGCCCCCCCAGAACCATTAATGCTGCCAATGATTCATTTTAAACAGCCCCAAAGCTACATCTGTGTGCTGAGTCTGCACCACAAAGCATTTTTTGTTACTCTAAGGATTCACATGCACCATGTTTGTAAGTCTACCCTAAGGCCGAGGAAATACATTGTGAACCCATGCAGAAATCATATGTTTGTGACTGATACAGCCTACAGTGAGGTCCCCGCCTGGATTTCTGTGTACATTTACAGGGTTGTAATATAATGCGAGATGGGAGTTGTCTGGTGTTTATGTGCATGTGAATTGTTTGCTCACACGTGGTTCGTCTCAGGACTCGGTTGTTAGATCAACACCTCTTTTAATAAACCTAAGAATGACAGGAATGGGCTACTGGTGACGAGTCACTCAAGTCGTCGGCCCGGGCTTATCTGTTTGGCAGGGCATGGTGGTCTTTGTGTCTGGAGGAAATCCTGTCAGAGAGAGAGAGAGAGAGAGAGAGAGAGAGAGAGAGGCCAAGAGAGGTGGCTATAGACGTACAAATTGGCTTCTAATACAACGTCTGGTGTTTGAGAGAGTCGATCCTGAAAAATGTTGCTTCTAGCACCACCCTTGTTTAATGAAATGCTTTTATACCAAACAGACGTCATGAGCGTTGTTCATGATTGGCTCTTTGCTCCTCACCTACAGGTCTTTGATATGATCAGGGTCTGGGGAACAGGGGCGTTGCCACGAGGATGTTTGATTATGTTAGTCCACAGGAATAACCATTTTGTGTGAACCCCTTAAGGTCTCAGGTCAGCTGTGTACAGGAGACTGCAATGACACCATGGTCCGACACACCAGCGGTCGTTCCTGTGTTGAATAATATTATATAGATGCAACAAGTTGGGTTCGTCATTGTTGACATTTCTACATTTTGTTTTATTGTCGTCTTGCTTGAACTACTGGCTGATGTTTCTGTGATCGGTGGTGGGGATGCTTGCTGTGTGAGAAGTCAGCCATGTGTTGTCAGGAGAGCAGGGGGTAACTCTGACCAATGAAAAAGAGAGGATTGACTGCACCAGGTCAGAGGTTTAGAGAGAAGTCAGACCCCCCCACTTCTGATTTATTGTCTGAATACAACTGAATACCAGAACATTAGAAACATAACACTGGGCTTTAGTGACGTCATGTTCCTCATGAGCTGAGCCTCAGTGTTGCAGCTGATCTGAAGCTGCAGCGTGTTCATCTGATCTTCACATGTGTGAGCTCATTTTGTGTTCATCTGATCTTCACATGTGAGCTCAGTGTGTGTTAGTCATTGGGACACATGCATGAGTGTTTCCTTTCAGTCTTACTCCTAATAAGACTCTTCAACCAGAATGACAGGAATGTGAGTCTGAGAATCAGAGCATCTCCACGTTCAGGGTCCCTGGTTGACCCTGACCTGATCCCTGCTCCTGGAATACAAACTGTATCTGCTGAGGTTTTATTTGCATTTCACAGATAAACATCATAATCTTTTACTTAATCCAGCTCCTTTGGCAACATCACAGTATTATGCATATGAGATTTGGTCTTTGTCTGCGTCCTGGTATTCTTTCATCCTCTCAACATTTCCCCTCAGGGAGTTGGATGCACTATTCTCTATTGATTCAGTTGTTGCACTAAGGTGCTTCTCCCTGCTCGAGTGCTCAGCTTGCAGAGTGTCTTCAACCACAGTGCCTCATCTTTAACAGGCCGACCTGTTGGCTGTCACATTAATTACTGTCTCATCCCTGCAAACCACAGTCACAGGGCCTGAAGATGCAGCAGACGCACACTGAAGCTAAGAGCTGAATATCCCTCTGCCTGTGTGTGTGTGTGTTGTTATCTCTTTAGGACATTTTCTAGTATAAACACTGATCTTGTCAGGACCAGATGACCTCATGGAGACAAAAATCAACCTGGTCCAAATGAGGTTAAATGTCCTTTCTGATCTCCTAGTTAGGTTAGGGGTCCGATGTGAATGATTGTTTGGTTAAGGTTAGAGATTAGGTTAAGGGATAAGCTTTTGGTTAGGCTGTCCACAATGAATGGAAGTCAATGCAGAGTCCTGAGAAGGATAGTTACCCAAACCCGTGTGTGTGAGTGTGTCGGTGGCCAGATGGCACCAGCTGGATTAACAGTGTGTGAGTTAGACCCAGACGGGTGCACATGTAAAGAAAAGCAGGAAGACGCTCTGTCACCTGAACTAAATGGCTGCTACTGCTTCCCGTGTTAGTCGACCCGACCTAAACACTATGTTTGTGCCTGTTTATGAGCTAAATACTCATACAGTGCATATTGCTCATGGAGCTCATACATCAGCTTTGTGTTCTTCTCTTAACAAGTTGCCTGAGTTAAAAATCGAATGAGGCCTCTCTCCTACCACGTCGTCCACGGCCTGTAGCCGTACAGTCTCTGTGGTTTAAAATAGATCTTTGATGGCCGCTCAGTGTTTTCTGGGTTATTAGTCAAAGGAGCCATTATGTGGGCCTTAATGTGACTAATGTGCATTCATGAGCATGGGTCGCGCAAGAAACGCGCTCACACAAACATTATTGTGAGCATCTGTGTCTGAGTGTGTGGTAAAAAACAGTTTTGGGTTTGGGTTTACTCCATCCCCCAAACAGGCAATTACACTGGGATTTTTGTCAGTTCGTTTCTCGGTTGTATATGGGAAACTCTCTATTTTTCATTATTTATTTGTTCACAGTTTTCAGCACTGATAATCCTAACCCCCCACCCTGCACCACCTCCATGTCCCGGGGGTCTGGGTGGGATCTGCCCTCAGCAGATGGATTCACTGTAAGACAGAGAGTCACTCAAGTAAAAAAAACTCAAAAGAAAGAGGAGCGGGAGGCACGAACAGACTTTGTTTGTGTCCACAAGCCGGTGTGTTTTTCAGTTCTTTTATCTACACATGTGTTATTTCTAAAGGCCTGAACACTGTACATGTGTCAGTATAACATGAGTCCACTGACACACGGAGCCTGACCCCGCCCACATGTGAATATTCAGCAGAGCAGGTTGAACAAAGCAGCAGCAGGGTGTGGTTTCACTGAGGGCAAAACAAAAGAAAAGAGCATCATTACAGAGACTGTTCCACTGTGTAGGCCGTAGGTCATTTTGGTGAGACTTTGTATTTTCTGTCTAAATTATTTAACTGAAAAGAACAGTATTTATTAACTAAGCTTGATTCACTTAATAGTACGAATGCAATTAGAAGATTAATGGAGCAGTTGATCAGAAGTAAAATTCTCATCAATCAAATCTCATGTTTTGTCCAACCAACAGTCCAACACTTAAACATATATCACATCTGTTTGATTTTTGCTGGAAAAATACAACAGTTGATGATACTTGAAATATTTTATTACATTGGATATTTATATTTTCTATTTAGGCATTCATATTTCTCCTGGTATGAAATATTGTACATCTAATGTATAATAATTTGCTTCTATTATGCATTCAAAGTAGATATTATATGTATTTCCATAGACTATCTTGTACACACACCCTCTATTTGCTGTTTAAAGTATACATTTGTTGGAGTAGCTTGGACTGTAGTTTGTTTTTTGTAAGTCATTTTATATTTGAAATTGTAAACAACCCTTTGTGTATCCTGTTGTCCTGTTCGTTGTCCAGCCTCGTGGCCGGTGGTGTTACTTGCGTCACCACCAGGCTCCATTTGGAAAGGATTGATTTGTGCAGCGAAAATATTCATTAATCAATCCTGACTCGCATGTTGTTGTAAGTGGCGTGAAATTCTCTCCAGCTGTCATTAGATTATACTCACATCATTAACACTGAGTAAGCTGCGTCTGATGTGCACCAACGGAAATCGTGACCAGAAAGGAAATAATGAGATTATTAATCATTTCAATTCAAACCATTTTGTGGCCCAAATAATTTAGATTTAGTTACAGAATTTGAATTTTGAACATATAGATTCAACTGTGATTCATTTATTCTTTATTTATCTCTGGGTTAGATAAGTCTTTGCACATTTTAATGTTTGAGTGTTTTTAGATGGGCTCAACAGCTCTCAGTGAAGTTAATCCAGTCGGTCCAAGAGTTGTAATGGACACTAACAGAACATTATTAGACCTCACAGAGATTGAAGTGGAAACGATAAGAAGTATAAGTCTGCGTCTCGAATCTGATATACTCTTGTGTTCCATCTTAGATTCCTTTTAGCTGCGTGTACGGGAAGCTGTTTAAATTATTTGGAA
The DNA here is from genome assembly GCF_949316205.1 of Platichthys flesus. Classification (NCBI taxonomy): domain Eukaryota; kingdom Metazoa; phylum Chordata; class Actinopteri; order Pleuronectiformes; family Pleuronectidae; genus Platichthys; species Platichthys flesus. The sequence goes on from NC_084957.1 coordinate 7,838,369, forward strand.
ACAAATTTATGACACGTTGAAAATTGATGAGAACTGCTTCGACCATGGGGCCGGAGCTCGATGACTTATCTCAAAAGAGTCAAACCAAACAATCAAAGACCACAGCGGGGCCAAACAGAGGAATGTGAAACCTCTTTTGATGATGGAACCTCCAGCTCAGTTTTCTCCCGAGCTTCTCTGATGTTTTAGGCATGACAAAGACCCTGAGGCTGTAAAATCCGAACTGTAAGGAGAAGATGAAAAACAAGGGTGGCACAATATGACGCAGTGGCAGACAAACAGTGTCTGATAGCACCACCAAAAGTAAGAAGGGAAAATTCTCCTTTGAGATAAATGTAATACTTGAGGATTCGTGATGGTACTTTCCAAGCTCGCGGCTCATTTAATCCATATTTGTTTTCCTCCTGTGAAACCCGAGGTGAGAGTCAGAATGTAATCTTGTCCTGTGGCCTCTCCTGTATTATCTAAGCTTTCAGCTGCTTGGGTGGAACTTTGAACTTGTGCTTGTAGAATGTGAGGAATGCAAACACTCGAAGGAGACGTATCCCAGATTTCTGCCGTTTATTTGAATACGCTTCGGACACATTGTCTCCATCAGTGTCTGCAGAAAGTAAACTCAGATTCGAGAGCAGGCAGTTAAACTTGTAATAAATGTCCCATATGTACTAGGGTGAGTGTTTATCTCTATCAAGGCCCAACAGTCCCCTAATGGAAATGCGTTTAAATTCACTACATACAGATTTTTATTCGAATCTGCACCAAATTTCACAAATTCATAAATATCAGTCAATTCAAAGGTCAAGATAGACGAGTAATAAAAAAAAATGTAAAAAAAAACGCCCCATCTCTTAATGCTAAAGAAAGTGAAAAGGATCCAGATCAACACAAATATTTAATGAATTCTTTCTTGGGTGATGTCCCACTCCTGCACAAAAATACATGGAAATCGGTCAAGTAGTTTTTGTGAGACCCTGCAAACAATCAAAACCTGGCGGAAGTAAAAAAAATGAAGTAGAGTAAATGATCCAGTATAAATCCACTGCCATGATGTGGCCAGCTGCTCACAATGACATCAATCCCATTAAGTGACTGACGTAACTGAGTGTAAAACGATAATTCTGATTAAGGATGTAAAACAAGTGAAAATCCTGTTTGATTTATTAGCCGGTTCGGCCCTGCCTGGTGAATCCAGGCCAATTTGCCAGAGAGGAGAGCTGGTGGGTGGGGTTAGAGACAAATGCTTGCGGACATCTGGCTGTAAATCTGTACGCTTCTGCTCGATGGATGACATCAGTGCACGTGCTGCTTTTCTCCCCGAAGAACCTTTCACAAACCTTAATACCATGAAACTCTGAGTGAACCCACTGGTGACGACATTGATATCATGCTTTGGCCTCAGCACACGCCCATTTTCTGTCAACCGCACAGAGCTGAAGTGGCCCTTTATGATTTGACAGATTTCACAGATTCATTTAAATTCTGTTTCATTTATGTGTATCGCACCAAATCACAACATACATGACCTCCAGGCACAGAGCCAAGACCTAAGAGTTCCCACGATGAGCAACCATGTGACTGTATTCATCTGTTGATTGGATTTATCTTATCAAATAGTCGGGGGTGTACTTTGTTTCGAGGGTAGTAGGGTGGCTGCGGCGGAGGGGTAGAGCGGTTGTCCCCAAAACAGAAGGTTGGTGTTTCCATCCCAGTCAGGGGGCCCGAGGCTCTGGAAGGACCTTCCTTATTCCTGTTTAATTTTAAAACTGAGGATTTTATGAATTTTATTAAGTCTGTTTCCTTTTGGCTGCCATTGTAAAGGACTTTGTAATGTGGATCTTGAAAAGTGCTTTATTAGATACAGTTTTTATAATTCTTGTCTCAGTATAAACACATTATTTATTATTATTATTATTATGAAAAACCATCATACACTCTGCAACCAGCTCCCATAGAGCTCCTGCAGCCCCTCTGTGCTGACTCAGCACATCTCCGCCTCCCAGTGGAATTCACCAGAACATCCAGCAGTAATGTATAAGGACCCCCCCCCCCCCGTTTCCATCAGTATTGATCTAAACATTGCTTCCCAGCAAGTGACCAACACAGTCGTAGAAAGTCTGTTCTCTTATCTCATGCCTGGTCCATTAGAGTTGTGATAGCCACAGTCTGTTGTTGTCTGTTGTTTTTATGAGACGCTACATTCTTTGTCTTCTCTATTGCTCCCATTTCAAATCATCCATTTACAAACAGGCCTTCATAGTCAAGAGAAGGGCGTCCTCACATTTACTTTACCGCTGCATGTAATTGGATAGATTTGACGTGGAGAGAGTAAGAAGCTTATCAGACGGGGACGTTCTACCTGACGACAGACACACATCAGGGATTCAGTCTGTTGCTTTGACTGGAATGATTCGTCCATCTTCTCCTGAATCTGTCTGTCATCCATGCTTTCATGTTTCATGAGTGTGTGTCTGTGTTGCTGCAGGTGATCTACCTACAGATGGCGGAGCTGAACAGGGAGACGGTGTTCGCCATGCACCCCAGCAGCGTCCACGGGGTGGAGGACATGTCCACACTGGCAGAGCTGCACGAAGCCGCCATCATGCACAACCTGTTCCTGCGCTACCAGAATGACAACATCTATGTAAGGCCCCGCGCCGTCTCAATCTGCGAGTTTACCCTGCACCACCATGATGGACCTGACGTCTGTGGGTCTGCTGTGATGTTCACGGGTGTATTTGTTCTTATATCTGAAAAACGGAATGTGCAGCACAGTTTCACTGAGATTACAAAGTATACCACATCTCTCAAACATCAAAAACACAACTTAAGTGTTTCAGGAAAGTGCATTGAAGCAGTAAGATAAGAAGCATGACCACTGCTCACCACTGCATGTACATTAAAAAAATGTGTTTATATTTTTTGAACATTCTCAGAGCACATTCTGTCACATTCTCTCACTGACTCGAACAGAAACAGCACAGATAACTGCTGGATTATGAACTGATTCTGAGCTGCGCTTTTCCCCAAAGGACACAAAATCTCTGAGATGTTTGTTTGTCCCGGTCTCATACCTGAGATTATTTTCATGATAGAAGTCCACTGAGGTTCCTCTGAAACTCTACCCAGGCTTTATTAAAATAATCATTTCCCTCAGACACATGGCAACTATGTTTTTGAAAATCCTATCTCCTATAATCTCATCCCAGATGTTTCACCCGGTCTGTTTAGGCAGCATCGCAGGACGCTATGATGACCCACAAACACTTTTAGTGAGGCACGTTAACTGGGCCAGAGGAACGGATCCGTAAATACTACATCGCTCTGTGCAAACTAGGCCATATGCAGTAGTTAAAGAGTATTACTGAGTATAGGCGCACACAGGAAACTGGGGGAATCGGCTGAAATTATATCAACTAATTATAGTGCAGCGCTCATATTTAAGTTTGAGTTGTGTGCATTGCTTGGGTGCAGGATGTAAGAGTTTCAAATAAAAAGTATAAAACAGATTCAAATATTATTTCTTTATCTTTCATGTCTTCTCTTTGTAATCTTCCTCCCCTCCCTCTATCTATGTTTCCTTTTCCTTTAGACCAACATAGGTTCCATCCTGGCGGCGGTGAATCCCTACAAGCAGATAGCAGGACTGTACGACGGCACCGCAGTGGACTTGTACAGCAAACACCAGATGGGGGAGCTGCCTCCTCACATCTTCGCTGTGGCCAATGAGTGTTACCGCTGCCTGTGGAAGAGACACGACAGCCAGTGTGTTCTCATCAGGTGAGGACTGGTGGGGGAATGAGAAGCTGCACAACACGGGTCACGTTATGACTCCTAGATAGAGGCTGAATTCTGAGTCTGAGGTTTTTGTTAGATTTAGAAACTTTTAAAAATTTGCTCTGTTTTTCAGATGTAGCACTTTCACAATTCGTTGTACTGCTTTCCCTTGTAAAATGACATGAAATACTTTCTTTATCTATTTCTATCCTCTCTATCTGTCTCTGTCCATTGTGTCTTCAGTGGTGAGAGTGGTGCGGGGAAGACGGAGAGCACCAAGCTGCTGCTGAAGTTTCTGTCAATGATGAGTAAGAACTCAGCAGGAACTCCCGTGTCAGAGAGAACCACCAGGGTGGAGCAGGCCCTCATTCAGAGCAGGTACAGTTTGACCCTTGACCTCTGACCCCTCGTCTGCTTGAGTTTCAATAGCCTTCATGAAGAATCTTGTGCCCTTTACATTTGAAAAGTTAAAGCATCATAAACATGTTTTTCCTTTTTATTATTTGATATTATAAACCACAGTATTGAATGGGTTAAATAGAAAAAGTGCATATTTGGTTTGTGTCTCTTATTTCAGAACTGAATTTTAGTCGTATATCCAAAATATTTTAGTCACTGAATGAATACAGAGGGAAAACATGACAAACTAGAAAATACAGTTAGAGTGAAAACTTCCACCAAGGCTGCAGAAAGTTTTTAGGAAAATTTTAATTCTGCATCTGGATCAATTTTTGGATCAAAACATATCCAGTGAAGGAAAACCAATGGATGTGTTTTAAAAATGTCTTTTGCAGAGATACAAATAAAAACATTATTTTGTTTTTGTCTTTCCTCCCTCTCTTCAGCCCCATCATGGAAGCTTTTGGAAACGCTAAGACTGTCTACAACAATAACTCCAGTCGCTTTGGGAAGTTCATCCAGCTCCACTTTTCTCAAAATGGAAACATTCATGGAGGCTGCATCATTGACTGTATCCTTGAAGCGTTCATTCAGATATTCAGTGCAGAAATGAGATCTCTGTAGCACCTTGTCCAGAGGACACTGCAAGCTGTTGTTTTTCCTTGACTTTCACTAATCAGATTTGCTGGAAAAGGTAAGGTTGTGTATTGTTGGAACATTCAGCAGCCACAATGTGACATGTCGTACCAGAGTCATCAACAAAATCATTTAAATATTGATATGCTTTTCTAATAAACCATCCTCTCATTCCAAGAATCGTGTGGTTCGACAAAATCCTGGAGAGAGAAACTACCACATCTTCTACGCTCTGTTAGCAGGAGCCGACAGAGACCACAGAGGTGTGTTTTTACAGAGTTTAAAGGAGTACTCCGTGTTTTAGAATACTGTGCGCTTCTTCCACTAGAAATTCAAATATACACAAAATAATGAAAGAGAGATAGGAGCTTTTTTTTACAGTTCTTACTTAATTCGGAAATATATATCTCTACCAATCTATAGGCCACACATTGGACTTCTAAATCGCAGAACCTTTGCTTCATATAGTCAAGTATGAATATCATGAAATAAAAGGTTTAACAAGGTTACACAGGAGTATTTATTTTATGTCCAGACATTCAGTTTATTTCCCTCATTAATGATGTTGTCCTTTCTCTGTGTTGCAGACATGTACTTACTGTGTGAAGGTCCTGAGTCATATCACTACCTGAGCCAGTCAGGCTGCATGCAGGATAGCAGTCTGGATGACAAGCAGCTCTTTGACAGTGTCATGGTAAGGAAAAGGAAGAGGAAACCAACTGTATGCTGTGTGTTTTACCTCCAGAGGGCGCTATAACCCTTCATCATGAGTGTACCATGCAGAACACAGACCTGAGACGCTTGGGAGGAAATAAAGTCAAATAATTAAGTTTTCTGTGCAGGCGCAATCTGATTTACCTTGTTTTATAGATCAAAACAGCAGAACACGTTTTCAATGGGTCCTAATGTCTATTGAATCTATCTCATGTATCCAACTCTGTCTGTGTTGCAGGAGGCGCTGAAAGTGATGGAGTTCACTGAGGAGGAGATCAGAGATGTGTTCAAGCTGCTGTCTGCTGTTCTCCAGATGGGAAACATTGAGTTCATGACGGCTGGTGGAGCTCAGATCACGTCGAAAGGGGGTAAGAGAAGGAATTATCATTCTGTATACTGTATGAACAATAACATGGAGCAGATCTACTACACATTAACAAAAGTGTCACACATCATCTGCACCATGCTGTTGATACCTTGAAGAAAACAGACACATAACAATATACAATTCTGGGGATGCTGTAATCTCTAAGCAATGTTCTAATAAGTCAGGAAGATTTCCGGAGAGAACTTTCTGGAATAGAGACTATGTTCATTTGCACAAATTCTTTAGTCACTTTATAAACTGTCTGTACACAGCAGAGTACATGAACATGTGTTATTTCTTTTCAAAGAGCAAGTTCATATGGATGAATCACTATATTACAAATACATGTAATAGTTTCGGATACATAAACCATACACACAGAAGTTTTCTGCAAACTACTCACATTAAATTAAGGCAAAATATCGATTCTCTGATATAATTAAAAAGAAGTGCAGTAACCGAGTAAAGATCAACCCTAAAATACTTATTTGGGTTCAAAAACCCAGTTCATTATCTAGATCTGCCCCAAATCACACAGTACTGGATTCTTCTAACTAGTTTTGTGGGAATCTGTTCAGTCGTTTTTGTGTAATGCTGCGATATGAAAGATAAACAAACAAACATGATGGAAACTTATGAATAATGAATGAATATTAACTTGGGTGCACTTCTGTCAAGGTAATAAATCCCTGGGAAATTTGGAAATCACAAACACTTAAAATTAAAACGGTCCTGACTGTACTTAGTCTATTGGAGAACTAAATTATTTTCATTTATGAGAACGGGGAGCTTCCGAACAAGTTCTCCCTCAGTATCCAGAAAGCTGGAGCCAGCGTCTTCCACCTCACGAGCTCCTGGGTGAGACCAACAGTATCAACTTAGTATTTGGCCAATCAGATCTCAAAATGAACATGCTATTTATAAAACTGTGTAAAAACAAAATTGGGGAAAAATTTGGAACATGCGGCTTTCTCGTTCTCCTGCAGCCCCCTGAGTTTGATTGACGTGGCTCTCACAGACAGAGCTCTGAACAGGCTGTAACACGAGCTCCAGGCTTCTTTGTTTGCTGTGTCTGACCTCTTTTCCACAGGAGCAGTGAACTACAGTGACTGGAGGAGGCAGCAGAATGAAGCTGCCTAGAGACTGTATAGGGATCCCAGTGTTTATTTCACATTGGTTGTTTGACATCAATAGGGGTCACCTGACCTCCCTGGGGCTGTATGTTACACATCGTCTGAGTGTGTGTGTGTGTGTCGTTGTGTGTGTGTGTTTCAGTGGTCAGTAACGTCAGCGAGCTGCTCGGCCTGGACTCCTTCCAGCTTTCAGAGGTCTTGACCCAGCGCTCCATGATTCTCAGAGGGGAGGAGATCTGCTCGCCACTCACCGTGGAGCAGGTAGCAACACATCCAAATCCTCCTCCTCCTCTTCTTTCTCCTCCTCCTCCTCCTCCTCCTCCTCCTCCTCCAGCGCTCATTAAAGAATCAGAAAGCCAACATGGAACAAATCCTGCTTTCCCACCCTCATTACCCAGATTTCCTCGTCCTATCTTGGGATTAGGTGCTGGGGATTGTTCTGAGTCGAGACACTGAAATATACAGTAGATGCCTGTTTGTCAGCTCCCCACCCCCCCCCCCCCCCCCCCTCCTCACCCCTCTCCCTCCCCCTGTCCTGGTGACACATACACACACACCCACACAAACACACAGCCATTCTCCGGCGCTCTCCCCCCACATGCCTCTCCAGATCCCTTGCGTGACTCCCGGCCATTTCCTGCTTTTTGTCTGCTGGATTCCAGGCACAATGAAGCCATCATGATAGTGATCTGAGCGAAAAGCACAATAGAGCCAATGACTGGGGCCCGAGCGAGAGTCTTCTCCTCTGGAGGCGGCGCAGCCAGACACCCCAAAGACGTTGTTGCAATATTTCACTCGTGTGTCCGTCTGTAATTAAAGTGAACATTTCCATAACTCTTAATCGGCATGTGTAAAACATTCTGACGTATGGAACAAGCCCCCTCTTTGGGCCAAGCCCGAGCTCCTCGGCCCACTCGTTCACAATAAGGTCAGAGAATATGCAGAATGGACCTTTGCTATAACCACAGCGACACGAAACTCACAAGAAAGCTTTTCATCGCCGGACAAAGACCTTGTGCTGTCGCCCTGCTGCCGCATGCTCGGCCCGGCCTTTGAAGCAGCTCCTCTCTTAATAGACTTCATTATTCCAGCCCTGGAGTCAGTGAGAAAGGCTTCTTCTCACAGCGGCCAGGGGTCACCCACCCCACCGCTGCTTGCAGTAAGACCCCCTACCCCTCCTTCAATCCCCGACAAACAGCCATTCTTCTCACCCCTGTGACGGAGATCCTGGAGCCACCGGCGCTCATGTTCACACCCGCTAGCTGCGAGAGTTTGTGATTGATGGCTCCAAAGCCCCGCAATCATTGTTAACCCAAATACAGTGCACACACCGCAACCACCACTCTCTTGTTTTCTATTTAATTCAAGCACAATGTCCACAGAGGAAGTGTCGCTGGCAAGCTCCAGCTCTTTATGCACATACACAGATGGCGTCCTGCTGAGAGGCTCAGCTGGAGGGAAACGTAGCTGGGTCAAACGTTTATATAAAAAATATTTTTTTTAAACTTGCTTTTGGAGTGCTGACAGAGTGGAGCCACAGCCACACTGAGAAATAATGTCTCTCTTATGATAGTCGACAAATCCAAGTTAATTATATCTCTTGTCTTCGTCAGGAGATATTATTCGCTAAGTTGTTCCACATATGTTCCGTTCAAATTTCAAATATAATGTTTTGGACAACATTCAAATCTCAAATCAAACCAGGTTTTTATCTTATATAGAAGGTGTTGGTTCGCTAATAAGACTTGAGTCAATACCAGAGCATGTTCACACAGTATTTTGATTTGTCCTATATGACAATATAATATGAAAAAAAAATTAAGTGCAGATATGAAGGTGATAAAGGACGCTGTCTGTTGTGAAAACAGACAGCGTCTCACCGGCTGACAGACGCTGACAAAACACACACCTTTGTCTCCAAAGCAGTATTTGTTTTTCGGGCACTGTGGCCTCACACGCAACCACACACACACACACACACAATCAAACCCAGTATTGTTTTAACCACTTTAGTCACCATCTGATATAATTAATGAGTCTTGGGTTTAAAACACATTCTGCAAAGTTTCCCTCTCTCAGATTATTTATGCCTGTCTTGGTATCCATGGTCACGTTCACTTCTTCACAGGCGGTGGACTCACGGGACTCGGTTGCCATGGCGCTTTACTCTCAGTGTTTCTCCTGGATCATAATGAGGATCAACCAGAAGATCAAGGGGAAGGACAACTTCAAGTCCATCGGCATCCTGGACATCTTTGGCTTCGAGAACTTTGAGGTGAACGCTCGCTCGCCCACAGAAGTAAAACCTAAATCCTGTTTGAGAGGCCCTGAGAACTTGATGTTAAGCTGTCAGGTGCAACTTCAGACAGCTACATAACAGTCCTCACACTTTACTGTACATTTTGTCCTGAAACACAAAGTTATTTAAACTCCACATTCATCATTTCAGGGGTGTTTTTCACCCTGAGGGGAAAGATGGACTGTCTGAACATGACTCACATACACTTACAAGTATGAAAACAACCGTTGAAGCTACACACAGTCAGTTCATCACTCACACATGCCACTGAGGAACACTGAATAATCCTCGAACCTTTTTCCAAGGATTTAGTGACATTTGAATCAGAATCTAATGGCGTTTGATGGATTGTGTGATCACTATCAATCAGGACTGATCATAACACAGACACACTTTAATGATAAAGCAGGTTACGTGTTTATTAGTAGTAAAAGCTTACAGTAAACTATATATGGTGTTGACATGCAGCAAAACCAACATATCAGCATCACTATAGCAGAATTTAGAATTTAATAGTGGGTGTAAAGTTTCTAAATGTGACTTGCTTATCTCTTTTTTAACGATAGCCATGTGTTTGTTTTGGCCTTTTAACTAGGGTGTAGGTTGTTCATGTTCAAACCTAACATAAATAAACTGGGATAATTGATGGTACAGAGCTAATAATCATCATACTCATAAATATCAGAAAACCTGTATCTCGGCCTAAATTAAACAGGTTCCTCCCTGACCCGCACCGCATCCTCCCACCGGGTTCTGTGGTAATCCCTCTCGCAGGTTTGTCGTAACTCTGCCAACTACCAGTCAAACAAAAACAGAAAACATAACCGTGCTGGCGGGGTGGGGGGGTGAGAGTCTCACGGTTGATCTGCCATGGATGAACTGGTTGGAGTTGATTTGCCTGAGCTGCAGTACTGATGGTTTCACACTGTTTGCTCGTCCTGCAGGTGAACCGGTTTGAACAGTTCAATATCAACTACGCCAACGAGAAACTCCAGGAGTACTTCAACAAGCACATCTTCTCGCTGGAGCAGCTGGAGTACAACAGGTAGAGGCATCAACATGTGTCTGATATCAGCTGAGATTTCTACAGATCAGTGATGTTCGCTGGTGGATGAGTAGAAAATGAAGGATATGCATATGATAGTGAAGGTCCCACAGACAGATAAGGGCGGGTGGGGGGGGGGGGGGGGGGGGAATACAGGAACACTGCCAGAGGTTTGGAATCGGCTCAGTTTCTCCCCCAGACAGTTGTTTATCTTGTATAATGGGCCAACAGCCTGGACATGGCTCATTTCATCACATGATCCCAGTGAACAATGCAGCCATTGTGTCTTCTCGTTGTTTGTGTTTATATATACACATAATGTGTGTGTGTGTGTGTGTGTGTGTGTCTGTGTGTGTCCTCATAGGGAGGGGATCCAGTGGGAGGCCATAGACTGGATGGATAACGCCGAGTGTCTGGATCTCATAGAGAAGGTAACAGAGAGAGAGAGAGAGAGAGAGAGAGAGAGAGAGAGAGAGAGAGAGAGAGAGAGAGTGAGAGAGTGACCGCCAGCCAGAGTGTGCTGACCCAGACGCCACACTGTGCTAACATTGACCCCCATCTCCCACCCTATCATTACACAGTCCCATTCTGCCTGTTGTATGCACAGTAATATACACCAGTGCGGCGGTTGTAGAGGGATGGCCATGGCAGAGTGTAAAGACAATGTTGTGTTATTTCATGTCATAATGGCGGTGGAGGCTGAGCCCATGCAGAGGTGGGCTCATGTCTGAGAGATCTCTGGGGGCGAGATCACGAGCTTGGAAACTTTTAAAGGGAAGACAAAATAACTCCCCTACAACCACTTCATTGTGAATAGACGTGTGGTTTCGCTCGGCGGCTCTGATTAGAGGATCGCTGTTAATCAGTGTGACTTTACGAGCATGCAGGCATGTAAAGTTAAGTTGTTGCCGCCTGTTACCCTGCCTGCACCGTGACCCCAGTCTCCACGGATAAAGGAGCAAACCCGATGAATTACTGTGCTGTTTCCTGAATGTATTGTTACACCAAAAAGCTGCCCGATGTGTCCCGCTGGGATTATAACCAGTTCCGTCTTGACTCCTCCGTCTGTCTCCCTTTCCTTCAGAAACTGGGAATGTTGGCTCTCATCAATGAGGAGAGCCGCTTCCCCAAAGGCACAGACCTCACCCTTCTGGAGAAGCTGCACAGTCGACACGCGGTGAGGCCACACGCACACGGCAAATGCTAACATACACATCTTTCACTCTGGAACGTCTCCACCACCCCACAGCTCAGACGGCCTTCCTCCCGTCTGATGAATCTCCTGCTGCCTTCGGTGTTCCGCACCGGGCGTCTGTGCAGGGCTTCGTGCACCATCCCCCCACCCCCCCTCCCCCCTCCCTCCCTCCCTCCCTTCTTCCCTCCCTCCCCTCACATGCAAACAGTACAATGGGGAAATGTGATCGGGCCTGATCTGCATTGTGTGCAGGAGAAAAGAGTCTCCTCCGAAAAGTTTCCATGGCTGATGGGAAAAACAGAGGAGTAACATAGGCGAAAAAAGAAAACTGAACGTCTGACCTCTCTCTGAGGTTTCTTCCTCCGCCGCTCATCCAATGTTCTACATTTACTAAGGTCCTGGTCACATGAGCTGGAGATGGTTTGCCTCACTTAAAGCCAGGGGTGTTGTTATTTTTAACTGCTGAATTGATTTGTAGATCAACAACAATTTTTACAAACTTGACTATTTTTAATCATCTCTCAGGCAAAATAGCAAATGTTCTCACATGTCTCAAATGTGAGGATTTGTTGTTTTGTCTGTGTTTAATCATTCCATTTTTATTTATTTTTGTTTTTATTTGTTTCCCATTGGAATATTCAGACTAATCAACAAACAGAAACAAACAAAACAACTTTTTGAAAATAGTTGTCAATGTACAATTATTGATACATTTTTAACATTATTATTAATATTATTACACCAGATTATAAATTAAGTATAATTCAAAGATATAATATGTAACAATTCTTTGTTAAAATGTCTCAAAACGATAAAATGGTTAAAATGTCTATTTATTTCCCTATTGATCACTTTTAATGGATCACGATTCTTTAATCGCCGTTTGCTACCTAGTTTGAATAAAACTTAAATAAATAACCTCAACTGTGAACAGGATTTGCGCCTGTGTCACATCAGGTAGATTGCTGCTTCATAACATCATCAAACTATATGTCTCTTGTTATTGCTTTAATTGAGAGACCCATGGGGCAGAATTCACACATTTAAATATATAGATCACTTCATATAATACAACATCATTACTCTTGAAACCGTTAAAAGCAATGGTAAAATAAAAGGATAAAAGACGCATTTATTGTAAAATACTCATCAGCTTATTGGTAAACAGGTTATTGATGATGGAAGTCATCAGTAGTTGCAGATGTGATTGTGCACTCTCCCTCTGAACTAACACCACAGGACTCAATGTTCTGTGTCCTGTGCCTCATTGGATTAGAATGAGTCGACATGAGCAGCGTTTTTCTAAATCTCACTCACTGGTGTCTTTGTTCTTTCTCCTCAGACCAACCTGTTCTATGTGAAGCCTCGAGTGACTGACCACCAGTTCGGCATCAAGCACTATGCCGGAGAGGTGATTAACAATGCACACCCACACACACAGACACACACTCACACATACGTCGCCCTCTCTTATTGTGGCGGTGGTTTCTCCTGACCTAAGTGTTCCTGAAGGTAACAGAGATCAGGAGGAAACATAATGCACGGAGTGAATATGGGAGAGTAGAGAGATTTACTGTGACAAAGAATGGCCTCATGAAGCCTGCCTGCAGACAAGGTCTCCTCAGTGTGAGCGTGGCAGCTCAGTCACAAGCCTGGCACGGCTGACCATGGTAATGACTTGGTTCAGAGAAGACAGGCAGGCCAGTCGGTTGTTGTCTCTCTCTCTCTCTCTCTCTCTCTGCAGTGTGCCTCTGTGCAGAGTGTGATCGTCTGAAAGCTCCCACTGTTATCTGAAACAGTGGTGTGAGTTTAGCAGGGGGGGTGGGGGTGCATGGCATTCTCTGTGTGGTGCCACAGAAATGCACTTAATTTGATAGGCAAGTCTCCTGTTTTCAGATGTGACAAAGAGAGAAACAAGAAGGACACTAACACCTTGATTAACTCACAGGTAGTAAATCAAAACGCCAGCGTCTGAAAGGCAGAGACACAACTTTTACAAATCCTTTTTTTGCCTTCACACTGTGTGCATTGCCACTTGACAAACCTATTTTGTGAGTGGCCTCATAAGACAATCCTAATTAACAAACCTGAATCTGACACACACACACACACACACACACACAGGGAGAGCATTTTGTACGAGTGTTTTCCACTGAGAAAGGAATGTAGAGTGCAATTAGTGTCTGATTCATGAAAACCTATGTGGTTATGGTTGGATCTCACGGCTCCCCAGGAATCTTGAGATAGGGTTTGATATTGGACAATAGTACAGACACACACAAAGATGTGGATACAAGCTCATGTAAGCATGTGTGTACAAATTATCTTTTGTTTGCATACAGACACAGATTGCAGTTTTTTCACGATATTACTAAGGATATTTTTTTAATAAATATGCTTACACACAAAGCACAGCGGTGAGCAGGCTAACACAAGCTCAGAGTGCATTACTGTGGATCAGGGCGGGCAGAGGAATGTCGTGTTGCTAAGACGAAGCCTGAAAAGAACTCAACAGGTGACTGAATTAACTCACAGGCACTGTGCTGTACTTGAAGAGGCCCCGCCCCCTCGACTTTGTTCACATCGAGCCCTAAACACACACACACAACACACGCACATACACACACACACACCTACACACACACATTCACAATCCCCTTTCATATCTCACTTTGTGCAGATATGTCCAAATCTTCTCTTATGAAAACTTCAATTACCCTCTCTGGGTAACAGTCCTGCAGGAGATAGATAAATATAAAAAAAAGCACTTCTAACCAAGTAGCTGCAGAATTTGTATGTGGAAAAACAAGTTATATATGCACTTATACACACACTTTATTTTCTTCTAGTACATCTTACTCAGAAAACATATTTTATATCTTTCTTCATGTTCCAAATACCAATAATGCTGAGGTAAATACATATAAATAATGATGTTTAATATAGAATAAAATATTTAAACAGCCTGACAACGACAGAGTAAATATGTGTTGCATAATATTATTTTCAATTATTTTCACTTCAGAAAATCACATTGAGCTCTGAAGATAATGAGCCACTGACTTGTATGACTTCAAGTTTAGTTGCTTTGCAGAATATTGCAAGTTCATTACCTCTACGTGTACATAGCTGTTTCACATTGCATAAATCATGTATATGGCCAGAACTATAATACAGCAAGTATAATTGATGTAGTTTATATAGCAGTTTGTTTCAGCTGTTTGTCTTGTTGTAACACCTGCTAAGTTTTATTTCTTATATCTTAAAAAACTAAATTCCCTGTGACTTAATCTTCTGTGTGTTCGCCTGTGCAGGTGCTGTATGATGTGCGAGGGATCCTGGAGAAGAACCGAGACACCTTCAGAGACGACATCTTGTTTATTCTCAAGGACAGCAGGTTGGGTATTTCTCACTCTCCCCTGCGTCACTGAACACACACACCTGTATGATTCGGACAGTGGCACAGAATCTCACACCCTCCTGTTCTGCGCCTCGTGTCTCTTCAGGCTCGACTTCATCTACGACCTCTTCGAACGCGTCGGCAGCCGGAACGGAGACGAGACCCTGAAGATGGGCACGGCCAGACGCAAGCCCACCGTCAGCTCTCAGTTCAGGGTGAGACTGAAGCTCAATATCCCTCCCAGTTCCATGGTTGTGTGATTGTGTCATCACGCAGACAAGCAGATAATTGTCTCCCATGTGCTGCTGCATATGACGATCACTTAACCCGTAACCCTGGGCTCGTAATGTTGGCGTGATGAATGTGAGCGTGGGGGCATGGAGAGACAGAGCGGGGAGGAGAATGCTTTCTGTTATGGGTGATGGGACGGATGAAATATGTGGTTGTCAGGCAGGCTGGGGGGGGGGGGGGGGGGGTTAGCTTAGCATGTTCTTAGTGCAGTGTGGAGAGAAAGGAGCAGGGGGAGGATTTTGGCCGGCTGCCCTGGCCTACAGTCTCTAAACCAGGGGGATTATGGTTGATGGCTGGGCAGAGAGGGGCCAACCGAGGGCCAATCACGCTCGGCTCTGCCAGGCCCGGCCTCGCTGGAGACAGACTGTCTGAGGCAGCGGCGAGAGCGAGGCTGATATACATGCGAAGTTCAAGGGTCCTCGTAGTGTGTGTTCGTACATGTGTCTCTAAGTAGGGGCTGAGTACATTTACTCAATACTTTTACTTTTGTGTATTATTGCCAACGATTTGTTTGTTGTTGTTTTTTTACAGAAATTAAACTTTCTGTATTTAACATGAGCTGTTTTCAGACATGTTGACATCTTGTGTATGGCTCCTGTTTTATATCCTGATATATTTGTGTTATTACACGTCAAAAATGTCCCCATTAGCTTAATTTTAGATTGTAAAGTTTTCTGCTGTATTCTCACATGGGCTGACATTTTACAAGAGGGCTGGCAGGAAAAGTTCAGGAAAATGTCCGGTGTAATTTTACATTTTTGTCGCCATACTTACTTTACTTTATCTGAGCCCTGTAAACTCACATTACTGTTGACAAATCAATGAAAAGCTTCTCTTGACTTCTCTTTATTTATCATCGGCCACAATGGGAGAAGCGCGGTTATGATGACTTGTGTACATAAATGAATATGTTTGGACTGAATCACCAGCTCCTCTGCTGTCCTGATCTCTATCCTCCTGCTGCTGATGTGTTTCAGGACTCTCTCCACTCCCTGATGGGAACACTAAGTGCCTCCAACCCCTTCTTCGTACGCTGCATCAAACCAAACATGGACAAGGTAGGTCATGCAAATTGCATTGCAGAAAAAAATAAAAAATGAAATGCCAGAAACCCTGCCAGGTCTAGTCAAGGTCAGCGCCTGCAAAGTTAAACCCCCGCTATTCATAGCCCCCATTGCTTCAGAGCTAATATTGAGTCTTGCTGTTTAGCTGCTCTTAAGACTTAAGACTCCCATTAAAGAAGAAGTCATTTACTCTCATTACTGCAGAGTCGCATAAATGTTCCGCTTGAATTGTACAGTAACTGTTTTCTTCACTAGTAAACTATCGCTCCGCTGCTTTAGTGCAAAGACATTGTGCTACGTCAAATGAAAACGGGCTGTGTACCAGCACATTCCTGCCACCTAAGCGCCTTTACCAAAGGTCAGAGGTCACCGCTGGCTGCGGCGGCGGCTCGGCTGATCTGGCTGCACCAGTGGAATGCCGAGATAAGATCACTAAGAGGGAAATTGATTTACGAGGCCTCTCTTCCACCGCTCCTCTCAAAGTCACAGATTCTATCCTGATTCTCAACATGGAATTATTTTGACTTTTGTATAATCAGTCTCTTTTTAACCGGCCGTTTAGAGTGGTTAGTTATTTATTAGCGCACACAGTGAGGTGATTGTCCTCGTGTCTCTGCACCTCGCCACCCACTCCTCATGCGTCATTCCACACTCTCTCTCTCACTTATTAGCATGGAAGCGGCGCTGTGGCCCTCTCGGCCTCTTTGTCCCCCCCCCCCATCTGTCCACTGCTCTCATTGCCTCTGCCTCACATTGTAACCTGTCTTCGTCAGGTCGTGATGGAACAAGCCGTGCCTCTGTTAATCCTGCAGAATGACAGGATTCCATGCACACTTCTCTGACACGGTTCCACGAGTGGACACACACACACATTTACATGCAATGTATTTGTGTGATGTGCATGCACCAGCTCTCCTTGGAGTAAATGTTACTGAGGGAAGGGTCAGCCCCAAGTCGACATAATGCTGCAGAATCCCTCAGCTGAAGAGCAGAGTTTGATTATGAACACATGCAAGGGTGCAAGTGCCTTTGTATGCAAGTGTGTCTGTGACCATGCATAGTGGCAATAGCCTGTTATTAGATCGACTCTTTGGGGAATGCTGTGGTCCTGTTCGGGGATTATCCAGCACCGTGTGCCCTTCATGTGGACCCTCTTAACTATCAGGCAGCCTGCCCAGTGTGGAGGTGCATGGCGGCGGACATCACAGATCCTCTATAATAAGCAGACCAGAGGATCATTGGTGAAACAGACCCTGTGGACAATGCAGCTCAATATTCTAGAATGAAAAGGCCGTCCTGTGTGGAGAGGGCTTGCTCAACACCGTTCAGGTTTCTCCGTGGTAGCTCTCGTGTGTTTTTCTTTGACGTGACCTGACTGTTACTGTAAAATGAGAGCACTCGCCATGGTAATTAACTTTTTAGTTCATGTTTAACTTGACTAAGCAGAAAGAACATTTGAATAGGTGTGTGGGCTCAACAGTGTAGGGTTATGTTTACCTGCTGTGGTTAGGTGTCTCGTATCCTCCACTAACACACATACTGAGGCAGATTAGGTTTAGGGAACACAAACATCCAAAACATCAATTGTCCTGAGCAGGTTCTCTGGGGAGGTCAACCTCCGGTGCAAAGCTAATGCAGAAAGAAGTGAATAATTAGGTAAACAAAGGTTGTTGGTGTTTTATCCAATATGTTTTTTTGTCTCCAGCGTTCATGCTATTTTGTTGTCTGTCATCTCCAGAAGGCCAACCAGTTTGACCCCGACATCGTCCTTAACCAGCTGAGATACTCTGGGATGCTGGAAACTGTGAAGATCCGCAGGGCTGGGTTCCCTGTCCGCAGAACCTTCATGGACTTTTACAGCAGGTAAGAAAATAGATACACAGAAAATTCTATATAAGAATTTCTAGTCATACTTAGGTTAATACATGGTCAACGGTAAAATCTAGTGTTGGACAAGGGGGGAAAGGTCAGTTCAGCAATGCAATTAGAGCAAGAAGACTAGAAAGGCCGGATATGAACATACGGCAGCTGCAGGAGGATTCAAGCGTGCAAGATCCGATTTCTGCTACATTTTATATGTGTGTGTGTGTTTCTATGATTCCACAGGTACAAGATGATCCTGAAGAGCAAAATCCACTCGGATGATGAGAAGCAGAGCTGCTCAGAGCTTCTCATGCTCCACGACAAATCCAAGAAAGACTGGCAGCTGGGGAAGTCAAAGGTGAAGCACACACACTGATGTGGATTCAAGTTCATAATCGATATGTGCACAAAAGCTCACCTGTACAGACAGAATACAGTGTGTATTTTTTGTAATATTATTACACATGTTTGCAGAACATATATGCAGTATTCACAATACAGGTGCATACATGCACGACTGCACAGCAGTGAGCATACAAACACAAACTCAGAGTGCACTACACACATGCCCGAGCATGTTTCTGTCACTTTGAAGGACATTGCATTGACTTACATTCGTGCCAAGAATAATCACAGTAACCGTAACCACTACCCCGACCCAGCCCCACCCTGAACCTTAACATAACACTCAGCTTTATTCCAAACATGAATCAAGAACTTTTAACCTTGAGATTTAATGTTTCACTTTGTGCTCGACGGCCTTTTATCTGGAAGCACTATGAGTCCTGCGACTGTGTGAACGGATGTTTGTCCCCACTGTGTGCTTAACACATGTACAAAAGCACACACGCTCAGACAGGATAGACGTGCAGGCTTCAAGCAGACAGCAACACAGATGAGAAGTCGTAGGGATCAGGTGAAGTGTCTGGTTATGTTTCCCTGTACTCTGGACCATCCTCTACCTTTAAGAAAGTCTTTGGAGCGGATTCTTTCAGTTTAGTTTCCACTGGTTCAGATTCTTTCTCAGGAATCAAGCTGCCGTCATTCCCAAGCTGTTAATTTGTGCCGCAGTGTGGACGGCCCCCACTCTGACTCATGTCTCAAGGATTTCTCTGGCCGGTTGTGGTCAGTCTTCAGCTCTCCCATTGGCGACCACAGAGTTACATGGCTACTCCTAAAAAACCCTGACACCAACAACTGTTACTGTAATTGTAACCCAGTGCGGGGCGCTTACAGTAATCCTGAGGCAGCCTAACTGTAGCCGGAAGAGTGTTAGCCCTTCTGACACTCGCCGGGTTGTTGATTTAATAAACTGAACTCCCGGCGAGGGCCTACAGGGATGAGACGTTGCAGCTGAGTGAACTTGAAAGCAACATCTTGAGCGTTCATCGTAGAAATGTAATTATCACATCATGATCTCCTTCTGCTGTGATTCAGCTGTCAGGGATGCTTATCTCTTTTTCTCTCTTCATTTCCAACAATTATCGTCTCCCACACATCTCTGCGCTCTCCCCGGACGATTTACCTTTAAAGCTTCCTTTGATCTGTACAGAAAAAACATCGTATTCGCTTCGACTCCGCACAATTGCCCTCCACAAAGCAGAAAGAGAGAGAGGGGATATAAATAAAACCGTCTCTTTTTTATGGCCTTTCTTCGAAATCAGCTTAATCCACGTTTATCCCACGTGACTTCCTTCTCTGAGTTGTGGTTCCTCCGAGGCTGTATAAACCACTGAGACGTTGGAGATTTGTTGGTTCCCGTTTTGGACAGTTCTCGTTGTAATTCCCCTGTTTGGGTTTGAAAACTATGAACAGTGTCAGCTGCTCCCATGGCAGAGTGAAATATAAACGTCCGGTTGGATGGGAACCATGTGTTGGTTCCTAATAAGTATATGGTGCAGATATAACCACTAATATGCACATGCCTATGTATATTACATTCCTCACACATGCAGACAGTGTAAATATTTGGTGTCATTGTCTTTTACTGACTTATAGAGAAATACATTTTCCTCTGTGTGGGTAAAACTTAATTTAGCTTTCAGGGACCCGGTTCCTCCACTTTACAGAGTATAGATTGTATATCATGCATTAAAAGAGAAGGAGCAAAGAGGCTTGTGCTCCAAAGAAATGAGAGTGTGAGTCACTCTGTGCGTGTGTATTTGATGGCAGCACAATATTTTTGGTCTCAGGGAAATGCAGTGTGGGTTGTGTTGTGAAAGGGGCTGAGAGACAGAAAGGGTCTAAATTTCCTTTTTCGAGAAACAATCTGTGTGTAATTATAAGTGTGGTGAGGAAGTGTGTGTGCTCAGAATTAGGGGCTTGGGTCATGTTGCAACGACGGAGTGTGAGTGCGCTTGCGTGTCTGTGTGTGTGAGTGCTTGCGTGTGTGTGTGTGTGTGTCCCATTTGTTTTACAGACGTGGGAAGGATGTGGATGGAGAGGAAGCTTCCTTCTCACAGACTTTACAGAGGCAGGCCGGGCTGCAGCTGTGGGACCCTTTGATTAGTGGAACATCTGGGACACAAACACACACACACACACATCACCCCCCCACCCCTCACGTATAGTACTGCTAGCATGGTCAGACAGATCAAATCCGATTATCTCTTGTAATATCACGTCACAACTGTCTGTCCATGTCTTGCGAGCGTTTGGGTTCAGGAGGACTAGTGAGCTGCCGGGCGTCCCTCATAGATAGTGCTAACTTAGAATAAAGTCTCCTGGAGGAAGGGAAGGGTTAACAAAACTCTTCCTCCCTCCTTCATAAAGAGCAAGGAGGGGTGTGGCTTGTTATATGGACACCAGCCACCATCCCTCCCCCTCATCCCTCCATCCCTCCTCTCCCTGCCTCTGCCCTCCCTCTCGGTGCCTTTTCTGCTTTTGCACGTCAGTCGAGCTACCGACACAGCAGCAGCAGTAGGGAGACGCTGAGGAGAGGACGCCCCCAACACAATGAGGCTCTGCAATAGCGGCTTTAGCAGCAACACTGCAGTCCCAGTGCCAGTTTGCCCATCTGCTCTGCTCCACAGCCCTGGAGGGCGGCTACAGCCTGCGTAGCCTCAGCTGCACCACAGCCTCCTCTGCGTTGGGCACAGGGTGCTGCCAACAGACAACAGGGGGGGGGCCCTCACATCTCTGCAGGCCCTCTTTTACTACCTCCCTTACCAAGAAGAGGAACTAACCCATCCTGTCTCCTTCCACTTCTTTCTTCCCCATCCTCACCCCCCTCTCACTCTTTGTCCCTGTCCCTGCTCGTCGGCCGTGGCTTTGCCCATCGTCCCGCAGGTGTTCTTGAAGGAGGCCCTGGAGCAAAGGCTGGAGAAGGAGAGGGAGGAGGTGCGGCGCCGGGCTGGCATGGTGATCCGCGCCCACATCCTCAGCTATGTGGCAAGGTGAGTGATGGTGTGGGGAGGAGGGGCGGAGAGAGTTGTGTTTGTTTTGTAATCGAGGTGTTTAGCCTGTGTGTATGTTTGGACTGGGGGGGGGGGGGGGGTGTAATGTGCATATGTGCATACCCTTGCGTGTGTGTTTACCTTTTTGCATGTTTGTCATGTGGCTTTATACACAGTGTTTTTTCACAGATTCTATAGTGGTTTGAGTTGTACAGTTATTTCTAAGAATGTGTCTCACTCATGGTTCTGTTCCATCTTGCTGATTCACCGGTGGGTCTGTCATTAGAAACTGATGCTGTGCAGCCAGACAACTTTCAAATTAGCAGAAAGTCTTTTGTTTTACTTCTCACAGAGATCATAATGTTTCCAGACAGATTTGTTTTACATGTGTGGCACTTTTATTCACTTTACGAACCATGTTTCAGTCCTATGTCTCTCAACAGGTAAAATCCGGAGGTAATATTCAACAGTGACAAAGTGAATACTGAGTTCAACAGAGTGTAGGATTTCTTTGTGGAGGGGAGGGGGGGGGGTTTCACTGGAGAAATGTGTATAAAAAGTTGAATCTCAAGACATCTGGAATATTTCCACATAATGAAACAGTGCAGCCACAAACAAAATACAGCTTTGGATTGGAATGTTTGCATAAATGTTTAATAGTCAATGCTGGAAGAGGTATTCAGATCTTTAACTCATAGTGCAGTTATAATAATGATTCGTATCACTGCTGCATTAATATGTATTTGAATATGAGTAGATGTTGGAAGACTGAGCTCATTTGAACTAATGCTGTAATGTACAGCAATGTATCATACGTATGTCTGGGATGTATCTGTATTTACATTATTTCTCAACACATCAAAGAACAGTTCCTCCTTTAGTTTATCACAAACACTCCAGATCAAGGACTCACACATTATGTTAACATAGCAGCGGCAAACCTTCGCCCCAATCACGTCCAATCTGTGCGTCTGAATAAAACATTCACTTCCTGTGGCGAGGCAAATCGTACCGGGCTTCCTGTGGAGTTCAACTTTGGTGAACTTTGACCCGCGATGTTCACTCCACCGTTGCGTACGTGCGACTGTAGTGGAGTAAAAAGTACAATATTTCCTGCTGAGATGTAGTGGAGTAGAAGGAGAAGGTTGCATAAATGGCTATACTAATTGTAAAATACAATTACTTCAAATGTGTACTTAAGTACAGTTCTCGAGGAAATGTACTTTAAACCACTGTTAATAGCTTGGCAGTGAGGAGACTATTAAAAGGTCGGTGTGGGATTAAAACGCTTCATGCACTAGATCTGGACTGATGTTGCTCCTTCTTTACACCACTCTTGCAAAGTGAGTCTTAATAGTATTAATTACTCCGAACACTAGCTGCAGTACAGTAGAGTGAGTTTTACTCCTCCTTTCCACTTCACCTGACAGACGGCACATCCATCACTGCTGCGGCTTTAGAAAAATCCGCACATGCAGAAGCCCCCTAGGTATGTAATGCAGCCGTGCTCCGCCTGCGTGCTGCCATATATCAGGTCGCACACAGTCCTCTGAAAGGCTCCGCTGGGAGAGCATAATGGGCCTGATGACAGTGTTCAGGTTGTGGCTTCTCTTCCCTTGAGAGCCACTCGAACTAACTCAGGAAGTTCCCCTAAAGACACAAGTGAAGCCTTTGTGTTATTATGTGTAACGTTATCTCTGCTCGGAGCAGTCCTGAGACCAGTCAGAGGCTGCGGAGCGATTACTGCGGAGACCAGGCCGGGGCCAAGGGTCAGAGAGTCAGAGCATTGTGTGTGGTCCGCTTGCAAGTCATGTGTGTATTTATATGTTTGAATGCGTGTGCAGTGTGTGGGTGATGGGGCTTAGTCACAGGCCCAAACACGACAGCCCACATCCCTGCAAAAGTACAGCGGGATCACACTAAATATCGTGTATAGAGTACAGGCTGTCTTAAAAAATTGTTAACCTGTGTCAGGTAGAGATTATGTGGAGCTGCACAACCTCACAGATGTGTTGGATTAATAACGGGACCTGGCTATATACTGGATACAAATGTGTGTGTTTTGATTTTCCTCATCCAGGAAACAATACAAAAAGGTTCTGTCCAGCGTCGTCACCATCCAGAAGAACTACCGCGCCCACTTCTGGAGACGGGTCTTCCTGCGCCTGCGCGTGGCCACCCTCATCCTGCAGAAGCACCAGAGAGGCCGGCGTGCCCGATCGCTCTGCGGCCAGCTCCGGGAGGAGAAGCAGAAGATGGAGGAAGAGGAGAGGAGGAGGCGGAGGGAAGAAGAGGAGGAGAGAAGGCGAGTAGAGGAGGAGCAGAAGAGGAGGATGGAGGAGGAGAGGCGAAGGAGGGAGGAGGAGGAGAAACAGAGGCTGGTGGACGAGGAGATGAGGAGGAGGGCGGAGGAGGAGTCAGTGAGGGAGGAGGAGATGAGACTGAAGGAGGAAGAGCAGAAAATGGCAGCCTCAGCCGATAAGGAAAGGTAGAGTGGAATGATAAAAGTGCAAATGTTAATACCAGATGACTCAGATCAGCCCTGAACATGCACTCATGTATTCTTTCTTGTTTTTAGGAACTCCCTGGTCAATGGTGCTTGTCAGAAGGTAATTTATTTTCCATAACCATGATGAAAACCATGAGATGTGAATGTGACAGCATTAAACTTTCCTTGTCCTCTGTACAGAAGGAGCTGTCCCAGACTCTGTCCAGCAGCCACACCTCTGAGGAGGAGAGCCGTCAGATGGAGGAGATCCTGCGGCTGGAGCGGGAGATCGAGCGTCTTCAGAAGCAGCAGGAGGACGGAGTGTCCCTCCTCGGAGACGTCTCTCAGGAGGAGCTACGCCAGATGAGGGACGCGGAGATCTTCAGACTGGAGAAGGAAGCTTCCCGTGTCGCCACGGAGTTCCTGGATCTGCTGGACTTCGGGGGTCTGGAGCCGTCCCTCTCGAGCGAGGAGAACCTCCACGACCCGACTGAGTCCACCGCCCCTCTGGCTGAGGAGGAGGTGGACGAGGGTTTCCACGCCGAGGAGGAGTGCATCCCTCTGCCCGACTTCCCTCCCCCGGCTGCAGTTCCTCTGGACAAGGAAGTATTCCAAAGCATCCCCCCTCCACCGCCTGACTTTGCAGAGGGACTACTGGTCTCCTCCTCATCCACCTCCTCTCCTGCAATGGGGAAGCTCTCCCAAATCCCCACCAATGGACTGACTCATGGCCCTGTTCTCGCAGACTCCCAAACCCCAGACTCTCCACGTCCTCCTCCTCCTCCTCCTCTTCCAGTAGTCACTAACGGAGATAGGGGGCCATGCCAGAGCTCCAGCAAGGGGTCAAACTTTGAACCTGTGGATGAGACGACGACCCAAATAAACCTGCCAGACGCAGAGTCGGACTACGACCAGGAGGAGTTTGAGGAGGCTCATGGTAGCTCGGGTGCTAGCATAAACGACGGCCATATCACAGATGAGGAGGTGCTGCGGCAATCCTCCTGCACCCAGAACAGTCTGGACTCCTTCCGAGGCAGCTCGGACTCGGTGAGAACCTGCTGAGAGTCGTTTATAGTCCTTTGAGTTATAATGTGAAAATGTGCAGAGTTGCACTTTTTAATGATCGGATTAATCATCTGGAGCAAAGAGGTCCAGCGGATGTTATTTTTAGAGAAATTAATTGAACTTGAAAGGCTGAATTTCCATCTTCTGCGTCAGATCTAATTTTAGCTGTTGTTCACACACACACAAACACACACACATACATCAAACACACACGTGGATTCCCTCTCGGTGTGTAGATCTCACACGTTGCCTCTGCACAGACAGTGCTGAACTGAATACCTGAAGGTTCATGCTGCAGGAGTGCGATTCTGAATCCTCTTAACGTATCAACAGACTGAGCTCGTGTTAGAAAAACAGAGAAACACTGTTGCTGCTTATTTGTTTTGGCTCCTGCTGCTGAACGTGTTCCCAGATACTGCACGTGAAGCAGAGTTCTCCAACGCAACACTGACAGTTCAGCAAAGTGTCAGAGGGGAGAGTGTGGGTGTATAAACCGGTGTCATGGCTTTTTCGATTAACAAATTGTGACGACGACGTTACAATGGAAACCTCTGACTTCCTGTAGTATTCAGAAAATACAAAAACGTATTAACTGCACACGTGAAATATGTTTATCATATAAATCGATTCCTAAAAAAACACTTTCTCACTACAGTGTTTGGATCATTTTGACTGTAAATAACGTTCTTCTGTCAGACCTCTCTCCTCCTAAACGCCGGTTGTTTGTGTTTCAGTTCATCGACAGCGACGAGGAGAACGACGGCTACGTGGACACGGACGAGGAGGTTTCCAACGGGAGAATGAATCTGCTGAATGGCACCGGGCCTCCGTACTTCCATGGCTACCTCTACATGAAGAGTGAGTGGCTTTACCAAATCACTGCCCAGCAGGCATGCACATGATTCGTGCACAGATGAACACAGCAGTTATTCAGGCTCTCTACGTTCCTGGCCTGCGTGGCGTCGTTGTTGTAGTGCTTGTATTGTGTTGTATCACTTTTGTTGAATGGATGTAGGATCCATGTATATGTGTGTAAATGGCGGTGCACATGTGTATGGGAGGTGTTAAGTGTCCCTCTGCTCCCTGCATCTTTATCACTCTTCAGGCGGTCTCATGATCCCGTGGCGCCGCCGCTGGTGCGTGCTCAAGGACGAGACCTTCATGTGGTACCGGGCCAAGCAGGACTCCCTCAAGTCCGGCTGGCTCTACAAGAAGGGAGGAGGGATGTCCACCTTGTCCCGGCGCAACTGGAAGATGCGCTGGTTCGTTCTGCGGGAGTCGAAGCTCATGTACTTTGAGAACGACAGCGAGGAGAAGCTGAAAGGAACCATCGACGTCCGCAGCACCAAGTAAGACCCTGATCTCAGTCACTGGGGTTAACAAACATCTTCTCTTCGTCTGTAAGTGCTGTTTCTCAAGAGGTTTGGTTCCCTCTGCTTCTCTGCAGGGAGATCGTGGACAATCATGAGAAGGAAAATGCACTGAATATTGTGACTGACGACAGAACCTACCACATCTATGCAGAGACGCCAGAAGATGCCAGGTATGAAATATATTGTATATCATCTAACTGTGGCTTTCCCTCGCCATCCTCCTTCTCTAGAAGTAATGTGTGGAAACAAAGTTCCCCCTTGTGGTTGCCAGTGGAAGTTCACGGTGTAATTTCTCAATTACATGTTTGGTAAACTTGTTCCCGTCCGAACTCCCTCTGACCCCCATCCAGCGGTTGGTTCAGCGTGCTGAGTCGGGTCCACAGCGCCAGTCCAGAGCAGCTCATGGAAATGAACCACGAACAGGCCAACCCAAAGAATGCAGTGGTGAGTGCCGTCTTACCTCTCTGCTGCCGGGGCCCCAGCCTCGGCTGAAGCATGATGGGCCAGCTTTATGCTGAAAAGGCAGAATGAACACACTGGTGTGTCATTGTTCTAAAAGATTACAACGGTTATTGGATGCAGAAATGAATTAAGCCAAATGAAGGGGGGTACACTAAGGTAGCCTGTCTCTACCCTGACACTAAACAGCATTATTTATTCAATCACATTCTTACACCAGTTTAAGCTCAACGTCAAGCCTTCCCCTCTTTCTCCTCTGTCCAGGGCACACTAGACGTGGGCTTGATTGATTCCGTTTGTGCATCGGACAACCCTGACAGGTGAGGAGACCTAGCCCATGTCTAATTAAAAACATTGTAACTATAGTACAGAGTGTATGTGACGTAAGCAACATGTGTGACGTGTCCTGTTTCCAGACCAAACTCGTTTGTGATCATCACGGCCAACCGGGTGATCCACTGCAACACAGACACGCCTGAGGAGATGCACCACTGGATCGGGCTGCTGCAGAAATCGAAAGGAGACTCCAAGGTCGACGGACAGGAGTTCTTAGTCAGAGGTCAGTCAGCAGACACAGATTCATTTACATTTGAGATTCATTTCATTTTAGAGTGAAGCCCTTCAACCCAATGTTCCTGAAATGTTCCCCTTTTTGTGAAAGCGTCTGATCCGCACAATCTCCGTGTTCATCCTCACAGGCTGGCTACATAAAGAGATGAAGTCCGGGGCTAAGAGCTCGTCTCTGAAGCTGAAGAAGCGCTGGTTTGTTCTCACCACAAACTCTCTGGACTATTATAAGTCCTCCGAGCGCATCGCCTCCAAACTGGGAACTCTGGTCCTCAACAGTCTCTGCTCGGTGATGCAGCCTGATGAGAAGGTCTTCAAGGACACCGGTCAGTTCCCGGGTCAACCCCGCTCGACCTATGAAAAATACAGTTCATCTGAAGAGCTGTGTTTTATTTATTGTTCCTATGTCAACTCTACTTACCTTTTGTCTTTCTGTCCTCTTAGGTTACTGGAATATAATCATCCACGGGCGTAAGCACTCTTACCGCCTTTACACCAAATTGCTGAATGAAGCTATGCGGTGGACGAATGCCATACAGGGAGCTATAGACAGCAAAGTTCCCATTGAAACCCCAACACAGCAACTCATCAGGGACATCAAGGTACCGAACATTCACCCGACTGTTCACCCTCTTGTTTTGATCTGTGTGCCATTCAACTTACTTGTTTTATATATATATATATATATATGTTTATTCTGCGTAACATTAACATTAATGATATTGTAACTCAACCCTTTCCAGTTATGCAAACCTGTGGCAGGGACGCACACTGTAGTAAAGTGAGGTACATGGACTCACTACATGTGTGCTGTGAAGTCTCAAGCTTTTTGCCTGTTTCAAACCTCCTGTTCTCCTGAGCTGTTACTGCCAAAAGCTCATGATATTATCCTGGATATATATAGGATATTGTTTCCCTGTTATTTTCCTTATCTGCCTAATGTGCAGATTTCCAGCTTTTTATAAATGCTCTACGATACACTGACCAAGTTTTCTGTCTGTTTAGGAGAGCAGTTTGAATGTGGAGGCTGTGGAGCAGACATACTGGAGGAACCCCATCCTGAGATACACCCAGCATCCTTTGCACTCTCCTCTTCTACCTCTGCCCTATGGAGACGTCAGTGTCCACTGTGAGTGCTCTGGCCTGCAGCTGCTGCTTTTGGATTTCTGTTGGTTCTGATTGTTTCCTTCTCGGGGGAAACCAGAACATAAATGCTGGAAAATGCACTTTTATACATCCATTTTTATTTGAGTTCGTGGAATTCATCCAGGGTCTGCCAAGATACGGTAATACAGTCAAATTCACCAGCTTTGGAAAAGATGGAACCTTTCAAAAAATACATAAATAAATAAATAATTAACAAAACTGGAATGGTACACTTCAGATTTATTTTTATTAAATCTGTCCCAAAATGCAATGGGTTCATTCTTGGTCTGTGTCCATGGAAATCCATTCAGTAGTTGTTTGCGTATTCCTGCTAATTGTTTGGGTTTGGGGTCGGGTCATGTTCGGTTGTTATAAATGAACTTGACCTCTCTGTCCCCCCAGTGCAAAAGGAGAAGGGCTACACCAGCCTGCAGGACGAGGCCGTGAAGATCTTCAACTCGCTGCAGGAGATGGAGGCCGTCTCCGACCCCGTGCCGATCATCCAGGGAATCCTACAGACCTGCCAAGACTTGAAGTCGTTGAGAGACGAGGTTTACTGTCAGCTGATCAAACAGACCAATCACGTCCCGCACCCCAACAGCCTCGCCAACCGCGCCCACTGGCACCTCCTGACCTGCATGAGCTGCACCTTCCTGCCCAGCCGAGGCATCTTACGCTACCTCAAGTTTCACCTCAAAAGGTACGAGCCCCTCAGAGCCTCACGGACCATTCCAGCTGACCGAGACTTGCAGCTCACCCTGTTTCTGTCTGTGGATCTTTTTTTTAGGATCAAGGAGCTGTTCCCTGGTACAGAGATTGAGAGTTTTGCCCACTTCATCGGTGAGTCCCTGAAGAAAACCAAGACCAGAGAGTTGGTTCCCTCCCAAGAGGAAATCATGGCGCTTCTTACCAGACAGGAAATGACGACCACCGTCTACTGCCACGGAGGAGGCTCCTGCAAGATCTCCATCAACTCACACACCAGCGCGGGAGAGGTGAGCGAGCTGCAGTCCCGAACAAATACATGGTTATCTTAGAAGTTGCTCTTCAGCTGGTTCTTATGTCTCATGATGGGATTGTTGATATCTGGCCTTTTCTTCCTCAGGTGGTTGAGAAGCTCATCAGAGGTTTGGCCATGGAGGACAGCAGGAACATGTTTGCCCTCTTTGAGCACAACAACACCGTAGACAAAGCTGTGGAGAGCAGGGTCCTTGTGGCCGATGTTTTGGCGAAATTTGAAAGGTATGTTATTCACGATTTGGATTTGGTCCTGTTTACTTAAGTATACAAGTACAGGCTCTAACATGTATTCAAGAGATAATCGTAAAAGGTTCCTCTCTGAGGGACATTTCCAGCAGCTGTATCTTTGGAAGCAAACTGAAACCTCTCTTATTTCAAATAAAATAAAATAAAATAAAAAAATAAAAACAGGTTTAAGAAAGAAAAGATTTGTGAGTATGAAAAATTATCAAGGAGGAAATGTGCACTAGGTATTAAATTACATATTCTTAATTTAAATAAAGCCAGGGATAGGGAATGTTTTGTGGTGGATGTTGTCAGCGATGTTGGCTGATTCATCACTTTTCTTCCACGTCCTTGTCACAGAAATGAGCGTCCCACCCCTCCACGAGTCTCCCTCTCTTGACACGCCCTTAATATGCGCTGTTAGATAAACCACGATGAATCGTCTTTTCTGTGTAATTGTCCATTTAGTTTGAAATCTGTCTCGATGTTAGTAGGGTCGCGCTCGAAGATGCAAAATAAAAGTAACGGATAATTCCCCCCACGTGCATAAATACGAAAGTAACAAGACAGTTTTGAAAATGTAAGGAGTAGGAAGTACAGATATACGTTTAAAAATGTAGGGGGGCTAAGTCGACAGAAAAATAGATACTTAAGTAAAGTACAGATACCTACAAAATCTACTTAAGTACTGTAGCAAGTATTTGTACTTT
This sequence comes from Platichthys flesus, assembly GCF_949316205.1. Taxonomy (NCBI): domain Eukaryota; kingdom Metazoa; phylum Chordata; class Actinopteri; order Pleuronectiformes; family Pleuronectidae; genus Platichthys; species Platichthys flesus. The sequence goes on from NC_084957.1 coordinate 7,868,997, forward strand.
GTTACTTGTGTAAGTGACACAGTTGTGATTTTCCCACCAGACTGTCTGGCAGTGAGGAAGCTGAGAACGAGGGCCAGTGGAAACTCTATTTCAAGCTCTACTGCTTCCTGGATGTGGAGAGCATGCCGAGGGAAGGAGTGGAGTTTGCTTTCATGTTCGAGCAGGTGTGTTTTACTCGTCGTGTTACACTTTACAGGGGGTTTCTTCCTCAATCACGTGTCGCAGTTGGTGCTAATGTTGAATGTTTTTCCTTCAGGCCCATGAGAGTTTGACCAGAGGCCACTTCCCTGGCCGTGAGGAGACCCTGCAGCACCTGGCGGCTCTGCGCCTGCAGTTTCTGCACGGGGACAAAGTGCGGGCCACCTGGAGCCTGGAGAACGTCTACCCCGTGGGCCGCCTGCGCAGTCGCATCCTGCAGTTCACCAAGGTGGGCGGAGCCTCTGGGTCAGGCCAGACTCTGGAGCGGAGGAGGACCAGCTTCCTGGATGGGACACTGCGTCGGGGGTTGAAGACGGGCTCGATGAAGAAGCAGCGCATGGAGGAGGAGCAGATGCTGGAGATGTGGATAAAGGAGGAGATGTCCGCCACCAGAGCCAGCATCGTGGAGAAGTGGTCTCGCCTCAAAGCTCTGGATCAGCACCAGGCCATGCTCAAATACATGACCATCATCAAAGAGTGGCCTGGATATGGATCCACACTGTTTGATGTGGAGGTAAGTTCACTGAGACCTCAATCATAACTTTCATACCTACCTTGCTTGGTTTGGACCTTTGGAATCACAGCATCCTCTGAGGTCCGGATGGAATTTAGTATGTGTGCAGTGTGAAAACACTTCCTGGACTTACAGACTAATTGCAGGAAATTGAGACAGAATTAAACAATGTAAGAATTTAAATATAAATAATGGCACTGTTAAAACATCCCATCTCACTGAAACCCAATCTGCAAGGCCGATTACACGTTGAATAATGCTCTGAAAATTTTGTACGTGTCTGTAGTGCAAAGAAGGAGGCTTCCCTCATGACCTGTGGCTGAGTGTGAGCGCTGAGAACGTGTCTGTCTATAAGAAGGGGGAGCCCAAACCTCTGGAGAAGTTCCCCTATGAGCACATCATCTTCTTCGGCGCTCCGCAGCCGTGCACGTACAAGATCACAGTGGATGAGCGGGAAATGTTCTTTGAAACACCACAGGTAAGAACAGATTATGTATGTGGATATGGAGATATACAGTCTGTGTGTATTTATTATTCATAAGAGAATAGATTACAGCAGCAGACTTTAATGTTTAAGGACAGAAATGTTTCAGTCCATTGTAAATTAAATTTCTCAGAACGGTTTAGATCGACATGAAAGCTGCTTTCAGACATACACTGAACTCCGGATATGTTCCTGGCCTTATCCAGAGGGGGTGTATGTGAGAACGTGAATTTCAGAGTCAAAGGCTCAGAACAATCTCCAGAGTTTTTCCTGATTGCCCCCATTTTATCTGGGGAATTAACGCTTGAGCCCATGTGAGAATAAAGCAGGATATTGTGCGGAGGATTCACGTGACCGACACGAAGTGGAATTTTTAAGAAACAAAGAGAATACAAATTGAAACTCTGCTCAAAGTCCGGACTCGCTTGCCTGGACATTTTCCGGAGTTCAGAACTGTAAATGGGTTTTTCAATTAATCGGTTATTTTACACATGAAGTTTTGTTGCATGGTTTTTCTAACTTGTTTTAAATCGTTACATTTCCAGGTGGGAGAGATCACAAAGATCATGAAAGCCTACATAAACATGATTGTGAAGAAGCGCTGCAGTGTGAAGTCTGTGTCCAGCTATGGGACCAACTGGATCAGGTGATGGACTCCACAGGACTTGGATAGAGTTTGAACACTACATCTGAACGATTACAAGCAAGAATCGACAGAAGAGGAATGAGAAGAGGAATAAAAACCCGTTTGACAAACAAAACAAAGATTAATCTCTACAAACAACAACAAAATGCTGATGTCTTTAGTGCTCGTGTGGGAGCATCTGCACCATTTTAAGCTTTATCGTCATCCTGAGTGTCGCCTCCCTTCATGCAGTCTCCAGACGATGTTACTCTCCTTCCTCACACTGCTCATTTATATCATTCTACTTGAAATGTAATTCCGGAAATTTCTCATAGATTTTATTTTCAGTTCCACCCCCAAAAATATTGAAGATGCGCATTAGCAACTGAATTTAGACTTGATCTTATTTTCATCAAACCCACATCCCAAACTGTGTAAAAGAATGTGTTGCAGTGGCAATCACACCCTGCAGCCCAGTGTGATGAATGTTCTCCTGGATGGAGATTCCCTCAGGTTAATGTGTAATGTAAAGCGTCATCCTCCCCGGGAGATCCTCTCCCTCATCTTGCCTTATTTAAGTTTTTATTGTAGCTATTTAATCTGGCGTAATTAGTCAAAGTGCAAACGTGGCCTTTTCAGATAAATGTCGAGGTGTTGCGTATCGTGGGTCGTGGCAGTAAGGGCGTCCATGGGTGTGTGTGTGTGTGTGTGTGACAAAAAAACAAGAACAACAAGTCAAGTAAATGCAGCAAATAAACAAATTCAATGTAAATAACCACTGCATCAGTGGAGATGCAACATTTATAACCACTGCAGTAGAGTATTTTCTCAAAAGGAAGCAGTACTAGAATCAGGGCAGCGTTGATTTGAAGTGAATTGGTTTGGGTTTGTCTCTGAAACGTTTTGGATCTGAAACTGATGTTCCAGGACAGCATGGTGTCATCTGTATAGTGTGTCTGTGTCTAAAAGATTGTCTTTTTTTAGTGATGTCAAAGGCCACTTGAGGGTGGAGTATTTATTTATTGAAGTGTCAGTAGACGAGAGAATAAGCTCAGAGAAGTGAACTGTGTGCTGGAAAATGTTATGATGCCGTTTTGCTTTGTTATGTGTGTTTGTTCAGGGACACAAAAATTCTGAAACAGACAATTGATTTTCCGAATTTGTAATCCTGTTTCTGATCATTTGTCAATATGATATAACCTCAGTGTGTTGCCCTCATATATTTCCTCTCATCGGCCTCAAAACACTCGAGCTTAAGCCAATCAACCATCAGTGTATGTCATGATAATATGGTCCAAACCTAATGAGCTTAGCATTTACCGGACATTGCATCACTGTCTTCCATTGCTCTCCGATCGTACTTGCATAGGCGTTCTGGTCAGCTGCCGGCGGCCACACCAGACACTGACAATGCCACTGACGATGACTGTACTTCTGAGATTTCGGATTGTTTTGAAGTGGAAAAATCAGGAAAATGTTTTATATCAGAATTTAAAGATGCTTTAATAAATTATTGTATTTCAAAATAGCTCGTGTGTTTGTGTCTTATGTTCTGTCATGTCTAATGTCGGACCATATTGAATTTAGATGTGTTTCCTTAACCTCAGGTGCCAATTATGAACACTTAACTAAACCAATAATATAACACATATAATACCGTACCAGCAAATGGTAACTGTTAAAATCCCAATGCTGGAATATAAAAGGTATGGGGGGGGGGAATCGATTCAGTTACGAATCGTGATTCTTGTGAATGACGATTCATTTTATTTTTATTCTCTAAACATACCCAAGCACTAGCTTTGCATAGCCTACATGCAAACAACAGTGAAGCAAAGCCTACTTTTTGTTTATTTCAAAGTCTATATTTTAAGTAAACTTTAATTCATTCTATTTAATTTACCTTTTATTTATTGTTTAAAAGTAGCCTGTTGGTATACATTTCTTAATCTGTCAGTTTGTGTGCAGTTGACAGGGACTATACAATAATGGGGGACATTTTTATTTATATTCTCTATTGGCTGCCCGGCATTGAAATAAAACTTGTAAAGCTCTAAGTGAATTTGACTGTGTTGTATATGAAGGTATGATTCAACTGTCATGGTCCAGTATTTAAAAAAAAAAATAACCAAAAGAAATCGCAGGAAATCATAATATCGAAACACAATACTTACAGAATCGCAATACATATCGGCCACCTAAGTATCGTGATAGCATCGTATCGGGAGGTCCCTGCCGATTTCCGTCCCTAGAATATAAGTTAGTGTCTATGTGCACGTTTAAATGCAAAATACTCCATACTTCTGATACTTTGCACATACAGAGATATCAGTATATAGTTTGATCTTAAGTCAGTTAAACTGTTTTATTTCTTGAAACGTTAAGCGATGAGAAAATTCCATTAACAACCATATGAAACCATATCATAATAGGCAGTAATCACTGTACACCAACCTAAGAACTTATAAAGAAAAAAGTCTATTACTATAAACTGCGAAACCCCACGATCTTTAACAAAGTTGAAAAAGTTGAAAAAGTTTTGTCTCGATGATGAATATATTAAAGAATATATTTTCCCCTTTAGGTGGATTCCAAATCATCATCCTTTGATGACATAGAGTATGATCAAACGGTAACCTGTGATGACAAAGAAGATGAGTCTCCTATATCATCAAAGGAGCCTTCTTCATTTAGGAGAGCTGGATTCCAAGACTCACTTACTGCTCCAGCCTGATCCTGTAGAAGATCGTCAAGGTCCTCAGAATCAGAGATTTCACGCTCATCAAGATAGAGAGTTGTCTCCTCATTTTCCTCATCAACCGTAAGTCTGAAATGATTGTAAACGGCCATACTAACACTCTGGATAAAGAAAATCAAAAGCATAGTTTCAAAAGCATATCAATCAGTCTATTATGTATATACAGTTGTATTTCAAGCTTTATTTTGTCGATCTACCTATGGTCAGCAGGCCAGAAAAGAAGCTAGCTAGCTAACAGCGAGTTAGAATTGTACATATTTCTCTTTCTCACTAGTAATTGATTGTAAATAAGACTCACATGCACCAGATGTGCAAAAACAGCTGTGTGAAATCAATGGTAGGAGTTCCGTTGTGAAGAAATACTGCATGGGTCATTTTGTGTAAAAATGAACCTATGTGTAAAAGTTTTGTAGAAGTACAAAATTGAAGTTTTTTTATAAAATAAGAAAATAAACATGTTTTGTGGAAGTTAAACCAAGATATTTTATATAAAATTATAAAATACATTTATTTCAAACATATAGCATGCTATAAGTGGAAATGAATACGGGTCCTTTTTGACCCATGTTGTGCAGTAGAAGGGTGGTGATACAAAGAATCGTTTTCCAAAAGTAACAACAGAACAATTCAAATAAGGATCTGTAATGATCAAAAACAAGTTAATCGGGGAAGACGGATTAAAAGCTGAACCGTGTAACCTTCCTTGATCTCAGTTTGCTGTAATGTCACAGTGTCAATGGTCATAGAGTCCTTTGATGTCTTGACTTAGACTATTGCAAAGGTGAAAGATTTATGATCTGAAGAGAAACAAGAGTGTGATTTTGAAATAAACAGATCTATTAAACTGTACGTGATAGCACCACCTACTGCCAAAAGGAGGTAAGCCTCGTTTGACAACTTTAATTCGAATTACATAAAGTTAGTATTTGTAAATGATCTATAAACCATATATAAAGATAAATTATAGAGTCACACATAGTCTTTGAAGTGTTTTTATTTTTTTAACATGCCATCGACTTGTGTTTGTTTGAAGGGTTATATGTTGGTTTGTTAAATACAGCATAAAGAAACATCCCTCCTTCACACATTTCCTCTCATGTATAAAACCTTGTGTTCAGTGTCCAGCTGTTTGGACCCTGCAGGAGCTTGTGACGTCATCCTCTTCCTCTGTGTCTCCAGACTTGTGGTAGTTGGTGACCTTCACGTCCACGCTCTAGAATGGTTTCCAATCGTTCCATGATGGCCCTAGTGAGCCGAGCCTTAGTGGCCGCCGCTGTCCTCACTCTGTTCAGCTTGTTGCTCAGCGTAGCGGCGCAGACTCTTCCTCCAGCTCCGAGTAAGTGACTTCTCCTCTCTCTGCTCTTCTGAGGCTGATGGGCTCTGCTTGGTCCAGGTCAGGAGGCTGTCACGTGACTGTGGGCTAAATGGATTTTCATGAATTTAGAAGGAACGATGAACATCTGAGGTTATTGTAGAGGCTGTACTGTTTGTGGACATGTGTTGACCTCTACAGAAAGTCCACTTTACACTAGTGTTTCTTGATGGAAAGTGTCAATCTGACTGTATGTGGTTGCCTCTTCTGGTAATCATTTATCCATGTGGGGAGAGGATAGAATTTACAGGGAGATTTTTATCAGATTTCTTATTTTAATTCCCCTTATTTCCTTCCAACTTTATTCCCAGACCTGCTCAGACTTACACAATGATTGCAGGGCCTGTACCCATCCATAAAACTAGAAACCACTGTGACTTCTCTCTTTTTCAGTTCCTTGTGCCACAAAATCCAACACCAGCTGTATAGAGTGTCTGAAGGATGTCAATGTGAGTCTCCTGAAACTTATCCTAAAAGACTTATACAAATGAGTTCCTCGGTTGTCTCTTGGCGCTCATCATTCTATTGTTTGTTGCATCTGTTGCAGTGTTTGTGGTGTGGACAAAACAAACAATGCATCGACTACCCAGTGAGGTCCATCCTGCCCCCCAGCAGCATCTGTCCTTTGGATTGGGCACGATGGGGGGTCTGCTGGCGTAAGACTTTTCATCTGGGTTCACCCTGCACGCATTTGATATTTAGATTCTTTGTGGGACATCTTTATAGTAGAAAAGACAGATATAATCAAATTAAAGCTTCTGTTTATCAGGATTTGCTGCTTTTCTTTTTGCTACCTGTTGTTGAATTTTATAATTTTAAGCAATTTGAAGATTTCATACAGAGCTGCTGGAATTTGTGGGTTTTGGGGAATTTTATTTGACTATTTTTTATATTTTAGAAGTCTTACAATTCTTTGAATCAATCATTAATGAAAATAATCTCAAATTCCAGACATGGTTTTGCACCTTCCTCAGATCAAGTTTTCTTATGAGATAATAAATATTTGAATTAAGGATTTGCTTACTAATTACGGTGCTTCTTTAGAAGAACCATAACCTACAAATTTGAATAAAAATAAGTGGAAATCGTGTACTGTACCAACACCTAGAACACCCAGATATCAAATAGAGTCTAACTGAGAAAACCTTTGTTATTGGATCTGAGCGTCCCTGACATATGTATGTTAACATTTCCTTTGCGTCTGTCTTTGATACAGTCAACTTAAAGGGTTTGCTCATCGGCCTGTCGGCGGTGGCTGGCAGCATCCTCATCATCACCATTTTCCTCTGCTGCTGCTGCTGCTGCAGGTGTCCACCAACATTTGGGTAAGTATTAAGTCTCGTGAGGTGAAGGCCGAGAAATCTGGTTCAGCAAAGGAGGAGGAGGAGGAAACACAATGCGTTATTTTTCTGCCAGGCTCGCCTGATACCGCCATCTCCTAAAGCCTGCCAGAATTTGTGGCTGCAGTTTAACTCTGAAAATAACGTTGCTCACTCTATGAGGACGTGGCCTCAAAAAACGAGTTGACTTAATAATGAGTGTTTAGTGGAAACTGACATATTCTGTCAGATTATTGGACTGCTTGAATTGTAAGAACACTATTTTAACTATTTCATTTCAATTGCAATTAAAACAATGATGAATACTGATGTACCTGCATACTTTATAATTCCAGAAGCAAGAAAGAAGCTGCAAGGATGGAGGGCGACACCCAGATGGGGAATGCTGGTAAGAAAGCAAATACATCATTGTATACTCAGATGTTTAGCAAAAAACTTTATTAGTTTGTTACTGTCTTAACAAAAATAATCTGCAAACAGATATCTCCACCACCACACACATTATGGATTGCCCACACATTGAGACCATTTGTTAACCAGGTTTATTTACTTTCATTTTTATTCATCATTATCATGTTGGCCTATGCATCATTTCAGCCTAGATTATGAATAAGGTTTTCTTATTTTTTTAACTTCTTTTTAATACTGCTTGTTTTATGCTTTTATCCTAAGTCTTTGTTTTATTGCTAACGTGTCCTTATTGATCTTTTTTATTGGTCAGTGCTCCTGGTTATCTTAGAAAGATGCTTATGTTGCTTCCCGTTTCAGAGGCACAGTGATGCTGCTGAGACACGATGCAGTCAGGTCGAAATATGGTGAGACACATTCATTGTTTGTGACGTTTGAGTGGGTTAGTAAATGTAAATTTGAAACATCGAAGATGACTGTTTGGCAGATGCTTAGTTCACAAACAAAGGGTAGGGGAAAGATAAGATAAAATGAATAATAATAATAATAGTAATAATAAAGTCTGAGTAGATGAAACAAGAACCCCTTATAAAAGGTCTCTATCAACCAAGAGAAAGATGTAGCATTGAAATAATAATAGCAATAGCCCTCTACTGGAGAAAAAATACACTGCACATACTTGATGCACATTAATTCAATTTGAAAGCTAATGACTATATAGAGTTTTGTAAACCTAAAAGACAAATGTATTGCTTTTTATCCACTTTTGTAACCATCAAAATAAAACTAATCTGTTCTCCATTCCTCTTTTGTAGGTCGTAATCCAAACTGCGACCGCAAGAAGCAATGGTTCTCTTCTTCTCAGCCTGATTTCAACGATGTCCCCAAGTTGTTCTGAAACCTTTTCGACTGAAAGTGCAAAATATTCCACCTGTGTTCCGTTCACCTAATATTTTTTCCACACAGGAAACTGCATGTGTCCTTATGGTCCACCATCACAAGCAAACAGTATTTGCATAAAATGCAGCAGATGCTTAAGTTGCTTTTTAAAACAGCAGTTTCCTCTTAATTAAATTTTTCTGATCGTCATTCCGGTCGAAAGCTTATTTGTTATTTTTATATTGAAGTTTATTTGTAACATGCAATACCAGAATAAGAGCTTAAATGTTTGTCATTGATTTACATGTCAAGCATTTGATTCTTGTTCAGCTGTTGAAAACAAAATGTGACCATAAATTTCAAAATTAATAAACAAAACTGCGTGTTTTTGTGATTTGCGTGATTTTCTTATGGTTTTATTTGTCATGTGAACGTTAACACCGGGTCAACATTATGAATGACAGGTGTTGGACCAGAAGAAACAAGTCAGCTCAACAGCGCAATAATGAAATCAAAACACAAACGAAGTAGAAAAAAGTCAAATGCAATACAATTCTCAAACTATATACATTCAGAGGTGCAGTGTAACATTCAAGGATACAAATGTAGTGACAACTGCCTGTAGAGAATGTGTATCTATAGTTTATTGCACATATTCCAGACGTGAGTGAGGGGAAAAAACGTGGAGAACAGGCAGGAAAACAGATATGCACAGGATTATTGGACATGAATTGACAACGAGTTTAAAAACCTGATGGCTTTGAGAGAGAAACTGTTCTTACCCTATTCCTGTCCCGACTTTCAGATGGTAACACACCAGTTTGCGTGCTGTGGTCCTTGACCAGAAAAAATGTATTCACTATAGATACATGTTTATACGTGGAATATTGACCCTATTTTAGACTGTCTGCATTTGTAAAACTGAAGGATGCAAAGAAGTCTTATTTTTACTGTTTGGATCCTCAACTTGTTTTGTTTTTTATCATTAACACTTTGTTTTTTAACAAATAGCAGTACAGTGGGCAAATGTAGAAACACAGAGTACAATAAAAAAACAAAAACACATTTTTACAAATTCAATATACACATTGAAAAAATATATACAATGTCAGAACAGTGGTTCAGGGCCATTATAGCAATATGGAACATATTGGATGTATTTCCTGTATCGCAGGTAAAATGCATATAAAAGTGCTGTGAGTGAGTTTGCAGGTCTTTAATATGATTTAAGTTTAATTTTGAAACTATAACTAATAATATTAAACTAATCGTAAATTAAGTTTTGACTGGATTAAAAGGTTTATTTTGCAGCAGGAACTTTTTGTTTCACCCATGGACTTTCTCCAGCTAACTCGCGGGAGCGCGCAAATTGACCTTGCGCGCTCACGTATGCGCGGCCCCGATGCACAGAGGAGCACGTGACCCCGTTGGTCGAATCACAATTTAAATTTCGGCGCGCGCCCCTGGTCCAAAACGAAAGAGCCGGAGGAGCTGACGAGCCGACCACTGTAAACCGTCTCCCGCTACACCTCAGGATCCTCCCCGGGAACACGCAGCAGGATGTCCGAAGAAAAGCCAAAGGTCAGTGCGGGGTTCCTCCGGAGCTGCGTCGTGTTTCATGTCGCTCTTTTAGCGCGAATGGTGCCGGCAGCACGTTAACGCTAGCACAGCTAAGCTAAGTGTGCTCCCAGGCTACAGATGCCGCATTTGAGCGGGTAGATGGAGAAAACAAAGGTTCAGCGATTTGCGGATATTTTGGATTTAGGCGCAGAGTCGGTGGCGTCCCCTCCAGTCCCGACCCCCCCCCCCCCCAGCCCGCTGCTGCTACACGCTAGTGTTAGCCTCGAGTTGAGCAGTAGAGGCTCGTGAGGGGTTTCTAGTGAAATGAATGATATGCGCGTTTCTTTTTCATTTGCGCCATTGTGGCTCTCTGCGCCAGTTTGAGCGATGGCTAGCTTGCTATGCTAACCCCCGGGGGGGAAGTGTGTAGCGCTAAGTGTGTGTTGCCGGTGAAACCCTCCACCAGGACCGAGCTCATCCGGTACACGGGGCTGACTTAAGCTAGCTCGCTACTTGAGTTCGCCACCGGTGAGTTTAGAGACGTTACCGGTGGGTCGCTGATGATGATGATGATGATAATGATGGCGGGTTTTTTTGTTGCAGGAAGGAGTGAAGACGGAGAACGACCACATCAACCTGAAGGTAGCGGGTCAGGACGGGTCGGTGGTACAGTTCAAAATCAAGAGGCACACTCCGCTCAGCAAACTAATGAAGGCATACTGCGAAAGACAGGTAACTTCCGTCTGCACCGAACCACCCACCCCCCGGGGTCGTGTGTGTTATCTAAGCTGCTAACGGAGACTGTGTGTGTGTCTCTTCCAGGGTTTGTCAATTCGACAGATACGTTTTAGGTTCGATGGACAGCCGATTAATGAAACGGACACACCTTCACAGGTTGGTGGAACACACTCTTCATGATGTTTGTGTTTTGAAGCTGCACTGCACTCAGTATAGTTGTTGTTTCTTGATATTTATCATGGTTTAAATTCATTTCACACCATAATAGATGACATACCGTCGCACGTTAGCATGCACTGTGCCACAGATCTTTATTACCCGTTTGCGTACACACAGTCAGGCTGTTGGTTGAACTAAATTATTCAGTGATTAGTATTAAACTGGCTCCACAACCTAAAATAGACTAACCCCGAACCCACCTAGTTACCCATCCACTCACATCAACAGATAAATTGTTGGTGTATATGTCCTCCTGGTTGCAAAACTGGTTTTCCCCTTTTTTAAGCAATTCAAATGCATTTATTAACATTGCATGGTCTTATTGAGCCTCAATTGACTCCATGAAGAAGGGTTTTATCCATAATTTGGGTTTAATATGACATTATCATGATCATAAAGACATTTTCAATTGTTTGAAAGGAGTGTGACGTTGACTTTGTAGATTTCTAAATCTAAATGCTTCCCATTCACATGTGAAAATCACAGTGTATAGGGACTGCTCCCCAAAAAACGTTTTGTAATAATTTAGAATAAATAAGATCCCTTCCACAACAGTTGGTTGTATGGGTGACCAGAAGGGAAGGGCATTGATCAGGGAGGTGACCAATATCCCAATGGTTCAAGTTAAAAATGTAGAGTCCCTGGAACATGAAATTCTTTTGTTGCTTGAGCCGGTCACGTTGTTGACTCGAAAGCATTTAAATGATACATTCACTCATAGATACACTAGCTACTTCTCATCACCTGGCTAATACCACCCCCTTGTTGAAGTATGGTAATAGTGCCATCAGGCTGATTACGTGCTTGAAACCTTGAGATTGGTCAGAACTGGGGGGGGGGATTTAGCCAAATAATCTGAATTAGAAAACTTTATTGATCCCTGCAGGGAAATTGCTTTGAGAGTTGCACAACACGCATGCTAAAAAAGGGGATGTAATGTGTGAGATAGAATTGCCAGACTTCTTACTTTAGCCCACAACGAGTCCAGTTCTCGTATTTCCGCATGACACTGAGCAGAACTATACAGCCAAGACAACTTGCTTGAGAGGCTTCTTGACACGACTGACTGTCCATGAGAGCATCTCAGCCAAACCCTAGACTTTTTGTTGCCATGCAACATCAATGGGGAGAACTGAAAATGGCAGTTCATACACTTCACTCTCGGTCCGATGGAGCAGGAAATCTGGATGTGCAGAAGTTGCAGGTTTAACCTTGATAACTCAGAGCTCTAATTGCCACAGAAGGTCGAGAATTATGGGATCAGTGTGTAGTTAAAGCATGATTTATTCATGTAGTAACTTAAACTTACGTAACTTGTATGTGTATTTCAAACAAATTCTGGATTTTTCTTTTCTAAAAATGCTTCTCGGTATTCACAATTTTTGATTGATTAAGTTTTGGGTGGTAAGATGTTGAGAAAGTGGAAACAAATTTTTTGTTAATTTAACACAACTCAAAATACTTCTTCCAAAACACAACCAACTGCTGCACAATTTAAGTGAATTTGTAAAAAAATAAGAAGATAAATGATTTACCTTTTTCGCTGCTAGTTCTATTAACAAATTTCTGAAAGTCCTTGTTGCTAAGGTTAAATGTTATGATCTATATATACTGTGCTGCCTTTCTGTGTTGCTGAATGACCGATGTGTAACTTGTTTTGTCCTCACAGCTGGAGATGGAGGATGAAGACACTATTGATGTATTTCAACAACAGACAGGAGGCGTCGGTTCTTAAGTGTAATGTGGACTCTGCTCTTGGAAGAACATCCACACCATATTTTCATGTTGTATTTGTTTATTTGTGTTATTTCTTTTTTTTCACTGTGCTTTGCTAACACAGTGTTGTTCACAAAATAACTTCTTTTTTTGAAAGCCAAATCATGACTTTTAGCTGTTTTATTCGCAAATTAATAATTAAAAATGCTCAATTTTAAATCAGATATGGCTTTCAATAAAAAAACAACCTGACATCCTGCATGTCACAGGAATCAACCAAAATGTTTTTCTTTTCCTTTTTTTTCTTGCACACATTCAAATTCAGGCTTATTTTAATTAATGTTCTGATGAAAACGTTTGCATCAGAGGCAATGATTGTCTCCACAGATGGGAAAGTTCTTTTGACATGTTTCTAATGTAATAATCCTTCAGTAGTGTTATTTTTTTAAGAAACAATTAAAATAATTTCATAAATTCGTGCCCATTTTACTTTCTACAGTTGCTACAGTTGCATAAAAAATGCTTGTGCAGAGAAATAATCCATATAGATGTTTTACCTCAATGCTGTCACACTAGACACAGATTTAAGTAACTGGTAATTCAATTATGGTTTATTTCTGGACCAAAAACGTTAGATGAAAGAGCTTTGGGAAATGGAAGCTGACTCGGTAACACTGGTCTTTTCCCTCCTTTTCAGGACCTTTTTAAAATATACAAAATGTAGTCGTGTCACCTTTAGCAGTCCACTTAATCTTATATATTTCATTGTATAAATATCAAGTCATTGCTGTGTTGCCGATTTTAATGCATCTCTCTCAAATCTCTTTATATTATCAACAGATTAGTTTGTTGGACTTGTCGGTCGGTAGAAATCATGTTTTGTAAGGACGTCCACTTTCAGTTTTGAAAGAATGTTAGATTTGCAGGGTGATATTGGCAGATATTTCACCTTTTTTTTTGTACATTATTCGTTGTCCCTATACTGTATACAATAAATATAGTTTGATACTCCGCTTCTTGAGTGGCTTCCCATTTGTGTGGATTTGCTATTGAATTAATATTTTAGCCATACAGCACTACACAATGCAGGGCAAATTAAAATATTTACATCATGAGTGGGAAGCGTGCAGCTGTTGAAAGGACTTGGATAGAGGGAGCACCGCTGACTGAGCGTTGATCATGTGTCGTGTCAGAATAAATATTCTGTGATCAAGCTTTGTTATCGTTAAAACAAGATTGTTTTCATGTGTGAATTGCTCAAACATTACATTACTCATGTCTCTTGTCTCAGCGCTCGTCCCAAGAGGGCAACACACTCTACAGACACCAGAGGGCATTGTTGCCCTCTATATGTATGACCCTGTTGAATTCCCCCGCCCATCAATTCACAACACAAAGACACATTTGTTGCTCCTGCACTCCAGCATTGTGAAGGCCATAACTTCACGAGCCTCCTCTTATTCAAACCAACTTCATTTCACAGATGTCTCTAAACTGAGCAGCCAAGTGAACTCTTCGACGTGCTGCACACAGAGGTCCGTTTGTGCTGCCTTTATTTTTGGCATCGCCTCTGCATTTTATTTTTCCTTATGGAGCCACTTGTGTTTCCCCCAGACCTCTCAGAGATGCAGCTGCAAGGTGCCCCCCCTCCCCTCCGCCCATACATTTCAGACACTCTGGATTCAAGTGCACATCCTCTTGGAAGAATAAGATGTGTTTGCTCAAATGCAGAATATTAATCGCAAAGCTTCTGATATTTTAGACAAAATGTATGCCTTGTGCTTTTATTTTTTCGAGTTATGTAACAATTGACTCAAAATGAGAACTGACTGGGAAAGAGGAAAGATTCAAAGAAAGTGCTGGAAGAAAAATCACATCATATAGGCTACACACATCAACAGGCCAGATTCCCATCATCAGCTCATTCCTGTTTCTACCGTTGCTGTGTCACCATCAGCTGCGTCACTGATGCCCGTGAGGCTGCACACTAGCCCCCAGTCGTTTTTTTTCCCCACTGCTCTTAATAGAGACACTTTGTGTTATTGTTGGTTTAAAGCTCATTCATGTGTCATGTGCTGCTCTGCTTTCAGTGTACAGTCAGGACAATGTGTTTGTTACTGTGACAAGAGAATGGATGGATTTAATCCAACTACACAGTCACATGCATCTGTTTATTGTAATGGGCCCGTGTCAGTATATGATAGACATCGTTGCATAATCCTTTACGATCTCTCTGGGGTTTAACTCCCTTGGTCTTTACAACTTGGTTTTTACAGTTGTTTTTTACAACTACCTCAGTAGTAATGTTACTCTTTGATACTAATGTTCAGGGGATCCTGCTTTTATTACCTAATCTTTTACCGCCATCTTGAAAATGGTCCTCGTGTCAAAATCTGTTTTGAGACTGTGATGCTGCACCCGGATGGTACATGGACTGTACTTCATAGAGCTTATGTTCAAAACACTTTACACCAGGACTAACGTTGACCCATTCTCATGCATATATTCATACAGAATTACTTATACTTCATACACCACCACTTATACTTCTATATACACAAAACCCATGCACACACTGCTGGGACGGGCGATTTCTCTTTTCAGGCCCTGGACCACAAAAAGAAAGTAAAAATACATTTACAGGATATGATTATACATAGATGTGTTGAATCAATGTTTTGATAGCCTATGTTTTATTCAAAATGATCAGTGAATCAGTGAAACTAGATTATACTTAAAAATATTTATACATATTTATATATTTGATCGCTAATATATAAGTTATGCATGTCACATACCATTTTTAATTGATGATAGTTGCATTATTTTAAAAGCTTTCATAACTGAGGAATTGCTGTGGTAGTAATGGGAGACATTCAGAAAAATCTCCAATGGATAAAATGAGGAATTGATTATATCTTACATTTTAAAGATCACAGCTCCACTTCACTGTAACATGATAATGTACTGAAAAAGTGCTTTTATAATGATTGAAGTGTAGGCCACTGTAATTGTACTATACAAGATATAGACTAATTTCATTTGCAGTGGTTAAACATGTGACGTGCACAACACAGTGGGGAGGGGTGGTCAGACGGAGCAGATCAACTTCAGGACACGTAATGATCGTATGAGGTCAGTCAGCTGTGTTTCGCATCCTCAGTGTGGCCAGGCAGCCATTACCTCAGATAGGACACCCTCCCCCCCTGAATCGGCCCGGCGTGGTGAATGAAAGCACTGTGCATCTGGAGAGCCTCTGGATCGTCTCCAGAGCTCTGCACGCTGACGTCACCCTCTGGTGTGTAATGTGGCCTCCACCCTGTCAGCAGATCGGATTTCGTACTAACGCATGTTGAAGATCTCAAGGAAGCATAAACATGTCTGACTTGGATAGGTTTTTTTCTACAAAACAGCAGTTTCATAGCGATTTTTACATCTTCATTGACACTAACAAAGGTAGAGAAGAAGAAGAAGAAGAAGAAGAAGAAGAAGAAGAAGAAGAAGAAGAAGAAGAAGAAGAAGAAGAATTTCAGGGATTTTGGATCATTTTAGGTTCTTCAAAATGTTAAACATATATATTAGAAATACCACAAGGAGACCCGCCAAAGCTTTTTCTCCAATGATATTCTTCTGAGGACAGATGTTAGAGAGTAGAGAGAATAGTCAAAGTGAAACTAATAACGTATTCTCTCCAAGTTTAGAGTCAATAAATAAAATCTATTACTCATTTACCAGGGATCAACAGGGTTAAGGTGGTTCCCCTGGGATCCACCTGGGATTGCAATTCAATTAAATACAACTTGTTGTTGTTGGAGCAATGCTCCAGCATGCGGCGGCTTGTCACACAGATTTACAGATACACACAAGAGATGAGAGACGTCATGAAGGGAGAAATCTTAATCATTCTTTCTGTTAATAAAGTTTAAATGTCCTTTATATCATCTTATTTTCATGTTCACGTTTCCATACATGCTTGGTCTCAGGATGTATCTGCTGTTTACTGTAATGTCTAAAACCATGTGTGGTTTATTTACATTAGTAATTGGTTAATGCACTTTTTAAACACAGGTTGCCAAGATGCATCCGTTCCTTGTTCCTTTGTGGATATTGTCTCACTGTCATGGTTCACTGGCCACTAACATGGAGAAGACACAGAAGTAATATTATTAGTAACACATGAGATTGTCCTGCCACAGCAAGTCAACATGTCACGTGGGAGGTAAAGCAGAACTGGAAAGACTTCCTGGGCGGAGTAATTTTAGAATAAAAATTATTCCCTCAGTTAATCGTGACCATGTCCAGCTGTTCTGCTTTGACGGGGGTTGGTTTGAAACTCCCGTTTATCATGGTTGGTTTGATACAACAACTCACGTGTTGGGTGTTTTTTGCAGCTGATTGAATTAGTGGGAACTTCCTCGCATCCGTTGACATGTTCATCACAGGTCTGAGGCTTCAGTAGCTTCAAGGTCCCGGGGATGTCCGTGCTGTGTCACTGAAGGTGTTCGCAGTAACACCTTCTGTGTTCCCCATATGACCTGTGATCGTGTATAAAGATGGACAACGTGTACACGTCGACTGACATTTTCTCAAAGGTTGTTTCTAGCTCCAACTTTGAAAGTTGGCAGCATTCGTATCCGAGATATTTAATCTGTACACACACTACAATGGAAAATATTATTTTACATTATGATCATTTGGGAAACCTCAAACATGAGATAAGACTATTTAAGACTATATATTTTAACACTTTTACATATCTATCTTTGACGAGAGAGAGAAGATTCACCTTCTCTGTTGGAAAAAAACAGTTTGATATGATAGTTAATGGTTTTAGTAAATGTCCTTAGCAGTGTATTGTGTTGCTAAACATCTAGTGGCACTGGTCCAATAATCAATAGATCATTACATCACATGCAACAAGTTGAGCAAACATGTTGATCATCACACTCACACACATATACAAAGAGGAAGTAATGAACTCACTTCATACGCCCCTGGAAAGCCCCTGGAATCACCCCCTCCCCAGGCTGAGGGGACTCCTGCTCAGGGGCCCCTGAGGGAATGGGGGGGGGGGGGGGGGGATATGTCTGTCACATTGGACTCAAAGTACCACAATGCATCACCGAAAAATATCGTTCCCCTTAACTACGGCTTTGGGAGCTACGCCACAAGAAGAAGAAGAAGAAGAAGAGGAGGAGGAAGAAGAAGAAGTAGGAGGCTTGTGTGTGAAAGGGCTCATTGTAGGAGGGAGGGATGAGTGTGTGTCTGTGTGTGTGTGTGAGTGAGGACCCCCTCCTCTTTAACTAGCTGCTCAGCGGTGGAGGGATTAGGAGAGTCACTGCCCAGCCGACCGGAGGGAGGGGGTGTACTGCAACAAGCGTGAATCATGATCGCCGTCACTACTACAGACTGGGAGTGGAGCCGGAATTGTGCAAGATACGGATAACTGCGAAGAAGAAAACCGGTGTGTGGGGGGGAAAGGCTCCGTGTGGATCCCACTACAAGTTTCCCAGCTCTGCCCCGTGATCATGCCTCACCGGGGGCAGCGCCACCTCCACTGCCGCCGCCGCCGCCGCTGCCCGGAGCCGACGCACTGTTCCGCCGCCTCCCTCACATGTGCTTCACGCTGAAGAAGCCACCGAGGAACCAGAGCAGCGAGGAACACAGCTCTTACTTTTAAAAACACACACACGCGTGGATACTTCCCCTCCTTTTTTAAAAAACTCCCATCGTGTCGGGGTCTTCAGGAGAGGACGTGGTGGCCGCTGGGGGGTGGACTGAGAACTAAGTTGTACTTGTTGGTCCAACATGGGGAACGCGGGGAGCATGGACCAGCACGCCGACCTCCGGGGACACAACATGCCTCTGAAGCTGCCCGTGCCCGAGCCCGCGGAGCTGGAGGAGAGGTTCGCCATCGTCCTGGTAAGAAACGCGAAAAAAATGTTTGGGGAAGTGTGCGTGTCTCCTCTTTGTTCCCTCCACGCTCCAGCGTCCCGGGACGAAACAGCTGTGTGAGGAGGTGGGACCCCTGCTCGTCCATTTGGTCCTTTTTCTTTGTTGTCCAGGAAGAAAAGCTGGGGGAAGAAAAGTTGATGAATAGTGTAAAGAGGCTCGAGATGTCCCCCCCCCCCCCCCCCCCACCAGCATATTTCACTGTATACTCCTGAATATCTGTCTTTACTTTTTTTAGGGGGGGTTGGTAAGTTTCATTCAGGTCTGAAACTATCTTCTTGTTTATCCTCCACGCTTCTGCAAATTCCCAAGTACAGTGGCCGGAGACACCTGCAGTCATTACCTGGCACATTATTTAGCTTTTATGGCAGCCTGTGTGTCCCCCCCCCCCCCCCCCCCCCTCCAGGTTTTATGAACCCAATCTCTGGATCAGGACAGAGCCTCTTAAGTGCCCAGCATGCCAGCCTCCTCCCTCCCTCTGAAACATCTGTCACATCATAAAGCATCACCTGCATCTGTCAACAATCATGTTGTGTTACCTGGGTGGGAGGGGACGCCGAGCGTGGCCGGTGTCTTGAGACATCCTTCAGACTTTGAGGAGCTTATAGTTAAGATGTAGACACAGTTTGGAATCTTTTCACTTCCAACACTCTGTTGCCTGATTTGTGGGTAATCACGAGGTTTGAAAGGACCATAGAGCTTGGGTCATAAAAGAGTTATTCATCCTCTCCCATTGTGCCTTAAATAATCACTTTAGGTCATAGTTACGAGTGATAAATAACTCTTTGGGATCACAAGGTTTTTTTTTTTTACAGGACAGAGCTCTCCAGTCTGTGGATAAATGGCTGCACAGAACGAACTGGGTGAAATTTGAGAGCTGACAAAATGTGGGTCAAATGTGATTGTCGCTCTCGTAAACATTAGCAGCTCAGGAGAAGGAATTTCCACCTGAGCGAGCTGCCGCTTACAGCCACGTGATTGTAAACTTGTCCCGACGATAAGAAAGACGGTTTCGTTTTCTCTTGTGTCGGCTGATAACGATTTGGGAGGAAGTGGAATCGTTGTGTGTCACAGGGTTGTGTTGGGGTGTGCTTGCTGCTTGTCCCTCGCTGATGAGTCCCATCATGTGTCCAGGAGGCCGCAGACTTTGTTTCGGAGGTTTTGACGTCACGCTGCCCAGGGATTTGGGGCCTTCTCCTAATCACGTCTGACTTGAGAATTCCCCCGCTCCCACAGTTTGCAAGATTATATTCTCTGCTCTGGGAATGTCACGGATCAGCAAACGATTAGGATCCATAACTCAACCTCAGTGTTTTCTAGAGTAGTAATATAAACATCTACCTGTCTGACTCGAGCGCTGGCTGTCAGAAAATCCTGGTAGCATGTCAGGATCCCCCCCCAGCTCCCTCCCTTCCTCCTCCCTGCTGCCAGAGTGATGCCTCAGCTCTTGGCGGGATGGAAGCCCTCCAGCATTAGAAGATTTTAGTGCTGTAATCACAGCGTTAAGTGTTATTTACCACCATTTAAACCCTAATGTGTCCCGGTCTGAGTGACGCTGACGACCTCACTTTAGTTTTTAATGAGAGCTGATAAAGATGATACCTCTCCCTCGTCTTTCTATCCCCGACATCTCAGGACTGATGAATCTGGGTTTAATTGGACTTGGCCGCCCCCGTCTGTGGCTCATTAATCATTTGTGATATTGTCAGCTAATGACAGAGCTTTGCTCCGTCACATTTGCTCCCACAATGCTTTGATTAACGTCTGATCAACAGGGAAGCCCTTGATCACAGCAGGAGACCATTTTGGATTAAAGGCTTGTGCTGTGTGCGACCACACTGAAGCGCTCGCTCACCTCCTCAGAACCCTTGAATTTCCTCTATAGGACATTCTGTGACATGCACACAGTGACTCCTTTCAAACACTGACTCATGAGCCTCATCATCTGAGTCGGCCACACGTATGACTAATTCCTACAGTGTAAAGTAAACTTGGATCCTCAGGTTTATAGGTTATTTGAGTCCCTATCCCTACAAATACAATAACTACGTTGTGCCCATTAGAAGTTTGGTACTTTCAGGCTTTTCTCAAATCGTCTGGGATGCTAGTCCTTATTTAGTTACTGTGAGTTTCAGCAGTAAAAGGTGAAGAATTTGTGTTTGGTAGCCAAAATATGCCAAATCCATCAGGGGTTAATGTTGTTAACAACAGCAGCCATGGAGGAGTTTTGTTTGGCTAAAATAATATAATGTAAAGATCTGAAAAATATCCCGTCTGATCTGATAATAAATATATGAGTTAAGACCCGGACCAACTATTTAAATACCAACTTCATGTACTTGTTTGAACACGTATACCAATTGTACTGACGTTTAACACCTGATTCTAAATGTTGAGTTAGGTTAAAGATTTATGGGACCAGAGTCCAAATGTTTGCCTGTTATCATTAAATTGGAAAAACAGAGTAAAAGTAATTGAATAAAATGTATTCAGATCTCGCTGCACATGCAGGGTTGGGTTAGGGTAAACATGGTTCTAGGGTCAGGGTTTTAATCTGGTTAAAGAGGCCATATTTGATGAGTATAAACGTTATAAAGAACAAATTCTATCGACATGTCAGTGGACTTATAATTAGATTTTGGTAAGAGAATGAAGTTGAACTCGTGTCCAAGTTGAGTTTATATACTCCCAACAAAAAAATGACACCATTGTGTTTTGACAGCCCACATATAGAACACATTTAGGCATGTGACCTGAATAATTCAGATTCAACCCCTTCAATCAACATGGTAGAAAGTTAGATGTTACAAAACTGCTTGTGTGGCATCGTACCAGCTATTGCCAGCTTGCATATTGGTATTTTCATCTGGTGTGATTTAGTTTGTCACTCAGTGATCTGGCTCTGCATGACTGTAGTCGCACTTTAGAGAAAAAACCAAATCAAGGTTCACTGCAAGCTTAGTTGGCGTTTTCTTAAAAAAAGAAAAAGCTCCCAGAGTGAAGTCTCCTGTCTCGTGAATCCCTGGGGCTGATCTTGGAAATAGATGGAGGCTAATTGTAATGCAAGGCCTGTGCCATGATAAGAGTGGCTAATTCACATGTGACCTTGGCTGTGAAGTGAGGTTGAGTTGAAACCCAAACACTCATTGTTTAAAGTACCAAAAAGGGTTTAGATTTCCATACAGACATAAACAGGAATTCATTCACTTCTTCTTCTTTTTTTAATAAGGAATTAACTGTTTGCGTTAAAGGCTTTTCTTTGCTTTGGATGTTTTGTTATGAACGTTACTGGTCGTCGCTTTTGTTCTCTGGCACTGCAGCCTGGGTAGAAAGGCTCATCCGTTACTCTTGGAAGTGTTTTCGTGAGCCTGCACCTCTCGTGTGGTTGCCATAGCTTTGGTGTCATCCTGAAAGACAAAGATGGGTTGCACAGGACAACCCTCTGTATGCTCGCTCTGCACAGCACAACGCTGATATCCCAGAGAGTCTACTTAAGAGCTTTTCATATCAACATCCTGGTAGATCATTTTACGCTGCACTCATTGCCCAATCAATCCAATGTTGTCATTTATCCGACCATTAGAGGGTATTAGCAAAGATTCAATGGGGCATTTTTTTTTGGTCTCGGCCTAAAAGAGCACGCTGGTAGAGAGCGGGTGAAATAACTGCGATCAATCTCTGGGAGTCACATGTACAGCATGAGCCGGTCTGCATGCTGCAAGCCGAACCACAGGAAAATGACTCTGTGTAGCAGGAATGCAGCTCAGGCCTCTTGGCAGCTCCTCGGCTTCAGCTAACCCGCGGAGCCGACATCAAATTAAGCGGCGCCCACGTCCAAGACGCCACCCACTTCAATCTCAGGAGCGTAGCGGTCGCTGAATATCACCGGCGCGGTCATGAAAGCGGAGATGTTTACAGCCATCGCTCGATGAAATGCCATATGGGGGCTATAGGCTTAGTTGTTGTTGGAGCTGCTCGTCTCAATAGTCTGCCAGATTACATCTAAGCTGCTTTGTTTAAAGGCTGCCGAAGTGCCACAAGCTGCTGTTATTTGTGTTGTGAGGCACTGCATCTGAAATCTACTCCAGATTAATCACATGAGTAGCCTTCACGTTCAGCGGAGGTCTCATTTGTCAAATTGGCACGACCAAGGTAGCATTGCTAAAAAAAATCTTTTTACCAACATGACATCAACCTGAAATCTATCCCAATAGTATTCAGCTGTCTTGAGTCTTGCTGTTATGTAAAATAATAACCTGCCCTTTATCGCAATGTTAAAGATAGTAAAGAAAAAATCATGGATACAAACCAAATTCATTTAATGAGTTCTTTCTTGGCAGACATCCCATCCTTACACCAAATTGACTGGAAATCCATCCGTAGTTTTTGCATAATCCAGCAAACAAACCAACAAACCGACCAATAAACAAACAGATGGACAGGAATGAAAACAGAAGCTCCTTAGGGGTGGTAATAATTACCTGATTCTCTTGATCAAGCTTTTTAGCATCTTTTCACTAATTGCTTTGATTTTATGGGTGGAAACCATCCTCTATCTTGTTTCCAGCAGCAGGCAGCTGTTTTTTTTTATTTGTACCCATCCATACATGTAGGTGTTCTCCACATACAGATACGTGACTAATGAAAGGACAAATCTGAGTAATTGAGATCAGAAATGTGAGATACAGATGTTTGCACACTGAATTGTTTGGACTTTCTGTTACAGCTCTTTACAGTCACCAAATTTCAACAAAGTTGTTCTCATTGAAGAATTTTTTATAACAATGATTTCATCTCTCCAGTTTCTTTTGTAACACGTAGAGTCTCTCCTAATGTTGATTTGTATGGAGCAATGAACAAATAATAGAACTGACAAAAAAAAATGATTGAAAATAACTGTAGTTACATATAAAGAACATTTGTTTATTACACTTTAGTTTATTCCAAAAGAAAGGTTTAACTTTATGGTTTGTTAGCATGTCCACTACTTTTGTGAATACAGTGACACCTTCTTCTCCTGCTCTACAACATGGGACCCAGGAAGTGACTTATCTTGCCCTCATCGTACTTTTCACGTCAACTCTTCTTCATTAAAAAAGAAGAACAATGCATATTGTCCGAGCAGCAGAGGGTGAGCAGTGGCTGAATCCCGTGCAGCCGGCCCAGGGAACAGAACTGCTCTTTATTCTGTGGAGAGCCCGAGACGGAGCCTGGCACCGGACCCAGACCCGGCAGGCTGCAAGAGACCACCACACATACTCAGTGTGTGTGTATGTGTGTGTGTGTACATGTTCATGCTTGTGTATGTGGGTTTGTGCTGCACTGGAGCCCCAGGACGCTTACCAACCAATTAGTCGTAACAGAGCTTAGCATGAAATGCTCAGGGAGTGATGAGATCCGGCAGCATGTGTTGCCAGTCTCTGCAGACCCACAGAGGGGATGTGAGGTGCTGCAGTGCTCAGTCTTAATATGCTGCACAAAACCCCGAAGCAGAGCATGGAGGCGTCCTGCCCGGCTGGCAGAGGGTCATCTGATTATGTAGGAGCAGGTCTCTTGACTGTGTGCAGGCACCGCTGAGTCGAAACCACTGGGGTTTCAATCATTATTGTAGTTCTCAGTTCTGTTTTGACATCCACACATTTGGGGGTGGTTGGATTTTCTGCACTGCAGCGTGGGTGGCAGAGTGCAATCAGATTACGACAAACAAAAGTGTATTGACACAAAAATATGGCTTTTCAGAGGCTTTTCAGCATGATCACACCTGGTTAAAATGCTCCCTGACCCTCGCTTGGGATCAAGTCCTAGGAGTCTGAGATAGTGACCTTACGTCTCAGATCCAGAATATGTAGTTAAAGTTTTGGTTAACATTGCAAAAAAGTTGTACTGAGGGTCGAGTATCAAGTGTTTTCAAGGAAAGAGAAACTTTCCATGGCATCTAATCAGGAGTTACTGAGTCTGTACTTGGCCGTGGCTCTCTTTGCTGTAGGTCGTCCTGCTCTGAGGCAGGTGCACGATGTTGTAGTTTGGAATAGACCACCCTGGTCCTTTCATTCCGGACACAGGCAGTTGCCACTGTTGTCCAACAGGACCGGTCCGAGGGCCCCCACAAAAGACCAGGAGGACCAGCTCTGTGGAGAAGTACATTATGGCGAGGATCTGTCAAGGCTCCAAAGTGGCAGCTGCGCTATAAAAGGGAGATTGCTTGGCTTGAAGTGTGGCACAGGAGTAAGTGTTTTTGTTGTGAACTAAAAAAAAGTTAGTTCACAATCATGGTGTTGAGAGCTCGATCACAGAACTAAGTACGGAACAGCCTTGAAATATCCGTGTCACCGTGACAAATATCTGGTGTTGTGGCCTCAGGGTCAGTTCTATCTCGTGACATTGATGGTGTTGTCATTCTGTTTTAGGGGCCTTGAGCTTTTCTAGGCAAGTTTACAGTTTGATGTGATGCTGGTTTGCAGAATCCTCCTCATGGTTTCATCTACTGGCTTATTTATTTTCTTGTAGCTACTTGGAACTGAATAATGTGGATCTGTGAGACGTGTCTGAAGGCGAGGACTCAGTCTATCAGCTGACATTTTGGAGTTGTCGGTACATGTTGCCCCTCTTTGGACTTCTAACAACTTCACGGTCCTTGTTCATATTTGCAACTGTAACTAATACTGTTAAACTTTGATGATATTTTACATTAAACATATCCTCCTTTTCTTTCTGAGTTTTCCTTTCTCTCTTTGTTTCTTCTTTGTCATACATGCTGCTCTGCTTTTTAAGCAGCCAGAGACAAAAAGGCAGGTTTTGTTAGGTAGGGACTTGCCAGAATTAACATCTGCACAGCAGAATGGGGAGGTCCTGTGCATATGAAAGTACTTCATTGCTCTTTGCCAGAGTTTGATATAGGCCCCATCACAGCTACAGACAATGCCGCAGGCTTTTGCATTAGGCTTCCCTGGACACAGAAGATGAGCCTCTCACCCTGGACCTCCCACATGAAAGCAAAGCAGAGTGGACCAGCCACAGTCTCATTGCTTGTGGTTTAGATTAACTGATTATTCTTTCCAAGTAAAACTCAAAGGCCAAAGCACAGACTGAGTTTGTTTTTTTCAAGAGGGTTTAAGGAGCACATGCCCTGTTGTTGTAGAGTTGCTCTCATTTGACTACAGTGCGATTCAGTTACTACACATTATAAACAACTCTCCAGCAATAATACAGTAGATCACAGAACAGGCTATCATGGGAGAGCAAGTTATTTTTACACTAGTGTTCAGATGTTTTAGCCCTGACGGATTTGATGGAAATTGCTCAGTAGCATTGCAATTTGGTAATTTGGCCGATATGTGATATGTATTTTAACCATAGGACTTATTATAAATAATTATAAATCAAATCAAAACACATTTACAGCAAAAGACATAGATCATAAATTAAGAAAATACTTTTTGTAACATATGTAATGGGAATTCACATTATTGTTTATTCTCTAAAGTCCAATTAACCGCACCTACCTGCAAAAATACATGCAGATACCATTAAAAGGCAACCTGATAAATTGTTTGAGCTCTATGGCACACTGTGTGTTCAGTGTGCTTTATCACCTCTGGCTGGCCTTCATGATTTCGCCTTCCTGCTGTTTATTGTTGACATAAAGGCTGTGATCTAATGTAATGTAATGTAATCTGATCAACGCTCATGTTTTTCTTTGTTTTATCCAAGTACCATTCCTGCCTTTCTTCACTTGATGAGATAGAAGCACATTGCTGCGTTGGGCACCTGTAGCTCAGAGGGCATCAATCATCTCATTAGAAGAAGTGACTGTTTAGCTCTTACTGGTGAATTCTTCTCTGTTTGAGGGATGATGTTTTTGGATGTGAGGGAAATCAACATGGTGGGAATTTACCACAGATTTTGGGCTTTCTGTTGGTATCATGGGTATCAGAGATGGTGGCAGAGACACAAACTGATCCCAAAAGCATAGATAAAGCAAAGAATTACCTAAGACTGTAATGTTAGCTCCTGGTCAGTGAAGGGTTAAAGCTGCCAGCTATAACACGTGAACAAAAATTGATAAGTATATCTTCCTAACACCCCGACAGCTGGCTAGATATAGTTTTCTGTATCAGTGAAAACAAACAGAGCACACACCTTTCTGTCTGTGCAGCCTGTTACAGTTTCCCT
The DNA here is from genome assembly GCF_949316205.1 of Platichthys flesus. NCBI lineage: Eukaryota > Metazoa > Chordata > Actinopteri > Pleuronectiformes > Pleuronectidae > Platichthys > Platichthys flesus. Next base: position 7,895,932 of record NC_084957.1, read on the forward strand.
GTGAGTGCATGTGTTAGACAACAAGCCAGAAGAAACACCTTTTCCACTTAAATAAGTCTGACTCTGTTACTAACTCGTGTTGCATTGTTTTTGTTTAAATTAAAGCCTGTTTGTGGAATGTAGTTTATGTCCCTTTTCAAACAGCTATCCCACTACATGGCTGTTAGGAAACCCCTCATTGTGCCAGTTATGTGTTTATACTGAAGTAAACAAAGCCAACGTAATGGCAGCACATTGTTGTCAGATGGCAGAGTTGTGATGTTTAACACAACAGCGTCGGTCCAGCCGCCTGTGGTTATGTAAAACTTGGGTGACAAACTGAACACTAGCTGCAATACATGTGATAATGTTTAACACAATACAAGGTTTTGCTCCATGAAAATAGAATTGATGCCCACTCACTGACATGTGGCCATAGATTGTGATGTATCATCTTCCTCCCCCTGAAGCTAAAATATACCAGCTATGAATATTGACATGGTGCGCTTTGGAGCCAGTCATTGCAGTAGCGATCGCGGGGGGGGGGGGAGGGGGCAGGACATTTCATCCCGTTTATATAGCATCAAATACCTATGATCAGAATTACCTAAAATCACCGAAACTCTCTTTGAATAAACCTTTTTTGTCGTGTATTGACTTGTTTGTTTGGTCCATGTCCATGTCCCATCCGCTTATATGGAGGAGGGTGGGTTTATGACCTATACTGCAGCCAGCCATCAGGGGGCGATCAAGACACTTTGGCTTCACTTTTGGGGAGCAGTCATGTTGTCCATCTATGTGTGTGGCCTCTTATATGCAAAGGATGACGTTGTTGTATATCCTGTGGACATGGAGGAAATGATTCTCTTTGTAAATAGAGCAAATACAAACTGTCAGGTCAAAACTTTATTGATGACTTTGATGCATTTGTATTCAACAGCAGACGCATTAAACGCTCTGCAGAGTTATATTTAGCAACAGTTGTACACCCCACAGCCTCCTACAGAAACAAAAAGGATTGTTTTCTACAAATATGTAATTTGAAGTAAACGCATGATTTAATTCTATGACACGCTGCATTTATACTACTAAGACCAGCTGTCTTTGTTTGAGATAAACAACCTCCCTGATTCCTATTCTTTTGTCTTGCGGAGCTGGAACACGAACCCAACCTCTGTCCAGACTCTTTCACAACCTCGCAAACATCTGGCCTGGCTAGAACGCCTCTGTTTTCATGCATCTCTTATTTTATTTGGACAACTTCCTGCTGCTCCAAACAATCTCCATAATGTGTCCGGTGTTTGGATAATGTCCAAAATACGAGACCTTATGTATCAAGCCAAAGTGAGTTACCCACAACTCAGACAATGCAATCGACTTTTAGCCAGATCCTGTATATTTGCCCACAGCACAGCGCACTAAGTGTTATGGATTTGGATGTCTTGTTTGAAGGTTTGTTGAAGAAAACATGTAATAATAAAGAGAAGTTTGACCCTTCACTCAGATTTTAAGACTCACAGGAAGTGAAATCTGTCTCACTCACTTGCAGCTGCTGCATTGCATTTATACGACTGTTGATTTAACTTAATCATTCATCTTATACAGTCTGATATTCCTCTTCCTGGATGCACTGAGTGCTTGATGTTTGACTCACATGCATGTGTTGTCATAACGTTTGACTGTGGTCATGTCGATGCTTGGTGCCAGCGCAATAATTTAATACTTGGTCCATGAAACATAGGCAGTTTCAAGCTAACTTGCCATTCTAGCTAACAGTACAATGCTAAAGAGGAGTACATGAAAAATAAAATCCAGTTCGCGCCTGTTGGCATTTGTTGAAACATTGTCTGATTGGCTGGTGCCTCCAGTGCCGCATGAAAAGTTTTGCTTTGCTCGACTACTGCTGTACGCAACGCAAGGCGACAAAGGGGAACCACAAGGTTTCTTACAGTGGCACAGACGGCACATTATTTACTGTATCTACGATTATAGTAATCGCCTCGAAGGTAAATGAAAGGAATTTGGTTGGAATGTGCCTGTGAGAGGGGCCTCAAACATTTGAACTCACCATTTGGTCAAGGGGGCCATTCCAGTGAACAGCTCCACAAACATAAACACCACGTCCTGATGGAGTGGGCTGCTGAGACGGGGCAGGGGGTCCGGGGGATTACAAAGCTAATCTGAGGACAGACGGGGGACACCTGTGCCCCCAAAGAATGCCGGGGATTACGGATCCACACTGCGCTAATGAGGGGAGGACGGTGCGGTTTGGATAACACATAGCCTGTCGTACTTTATACCTTATCGCTCACCAGCTCCAAGCACCATGGCTTCTCCATTTCACTGCTGGGTAAATTTAGCAACATTTCGTTCATGTGCAGTTGGTCACGTACTTTTACACCTGGGGTAGTGAACATGTACTAGCGACACTAACCTCATATCAATTATTTCCAAGCACAGCAGATCAGTGACTGATAAAGTTCAGTATTGAAAGAGAACAGGGCAGCATCCAGTCATTTCCGGAGTATTGGGCAATTTGCAATTTTGTTTTATGACGAGTCGTCAATAACTTCTGCAGTCAGACGTCTTGTTGTGGCATGCAGCGCGGTGTCTGCAGCGCTGGTTTAGAAACAGCGAGACATTTTATGAAGAGGAATAAATTAGAGGAATGTTGAACCTTTGTTTTCAATGACAAATGTTGCTTATAAATCCGAGAAAACGGTTTTGAGGATTTGGATCGAGCAATGCTGCATCTGCTTGGTCAGGTCAGGCAGCCTGGGGTTCTTTATGATCGTGATATAGTAATGGGAGAGCGTGGGCGTGTCTTAAACACATCCCAGCCGGAGTCCTTGAGGATAAATCAATTCCTGCTCTGAGAGATATCTGACAGGAGGCTGGGTGGCTGCCTCTCCGTCTCTTTTTCGTGTTCCTGTGTGTAGCTGCATCAGAGGAGCTTTTTATCTCTTTTTTTTCTTTCTCACCAGAGCTTTTGATGTTTATCTTGTGAATTGGCTTTAAAAAGTCATCACATCCATGTAGCTCTTGTAGACTTTTCTCATCACATTTTCTGCAACTTTACTCCCACAAAAGCTTTTTCTGTTAGTCGAGATGTGGATGGAGGTTTTGTTTTCACCCCTGTCCATTTGTGTGTTTGTTGGTGTTGTATGTTTATAAGCAAGATTACACAAACATCTGGTGGAAGGATGCAGTCTGAGTCAGGGGGTGGATCCAGGGATTTATCATCACTTTCTTTAACATTGTGAGATCGGGCGTTTTTCAACATTATCCCTGTTGTTTTTTTTTCCAGAGAATAATTGATGACATGGATCTGGCTGCAAACAATCAGGCATATTTTGGCGACTGATATTTATGAGAGTGTGCAATTCTCCATTGTACCACTTCTTTTTCTTTTTTGTGTCATGAATTAATTGTTATGAATTTGAATGATACTAATACAAATGGGTTTGTATCAGGCGCATTTAACAAAGGGGTCTAAAATACCTGCTTTACATTTGTACATTTAGTTTTGCAATAAAATGTCAGTAGGCTGGAAATATATCAAAAATAAGCCCACTAAAGTATAGCAGTGCCTGTTAGTTTAACTGGTTTCAGTATTGGAAGATAGAACTTGTTTGGCCTAGTTAAAGGTCCTTTTTTTGGTTTTACACTGACTCCTCTTGGGAGAGTAATGAGCCCTTCTACCGCCCCACACTGGGTTCTGTTTGCACACCTTGACTTGTAACATATTCCCTTTTTAGACTCATCCCCATGTTGAATGGATGGCTTCTGAGTTTTGTTAACACAGTCCACATCGCTCCTCGGCAATAGCAGCAACAGCAGGTCCTTCATGTGGGCTGCGTGTTTGCTTTTCTGGCCCAGCTGTGCTGTGAAGGCCGTGCCTCCTCAGACCTCCTGGAAGGTGGTGGGTGGTTGGTGGTGGGCTTCGGGCCAGCGGTCTATTTTTTTTACTCCTTTTTGTGACTCAGGCGGCCTAATGAGAGGATACGTGGACAATAATAGACCATTTTTATGAGGCTTAAGAACTGATGTGAGCTGAACACAGACATAAATTGATATTAGTTGCACTGGTTTAGGTTGAGCCACTGGTTGTCATAGTTAAACAGGGTCCAATATGGAATACCTTAGCTGCACCATGGTTTGTAGAGACGTGATCACAGGTGTTTCTGCTACAGCCTCTCAACAGAGAGTTTAACACTCGATATTGTCAACGTCCTCAAACACGGCCAGTACGTTAGTTACTTCTTTGTCCAAGTTGTACCTGTTGTTCTTTTGCAGCTTCTACTGCAAATCTCCACCAGCAGCTCCTTACAGCTTCAGCGTTCCTGTCTTGCAAACTGTAATCATGGGTATTCCAACCAGTCAGTTGTGTTGTGCGTATTTTAATCCACACTTTGATGTTTATGGGGTCATTTTACTGTCTGCTTGCTCACAGACATGCAGCTCACTGAATATGTCTTTATGGAGTCTTTACAATCCTCTCTCGTCAATGATCACAAGATATTTATGAGCCCAAAGAGAAGAAGTAGCGTAAGGACATGGGTTGTTGTTTGTGTTTAAGACTTTACGCTCGACAGCCGTTAACTGTCTTGAATCGTTTACATAGCATGTAGCTGACGGCTGTTTGTGTTTGACCTTGCAACAGGCCGGTGATCATAACGGATTAAATGCTGACTGGATTTTGTTTCATGTCTTTTGTTATTAAAAAAAAAATGTTTTTTGAGCAGACTATTGCAAAGATAAATTGAGTAACACAGAACAAGGCCCTGAGCTGACACTTGCAAGAACAGGCTCACACACACCTACACACACACATGCACACACATGCTTGAAAGGTCCGGGGTGATTATCCATTGTTTTAATAATACAACACTGCTTGGCAAGCTTTTTGTGCTCAAAAACCAAACCCGAAAACATTATTTTGTGATGCATCAATGATTGCGTTCATATTCATTCTAATACATAGCAGGGTTCTACAGAGGAACAGTTAATGTCCTGCTGTACAAGTCCTGTTTTGAGCTAAATGTCATCGCACTTATGTTTCTATAGTAATTCATGACGATTCAGCACAGATGTTCGACAGCTGCTTCGAGCACCAAGTGAGCCTGGAGATGCTGAAGCGTTAAAACCTCGCATTTCACAGGATCCGGTCATTTCCTGAATCCCCCGCCCTCAATGTGTGATTCTCCCTCACGCTTGCTACTCTTGATGTCCGTTGCTGGTTCACTTTCATTATTTTCATGCAAGAAACTTCTTCAAGTTAATTTGCTAATGACAATTTGATTACTGAAGCTTGTAATAGAGATTCCTCTCCATGAAACACTCCATCAGACACTTTGCATCTGCTCCGTTTTATCTTTAGGTACCAAACCCTCCACGCAGCTGATACGGTGATGGCAGACAGCTGAGTTATCATGTTGCTTGTTTTAACAGCAGGTTGCTCAAAGTGTAGATCCACATATTCAATGTCAGAACATCTGTCACCGGTTTATGTGAATGTTTTTTCTCGTTTCCCAGACCCAGTGGCTGGGCATTGCTGGACGTGTTGTAATCCTCCTAACTTTATTGGAGCTACACTTTAATTACGGTGGGATTTACTAATGAGTCAAATTTAGACGTGGGTGGATCGGTGAGGGTGGTCTGCCGTCACGTGCTGGCGAAAAGCCGCCGCACCCTCCGCAACAGCTCCCCATTAATAACACAGATGCACACAGACACACACAGGCCCAGATCGTGCGGGTGTAGATGTCGGGTAACGTGACCCCAGAGAGCTGAGTACCTGTCACAGCTCATTAGCACTGGGATGAAGTGAAGTCTGGTAGAAGTGGTCCTTTGCTTTAGTTGGAGCGTCACCAAGCAGGACTCTCGAATCTCAGTGCAGCCGCAGCGTCTCTGAAAACCACCCAGTCACCCAAACACGCCGCAGGAGCTCAGCACCTATATCGAGCACCCACGTCATCACACCAGCCTATTTATATCCAAACCTATAGTCTAGACATTAGTTATGTAATTTACTTTTTTTGTCGTTGCTGTAAAATCCTTTCACACTTCTCTGTGTAAAATAGCGAAGCCGCCGGTTGCTTCCTTTCATTTCATTTGAAGGTCTGCTCGGGTATCAAATTGTATTTTAATGTGTTTAGGGAAGGGAAGTGGGTATAAACGCTGCTCCACTGGTGAGCCGCCAAACTGAGTCAATATGATCCCCCCTGACTCCCAATTCCCTGCAGTCAGCATAGCAGCAATCAGCCCACCGTGTAGCTTCGGCTGAATACTGATGCAATTTCCTGCCCGCTCTTTTAGAGAGGAGTAGACGGGCTACAGCCGGGATTAGACCAAATATAACCCAAGTTCTGTGCTTCACATTGATTTTGATGCATCGAAAGATAAACACACAGAAGACAAATTGTACTCTTGTATTTACTCTTTCTTTTAGGATTTCACTTTTCAGGCTTATTGGCTCCTGTGAAGTAAATCAATTGCGCCTCATCAATATCTGTTTATCAGCCGGTTTTAATTATGTGAAGGACAGAAACTTAAGGGAGACAATGAAATATCTGCTCTCAGTGGAACACATAGCCCTCATGACACCACATTTAAATTCACTAGATCCATTTTTGTTAGGATCTGCATCAAATTGCACATGCTCATACATCCCAGTCCCTTAAACACTGCTGATTCATCAAGATCCAGGAGTTATTTACTGAGAAATCAACAAAAATGTTGAAGTAAGTCCCAATTATCAACGTTAAAGAAAGTGGAAATAAAAATATCCTGGATCTGCCCTCCGTCCCTCTGCCTCCTCAGCATCTCTCTGCACATTGATTTTCTCTTACCAATGCACTTATAGTATTGAAATGGTTATATTAAATTTTCCATAGCTCTAGAGTAAGTTGGGGCTCAAACCACTCAATCAGTGTCCCGCTCACCAAGCCAGGTTCCAACCAGGGGATATTCCTCATCCATCTTCCTCTCGCTCCCCCCCCTTTGACTCTGCTGGAAAATCCAGCAGAGACAAAAAAAAAAAGTGGAGGCCGAGCCCTGAACACACACACACTGATAGATTATCCAGCCTATCAGAAGAGCAGTGGGGGGAGAGCCCCAAGCTGAGCGCTGCATAATAACCATGTTTCCCCCGTTTTTCACTTACCAGTGGAAAATATTCTCACAATACCATTTGTGACATCTTTTAAGACTGAAAGTTGCACATGAAACACTCTTGATGCAGCTTTTTTAGTTTCATGTAAGATGGATTTGCCCTGAGGCGTCTAAGCAAATCTCCAGCTTGGTAACATTTTTCTTTGTGGCCAAATTTGCACCATGTACTTTATGGAGGTGGTGCGATTAAGTGCAAGGTTAATTGTCCCAAGCTTTTTTTAATTTGCACGAGGGCGTGGTGAATCACAGTAGTTAACGAAAGAGCCAACTTTCTAGACGACTGCAGAGGTGTTCCAACATGAAGCAGATGTCGATAAAGGACAGCAGGATAAAGAAAAGGAGTTGTGTAACCGTTTTTTTGGGACGTCAGGGGAGTAGTTTCAGATATAGAGTGTTAACTAGTAGAGAGATATGTCCTGCACAACACTGAAGGGGAATATTTGATGTTTTGCAATCGGGATAATAAAAAACAGAAGAAAAAGAGACAAAAAGTAGCTTCTCCGTTCAGTGTAATTGAGGAGAAACATCTTTTTCTTTGCAGTTCTTGTCTGCAGCTTCTCACATGGCAGATATTTTGGGATCTTTCTCATTAGTGGCTTTTTCGGTTTCCCATGACTTGGGAACTGGTTTCCAGGATGGTGTTTTAACCTGGTTGGACAGGAAAAAAAAAAAAAAAAACTAGTCAGGGGAAGCAAATGAAGATTTGTTTTGGCTTCTCCTTAACAACTGTTTCCAAGGTGGCTCTGAGAAAGAGGCCTCAAGGTTTCCCACGTCTGCAGCGGAGCCGCTTCGTAAGCTTGTTCAGTGACTGTTGTAGTTTAACTACTAGTCTGCCATTGCTTGAATTGCCTCTATAATTAATGTCACTCTCAATGTCTTAATCATTAGAATGTCAATCAGGAGAGTGTGTAGCTCCACCAAGGCCCAACAGTCCCCTAATGAAACCTCATTTAAATCTGCTAGAACCAGAGTTATATTTAGATCTGCTGCCAATTTCTCACTGATCCTCTAAATTGACCTTAGTTTGAACATATAGCTCAGTGAGTGATTCCTCTGGGAAATTGGTCAAAATGCCAGAGAAATGCCAATGTTCTCTTGCAATGTTAAAGAAAGTGAAAAGAAAATAAATGCCGGTTCTGATGTTTTTGTGCTGTTCCATGCCAAAATTAAATGGCTTCTTTCCTGGTACATGTCCCGTTCCTCCAAGTTTCACCGAAATCTGTTCAGTAGTTTTTTTCGGTGATCCTCCTGACAAACTAAAAATAGCAGATTTCTGTGAAGTGATTCAAATTTCTATTTTGACAGTATAAAACAAAACTTTGTCAGTTCCCTTTTTAATTTTTTTTTTGCTGCTGGCAACTCACTTGTAGTGTCACAGTTTTAATTGGAAATAACGTTGTTTTAAGAATCTCTCTTACCACATGTCAACACTGTTTGTTTCAAACCAAGGGACCTTCGTTAACTCTTATTCCCCTTGTTTCCTTTTGGTTTCTCTTCTTTAATAAAATGTCCCAAAAGGTCCCAAATCTTGTCTCTCAATCAGACCACTCATGATAATGACATGCTGTAGGTTATGTGGAGATCTTTTTTTTTTAAACTTTTTGCATACAATTTAGTTTGTGCCGTTCTGCTTCCATGAGGAAGAAATTTTGTGACCTTTCTTTGTTGAAATGCCACCAAACTACATTTAGCCTCTTCTTTAACCTCTGTAATCCAAACCCGTTTATAAAGATCAAGTGGAGGGATTATTCAGATCAGGTGCAGCACTGTCACCCATTGTTTCGGAGGTTCCTGCTGACATGGCATAGTTCTTGAGAGAGTCTGTAATTGGTTTGTAAGCAGGATGGCTAAAGATAAGATCAGACTTTTCTGTCTCTGTAACACAGTTTAAAGACGCGTATATATCTTCCAGTGGAGATCATGAATCCCTTTACCTGAAGGAGCTTCATTGTTTGAGTCGGAGTGTGTGTGTGTGTGTGTGTTTTCAGTTATTACTCGACTCATGTGTGTGATGATATTTCATTACCTGCATCAAATTAACTCTGACCTTTTTCTCTTTTCCAGAGTTCGATGAATCTTCCTCCAGACAAAGCACGACTGTTGCGGCAGTATGACAACGAGAAGAAGTGGGAACTCATCTGCGATCAGGTGGGCACCAGTCTCATCTGTTTACTTCAAGCACCGTGGCTGCATAATTACCATTGAGATGCATTAAGCTGTATAGTCATCAATCAACCTTTGCAGTTCAGCAGAGTAAAGACAAAGCGATGCCACGTGCATGTACTGTACATTTCAACTGTCTACTGTAGATTTAAACCTAGAGATGCTCGGCTGGCGTGTGGTGACGACAGCAGCCGCGCTCCGTTGCCCTGCCTTTATCCTGTAAGCCTGTCTTGGCCTTTACACCCTGCCCCGACTTCCCTGGTCAAGTGGGTTAAGTGGCACAGCGGGGAGCACACATCAGTTAAAAAAACTGGGCCTGTTACCGGCATCAGTGCAGCGTTGAGGAAATAACAGAGGGTGCATGTTGTGCACCGAGCTGTGATCTGAGTGCTCCACTCAGCCCGCAACCTCCGTGCCATGGAGTTGTTCTGCATCCCTGAGCAGAGGAGAAAAAAGAAAAAACGGAGACCAGATCAAGACCACCACCCACTAAAGATGTATTGATGCCCACTGACCCTGAAGGGAACGGTGCCAGAGGGAGCCCACGCTGCCACTGACCAGCAGACACACATCCTCTCTTAACCTCTTTCGAGGGCTCTAGTGTTCCTCTCTCAGACCTGAAGTGAAAATAGTGGGTTTCCTCTTTATTGTAAGTGAAGCGGACGACACCTAAACACAGCGCAGGGATTATACTGAGGAGAGAGGGGAAAACCCAATACGCTATAGAGTCGTCCAATCAGTCTTATCTATGTCTACAATGACGGGTATCGACTGTAGGTGTGAACCTTATATCATTGTACAATACAATTATTTTAACATTGAAGAACATCACTGAAACCAGTCCTCCGACGTCTGTACCGCCCCCTCGTTCTCCCAACAAGCTTATACCCATGACAGTGCAGGCAGCTCAGGGAGTAAAGTGTTTTCTGTGTGACAGCTACAGTGAATCTCCTTATGTAACCATTGCAACAGGGATGGAGGGAGGCGGAGATGACAGGTGAACCCCCCCCCCCCCATCCCTTTGAAAAAACATGCCCTGCAAAGTTTTAAATATTAAATCATGAGGCTTTATGAAGGATGGAAACATTTCTGTCGATGAGGAAGACATCTGGAGTAAAGGAGACGACACGGTTCCTATAGAAGTGGCTCTTACAGCTCAGTCGAATGCACCCAAAACCACTTTCTACTGGTCCGTGATCTCCCCTCTCGAGGCTGCTCTCGTCAGGTGCAGAGGGGGGGGATTTGTACCGCACCTCTCAAATTAAGCCCAGACCAGCTCTCCCAGACAAAACCACCACAGAGAGCATGTTGGAACCAGTTTTATACGAGCTCCTTAAAGCCAGACATGTGTTCTTTATGATACACTCTCCTGCTTCATGTATTTACAGCCTGTTTCCATTCCATGCATTTCTTTGCATGCAACGAGGTGCATTCAGCAGCACCAAGCGTCTGCCAGATTTCTTCTTTTATCGCAGCTCTGGAGCAAATGAAAGTCTCAACCGGGACCGAGCTGTCCGTCAGCTGTGTCCATGACGGGCAGCTCTCTTTCCTGACACAGCTGTTGTCCTTCCTGTTTTCATGAGATAGTCGCTCTGGAGCTGGGAGAAATGTGATGTGGCCGATAACGCAGCAGAGCCAGGAGCATTTGATTCAGGGTTTTGAACACAGAGGAAAAGACATTAAGCTTGTAATAGAATTTCATCTCGATCGAGACTTGAGATTAGTTCTCTGTTCATTTATTTGCTGTAATTTGTGGGAATGTGGTATTGAATTTCATGCTAGTGTAACATATATCTGTGAGTGTGGCCACCACCAAATTAATTCACACTCGATTCATTTCGATGGGGTTTTGTTGGAAACTCATGTATACTGGTAAAATACATGGCTATAAAAACAGTGAATGCTTGTTTGTGTAATTTTGATGAAAGTAAATGAAGTTACCACTGTGGAGATAAAGGTTTCGACTCTCAGTTCCCAGTTTGTTCTGGCTCGAATGTCTTTGTGAAGACGTGTTGTGTTGGGAGCCAGTGAGGGCCTGTTGTCCTTGTCGCTGCGCTTGTGCCTCGTTGGTCGGAGCCTCTGCAAAGTTTGGGGTTAAATCTGCCCATGATTTACTGAAGGTTGTTACTGGCGGGGGGGGGGGGAAGAGTGGTCTGTGACTGCTGAACCACATGAACCCGAAAGAAACAGGGCATTTCAAATAAGTGAGAAAAACAGGAAAATAAAATTTAATCCACCAAACACCTACTTGCTCTGGTGGAAAACTGTTAAGAACTTGCTCGAGAACAAAACCAATACTAACATTAAGTATACTGTTTTTGAACTGGCATTGAGTGGGTTGTTTTTTGTTGCGCGCGAAATGACCCACCTCCACTATTAGGCGGCTGTGGCTCAGACAGTAGAGAGGGTCGCACACTAACCGCTATATCAATGTGTGTGAATGAGCGGTTGATAAGACTGGGAAAGCACTCTATGAATATAATCCCTTTACCATATCTACCGAATAGACTCAGAAAACCATGCAGCTGCTGAGTTTGCTGGATGTACAGACCTCCACCAGCTGACTGATGCATGTGTGACTTCCTACCATACCGGTGTAAGAGCACACTTATGTTACAGATCTTCATCAGAGATTCATGGAAATGTTTGTGCGCTCTGAACATCAGATTCTGTTCCTTGAAAGTCTTCACCTAGAAGTCAGACATCTGTCCTGGCTGGTCGGCAAAGAAAGGAAAGGGTGCTGCTCTTTTCCCTCCTGTGTGATGAATGAATTTCTTGATGTTTTCTGTCTCTGCTCTGATGCAGCATTGTCTGTTAACTCGCTCACCATTCATGCCACTGTTGCGTAGCGCTCAGCCTGCTCTAAATACGGTTTCCCGCTCAACACACTGATCCAAATCCAGCACTAATCTGTTGTATTTATATTTAGAGCACAATAACGTGAGGGATTTGACCTAAAACCTGTTCCTGGCTGAACACGGGACATGTACTCACACAATCCCTGAGACAGATTCTGCTTTTTTACGCTCATTAAACTAATGACAATAATTATCAGAACGATCAGTGTGTGATATTCTGCCGGCTGGATGACCTCAGCTGTCGCAGTCTCCTTGCTCAGTGTTTATCAGACTGTGGCCAGTGATCTGCACGGTTCGTCACCCTCCTGCTGTCATCCACCTGTGTGGCAGCTAAACACAAGTGTTGAAGAAGAATTGTTTAACTTTTAATATTTTTTGCAGATAGAAAAAAAAAAGGATAATAGGATAGAAACTCATACTGTTGTCTTCTGTCACTCCCTCTCTAACAGGCCAAACATGCTGTGTCAGCACACTTGTCCCCACACAGGTTGTCTTAAAGTGCGATGTGTAAATTATCCTTGAAAGGCCCCAAAGTGAATTTTAAATCTCCAAGAAAAGCAAACCGATACCGGTTTCTTGACACCTGAAGTCAACCACACAAACACGTGACCTTTATATAAAAGGTTTATCTCCCAGTAAAGCGGCTTCTTAGCACAGGAGTCATTGGCGTTATTTTCATTCGGCCTCTTAAAGTTGAACATAATCTGTGGATCCCATCAGTTGAAGGATAACTCAAGGGTGTAATTCACTCAGAGCCTGTTCAGTTTTAATCTGACGGCTTTAGTGTCAACAACAGTGTCCTGTGAACAGGAGATGTGCTCAGACCTGTGACAGCGGGATTCTTCTTATTACATCATACAAGTGTGTGTGTGTGTGTCACACAGTTCCACAGAACTGTCACAAATCAAAGCTTCATTCAAGAGGAATTTCGGGAATGTTCAAATGTGTTTTTTAAAATGTTTAACTTCCTCTGTCTGAGGGATTCTGTTTCTGTTTTCTCACTCAGCTGTCTGCCCACCTCACTCTTGTTTTCCTCTTTTTCACAGGAGCGATTCCAGGTGAAAAACCCGCCTCACACGTACCTGCAGAAGCTGAGGAGTTATCTAGACCCAGCAGTCACAAGAAAGGTGAACGCCCTCTTTCAAACGCTCTGTCCTTTCCCACTGGCCCGGCTGTTCCGCAGCTGCAGCTTCTTTCCTTCCCATTCGACCCTCTATCTCCTGTTCAGGATATCCCTGCAGCTGAGGAAAGATTGCACACAGGGTTCCTGCAGGAGACGACTTGGGAACTTTAGTTACAGAACAGGCGGCTGTGGGGTTCAGTGAGAAAAGGAGACAGTTGTATATCTGGCCGTCCAGGTCTGAGAAAGTACTGTCCAGCTGAAGAGTCATTAGGCCCGACACCATGAGGAGAGAAAAGGGTAGTTACTTGAAGGAAGAGGAGAATAATAGTGCTGCAGACAGTCGGACTTCAGGCATCGACAAGACCTCGCACCGTGGCAGGAGCTCACCGAAGGTATCGAGCAGCTACACGATAGGAATAGTGTTATGTCCTGGCAGCAGCCCGTCCAGTGTGTTTCCTTGGTGGGCTGCAGAGGAGAGTAAGAGGAGGGGCTCCATGAAGCCAAGAATCAGCCAGCTCTCAGGCTTTGCCAAATTTCAGGCTTTCTGGCTTGAGTGATAGAGTCGTGTGGGGAGTGCTGGGACACCAGTCTCGATGATAAACAAATTAACCAACAGCCTCTGCCAGAATAACAACAAATTACTGAATAATTCAGTTTTGCACTGACTGGAATAAAAAATTCAGCTGGAATGGCATGAAGAGGGATGACTGTGGCAAAAGGGGAACAAATGGGAACAGAGAGGCACATGTACACACTGAGATACATCTTTCTGCCTCATTTTTATAAAAGATTTTAGGTTTTGCCGGAGGTATTGTGAAGTGTAGCTTCATTCATTTATTTTATACAGATAAGGGGTTAAATAAAGTAGGAATTATAACGGTAATATGGTTTGCTAAGAGAAAGCAAATGACTTACTAAAGGTAATGGATAAATTGATAAGAACTTGCTAACTATATTGGATAATGATTGAAATATCTCAAATTAAAGTGTGTTTATAAATGAGTAAAACAGCTATAAAGTAATGGACTAAATTTGTGAAATTATTAAAAGCTAAGTTCAATAACTAACTCAATATAAGGGATAAATGAGTGAAATAGACTGGCTGTTGTTTTGTGATCATATAGTGAAACATACAGTTTAAATAATACGTTTTCGTGGAAGGGCCTTCAGGTTCGGAAACCACTGGTTCCCAATGCTGCTGCATGCCTGTGGTTTCTGAATCATAATGTGAAAGAAAACACACAACTAGATCTGATAAAAGCCGGAGTGACGCAAGTTTACAAAGACAAAGTCGACACAACGCGAGGTCAACGCGTGACAGTCTGTACCAGTCTCAAGGTGATAGACATGAAGGCCTGTTCACAGCTGGTATGGATCTGGCTGTGAAAAAGTATTAAGTAGTATATATTAGTAGGGTATATAAGTGTATCTCGTCACTTCCTCCTTCTGCAGTTCTTTGGAGCAAGGCACACCACCTAACTGCTCAAAGGTAAGATAGTCAGGTGCCATTTTTTTCTTAAACATGGCGAATTTTGGGTCTTATAGCCTTGACTGTATGTGCGCTCTCTGAGTGGCCCTTCTTGTAAAATGCATGGCTCCCGAAGAAAACAAAATCGACAAGCTTTTGCGGTGCTAGGAGTTCACCCCAGGTCAGAACCAGGTGAACCCCCCCCCCCCCCCCCCCCCCCCCCTCACACTTACTGCTAAGCATTCATGTTTAGCTAACAGACAGAGTGGTATTGATCTTCTCCTTGAACTTTCAGCAAGAAAGTATTTTCCTAAACATTGCGCTCTCTTCCTTTTTTTGACCTTGGCTAAACCTCTCTGGGTTCTAAGCACCATCATGGCTGAATGACCTCATCAGAAGTAGACAGCCACAAGTGTCTGTTTGTTTTGCATCCTTCTCTTATCTTGTTTAAACTCATCCGGGGCCACATGACTAACTGGGTCTCTATACAACCATTCTGGATTAGACAACCTTTGAGGGACCTCCCTAAACCTCACTTTGTTCATTTGTCGTCTCGTTTTTACGGCTGTTTGTTGTTTAGTCTCATCGGCCGAGACACGTGGGATTTGGGGAAATCGGCCTGTTCAAAAACCTCCAAGCAGACACAGACGCAGGAGTTGAATGTGTAAAGTGAGAAGGGAGAGGGAGGGAGGGAGGGAGGGAAAGGCTGAATGATGGAGGGCTAAAGGGGGGAGAAAGAGATGGACAGAATGCAGGGGAGAGAGAGAGAGACAAAAAAAACGGCACAAGAGAGCACGGAGGAAAAGAAAGAGTTATGGGCTTCTTCCCTCATTCCTGCTCCATCCCCCTTTTCTTCAAACTCAAACAATTGTGCCACTGTGAGCGAGCTGGAGGTCATTGCCTCTGCTTTCCATAGGCAGGCTCCGGTGCATTCCTCTGGGCTGCTCCCAGCCAATAGGCAGCCAAGGAGGAAGAGCTCCGGTCCAACTAGTCCCCAAGAATGTATCAGCCATTGATTTGTTTCCAGGATGACCCCTCCTGAGCTCGCACTCCCCCAAATTTCTCCCTGTTTCTCCCTCCCCCAGCACCGGTTATATGTCCCGTCTCCCTGGTCTCACTTGCTTCCTTTCACTTCTCCCTCTCTGTCTCCTCTCTCTCTCTCTGTCTTCTCTCTCTCTCTCTCTCTCTCTCTCTGTCTCCTCTCTCTCTCTCTCTCTCCCTCGTTCCCTCTGTCGGCTCGTCTCTCGGTGATGCAGCTGGTAGTACTTAAAGTGTGGAGTGTAGTGTGTTTGGTGGGAGATGAAGAAGAAGAAGAAGAAGTTGAAGGGGGGGGGGTGCCTCTGAGAGCTTGCGCAGTATTCCTAAATATGCTCTGCTTTCCACAAAGACACACAAAGGACTCCTCCCTAATAAAAACACTCTGTTTCTCATCTCCTCTTGTGCCAAACACACACCGCCCAAGCCCAAAGACACAGACTACAGGGAGAGAGAGGGAGAGAGAGAGACACCAGCTATGGGAACAGCTCTCTTCTCAGTGAATGTTAATAATAGGTTAACACTGGGCTGAGTTCTGTTTCCTCCCTGATACTAACACATCATGGAAAGTGACCCGGCCCTCCCTCCAACCCTGGATCTCTTCTCTGCTCCTCTCTTCTCCTCTCAAGTTTATAGTGACCTCATGTTTATAATGATTCTAAAAAACTGTGATAAAGAAGCAAACTCTGACATTTGACAAGCTGTTGTTTCTGCCTGCACAATAATGAATTTAATATGAAAATGGTGACCATCAGTTTAATGCTGAACAACAAATCATTTAATTTATTCATTTATTCGTTTGCTGTTGCAGAAGTGAAGCTTTTTGGTTGGGCCGGGACTTTTTCAGTTTCACACTGAACAGAGTTGATAAAACCAAACTTAGTAAATAGAAACTAAGGTTTGTGGTAATTTCCTTAAAGTAACAACACTATGTTTTTTTTTTGACAGAACTTCCATTGTAATCAATCCGATTCATCTATTTGCAATGCCAATCAATCATCAATGTTTTATTTATTATTAATTAATTATAATTTAAAACATTTACAAACTTGTTTCGAAATTCAATGTTTGACCAAAACGTATCATTAAATTATTACATTTTTCCCTCCTACCGATATTGATATTACTGCAAATGAGGAGTTGTCAGACTTTTATCTTCAAATAACAGGAAACAAACTGGGTCCAAAAAAGTATAGAAACTCCACCAACTTTTAGAGTTTTCTCATGATTCCATTCTTTACTTCATAGGGATATATGCATTCAGATTTTTCCTTCTTCCTGTCATATTAAAACTTTAACAGGCGAAGAGGGATTGCTTGGCTTCTTGTTATTTTAATTTTTTTAAGCAGCACACAAATCCCTATACAAAATATAAAAAATCCCTTTGTGATGCGAGGAACTGTTTGAGCTGCAGAAGACAGCGACACGTATTAAAGCTGAATTTTTACTTTTCGTCTCTCCTCTGATGCAACAGTCTCACACCCTCTCATCTGCCCCCCCCTCCCCCCCCGCACTGAGGCCGCTGGTGCTAGATCACCACCGGTAATTTTCTCTGCCTCTTTTGTCCCTGCGGTTGTGTAACAGCCTGAAGGGCCCTTTGTTTTGGGTTTCTGCGGATCACCTCCTGTCAGAGGATGGAATCAAAAGCGAAACCCGCTCACGTTCTCTCTCTTCGCTCTTGTTTTCTGTTTCATCTGTGAGCACGGCTCCGAACCCTCATGCACGTCTCCCCCAAACCTCCTTCTAGTCACCGTATCCACAGTAACAGGGAACAAGAATGTGTGTATGTGGGTCCGCCTGGTGTCCCGGTTGGTTCTTAGAGGTAACCAATTAGGGGACTTGATTTTATCACGCTGCTACCAGGAAGGATTACAGAATCAACATGAGCACACAAGATAACAGGAACTATTTCTATATTCACAGCTTCCAGTCACTCAGCTTCTCTTTTAGCCTGGTGAATAGTAACTGATGAGAACGACCTGGTTTATAATCAGCGCTGCTCTTTTCTGTTTTCAAATATAAATGTCACCTTGTCTGTTTGTCTGACCTTTAAAAGTTCTCCCCAGCCAAAACATCCCTGTGCTACCACTCACCAGCTTTACACTCCTTGTGGTGTGATGAAATATTAACTTGCCCCTTTTCTTCCCTTCCCCAGAAATTCAGACGGAGGGTTCAGGAGTCCACCCAAGTCCTGAGAGAACTGGAAATTTCATTACGGACCAATCACATAGGGTGAGTCACGGCAGGATTGTGTGAAGCTTGTGCAGAGCTGAAAGTCCTGGACCTGGTTATATTAGAATCAGGGGGGAGAAAAAAGTCTGGCATTCCAGACACCCGGAGACGCTGACGCTATAACCGCCACCACCATCCCCCATTCATCTCTACGCTCTGTCCTAATATTACACAGAAAAGTTGTGTGGCGATGGAGGATAGATGAATCGATTGATCGTTCGGTGCGGCCGACACGTGAAGAGCCTCTGGAGGAAGGAAAACACGTTTTTCTTTATGCACAACTCGAAACAAATCGGCGTTTCAATTTGCCATCCTGTTCCTGTAGAGGTATTATAGGAGATGCTGCTAAAGGATTAGGCAACAGATAATAAAACGTATTCAGTTTTCTCCTGTAATTCCAGGTATTCCAGGATAACATGCTCAGACCTGTCACAGCTGATACTGATCCAGTGCAGCTCCGTCAGCCTCATTGAAAGATCAATATCTCAGTGAGAGTTAGCGAGATACAAGGTTTCACTGGTTTGTCTCGCTCCAGATCACAAGACCTGTTGGTTCGATCAGAGGCCCTTGATAGACGCTCAGCATTATTAATAAGGCCTAATGCATTCTGGGATCTGTAGGATCATTTATCAAGGCAAGCCCTAAATGAATTAGAATCAGATTTGTATTTAATGTGATGGTCAAATAAATATAAGCAGTACACAAACTCTGACACTGGTCACAATACGTCTCGCAGTTTCAATAACAGAGAATTTACCCGACATAAGTGAAATCAATGAAAATAAATGTTATAGTTCTTATCCAATGTGGTTTTAGACAAATAAAGGAAAACGGCAGCATTAAAGGGGAACTGGGCCAATTTTAGAAATTGATTAATGGGATACTGAGTGTACTAATGAAACGTCAGCATTCATTAGTCTGGATGAGGATGAGAGCCAACAGCTGAGAGGGATGTTGGAGGTTTGCGACCACAGGATATATTTGCCGTTTTCAGACATGAAACCCGGAAAATTGGATGCAGATATTTTCTGATGTTTGTCTTTTAAAAATATGAAGAATGCAGCAGGAGATCGTCTGGGTCAGATGCTTTTACAACAACAGGACAATGTCCAAAATGTCTGGCAGGAAACGTTCTGCAACAGAGCAACTGATTCGCACATCTGCGTTCTCACGTACAGCTCCTCTGGAAAATGTCGGGATTTCATGGCATGTCGGAAAGCAACCACAAAAGACCCTGTTGAGTGTAGACCCTGTGTCGAGGACAGGAAGTAGAAGAAACTCTGAGGGCATCTGCTGGCTACAGACTGTTGTGACAGCGGAGAGGCAGAGATGCTAGTTACACAATCATCACAAAATCTCAAATACACACAAACACACACACACGTTATCTAAACTACCTCTCTTAATCCCTCTGTTTTTCTCTTTGTCCTCCCTAACACATATTACTTAACTGCGATTCATCCGTTTCACTCTCGCAGCAATTCTCTGATCGTCTCATGATTCTGACACCACGTCTCTCACACGCCTCCGCGCTGTTTACACACCGATCGGATTCTGCTCTCTCCAACCAAAATAAACTCCCGACCGGCGAACCGGAGACGACACCCATCTGGCCCCGCAGTCCAGGCGCTGTTTGGATTAACTCCTTTTTGTTGATAACTAGATTACTTTATTAATCGACCTAATCTAGATTAGGCAATGAGGCATTACCATGATGGCAGAGCGATGGGGAGAGAGATTGAGTGGATGGGAGGGGGTTGGCGGGGGTGGCGAGAAGGCAAGATGTCTCTCCCCCCCCCCCCCCCCCCCCCCCCCCCAGCTCAGACAGGGAATGAATCTGCTTCTTTTCTGAGGTGGAACAGAGAAACGTATTTGTCATGTAAGCTGTGTATAATAAACAGATTGTCCCCGTACTTGCAGTGTGCACAGGGACAGTCCCAGCTCCCTGTCTGCTCCTCACATGTTGCTCAGTGGCCAACAACATGTGGTGAATGGGAGGATTGTTGCTAAGTGTCCTCAGTGGTAATGATTACCATGTGGTCCGAAAGCAGGCCACACCCCCAAGCCCTTTGAAAAACACATGGGGCCCTACCAGGCACCGCTTGCCTGGACGCTCTCGTTAGTCCCACTCACTCCCATGCAGCTACGCCACGGGGGACCCTAATAAAGAAGCAGCTAGTGGATTTTTAAAGCAGCTTAGTCCTACGTCTTCATCAGCGCAGTGCCACTCAAAAAGCCAGCCTGTGTGTCATTATGTTTATGCCCTGCAAATTTCTCTTAATCACCGAGCAATCAGGCCTGGCGAAGCTTCAATAAAAGTAAACAGCAAAAGACACGGCGCTCTAATAGGACGCTATCAAATAAAGATGTTCAGTGATTCGGCTCACGTCGCTCATGACGTTGGAAAGAGAACAGAAAAGTTGCCAAAGGTAGCGGGAGCTGTCCTGTGAAACACTCAGCTGCTCTGTGCAGAACACAACGTGTGCTGAATGGGTGGCCCACTTCAGTGTCTGTAAGGAAGGTGGGAACAGGCTTTTGATCATTCTGGGGACTTGTCTTTATCAGAGTTACAAAGTGTGTGTGTGTGTGACGTAGAGACAGAGGCAGACACTGTGTGTGTGTGTGTTGAATCTTTTGCGAACACATGCGTGTGTGATGTGTTTGGAGGGCAGGAAGCTTTGAAGTCTGCTGAATGCATCATTACATTTCTTCTTGGTAAAGATGGAGAGGGAGGGTGAATGATCAAAAAACATCTCTACATTGATGTCAGGTACAGTCAAATTCGGCAGCGAGTTATAAAAAAAAGTGAAATAACATGAAATGTTATATACACAGAAACATCTGAAAATATCTCTTATTGTAATGGCACCTTTTTTTCCTGATCTTTAGGCAGGGAGGACTTCTATGTACAGTTTCTCTTTCATAGAAAAGAAAAGTATTTCTTGTGTTTTTAAGCTGAATTGTAGACGCCCCAGCTTTTTTCCAGAGTTGTCGAATGAGTTGTATTTTCTCCGATTTTTCAATAAAGACTTAACACAGGAAATCTTGACTATGAAGATCTAACCAAAACCTAATCCTTTGATTCCCCAAGAGTCTGTCTGCCGATCAACCTTTTGAGTTAACCTTGTTTTCATCCTCTCCTCAGGTGGGTGAGAGAATTCCTAAATGAAGAGAACAAAGGCCTGGACGTGCTGGTGGAGTATCTTTCTTTCGCACAGTATGCTGTCACGTAAGTCACCACCAGCTTTTTCTCTCTTTACCATGTTTGTGTATATGCAGGGCAGACAGCCAACACAATGCTGCTATTCTGCACAGCCGCTGATGCATCACCACACCGCGCCGGCACCACCACGACAACGACCACCGCCACTGCTGCCGCCGCCCGGTTGTCAGAAACACTGAGTCACCCGGGGCCCGCTGCTGACACATTGGCGCTGTCTATTATAGCAACCATAGGCAAACTATTCATGGGTTGACTGCGTGATTATTAGTCAGTCCCAAAATCTGTGGACAGGGCCAAAGAGCCACAGTGTTCAATTTAAAACTCCCCCACTCCCCCACCTCACTATGTGTTATTATGGTCTGTCCACTGGAAACAGTGAATGGTTAGCTCTAAGTGTGTTCGGGCATACAAAAACTGAAACTAGCAGCTCTTTCCAAAGTTTCTGCCAAGCACAACTTAACATGAGCCATTGTAAACACGCACACAGCAGATATGTGTAAATTTCATCGACAGGTCGCCACTTGCTCCTGCTATGATACGGTACGATTGGCGCCATCTTGTGCATCACAAACCATCTTTGAGAACAAAATATTTTATGTGTACTTGAACTTTTTTGCTAACTACACATTGCTTAGCTTAGATTAGCCCCTGGTTAAAGGTGCTATTAGGACTGGCATGGAAAGGCCTTTTGCTAGCATGCTAGTAAAGGCAGCATGTGTCAGTGATACTGATGTTAGCCAAACCGTTTTTCAATGTTTTTACTGCTACTGTCATGTTTCAAATAGAGTTAATTTCCACTTGCATGTTAGCTCTCATAACATATCTTAAGGGATCATGTGTAAAAATTGTGTTTTCCATCAAATACCGTGTTCTGTTCTGTATCATATTCTGTCAAATTCTATGTCTTTGCTCTGACAGGTTTGATGGAGACTGTCTGGAGAATAACCCGGAAGCTACGATAGACAAGTCGAAGCCCTGGAGCCGCTCTATAGAAGACCTTCATGGAGGCAGCACGCTGCCGTCTCCCATCACGGGGAACGGCATCACACGTGGCGGGCGACATTCCACCATACGGTACAATACACACACAACCTGCAGGATTCACCATTAACCCTTAGTTTGAAGTTAACCAGTGTTCAGCTGGAGCTATGTGATTGTACCGTGATTCCTATTGCGTAGCCACACACTTCATAAGATGCCAGCAGCCCGTTGGTACAGTCATGAGGTCTGTAAGACTTTAAATGGCTTAAGGCACATTTCGGCTGCAGCGTGCGTTTGTCTGGATTTATTTTTATTTTTGGATTGTCAGACTAAGGCTGGTTCTGCACATGACTGTGACACATGATGGACAGTGATTTCCCCCTGTGACAGATGATGGCGGCAGCGGAAGGAAAAATCTCTTCATGAATCGCTTTTTTCCTTTTTGTTGTTATGAACAGCACACAGGCAATTTTAACTCCACTTCCTGAGCACGGAATATTTCACAGCAGTTAATTCATAAGCCCATGCTAATATACGCTCTGCGGCACAAATCCTATTCATTTGTGCTTTATTTCTGTAATCCTCCCTGTCATTCCATTGATGTCTCGGTACAGAACTGGCTGTGACTTCTGCAACCTCTAATCCATTTGTTTGACGAGGATAACTTTAAGACATTCTACACAAAGACCTCTATTGATTCAACGAGGCACATGTCTGCTGAAGATGAAATCCATGCATGATGATAGTCAGCCAATTCTATTCATTGTCGTAGTTGTCGAAGTAAGACTAGGTTTTTGCCAAGTAATCTATATATAAAGCTAGTAAAACGAAGCACAGACAAAAAGAATGTCACACTTTAATTCAGGGAGTTGGACGCTGGAAGTTTTCCATTGGATATTACCATAGACTTTTCTTCAAGATGGACGACACGTGTGTCCTGCCTCCCATTGTACAAAAATGAAGCCAAAATATAAATAGTCTGTGCAGTAACGACTGTTCAGTATCGAGATTCTGCCGATAAACAAACTCGACCAATCGAGGGTCAGCCTCATCTGTCAATCATGACGTTTCAGCCCGGAAACCAGTGTGACAAGAAATATCCAAAATGACATAAAAATGTCTTTGAGAAAAATGTATTCTACTTGTGGTTTGCCTTTTTTAGTTTGGTCCGTGTCCCATCTGCTAACACGGAGGAGGCTGGGTTTATGATCTCTACTGGTTCTAGCCAATAGGGAGCAATCAAGACATTTGGCTTCAGTTATTGGAGCTGTTATAAACAGTCTGTGGTCTTTACCAGACGTTGATAAAACTGATATCTTCTCTATTTCAAGCCACAACTGTAAGTTTGTCATAGTTCGTGGAAACTTTCCCTTGAGACCTGTTGCTTAACATCCCAAGTTTTTTTTAACATACTCATTGAATTACTGAACTAGTTTACTGTAGCTTTTGTACGTTAACTTTTTTAATATCCAAGGAGTTCATTAAACTGTTATCTATATATTCTATGTCTATTATATTATGTCTATGTCACCCCAGTGAAATATTTCTATTATCATGATAATCTGTAAAATGGCCATTTACTCCTCCTTGACTTAACTAATGACCGTCTGCTGCCTGCATCTGTTAGCATTGTGTCATGACTTGAGCGTGTGCAGTAACGTGTAACAGGTCAGTGTCTTCACTGGGGCTGACTGTCTCCTCTGTTCTGTCCTCGTGTTCCTCCATAGTCATCTCCTCCACTGTCTGCCCGTCTTCGACAGCAGGCAGGTCTAAGCTCCGCTCTGCTGGCTCACAGCAAGCTTTGTGCAGCCTCAACCATCCCCGCTCCCTCCCCACACACATACAGTCGCAAACAATCCCCCCCCTGCCTCATTGTACTTTATACCTCTCTGCTAGCGGGGCCCAGTTTATTTGTCCCGCTGTCTGTGTCGGGTTGGTGAATTATTCGTACTGCCAGCCCCCCCTCCCGCGCTTCAGACTGAATTCTTCTTTGCTTGGAGCAAATGGATTTTCTGCACTCATTGTTCTTTCCCCTGCGCCTGTGTGCTGCTTGTGTGGCTCCCTAAATGCCTTTCTGTGCAGAAGCTTGCCTAGTTTCTGCAGAAGTCCTGTAAAGAGCTGATTACTAGTCCACAACCAGCACAGATAGATTAGGCCTCCCTTAAATACTTTCTGTATTTTGGATGCATGATGAAGAAGCACTGTCTCAGTGATTTAATCATTTCTAAATGTCCTATTGTCCATTATACAGAATCTTTGTCCCCTATGCTGCTGTTTAGATGAGCTTTGAATTAGAATAAAGTGAACTAGTTAATAACTGGATTTCAAATTAAGACTTGTGTGTATGTGTCTTCTTCAAACTGCCACCTTGAAGATCACCAAGCACGCAGAGCTGTCCAAAGTGCTCTCAAATCAAACGGTACGCCTGTAGAACTGCACAGAGATAGAAAGGAAACCCGTAGCTGTGTTTGTCTGTGTTTTACAACCCTGTTGTCATCGTCACTGTGTGATGTTCTGTGGTGGTGTTTGTAATCTGTTCATTATGCTGTTGTCGTTTTGAGAAAACATGCCGGCAGCTTTTTGGATTGAACGCACATGTGTCCTGGAATGTTTCCTACTCTGTGAATTCATTTCACTTCATCCACTGAACATAACTTCATCTTTTCCCTCCAACTCTGTGCTCGTTACAGTTACAATGAGACAAACATGGGATTCAAATTTCACCCAGATTTGTATATCAATACTTTTACGATACGTCTCACCATCCACTGCTTCAAAATGCTATTTTTTTAATTGCCCTTAGTTTTTAAACTCCATCTAATGTTAATATTAAGGAAATAACTATTTCTAATTAAACAGATACAAATATCAAATTCCCAACCTACTTCCATTAAATCATCATCTCAGTCTATTTTTCAAGGTTAAACTCTGAACTCTGTCCGACTGTTTCTTCCTGTTTTCTGATCGACTTGGTCCGAACTGAATTGCCAAGTCATGAATTTGTTGTACTTCACTCCTGAGCTGAGTTATTTCCGACAAGCCAAAGCAGGTTGAGGCATGACAGAAGTCTAATGATTACAAAATCACCTTTTGTAATCATTAGTTTGTTATTTGCGATTAAGAAATTATTCGTCACTTGCTCCTGAAGTCATTTGTTCTGAGTCGTGCCACACCTTAGTTTGGATGTTGATTCAGCAGGAGATGAAGAAATGACTTGTGTCTCATGAACAATTAAATGCATTTATGTCAGGAGGGTTGTTTTGCAACTGGCCGGTCACACAAGGTAGACACACAGAGAACATTATCAAGTTTAACATTTTGTTTTGGTTCTGAGTCACGTTTACAACTGTTTTAACTCATTTTAGTTCAAATGTTTCAAGTTACAGATGCATACGTTACCATTCTGACACAAAACTGCTGCCACTTCCTTACATGCGTGCGCACACACACACACACACACACACACACAGCTTTGTGACTCAGAGAAATGAAGCCTTCAGGCACCGGAGAGCTGACACGAATCAGCGTGTCTATCAGCAGCCTGAAGACACATATCTCTCCCAGTAACCAGGCTGGCAATTGAACCTCGTGACTTAAGTCTGAAAATAAACTGGAGTTTTTTTGTTTGTTTTTTCCCCCCCCTACTGGCTCAACATATCCTTCATTAATTCTACTGCTCCGCTGTTTCTCTCTGATTGTGAGTTGCAGCGGGAGTAAAAGATCTTGTTTTTGTCCACAGCACAATCACTGCGCTGCATGCAAATGACTGGCTTCTATTGTGTAAGCTGTAAGTGATATCTTTGAGAGGGCCGTAGATTATATGGCTCTTGTGTGTCTGTGTGTTAATGTAAGGTGGCGTGGCGGTTTAATAGCCTCCGTTATGTGAAGGGCTCATTCACTAATGGCATCTGTTTTGTTGTTTTTGTTCAGATGGTCGTAGACCTGAAACCTCCTTTTAGTGAGATAGTTGTTTTTTTCCTCTTTTCACTCTCTTGTTTTTGTGTTTTGTATGATTTGGATTTCAGCTCCAACACGCTGCCCAGCCGGCGAACGCTGAAAAACTCCAGACTGGTCTGTAAAAAGGACGACGTCCACGTCTGCATCATGTGCCTGCGCGCTATCATGAACTACCAGGTAAAGCCCTCTGCATTCTGGACGTCCTGGGCCTTTGCACCGAAGCACATTTATCTAACGTGATCAAATTACATTCTTTCAATTCTTCACATTTCATTTAATATGCAGCAGAATGCACTTATTTCTCATTCAGTGTCTCCTTTTCACCGTTAATCAACTTATTTGTCTTTGTCTTTCTCCCTTTCACTCATCTTCCAGTATGGCTTCAACATGGTCATGTCCCACCCACATGCTGTGAATGAAATTGCACTAAGTCTCAACAATAAAAACCCCAGGTAAGTTCAAACCAGAAGTTCAAAAATAACCCCAAGAGCAGACATATCAAAAAGATCCAAACATTTGTCCGACTTGGACCCAGATTGGAAAGGGCTCAGTGCACCTGCAGTCTGATCCAGAGTGTTGTTGCTCTGGGGCACATTCATCCCGACAGACGGGTCAGGCCACTGCTGGCACACACAAGCTGCTTACTGAGGCAGCCACCAGAAGGACTCACTTCTGTGTGTGTGTGAGAGAAAGTGTGTGGGTTGGTGTGTTTCCACTTCATGGCCCAGGGCAGAAGGATTCCCTCAAAAATGAATGTGAAACCACTTTGCATCACCTGTCACATGGAGTCTCATCCAGGCAGAGAAATCCTGCATGAATGAACCAAAGGCTGGACACACTCTGTCCTGTACGCTCCAAAACAAACACACACACACACACACACACACACACACACACACACACACACACACACACGGATTAGGCCCCAAGTATTAATATTTCATACCTGCAGCTTAATCCAAAGGATTAAAATTTGGAGCTCTCTCACCTTCGATGATCTGATACTACAAAGCTATGTTTCACACCACCTAGTGTCAGTGTGTCAGGATATTTAAGTTTTATAATACTCATTAGGGCCTGATGATATCACCAAAAGTGATATCGAGATATACATGTTCATATCAGTCGATAGTGATATCATGATGTCACATTATTATAGATTTTTCCTCCTACTGGATGAAGTTTGTGGTTCTAAAAAGAAAAATATAATACTGAGCTTGATCAATTATTTGTTATACCTCGTCACTGTGCTTGCACACTATATAAGCATTATGTTTGATGTAGAGTATATTGACAGGTTATATTAGCTATTGAAGAAAAATAAATTGCAGTAATTACTGATATTGTTTTATTCTTCCTCCACATTTGTAAAATTCTAGGTCATAAATTGTAATAAACACATCAGATCAGTTTTAAATAAAAGTTTCAGTGTTGGTAGAAAATTACTGTTTTGTGTTTTTCCGTGTGCTTGAGTACAAGTTAGCTGCAGCGCCGACACTTGTAATTTACTCCCCATCCCTCCCTCTGTTCTCTCCTCATCTTACAGAACTAAAGCTCTGGTCCTCGAGCTCCTGGCGGCGGTCTGTCTCGTGAGAGGAGGCCACGAAATTATTCTCTCTGCGTTCGACAACTTTAAGGAGGTAGGAGCCGCACGGAGACGAATATATCATTACATTTTTACTCTGTGATTTCAAACAGTGACTCAGCGCCGGAGGAATGCTCCTCCTGGCAAATTCCTCCCGCTGCCAAACAGTAGCATCTAGGAATGAACACTTTGACAACAAATAACAGACACAGGGTTAGCTGCATAACTCGGGATGACTTCCTGAGACAACAGCAAGGTGTGTGTGTTAGGTGGATTAGACGGACACATCAAAGCTGAGGATAGCAGGTAAACAAATGTTAAAGACAACCTCACCCTGACCCATGTCTGTCTGGATGAGGTATTCTGACTCCCGGAGAAATGAGTGGGAGGTTGTGTGATGGAGCAGCCCCGGGTAGTTGCATCCGGCTCACAAACATGGGCCGACTCCGGGTTAATGCAATATTTACACCCCTGAATGAAATATTGAGTGTTGCTCTCAGAGGCATTGACATTAGTAGGAGAATAAAGCTCGGGGAGGACGCAGCTCGTCTAATGAGATGAAGGCAGAGAAAAAATCATGGTTACATTTGCTTTTGGGAAAGCGTGAGGATGACCTCGCGCTCTGTAGTTTTGTCTTACTGACTCTCAAATGTTACGTTATTAGATTTGCCTAGAGACTTTGATAATCTCGAGTCAGAAGTTGGATGAAGGGGCTGAGGGTGGAGGCCGGAGGCTCTGGGTTGTTATTCAGAGGATTGGGGATACGCACCCCTCCACTTTATTCCTCCCTTCCCCTTAAATTCTTTATCACGCCCTGTCTCCCTCATTGCCCTCCTCCTGACCTGTCTGAACTGCAGGCAACTCCCGCTTGCTCTCTCAACCTCTTTCTTAAGAAGTCTCTCAATGTGTTTTCTTTTTGTCTCCTACATTCATCAGGGCTTTTACTGACGGAACAAAAAGTATGACTAGGGGCATATTGGGGGGGAACATTTTTATATTTGGATAATAAAGTCGTAATTTAATGAGAACACACTGTAATGTTAAATAACCAGGCGGTAGAACCCGTGCTTGCAGGAGTTACATTTATTCTTGATCCAAAATCTTGAAAAATAATGTCATTTGAATATCACTTAACATATTTAGTATCACTCTACACCTTGTGTGCAGCAACAAACATCACTTTCTTTGAGAAAACAGTGTCATCAGGATTTGTTTTTTTATATTTGTCCGCTCTCTATAAGCCTCCAACAAACGCCCTCATATCTCTTAGTAGCACAAGCTTGTTTTAATCCTCGTGATGCTTGAGGGTGCAGTGATTATTTTGTTAGTGTAAGTCAGACATCTTAGATATTAAGACTTAAATCACATGCCAATTATCACTGTAACTGATGCGAGGTAGGTGGTGTGGGTGTTATTAATGCATTTCACCTGACTGATTGCATCGATCTCCGTCTCTTCCTCTCTTCACCTCTTTAAATCCAGTGATGTGCTTTGTTTTGCAGGTTTGTGTGGAGGAGCAGCGGTTCGAGAAGCTAATGGAGTATTTCAAGAACGAGGACAACAACATTGACTTCATGGTATGTACGCACACACACACACACACACACAATGCTAATGATTACTGATTGTGTGATTGCCCCTGGCTCCCTCGTACATCACTAGGCAAACCGCAGGTGGTTTGTGAGTCTTTTTGAGCTCAAGACATCCGGAATCAAGGCGTTTGCCATTTTTCATCACTGCCAAGGGTTCAAAGCACAAGCTAGTGATGCAGGGCTGAACGTCACACTGCAGTGACCCGAAGCAAAGAGGCCGCGACAGACCCGTTGTGTCGAACCTGAGGAATGTTAATGATCCTGGCTGATAAGAATTAAAAGACACCGGGAACATAGAGCCAACTCAGACAGGATTCTTATCTCTATATCCTTTTAAGTGGGGGAAGTACACAGTGTGTGTGTGTGTGTGTGTGTTTTTGTGTGTGAGTGAAAACCAACAGAGCTTGTGTTTAAATAGACCTTCAACAGGACTTTAAATTGAGCTTGTGTCACAAGTCATCGTCTGACAGCAACACTAAAGCAAACAGACTTTGTCAAAGCTGCCACGACTGAGCTTCTTACAGTGAAGTTCATTAAGCCACTGTCACTTTAGTGTGAGTTTGTTTGTGTGTATATTGGACCCTATGAAGGATCCCTCTTTATCTGTTTATGCAGCAAATGAAGTTAAACTGGCAGATTTTTGTTAATTTGTCTCTTTCACTCCTTTTAATCAGCCAGATAAGCTCCTCTGCCCGATATATATAAACACAATCATCTGGATTTATACACCCATACTCAGGGAATCAATATTAATAAAACAAGAGGTGTGATCATCAGCATGAAAACCATTTCAGAGTCATAGAAACTCTCAAACCTGTATAAACTCTTGTTAACTTGTCTTTTCAGCCGTTAGGGCCATAAAACTTCTTTAGTTATGTGTACAAGTGTTTCAATATCATTCAGAAAGCCTATGGTTACGGTGTGTCCCCATCAACTGACTTATTTTGTCTGTTTATATTCCATAGGTGGCATGTATGCAGTTCATCAACATTGTCGTGCACTCTGTGGAGGACATGAACTTCAGGGTTCATCTACAGTTCGACTTCACCAAGCTGTTCCTGGACGACTACTTGGACGTGAGTTGAGAGACGATGTGTGGAGAGACAGTCCAGGGCGTGCAGTGTGTTGTCTTTACAGTCGTCAATAAGGGCTTCAGAAAGTCACTGTCTCTGTAAATCCTGGTCTCCTGCCTCACTGCAGCAGGGAGATCGATGATGCGGACTAGGAAACTGAAAACCTCCCCACTCTCACTACCCTGGCTGCTTTGCTCGGATTGTCACGCTATTTCTTTGTTTTCCAGAAACTAAAACACACAGAGAGCGATAAGCTGCAGGTGCAGATCCAGGCGTACTTGGATAACGTCTTTGATGTGGGAGCCCTCCTGGAGGACGCCGAGACCAAAAACGCTGCCCTGGAGCGGGTGGAGGAGCTGGAGGAGAATATGTCTCATGTGAGAGCCCACAACTGTTTATATTTCCGTGTGAAGATCCATCTTCTCTCTTGCAGAAGGCGACACTCTAACATCCAACATGTCAGGATGTTGATGGCACCGTGAATTGACAGGGTGCTGGGCGTACGTGTGCGGCTCCTGTCACATTTACTTGTCGTCATTCGGTTCCCTCTCAGCATGAGATTAACAATGATCTAATGTGTCCGCTGTCAACCAGAGGCCAACATTCTCTATACGGACACTTCGAAGTCCTCACAGTGTGTTTTACTCTGGAATAATAAACGTTAAATGCCATATCTAGACAGAAACAGTGATTTTTTTTTGTCGCTGTGTAACCTCCTCTTTCTCGTTGTTGTTTGTATAGATGTCAGAGAAGCTGCAGGACATGGAGAATGAGGCCATGTCCAAGATCGTGGAGCTGGAGAAGCAGCTGATGCAAAGGAACAAGGATCTTGAATCCATCAGGGTCAGACTCTTTCAGTTGCCATTTACTTACTTAGATTTCCACTCTCAAGCCAGATAATCTGGTGTCTGATTTCTCTATCCTTGGTTCTCGACTTCGGTTCCTCTAAATATCGTTGTCGCTTCCTCACGCAGGAAGTCTACAAAGACACCAGCTCGCAGGTGCACTCCCTGCGGCAGATGTTGAAGGAGAAGGACGAGGCCATCCAGCGATCTTCTAACCTGGAGAGGAAGATCCACGAGCTGGAGAAGCAGGGCACCATCAAGATCCATAAGAAGGGAGACGGGGACATCTCCATCCTGCCTTCGCCGCCTCCCGGAGTAGAGGGCGTGTTGGGGGGCGTGCCGGGCGGCATGGTCGGAGGAACAATTGGAGCTGTCAGTCCAAACCACGTAGGCGTTGTAGCGGGCACGCCTGGTCCGCCACCACCACCTCCTCCTCCTCCTCCTCTGCCAGTGAACGGCACATGTAGGTTTAACATTAGTCCAGTTTTCTAACACATTAACTAATAAAAAGATGATTTTACCTCTGTGTAAAAAAACAATACAACTTTATAATAAATAACTCAACTGTCAAAACATCAGTTTTGTTTTTGTTGACCCTCCCATCTCTACTCCCTCCTAGTGCTAAACGGGCCTTCATTGGTCATTCCGACAATGGTGGCGCCTCCTCCTCCTCCGCCGCCTCCTCCTCCACCCCCTCCTCCACCCCCAGGACTATCCTCAGGCCCTCTGCCTCCTCCACCTCCTCCCATGGCTCCACCACTGCCCGGCTGTGGGACGCCCACGGTCATCATGAACTCTGGGTTAGCCGGTAAGGAACGATACACAACATATATTTCATTTTCTTATAGTGGGCCCAGCAGCTTCCTTCTTTAGGTCGTCAGAAATATCAGAACAGCAGAAGCTCATCTAACAGCTTTTCTTGCTTCATTAGAGCTGTGAGGAAATCCAATTGTATCCCGACCACTGTCCTCCACACATTGTTATTTATGTTATCTTCTGCAGCTGCTTCACAGTGTAACTCCTCTTGGTCCATTATGTTTTTATGTTTTAAAATCTCTCACTAACTTCTACCACTTTCTTACTGACCTGTTTTACAATTGATTCTTTCTTTTTTTTCTGCCGACCAGAGGGACCCATCAAACTTTTCTGTAGGTTATACCTGTCATGTTTGTTGATTTACCGCCACGCTGCCCCCCCCTTGTTCCCTTCCTTCCCCACAAGTTCCCCACAAGTTTTGAAAATGGTATTTTAAGTCAAAAGACAACAGATTCACACCGGGGAAAGCTACATATAGAATACCATATTTCAAACTTTTGCCTGATTCACCCTCACACCTTGCTGTGGTGCTGTGACTGTGAGTGCGTGTGTGTGAATTTGTGATCACCACATCTTGAGTGTTGGTTGCATGTTGAGACACAGACCTGCTGTGGTGCGCGGATACAAATAAATGATAAATATAGCGGTAATACTCTTCACCTTTGTAATGATAGTCACTTTCCGTCCCTGCTGACGCCATCTCAGCTCTCGGCCTAAACGAGTCCCGTCAGGCGGCCTCAAACAGTTTTAATCTCTGTCGATGAATAGTTGGCCAGGAAGGGAATTCTCACCATATGCACCTTTTACTGTGCAGGTTTAACCTTATTCTCCGGCCTGAGCACAGAGGCGTCACTCTCCTAGGGGGAAAATTAGATGAGGGATTGTTTCAGACTTCACACAGAACTAGGAGTTATATCCATGTGTGTCACAGACCTCAGATACCCATCCACCCCGTCACCTGCACGTGTGTGAGTGTGTGTGTGTGTGTGTGTTCTCTGATTCACGCTGTGCTAACTCGTCTGTGCCCTGTGTAGCCGTCAAGATCAAGAAACCCATCAAGACGAAGTTCCGCATGCCCGTCTTCAACTGGGTCGCGCTTAAACCGAACCAGATCAACGGCACCGTCTTCAATGAGATCGACGATGAGAGGATACTGGAGGTAAAGAGTCTCCCTTCACTCGTTCGTTGTTCAGCCATGTCCGTGTCCTCGACGTGCATGTGACTCTTTGTTGACATCTTTCAGGACTTGAACGTGGACGAGTTCGAGGAGATGTTCAAGACGAAAGCCCAGGGCCCGTCCATCGACATCACTTTGAGCAAGCACAAGGTGATCCAGAAGGGACCCAG
Organism: Platichthys flesus; assembly: GCF_949316205.1. Taxonomy (NCBI): domain Eukaryota; kingdom Metazoa; phylum Chordata; class Actinopteri; order Pleuronectiformes; family Pleuronectidae; genus Platichthys; species Platichthys flesus. Next base: position 7,929,382 of record NC_084957.1, read on the forward strand.
CAAGGTGACCCTGCTGGAATCCAACAGGGCGAAGAACCTGGCCATCACGCTGAGGAAAGTGGGGAAGGCGCCCGAGGAGATCTGCAAGGCCATTCAGCTGTAAGCCCTTTCAAAATAAAACAAAAAGACCCCTGATCCCTAGGGAGTTTTTATTTAAACGTTAATGTTTTGACCTGTTGTTACCAAGTTAATATGTGTTTTAACCATGAGAATATTTTTTCAAGTGAAAGCCTTTATCATTTTTCTATTATTTATTTTATCTATTTTTCCATGAGCGATGATTACATTTAAATTTGTAAATTTTAAAAATAGATAAATCAGTAAAAAGAAAAGGAAATAAAAAAACTGCATGTTAATCACATTATTGGATGATGTGTGTCTTTTACTTTGACCTCCATTCTGTTAAACACCTACCTCTGCTCTGCCCGTCGTCCAGATTGGACCTGCGCACTCTGCCCGTGGACTTCGTGGAGTGTCTGATGCGCTTCCAGCCCACAGAGAACGAGATCAAAGTCATGCGTCAGTTCGAAAAGGAGCGCAAGCCGGTGGAGACCCTGACGGACGAGGACCGCTTCATGATGCAGTTCTGCAAGATCGAGCGGCTCATGCAGAAGATGACCATCATGGCCTTCATCGGCAACTTCTCCGAGAGCATTACGATGCTCACGCCGGTGAGTTCTCCCACTAACTCAACCACTAAATATCAAACTAATTACACCATCGAAGACGCCTCCTCCACAATAGTGTTGTTATTATTACTGGTTTGGGATGCTGGACTCGTAGAAAAAGCAACAATCTGTTTGTGTCTCTGCAGCAACTTCACGCAGTCATCGCAGCGTCAGTTTCCATCAAGTCGTCACAGAAGCTGAAGAAGATTCTCGAGGTAATTGAACCCGTTGTGTTTAGACTGAGCCTAATGTCGGATCCATGTGTGGGTCCCTCTCTCACATTTGTGCTCGTGCTGTCCTGCAGATTATCTTGGCACTTGGAAACTACATGAACAGCAGCAAGAGAGGAGCGGTGTACGGCTTCAAGCTGCAGAGTCTAGACTTGGTAAGTGGATATTGCTTCCCCCTACACTTCAAAATCTTCTTGTGCAGGTTTTCTTCACGTCTAACTTCTCTTTTACTTTTCTTTTACTCTCAGCTAATCGATACCAAGTCGACGGACCGTAAGATAACATTGTTACACTACATCGCCAATGTGGTGAAAGAGAAGTACTCGCAGGTTTCTCTCTTCTACAACGAGCTGCACTACGTGGAGAAGGCTGCAGCAGGTGAGTTGGGCCGCGCAAATGTGTTTTGTTGCAAGTTCACATAACTGCCAACTCTTTTCCATTGGCTGTTTGGAGATTTAAAGCAACACTATGCAACGTTTTCCCCTTCAGCTTCAAAAGGAGTTTGATGGTTCACTGACTTTGAATAGGGAGATTGGTGCAGCTCTCATTTGCACTCGACATCCTAGACGCCTGTTTGTAAGTGTGTAACTGACTGATGCTTGTCAGAATCAGGTCCAGCGAGTTCAAAACAAATTCTGAACTGTAGATCAGTTAAAAAATATATTAAAAAAAACAGCATTTATCTATAAAGAGTTTGGTGTATGTGTTACAGTGGCAGCTCTTTTAGTTCAGGAAGCCGGGGATCATGGGTAATATCCAACGCTCAGCTGCTGTTTCAGTTGATCGAGTTTCAGAGGCTTTGTTTTCTCTACATGAAAACCACTTAATCGCTCGGACACGCAGCCCAGCAGGATGAACCTCAATCATGTGGCTGCAGAGGGCGCTGTTGCTCAGTTAAAGTTACATAGTGTTGCTTTCATTAATTCTGTGTCTTTTAATTTGTCTGTAAGATTTAAATATCCCTCAGCATCAGGTGTTGGTTTCGTGCGGTTGAATATTGGGGTTACACGTGTTCTCATGAGTCTCTCTGTGATCCCAGTGTCGCTGGAGAACGTCCTGCTGGATGTGAGGGAGCTGCAGAGGGGCATGGAGCTGACCAGACGGGAGTACAGCATGCACGGCCACAACACCATGCTCAAGGACTTCATCACACACAATGAGAACAAGCTGAAGAAGATGCAGGACGACGCCAAGATCGCACAGGTGACACGAGCACCCCTCACTTTGAGAGCGCCCTGGTTTATTCCACCATGTGAAACCGTCGACTGAAATCTTTCCTCTGTGCGTTCCACTCTCCACTGTCTTTTTAAAGGACGCCTTCGATGAGGCGGTGAAATTCTACGGGGAAAACGCCAAAACCACGCCGCCGTCCGTCTTCTTCCCTGTGTTTGTGCGATTTGTAAAGGCTTACAGGGTGAGTTGGACAAATCCTCTGTCTCTCTGACACACACACACACACACACACACACACACAGAAGTAGTGGAATTCACACACCTGGCCAGATGTTAACCTCCATACTTATGCCTCCTCAACACTAACATTAGCGGGTATACATAGGTATTTAAAACCTGCTAAAAAGACAGAAACTGAGGCTCTCTCACCTTCGCTGTCTTGCCAGTGTTGCATCCTGTATGGTACAAAGACAAAAATGGCTGCTGCACATTGTTCCAAAGATGTCAAAAGAATAAGTAGACACGTAAACATGGCTGTTTAAGTCCCAACTCCTGGAAGTTGAGCCGCAAAAGTTGCAGCATCGTCTTCGAGACGCCATAATAAAGAAGACGAAGAAGAAGAAAACGCCCTGCTCACCCAGGTGTCATGTTGCCATCACTGGGGATCAGAGCCAGAGTCGATTTAAAAAAAAAAAAAAAATCTGCGTCTACTGCAGAGTCATTTGACCCGGAAGAGAATCCTGATTGTATCCATTCCCACTGCAGACAGAAGCCAGATGTCAGTGGGTGTTAATGGGTTTTTAAGACCAGTGGAAAAGGATCCTATCTTTGTTACCACAGCAGCTGAAGAAAGTCAAGGCTGAGATGTAAAGATACTTTGAAACGCTCGTGTGCTTTGTGTGTTTGAGCTCTTAATGTGTGCCAGGAGAAGTTTAAGTATTTCACAAATAAATGAGCAGATTTAAGGATGTAAAAAACTACTATAACAGTACTATGGTACCTCTCCAAACTACCTTACTGCTTGTTGTTGCAGTGGTGTCCTCTGTTGATGCTCTGTAAGTAAACAGCTTCATGTGTTCCTCTGAGCAGCAGTTAAATCAACAGGTTTTCCATGAACTGGGATTCGATCCAACACTCTCTGGAAGTGTTTTCCTGCTCTCAGCTGTTTTCCCTCCGCGGCAGCTGTGTGTCAGCTCCGTTCCCCGAACTCCTCCTCCTCTTTAATGACTCCACACTGCTCACGATCCCCAGGCATCATCTCAGCTGGCCGACCTTTGGTTTTGCAAATATGGTTTTTAAAGCTCCAGTGTTGAATTCTATGATGGCAACAGCAGCAGTGTGTGTTGTTGTGTGTACGTGACTGTGGGTGTGTTGTCTCTTCAGCAAGCGGAGGAGGACAACGAGCACAGAAAGAGACAGGAGCAGATAATGATGGAGAAACTTCTAGAGCAAGAGGCCATGATGGAGGAAGATCAGAAGGTGAGTCGCCCCTCTCTTTCCTCACCCCCCCTCCTCCTCTCTCTCCCTATAACGCTTTCTTTATATACTGCCTTCTGGTCGCGACAGTGGAACACGGCGACCAGAAGGAAAGACGCGCTCCACTTCCTCCTCTTCTGCTTCAACATCTCTTCCTCCAGATTAGTTAAACACCTGCTGGGTGCAGGTTATATCTGGTTGCACAGTGTGACACATGCTGAGCCACATCACATCCACTCAGGATCAGCTGCTTCTTCCAAAATGGTTCAATTATCTCCCAGGGCACAAACGCTAGAATGAAGGGATGAGTGGAACGAGAGAAAGAGAAAATGATGGGTGTGAGGACCCTTTTATACAACATACTAATCACAACTAACACATTTAACGTGTGTGTCTGTGTGTGTGTTTGTGTGTGTGTGTGTGTGTGTGTGTGTGTGTGTGTCTGCCTCAGTCTCCCTCCCATAAGAACAAGCGGCAGCAGCAGGACCTGATCCAGGAGCTGAGGAAGAAACAGGTGAAAGACAGCCGCCACGTGTACGAAGGCAAAGACGGAGCCATTGAGGACATCATCACAGGTAACGTCACCTGGGCCCGGCTGCCGTCTGTGACCACACACACACACACACACACACACACACACACACACACACACACACTCCAGGGCACTCTGCATGAAGGTCCTCTTCTATGCTCAACATTTAGTCTTTAACCAAGTGATTCTAAAGCAACTAACACGACGACTGTGGCTTTGACACTTCGGCTGTCAGATGTTTGAGATCCACGAGGTTCTGACAACAAACATGAACCGACAGTCGAGCGAATCCAGAGACGATCGGCTCAAGTGTTTCTGATGATCGTTGCTTTATCTTATCTGCTCTGTCATCGCTTTGTAACACAACCTGTACGTAGCCTGGGCCGGGTTATATTTGTTAATGCGACGTTTACTGAGATGAAAACTAGTCATGGACAGGGTTGGAATGTAACTCATTAAAACACTTAGACACAGTGTTGAGGTACTATAATATATATATACAAATCTTGTACTTTTCTTTATTAGATATATCAAATCTCTGTAGTTGAGATGGATACTGTTGCTGATATTTGCGTTTAAAAAACAAAGTTATTAGACAGTACGTTTTGTTAACTTTATATAAATAGAAAATAGATTTTTATTTTTATAGTGACCGCAGTATATTTACTTTTGGAAAGTAATGTTACTTTGGATATTAATACTATTAATACCAGTATATTCATTAATTACTATTAACAATAATAAAAAAGTTACAATAATACTAGAATAATAATCTTTTATGAGTATTTTTATCAATACTTTTGGTAAACCTTTTGTTAATACTTTTAATACTTGTGTTAGTATGTACTTTTACTTGTAATTCAACATGATTTGTCAAACTATTGTTGCCTCGTTCATCAAGGTAATATATCTTTCTTATAGAAGGGCCCATGGCTGAGAGGCTAATTTTCATACAATAAATGTCAATAACAAAACTAGTAACTGGAGTCATGTCAGTTTTTAGTCGAACTTTAAACTGCTAAATGTAACTTTCAAACTGTCTGGGAGGCGTTGTGCACCCGGCCCGTCCTGATGCTGTTGTTGGGTATTTGCTTAATTCTATAACCAGGTGCTAAACCCTCTAGGAATCTGCTTCACTCTCTTATATTGTGTTTGTCTTGTCCTGGCTGTTGTCTCTGTCGTTCTCGGTGCAGTGCTGAAGACGGTGCCCTTCACCGCCCGCACTGCCAAGCGCGGCTCTCGGTTCTTCTGCGAGTCCGCCCTCAATGAGGAGTACCATTACTAAGCTAATAGCTCTCTCTCTCCTCTCAAAGGTTACTGGAACATTATGTCCTTCAAGTTTGCTCCTCTCCTTCTGCATGCCCTCTCACACACTCTTCCCCGGTTTAACCGTCACACTCACACTCCGGACCTGTGCATGTGCACTGTGCCCGGATCTCACGGTTTTTGGAGACGCACACATTTCTGTTTGTGTGTATTGTGTGTATTGTGTGTACTTCCCCTCCCTGAGCATGACAGGGTGTTGGGTTAAACGGTTTCCTCTGCATGGAGTGTGACAACCTCATTCACCACCAGTATTTTATAAACCAAGGCAAAACATAATGTCACAGAGAAAGGTCGCTGAGGTCAATCTCACCTGGACTGACTGGATTTAAAGTGGAGCGTCTCCCCTAAAGTAGAGGAGCCGAGATGTGTAGCTGGGGGCTGCCCCCTAGTGGTGGGAGACTGGAAGATTAGATTCAGATTCCAATTTGGTCGCCCGACATGCCGCAGTGGCAGAAAGTCACATTTAATTGTATCTACTGTTCACGCTTCAGTCAGCCCCATGGCAGGGATGATCTGACGTCCTGTGTGAGAGCGCCTGTGGCATTATGACTTCGCCTTTCATGTGTGTTCCAAGTGTCAAAAATCAATGTTTGTGTGTTCATCATCACATCGTCACATTATCATCACTGCTGTTGTCAGAGAGTCTCGCATGCTGCCTGCCTCATGCTGCCTGCTTCATGCTGACTGCTTCATGCTGTCTGCTTCTTCTCTGCCTGCTTCTCCACGACACAGCCCCCCCACTCTCCCAGTTTAGCCCTGACGCTGTGCTGCTGACATGTCACCTCTCTGGTCACATGACTTCCTGCTCGTCTGGCAGACTCGCTAACCCGCTGCATGACGTTTGCATGTATTTTATTCTTTTGCATTTCAGGTGTCTTTTCCTTGTCACTTGCAGTCTGTGTGTTACTAACGTGCATCCTGCTTGTTTCTGTGTGTGGCGGTGACTCATTCATCGGTTGTGTGTGCATGCTTTGTTCTGTTTTGGGTGAAGATGCTGTTGAATGTAATTCTGCTGTCGACTGGAGCCATTTCTTTTGTTTTCAGTTCACAAATGCTCTGTGCTGGAAGTTTGAAACTGGCACTTTTACTTTCCTGCTGGTAGCCGCTCTGCAAAGCAGCCTGGGTCTAGTAACAAAAAAGAAAAGCTAAATGAGCTTCCTGCCCCCCCCTCTCTTCCCCCTCCTGTCAGTTGAATCACTTAACCTCTTCCAGCTCTCTCTCTCTCTCTCTCTCTCTCTCTCTCTCTTTCTCTCTTGTCATGCCCTCACCCTATCTCTCGATTACCCCCCCCCCCTCCATGCAGCCTGCTGCCACCCTGCTTTGCCCTCGCAGCGCTCTCTGTGCAAAGCCAGTAGGATAAATGTTCTCGTCATCCGCCTCCTCCTCCATTTTTAACCTCCCTTTTTGTCTTCTCTTTATCCAGCCCTAAAGAAGAATAACATTACTAAATTTCCCAATGTCTACTCGAGGGTAAGGAACTCCTCCAGTAGCACCCCTGTAGTGGTGGGTGTGTCCAGAACCTGGCAAGCATCTCTTTATTACCTACCTTCCTGTTTTACCTCTCTTCTTCCCTCCCTGTCCCTTTTCTTGTAATCCTCATTCTATCACCTTAATACCAGACCATTTGAACGTCTGATTCTAAGAAGCTGCTCCTCTTTATTCTAGTTAATTCAGCCGGCGGCTCGTCTCTGTCGTAGCGTCCAGAGACGGCCGGCCTGAGGGGCTCTTCCTCCTCCTGTGTAGACCTCACGCTGCTTTGAAAGACAGGCTACCAGCACAACGAGCATGTGGGCTCATCAGCTCTCCCCTGACAGGATGACTGACAGCTCTTTTATCTCCCCCCTCCCCCACCATCCTTCCCCCTTATCTCAGATTTGAGGAATCAGCCTTACAGGCGAGCGGACGCCGTGCGGAGGAGTGTCAGGAGACGCTTTGACGATCAGAACCTGCGGCCGGTGAACAACAGCCACGGCGAGGTGGTCATATGACGAGGGACCGGTTCATGTGCTGGAAGGGAGGAGGCGAACAGGTGGTGGTGGGTGGGGGCAGGGGGAAGGACTGCGGGATGTTGAGAAGAGGGAGGGAGGGAAGGTCGGATGTGAAGAGCGAAGGCTGACGAGCGGAAGATGACGAGGGTTGTAGCAACCGTAGATATGAGTATGTATATATATTACATAAGAATACGTGTTGTTCCATGTCTGTGGTATCGTAGCAGCGTTTCACGATGAAGGACTGGGAGGTGGACGAGTTTAAAGAGAAGTGTCTGAAAGGTTCTCGAACCTTCGACAAGCCAAGTGCCTGAACTTATTCCTGTGCTCTAATGTCCTACTGTGTTCTGTTTCTCTGTTTTTTAATAGCCCCACTTTGAAAGCAATACAGTTTGACCCGGCTTTAATGTCACGACATGTTGAAACTGGACTTTGTGGCTTTAAGAGTTGCGTGAAGAGACGCTTCCTTAATGTAGAATGTACGGGACACGTCCCCCTCAGATGTCACAGACACTGCGTCTCTCACTGACCAAGGTTCACACTTGGTCTTATCTCGGTACATTTTGGTGCTTTCTTACATTCCTCTTTCTACACAAACATTCATCTCATGAGGCTTCTCCTCTTTGACTACCAGGGCTGACGATCAGGCAGGAAGATGGTGAAGAGTAATTATCTGTATTAATTAAAGAAATTAAGTGGAAGGTTGATGGAAAGTGAATGAAAAAGTCCACAAAACAATAATTATTTTTCAAAAGGAGACCCAGGGCCTGTGCTATGAAACAGGATTTGCTGTTATTGAGGTAAAATGAGTTTTAAATCTCTGAGCTTTATTTCCTACGAACCTGGTTCACTTCTTACTGGAATAGTTACCGATGTCCTGGATATGTTGAACCTGGTTAGTTCAGGTTACCAAACGATATGTTGGGTTAAGTGAAGCCGGATAAAGAAAGCGTATCAGAACAGGGCCCGAGCGAATGTGAATCGCATCCATCAAATCTCTTCATACTGACCAGTGGCTACTGAAGTCTTACTCTGTCGCTCTTAATCCACAGAAGAAGAAGACGCCCAGTTCCACTAAACGCTGCCGTTTGTTTCTGTGACAACACAGAAGATTCACTGGTTTACGGGAACAAGTTACCGAGAGTATAAACTGCACGAAAAGACTCGATGATCTCATTGACAAAACTGGACATAACCCATCGTTGTATTGACAGGTTAATCATTCTCCAGGCTACTGTGTCTGCTCACTTTATTGTAATTTTAAATGTATAGTATTTAACCACTGAAAAGATTCCTTTAAGCTCATGTTTCCGTCGAGTCATTCGAGCGACGGCGAAACAGAAGAAAACAAAAACAAAAAAGTTTCCTAAATGTACAGATATTTTGCTACAAACCATGTTTTTTTATTTTCCCTATTCACATTTTACCAGATGGTTAATATTGTACATATTGTTTAAACAAAAGTTTTCATCGCCTTGTGCTATACAACTTGAATGTCATTTTAACTTATAGAATTTGTTTTGTTTTGTTTCCATACTTTTTATATTTAATGAAGCCAAATGCAGCCGGGAATCTACAGTAGTGAGTGACATCGTGTTGTGTAGCAGGATCACGCAGTGTGTTTGTGGGTTGATGTCACACCCAGCGGCGGCGACCTGCAGCACGCTCATGTTACTGGACTCGTCGTTAAACATTAAACTGGTTTCTGTTGGTTGACCTGTGATGATGGGCTGGAATGTGGCTCAGTGATGCACCTTGTAATCATCTCCGTCTCTCTTTTAACTACACCGTCTGTAATAGTGTCATTTCTCTAACTGGATAATACTGGCATGTTTTTTTTTTTTTTTTTACTTTCACCAGAAATGTATTCTAGGCAGTTTATTGCGCTTACTACAAAATAACAAGCATTTTTGTTCTTTTTTTTTAATTAGGTGATATGAGATTTCCATTGAATATGATCAAATAAACTATTTACATTGACCTTGTCTCATTCTCTTCTTGAAGCTGGGGACAGGTGAGAATCCACAGAGCACTGGACACTATTAGCTTCCTGTTGAGACATCATGTAGAAGCAGGATGTGAGGGTGACCCAAACATTAAATATTCAGTGTATAAGATTTAGGAATATGGGATCTGTTGGCAGAAAGTAAGCATCAAATAATCCATAGAGACGTTGTGTATTTGATCTAAATTGTATGAATTGTTTTCTTTGCCCTAGAATGGGCCTTTAATATTTAAATACTTTATATTTACATCAGGAGTTGATGACAACCAGTGTTGTGCAAGTTCACACCTCATGAACTAGTTGAAAGTTCAGTTCATACAAGTAAACATGAATAGTTCACGTTCATAGTTCACCATTTAAATTCTGAACTAGTTCATAGTTCAGTTCATTTCATAGTTTTAAGGTGGAAAGTGAGAATGAAACTTAACTTGTTAAAGAAACCCTTATCCATCACTACCCCTTGCCTTTACTGCCGGAGTCTTTATCAGACAGTGTGTAAAAATCCCTCTCTGCTTTCTCTTGCCTTATGAGACCGAGAGCTGTTGTGTTGCAGGTAAGGCCTGCCCCTTTAAGGAAAGTTTGTAGTGTGCGACGTAGTGCACCTGGGGATTGTGGGAAAAGACGCTAAAAGTGTGTTTATAAAGAGAAGTGACGGACCACCTAGAGGAGACGCGAGAGTTGCTCCTGCTGTATATCCGAGAAATAAAGCGGCTGCATTCCAGGTAAAGAAACATCTCCTCCTCCTTCTTCACGGAGCGGTCCGGACGGCTGGTTACCGGCCAGACAGCGAGCCAAGATAACCAGTGACAGGGGCGGCTCCTGGTACAGGCGACATAGGAGACTGATTTATCATGACGTGACACATGCAATGAAAAACAATACATTAACTGATTTATCATGACGTGACACATGCAATGAAAAACAATACATTAACGTCACACCATCATCCTCTAACCCCGGGGACGCACAGGAGGTAGAAGCGCTGCGAAAATCGGTCCGCCGCCTTTCCTCTCCCATGTTAAATATTTGGGCTGTTCGCACCGGCAGCTTAGTGCCGGGAAGAACCAGGAAGCGCCGCGACCTCACACACAGGCACATAATCAGTGCGGAAAAATTATGATGATCCTGCGCAGAAGCCCATTAAGCAGGAATTGCTCGTGCAGTTTAAGTTTTTTTTTTATTTTAAATTAAATTTTTCCTGTTTTATATTTAATTCATTTTAATTTAACTAGTGTGAGATATTATGCAATTAATGGAATAAATGCTGTCAATATTAAGATTTCAATATATTGCCAGTTTAAAGATGGGTAACAGCGGGATTCGAAACCGTGTCCTTCATTCTTGAGACCGAACGCCATACCGACTAGGCCACACAGCCTGATGACTTGATCGCGGAATTAAGCGCTTTAAGAATATGGACAAATTATCGTGTGTGTCCGTGTCATTTTATGCTTCTTTTGATAAACACTTCAGAGAAAATATTTTCTACTTTACTACATATATTTGACAGCCTTACTTAAAAGTTACTTTTATATTTTTGGCTTTTAGATACTGGATGATTAAACATACTTTAAAAACCTATTGTCAGACAATAACCCAGTACCTCCCAACCTTCTTCGGACGCCTTACAAGAATCAGTCTGCTGCGATGTCCTGGGGCTGCCCCCTGCTGGCTGCTGGGATCCTCTGCTTATCCTTTAAGTAAAGTACAACTAAAAAGACAAAATGTACTCATAAGTATCGCTTTATCTTTTCTACATGAGTCAAGTATTTGCTCTTAAATGTACTTTAAATATAAGTTTTTCTGAATTGCCAAAACACAAAACCCCATTCTCTCAATAGAATATATATTTAAAATTGAGCACACACACACACGTCCAATAAGGTTAATTTAGGATCATAAATGTAATAAAATATTTCTGGATGTTCCACCAGCTGCTTTGCTGAGACATGAGCAGGCAGAGCTTCCTGCTTCTGTTGTCATGTGTTCAAAGGATGTGTGAAGTGTTTCAGTGTTTACCTTCCATCATCCTCTCCAGTCCTGAACCCTATGGAACAGTTTTTCTCAGTGTGGTGTTGGAAAGTGTGCGATGAAGTGTGTGATCATTCAGGAGTGGAATCAATTGAAGGCTGCATTCGGCAGGAAAATTGATTCTCCTTTGTAGCGAGGGAGAGCCATTTCGTACTGTTGAATCATATTGTGCAGTTTTATCTTTGCTGCAGGTTTTCATGTTTACACATCCTACAGTAAATATTTTCACTGTTTTTTTTCATGCAATCTTGAAAGTGCAGTGTTTTGCATGTATTCATGTATTTGGTAATGGTTAATCAGTAATGTTGATGCATTTACTGGCTTTGTGTGTTATCTGACAGCAGTGTTTGGTTTAGTGAGTGTTTACTGCTCTGAGAAAATCAGAGGAAGTTTCAGGAAAAGTGTTTGAGCAATTCAGAAAATCACAACTTGCACTCTATCCTATTCCTTAAAGCAAAGCTCTACTACATTATGAACCGTGTCTACTGAATATGTTTATGCCTCCACACCAGAGACGGCCAGTATGTTTGCCCCTCCCAGTCTTCTGCTCAGTCCAACCAGTCGAGGCAGACGTCCGCCCACAGTCTGCTTGAAGCTTCTTCCTGTTAAAGGGTGTTTCTTCTCTCCTCAGTCACTGAGTGCCGGCCCACTGTTGGAACTGTCGCTACAATATTGGACAGTCTCGACATTACAATGTAAAGTTCCTTGAGATAATGAATGTTGTGTTTTTGTGTCATATACAAAAAAAACACAAATTTTGACCAGTTGTCACTTGAAGCAAAGATGAACAGATAAGAAATAGAAAACCTTTGACCCTCCTGAATTACTTGTGTATCCACAAAAAGTATTTTCTCTCGTTTAATTCCAGTAAATCAATTTGAACAACTAAAACCTTTTTGGATCATTCTTCAAGAAAACAGCTGCAGTTAGATTGGATCAAATCTATAATATTATTACTGAACAAGTTTGTTTTCTTGCGGCGTTTCCTGTTGAGAGACACAGTCAGACCTTAAGATATGACTTTAATTGAATATAAAAATGAGGCAATGGAGAACATGTACAACTACAGTCAACTAAAAGATGCTCAGAGATAACAAGCCACAAAAGGACGACCTGACATTAACAATCGATCAGCTATTCCTGATATCAAATCATCATATTTATCATTAAGTGTGTTCACAGGTTCAGCGAAGCCTCTTCCCATTAAATAATCATTGGAGGGTGTTATCTCTCAGTCAGTTGAGCCTGAAGGGGAATGCATGTTGGCTGAAGTGAACTTATGCAACAGAAAGGCAGCAGAAGTGTGATCATCAAGGTGCGTCCAGCTGTTCTAGTAAAGTTCTTCTTCTTTTCTCCAGCTCTCCTTCACTCAGCTCACTGCCTGACGTGTCCCAGCCGCCCTGAAGGACGACACAAAGATTGAGTGATGACATCAACTTTGAAACATTGAAGTTAAATTTGACAGAAAATGTCCTAAACAAGAGGCTGTTGGCTGCAAAAGGGATTAAGCAACTTTTTGTCTGGTAAACAAAAACTTCCCAAACACACAAGATACTAGAATAACATACTATTTAGAAAGGCCACACTTGGTAGTAGGTAAAAAAAATACTGGTTCCCAAATTAAAAATAGCATTTTAGCCATAATTGTTACAAAAGATAAAGTTAGGTCAATGTAAGATAAAACTATACAAATATTACAATATTCTTTCTTTGTCCCTGAGGTCATTATGACCTGTTTTTTTCTGTAACAACATTTAAGAGGTTAACATTGGTGGAATTGAAACTATATATATATATATTTATAAACTATATACTATATATATATATATATATATAAATAAATAAATAAAAGGAAATATACCTCCTCCTTGGCAGCTTTCCTTTTAGGAGACTTCTGTTTAGAGTCGGAGTGAGATTTCCCTCGGGACTTGTCGTTCTCTTTATCTTTCTCTAGATCTTTTTCGCGCTTCCCATCGCGCTCTCGTCCTTTCTTCTCTATTTCAGATTCCGGTGATCCCTGTTTGACACAATTACAGTCAGTTTACAAAGACTCATATTTTATATATATATATTAGAGTTCTGCCATATATATATATATATATATATATATATCTATGTATATATATATGTATGGGTTTCTGGTTGTTTTCTGTATACTCACAGACTTGTGGCGCCTTTTCTTGCCCTTCTTCTTGTGTTTCTTGGATTTTTTGTAGCTTCTCTCTGGTTTTTATGCAGAAAATGTCAGTAAATGTCAACAACACTGAGCTTCTTCTATATGATGAAAAATAGATCCACTAGGCTGTGAAAACCACTCACCAGATTCTCCACTGGAGGAGCGTTCAGAGGGGGATTTGGACTGTGACCTCTTTTTCTTTTTGTGATATTCGTCATCCTCAGACTCCGAACCCTGTCAAAACATTACAGTCGGGTAATTTAGAGATGGCCAGGCTGTGAGGGGGGGGGGGGGGGGTGTCGATCAATAATCCGTTTGCTCACGGCTCATTGTCTTGATTCAGAGGTGAGGATTACTGACCGATCGAGAGCGGGAGCGTTTCCTGTGGTGCTTCTTGGATTTCTTCGAGTGCTTCTTCGTCTTGGAGTGATGATGTTGGCATTCGTGCTGTTAAAAAGATAAATACCACGTTCAACGACATCATTGTCTCGGGTGATAATTCAGCCTCCCCCAATTGTCATGACCATCTTACCTCCAAGACGTGCATGAAATCTTTGAATATCCGTTTCCTCTCCGACTCCAGAGTCACGTCCTCAAAAGCAGATTCTTTTAAGAATCTCTCTCTTACCTGAAATATTAAAAGAGTATGTTACGACACTGATTTTAAATGAAACCTGAAAAGACAACCTCCTACTATTTATAAAGAGAGCATGAGACAGAAGGAGATGTGAATAGAAAACAGTCGGTGCTGAGTATCTGTAACAGTGTTATTCACACGAGAGACGTACCCCCTCCCAGGATGTCTCTGGCTCCAGCGGTGGGGTGGCCTGTTTCAGCATGTTCTTGAAAGCTGCTTCTTTCCTTTTCATTTTCCGGGCCTCCTCCTTTTCTCGCTCCCTCTCTCTGGCTTCAGCCTTCTCCAGTAACTACACAGGAAAAACTGGGTTAACAACAGGAAGACTGCTTTCCCACAACGCAGAGTTTTCTACAATGTAACATGATGAACCGTGCTCACAAGTCATATGGAGCCAAAGTAGTCAACTTCTTACACCTTAAACACAATAACTGGAATTATCGTGTTACTATTTCATTCACTACATCAGTACACATTTGATTATGTTATAGAACAGAGGTAGTGGTGGGTTCTTTTTAATACACAGGCATGTATTCATGAGTTTCCTGCTGCCCTCAGGTTTGGAAATTGGGTGGATAGAAACATTTTAGCACCTCTAAATATCATTGTACAGTGTGCATCAAAAAATGTAGTTATTATATATTACTATTTCATTGATTTAAATGTCTGGCAGAGGCGGCACATAAAATTGCAATAGACTGAACAGATTATACGAAGGACATCTAATAAAGGTCGGGAGGGAAACAGAAAGGAAAGCACTCTTACGCTGTTAAAGGCCAGCTTTATGTTTCCTGCATCCAGTGTGGTGGCTCTCTTATCTGAGCTGATGACTGATCCAAAGTCATCAAAGCTGGTGTTCACTTCCACCAGGAAGCTTTTGTCCTTGAGAAGGGATATGAAACAAATACCTTGTAGAAGCTGATGTACATGTATGATGCTTATCTACATCATAACTAAGCTCTCAGAGGAGACTGTGATACATGCAGATCTGAAGTGTGCATCAGGTTGAAGATTCTCACCTTAAGAATATCCTTGATGATTCTTTTCTCGTCGTGGTAACGAGCCTTTAGGTCTTCCACGTAAAACTTAAACAGATCCAGGGGAGTGGAACCTGAACAGTGGACGGCATCAAGTTATTATTTTATACAGTAAGGGAAAAGGGTCAAATATGGTCACACAAGAATGTAAAAACCATTGAAGCCAATTCAAATAAAAGTTAAAGTCATAAAAAGGAAATGTTAAGTGAACGTGGCTAACGATAAAGTTAATTCACAGTGCGCTGCTGTTTCATACAGTATTTACACCCTGAGCTGTGTGTGCCTATGTGGATGACACATGCTGTTGCCTGCATGTCACATACACGTGTGTCACAACGTTCAGCTCGTGAGGCCACGTGCGCTGTGAACTGCCGTCTTACCCGGCTGGCCCAGCATGTTGGCAAAGCGGATGTCAGAGCTCAGGGTCGGGTACATCTCCATCCAGGCAGACATGGAGTGAAGCTGGCCGTGGTCGTGGAGCTCATCCAAGAATTTCTGAGGAAAAACAGCAAAATAGTCCATGAATAAATAAATAGAATTTTATATTTTTTGACCTGGATTTCGATGATTATTAATACATTTTGATGCCAGTAATTTCCCTGACACAGTAACCTCCAAAATGATTGTAATTATCTGTCCCCTCTCACCTGGAATGACTCTCTGTTCTTGCGTTGGCGTCTCCTCTCCCTTAGAAGAGTCTTCTGTTTCTCTTCCTCCTCCTCCTTCTCCAGCGCCCGGATGTGCTCCTCAAAACAGATGAGGGCATCCTCCTTGTCCATATCTGTCAAAAGATAAAAACACTATCACCAGTTGCATAGAACTAAGGGAATGCATAACTACGACAACCCATGAGTACAAAGTAGTTAAGACTGAGAATATATGTGCTCATACTCTGCAGCTCCTCGTCTTCAGCAAACGTGGGGTTATCTAGCAGGTACTGCTGGGCCTCGGACCAGGTGGTGCGGTAGGTGACATTAGCCATGTTGTCCAGGATGTTCTTCAGAGCTTCCCAGTTCCTCTTTCTCAGCTGCTTGGCTTGTTCCTGGAAACAGGAAACAGACGAGGAAACAAGAGGGTTAATTGTGCTAATATTTAAAACTCCTGGCAGATGAATACAGGAAGATAAATGATTCTACATCATTATAAGTTGACATATGCTGATTAAAAATCTCTAGTAAGACTTGGTTGAGCTCGGGTCCAAACTCTTACCTTCTCTTTCTTTGCGAGGTAGAACAACACATCTTCATAGATCTCCAGTCTGTCTCTCTCTGGAACGCAGCTCCACACCTCCTGCTCATTAAACATCTGTTCCGCTTTCCTACACGACAAGTACACACAGACACATATTTAGGATAATTTCACACAACAGCCCACATGGGGGCAGCATTTCACAGCCCAAATTGATCTTTAACAGTTTCATTAATGCAAGCCATTGGATTGTGTATAGTAAGTTTCAAAGCTCATGAAGTCTTAATAATATCTTACAAAGTACCGATTTTAGGAAGTTATCCAGCATGATGTGTACTTTTCATAAATGCTTCTCAAAACTCATTGCTGTGAAGAGTCAGAGGATGTGGTTGAACGCAGTTTAAATTAGGTTTTTAATTTAAGGAACCAGACACAGAGTCTCGCTGTCACTCTCCGACCGCCTGTTGTGTTCCCTCCCAGATCGCAGCCCCAGTCATCGCCACAACCCCATAACCAGCTGAACTCTGAAACTGGCTCGCTTTCAAGGTCACCAGTCAATATGTCTCTCTCTCCTCCGTCATCGTGACTCTCACCCAATAGAAACAGGTCGAACTGGATGTTACATGCAAGATCAAGCATCGGAACGGGAACATGTTCAATGTTACAGGCCTGATGTTTCTCCTCCTCCATGTTGAATGCAATATTTAACACATATAGAATTTAAACTAGCAAATGTGGCCCTCGCTCACTAAATTATAACATAGCGACACAGTGATGCTGATTCAAAGAGCATGTGATGAGCTAAACAGGTCACAGTTGAAGGGAAAGCCAACGGTGCTGTAACGACACGGTGTCATGCAGAAGCCACCGTTGGCCTTTCAGTCATCTCATCTGCATAATCATATTGACAATTCAGGGGAACCATAAATCAATGGGGGGGAAAGCAAAACATTTACTGTGGCTTCAGTGCAGCACCTACTTGTATCTGGTGGTTGATGTCATCTTCTCGTGGTTTTCCAAGAACCTCTGAAAGGTTTCTTTGGACTCCTTGTATTTAATTCTGGCCTCCTCCTTCTCTTCCTTCTCTGTCTGGACTTTGTAGGCATTAAACGCCTGCTTCTTCTCACTCAGTTTGGGCAGTGCGCTTTGTGGATAAGGGAAAGAGAGAAACACGAGGTGAGAGGTCGGCTGCTTAGTCGCACAGGAATTAGGATGAACTGATCATGGTGGAGTAGCCTGTACCTGTAGCGAGGATCATTGATAATCATTTTCATGGCCTGTTCCCAGGAGGAGTTGGAAGACACACCCTGAAATACAGAGAGAAGGTCATGATATCCTGAACGCTCAAATCCAATTGTTACATTTAAAATGTGAAATTTCAAACAACAGATTAAAACACGTGGACAGTTTTATCATCCTTTGTTACTGAAAGCACATGAGACAGGAGGAGGAACAATGAGTCGTGCTGCGTTGTCTCTGAGAACTTAACACATTTTCTTAGTTACTAATAGATGCCCGTTAAGAGATGTGAAGTGGCAATAATTCAAAGAAGTGCCCCTTCTCCCATTTGCCTCTCCCAGGGAGTGACTGCTTCATCCATTATCAACTGATTTCTCCACGTGCCTGCATCTTGTCGGCTGTCACAGTTATTCTAACTCACTGATGCATGCCACTTTCTCTCAGTGTCTTAATCCCAGCCAGCCCCATGATCCAATAAAGCTAATCATCAGGACAGAGCCATTAAGATCTTGCAGGAAATGGCAAGCAATCTCAGAGGAGAGCTTTGTGAACAAAATTAAAAAGAGCCTAAATATAGCAGCCTTCCAGGTGGGTGGTGCTGGGCCACCTTGCGACCAAACACACACAACACATCAGAAGCAGTGACAATCATACTCAGGCCTCCCGGAGGCTCATGAGGAAGGACAGGGATTAGATCCGGATCAGAATGCAAAGTGTGTACTGTAAACACATCAGGCATTAGGACGAGGTGGAGAAGAAAAATAATAATCATAAAAAAGTTTATTTATAAAGGCTACACAACTAATCAACAAAACACTTGTTGGTGTTAAGTTAATAAGTGAGCTGTAGTATGGCTTTGATGCAAAGCCCAAATTTTGTTATCGTAGCAATGGTCAGATAATCCTGATTGTTTATACTCCAGATTGTTTAGAATAACGTTTACTCTGAGAGGGAAAGAAAAGCGTTGGCTCTCCACCATCTTCAGTCTAACAGGTGCAGCGACACATGTAGTCACACTGCATTACTCTTGGTGTGGGTCATAGCTTAAAGTCTGTTAATGGATACTAATGTATGTCCAGACCAGCATGTTTGATACAAGCAGATGGAAGTTTTTGTATTTTGATCAGTTAAATGTCACAGGGACAGCTCAGCAGTTCATTGACAGGTTAAGACAACTCGTCACTCGGTCTCACCTTCTCCTTCAGCAGCTCTTTGAAGGCCTGCTTGGCCTCTTCTTTTGTGTTCCATTTGTAAGTTTTCTTCTGAAGTTCCGGCCGTTCTTCCTTTGGGACTTCAACGCTGAGTTTAAAACCAAATGGAAAAGTCATTCACTTGGTGGAAAATACAACACAACGAGCAGTTATCACCTACATTAAATATCCTCATCCTTGAGTGTGTTTAGTTGAGAGGGTGGTGTGAAGAGAAGTCCAGTGTCACTGTGACCCTGTATGTGTGAAGGACTGGAGACGGTTCCTGTCTCGGTATCAAACGCCTTTTGTTTACCTGGCTGCGGCCTCTGTGGCAGCTGCGCTCTCTGACAAGGCAACGGGAGCGTCTGCAGTCTTGACCTCAGCTGTG
This sequence comes from Platichthys flesus, assembly GCF_949316205.1. Classification (NCBI taxonomy): domain Eukaryota; kingdom Metazoa; phylum Chordata; class Actinopteri; order Pleuronectiformes; family Pleuronectidae; genus Platichthys; species Platichthys flesus. The sequence goes on from NC_084957.1 coordinate 7,948,663, forward strand.
AGATGCACAGCCGCCTGGGAGAGGTTTTCTTCTGGGACCGCTGTAGCAGTTTCCACTTCCATTACAGTCGCCATAGCAGCTGTATTATCTGCCTGCACTGCAGGAGCTGCTGTGGTGACGCTGGGGACCATCGCCTCTGCCGTTCTGGAATCAGATAATGATGGTTTTTAGAATATGAGGATAATATAACAGACTGAATGGGCTATTTGAAAAAACACCTTTAGGTTTTGAAAACTTCCAATTGCATTGTATTTGTCATTCATAATATATCACAAGGCAGTGAAGGCAAACAAGTAGCTCTTACCCGTTCTCCTCTGCTTTGATCATAGCTGGAAGAGAAACAAGAAAATAGCAGTTATGCTTCTTGTATTAATTTCAAAGCTTACTGCAGATCGGAGACCAGCACAGAGTTAAAGGAACTGAAGCAGCGTTCACGTGCTCCTGTATTTGTGTTATAAGTGATGCCCCTCTAATGCATGGTGCCATTCGCTGAAAATGCCTGCGGGCTGCCGTTCATCATGCTGTTAAAACGCAATGGAACATCAAAACAGGTCTGACGTCATCAGACAGCAGCTCTTTACCTTCCAGATCCTCCAGGTCTTTGGGTTTGGTCCATCTGGACTCCTTCGTCTGAGAGTTGTAATAATAAGGCTTCCCTGTGTCGGACTTGAACTCCTTCCAAGGGCATCTAGACAGCATTTGCTAAAAGCGGGAAAAAACAAAAAGGTATAGTCTGTCAGTTGGGTTAAAAGTGTACTGAGGTAGCTTGTGCAAATTAGGATGCACGTGAAAAAGAGATCTAATTTATTCAGTATATGCAATTCATCTAATTGCATTTGGTATGAGGAACACTGCAGGCAGGGCATTTTACACTTCTGATAAAGAAGCTTTCTGAGGAGGTAGACATTAAATCTGTTATGAAAGAGATAAAGGTTTGTACTTCAGCAGGAGATTTGAGATCATCCGGTTTCTCCCACGTGGACTGCTTGGTCTCTGTGTTGTAGAAGTAGGTCTTGCCATCAAGAGATTTGTGTTCGGTCCACAGAGACTTCTGAGAAAGTAAAAAACAACAGAATCAGCTCTTTCAGTCATCAAAAAAGAAACCAAGCAAAATCCCATTTCACTTTGCTTTAGAGGTAGGCATCAATCATGACTATTTCAAACTTTTACCTCAATAACAATTAATGAAAGATTATCTTATTATTAGGGGGGGGGGGGTATAAGGTAAAAGGTACCTGGGCAACTAATAAACATAGCTGGAACCCAGAAGTTTATGAATGCACAAACTTGGGAAATCATTGACTGAATTAACCAACATGAAGAAAATTGTACTGGTTATAAATGTCGTTTTTTTTAATTGCCCAGCAATACTTTGATTCTATTTAAACACTTGCACCAGTTAAAACTGTTAAGTCTTTCACATTAATCTTTATATTTTCTGTAAGCACAAACCTTCTTTGGCTGATCTTCCGGTGGAGATCCATTTGTGGTAATCTGCAGAGACGAAGTAACAAATACAAGGAATAAAATTTGAGCAAATGATGATTGTAAATATGACATTATTGCTTGTAAACAAAGAATTATATCAGACTTACAGCTGTTCCGGGCGCAGCAGCTGGGAGGATAAAAACAAAAATGCAGTCAGAACCTGTGCTTTAATGAACACAACATTTGGAACAATATGATTTACATAATACAGCAAATTAAATATCTTACCTGTGGAGTCAACACCCGGCTATGGAAGAGAGAAATTAATTAGTATAATATTTTCACAGGAAACACTAACAAATCCAGAAGTTTACATCAGCATCTCTCTACAAATGATTGATGAGTCCACCTGGGAATACAAACTCATAATTCTCGGTAACTGACAAAGTTTTCCTCATTAATACAAAACTCCACATTCTAATGATGCAAAAATATATTCATGATAAGCTCGTCTTGATTAAGTGCTTTTCTTATGATCTTTAAAGCTGTCAGACCAAACTGCTCACTTGAATAAATAGTTTGATACCCGGTAAAAAGACAAATGAGCAGAACATCAGGAGTGAAGGGCTCACGTGCTCATTACGTTTTAGTTATTCACAGTTGAACCAGAACCAACACAAAAAAGTGACGGACAAACAGCACGTAGGTGTCCGTTTTCATTTTGGTTAAACACTGTATTCAATTTGTTTCTTTAGCAGTTTCATTTCAATCTGTGGTTAAGAACATACAGATTAATTAATGGAGCAAAATCAGGTCACAGCTAATAGAGGTGTTACTTGGCTGTGCAATAGCTTAATTTAGCCGTTCACAGATTCACAGTGTATTTTTAAGAAGTGTGAAGCAGAGCACAGAGGAGAAGGTGGTTAGGAGAATTACCGGTCCCGTTGGCTGCACAGCCGCAGCTGGCATGCGAGGAGGCATCATCATCCCTGGCATCATGGGTGGCATCATGCCTGGCATCTAATAAAAGAAGCATCATGAAATATTTATCAGTCATTTCCATCCCACCTAGTGCAGGTTCAGGTATCAGACACAGTGTGAGACCAGGGAGTTGGTGGATGCACGCGATGATGTGTGACTGAAACAGTGTCTGCTGAGCTTATTTACGGTGTGATACCACAGCTTTCAACCTGTGCAGCGGCCACGACACTCCATATTAATCGAATCCCCACAGCAGCTTCAAGAGTTGGACTGCTGACACTTTAATTAAACACCCCCCCCATTACAGGATCACATATGCTTAATAAATGTGACGTCTTTGCTTAAATTAAATGGATTTTTAAGATCGTGTGAATATTTCAGCAGTATTCAGACAACCAATGGCAATGGTTTAAATCAACACACAAGCAAGATTAGAGCTTAACTATTCTGTGAATGAAATTCCAGAAAACTCAAGTAGCTTAAATCTCACGGCAATAATAAATAAAACCAATGACTAGAGCAAGGCAAATAAAGTTCAGCAAGTTGTCCGGCAATGAGGAAAAGTTAAATAAAATAAAATCTTTTATCTTTGAACAGGGCTAACCTGTCCCATTGGAGGTGCCCCCATAGGTGGCATTATACCCGGTGGTATTATTCCAGGAGGCATTGGAGTCATGCTGGGAGGTCGCTGTCCCATAGGCATTCCCATTGGAGGGAAATGAGGCGGTATTCCAGGTGGTCCCATCTGGCCAAAACATCAGGTTAAAGAGAGAAAAGAGGCATTAGATCAAATGAAACGTTGATTAAAACCTTTAATATTTAAACAAGTTCATATCAGCCCTCTATGGCAACTGTAAACAAGAGGAGGAAAGCTAACAGTCACAAACATCTCTGTCACTGACTTACAAATGGGGGAGGTATCCCTGAGGGCGGTACACCTGGATAAGGTGGCGCTTGACTCGGGCCATTATTAGCCTCCGATGAAGACTGTCATGAATGAGAAACACCAGAGTCAGTGAACTCACAGCAGCCAGTGGTGAAAATATTCAACACAGTTTAACGGCTTTTTCAATATCGCCTCAAAGGTTGTTGAATTCGATTTTTTCTAGATATAATATCAGTCAACAGGCTGAACTAAAGGCCTCAGATTTAAGTACATAAAACCTAAATATCATATGGATAAGGACAATAAGAGAACACTTAATGATGTGTTGAATGTTTAAAATTAGAATGAATCAAATGAGTGCAGGAAATGCCATGCAAGTATTATTGTACATTTGTATAGGTTGTATAACATAAATATAGATTTAAGATATATCTCTTGTAATGAAATGCAATTTAAAAGCACCACAAGCTGCAGACTACAAAATAAAACATCATACAATTGAATCAATACCTCTTAAAAACCAGACATTACACTAAACCAACTGCAGGGGTGTTATTAACATGCACTGGTTTCATATTGGTGTCCCAGGACTTTAAAGAATTGGGTCTGGCTTTCTTTACTCATTCATTTACAAACAAGTCTCTTAGAAATACACAGTTATTAAAGATAATATCTGTGATGACTTGGCTCAACTAAGTTTATACTTTATGTTTTTTATTATATTAAATGGGCGCAAATACCTCCACTTCAGCATTAAACCACCGGCTCAGTATAACGTTACTTTTAGCCACAATGCTAACTGTGTCTGACAGAAAGATCGTCTTTGTCCGTTAGGCTGCTGTTGATTCTCATTGAAAACAAACAGACATGATTTCTTTCTTCCCATCACAGGGACGCTCCTTCACCGGGAAATACGCATGTATTCTTTCTGAATGACCGGGGACTCTGTCTAGATGCTGGTGGAGTATGGAGTCGCCACAGCTAACGTGAGGGCTAAGCTAGTTAACTGTACAGCTAGCTTAACAAACCAAGAACCGACCCCAACGTTTTAGTTGGCGCATACTCCGACGTGGAATGACGTATGTTGTTTGCAATCTTAAACAGCGGTATGTAGTAGTTTGTACTTTTACTGTACAGTAACCCTGAATTCCAGGACTTAGTCTGCACCATGACGCTATATGTTTGCCGCTGTTTAGCTTAATGCTAACTCGGTGTGCTAACCCGTGGTGCCCTGGGATGCAAACCGTTGTTTTAGCAGCGCGGAGGCAGCGAGACGGAGATCGGATGAACGGAGGATGTTCACAAATCAACTCTCGTTTGCTTCTGCTGTTAACTTCATTGTGAATAAAGAGTTAGTCTGCATGGCAGCACTCACCATGTTGACGAGAGGGTAACAGCCTCCGAGAAACCCGGACACTTCTCAACAACGAGCGACCCGATTGGTTCAACTCCGCCGTGACGTAAGGGGTCAAAGGTGAACATCCTGCAGCGTTGTTCCGCGACGGTAGTGCACAGAAAATGTTTTGTTTTTTGTTTAAACAGAGAGAGAGAGAGAGTTGCTATGATATTTTACATCTTCTTGAGATCCAGAAGAAAATATTAATGAAACGATATACTTAGAAGTAATTCATCCCTCTCTCTATATGGAATGAAAAAAATGGTGAGGAAGACCAAGAGCTGCAAGAAAGCCAGTAAATCGACCTTGAGTAAAGTTTTACTTCTCAAATCTAACTACCTTCATAACCTGGATAAAACAATTCAATGATTATACTTAACCGATAAAGTGTTAATGTTTTTTTTACTTATTAGTATAAAGTGAAATGCTTCGAGTAAAATTTGTGAAAATAGCAATAGTATCATGATATCTGGGGGTATATGAATTAATGTTCCAAGTGCTGTGATTGTGACAGATGGAAAACCCACACGCATAGACACTCAGGTGAAGATCCAATCAAGCCACACAAAAAAAAAATTAACCCGAAAGCATATAATGACACAATATTTAACAAAATGTCCTCTCCACCAGGATTGAGCAAACTGTGTGAACAGAGGAAGACCTGCAGCTGCGGAAAAGCCATTAAGTCGACTTTGAGGGAAGTTATTCTTATATGCAACAAAAAACACAACCTTGGTAAGAAGTAAGATTACTTAATACAAAACGATATTGCTCAAATAGAATTAGATGCTAAAATAATTACAATAAAGACATTTTTTTGTAAATGTGATAGGTCCATTTAACTGATAAATTTATAAAATGTCTATGCATTTACATTTTACAGTTAAGCACAAAAAAACAATAGCAAAGACATGCCAGTAAATTAAGATACAACCCAGCTACACAAAAACAATTAAAGACAACAGCACACACATACAAGTTTTTATAACATATTTTAACTAAGCGGTCAGTGACAATAATGAATAAAAAATTGCAGATAACAACAGAGACATTAGACTGACAAGCAAATGTCAATATTATGAATAAATAATGAAATGTAGAGTAATAAAATAAAGCAACAGGGATTAAATATGTTGAGATATAGCTTGCGTCGGCCTGTAACATTTATACTTACACTTTATAAAAAGGAGGATACTATGACTTAAATAATATTGAAATTATGTTCTTTAACATGTTACAATGAGGACTTTCCTCCCATTTCTCCTTATTTAAGACGTTTTAACAGGTACCCTTTTTTACAAGCTGGAGTAGCTGGTGCTCAGACGGAGCAAAATTACCTTGGTGTATTGGGGATAATTTGGAGAACTGGCTGTGATTTTCCAATTATTGGCTTGTGTGACAGAGCTCTCTGGGCTGTATGGGGCTGGAATGATTCCCAGTGTCGCTGGGAAATTAGAAAAGTGGTCGGTATCCCCACCTTTTACCTCTTTGAGAGCCATTCACATACGGCCTTCACTCTTTTCCCTGTGGCTCCTGCACTCTGGTCACACATTTTTCACACAAACAAGGTTAAGCAGCAGCTCAGCAATTATGATGTTTATTCAAAAAGAAAAATTATTTTAATGCCCTAATGAACGCATTGATTTTCCTTTATTGCTGTTCTGCATCGATGCCAAATACATTCTGAAAGATCATGTTGTGTATTCAAGATCTGTTTTAAGATGAGCAACTGATATCACGGCTTATCTATATGCTGCTCGCCGTGCTGTTGTTTACTTTGGACTTGTCCCTGGGATTTAGAGGGCTGCCGGAGTGTGAAGCATGCAACAAAAAAAAGATCGGGGGAAACAGATGAGCCCACACCCGAGGTAGATTGCCATAAACTCTGATGCATTTACTGACAAGTGCGGGAGAATTCCCTATCCATTCTCTTAACAAGCCAAAAAGACAACGAGGCGACAGTGAGGGGCAGTGATGGATCGAGCTCGAACCTAATGATGGGAGTCAGTCAACCACAGTGCATCACTTGTCCTCAGGGAAACAAACGAAGAGAAGACCAGCCATGAATCAACAATGCTGCGTAGCTGCTAATGTTTTTCTTTTTCTACTCGCCCGAATGATTTAAGATATTTGAAAAAGCCAGTGGATAAAATATTCAGCTGTTTTAGCCTCTCATCTTTTATTTATAGCTGATTCCACAAGATCATTTCTTTTTTACATGGTATTAACATATTGATCTTTGTGCAGACAAAACGTAGGAACTAAATTATCGAAGTGTTAGAAATCAATCAGTTAGACTCAACTGCCCGTTATTTTTATTGCACTTTTCATAAAAATAATGTAACACAAAGTGCTTCAAGAATGAAAGCCCAAAATAGAAGCACTAAAAATTAAGATTAAGTAATTTAATCGTTGCACTGATACTTTTTATTGGTTGCACTTACATCATTTATGTACCAAGCACTTGTATTTCCAGACAGAAGTCATGCACTGCAGCCTGACTGCAGATATGCACTGTACATTTATATGCTCTGGTGTTCTATTTATATATCCCAGTACTTCATTGTTGTGAGTGTGATTGATTCACAATATATGAGGTGGTCAATGTTTGCCTCCAGCCATTTTACCCAGTGAGCTTTGAGTCCGGCTTGTTGTTGACCTGCCTTACAGGCACTCTTCTCTCATCCAACCATTGGCTTCCTGTCAACACTGCTCACATTAACCACCGAACAAACACCGTATTACATTTGCAGCAGGCGTTTCAATTTCCTTTCTAAAAATAAAGGAGCCAGAGCAGACCTGAATTATGTTACATTAGTCTGTGGAGATTCTTCTTTTTCACCACTAGAGAGCTTCTACAACACAAAGGCTCATGGGAGATCTCTGTGGCAGGTCCTGTTGAACAGAAGCAAAGTCGATTCTTCTCTTTCTGTAAGTTTATACAGCATCTTCAGATGGACTCGCCAAACAGTGACACACAGGACATGAACAAATAAGCACAGATCTGATCAAATATATTTTTTAATCATTTTTGCAAAAGAGAAGTCATGTAGACCTTTTATAATGAATCTAAATCTCTTTATTGCAATTAAGATTTCATATGTTTGCATGGTTTAGGATCATTTCCTCAAACTAAAGTCACACTCAGACAGTTAATTTGATCACTGATGGATTTTAATAGCACGTTTTATGTGAATAACTGTACATTGTGGTATTTATTAAATCATTATGCCCTTTGTTAATTAATTTACCTTCAGGGCATATTAATATATTGATTTGTCCTGAAAACACATTCGATAAGTAATATTCCTTTGAATTTCAAGGGCCAACTGGCAAACCCAACTTGTTTTGTAGCTATTTTTTGGCTTGAGGGTTATGTTTTGCCTGAATAAAGGGATATATCGGTTGCATATACTCCATCTAGCCTGCTTTTGCCAGAATATTAAACCCTGGAATCACAAATTTGAACCTGCCCAGCGAATTTGTCATCGAAACTGAGAAACCAATTTAGGTAAAAAAATCCTCTCTGGGCTGCAATTATTACAGCGAATGACACAAAGCTGTTGATTGCAGAAAACCAGCTATTCACACTCTCTTGTTCTGAAAGACTTGCTGATTTCACGGATAGCAATCATGTAGGTCAAAGAGTTTACTTTATCACAAACACACACATACAAACACACCCAGACTTACACACACACTCACAGACACAAACACACACACACACAGATACACAAACACACACCAATCACCAAACGCCTTTTTTCCTCCAGCTTTTGGTGTCTTGGTTACTAATGGAGATGGCAGCTATGACCAGGATGTCATAGCACAGCAGAAAAGAAGTCTGAATGAGTTGTTGCTGCTGAATGTCACAGTAAATGTCAGACGAAGTATTTTTACACTTTGAAATCTCTGTTAAGAAAAATGTATCGGCTCAGGAGAATTCCACGAACGTCTCTGTCAGTCTGATAAACCTCAGACATCATGCTCAGCACTCCTGAGCTTCTGCTTCGTCTGTCCAGGGTGAGGGCGTGTGTGTGTGTGTGTGTGTGTGTGTGTGTGTGTGTGTGTGTGTGTGTGTGTGTGTGTGTGTGTGTGTGTGTGTGTGTGTGTGCGTGCGTGCGTGCGTGTGTGTGTGTGTGTGTGTGTGTGTGTGTGTGTGTGTGTGTGTGTGCACTCTGAAAGGATCCAGGATGCGTTGTCATCTGTCAGAAAATGAATTGGTCTGTCTTGTACTGACAGGTTGTCAGTCAGTAAGAGGCAGGGGCTGCATGTGCATGTGTGTATAAAGATGGACATGGGGAGACACAGTGTCACACACACACTCGCCCAGGGCTGAAGTGACAAAAGCGATAACGTGTCATCAGGGATGATCGATGTCATTTGTGTCCCAACACTGATAAATATGCTCCAATCAATAGAAATACTGTGCACTGCATAGAACTCTCAAGTCATCAAAATGGTAGCAAGAGGGGAGGATGGTTCCAATTGCCCCCTTGAGACAAATAAAGTGGTTTTGACTTGAAATGAATAGGGCGTTGAATTTTTGTTTGAGGAAATCAAAAACAGATGCAATAGAATTAAAGGAATTATTCTCCATAGATTTTGTTTAAAAGATCCCTTAACTTCCTGTGTGCAGAGGTAATATAAAGCAAACACCAGCAGCCAGTTATTTAATTGATATACTGGAAGCAACGATCCCCAGTTTGTCCTCACATTTGTCTATTCGCAGTTTCTCCTTATGAATAGATCCAGTTTTCGGCTCAATCTCTTCAAAGTCCTGAAAGCGAGAACCACAATGTGTGAAAGAGAAAAAACTTTCTAGTTACTAAAACTGATTCTGAAGAGAATTGTCCCTTCATCCATATGAGGCATTGCTGAAGTAGATCATTTGATAAAAATTCACTCTAATTGATTTTAGAATGCTAATGGAAGCTGTTTCCTTTGCCACTCAGACACCAGTGGCTTTAAAAAGTGCATGGAACTGTAAAAGCTCCTCAAGTCATATGCTGATACAAGTAGCTGTGGGAAATCAAACCCAGATACTCACAATCCACTATTGAAAATAATCCTTGAATATTTTGCTAAACAAACTTTCTTCTTTCATGACTGGGAATAGCTGTAGCCATGGAAATGAGGGTCTTATAATGGATTTCCAGCCCAGCTGTGATGCACATAGATTTGTGTGTTGGACCTTTCCACTCCAATATTTCAGTGCATTAAGTAAAAGATCAAAATGGCTGGTGTCAGACATTTGAACTCTCATCTTGTTCGTTCAAACTGCATCCTACACATGGGGGGGACATTATCCAAGCTGCATCTTCAGCTCCTGAAAATGTCATGCACTTAGTCTTTAGTCAGTCATTCAATATTTCAGGCCGCCACCATTTAGACACATGGGATAAAATATAGCTTCTGGTTTGACGCCTTTCAGGTAGGAGGGCGTCTGGTGAGTGGTTTTCATTGGCGGACTGATGTCCAGCTGTGGGCCCTCGCTGAGTCTGTGGCCTGTAATTTGTAGGAAATGGCTGAAGAAAAGGGGGGGAACCACAAAGAGGATGTCAGGGGATTTATGTGTAATAGCTGTCTCCCAAACAGGCCTTTGTGTTCCATGTACTTCTTTTCAAATTCCCTATAGGAAACCCCAGCGGTGCAATGTGTTCATGATTGTGCCGGAGGAGATTTTATCAGGAGCGAGCGGTTGCTGGAAACTACTTGGACTTAAATGGAACAAGTTGTGTATCGGTTTGAAATGTGGCTGCTGTGGCACTCTAGGCATTTAGAAGCTTTGTGGTAATTTGCTGCAGCTTGCCGATTGTTTCCTCCAAAGTTTGTTTGCCTGGTTTTCCTTTAGTGTCAGTAACCAGCATAACGCAATGTAATATTTTTTACATTAATTATTTAATAAAGAACATTCCACATGTAAACCTCCTGTAGCCAACAAAACCAAATTCAGAGGCTTGAACTATATGAATTATTAACACCCAGTCCAAATCCCAGTCTGAGCAGGGCTTTTTTGTGAGGAGTTTGCGTGTTCTCCCAGTGTTACTGTGGGTTTTTCTACAGGTACACCGGCTTCCTCCCACTGTCCAAAGTCATGCAGATGTTGGCGATGCACTGTCGACCTGTGTAACCAACTACTCGCCAAACCTCAGCTGGGATTGGCTCCAGCTCCCCCCAGTGACCTTCAAAGTGGTATCAAGGATGGACGGAGAAAATAAAACATCACCAAAATAAGAGTTTAGCTTTAGGAAATGGTGATCACTATATGACATAGCGATGTCCTGTGATCGCTTGTTTGCCTCCTTGCTCGAGGAGTTCACTCCTTCACATAATCAACCACATAACACTGAATAAAGCTCACTCTCATTCTGTCCCTGCAGCATTTTAAATCACTTTCCCAGCTCTGTGTGTCATATGGGAGGCAGAGGCACTTTGCTTAATGTATGCATTATGCAGCCACATATTAGAGCTCTGCACTAAACACCACAGCTTTAATTAAAACATCACATGAAGTCATGGGAACTTATGCCGAAGCATGGGATGAATATTTTTAGCCAGAGGATTTATTTAAGTTCATCTCAGTCAAGAGCTAGGAGGTTGCGGTGTAATCTCTGGATCAGCTGCGGCTTTTAACCACACTCACCACACTGCTCCGGCAAGATTACTTTGAAATGCAGGCAGCTTTCAGAAGAGTAGCCAATTTAAACGGATATCAGTCCTATCTCCAAGGAACAGCACAGGACTTTCTTTCTCAACGGATGAGAAATAATACACAGAATCGATAAACACATTGACTTTCACTACTATAATGTAATTGCTCTTATACAGTCCCTCCCCTCTTCACAGAACATTGTGTTCGGGACATGACTGAACGGTCAATTAGCCATTACTATGCTCATTTGTCTGCATCCCGCCTGTCAATCAGGCAGAGTAGCTCCATGGAGATGACGATGCTCGCCAAACCTCACCGTTCTACATGCACGCAAACAATTAGAGGGAAAAGATTCACAGTCTGAGCTGCATATCTGTCGGACTGATGTGGCATCTGTTTGTGAAACTGAGCGTAGTTGTTTGGAGAGATCGCTGAGATCAGGTGTGGGGGGGGAGGGAGACAAACATCAGGTGTAGAATGAGATACGCGTCCCAGGGGGCGCCGCTGTGGGACGTGTACCGTTCATCACACCTTGTTTAATCCCACCAAACTTGACAAACTGGAGATGAATACCCATGCTCATTCAGAGGAACCGTTTGACATCTGTTATGCAAGAGGACTAACTCTGTCACACACTGGAATGATTCTGAACATCTGGTGATACCAATTATACATGCAAGGCTGACCGCTCGGGCCACAGGAGAGCACAGCATTTTTGTTTGGAAGTTTTTGTTGGGAGAAATTAACTTGATACATCTTTTGAATGTATGAAGGTGTTTTCCTCTTTAATTGACACGTGTACAAATGGGCCAAAACTTTCTATTCTTTGGAACCTCTTTATTCACCCACTTTTTCGTAATGTGCCACAGTGTCGGTAGTAGATGAGACTCAGCCTTCAAGACAGTAGATATTAGTGATTTGGACATTTTATTGCTCTGGGAACAAAACATCGTGTCTCACATTAATCTCACCTGAATGGATCGACTTCAACTGCGTTCAGACATGCACTAAAGTCTGGATGTTTTTAGGGAAATTTCCAAGGGAGCTGTATGTGAGAATGCAAATGACCAAATCAGTTACTCCAGACATTTTCTGCAACTTTTACTAACAGCCACCTTGTAAAATGTGAGAGTATAGCAGGAAAATTATCTCAGGATGAGAACAAAGAGTGCAAATGTTAATGAAAAAACAGTGAGTAAGCTTCCTCTTCCACCGTCTCTGATGGGTTATCACATAACAATTGCAGTGGAATTTCTACAGGGTCATGTTCTGCCTCCTGCATTCTCTCTACCAGACACCCCCCCTGGCCTGAATGTTCCAGATATTTACCTGTTGTTTTAAAAGTGTCTGTCACGGTCAATTTCCTGCTGCCATCTTCATATGTAAAAGGCAAACTCCGGAAAATGTCCAGATCCAATGTTAGCCTATTTTACAGAGTTTATGTTTGAAAACAGTATTTAAACAACTTATTAAATTATTCATCATTAAAAAGAGTAGAGTTGCTGGCATGACTAAAGACTTTAAATTTTTAAAACATGTAATTGTAGAAGGAATGGAATCACATTGCATGAATGTCTTTTTTAACAGTATCATCGCCGACTCCAAACCACCCATTTATCTAAATTAATACGTTTTTGATCTCAGTTGGAGTTTCAGAAATCTTCAGCAAAGTCAATATTTGATTTCCATTTACTTTATGGTTCTATATAATTACACTTTTTAAAAATCTATTCACAGAAAAGTATTTTCCGGGGCACATGAGACCCTGGAAGAGTCAGACAGATCCATTGTCCTCCCAGTCGGGCGACTGACACAGCATTGTGATATTCAGTTAGCTGAGAGCACCTGCTCCCAGTCTGTAATGAGTATGCAGAGTTTGCTGCACAGGAAGCAAATGGCTGAAGCCTGATAGAAAGCGTGAGTCCAGGCGAGAGAAAAAAAGGACCCCATGAGTAAAGCGAATAGGGCGGCTCCATTTAAAACCCCTCACCACTTCAACTGGCTGGTGGATTTGATGTTTCATTAAATTGATGCCTTAAGCCGCCGCTGGAATGTGATGAACCAATTTCATGTTGTTCTCTGCAGCTCTCTCTCTCTCTCTTTGCTCTCTCAGCTTTGTTTTCACAATTATTACAACCGACAATGCAATTTATCTTTACATTTTAAAAGGTCACTTTAACTTTGAGATCAGAATTTATCAGTGTTTATACAATAACATTTATACAGTTTATACAATTTACACAATTTATACATAAAGTATGTATTTACCTGCAGTATAATGTCCGTCTTGCAGGGAGGAAACAAGTATCTCTAGTGGAAGATCAACAGTAAGTTCATATAGGAAGGCAAGGCAAGACAGATGTATACATAAAGTATGTTTCATACACAGAGGTAGATTCAAGGATTCAAAAGCAAACTATTCAAAATCAGAAAGCACAGTTTAAAAAAAGTTTCAAGCAAAATGAAAGAGATTGAATATGTACAAATATTAAAAGAGGGAAAAATAATAAAAAAGGATCAAATGTTTAACAATGTTAAACAAGTTTAACAATTATTCAGATAAAGTAGTAACTAAAAATAGAATAGAATTTAATGAACTTATGAAATAGTTAAAGGCATTCAACAGTAATTTAAGAGATTGCCCATTAGGAACACTTACCCTGAAACAATAATGGTAAGCACTGAATCTTTTTTATTTAAAATAAATATCAAATCACAGAATACAGTAACATAAAGGATATCCTGACTGCTTTTGCCAGAGTAAGTGATGAGTCATGCATCATTTTCACAGGTACTTACATATTACAGATACGATTTGTTAGATTAAAGTTGTTTTAAGTCTGAAGCCTGAGAACTTTGTATCATATATCATGTTTTCCTCTCCTGATCCAGAACTGTTGAGGCAGGAAAGTAAAATTAATAATAAATCTGATTTTTCCAGTGAACAAAATGTCAGGAAATAGTGACGCTGCCCATCGTTGATCAGTGAAGTTGACAGATTTTATGTGATCAGATGTCAAAAGCCTGGAAAATGAGATTCATTTAACAGAAAAACAAATATTAAGAAGTGAGAAGCTGGTACCAGTGGAATTTTGACATTTTTTATAAAAAATGACTTAAATAATTAATACATTTACAGTGATGTTCTGTCAATCCACTGCTCGGCTCAGGCTAAGGAAATAATGAAACTGCAATGTGCAGTGTAACCAGCAAGCTGGTTTGTGTCTAAGCCTAACTTCACTTTAACCATAGTATTACCACATCATGATATAGTTTGTTTTAATGCAGCAGTGGTGATTGGTTGGTGATGTCGGATCAGAGATCCCTATGTGTCATTTTGAAGGTATATGGACCAGTGACGTATTTTGTTGGGTAAACCATTCGTGTTTAATTTGAATGTCTTGCTGGCCAGGGCACAGTGTTGATCAATGCTCCATCATTACACTCCGTGGATCTCCATTTTAGAAAATGAGATGCATGAAAGACTGTGTAGAAAAGCAAACCTCTCTCTCTGGGTAATTCAGAAAACTATACCACAGGGACGCTTTTATTGTTGTTTGTTTACTCATTCTACAAAATGAAAATCTGCATCTGCAGTGTTCTTCCGCATAAAAAATAATTTCTTCCAGTTCATTTTCACAAATCTGTGAAATATTCCAAAAAATGTGTTTCAGTGTTTCCACTCTCATTCACATCGGTAATCACAAGCAGCTTCAGAGTGAGGTGAGGGCTTTTATCTGGGCTCAGTGATTAGACAAGTGTCATCACAGGGACATTTAGTGGTTTGTTATCCAAACAATTTCATACTGATATCACAACAGATAAACAGAGGATAGAGGATAATAATAATATTGTTGATTCTCTGTACAATATGTAATCAGCATTGATTTGATTGACAGTCCATTCAAAAGAGGCCCAGCGGTTAATCAAATCCCATCTAATGGGAAAAAGAGGAAACACCGAAGATGTTGGGGCCTTAAAATCCCTTTCTTTCCCAGTGAGGAGCAAGATGACTCAAAGCAAGACAGAGAAAAACAACTCAGCACTGGTCTTTTAATCACATGCCTGTCTCACGTCTGTCAGGACGGAACCTGTGATATCTGAGCCTCTGAGAAACAGCACAAAAGGATGGCTCCATGTGTGAAGTCAACAGGATTTCACCGGCCCAAAGCGAGAGCCAGTGGAGAGATGGCTTCGGCCCAACTGTTTCCTGGAGATAAGGGCGGAACAGAGCCTTTGGGATGGAGCAAATTAAATAAGTCAGGCAAACAGAGAATGACAGTTTAACATGGTATCTAATTAACGATCAGGGATCGGCAGATGCACTCTCATGCAGCAGTCGCCAGTTTGGCAGAAATGTGGCCCGGAGGTGAAGTAAAATGCCCCACATTGTTAGAAGCTTTTTTAATTGAGGAAATAAATCACTGTTTTCCTTCCAGCCTCAGTTTTACTCACATTTTGAGAGGGAAGTTGTTAGTTAACATAGGACTGGGCGTCATGGCCAATAATTGTATTAAGATATAAAAATATTTACATCGGTTGGTTTTGATACTTATCACAATGGATGTCACATTATTTTCTTCAAGTTGAAAGATTGATTTTTTCTCAAAGTGAAGGCTGTGGTTTTATACTCTTTCTCATAAGCAGAAAATAAACACTTGATAAACAGCAAAACATTTTATGAGGTAATTCATTACATTGATATACATATATATATTGATGTTGCTTTATATCTCAATGCAGCACTTTTGTCAAACAGAAATATGACATGAAGCATTGTTTTGATCATACAGCCAGATATTATGTAAACAGATATTTACACATCTTATAATAGAAAAAAATGAATAGTATCAATTGTGGCTGGGTTGTTATTGTAAGTAGCTGCAGGATTAGGGTTAGGTTAGGTTCAGACTTTCACACTTTCTCAATGTTTTACAAAATGCCATTTGGGAGGTTATATTTTCTTTTTTCCTCCATCTCTGTCTTCTGTTAGAGCAGATGTCTGTCCTGCAGCTCCTTCACACAGTGACACTGTCTCGGGATTCATTAGAGCGGCAGCCACAAGGGAGAGATGCCAGAGCAGAGGCCATCTATTCAGCTCAGCTCCATCACAAACTGTGTGCAGTGTGGAAACAGGTCGGCTCGCTATTTGTATGAAACAATACAAAATCCTATCACACAGCATTCAGTTAAAAGTATTTATATATATATATATATTCTCGAACCAATGTGAATTGAACTACACTGAGTACCTGTGAATCTCTGTCAATCACAGCCACTGGATGGATTTACCATGAACTTCTGTACTGACATGCATGTTCCCCTAGTGGATACAGTCTAGTGACTTTGGTGGAACCAACAGCAGGTTGAGCATTTTGTTAAGATATGCCCAGTACGTCAAATTTCTCACTAAACAAGTGATATATAGATTGTGATCATTTTGGCATCAAATGCATCAAGTGTTGGGAAACTAGTTGCACTTCATGTCAACACTAATTTCCAAATGTTGACGTGCTAACACATTATAAACCTTGTAAGCATTGTTCAATTTTTCATTGAATCTAAAACATAGACTGTATATAAAGATGGTTGGCATGACTTTGATTATATATCCCATATAAATACATGTTAACTACTGTCCCAGTGTTAAAAGGATAAAACAAACATCAGTATGGTTCCATTAAACTAAATCAACTAAACCAGGGGTCTTCAATGTTTTTCAGGCCAAGGACCCCCAAACTGGTGGAGAGATGGAGCAGGGACCCCATACATATATATATTATAAAAAATGGTGTTTTGGTATATTGAATTGGGCCTAGTGCCATGTATAAACATAGCTACCCTGTTATTGTGCATTCAAATCTAACCTTGGACGGATGGAAGTGGTCATGCAGAGGGTCATATCAGCCTCAAAATATATTGGATGCATGTCAATGTGTATTGGAAAATCAATAAAAAAAAAAAAAAAAAAAAAAATTGTCTCAACCAAAAATTCCGTGACCCCCCTGCAGTACCTCCACGGACCCCCTAGGGGTCGCGGACCCTCTGTTGAAAGCCACTGGACTAAACCAAAATGTGGTGGAATACAAAACCTGCACTGAACAAGTCAATACAAATCACAGCAAATTATCATATTTGAGATAGCTCTGTATCTGCTGTGTTTGTACTCTTTAATGCTCTGATGAAGAAAAGAGTTCCTGTGGAAATAGTGACTAATCTATTTCTCACTGCCTCTCTATTTGTTAAACCAGTCTAGTTGCATTCAGTGCAGTTGCCAAACCATTTCAAAATTGTAGTTCTGTATTTGACAGTATGTCTGAAGATATGAGACATATTAAAAATGATTATAGACTTAAATTAGGGTGGAATTGGTTCTGCTCCTCAGTAGCAGAGTGTCTCCTCTGTGCTGCAGAGCCAAAACCCAGCTCACGCATACCACTGAGATTATAGTCCCAGAGCATCAGGTGCTTCCAATATTTATGCTAATATCAATCTATTGTATCGGGAGCTGGAGAAATCCACACAGGCAACAGTTATGTGAAACATGTACCATAGGGGAAGAGTGTAAACAAGCCAAAATACAGACGCTCTCAATGCCTCCATGTCTGTGTCATTGTCTTGTTTGAACATGATTAGTTATTATAACAGCGGGCGTATTCCAACGGTGTGTGTGAAAATGAAAGTGTCTTGTCAATCTTCCTCCCGACACAAACTCTGATCTGCTCCATTAACCTTCAGCAAGATGGTTTTGTTTCAGGCGCAGTGTGTTTGTTTATGGCAACAACAGAGAGGAAAGTCAGGCTACCAACTACAGCGTCCTCCATGTTGGTTCACAGCTCCATCCTGAGTTCTACTCCTGGAGAAGTCTGTGTGCCATTCTACCACCCCAACACCAGCACCATACGTCAGCTCCGGTCTCAGCTTCGCCAGGACGTGGAGCTTTACATCTTTCGATATGTCTTCCTCTCTCTACCGGCAGCTCTCACACTACATGTACACCAAGCAGCCTTGCTCATGATGACGGTCAAGGCAACTGTGTTCACCATTCGTACATGTGTGTTGGTTTAAATATTATAATTTACAAAACCACAACTATAAAATACTTTTTTTTTTTACTTTAACCATCTAATTTAGTGGGCGGAACTAGATTATTTATTCTTCATGTGAATGAGGACACGTATTCTTTCTCTCTACAGGTATAGCATTTGATTTGAGTGAATCACAGAGGTTCATATCTGATAGTGGAATCGGGGTCAAGCATACAGACCTGTATTAGTCTCTATGTTACACCCATGTCAATCATGCATTTATCTACAACAGATACTGAAGGATGACTCGTCAGACCATACAGTATTTTGAAAGATCTGTATAAGCTGGTGATTCGCTCCCTGCACAACTGAGCTTTTTAATAACCCTCTCTATATGTTGATGGCCGCTGACTGTCGGTGTTGGCACAGTCAGTACCATGCTTAGATCTAAATGCAGATATCAGGTTTCGAAATCTCCTGCTGTCCAATAATGACCCATCTTTCTCACAAAACCTCTCCCCTTGATATCTTGACACAAAACAGAGGTCGGCTGGGAACCGTCTACATTCTACATTTCTCTGAGCATTATAGAAGGATAATGGTGCGATGCCATCACACAGTTTGACAAATGTTTCCATAAAAACGTGTAATTAATGTTTTTGAGCACCATAAACAACCCGACAAATATATATTCTCTTATTTAGAGTATTATCTACAACAGTGCACATTTTAATGCAATCCACTTGAATTACTCAACAGAAAACATGATTATGTGCAATGCATTCATTCAACAGGAGTCTGTTAAAGTAGTGGCTGCCGGTGATAGTGATGTAATTGTTTGAGTGGCAGCTGCTCCTTGTTAGAGTCACTTATTAAATCTTTGCACCCACTCACAACTCCACTAACGCACTCATTTCCATAATAAGATTCTTTGAAGGGTGGTGATGCCTATTATTGCCAGACCCGTACATGGAATAAAAAGGTCAGGAGCTGGAGACATTAATTCAGTTATGAAGGACTGAAAAAGAAGGGACGCTGCTTTGAACAGTGTTTGGCTGTCTCAGGCCACAGCAGAATATTTATCAACCTACTCTCAGTTTCCATCCCGGCGTCCTGGCTTCTCAATCACCAATCGCGAAGTGTCTGGTGCCCTCTGTCAAATCTGTCCAGCCGGCCTGTGATCAGAGCCTGTGTTCAAAGGCTAATATAATATGACAGTTGTCAAAGCCATGCCGCATGTCACTCCCAACATCCTTCTAGGAAACCACAGTATACAGCTCACGGCTATTTATGGCATCTCCGTAAAGAAATGGGAGCATGTTCATCTATAAACAATGTCTCCATGGACTGAACAACATGGATAGAGATTCTCTTTAAGTCTGATGATCCAATTTTAAACACAATTAATTTTCAGAGGGGTAATTCTAAGCCATTGCAAGAATAGTAGAATGTGTTTTTAAATGTTCCTAAATATCTTTCTAACAAATTCTAATATGTATATTTTTTAGTTGCAACAAGTTAGATAACTTCTAAGTCCAAGAAATATCAATTATTATTTTGCCCACGTGGGGGCAGTAGATCAACATGAAAACTCAACATGTGACATATTATTTAAAGTAATTATAACTTCGCTCCGTTTTGTTCTCCACCACCAAATAAAAATATCTCGCCCCTGCGGCTAGCTGCTAACTGTGTCTGCCTGCTAACTAGTAACTGGTGGGTGTTACAAGTGGGTTTATCAGATCTCTTTCGTGAAAGAAGCTACATGTAGTAACTAGAAATGGCCCGGAGGGGAGCAGTACGAGCATCACATGCTAGTCTATTATTCAAATAAACACACAGATTAGTGCAGCTTTAAGTAGAGGATTATTAATAGTAATAAACCTAATGAAAGCATCTCTGGAGTTTGCGCCATTCTGTCGCTGTAATGAATGCTCTGTTTTCACAGGTAACACCCTTTTGCTTTTAATAGAACAACATCCAACTGTTTCATTATTCACCTCCATGATGTCATGTACATGTTTTAAAACTGCAGTTGTCCTCTTTCTTTCTTCATTGCCGACAGTCAACCTCCACGAGGGTTAAGTACACATGAAGTAGTATTTTGAGACGTGCCTTTGAAATTGAATGCCACAAAATTAAAGGGGATTACGAGACTAACCAGTACTGAGACGCTGGGCAGCGGTGTCCACTGGTCTCGTGTCCGATGTGAAGCCTGGACCGACTATTTCTGTTCGCCCAGAATGAGAATGAGTCCCTGCCAAATATTAGCAAGGAAGCCTGTTGCTCACCGATGGGACACAATAACTCAGTGCACCCTGTTAATGGTCTGGTTAATCACAGAACTTGCGTAGTTACTTTCATTTCTCCTTCTTCTTGTGCCCACGGGTCTTGTTTCTATTTACTGTTCCATCATTCTTCTGTAAAAACACATTAGCACATTTACGGGTATTATTAGACTTCAATTTGTGTTCGTCTGAGCCTCGAGCAGTCTGTCAGGTTCTGATTACAAAAACAAGGCATTTATCTTGCCGGGTGTGGGAGAGCTTTGATGTTGTGGACTTAGGGAAAGATGAGGGTGTCTGTGGCCCTGTGTGAAAGCAGCCAGGTATGGTGGCACTGAAACCTGCTCTGACCTGAATACAGCTGATGTTTTGACATTGCTGTCATCAAAATGCAGGGCGAAGGCGAGCAGAGGGAAACGGAGGATCCTGTAGGGGGGGGGGGGGGGGGGACAAGGTGGAGGAGGAGAGGATTGAAGACCATTGACAATCAAGAGGATAAAGAGAAAGAATGAGAGAAAGACAGATTTTATTTTATTCACCACGCAATCCATCTCATATTCTGCCTTTTAAACAAGTTCAAGTTCAGCCTCGTCTGTCTCAGAAGTCTGGCAGCTGACATTTCCTGTTATTACATTTTCATCATGAAATGAACAATTTTCTAAGTGGCTCGTGTAATTTTCAGGGCTTTCAGATGACCAGCAGAAATCGACTGTGTAGTGACGACGGCTTGTCACCTGGAGTCCTTGTCAGAGCCATCAACTCCCTAGACTGTTTATTTGTGTTTGTGTGTGTATATACTGGATGTATGTGTCGCTTGTATTGAGAGTGCCTGGAGTTTATAACCCCTATATGCTGGTTGCTTCAGGGCTTCAGGGGGGACTGCTGTCACTTCGCTGTCAGACAGCATTAATCGTAGAAAGCATATGGTTGTCATGCCGGAGAAGAAAAGTGCATTTCCTCAGCCACTGTTATGTGCTGGTATCATCTCTCAAAGATTAAAGGAGGTGGATAATATAATCAGCCCGTTTCATGTCGCTTCCATCCATTTTGTGCCATGACGCTCCCTGTGCATCACATCTGCTGTGTAAAAATAACCTCACATGGCTTGGCACCACACTGACCAGGCTATTATTAGACAAAACCTTTGCGAACCGATTTTCCTCTCCAATAATCTTTTAAACGCCCAGACCAAATAATGCCCCAGTCTGACATATGACGTAGAGGCCCCCCCTCAGAGGCTGCCTGGTGTGGGACACTCTGATGTGCATTGTGTGATGAACGCAGTGGGGGTGACAGAGCGCAATCTTTCTCTCTCTCTCTCTCTCGGCTCTGGGGTCGCTCAAACAGGGACCTACTGGGCCTTTATGAGCTGTCAGCTACAAGGGACTCATATTGGACTGGTCAACTCAAGCACACTGTGAGGAAGACACTTACGTGCTGTCATCAATATGCTTTATCTGTAAATCAGTGGTGTTCCTCTCCGCTCTCCCAGCGAGAGAAAACACGTGACAGGATGTGGGGTGGCTGTCGTCAGCAGTGGAAAATCTCATGGATTCATACACATTGATTTTGAATCCGTCTCTGGGATGAACGTGAGGGGTGGGGGAGGGGGGGGGTATACAGGACTGGGCAATGGGTGAATCCAAAGAGCAGCAGTCACAGCAGTAAGAGACTGGAGTTTGAACTGTCTAACATGTTGGTTAAAGGATAATAATAATAATAATAACTTTTTTTATGTAGCCACCTTCCAAAGAGGACTAATAAAACAATAAAAAAAGGCAATAAGCAAAATAACATTTAAATTCAAAGATAGTTAATGAATGATAAATTTTTTTTAGTAATGAACAACAATTACATTATTTAGTAATGGGAAAAGAAAAGGCCACAACAAAGTAAAAGCCATTCAGATTCAACAATCTGTCATCAGCCAAGTAGCTTGGTCTTACAGCCTTACTTTCAATTAAGTGGATAATTTCAGAGAAAGAAGTTGGTTTGTTTTCAAATGTATTCAAATAAATGTATTATCCATTCCAAGATTTCAACGTTATTTAATGAAGGGTATTTTTTGAAGTATATTTATTTGTGCCCATTTTCATATAGCCCAAATACATATAATTACCTGTATGACTGTGACACAGGATCTGGATTGAGGGAGCATGCAGACAATTTGGAAAATATACTTATTCCCTATATTTTGCTCTGGGTTAGATGAGAAGATTGATACCAGCAGCGGGTTAGCTTAGTGTTCGACCAGAAATGAGCAAATGAGCCTATCAATCAACTATACACTGGTTGGTATCACCAAAAGGCGTATAAATCACATGCCAGTTTCCTTGTGTAGTTTTGTGTGTATGTGTGTGTTTTTCTTTTTTCTCATGTTCCATTGTATGTGTCGTGGTGTTACCCTCCAGAGTCCCCCTATTCCTAACCCTAATCAATGAGGCGTTAATTGACGTGTGCATTAAATGAGTCGTGAAAGCTTGGAAGGTGTAGAAGTGACACACGTAATGTCTTCAAGGTGTTGTGCTATTTATATGCCAGCCAATTATATCCCATTATGACTGTAGATTCAAACTTACCGCACAAACATGAAGGTGTCAAATCTTTTCTTGTAACTCTCACTGAGAACGTAATGTAACAACATTGAACAATGACAATGTGGGGGGGAGAAAAAGAAAACAAGTCCTTCACGTTTCACTGACATTGTCGACAAGCCAAGACAATCTGTGATTTAAACCGGTTTGAAAGGGACACAGACGGGACAGACGCCTCGTGTCAGTCCACCAGAGCAGGTCGCATTGACAGGGAAATGTGTGATGAGAGGTTCAGTGAAAGGCGCCATCAGTCAGGTGAAGCCCTGCGGCGTTGTCGAGGGAGGTGATCGGTTCTGCGAGTCGTGCAGAGGAGGAGGTCAGAGTCGGGGCCGTTGAGTCACACTCAAAATGGTGCACAGCAGCTGTAGCAGCTGTAAGGTGCGAGTGCGGGGCTTAGATTAATGGTAGCATTGACGCTCTCGCAGCAGCAGCAGTGGCGTGGCAGACTGTTAGCACTCTAAACACCTCTATTTCCACACTCTGTGAGTACGTGCAGGAGATCTACCGTGGACTCCGCTGCACGATCGCAGACCCAGCTGGTTTATGCCGGTTCTAAATGAGCCAGAACATCAACATTTTAGCCCTCAAAGCTCCACCGTGCAGTTTGCATTTTCACCCCTGAAGCTGCAATGAAGATATTAGGTAAATAAAGTGAGTATCTGCTGAAGTTACCTCACAAACCCTCCATCTTTTAAACATTGTGTCTGATGACTCTGATATATGACTATAACTGCGTCTGTATATAAACTAGTGATTTGATTGACATCTGGGCACAGCAGCAGCTACTGCTCATCAGGTCAGAAAAGCAGAATCTAAGCGATCTGATAAAATCTGTTTATTTTATTTTGTGAAAAGTAAAGTCTTAATGGATAGTTTGGCTGTATTAAAACCCAATACTACAGACGATGGAGAGCAGGAGGAGGACAGACTTGGAATGCTCTAAGTAACTGAACACATTTAGCTGTTTCCATTGATCACTAGCAGGGATCTGGATCTCATGGGGATTGGCAGGCCTTTTCAGTTTCTGACGACTTTAAGTGGACATCATCTACCCACCCTGTCACATGACACAATGACGCCTCTCCTCCTCTTCCTTTTTTTAATCACTAATCAATTTCCTCTCAAAGGGACCAGGAAGCTGTTTAATGGTTACAAAGCAGAATAACACATCAAAGCACGGCTGACACTAGCCAGGTGCAGCGCTCTGTCAAGAAACCTTTTATGTGGCGGCTCAGGCTCTGCTTTTTGAATGGGCGGCTCAACAGCTCTGTCCTCATGTAAATGGTACGAGGGAGATAATCATAGCGGAAATCTTTGATTGGACGACCAGTGGTTTAGATGAGCTGTGGGCTTGTAGCTTATTTGTGATATATAGATACTTAAAGGTTAATGGGGCGTGTTTGTGATTACTGATCAAAATGTTGTGTTAAGGACGTGTTCAAGGAGAACAGGTGGTGACATCACTACAGAGAGAGCTGCGTCACGAGGAAAATCTGCAACAACCAATTAAAGAGCCGCCTCAGGTCCTGTGGTTGCCAAAAGTTTGGCTGGCGTCCCCACACCCGGGAGTTTTATGTGTTTAGACAGAAATTTACCAAATACATTTTGAAAAAAACTTATATTGAATGCTCACAAGCGCGTACAGAATACCAGGAGCATTAATATACAATTCAATTATGTTTAACATTTTGTATAAGCTTTTGTATAACCTCTCTATATACAGTCTATGGTATTAACCAGCTGCCACTGGGTCCTTGGTCCCACAGTAGAAAATTCGGGCGACTTAAGGGGGAAGAAACGGTGATTTCAAGAAAAAAAAATTATAAGACCAATAAGAGTTTTATGAGAGGGAATTTTAGGAGACACTTTCCTGCGTCATATTGAAACGCCCCAAAGTGTCATCTATCTGTTTTGCTGATGAATTATACCCAGAGCAACACATTAAATCCGCTTTGTGGGCCAACCTGAGCTGATGCACACAGGGAGATTGTCTGTTACGTGAAGCAGCTGACCTTTCATTTGTAAGAATAAGCAGTGAAGACAACAGCACAGCGGAGGGCTTTCCGGAGCGGCTCCTGGAGTGTGGCGGCCTAGATGCTGATCCTTCGTGACAGCTGTTGTGTCGTAAGGTGTGGCTCTGCTAGGCTGGGTTGTCATTTTCACACTCAGCGCCGCAATGCTCCTCCGCCACATCAGCACCTGTGATGCTGAACCTTATAGTGTATTACCACAGGGGAGAGGGGTGAAACACACACACACACACACACACACACACACACACACACACACACCACATGGGAGAGATAACACTGTTATAAAGAGAGGAGGGTTGAATCACGGCTCAAATGGAACAAGGTAACCCTGAAAGGAAGACGATATCACGGTGGTTGTGGTGAAAAGAAAACAAATTCCTCAGATCATTCAGTCGTTTAACGTGGAGCTGTGAAGTAACACAGCAACAGACAGATTCAGCCCGAATGGAGCTCATAATGTAAATAACCGTAAATGTTGGCTCGGCTGCTCAGCTGCTGCCCATACAGTCGCCTCTATCTGAGACCATGCAGTGTTACATTAGTGACATTTTCGAATATGTCATCCTGCTCAGTGGCTGTGAAGTCACACACAGCTCGTGAAGTGAAGTGGATGATTTTGATCCAGAGAGATTGACGCTCTTCTTCTGTGCTGGGATAACATCGTTTGCACTGAAATAAAATTGTATTAAGTCATCTCCCTATTTTCTTTAAATCTCTACTTTTTGCTCTCTCTCCCTGTGTCTCCGCCTCGTGATAGATCTGTTCAGTCAGTGCAGCTGCTTATCTCTGCCCAGCAAGACTCCCCTTTAAGGAATCAGTTTTTTTTATAAAATATGATACTATGATTCAAAAAGTAAAACCTGGGAGAAGTTGTTCACTATTCCAATGTCAGAATTATCATTAAGAAAGTGGTGCTATCTAGTTACCTCTGCCAAGGAGGTTATGCTTCCTCCTGGGTCTTTTTTGTTGCTCTGTAAAAAACTGATTTATGGCTCATGAAGGTGGTTAGATATACAGATATGAGTTTGTACAATTTAATGTATCACAATACTTCCTTTTTCTTTTTCCTATCTTCGCCGAGGAGGTTTAGTTTTCATCTGTTTGCTAGTTAGCAGGATTACACAGGATTACTGGATGGATTACTGCAGAATTTGATGGAAGGTTGTGGTAGTTGTGCAGATCTCGATAAGGGGGCGGATCCAGGATCTCTTTTTTTCTTTCTCTAGCATTGTGATATAAAGCATTTTAAACCTTTTTGTTGATTGACGCATGGATCTTGATTAGAATAATGAGGCATGTTTTATGTTCAGCAAATGTTTATGAGTGTGTGCAAATTTGGATCTAGTAAACTCTAATGTGGTTTCATGAGGGGACAGTTGGGCCTTGGTGGACGTGTAAACTCTTCAGGTTACAATTCATTTTTCTATAATAAGATTTGCAGATGTGTATGATTGTTTGGCCTTTGTGGAATCATACATTCATTCACACCATTCTGAGTTTTCAATAGTATACATTTACCAGATATTATTATTGTCACTAGTTGACAATTTTTTTTTTATTTCTACCAGTGGATTCAATGACTTGCCTGTTTGGAGATCATCCCCAGCATGCAGTGGATGTTTTTTTCCAGTGTAGTTAAGCTGCAGTGAGCGGAAAAGGAGGAAGTCAGTGATGTAACTGTAAAACACCTGCGGGCAGAGGCAGGTGATAATGGAGCCAGGCCTGAGGGAGAAAGGGCTCACAGCACCATGAGAAACAATTTCAAGAGGCTCAATAAGTCATGACCCTGTAGAGCTTTTATCATATAGCACTCAGGCTTGCTTTCATGTGCTGTGACAGAACCAGGAGCTCCACCATTAGGCACGAATTCCCCAGGTATGGCATTAGACCTGAAACATGGGATATTTGCTCAGCTGGAAAATCAGTTAATCTATGATTTGTACTATATGTGGACGCTAGTCTGTGAACTCTGTGCTTCTGAGTGTGATTTCCTGTAAAACAGTTATAAACCTTATACGATCTCCACAGAAAATGTCCCAAAAAATTCTCATTGTCAAAATATGAATCATTTTTCAGACAAAAAATCGTGACAAACGGTATCGTTGCACAAAAACCCTGCAGCAACTAAAACATAGAACTGATGCAGCTGTGATTAAGGGGTGATTGGGCGAGGACGTACTGTATGTAGTGGAAAAATATGGCTTAGCCAAAGGTGGTTCATTACTGGTACAGTGACTGAATGCAGCTGACAGCTGGGGCACAGGAGTGCAGCGCACAAGGCAGACAGGACACTGCTACTTGGCAGGCAGGTCCAAACTGTCACAGCTGATTTCGACTCTCAGGTCTGAGGAAAACACTTCCTATCAGTGTATCTTTGCTCAGCCGAGAGATCGGCTCTCTGCATTAATGCCAGAAAGACTTTGTGCATTTGGAAAATGATAATCAGGATCAAACACAGCCTCACATTGATTTATTTTGTGGTATGAAGATGCAAAATCCTCAAATCTTTAAACATTGGTGAGTATAAAGAAATATTCTCATATCCTCTCCTCTACACAATCCCATCTTTGTTGTCCTGTAGTTAAACATGTGAGTCAGTAACAGCCCCTCTTTGTCAGTTAGGTTTTAAAGACAGCCTGTGACACATGGCGTGAGCCGGGTGAAGGGGCTGAGGTCTTGAGGTTTCCTCGTGACCGTTGAAACAGCCTGTCAGAGCTCAGCACAAAGAGCTCCTTGCACAGTCGTCTCAGGAGAAAGACCTTTTCAACAGTTTGATGAAAAATACATGTTGAAAAATGAACCAGAGTCGCGGTGACAGGTCAGGAACAATGTGCTGCAGCAAACTATAAAAGGAAGAAGAGCACCCGTGGGTCTTTTGGTGTTCTCTCAATGTTTTCTTAAATGTCCACAGGTTGTACACAGAGGGATGTGTTCAGAATCAGGTGATGTATAGAATTTATTCATGGGGTTGTCTTATTGTGCAGTGCATGAGTGTATGTACAGTTCTCATAGCATCTTGTATAAAACCACAATAACCCTTATAGATGATGGAAAAGTAGAATATGTTGTAATCAAACATGTTGCACGGTATGATTCCTCACCCCCCCCATACACGCACACACTTAACACGTATATGTATGTTGATGTATACTCCCGAGATGACACGCTGCTAAGCATTGAAAAATAAGGTGATTTGCAAAGTCTCTGTGGATTTAGAAAATGAGAGCTAATGGTGTCAGTACTCAGATCAGGGTTGTTAAGCTGGATAGTGGCAGCGTATGCTTACAGAGTGCACCATACAGAATGTACTAGGCTGAGGGAGGCCTCAGGTGGTAAATGATTTTACTGAGATGAAGATGATCCAGAAAGCTTCGGGAAACTCTGCCTTAGAACTCAAAGCGCCACCAAAAATGGAGGTAAGCAATCCCCGCAGTAAGTTTTCAAGCTCCCTTTAAAGTTGATCTCGGTTAGAAACAAACACTTGAAACTCCATCTGCGCTTTGAGTGCTCCCTTGAAAAGGTTATTACTTCTGTCGGTAATGGTACATACAGGAACCTTCCTCTGAAAGCAAAGTGATAGTTCACTTTCAGGGACACTGTTGAGTCCAAGTCGAGGCTGATGTAGCTTCCAGAGAACTGCATGTATAGGGGGTCAATAGAGAACTGAATCAAGAAACACACTCCGGCAAGAATTAAAATGGACTTCAGGGTCAATATCAAATCTTCACAGCTATTATGTTTTGAAGGTACGAGCACTGATTGAACATTTGCATGAAATAATGAGTTCCTGCTGAACATCTATAATGACCTCGCCTTGTGTCGCCTGCGTAAAGAAAGTGATGAATGCTTCTGTCCAGCTAATAGTCTAATATTCACATCTTCTTTTAACTCTATTTTGGTCTCCTCCAACTCCAGAGGGAAATATCTAGATTGTGCTTTCTCAAGTACTTCCTCAGTCAATCAACAATCAGATACTGCAGCATTAAACTTTCAACAGGTTCCCAGCTGGAAAAGATCTTAGGTCTTGGACTAACATTTTGTAATTTGAGGTAAATTTTTATATTTTGGTGCGAATGCAATTTTCAAATCTTTCAGCATGCCTATTTGTTTACCATATTCCAATAGGGTAAATATCTAAGAGTAACTAATATTAATAAAAATAATAATAATGTTGTGTAATCTTTTAAAAGTCCTTTAACACTGATGTTATGATATTGGTGGGTAAATGTATACCTATGGAGAACTGTTACAGCTGGCTCCTGGATCTTTATGTTGCTGGATCATTCGGTGCGTTCACTGATTGATTGCTCACTGAAGAACATCTCTCCGGTTCAGCACAGCGTTGGTGAGACGTTTTCTTCAGGACTATCATCTGACTGGGGAAACAGAAAATGTTTTAAAGGCTCAACAGATGCCAAAACCCTCACAGTGGTTTACGCATACAAGATTTTACAACTTTTGGAAGTTAACACACGACAAATCAAACAACCAGGAAAGGGACGATTGCTATATCTTGTAGAATTACAGAAGAAGCTTTCATTTATATTTCTACTGTTTAGTACTCGGCAAGCAATGGGTTTATCGAATGACTTGACTTACTGTTAATATTACAGCTTTACCCTAACTATACTAAACCAAAACCCAGAATGAAATGAAATATAATGATGTAGATACACGCACACACATACACACACACACACACACACACACACACACACACACACACACGCACACACAGACAAACACAGACAGATTACAGTAAAGTGTTGGAAGCAGGATTGTTCAGATGTTAAATCCCTTTGATATCTGAGTGTGAAACAATCAGCGGTAACAACCGAGCCATGACTCATCCTATAACTGGAATTAGAGATGCCATGCGATGGAATCATTCTCCACAATCAGTCTGACCACTCTGCATGGATTTATCACAGCTTGACTTCCGTGTAGTCGGAGGATCTAGATGCCACATGACGTCGCCAACAGCGTGGCTCAGGCTGAAGAAGGGACACTGTGGATGGCACTGTTTGCTTTTCACAGACGCCATTTAAGTTTTAATACCAAATCTTTTTGGTGGCCTTCAAAAAAATAGCTCCTGCTTATAATATATTTGTGCATCAAATATTATCTTCATGAAAAGAGATAAAGTTCAGTCCAGAGTTTATATTAAACCACCGCATATAAGTAGTATACCACATTATTGGTTATGTCTCTCCCGCCACATAAGAACAGGACAATGAATGGATGCTGCGGGACAATAGGAGTATCAACAGGGATGATGGTTGCGGCTGCCTTGCTCCTATTTGGAGCTTTGAGCCACAATCCAGTTCATCGACTGGACCGTTCCTCGCCACCCGATCACACAAGAGCGAGCGGCAGGGACCTGGAGCCTCTTCGAGCTCACAATCAACCCCCTGCAGAGGCTGTGACAGTGGGACATAGCTCACATATAGTAGACATGGGACGAAGTAAACTGAAACTGTTTTTACCTGTGCTATAAATATATACATATATTTTTAACCAGACTGCAGGCACCTAATGAAAATTTGAATAATTCTTTTTTGTGTTTTTTTCTTTTGTGAAACCAAGGTTTTTTTGCTTTTATTTTACACTGTGTAAAACTAACAGTACAGTCCCTGATATCTGAGGAGGAGGTTCTGGTAAGCCTAAATCTCTCTGAGCCTTGAGTCACAGTCGAGAAGCTAATATTCTAGAAAGAGTCCCACTGAACTGCTTTTACGATGCAGCTCTTGCCTTATAAACTTTAATCTCCAATTTCTCCAATATCGCTCTAAAATTGATGAGAATCCAGTTTGAATGTGCGGGAGGAGCAAACGATGGTTCAGCTGCAGACAGAGAAGATTGTTCTCTGCTGGATATTAAAGTGTCACAACACTTTCCTGCGAGCTATTCCCAGCTCCCACTAATGAAAGCAATCACACAAAACAGCGAGAAACTCCTGTCATGACGTAGAGGGACTAATTCTTCCTGGTGCATCGCTTTCAAATTCTTACTTCTTCACAGCTCACTTCAAATTTCCATCAATATGATTAGTGATAATTTAACAGTTCAAGTTTTATTTGTCTTTTTTTTGGAAAGCTGGGAATGGTTGTTTTTTTCTACCCTCAAAATCCATATCTCCATAATGACATGAAATGTTACATTGATGGTTACAGTATTAATATGTTAATGTATCGGAGTTCTGGCTGAGGAGAAGTTAAGCAAACATCTATTTATGTGTTTCGTCATTAGTACACAACACGTATCTGATTATGCAGTGGCAAGATCTTGATATAGAAGTGTAATTTTATTCCCAGTGATTTTCTCTGTACTTCTGACGAATCAGTTTAAATTGCCTTTTTTTTTATCTGTTGTGACACATGTGAAATGAAAAATCTCTCGTGGGTTTTAGTTTTGAACGGGAAAAGAAAGTACTGTGATTGAAAAAAACAACAAGACATCCCATAAACACGGCGTTCACATTGTAACACTGAGTTTGGGTGGAGACTGTGTCAGAAAGTCGTTGATAGAAATGCAGCTATTTTTGAAGCTGTCATGTTTTGTGGTTCTATTTCCCCCGTAACCATCAACAGGAAAGAGCTTCCAACATAGTGCAATCTAATAAATACCTGTGGCTTCAACCATCTGAAATCTTTAATCTTTACAAATGTAACGTGCTTTGTCACTTTCCCGGAATCATTATATACTGGAAATAATTGTCCCATGTAGGCTAAATCTGAAAGGTCAATCCCACCCATAGAACAGAAATAATCTAATTAGGATGGATGCATTAACATTTTTTTGTGCCTCCTTCAATTTGACCAGCTGCTTATATAGCCTCTACACACAGAACATCACATTATGTCGAAGTTTACAAAGCGTTTGGACAATATTTGTACAGATCAATTCCTCCGAATCCAACATGAGGACTAGCAGCATGTCTGTGGCCTCACGCAGTGGCTGGTGCGTCAGTCTTGACAAGCTACCATGTCGTCCGTCACCAGCCAGAAAAAGGCAGCGCCGAGCAAAACTCGGGGGTTGAAGGACGTTTCACATAAAAGAAAAAGTAAGTTGATTCAACCTACTCAGCTGTGCATGCGAAGCACAGGTGGGCAATCAGACAGCAGCATATTGCCTGGTGGCTTCATCCTGTCCAGGGTTGACAAGACACGTCATTTCTGAAGCTGTGGGCCTCACCCTGGGGAGTCGGCGTCCAGGTTTGCTGGGAGCAGAGCACAACAGATGCTTGGATGGGAGAGGAGGGGGGGGAGGGAAGGATGTAAAATGCTGCTCTGATCCGAATCTGACCCAGACACTGAAAGCCCACATGATGACGATGAAGATATTGTTGTTTTTTTTTCATTTGAAATCTTAAGATGTAATATTTTGAGAACCTTTTTCTTCGCAGCTTATATCAAAAGACACCAAATGTAGCTGTTTAAATTGAACTGACATTTACCTCGTGGCTATAAATAGAAAAAGCAAATGACAGTAATGAATGAGAGGATAATGTCTTGTGTGGATTCATTTTTACAGGCACTCGCTGCTCCTTATGCCACAGAGAAGTTATCCGTTAAATAGATGCTCATAACATGCCAATTTATCAGGATCAATAGAGTTAATTCTGTTTTGTTAAAATATATTTTATACTAGCTATACAATAATTAAAACATAGAAATAACGGGTTTAAGAAGCTCTTTTAGTTTTTTTTAAGTGAATGACTTTTGCACAGGGTATGGTGAGGGCTTCATGGTAAGAAATAGAGAAAAACTTTAATTACATAGTGAATTTATTCCAATTTACACGATACATGGCATGTTGGGCTTCCTCCATCGCCCACGCTCATATACACTCATACAGTTATCACCAGGAAGTCCAGAGAGAAATAGTAATTTATATGTTGCATGTTGTATGCAAAAAACCATACAACATACATAAAACACCTTACACATTAAATTCTCCATTGCTTTAGCAACGTGAGAGGGAAGAATTAAGCAGCAGGTGAGAGAGGACTTTGCCACTGACATGACAAAGGACGCTGCTTGGACAGATTGTGCTCCATCTACTGAAATTACACAACAGTGCTTGGTTGAATACTTTATAAACATATAGAGGCTGAAAACGCACTATACCTCTTGGAGATGCATGAGTCTGTTGGCGTTAAAAAAGCCACCCTAACCCCGCGGGGTTCAGCTGCCTCTTACATGGCGACTGACGCACCAACGTGAGAAGAGGCAGAATAGTCTCCAACATCTCTCCATCCATCGAGATCCGCCTCGTCAGTGTCAATAAGCTCCGACAATGACGGCCTCCGTTTCTTTGGATGGTCTCCTGTCCGTGACCAAGAAGTTGATCATCCCCTCGGACTTTATCAGGAGGTTGCAGCCCAGGAAGAAAATGCCAAAGACCACGGTGAGGGACAGGACGCACATGACGGCGATCTGGACCACCCTCATGATGAAGAGGCTCCTCTCGTCCGGCGCCGCGGCCACGAAGCCATTGTCAGTCACCACGGAGGAAAAGTTGCAGCAGAATAACTCCTCCGTCTTGTTGAACAGTGCGCCCTGCGTCTGGTTGAACCCCGTGCTGTTCATCTTCTCTTGTCTTTGTTTGAAATCAAACTTTCAGTGCAGACCCGTGGAGAACGACGCGCGGGCAGACAACAAGCCCAGAGAAATAGTCATCAAGTCAGAAGTGATGCTGATGCTGATGCTGAGGAGGAGGAGGAGGAGGAGGATGAAGAGAAAGTTCCGTCACATCAAGCAGAGCCCTACTGGAGTTCAACACGCTGCTGTGGCATCGCATTACTGGAGGTTTCATCTGTTCTGCTGCCAGTTTCACAGCGGAGTGAATCCACCAACCCGCTGTTTAACCGCCTGACGCTACCTGCGAGTGACAGGACGGACACTGCAAGAGCGCCACCACGCGACCAGACAGCACTGTGCATGTTTATATTCAGTACAGAGTGCGTGTTTGTGTGTGTGTGCGTGTTTGTGTGTGTGTGTGTGTGCGTGTGTGTGTGTGTGCGTGTGTGTGTGTGTTTGTGGGTGCAACCTGCTGCAACAGCCCTGCAATAAATATAAGGTGTGATTTTTTGTTGATACTGGATCAGAGATGTGTATTATAGGGTAGACGCTACGAAACAGTATTGTTGTAAATGAAATACTACTACTACTACTTCTTATAATAACAATATATAAATATTGTTAATATGCGGCAGATTGATAGGTTACAAAATACCAGTAATCAAAATGACCATGAACTTGAAAAGAACACCTCTATGTAAATTTTGTTATTAACAATCGATCAATCAATTAATCAACTTATATACACCTACCTACCTACCCACACAGCCATCTACCATTTGGTCATCTGTTTTGTAAGTATTGTCAGAAACGACAACTAAACCCAGCATAGTTGTCACATTGTGCTCTAAATTAGACTTTTAAAAACTTTCTGGGGTTTTAAATCATGATTTTTTTTTATATCTAACTAGTAAAGCATGTGATTTAGTACATTTTGTGATCTTTAAGAGTTTTCCCTTTTTTGATGACATTTTATCATTGAAGATAGTTCAACCTAAACACCCAATTAACAGGAAAAACAGAGGCTATTTACCTGGCTGTGATCATTTAGTCAAATTTTCCAATTTCCAAATAATGTATTGAATGCAGTTCATCATTCATGAAATGTTTTTTTCATACTCATTTTACTGCTCCTGCTCAAAGCCATGCAAGCTCTCTGCAAGACTAGACTGACATCTAGTGGAGATTTTGAATATAATGTGGTCACAGTGTTTTTTATTGTATCAAATGCTGAGCTCATATTTGCTCTACTACATTGCCTAGAGGCAGATGCAACGATGCAACACTGAGGCTCTCTCATCAGGAGCAGCAGATGGCAGCATTATTCAACAGGATTCCACGAAGGCCTCAAAATAGCTGTGATGTTGCAAGATACACAACCCTGTCAATTCACCTATAGACTAACATGCAGTCATTTTAGCTGTTGATGTTACCAGTGTGCTGATGTCCGTGTGGACTTCAAGCCACATCCTTTCTGCTGTTAATAAAGTCGAAACAAACTCCAACATTGTTTATCATGTTAAAAAACACCACCTTCCCTCAGGACCGCAAACTATCCTTAAGAATTAAAGAAATAATAATGTGACAATTATATTAATTATTTATAGAGTTGTGCGGACAATTAAATAATGTGATCCCTGGTCCACCACCATTATGATAACCTTAACCATCAGAACTAAACGCCCAAACTAAACCTTATTCTAACCCTAACCCCAACACAAGTATATGTCAGGAAGTTAGATGCACACACACACACACACACACACACACACACACACACACACACACACACACACACACACACACACACACACACACACACACACACACACACACACACACACACACACACACACACACCAGTGTTGTGCAAGTTCAGTTCATACAAGTAAACATGAATAGTTCAAGTTCATAGTATTTAAATTCTGAACTAGTTCATAGTTCAATTCATTTCATAGTTTTAAGGTGGAACGTGAGAATGAAAGACTAAACTTGTTAAAAAAAAACCTTATCCATCACTACCCCTTGCCTTCACTGTCGGAATCTTTATCAGACAGTGTGTAAAAATCCCTTTCTGCTTTCTCTTACCATCTCTATATGAGACCGAGAGCTGTTGTGTTGCAGGTAAGGCCTGCCCCTTTAAGGAAAGTTTGTAGTGTGTGACGTAGTGCACCTGGGGATTGTGGGAAAAGACGCTAAAAGTGTGTGGATAACGAGAAGTGACGGACCACCTAGAGGAGACGCGAGAGTTGCTCCTGCTGTATATCCGAGAAATAAAGTGGCTGAATTCCAGGTAAAGAAACATCTCCTCCTCCTTCTTCACGGAGCGGTCCTGACGGCTGGTTACCGGCCAGACGGCGAGCCAAGATAACCAGTGACAGGGGCGGCTCCTGGTACAGGCGACATAGGAGACGTGACACATGCACCGGCAGCGTAGTGCCGAGAAGAACCAGGAAGCGCCGCAACCACACACAAACAAGCACATAATCTCCTATGGGGGGGGGGGTGGCGGCGGCTACAGGCTTGCACATAGATATATATAAACACTTTATATATATATCTATGGGCATAGGACAGTCACCTGTGAAGACCAGCATCATTCACCCCTGAACCAGCGCGGAGAAATTATGATGATGAAAAATTAAATATAAAAAA
This sequence comes from Platichthys flesus, assembly GCF_949316205.1. Lineage (NCBI taxonomy): Eukaryota > Metazoa > Chordata > Actinopteri > Pleuronectiformes > Pleuronectidae > Platichthys > Platichthys flesus. The sequence continues at coordinate 7,985,186 of NC_084957.1, forward strand.
ATTAAATTAAATTGAATAAAATAAAAGTAAATTGAATTAAATACGAAAAGAAATTAATTAAATTAAATGGGGGAAAAAAAAAAAACTGCGCACGCACATCCTGCGCAGAAGCCTACTGAGCCCATTGCACACATCCTGCACAGATGCCCATTGCGCATATCTGTCGCAGAAGCCCATTGCGCACATCCTGCACATTTCGGTTCTGCGCACATCCTGCGCAGAAGCCCAATGCGCAGGAATTGCGCGCCCACTATTTTTTTTCTTGTTTTTTTTATATTTTTTTAATTTAAATTTACATAGTGTAAGATATTTTGCAATTAATAAGAGAAATCCGGCCAATTTTAAAAAGTCAGTTCTTCTGGAAGATGGGAGAGAGTGGGATCTGAACTCAGTTCCTTACTATTGAAGCACGCACCCTCTACCGACTAGGCTACACCGCTTTTGGATTGCCAAGCGGAACTAAGCAGATAAAGAAGGTGGACAAATTATCGTGTGTGTGTCCGTGTCATTTTATGCTGCTTTTGACAAATACTTCATAGAAAATATTTTCTCCTTTACTACATATATTTGACAGCCTTACTTAAAAGTTATTTTTGTATTTTTGGCTTTTAGATACTGGATGATTTAACATACTATTGTTAGAGAATAACCCAGTACTTTGGTGGGTACTGGTGAGTGAGGAAGGGGAGGGAAGAATACAGTGGTGGATGATAGGAGTGTCGGAGTTACGAACTAGAAGTGTGTCGTGTTCGCTGGACTTTTATAAAGTTACACATAAAGAGAGAAGTTTCCTGTCGTCTATACGCAAGGACGCTACAATATGTACGTGTTCATCGTTCAAATTCATTATTTGTCATTGAGTTGCGTTCAGTTCATCGTTCACTTTGTTCAATGAACGCGTTCTTTTGCGTTTGTTCATGCACAACACTGACACACACACACACACACACACAGACACTAGATAGATGGATGTTATAGATACATAGATCTAAAAGTATTATTATTAGTAGTAGTATAAGTTCCATATTCAACTATAATAACAACACATCACACACAGACACACTAACATAGATAGAAAAGTAAATCATTATTATTATTATAAAGGTTCAACAAAAAATCACACTCTTCATAATAATTGCAGGACAGTTGCAGCACGCACGCACGCACGCACACACACACACGCACACGCACACGCACACGCACACGCACACGCACACACACACCACAGCGCCTCCATTAAACACCAGCGACGCCGGTGACGGACGTCGCTCTCAGCCAATCAGAGAGCAGCATCGCCACACTACCAGGTGGGTCTGAGCGGAGGTTAGATTGCGGCTCCTCACCAGCTCCAGCATCCAGGGGGAGAACAGGTGCGTGACCACGTTGAACCCGGTGAACGGTGGACACCGTGTGTCCCTCATGGAGACTGTCCTCCGGCTCCGCTGCGGCTCCACACACGGTGCGAAGGAGTCCGACCAGGTGCCACGAGACGGACAGCGGCGCGGCGGACTGCGGTTGGACCACTACTGTGCACCGACATGGACCGTGAATACTTAAGTGTCGTAGTGAGACGGTGAGGGAGGGGGGGCTGTTTCAGCCACCGGAGATCGAACCCGCGGTTTGTTGTCTGCGCTCAACACGTTGTCTGAGAGGACGAGGGGCATCACTGACAAGAGGTAAGAGCCCAGTGTCCTCCCGCTGCACCACACCTTCCACCAGAGCCCACACCACAACAACATCCCCACCGTGGTGCTGAGGCGAGGGGCTTCTCAGTGGACACTACCATGAGCCGCGTTCATAACTGTTTATTTCTGTCGATAAGACCACATTGATTTAAGCCCTGAATGCACATTAATGCCACTGCCCCGGAGCGAATGTCCTCCATACAGGGGTTTCTGGTCCATACCATAAAGGGGAGGTTGTTTCCTCACTTCACTGTGTGATGTGCAGAGCGTGTCGTCATCTTTACAATTCATGCAACCGATATGTAGATCTCCCTGTTGTTTCAATAGAACTTCAGCAGCCTGGAGAATAAGTCACACAAAATGCTTAAAGCTTGAAAGGGAAGTTGTGTTAGTCCTGACACACTTGGTTAAAACAAGGCTCCTGTAACCTTGAGGTGGCTGCTTTACACACACGTCCCCTATCGAGTTCAATACAACTCGAATAAAGACAAAGCTGCTCTTCAAGACAAGGTGAGTTCACGTTCATTTGAATTAACGCAAAGGATCTTCCTTAGAAATTATTCGAACTAGTTTCATTTATTGATATGTATTACATTTGATTAGAGCTGTAATTTTTGTAGTAAAGAGACCGATTCCCACGTCTTCAAAGTTGCTGCATTGAGAGTATTAATTGTAATATTTTGTGTTTTCTGCTTGTGTTGGTGTTTGTCTCAGCAGAGCTACGTATTTTGTGTTGTTGTGGTTCGAAGCTTCAGTCATTGGCCTAATGGGCTTACTGGGATAAGCTCTTTAATCACATGCTGTTCCTGGTAGGGCTGGGTATATAGATTTGCATTTTTCAATAGGGCCCCCTTGTGCCAACATGATAGCTTCTTGAATATCTGCACTGGTACTATAACAATACTTTTTTAATATTTAGATTATACATTTTTCTTCTTAAAATATGCAAAGAAAATATGTATTTGCTATTTAATGCCAGTTTTCAGGTCTTGTCCGTTTTCAACACCTGCTGCCACAGACACAATTTGTTCAGCAACAGAAGGTATTGATATTCGATGCAGAGCTCTATTTGCTGCTTGTCACAATAGAGACGCAGGTGGTGTGTGATTGGAGGACTGCTGGTTTGAATCCCTAACCGGACAGGATGATCTCTCTTCTCCTAGCCTTGATGAACCCATATGCAAGGCACTTAAACCCCAGTTTATCCGGATACCGTCAGCAGTAGATTACTACGGTTTTTCTCGGCTGCTTTTGAGAAAGTTGGTGATTGTGGAGGAGGTAAAGGAGCGCACACCATCCCAGATTTAATAACCTGATCTTCAGCTTTGTCGTTGTATGTTGTCTACACATGTTGCAGTCATGGTTTCAGAGTCAAGTGTCGATTTGAGGTGAGTACTTACTGCGAAAAGCACTTAACAGTCTGGCAATTGCTTGGAGTTGTTGCACTCCTGTTAAACGGCTGAGGGATACTTTATTTTGCCCAGCTAAGACTGTTGTTAACAACACAAGTAACTGTCACTTCAAGAAGCAGGGAAACGTAGCTGGTGAAAGCAGGAGAGACCTACAGAGCAGTGCTGAGCAGATAGGAAAACTTCATCTGTTCAGTTGCTTGGGCGTATTGACCCCGGTGTCTTCGGTCTAACCCAGTGGTTGTAGCGAAACCCAAACATGCCTCAGTCACTGACTCACCACAGAAGATGTTAGAGATGCCAAAGACCCCATAAAACGATCTGCCATGTGCATGCAGGTTCTATTCCCGGACACACATTTGGACTTTTACTTTACCAATTTGTTGATTACCCTGGGAAGCCTAGGTTGCTTCCATATACTTGGGGTTAGAAGTCTATAAATGGTGTGTGAATCCACTGGAACCCACTGTGCTGTGATCTGAGGCTGAAGCTCCTGATGCAGCTGGACAGATGCTGCCTTGTTTGTGAATGAGATAAGAGATAGCCCCGGGCGGTGGTGTCGGAGCCTGTGATGGACATTTAGACAGCGAGCGGAGAGGACTCTGTGTGTGTGTCTGTGTGTGTGTGTGTGTGTTTGTGGAGTGTAAAATCATTACCATACTGCAGGAGAAAGATAAAGAAATCTGCCAGGTTCCCCACAGGAGTTGCTGTAGGCCCTCTAGTAGTTTTTTTTTAAGTAAAGTGTAACGTTAGTTACTATTCACACATGCATTGAGGCAGCACCGGCTCTCCTGTATGTGATGTACCACAACCACTTGGGTTATAATGAAGCTGTGAATCTGATATCTCTCTTTGACTTAATTATCTACTGTGTTGTTTATATTGTGGTATTTCCTTTCTGTAATCAGTGACTACAATTCTTCTGTCTATTTGTGTATTTGATCATCTTTGGCAGAATTCCCATTGATTTCTCATTATACTTTCATAAGCCTCAAGTAGATATTCAGTTTGACAGAAAACGATGTAGTTGTTGGTTTATCAGAAATATTGCGAGCCATTTATCCCATGCCATGAGACATCTCATTTTCCAGAAATTGCCTTGGTATGAAAAGCTCCTCAGATTTGAGCAACACAGATGAAGTGCGCTAAGTCTATTAAGGTAAAATGAGCAGTCACTCATCCTTTCAAATGGAGGGTCTGGGATCAGTCCGTGGTGGAAGGCCGGATGTGCCTTCCTGTACACCGTCCTCATTATAAAGTTCTGCGGCTTCACCAAAGAACACCGACAGGTTTATTTTTAAACTGTCCTGCTTAGCGCACATTTCTAAAACTAGGGACACAACAATCCCTGTTTTCTCCTCCCTAATGTGATTCTGATACCTCAACTCAATATCGACCAATGATTTCTGTATCATCTCCTGATATTGATTTCTTAACAGATACAAATTGTTATTCTGTCCTCTACAATTATTGTGTGATTTGACATCAGAGATTTCTGTGTGTTTTCTTGTTTTCCAGCTGCGATTATGACATAACTATGGTGACACTGACAAATCAATGTTGTGTATAACATGGATTTGTCATCTAGAGATGATCCAATACCATTTTTCACATCGGGACACCAATACCTGGACTTTGGGTATCGGCTGATACAGATTACCAATGTTATACCAGTGCATTTAAGAAAAAAGTACTTATACAACATATTTTAGTAGTTGTATGCTACTGACTAATGCATGCCATATAACTTATCTTATTATCTTGTTTTAAAGTCATAATCGAAAAAGAATACAAATAATAAACATAATATGAGATATTACCCAATAGCTGATATTTTAACGAGCTCTGGCTAATGCTACACTTAAAGAAATCTCTTTTCCTAAACTCCAAAAACAGAACTTGCCTGTGGCATTATTGTTGTTTTGGAACGTGAAGAAATGATTTCCAGGGAAATAAACTCAGTTTTATTTGGGTGTAACTAATGTACTTTAAAGATGTGGTATTGCCTCGGTACATAGATTTGAGTACTGGCCAATGGGCAACTCTGCATTTGTAGCCGTATCGGAGGCATTTCCAATGTTTGTGTCAAACATCTCACGTCACTTCTAGCTGATATCAAGTTTGTCAAATCAGATCAAAATTTGTCTTAATAACCACCCAGCATTTCTGGGCACTTATATGCATTTTTTACACTAAGTAGAGAATGATGATGAAATGAGGAAGAGAGAGAGATGCAACAAAGGTCAAACTTGGGATGTTGTGTGTGCCTCAACCCTTGAGCCACGGGTCGCCCCGTTGTCAGATTCTTTTCTCGCATATCGATTTTTGCGTTTGCCTTAAAATCCAACACAGATTTAACTATAATGTATATGTGGTAGCTTTATCCTATTACTTATCTACCTCTTTCTGGGTGGCAATTTCTCCACACATGTAGAAAAAAACAACACAAAGTTCTTTTGATGTACATGAAACATAATCCCTGGTTTGCTGTATAAACAACACTGCATCAAAGTAGTTGTCTGTATATTTTTATGTGAAGACAATAAGTCTGTGCAATTTATTTCACCCTTTGTGTAATGTCCCATTGCCCTACTAAAAAGTGAAGATCTGGAAAGAGACTAAGTAATCTCTTATGATCCACAGCCATGAAATGCATGAGGTGAAGTCTGAAGGCGATTACTAATCACTTTTACGTCGAGGCAGATATTGATCGACTTTAGTTCTCACAGATTTTTGCTTTCATCATATTTCTTTGTAAGATTATTGATTTATATCATTACAGCCTCATGATGACATTTATCCTGATGGCTAAAATATTTATCATGATTTCTGTCTCGGTCTCTGTCTCCCCTGCAGGATGTCTCCTCCACCCTGCTCTCTTTCTCAGCCTGTCTCCTGAGTTCAAACGTCTCCTCCGCAGACTGAGTGCTCCTGAGCGCTCGCTGCGACCCTCCCTGTTTGGCTGCCTGGCCGACATCCCGGGGAGGTGATGCGGCGGTTCGTCTACTGCAAGGTGGTGCTGACCACCTCTCTTGTGTGGGTGCTGGTGGACGTGTTCTTGCTGCTCTACTTCAGCGAGTGTAACAAGTGCGATGACAGGAAAGACCGCTCGCTCCTCCCTGCCCTCCGAGGTGAGTCCACACCAGCTCTGCGCCACCTTTCATCCGTCGAGTAGATGTGATGTAGACTTAAAGGTATAAGGTGTCCGTTATGAGCTAAAGACTGGGACACTGTTCCATTCCCTGTCCCTTTGAGCTTTATTGTTGCTTAAGGCGTTTTATCCATTGTCATGTTTCCCTTGAAAATCAAGATGTTTACAGTGAGTTGATTTTTTTTTCCTACTTCTCTGAGAGGGAATATTCATTTTTGCATTTCAAGGGCTTTTGCAGTCTTTCAGCAATACAATTGGTTCGTGATGTATTGCATTGATTTTCCATTTGTGATATATTAAAGGGCGGTGGTAAAACATTGTCTTTAGAAAGTGTAGATCTTTGAAACTGTATTAACCTTTTTCAGTTTTCTACAAACAATATTGTTTCTGTATGTACTGCACAGAAAACTCTAAACTCTATTTCTTCCTCATAGCATGTTTTTTCCAGGGTAACCATATCACTCTGTGGTTATGTAGCTGTGAGTGAAGGTTGATAAGTAATTTAACAAAACTAAATACAGACACGATCTGATGTGATATGTAACAGCCTTGTAGTCTATTCAAATACATTTTAAAGTGTTCTGATTTCTACACAGATACCTCTCACTCTTAAAAAAATAAAGTGTCAGGTGTGTTAACTTTTAAGTAGTAATTTCTTTAACGAATTAATCAGGAATAAATACAGGATTAGAGTCTACTCACTGAGAAATTAACATGGAGTGTGTTTTGCACTGAAGTGAGATCTCACTCTGAATGCATTTTTCTGCAGTCTTTTTCCAAAAGGGCCATGATGTTAATGTTATCAGAATATATAAAACTCCAATTTCCATCCTGAAATTGAGCTCTTGATTTAGTTTTCTAAGTACTTGAATGTACAAAAGAGAAGGTTTCAGCTGTAATATCAAATCAGGGAAGCTCTTTAAGCTTATCAACTCTTTAAGATTATAAGACTTCTTATGGAAAGACCTTAAAGAATCCTCTCAAACTGGGATAACAGAATTTGATAACCCCACTTTATAAGTGAAGCGACGGTTATTTGACAATTCCTCTTTTTGCTTCATTTTTTAATCTGGAAGACTCAACCTTCTGGTAAGGATTGGACATGCATGTCAATTGAAGCAGTTGACTTAATACATTCCATTTTTTCACGTCATCTATCATGAATCCCATTAACTCGATGAAGTTGACCAATGTAAAAAAATTACAAATTGGTAGTTTTCTGATCCTCAGAGAGTTTTCTGATGTATTAAATCTCTTTCTTATTTGATTTTATGTCGACAGGACTAATTCACCTTTGTAAGTTAACACCAGTGTGTGAGTGTGCGTGTGTGTGTGTGTGTGTGTGTGTGGTGCTGATCATCCTAAACCACAGAATGGCTTTAGCAGAGTTCATTTCCTCACATGCCCTCAAGTAAGCAGGTTTCTAAGAGGCTTGCTAAGCTGCTTTTAAGGTTAGAATGAGGCAGAGCTGCCAGCTACTGACACTTATTACCATGCAAAAGTCTAATGTTACACTGCTCACCAAGTAGATGATATAATTAATGAACTGAGTGCTGAGAATATATTCTTTCACAGTCAGTTGCAGTTTATTTGCCAGGCCACTGCAAAGTGTAATCTTATTCATTTTGCCCACAACTGAAGAGCCTATACTCTTAATGTGACACTGGTTCACACGTTCAGTTTTTGATTGGAACCAATCAACCCAATTTGATCATTACGGAACCATTTTTGTTTGCTTATACAAAATAAGTATTATTCAGTTGTTGCTTGTATGGTTCAAAAGTCTCTATTTTGTATTTTTTACATTAGTTAAATTATTTTAAGCGCTTCAGAGTCTGACTGGATTACGTGTTTAAAAAACATTGTTCTAACTTAGTGGAGGCTTCAACCATAATGCTGCTCTTTCGATTTGTATGGGATAATGTCATGATGGCCAAACTGCTTTGTGCATCACGTTGCTTGTGCTGCATACAGCAGAGGTTGAGCATTTAATCTTTAATGTGGCAACGGAGGGACCAGACAATCAAATCGTGTTTAAACAATCACTCATGTCAACATTAAATTGTTAGGGCAAACTTGTAAGCCCACAGTGTACTATAATACAGCCAGAACACATGTTGGCATGCAGCTTTTATGTCAAGTTGTGTTTCTGTCCACTTGGAAAATGTAACTGCGTTCAGCTGTTTCTGGTCCTTTTTAAAGAAAAATCGGTCTCTTTAGCTACAAAATGCTATTGTGTTCCTCAGCAAGCTACTGTCTGTTTTATCTGTATTTGTGGACATCTTTCTGAAAACAGCCAGCTAGGACATCTGTGATACAGAGGTGAGCGATGAGACGATCTACAATTTTAAGTTGTGGACATTAAACCAAAACAATAAGCTGAAGGGCACTGAAACGCTCCATAGAGCCTTTCCTCTACCTGTTGTTTAGTGCTGGGTTTGTTGGCATGTCGACGATTTGTATATTTATAGATGTAGCTGCTCCAACTGACCTAGAGTAAGGGGTTGTTACACTAACCAGCCATCAGCCAAAGATTCCAGCACTCTGAAGCTGGTCATATCGGCGTTACATGGAGAAATTTCATTAAACATTAATATCAATAATTTGTATTTAATTATGCATGTTTAAATTAAAATTACTTGACTCAGATTGTGGTATGATTTTATGCTTTTTCTGCTCTCCTCCTTTCCATCAGTTTTGGACCAGGAGTCCACGATGTGCTTCTTCACCAGGTTGATAATGACAGTTGAAAGAATGTTTGCCTCAAATTCCTGATTCGATCAGCACAACTCGGCTCACGTCAGTTCAGCCACATTAAACTTTATGGCCAGTCACTGCTGTTCATTGTTTATTTAGGATTTACATTAGCTTGCCATAATAAAGCAAAGTTGTTTGAAGGGATGTGCTAATGTTAATGTTAAAGAAAGGATGTTAACTACACAGGTTCTTGGCTACAGTGTAAACATAGGATCAAACTCCCATGAAAAATTGGTGGTTTTGCAAGACTGGGTGAGGTAAAGATCCCCATTCCCCATTGAACGTCCCATAACCCAGTCATCCACAACCAGGTTGACCACACACCCCACAAAAGTATAGGATTCCTAAATCCCTCCTTATAGTACTAGGCCAGGACTCATTGGTAGAAATGTTTTGTTAAGTTTAGAGCTTTTTGACTCAGTGTTTGAGGCCAGAAATTTATTTGAGTTTTTCTAATCTTTTTATGTAATCTGACCGTTTGCAATTTCGAAAACACTGAAGGTGAAAAAATATAATTTATTGTCATAATAAAGGAGCTTAAGTGAGTATCCTATGGTAATCAAATATATAAGTCGTATTTTTTAAACTTATTTCTTTATTAGAAATTATATAATTGTCTGCATAATGTACCATAAGTATGCTGACATTTGGTATACTGATAATTTAAAAGAATAGTTAAAGGCTTAAACACAAATTCCATGTTGTTGGTGGGTCTGTGAGGATATTCTGGGTTTAGGTAATAAACGCTAACATCAGCATGCTAACGTTAACCGTCTGAGTTAAGTTTCAGGGTTGCAGTTTCGACCCCCCACTCGCTCACTGTGAATCCAGCGGAAGATCCCCTGCTGCGTTCTCACATCGAGAAGTCGATGCGAGAAAGCAGCAGGGGATCTACTGACATTATACCAGGAGGTCCGGCGAAAACAGCCCTTCCCCTCCTGAGAAAATAGGGATGATCTGCAGAGTCCAGTTTATGGCTGAAAGGAACTAATGTGATCGCAAGTTGTCTTGTGAGCTACATGAACGTTTTTACTAAATTCTGGAAAAACCTCCAATAGTTGTCCTTCAGAATTCTCAGAAGCTCCAGAGCCATTCCGAGTGATCATCTAGAAACAAAAATGTTTCTGCTAAATTCAATAGCAACCCCTACTTTGAAGAACCATTTATGGTAAAGAAGAAAAGACAATAGTTTATTTTTTATGTTAATGTGAATCGTATTATTCCATATTCTTCTCCTTGTGTCTGCATGATTTTCTGGGACATGCAGATTGCCGTTAGGTTGACCGACTTTAAACTGACTATAGGTGAGAATGTAGTTTATTATTTTTCCAACATATTATTACTATTTAGTTTTGACTATTTGCTGCATTACATGGATTTGTTTGGCTCGAAAAATAGGAATTTGTCAGATATTTTTGAAAATAAAGTTAAAGTTTTATAAAGAGACCAGAAAGGTTGTGTTGAATGGGGAATGACAGTTTTCTTTATTATTTCAAGGCCTGAGGACTGGCTCCTACACAAGTCACAAAGTGTTCTCTCTGATTATTTCACATCTGACAGCACCGTTCCACATGTTATTTAGTTGTTAGCCGTTTTATAAATCAAAGGCCCACTGTCTAAGATCTTGGTGAAAGGTTATTTAAATTTTTTGCATAAGATGTTGCCCGAAAAGTTTATTAGTAGATACATAGACTGATGGATGAGAGGCTGAGCATATTTCTGATGGATACGTTTAACTGTCATCCAGCTCAGCTGTTGAGCTCCGTCCATCCGATTTGACATGTCCAAATGGAGCGTGTCAGCAGCACCATTTGAAGCACCAGTCTCTCTCTCTGTGAGGGGGTGTAAGGAATCCTCTTAACTGAAAGCCAGGCAGCTAATGTGAACTGTGTGGCCCCTTTTTCATTCAAATCGCTGCCTCTGCACTGAGAGATTACTATAGAGAGAGAGAAGGTCATAAATCCATAGCAGGTTATTTACCTTTGCCTCAGTGCAGCAACAATAACAGCACTGCTGATGTTCTGCAGGCACTTAACTAAAGCAACAGGGGCGTGTAACTGTAGGAAGGATTTAGCTTCCTCACAGCCTGATCTATTAATACATTGTCCGAATCTATGAGTTTAAAATATCATAATATATCAAATTAAAATGTTTTCTTTAGCCTGTGCACCACTTAATACTTGGCCAGCTCATGCCACAGGAACCAGTAGAGGTTTAGCAGAACCTTGACTCTGTCTGTATGAAATGTCTTTTGTGCTTTTTTCACAATCTGTGACGTCAGATGTAACATTTCTCAGGCTTTAATAGTGCAAGTGAGAATCCTATCACATTTGTTTTATGTTCCTAAAGGTAATAAACTGTACTTTTCATATGTGCACATCCTGATGCTCTTAAAACCCTTATATCCTTTTGGTACATGCACATTGAAGTGGAACCTAATGTTTGTGGCCTCCTTTTTTACAATTATAACAGAATAACACTTAACAGATTGTACCGAGATAAAACCAGCATGCTTTACTACACTGCCCTGGGGAGACGGATAAAAAACACTGCTTCTGTGGTGCCTGCAACCGAGTTTTTTGAAAACCCACCTTAACTCCCTCTCTTCTCTACCGGAGAGAATGGAGTGAAGAGAATGAGTGAAGAGAATGAGTGAGCCAGGTCAGACAGTTCATTAGTCTTAGTCCCATTGAGAAAGGAGATGCAATTTTTAGTTGACTTTTATGTAACAGCTACTATCACATTGTTTCCCCATTAATAAATAGTCTGCAAGTGATTGATCTTATTTAATAGGAGGTTATGTTTTTGTCTTATTGCTTGTTTGTTTATTAGCAGGATTACGACCAATTTCCACTTTTGTGGAAGGGGAGGGGCATGAACCAATGAAGAACCCATTCAATATTGGTGCAGATTCAAATGAGGGGGGTGGATCCACGATGTTCTTTTTTTCAATTACTTTAACATTATGAGATGGGGTTTTTCAAAATTCACACTGTTTTCCCAGAGAGTATTTCATATGTAACTGATAAAAAAAAATCTGGCATGTTTTGGGGACTGATTAATGAGGCTTTGCAATTTGGTGCAGATCCAAATACAAATCTGGTGGTAGGATGCAGCAACTTAAACATTGCAATTTTTCAATGTTTTAACTGATTTCCCAGGTAAACAATGTATGGAATAAAGTCTGGCATATTTTTGGATATCTTTTAATGTGTGCAATTTGGTTTGGCTTAAGAGAAATGTGGGGCCTTGGCCAAAGTATATGCTGAGAAATATACATTTAAAGTTAGTCTTGCCCTCTCATGCCCTCTGTTTTACTCTCTGTTATGTTCCAGCTGTGATATCCCGGAGCCACGAGGGTCCAGGCGAGATGGGCAAGTCGGTGAACATTCCCAAGGACGAGCAGGAGAAGATGAAGGAGCTCTTTAAGATTAACCAGTTCAATCTGATGGCCAGTGACATGATCGCACTCAACAGGAGTCTGCCGGATGTGAGGTTGGATGGGTGCGTATAAGCTTGGTAGTCTTCCAGATGCATGCTGTGATTTACACTTCTGACTCTTTTAACACCTGCACACACACACACACACACACACACACACACACACACACACACACACACACACACACACACACACACACACACAGATCAGCTTTCCAACAGATCAGCTTCAAAGCTTGGTTATGCTCTTTGTTCCTATCCAAATAAAAAAAACAAATCCTGATGTGGCGTCATTTTGGGTCACGCAACTCCCAACTTTTTGGATTTATGGGAGGCACTGTCTTTTCTCAACAAGATTAAACTGTGTGCAAGATTCTGCAAATGGATCATTCTCAGATGGCTCCTGGAGGGAGATTGCAGAGATTGTAGGTAACAGTGATAAATTCGGTGGAAAAAAAACCCTCTGCAATGGGTTTGTCAAGGCAAAGAAGAACCCTAATGGCTCAAAGTGATGGTCCTGCAGGAAATAAGCCAGTGATAAAACAGTTCTGTTTGTGTTTCTTCCTCTTATTCTTTACCTTTTTCTGCCAGTGTAGTTTTATTTTTGTCAGCGTTGCTTCCTATCGTGTAGGAGAAGCCTGCTATGACCAATCCGTGAAGCACGGCAGCTAAACACCCTTGTCCTCCACTGCCTCTACCCTCTGATAGCTTGCATACCTATCACATGTCGCAGGGAGTTGTGGTTTCTTTATGGAAATGCTTATTTTTAAGTCTTTATATTTGGGGGGGTTTTAATGCCGTAATCTGGTAGGTAGACTTGTGTATGTTGTGTTCACTAAAAGCTGCTTTACATTACATTACATTACATTACATTTACTGTTGATACAACTTTATTAGATGGCTCAGCAGAGCAGCAGGGTTTAAGAGTCAACAGGTTGTCAAACAGTGATGCAAGCTGCTGTTTCTGCTGATGAAATGTTTCAGAACAACACTATTTTGAAGGTTTTAATTAAATATAAATAAGTTAGTTTTCATTTGTATTAATAACAGTTACATGTGGGGAAAAAACTGTTCTAATTATGGGCACTGTTTCAACACGGAATCCATCAGATCCATCCAGTGTGTATGTAAGACTTGACATTTGAATGGAGGAAGGCTTTTGTTTACTGTCACTCAAGATCCACTTGAGCACTTAATGAAAATCCAGAGAGCCGTTTGTGTGAAACATGAGCACATTCATCTCGGGCTGCTGGTATGCACAGGCGTTCTCCTCTCGCTCTCTGAGACATTACCCATGTGATTCAGGTTTAAATATTCCAGCTGAATGCCAGATCTCTGCAGCACTTTAATTAAGTGGATTCCAAAAGGCCCTGCCAGTCACATAGGAAATAAGTGTCTTTTTTTTCACTGGTACATTCAAGATGCCTTATTAAGAAAACGCCACTTGATGTGTTTTGCAATACAGGGATGCATGTATATAGAATATTTTGACTACATAGTGCAAAAGAAGACCTGTGCTTTTTGCTCCATTATATCTTCATTCCTCCCTGCTGTTATATATAAATATAACAAATATATATATAAATACAACAGCAGCTTAATTACAGAGCACAGCTTAGTCTTGAAAAAAAGAATGTCCCCAGCTCTGCGATGAGAACAATCCAGAGCCGTGCAGAATTGCCAGTTGTTCCCTCTGAAGGACGATAACATGTATTCTTGAAGGCAGCCTTCTGGCCCAGTTGTGTCAGTCAGCGCTGTCACATTGTGTAGACAGGAGTGAACCAGCAATGCTGTCTGCTCTGATGGCTTCTTTCACCCTCCGTCACCTCGCACTCTTTGTGCTCCCACCGTGCGGGCTGCTCTGACCAGTCCACCTCCTCTTCTCCTCCTGTAATACAGCTCATTCCTTATTCAACATGATCCACGATCCAGAACAGCACACCACCTTGTCACTCGCTGGTTTTGACAGACATCCCTTCAAACCAAGGGCATGCTGACACATCTGTGAACGCCGGTTTTACTTTTTCCACTTTCTACCTGGAGGTGTTCGTCATTATGCCATGATTGCATAATCGGATAGCAGCAGGATACACTCTGATTCTGTTCTCACAGGATAATGAGCTATGAGTTTCAGTTCGGATAGAGAGGGTAAGGTTTAAGTATAAGGGTACAAATTGTTCTGTTCAGGTATTGAATGCAAATGAGTTCAGTTTAGTTGTAATGAATCACGAATTATTCTTGAATAACAAAATAAGATAAAATGTTGGACTTTCAATACATTCATATTTAGAGGTAGGATTGATGGTGTTGCTGAAACGCCTAATTATTGAAATCATCTTCTGATCCCGCTCAATAGAAAAACACGTCATTTGATTCAGACCAAATTCGAATTTCCCTCCAGCACTAAAGCAGAGACGGAGAAGTTAGCAAGTGGGGGGGCGGCGGCGTCCCGTATTGGTTGCATATTTATAAAATGTAGCCTGCTCTAGCTAACTTTTCCAGGATAACCAATTCTAGCTTTAATTTACAGTAATATCAAACGTATAAGAAGCTCTAATAGGAATTGTTCTACTGGATTAAATGAGAAATGTATGACCAAAGTGTAAATGTAGTTTAGAAAATGTGTTGTTTGTAATATTCTAAACCAGAAGCTTTGGGATCAGCATCATTTTGGGATTCTAAGAGGGTGCCCAATCACATTTCATCATATTTTCTTTATATTCAGGTTGTGAAGTTTCTTGTACTTCTTTCGTCGTTTCTGTTGTTGAGTGACATTAGATAATCAAACCTCATGTAACTTCATTTTGTTAAATTCTGCCTCACTATGATCCTTTTTTTCCGGCTGTCGTTCCCTCAGCTGTAAGACCAAGGTGTACCAAGACGACCTGCCCAACACCAGCATCGTCATCGTGTTCCACAACGAGGCGTGGAGCACCCTGCTGCGCACCGTTCACAGTGTCATCAGCCGCTCCCCCAGACACTTGCTCATGGAGATCGTGCTCGTGGACGATGCCAGCGAGCGAGGTCGGTACCGTGGCTAATGAGCAGCTCACAAAATGTTCGGCGACTCGTCTCTGACGGACTCTAATGGTTTAACTCTGTTGTCAAGGATACAGGATGTTCATTTCATGGCTGACGATCTGTGTAAAGAGTGTGGGAGACAAATCCCTGATACACACTCAGAGGATCACCTATCCTGGTGTAAGAATTATATAAGAAAGGTGTTTTTAAACGCAACAGGAATGGGAATTTGCTATTTGAAGCAGGTGATAACAAAAGCACAGAGTAAACTGACATGTGGATCTGCATCTAACATTTTTTATATTGTGGGTTTGAATCTGTTAATGTGAATTGCACTCAGTAGAATTCATTGCTCAGCCAGGTTTCCAGTCCTATGTGTTACAACACAGCAGGTAAAAAAACACCAACCCCCTTAATATGTCAATGTTTCCTCAACGTTGACTAATCACTCTTTGAGAAACTGTCTCGCTCTGTCAAAGAAATAGACAAAGAAAATCCTCACTTGGATCCGAAGCATTTTTAATGGTTTCTTCCCTGACCTTTACCACATCTTTCGACTATGCTCAGTTGTAATCTGTCCAGTAGTGGTTGCATCATTTTGATATCTAACAGACAAATGCTGATCAAAACATAACCTCCTTGATGAAGCTAATTAACAGTTTCTTGTCAATTAAATTAAAATACAGATTATAATCCGCCATCAGTCGTCAGAATTAGAGCCCAGACTTACATATTTAACGGTTTTATCCGACCGAGTGTTTCAGCTCTGTGGACTCTCGCTGTTCTGTTTCAGACTTCCTGAAGAAGAAGCTGGAGAACTACGTGCGAACTCTGGAGGTGCCCGTACGGATCCTGAGAATGGAGCAGCGGTCGGGTCTGATCAGAGCCAGGTTGAGGGGGGCGGCCGCCACCAAAGGTCAGGTCATCACCTTCCTGGACGCTCACTGCGAGTGTACGGTGGGCTGGCTGGAGCCCCTGCTGGCCCGCATTAAAGAGGACAGGTAAGAGTCTAAATCCACCAGAATGACTTCATCAAACTTGATGTTCATTTTTCAATTTGAAATAATCAGCATATTCTCTTCTTTAGAAGAGAGCATTACAGTGTTTCAAAATCTGTTTAATCTTTTTGCCTATTCAGTCCTGTAACATGCTTTATTTATAGTGGTAGGATCACATTTCACTTCAGTTGCATCATGGGTAGCTACAGCCAAAGTTCTGTCTGAATATTGATGGGACAGCAGCCTGTCAGTCATGAATACGCTGTTAGAGCCTGACATAGGAGACGATTATGATTTTGCATCTTCTGCTCCTGCTGCTGTCTCAGAGGAAACTAGTTACTGTAGATCTTAATTGTTAACTCTGCCACAAATGATCCTAGTAGTCAAGATTAAAGTGAACAAGGATATATCTTCATCTATGTTTTTGTGAATGTATAGAATATATGTTCGTTAGGTTTTCTTCATCATTAAACCGGATTTGTTAATGTCAACATGGTAAGTTGTTTGGTTGCTCTTATCAGAACATGAAGATGTCTTTTCAGGCTTTTACTTGCATGTATAAAAAAAGAACTCTGTACGTGACAAGAACAGATGGATGGATTAATAATGATACGCTTGCGATCCATATCTTATCTGAGGTCAGACACATTTATTTTCCCTCAGGAAGAGATTGGTATCATGTGCCTTAGACTATTGCATTAGGAAGCCATTACACTTTTACTGAATGCTGCTGCACATGTATCGACGTCAGTAGTTCTGGCTGCAGACTGATGAGATGGTGCAGGAAGTACGCTGTATAGCTTAATTCAAATCCAGGGTGAGACAGAGAGATATGGTTGAAATCAGATTTTTGATATTAATGTTATATTCAATACTGGTACACATTGTATTACAATATAACAAATTTGTTCAAAATCACATGTTGAAAAACTGAAGTGTTATGAACAGTTAAAAGACAAGTCTGCACACTTCAGACCTTTTATGTTAGTAGTTTAATTACAGTCGGGTTGAATTTATTGAGTTGGACTGGAGCATTGTTCCTGGTATCATGACACAATGTAAATTTATATTAGTGTAGAATGCCTGGTCCTAGTATTAAGGCAAGAAAAAAGTATTTATTGGAGTAGTTAGATCTAGTGAGTGTCTGCTGGTTAGCTATATTACATCAAATGTCCTGGACAGATTACCACGAAACTTGGTGGAACAATCTGTCGTGGGTCAGGTAGGAACCATCAACATGTTATAGGCCTTTTATAACCGCTATATGATAACTAACGGAAACAAATAAAAACCTGTAAATCCCACCAGTGTCTAGCTGAGTAACGTCATGTGGCCTTGGCTATAAAGACGTGTTTTAATGTAAGGGGGCTGCTGGGCCTTGCCGTAGAAATGGTCTCAGATCTTAACCTGATTTTTTAATAGCAATACCATTTAACCAGTAAAGGAATTTTACTTTCCACATTGTTGTAAAATGTATTTTTAATGTACGGTGTGATGCTTCACAAACATTTTTATCTCAAAATTGACCTTTACATTTCTCGTGGTGTCTCTCAGGTCAGCAGTGGTGTGCCCTATCATCGATGTCATCAGCGACGAGACGTTTGAATACATGGCCGGCTCCGATATGACTTATGGTGGATTCAACTGGAAGCTGAATTTCCGCTGGTACCCTGTTCCCCAGCGGGAGATGGATCGACGCAAAGGCGACAGAACGCTTCCTGTCAGGTGCACAAAGAAAAATGTCCTCTGCAGTACCATCTAGATAGTCATCGTTTTTTGGGGAAGTGAATGTGTGTCTGACTTTCCACTCGAGCGATGTTTTTGCTTAAGAATGAACAGAGACGACGTCTGATCACAGACAAAGATGAAAAGACATTGTTGTGAGTTCGTAGAGATGTTACTTGTCAGTTTTTCACCAGAGCTGTTGATGGGGTTTTCTTTGATAGCAGCCGGCTACAGAGAAAAATCTTGGTTATTAGGATTTCTTCACAAGAAGATTAAAAAAGTGCCATTTTTAACTGTGGACAGAAATAGATATTTTTCCCTTTTGTGCGTCCCACTGATGCAAACAACTGCTTAAATAGCATCTGTGTTGTTGTCATTGTGCTCTGTGGTAGTGTAAGTGTGAATGAACTCATTTAGTTTAAAAATAGAAAGTCTGCTCACATTTGCACTTTTTGGATATCGCAGTGCAATTCACAGCTCAATTTGTCGCCTGCATGCAAATCCCTGCAACAAACATTATCCTTAATTCAGGGCAGACTTCAACATGGAATTAATTAAAAGACAAGTCGTTTCCCCTCCCGGGCTTGCTATCAAATTGTCACACAAATTGGTCTTTTATTATATTCTGAATGTTCCTCCGAGTTGTGCTGAGATACAAATTGATGCAGCATGAAGAGACTTAATAATACAAAAGAATCTTTTTGTCTCCATTTGTCTTGTGTCTCTTGCAGAACTCCCACCATGGCAGGAGGGTTGTTCTCCATATACAAATCATACTTTGAAGAAATAGGAAGCTATGATCCAGGGATGGATATCTGGGGGGGAGAGAACCTGGAAATGTCTTTCAGAGTAAGTCGCACACAAAGAAGGGGGGGGGGGGGCAAATCGAAACATACCAGTTCCCTTAATTGTATCTGTGTTTCTGTTTTCTTTTGAATTATGTGACAAGCATCTCCACATGCACAACAAAGCCCTACTCATCCTGTGCACAGATCAGAAGTGTTCTTCACAGCTCAGACACTGAACGCACACTGGGCGACATGACAGCATTTCAAAAGCGAAGCCAAATCATCTTGATCATCCCCGGTGGCTGGCTGCAGTATAGGCCATAAACTCCATTTGTCCCATGTTAATGGATGGGACATGGACCAAACAAAAGAAGTCAAGGATGGTTTCTGTCATTTTAGTTTGTTCTTATCACTCGGATGTTTGTGTTCATTTTTACAGTAACTTTGGTCTTAATTGGTTATTTGATGCTATAAAAACAGGGTGAAATGTTGTGATTGACAGCTGTGACTGAATGGTGAGTGGTGTCTCTGGGACCTTAGTACTACAGCGCTAAACCACAACAACTACTGTGCAGACTCTGGCTTCAAATGATGTAAAAGGTGCAAGATGGCAATATCCAATATATTTTAACTAAATTTTTGTATCATTGGAAGTGGAGATGTGTTATCTATCTTTATATACGGTCATCAAAATTAACAAAAAACTTGACTTTTTACTGCTTATCTCCTTGGATTAATGGGCCTAGACTTAACTCAGAATAGTGCAAAAGACAAAGACACACAGTTCAGAGGGAAATTACCTGACTGACTGGAGCCGAGAGAAGTCACTCAGATCAATCTATACAGCTGTGATGAGCAGAAAGCATCAGGATGCAGAACACATCGACCCTTGAGGCAGATGTGCGACATTAGCAGGAGACTGTCGGGGGAAATCAGAGGCTGCACTAGACTCAAGCTCACCGACATTGGACAGTGCAAGACTGAAAAAACATAACTTGACCGGATGAATCTGGATTTCTGCGGAGGTTTAGCATGAATCCATGAACCCAATTTTCCTTGTATCAACAGTCCAGGCTAGTAATTGTGTAAAAGTGTGGCTGACGTTTTCCTGGCACTCTTTGGCCTCTTACTACCAGTCAATCCCAGTTTGAACAGCATGTTATGGCACCATTTGACAAAGCAATCGTCATCTGAAACTGTATGAACGTGACAATGACTTTAGAGAACTCCGGTGGCCTCCCCAGTCAGACTGTTTTTGAACCTCTAGTTCAACAGGAGATTCACAGCATGCATGTGCCGTTGACAAATGTGAAATCATATCAACATGGACCAGACTCTCACAGGAGTGTTTTTGACATCTTGTGGAATGTATGCCAGAAAAAATTAAGGTTGTTGTGAGAACAAAGGGAGGCCCTACCCAGAGTAAGTAAGGTCTTCTTAAAGTGCACAGTGGGTGTGTGGGTCCACTTATTGTGTGTTAACTTTTCAGAAAGGCGTCACTGTAGCTCATTTTCAGGCAACCTCAGATTGTGCAGGATTCGTCTCTGTGGTGATCAAAATCTGAGTAGAAGATCTGTCCAGGTCCGTTCATCTTGAGCTGTTTGATGTGTTATACATAAATATCACAAAGACGGCGTAGTTCATTTGTGGGAGAAGTTTCGTCGCACTATGAACGTAAAGTGCTTTCATCAAGGTTTCTTGTTGGCTGTGTAGTCAACACAACACAATTTTGTTTTTACCATTCGATATATTGCGGTAGCTGTGCGGGGAGTGGGCTGCCACAGTGTAGGTAATTCATGGGGAGCGCTGCTCACAGAGTGGAGCGAGGAGTAGTGTTTCCCATTAATTACCTACACTGCTGAAAAAGCTCATCTGCACATATGAGTGCTGGCATCCTCTGTTTTTTTTAATCATGTCTAAGCAAGCAAAGGGCGGCATCCTGTGTGTCTGTGGTATGCACCCGATCACCCCTCCCCCCAAAATACACATTTCATCCATTTTCTGATACATTTTGAATCAGCAAACACAAAATCTGTAAAACTGTGACTCTTACTCCTGCGTTGGTTTATTTATGTCTCCAGTCTGTTATGTGGTGTGGTTTTGCTTTAATTCCTCTTCACATACAGTCTACTGTGTGTGTGCTGCAGTTTTAGAGCAGCCTACTCTGCTGCAGTGTCCAGTGACAAACACATTTCTAGTTAAACTGTCCCTCATTCGATAATCTCTTCTTTTCTCTCTCGTCCTGAAAGCTGCGCTGCTCTAGAATTGAGAGCAAACTGTCCTCGTTGGTGACAGTATGAATTTATTCCTTTTCATTTGAGCACCTGAGCATCCATTAAGGGAACTGGCATGTAGCCAATGTTTTGTAAGCTTGTACTGACTGTGTTTGTCTGCTTTCTTGACACATACTGTATGAATTCATCACGTGTCTGCAGATCTGGCAGTGCGGGGGCTCTTTGGAAATCGTCACTTGTTCACACGTGGGCCACGTTTTCCGGAAGGCCACCCCGTACAGCTTCCCTGGAGGTACTGGCCAAGTCATCAACAAGAACAACAGGCGCCTGGCCGAAGTCTGGATGGATGATTTCAAAGACTTCTTCTACATCATATCACCAGGTACACGGACAGATTTGGATTATTAGTGCAGTGCCTGTTTACACCTGCCCTGTTTGTGTCCTGAGGTAATGCTCCAGGGCTACTTCAAAGTTATTCCTTGTCATTAGTGAGTCCTCCTCAACAGTTCTACACTTTACTGTCACTTTTTATTGTTTGTGTGCTGGACGTTGTGTGCAGAGCTTTTTATAAACAGTCAATGGTGCAGAGTGAAGTTAGAAAACCTTTGGGTTCAACTTACCTGGTTTAGATCTGCTAAAGATTTTTATCAAATGAATGTTTTTCATGAAATGAAACTGATTTAGCTTTATTACTGCTCACGTATGTGCCTTGTACATACGTTTCTGCTCGATATACACTGTGCTTTTAGTTTGAAGACAAATCGCTAAAGAGGAAGTGGTTGTCTGGGTCGGCTCAATATAGTGAAATATAAATAATCAGATTATCAAAAAGATCTGGTGGAACATGTATTATCGGCTAGTAGTTGACGGCCACTACTGCAGTGTGTCTAAGGACGTAAAAGAACTCGGTCCACAGACTGCAGGCGCATTGCCCCGCCCCCACTGACTGCTACAGAGCGCTGGTGTCCTGTTTATTCAAAAATTATTAACATTAAACAAGTCGCATGTCCAACTCAACACTGCACTTCCACTGACTATTCAGACACAGATACCGAGGTGTGAAGTTGATGAGATAAATGACTTGCAAAATATGCTTTCCACTTCCAGACAGACGGACAGAGGTTTGTTGAACTAGAAGGTAAATTAGCAGAAAGATGCTGAAATGAAATTAATTTATTTTTGAGTCAGAAATGAAAGAAGTTTCACTGCTGTTCAAAAGCAGTATGAATAACCTGCATTATGAAACTTCTCTGTGCTACTTGAGTGCTTGTTCATATTACATTTACCAAATTAGTGTGAAACGAAAGCACTTTTCTTCTCTTATACGTTAATTGTCTTAATGATACTCTTTCTTTCATCTAAGAATGTATTTTTCTTCTTTCACTCTGCTTCGAATTAAATGCCGCTTTTGTCGTCTGCAAAGGAGAATTAATTAGCCCCTCAGAGCCTAATTGCACACGGCCAAACAAGAACAATATGACTGTGCGAGACCGAGACATGAGTAGCTCTCCATCTGTCGATTAAGTAATGTGATTACCCTTTAGCAGACAGCAGTGTCCCGGAAATCTCAAGTCAACCTGTACGGGATCATTCGTAAGCTGCCGAATCTTGTCGCACAAATTGTGACCTTCCCCTTCGACTCGTGCAGTATTTTCAATGGCGATCTGTGTGCAGACAGGGCTGGGGGTTGTGATAGATGAGCCTCTCTGCATATCATGGCCCTGGAATGGCTTGTCTGTTCCTCCAGGACATTAGGGAGAATGATCTCGGCCACCCTGCTGCCAGACCTCGCTTATTGGCCTCAGAGCAGCACGGTATGATGCGCGGGCTGAATTTGGGAGTGGCGCGGAGTGATCCTATTAAAAGTGCATCTCCCCTCCTCATCCCTCTTCTTCACTGGTGATTTCATGATCAAAGAGGCCATTCATCATCTGCAACATGTGATGCTCAGACCTTTCAGACAGAGGGAGGGAGAGGGGAGAGAGAGAGCCAGGGGAGGAGGAGTGGCCTTCAGCCCTTTGCTTTTATCTGCCAAATTGAAACCTCTATATCCCAGATTAAAGTGTACAATATTGTAGGTATTTTAGAGGGTGGTGTTTGCGTTGTCTGCCTCGTGTTTGAGAGATAAATATACATCGCCTTGCTGTTGGATGCTTGAAAATTATCTTTCCCTTATTGCAATCATGCTCTTTCATGATAAATTACCCCCTGGATCAATGTACATGGAAGCTTTGAGTCCTCAAGAGGCTCTCTGGGGAGAAACCATCTGCCTGATGTGTTGTAAGTGTCTGTGCTCTGTTCCCGTCTTATCCTTCCTCTGTGTTCCATTTCATTTAGGCTGATGCATGTTGCAGTTTTCATGTTGCAGTTTTCATGTACACACGTGTACCACACATGTGACATCGTTTGTATGTCTTTTCTAAACATTTCAATTTTATCAATCAAATATTTTATGCAACGTTTTAATAGAAAGTCTTTCTATCATGACCCAAATAGCTCTTCTTGAAGGGTCCCTCTGGTGTTAAGTTTTGGTGGTGCAACAAATAAAGAGAACCCATCTATTTTCAGGACAAAAGAAAATATCATTCAGGAGAGCGCAGACCTTTTTCCTTAAATTCAACAGATTCATACAGTTATACGTACGAGTTGTTTGTTTATTCTGGCTTACACATAATCCAACCAACACATGGGGAGTTGTGACAACAAAGCCTCCTTGCAGGAGGTAAAAATGTAAATACTGAGGTGAATAACATCTGATGATGTGAAGTTTTTCATCTGTCTGAATCCTTTTCTCTTCATCTCCCCTGCAGGAGTGATGCGGGTCGACTACGGAGACGTCTCTTCCCGTAAAGCCCTCCGCGAGGCCTTGAAGTGCAAACCGTTCTCCTGGTACCTGGAGAACATCTACCCAGACTCCCAGATCCCAAGAAGATACTACTCACTTGGTGAAGTATGAGCTTTAATGCACTCTGATCTCCCATAATGCAGCAGATAAACCAGCTGCCTCCGCATTCAAACCGATCCGCCTTGCAGCTTCTCGCCTGTTTTTTTTTTTTTCAGAAATACAATACTGCTGTGTGAGAAATCTCTAAATCTCAGAATACAGGAAAGGCTGGAATTAAATTAGATAGAATGAGCAAATATCCTCAGCTGTTCTTATTGAATGCATATGATATACAAACAAGGGGAGGTTCATGCAGTTGTTATTGTTCTGAATCACATGTTCACACTATGCTTGGTGAGATTAGGCTCATGTTAAACTGATTCTGCTTGTGAATATGCAGAATCTGTGTGTGAGGTAATTTTGGCCATCGCCACCGGATGCTAATTCCTCTTCAGGCGATAGGCTCCAAGATTGTTCATGTATACATTTTACTCAGTCTCATGGCACACTTTTGTATTGCACTTGAGCTAAAATACATATTTTGCAGAGGAGAAGTATTTCCCTGTGGTATTAATATAAAAAATAGTAGAAACGTTTCATCAGATCGTTATTTGAATGGGCAGTGATGGAATTACAAAGTGGTCCCCTCAGAAATGAAAAGCATATTGTGGAAACAATCTGATAATGTGAAGCTCAGGCATGAGAATTCATACTTAATTGTTTTCAAGATAACAAAAGTTTAAGATCCTTTTATAAGTTACTTCCTACTCACACGGGGAAAAAATAGATAATTGAGTGGCCCGAGTTTGACTCCTGATGCCCACAGCTCTGTGTCGACAGCAGTGCAGAGTGCAGCGTGTGCAAAAGATGGAAGCCACTTCCAAGCAATGTCAGCTGAAGAACTCCCAGTGAAAGAGCTTGTAATCCCTTATCATTTCACACTGCTGAGGATGAGAGGATATATTCATCTGTGCTGCGCTGCTGTACTGCAGCACCTCAGCTCCTCGTCTCCCTCTAAACCACCACCCCCCCAACACAGTCAGCCTTTCTTTAACAGATGGAACCATTAGGTTTTATATCACTTAATTATGAATGCGGCTCTGCTCCTGCATGATAGGCATAATGAGTTGCTTACATATAGAGCCAGCCCAGCTGGTGACACCGTTTCACACATGATTTTAACTCAAAGTAAAATTCCTACTCAGAAAATATATTCTTCAACATCACAGTTTGGAAATTCACAATTCTCAGTAATGGGCAAGTCACTTGGGATGAACTTGAGCTAAAAGGCAGTTTTATTCATAAAGCGTATTTCATATCAACACTGGTTGATGCATTGGCTGCACAGGGAACTTAAGAACAACACACAGAACAAATTTGAAGACATCAATTTAAAATCAGAAAGTATTTCAAAAAATGTTTTAATATGGTCTTAAAAAGTGCAATTGTGTAGTAAAAAGACATTTTAATGAGACAGTATTGAGCAGGGTCAACCTGGCTGGTGTTTTGTTGTTGCTGGTGTTTTGTTGTTCAGAGAAGCAGCCTGGAGTGACGGATTCATACCACAGCATGAATTATCTAAGTGTTACATTTTGTAAACTATGTATCGGTAAAATAGAATATGAGGAAGGTTTGATTATAATAAAAATTAATTTCGAGCTCGGAAAATTGAAAAAATTGGAGCCAAACAAACTTATAATGCTGTGAACTTCTTGCTGGCAGATCAGAAATGTTGAGACCAACCAGTGTGTGGACAACATGGGAAGGAAGGAGAACGAGAAAGTCGGCTTTTTCAACTGTCACGGTATGGGAGGAAACCAGGTGAGAAAAACCCACACACATTTATTCTTATCGACCACATACACCATGATTAATATAGTACATATAGGCCCCTCAAATAGTATTTCAAGATCCTTTGTTTTGTATTTTTCATTTTGAGTCCAAGTCTGTAAGGGACTGGGCTGTTTATTTACTATACATATCATTCAAACTGGCAGAACTTTACAAGTGATGTAAATGGAGTGGAGACTAATTAGATCTCTTTTTAAATTAACAACCAATAGAGCTTTTGATAATTAATTATCTGTGATACACGAGAATTTGAGCTCACTTTGGTTGCTAACCGTGTGTTTAAGTCTGTGTGTGTTTTCCAATCCAATTTAACTCTGGGGTTTTTGCCAAGTTTCTCTTTGCTGTCTCCGGAGTCCATTGTTGATGTTGCTCCATGCTGTGGGTCACTTTGCTATTTTAAGAGGATTCGTGCCAAGGCATCATTTGTATTTTGGTCTAATTATGGCTTCCTCTGTCATTACAACTAGAGAAATACACGAAACCACAAAAATCCAAGTTAACCATGTTTGGCACCTCATAAATCATGAAGAAATCTACAATAATATCAAGAATGAATGTATTGAATTCTGTGATATATCCCCCCTGTTTACTGGATGCATGACGGTGATTGATGTTGCCAGTGTTTCCCATCCCCTGACTGAGACGTCTTGTTTCCAGGTGTTCTCATACACGGCGGATAAAGAAATTAGAACAGACGACCTCTGCCTGGACGTCTCCCGCCTCAACGGCCCCGTCGTCATGCTCAAGTGTCACCACATGAAGGGAAATCAGATGTTCGAGTATGATGCTGAGGTGGGATTTGTGTTCCCCGATAGTAGCCAGATAATCCCCATTCAGGCTGTTATTGCAGGCAGCCAGTCCTGCTTCCTGTCGCCTGCTGTATTGAAAGAGACTTAGATGAAATGCTGATGGATTGATTCTGTGTGTGTCTGGTGAGATTGCTTTGTGGAGGAGAGTACATGGAGGATTTCTGTTGTGCTTAGTGGGAAATTCAGTTGCCCTGTGCTCAGCCACCAGGTGGTGGTGTATACCAGTTGTTTTTCTAGCCGCACACAAGTTGAGTTGTTTCCCAGCCTGCAGCTATTCTCTCCTGATGATCTGTATTTTTTACATAGAATGTTGGCAAGTGGGACTATGATTTTGAGGTAAGATGGTAGAGTCGCCACCTTCTGAATGTTGCTGTATAGTTTGTACCTGTGCGTCCAGTATCGTGATATCCCGTGTCGGTAGTGGTCATTAGAAGTTAGATCGTTTAAAGTGGCCTCACCATGGGGTTTTCATTTTCCTGTAGCGTGACCTATAGCTTGTCTGTGCATGTAAGGTCGGTTAAGTGACAAAGGCCAAAGTCTGCAGCAAAGGGAGAAAACACAGCATGAACACCGTGTTTACATTCAATGTCAATTTAGTATCATTTGTTAGCGCAATATCCGTGTCGTTATCTCAAGGCACTTTAAAATGTATGATTGAAATTTTAAATCAGTAAAACACTTAAAGACAGTGGAGAGAAATAAAATATCGAAGAAATCTCAAACAGAAGCAGAGTCTGGGTGAGTGGACGTCTGAAGCAGCTGGTTGGATCGAAAGGAGAAGAATAGGGAGGGAGGGAATGAGAGAGACCAGAAACGTATAGGTGTAATAATGTCATTAATAATAACAACAGCACAGATAACATCAACAGTTAACAATGATAATGCTGAGAATTAATTTTAGACTAATGATGGTAATAATAATGTTAGTGGAATAGCTATGAAATGCTGGATCTTCAAGAATGAGGACAGCCTTTTATTTCTCCGTCTCCATCTCCTTCAACATGTAACATGTAACGTGTCCGCCTACACACAGTTTTTGCCGCGATGGAGAGAAAGTTACAAATCATAAATATATAAAGAATTCCCATTGTGAATCGTCCTGCTCCAGTCAGTTAACACTCCTGCAGCAGAACTGTTTCATTGATGTATCAATCATTGTTATCATGACTTCAGCTGAGTTAATATTCGATCAGGGAAGCAGTAAAGTGTTAGACTAATTTGAACATCACAGCATGTAAACAGATTCCAGTAGAAATAATTAGGAGCCTGTAACTGACTAGAATATCGGAACTTTGGATAAATAGATCCAGTTCACTCTATGATTCAATTTCAAAGTGGTGAAACGAAAACTAAAATTAGGTAAATAAGAAGAAACACAAACTGCATATTGATCACCAGAGTTCATTTATACTCTTTATACTGTTTTCTTTGTCATTTTAGACCTCATTCAAATGTATTAATAGATGTAGTTTAGCTCCTAAGTGGAAACTCAACACATTCTCCTGAAGCTCTCTTGACTGTAAACTCAACACATTGTGGATCATCCACCTCAAACAGCATCTTTTATATTAACAATTTAAAGGTAGAGGGTTGAAAGAGACCACAGTGAACATCCAGTTATTGAAATGTTCCATCGCTGACATGTGGACATGACGAGGTGAGGAAGCCCGGAGGCCTTTCCATCAAGCATTGAACAAACCCTGGAAGAATCCCCTTCATTACACTTTGTTCTCTGGGAGCATTATTAACAAAATGAATAATTCATGAACTAAGATCTGGTCTCTGTTGTAAACAGAACTGGGGTTTCACCGCTGTCAGTGGTGGAAGCTATTTTTAGCCCGGGTGTGACAGTCAGGGGCTGAATCCTGGTCGCCTACAGAACCATTAACATTTCATCTGCTCATCAGTTTCTCTTTCACACGAATATACACTATCTCACTTTTCCACCTTCCCTCCATCTTCATTCACATCTGTAGCAGATGGCTTTCCCCTTTTTTTTCACCTGTTCCGTAGCTTCAGCCAGAAAGAAGCTGCTTCTATTGGTCCGTCTCCCACAATCTCACGTGAACACACCAGTCACAAACATTATCTGCTCCTCATCCAGCTGCTCTTCTCACTCAGGTTTACATATGAAATATTGTGTTAGTTTTGTAGTTCTCCAACTCAGAGTTGTCGATTCTTATTCACAAAGATCTTTCTGCTGCCAACATGTGAGTAAGACACACGTCTACACGATTTCCAGCTTTGAATATTTATTCTATTTATAGATGAACAGATGTGAAGGAAATTCTTTGATCACTTTACAGAAAGGTTGAATTCTTGCACTAACTTATTCAAACCGGTAAAAAACTTAACTCTTGACAATTAATTGGGAAAGAGTTTTGACCTCATCCATATTTAGCAGGATTACACAAAAATGTATGTACTTACTTTATGGATTTAAACATAACTTGGTGGAAGGATGTTTTATGTGTCAGGAAAGTACTCCTAACATTTTGGTGCAGTTTAAGATCAGGGGGCGTATCCAGGATTTTTTTTATCACTAGCATTGTGAGATGATTGTCATTGATTACTCAGTCAATCATTTACAGATCTTGTTTAAACAATCAGGCACATTGAGGGAACTAATATGCACGAGTTTGAAATTTGGTGATCTGAATAAAAATAGATTAAAATTTGGTTTCAGAAGGGGACTCTTGGGCCTGGGTGGTATCCACTCTACTCAATGCCATTCTAGTTTGAATATATATTGTCTCAAAGATCAGATCAAATGGGTGATGAATGAAGCTGTCACGAAAATAATGTCATCTTAATTTTAGTTTGTTACATTGTGTGGCAGCAGTATAAGAATGTTGTTTCTCATGGTGAATTGTAGTCCTTACAATGGTCTATGACCATAACAGTGTCTAATTGGCCGATTCAGTGCTGACAGTTTGCAGGAATTCAACCATTCCTTTCACAAGTCATGACTTTTTTTAATACAACATGCTAATGCAGCAAAAGGGTCAAATTTTATTCACCTCTTATTAAACTGGAAACCTTCAGGTCGCATGGATTAATAAAAATGAGTCTTGGCCTCACCTTCACCACAATGTCTCCCTCTACCTCCCCGACCCGCTGCAGAAGCACACCTTCCTCCACATCATCACCCAATCATGTCTGACCCTCAGCCGTCTGGAGGACGGCACCTACGGCCCCACAGTGGAGTACTGTAACAACAGTCCCACGCAGGCCTGGATCCTCCACAGCTACACACGTCAGGAGGTCGCTAAACGCCTCTACTTCAGCCCCACCGATTATTTCCTGTGAGCTCCGGTCAGCTCTGCAGGGACTGTAGGTGCTGAGGTGAGCAGGTCAGTGCCATGTAGCAGCTGGTCGTCGATGCAGCAGCTCCCTAGTTGTAGCATTGTTAGAAGTGGAAGTAGTTGAGTTTGACCTGTTTGAGCTTTTAACAGGAACCAGTGCAGCTGAATGTGGTAGTATTGGTAGCGTGTGAGAGTATCTTCTGTGTTTGTTTGTTAGTCAGCAGGATTACACAACAACTACATGATGGATGACCATGAAACCAGGTGGATGGATGTGGTATGGTTCAGTGAAAAACACTTTATATTTTGGTGTGGCTCTGGATCAGGGGATGGATTGTGGAATTATTGTATCTGTCTTAAACATCGCAATTTTTTTTTGAAAAGTTTACTGTTCTTGATGAAAAAGAAAATCTATCATGTTTAAGACTAGACTAATGTGTACACCAATTTGTTCTATTCCTTCATTGAATCCAATGGGACTGTCGAGGCAGAGGTATGCATTCTTCTAGTTTTAAATTATTTTGTTTAAAAGAGCAGATGAGTCGAGAACGTATTGTGATGTTGATCTTCCAGCTGTTAGTCAGAAAGTGCATGCAGATTGTTTTCGGAAGCATTAAGTAGCTTTTACCGGTGACCTTTCAGAGGGAAGCCATAAAGACAGGGGCCGGATCAGCAGGATCAAGCCGTGACAGATGTCCCACTAAGAAGGTTGTGGTGTGTAAGATGCTATCTGCAAAACCTTTCACCAGTCTTCATGCTAAATTAGATCTCATTTGACATTTATTTTCCAACGTAAATATTTTATTTTGATGGGAAAATTAGACGGCTGTCCCTCGGACTGCCAGCGCTCGGTGCGTGATGCCTGAGCCGGAGGAGGACGTGTTTATTTTTAGCTGATTATGGACAGGCAGGGCTGATTGAAACGGGCTTGCCATTGTTTACAAGTTCTTTTGAAGTGATCCTTCATTGTGAGGCTACCTTTCATGGTCCTGTCCTCGCAGGCCACTCTCCTATTGACCCGCAGCAGCTGTGTCCACTGTGTGCCATGTACACATTGTAAAACCCACTGAATCCCAGTTATCAATGCTTTTCACTGCTCCCGCTGCGCATTTACATACTTTTGTGAGGAACCTTTTCTGGCTCAGCGTTTCTGTCCGTTTCAGGTTGGTTATTTTTCAGCTTTTTACAGTTGTGGTGCCTGTCTGTCATTTTCTCCGCCTTCACTTCTGCTCTGCTGAGTTATCTGGAGTTTGCACCTCAAATTCTGCGTTGCTGTTCCCCCCTGACAAAAAGCTATTTCACTGTAGCACGCCTCAGTTTTTTTTGTCCATGCAGGGAAATGTGTGCAATGTTCTCCCAGGGCTGCTGGTGTTTGAAGAGTTGCGGCAGTAAAGTGACCTGCTGTTAGATGGCCTGATTTGCTGTTCAGACTCAGAGGTCCTCGTGGCACAGCCAGCACAAAGAGAGCGCTTGAACAGAGCCAGGCGGTATTAGAGTAAATGAGATTGTTGCCCCATTCTGCCTCGACTCAAAAAAAAATTGCCGTTTGTGTTTTTCCCACAAAAATCAGCTCAGCTCTTTAGATTTTCATCCACAGTCAGCACAAAAAATCACATCAAACGGGAAACTCTGTGCTGCCTGGTGACGAAGAGGATAATGTTCCTCGACCGGGGTTTATGGTTTTAAAACCCTAGTCATTTAATTAGCCGGTCTCAGCTGTGCACACACTCAGCGACTTGCACCAGAGACGCTGGTTGGTTTGCTGGGAGACGGAGCTGGGAGTTTGCTCTGCCCCAAAGGGAGCATGAAATAACTAGAAAATGCATTTTCTGAAGAAATTGCAGTGGGATTGCTTCTCCTGCACAAGCTGAATCTAAACTGAGCTGCTCACTTGGATTTATATGAAGACGCAGTTGGCGCCATACAAAGAGTGGAAAATGATGGGAATTGTAATTTCAGGTTTTCTGAATAAGTGATAAAGTTTGGTATTTGTTGAAATGTTTGGTCTTTCAGTAGATTAGCTTGTCAACTAGTTTCAATGTCAGATGAAAGATGTCTAACTATATTATTTATGAGACGATGAAACCTTGTTAAATTTATTCCTGATCTGACTAATTAAACACCCAATAATTTTACAGCCAAAAAAACGTTTACACATTCAAATTACCTTCCCCCCCAACTTGAATTTGTTACAATTTTTATTTTTGGCAAAACATCTGCATGGACTGAGACATTTGATGAAAATTCTTATTTAAGTGAGACATTTCCAACAAAATAGCTGCTTGATGAACATTTTGTGTGAAGAGTCAGAAAGGCCAAAAGAAAGTTTGAAAACTCTCGTCAGTTGTGAGTCTGTTGGTCTTGTTGGTTGTGCGATCATGACTGAGGAAAATCTTTCTTCTTCATTTGCAGTTTCTCTTCTTTCCTGTTAAGCAGTTTCTCCATTCAGCTCACACCAACATGGAACTCACTGTGAACCGCTCACTCTCTAGGTTTATGTCTCTGAAGGTGTTTGGTCGATGTAACTAACAGAAAAGTGTCTCTAGATCAGCGCTTCCCTCCTGTTTACGCTCTTCGTGGAATTAGAATCATTTGTCTCCAACATAGTAGATACAGAGTGGAGGGAAGTGAACATTTTTAATGGTGAATAGTTGTAAATGTGAGATTGAATGTTTGTCTCTGTGTGTTGGCCCTCTGGCATTGGCTCCACCCCCCTTACACACTTTAAAGAGAGGATGAATGGATGGGATGAATGCATGTTCATGAATCAGGAAATATAAGGGTGATGGTCCTACACCAGTGGTAATCTGCCAATGAGATCCTGTCATCCACGTTTTACTTTAAATATGGACAACAAACGACAAAGCACAATGGTGGCGTACCACTGGAGAAGCAATGGAGTCGGTATTGACTGTGTTGGTTGCTGCAGCCGAAGTCTGTACACTCAGATCTACTCTTCTTCATCACGCCTTCCTCCAAACATCCGCAGATCTCAGCAAAGCATTAAACTTGGCCCAGGCTCTCATAATCCTGTGTGCACAAAGATATTAGCTGCCTGGCACAAGTGACTTTGACAGCGTCAGAGTTTTTGAGTTTTCTTCATAATCCGAGATCCGATATTAATTTGATTGAGAAGAGGATTTACTTTCTATGAACTGAATCAAAGGCCAAAACGCTGCCAGGGCGCTTTTATTAAAGAGGATTTACTCGGCTTTATGGTGGTTAATTATTGTAACACTGTTTCAATACATCAAAATCAAGTAAACTTAATAATTGGTTCAATCAGAGTTGAATCAGTCTGTGAAAGTTTAACGTTTATTAAATGTAAAACAGAACAAACACTTAATTTGGAGTCAGTGTCAGACATGAAAGTAGATTCAATAATTCAGCTTGATGACATTACATTTTTCAGATTTTGAAACCTGTGTTTGCATCGTCATTCATATTGATTGGCTGCTCGATTATCGTTCGTTTGGTTGCATGTGTCAATTGGTTAAAAGTTGGTTCCTGGCGCTGACATTTATAATTGTCCAGCTGCCACCTCACAAAAAGATCAGGCAATCTGCTACATAACAAATGCACTAGGACAAATTTAACACACCAGACTGTTTTGTGCACAGACACCACAACTGTGTCCAGAGTGGAATACACAAGGATGATTAAAAGGAATAAAATGTAAACTTTGATAATTCAGAAAAATGTATTACATGTCAAAAAGCTTAGCACACATTTTAATAGCTGAAAGTCTTGTCACCTGTATAAAGCTTAAATGGGGGCTCAAGTTGAAAGTTTGTGGAACTAGCTGGATTTCAAAGCGGTGAAGTTTTGGGACGAGTTTGGCTCATTAATTTCAATAGGACAGGCAGTTTTGTATCTGGGGTTGGAGCCATTCTTTTATTCTTTTATGTTTTGTTGGCAGGTGAGTGAGGTCGAACTCCGCTTGCTTTCTTTGTTCTAGGTTTGTTTGTACTAATGTGCCTTGTAGCGCAGTCTGTAATGTAAACTTCATAAAGGTGCATGTGTGTGAGTGCGTGCATGTGTGCGTGCACATCCTTGTATCCAGGCAGTGGATGTCAGACCCTTGTGTTTTATAGCTTAAGCTCAAACACGGCCTCAGCGTCTCTGTGTGCTCATTAGTCTGAATAGCCTCTGTCAACAATCAAAGCATAATCTGGTTTTAATGAAGAAGTGCATCTCGGCCACAGGATCAAATATTCATGCCAATGAAAGTTTTAATGCCATATTTTCTTTCATGCTCTTTCCATTGTTCACTTCGACAATCGCTGCTGATAACAGGGTGAGAATTGCTGATCTGGAGGTTCTCGCATTTTGCGTTATGCAGATGTTGCAGGTTTTCTCTCCAAAACCCTCATATTTACATACAGCAGATTTAGAGATGTTCCAATACCAATAACAGCTCTATGCCTTACACTACTAGCAAAAAATGTGTCTTGCATCGGCGAGCACAATATGATAGTGATATAGTATTATAACACGTCATTGAGCTGTATTAGTTTCGCCCACATTCCAGAGATCCCTTATTTTTTTGCTTCTCTAAAAGGGGCTGTTTTTAAAAGCATGGAAGAAGTGATTTCCAGAGCGAGCTACGATACGAGTCAGTAGGCAATATTTCCAGCTAGAAAGTCCCACGAGTAAATCGGGGATGTGTACTGAATGCATGGCTTCAGTTTCCAGGGATGGCACAAGTTTTGGCCAATTGCAACACCAGCAAATGCAATCATCACTTCCACACAGGGCTGGTAACATACAGCAATTTGTTTGAAATGCTCGGACGTCTAAATCGGTATTGGGAAGGGGAGAAATGGTATCAGAACTCTGCAGTTTTTTAGTCCTGTAGCACCTGACATAATTCCCCCCTAATTCCTTACACAGCAGTGTTGCTCCCCTGGCAGAGACACTTCTCCTCCAAGTCCTGTACAAGTGCATGTGATCATTAGGACAAGGAAAGCAGCGAAAGTAAGGAAGGAAATTGCGGAAGCATGTTCTTTCTGCGGGAATGAGCATAAATGGTTAATCAGGGCAATTGAGAGCTCCCTTTCCCGTTGTTAGTGGTGGGGGGGGGGGGGATCTCCGGAGCCCTTGTGGCACGTGGTGCACGAGTTCATCTCATCATGACAGGTATGTTTTTCCAGCCTGGACATTTTAAAAGGGCTTGTTCTGTCTCCTGGCTTCTTTGTGATAGAACAGGACAGACAGGACTGGCGAGCGAGTGGGGGGGGGGCAGGCATTGTGTGGAGTGGAGCAGGAGATAAATGCGAGCTCATGTTGTCATGAGGACAGGGTTTGGTTTGTCACTGCCGGACAAACAGGAGAGATCTGACATAGCTGGTTTCATATTTATTCATCATTGTTTATACTGCTGAAGCAATGAGAGGATGAGTTGACGTGTCCCTTAACTGGAAATGAATCCCATTCTGATGAGCAACAGCAAACCAGTGATGAGACAAAAACCTAAAACTGATTTATTTTTCTCTGCAGACACTTTTGAGTGTTAAAGTCAAATAACCTTTAAAATGGTGTCAAGCAGCATGTCCAATACCAGGTGTCCAATTTAGTTGTTTTTGTAATCTAGAACTAACCATGTTTGGAAGAGCAGATTGTTGAGCTTTCAGCGATCGATCAAAATGTTGACTGACGTTATCAATCAAGTGATAGGTCATTTTCTCAACTGACTTCTATGAACCAGTGGAGTTACCCTCTGCATTGGCTTCACTTTTTTTTACTCCTAGTATACATTTTGTTTACAGTCTCTGACCTCAATAGTATCAATATCATTATAATATTTTAAATAAGTCACTGCAGCCTGAACTCAAAGGAATAACATGTATTTGTACGGTTGTCTTTCCCCTTTATAAGATTAACTGTGTCTCTGACATCTTTTAACATCTTGCTTTTGCTGCAAAATAGATTTGTAAACATTTCCAGAAGATTGTGAAAAGCTATGAAGCTATTCATCCTTTTTATATTGTGAGCTGATCCACTTTTGTTTGAATGTTGTCTCAGTTTGACCTTTCATTCTGCTGGAATGAGAACTGAATCATTTGAAAACTTTTCTGTATTGAAAAGAAAGTATTTTTCGAGTTGTTCGCAAAGAAATTCCTTCTATTCATTGGACAACAGCCTCTCCACCTCAGGAGCCTCGGTTCCCCCGCTTCACCGTATGCTGTGGTACAAGGGGCAGGAGTCTGCATTTCTTTCTCGTCTGGAACATCCTGTCCTCTGAATACACTCCACCTATTGTTTTTTCTGCTGCAGCTACTGAATTTAACAAACAGGGTTGTTAGGTATTTCTGTAAAATACGGTAAATCATGGCAAATCAATGTCTGTTGAATAGTCAATGATGCGAGTCGAGGAAAGTTATAACTGGAAAACATTTAATAAAACTCATTGTATTTACCTTGCATTTGTATCGTGTGTGTAATTGCCGGTGTCTTTGTCCGTCCCTCTCCAGCGACTCACCCTGCTGCACGTGAACAGCAACCAGTGTTTGGACATGCCATCTGAAGAGGACAAGATGGTCCCCACCCTGAGAGACTGCAACGGCCGCCGCTCTCAGCAGTGGCTGCTACGAAACATGACCCTCAACGTCTGATCCCTCACCTCTCCGACCCCATTCTACTCTCCTCCTAACCCGGCCCGGCTCCACACCCTCACCAGGTGGCTCGCACACATCATGTGCATCTTCCTGTTGCAGCAGCAGCAGCAGCAGCTTCCATCTTCCATTATGGACGCGTCTCCTCTTACAGCTCGCCACAGGTTGGAGAGAAGCTGCACCTGACATTTACGAGACATGATGAGCTTTGGGGATCTCATCAAGTCCGAGCAGGGAGATCGATGTGTGAGGTCTGTGCATGGAGAACACTGATATCATTCCTGCTGTGACCCTGCAGCCACACTGGGCTCCTCGGACTGCTCATTAGCTGCTGGACAAACGATTCAACAGGAGAGCGTCTGAGCGACGGTGCTCACTGTGTGCAGTGTGACATGCAGTGCAGCGACTGTAGCTACAATCATAGGACACGATGGTTGTGATCGCTGCTACATCAGTGTCTGGGTTACACTGAAAACACTGGATTGTTCTCATCACTGTTGTAAGGGAACGAAAGATAAAAATGATACTGAAGCTAATGTGTATTTTTTTTTCATTTATCATATTTCTTGAAACTTTGAATCTTGAATGGTTGACTGACCTTTTGGGTTAGTGTTGCTAGGAGAATCCCTTTCATGGTGTGTTGGTGACTACAGGACGACACGAGAAATCTACTGTTGTTACTGTAGCATGAGCTAGCAGCCGTTAGCAATTTAAGATTCATCATTGAATAAACGGGAGGACCCATCGTTGTCCCTCAAGATGCTTATTGTTCATGTTACTGAGACACAATGTGTCATTTGTGGAATTGATTCGATGTCAAAACAACAATGCAGCTCAGACTTCAGTTCATAATAATGTTTGACTCAAATTTCCTGTAACTAATGTCCCCTCGTAACAGTAACAACAATACTGTGACAGCAGAAAATAAATTATTCTTTTTGGTAATGAATGGTTTTACCAAATAAAAAGTCTCTATTGATAACCCTAGTGATAAACTGTATCTTAAGATTTTCTTAAAATTTACAAAAGAAAAAAAAACATTCAGCATTTTGTAAGGACCCTTCAGTTCTTTGTTTGAAGAATTGTTACCACAGACGTATCCCTGTGTTTCTGTCCTGCACTTTCCTGTCTGCCAGCCGCCGATTTATTGGTCAGG
This sequence comes from Platichthys flesus, assembly GCF_949316205.1. Lineage (NCBI taxonomy): Eukaryota > Metazoa > Chordata > Actinopteri > Pleuronectiformes > Pleuronectidae > Platichthys > Platichthys flesus. The sequence continues at coordinate 8,023,014 of NC_084957.1, forward strand.
CTCTACTTGTTAAAGTGTTTTTTCTTTTGCTGGAATAAAAATAATAATGATTTCAAACCTATCATCTATAGCAAATGACTAGAAGACAAGAGTACGGCTATAACATCCTCCCCCACCCTAGACACCTGAGTAATTGCATAATGGTCCATAGAAGAGAAATGGGATTTACAGTATGGTGCAGATGAAAATGTCAGGCAGCTTTCTGGATTGATGGAAAACATATTGGATTAAGTTTACTTATAAATAAATGGCTGCAGGAAAGGATGACTCAAGTAATCATCACTCGGCTCCGTCTGTGATTGATTTAGGAACGGCTGTAAGAGTCGTCTCTAAATGATAACACGTGTACTGACCTAGGATTAGATGCAGTGTGTTATAAGGACATTCACAAAAAAAACCCTCCTTTTATCGTTTCTACAAGATGTCCACCTCTTGTCCTCATACATTGCCCAGCGCATTTTAAACATCTCAAGATATCAGGTTGTCTTGGAGCTGAATCATTTCGTGTGCCTTTAGAAATTAGTTTTTCATTTGGTTTATTGGTTTTTAGATGGTTTAATAATTTAGCTGTGGAAAAAGAAGACTGTTGAGTCTGTTTTCATTTGAGATGAAGTACTACACCATATTGATGTCATATCTCATGAATTTATCACTTCCGTATAAATACTTGATCAAGCGTCTCTTTACCCATTAATAGTTAAGCAGGTCAGTATTCAGTATATATATATATATATATTCACCCATCGCCCAAGCAAATGTGACTGGTACACAGCATCACTGTCTGAGATCAACACATTTAGTTGTTCATAATGACGTGTTGCTATCACCATTGTTGTTGTTGTACATACAGAACCAATTATTTTTCTAAGATGCTGTAAAACTTGAACCCTCCTCAGAGGAAAAAAGGCATTGAATGGTGAAGAGATCAGGAGGTTTTGCAATGTTTTATTTGGAATTGAGGTAATAAAAACCAGTGCTTACCATGGGTTTTGAAATTGCGGTGTGTTTTGGAAATCATCATTGGTCCCTTGAAACCAATCCTCACACTACCTGGAGGACCTGAGGCGAGCGTACGTGAGGGAGCAACTAATGCTGAAATACTATCAATGCTGCTTGAATACTGAATCCTCGCCAAGTGGCTGCTTGGCATTCAGACTCAAATTCAATCATCTCTTTTGCATTGCGCGCAAACATTTATTGTTTTTCATTATCTCAAAGTGCATGGTGTTCAAAAATAAAAAAAGGAATGTAATGTTTCAATGTACTGTTCGCAAAATGATAGTGTTACCTGTTTGTACATTTTGCCTTTTTTGTAGAAAACAATAAATAAAACTTCGACCGAATATAGAATTTGCATTAATTTCAGTGGGAAGCAACTGAGGGAAATGAGAACACACAAGCGCATCAGTTGTTTAATAACCCTTTGTCTTGAAGCTGTTAGGACCCCCCCGAGCATCTCCTTATACCAGGCTCCATTCGGAGTGTGGGCTCTTACAGGTGCCATTTCTAGTCTTTCCTTTCCGTGGGGACCATTTGGAGACAACACGTGAACATCCACACACGCTGCCTTCCTCTTCTGTCCAGCATGTGAAGAAAGCTTCTTCCATTGTCACCTGATGAAGGTTCTTCTGAGACGGCTCATTATTCTCTGCACATTTTACGCTCGAGCTCGCCGCTGACTCTGGCTTTGTGACTATCTAAGGAGAAGAAAGAAGGGAAGCAGGGTTAATGGAGGGTAATGGAGACGGAGATTGGGGAATACTCAGCATTGCAACTATCTTACGGCTGAAACTACTGACTACCGATCTTTTTTTTTATTTATTTTTATTCTTTCTACAATAAAAAACAAGCTTAAATATCATTATTTCACATAATTACATGGATTGTATTTGATTTGCATTGATATGGGATGGAAGGTATTCAGCTTTAACCATTACTTAAACCATTCATTAGAAATCGATATTGTTGATTAGTTGATCGACTGCTTTAAGTCACTATCTTTCCAAGTGTGGGAATAGAAGATCGATTCCACTCCCATGGCCGTATTGTTAAAAAGAAGCTGTAACCACCGATGAGCTAGCTTAGAATAGCATCGAGTCTGGAAGCGTCCCTTTGTATTAGAGATCAATACCACTCTCATGATCTTATTGTGAAAAAGACGCTCCGATCACCAACGACACCTCTAAAGCGAACTTTACATTTGATTTGTTTATTCTGTACCAAAACCAAAATGTGAAAAAGGACGTTTAGTGGTTAAATGGGTGATTATGTGCTGAGTGATTTCTGGACTGTTTGCCAGAGATGTTGCTGCTCCCAGCCAAAACATAGTGTCTCTCATAACCTCCACAGACAGGTCTTTATTCATATTCAATTCTAGTGACCTGCACAGATGCCGGTGTGGCTGGTTCGATTCCTATGGACACGGCCACGCTTGTTGTTTATCCCTGTCTTCAGTCTGGGACATATACTACATGAGAGTGGCAGCAACCTCCTCAATGATTCTTGGCAAGAAAGTGAATGAGCAAAATTTACTAATAAGGTAAAATGCTCAAGAATAGTAATAAATAATCTGGACTTTTATAACACTAGAAGAAGAAACAACTGTTACTGCAATATTAATAAATGCAGGGAAGGCACTTTGCCTCCAACAGGACACAGACTGTTCTCTTTTTAACAACACTAATGCTCCAGCTGCAAATGTATATTTAAATGTCCTCCTCTCAAGCTCTTTAGTAAACGTTAGTTGACCTCTCCGAGGCCACCACTGCACGCTGGTACTAATGGGTGTCTTTGTGGAGCCGACAGCACATCAGCGCCTCGCCACGTTCTCAGCAGGGGCCCTGCGGGGACGTGCTGCTGTTTCAGACAGCCTCACACCTGTAGGAAGCCAAACCCGGGCTGGTTAACTGGGCCTGTGAGGATAAGATAGTGGGTGTGTGGCCTGACCAGAGGAGTCCATTAAGGGGTGAGATGCTGTGAAATAATGGCCCTAATGGAGGCTTTATCTGTGGCTATCCGTGGCTCTCTAAGGTGGAACAAGATCAGAACTTCTCACCAGGGACGCTGCACAGCTCTCCACTACATAAAGCCTGAGCTCATTAAATCTCAGGGAATACAAATCTCGACCCATGTTGAGAAACTCTGGTTCATATTACACCATAGTTTCTATATTTTCTTCGGTTAACCCCTGATGTTCTCGACACTATTTGTTTTTAGTGTTTCTGTAGTTCAGCCTCGAACGTTACAGGTGAATCAGTGATGCACTAGAATCACTGCATATAAAAGCTTTGCACTCGGTTAATTAGGAAAACCAAGCTAAAGCCAATGTGATGCTCCTGAAGTGAAGAAGTGATCATGGAACTGTTCATTTTGGAGTGTGGAATTAGTGGAGATGCTGAACTGCATTATACATTGTGGACTAGTGGAAGTGTAGTGTGTGCGTTTGCATGCCTTTATTTATATACATATGTGTGTGCATGCAAATATCTATGTAAAGTATTTACCAATGCCCTAAGCCGCCTCTCATGTGGTGGTGCATCTCTACATCCTCAAGGGCACTGCAGCAGGAGTGGAACCCGTTGTCTCCTGGTAATGTAATTGTCTCTCTAACCTGTTTCCATTAGACCTTCATGACGAGACGATCCCAACACTTCCGTGGCTCGACTTCAAATAAGACGCTTTACCTTCCTGTGTCCTGTTTCTCCAAGTGTCTCCCATGTGTTTGATTGTGTACCGGTTTGCCTGTCTCTCCCCCTGCTCAAAATATGTGGTTCTATCAGCTAAGTGAATCCAATAATAGGCATGATGGGGGAGAGGAGGAGGGGGAGGAGGGGGGGGGGGGGGGGGGGGAATCAACCCTCTGGATGTGCCTTTCCTTCTCGCTGGAGACCAGAGAAGAAATCCTGCACTTAATTGTTGAGGGGACCTGAAGTTCCCGAGCGCCCTCACTGAAAAGCAGCTTTAATTAGACTTGGTCTGAGGCCATTAACTCAGTGGGGCTCAGATCTGATGCCACAGGAGACACACACCCCACCACAAGCCCAGGGAATAATGTACAGCACTATCTCTTTTAATGTGTAGCCAGCCTGGGGATTTTTAAGTGAGATATTTCTGATGTATGCTCACAATCTCTTGAGTAATTTTTATTGATTTGCAGGGAGGAAGTGGCTCGTGCCAGCTTCTCCTATGTGATAATCTCCTTCTGGAGACGAAAGCAGTGATTAGGAGGTGGGGCCCCGCTGCTTTCAGCAGTAATTGTGTAGTAATCAATCATCAATCTCCAGGAGCTGTTCCACAAAACACTTCTGTTTGGATGCTATTTTCAGCCACAGCCTCAACTAATAAGGTCTTATTTCAATTGGGGAAACATACCCTCAGAGACTGAACCAGCTCCATATTTCTATTTGCTTTTAAATTGCACCTATGAAGGATTGTATAAACAACAATGACAACGTGGCTGGATGAGTTATCGCTCTCATTACCAGATGTTATTTCTCCTCCACAGAGGATTCGGTTTGTGTTTAAATGCTGTCGCTTCTCTCAGTCAAGCGCAAACATCTGTAATGTTCCCAAATCACCACATGATGCTGGCGACTTCCTATGTTCCTCGAAAGCTCCATGCTTTGACCCAGTTGCTGCAACCCCCCCCCCCCCCACCCCCACCCCCCGTGGAATGACTGGTTTAGAGATGCAGCTTTGCTCATTCACCACATGGTTTCACATTGCATGCCAAGAACGGAGGACGACCCTGTCAGCGCTGGAGCATCCACCACGCACCGTTCACATCCTCCCGATCGTGTGAGGGCCCTGTCTCTGCAGGGTGGAAAATACTAATGCATGTCTTTTGTTTGAAATACAAAAAATCAATATCGGAGCAGAAGAATATGATTACAGGGTGATTTTATTTGTGTGAGGACGGGACAAAAGTGTAGGAGTGGGTGGTGGTGGGGGGGGTGAGGGGGGGGGGGGGGGTCGAGAGGAATAGATCCATCAAAACAGGGCTCTCTCCCTGATCTGTCTTTGATGGTAGAGATTATAAGGGAAGATGGAAAATTAGAGGAGATTGTCTGAAGTGATTGGTTGAATCTTCTTGGAAAATGACCTCAAGTGCTATCCAGGCTGCGTCAGAGGGGACGAATGCATCTTGTGTCCTACATTGGTCTGATTAGATTTATAAATCAATCGCATCTCTGCCCGACCATCAGACTTTGCGCCGGGCTACTGTTATGAGACGGCTTACAGAAAAAGATAATCAAAGTTTACTGATCATTGACAAACAGAATTTTGACGGGGGGGGGGGGGGCCTGTCGCAAGAAAGGCCAACCACATTACACCGGGCCACGACGGTGACGACAGAGTTTTATTGAGTAAAAAAGCTGTGGCAAAGTGCAGCCTTTCCAAATCCACCCATTATTAGCCGAGAGCCACAATCTGCATTTATTCTAATTAAGTGCACAGTGTTTCACATCAGCTGCCTCCTGGCGTGTGACAAGAACAAGCCCGGACCTCAACCTCCTCCTTGTATTTACCTGTCACTGATGAAGCCTGTGTGTCGAGCAGAATTAAAGAAGTGTTGCCAGGGAATGTTGGAAAGCTGGTTCAAATGAAGGCTTCTATAGACTCCCGATTGGCCGCTCATAAGTGGCACTTTAATCCCGCCACATGCTTCATCGTATAAATATTCTCTGTGATTACATGTGATCTTGAAATGTGTCCGTGTGGAAATAGGAGCTTGTGAATGTTAAATATTTATTCTGTTAATAAATATTGGATGTAAAAGCATATTTTATTGAATGATCTTCTTACCATGACTGAGGGGATTTGGGTTTGTATTGAACTTTAGACCATGACAAACTAAACCAAACCACATTATACCAAACCATACGTTATTATACCTGTAATATCAAACTAACCATACCATAAAACAAAACCCTATAAAGCCAACCTGTACCAAACCATATTAATCCAAACTTTTGTCTTCTTCACTTTTCTCACTTTCTCCCCCTCCTTTTCGAATCTGCATTTTGCCTTGGCAGTTGTCAGTGGAGATTCCTGTAAAAGACAGAGACGAGTTATTATTCAAATCAAAACAGAGCTGAGGAAACATACCTGAAGCTCAGTGTTTTGGACGTTCAGGAGCTCCATGTTCTCCTCCATGTTGCTGGCTTTGTTGAGGGAGTCCTCCTGCTTGACCATACCCTTCTTCTCCGTGTCCTCTTTTTTCTCAGAGCAGACAATGTCCTCCAGAGCATAGACATTTGTCCTCAACTCCTTCTGTCTGTGGAGAACCATTGTCTGGACGATCAACGCTCTCCAGCTTCCTCACTTTGTTTAGAGAGTCCTCGTGCTTGGCCGCCCACTTCACCTTTCTGAGGAGATTCTCCAGCCTCCTTCTCTGCTTGCTCAGCTTTGACTCTGTCCTCCAGAGTAGTGACTTTTGTTCTTCCACTCATTCTCGTTGGGGTGGACCTCTCTCTGGATGGCTTTGAGCTTGGTCATGAGCTCCAGGATTTTATGTCCAAGTGCCTCTTTTTCATTAATGTCCTGGTCTATCACTGTGTCCTTTTCAAGATGATGTGCCTCATCTTCTTGTCGAGGGAAAACTCCATCGCTTTGACCTTATCGCACTTTCCGTCCAGGTTCTTTTTCCCCATATTGGTCTCAAACCGCTTGTTTCTAGGAAAAACTTTTCTTTGTCCCTCAACACCAGGTTCAACTCCTAGACCTCTTCCTCCAACTCTGTCTGTATGCCTCTTCCAGAGACATAGGTCTGCCCCTAACTGGACAAGTCAATCTGTTCCTGCATGGCCTGTGTCTCCTTCTTCCATGCATACCATACAATATAAAATCAAACCCAAACCATACCAAACCATACGATAATTAATTATACTAAACATTCCATACTTTGATAAACCATACAAAACCATGTCATACAATATCATATAAAAGCAACCCATACCGAACCAAACCATACCATACTCAACTATACTAAACCATACCATGCTTTGACAAACAAAACGGAACCATATCAATCCAAATCATACCATACCAATGCAGTCTTAATGGAGATTAGCTTGGTTTCAACTTTTACTAAAGCAGAAAACCAAAACCTCTTGTTGTGATGATGTTATTTTGCTTTGACTGAATATAAATGAAGGTCATTGGAACAGAAAACTATCCTTTGATATGAAACCAGGTTTTCTGGGGCTCTAAAGCTCAAGGAATCTGGACAGTAGAATAAGTTAATTGCTTCTTTTTTTTCTGAATGCACACACTGAGCAGACACTTTGACAAGAGTTGTGGGAAAAAACTTTAGTTTCAATGAGTATACCGGTGAAATACAGCAATTAAAATTCTCTGGCTCACAGTGCCAGCTGGCCGGCTGTTGGCCATTCCAAACTAATAGCCATATTTTTACTCTGCAAATATGTGAATGGCCTTTTCCTCCTAATGAGGGCCAGAATGCATGGCGGATGACCCATGTCCCAATGCACTCATTATAAAAGCACAGTCCTGCAGAGCCTGGGGCTAATGTTCACCTGGCAATTATGAGGGCCCGGTGACTGATAGGGGGGGAAATCTTTTTCCCGGTGTGTCCTCCTCGAGAAGACTGAATCACCGAGCCTACCAGACAACACTTGGAGGCATATCAGCGTTTCACTGTGCTGCCACGCAGTCGTTCATTTGGAAACATTTATGTCAGGCCTTTGTGCTGTTTTTAGAAGCCACCGTTTGTAAGGGGGGGCGGGGGGGGGGGGGCAGACTAGGCTTCTGACTGGACATGGAATATGATGCGGTAAACCACAGGGGGCTGCAGGATAACAGGAGAGGAGGATTTAGACTGGAACTGACTCCACAGCATATTGATCCCTGTTGGCTCAGAAAAATAAAAAAAACTATTAAAACAATAAGAACAAAAAGCTAGATTTTTACAATATATTGACAGATATAAAAGATCAAAGACTCATCTTGACATTTTAGCAGTTTGTAACAAAGATTTATGTTTCATATTCACATTAAGTTTGCAAGTGACCACATCGAGCTTGATTCAGGAAGTTCAATTGAGGCATCTGCTGATATTTCACTCTTTCCCTGGTTTCCAAATTAAATTGATCCCTGAGCTTCTCTCTGACTGATCCACGCTGTCTCAGGCCGCGTCTGATTCATTGACTATCACGCTTTCATCAGGGAGAAAAATACCCATGACACAATATGAGACTGAGATGGTGCTGCGTTGTGTCATCCAAGTGTGTTTTAGAGACACCATGTGAGCCCGGGTAACTATGGAGTGGGTGTATTCCACGTGGCATAGATATGATAAGTGAATTCAGGGTAGTGCAACCTGATTGCACCCCCCACCCCCTGAAATCTCATACAGCTTGCTGTGAGTGTCAGCAGCTTTCCATGCAGCGCCGGTTTTCTCGGTTAAGGATGTCGTGCACAGAGTGGGGCCGGTGCAGTCCCCCATGGGATGACATTTAGGAGTTATCATGTGACTGTTAGCACAGGTGACCCTGAAGAACAAGAAGCAAACTAAAGTGGTTACTAGAAATATATACAAATATACATATTTACTCCTTCATGGCAGTGTATGTGCAACACAGAAATGTGTATTTTTTTTAAACATATCTGGTGTGTTTTAGTGTATTAATCATTTTGGATACAGTGATTTATTATAAATAGCTGTGTTTGTAGCCATCATGACATCTTGGCTGCAGCTTCACACAGCCTATGTGATCACTTGGAGAAAGAAAACCTGTCAAACCAGGCGAACTCTCTCTCTCTCTCTCCTCCTCCTCCTCCTACTCCTCCAAATTGTCTGTCTTTGTAGAACCACTAGGCAACAGTGAGTACATTACTGGAAAAGTGGAAATGCGCAGGAGCTGCACAGAGGAACCGAAAGCACAGAAGCATCATCCGATCGAGCCCAAAGAAACATTTGGTGGATCTCTCTGCACCGCCGAACCATGACAGCCCTGGCGAAATTTTCCTAGAAGCAAAGGGGGGAAGGTGCCCAAGAAGGAGCCCCGACAATCGGCGTCGATGCGCGCAGCCAAAAATGACGACGGTGGGACAGTGATCTTCCTCTTCCAGCTGCTCGTCATCTTTTGCGGCCACACGCTCGCATGCCACTCGCCTCCTATGTGCACGCACCACAGAGGCAGGATTGGAAACCGACTGATCTCCAACACGGTCGCAAGTGCGCGCGGAGACGTTTCACCCCGGCAGCCGTTCCCCGCGAATAATTACGCAGAGGTTCTGGCGTTCGACGGAGCACTGAGGGATTTCGAAGTTTCGCATGAAAACTTGCTGCGTGCGTGTGTTCACTTTCTGAGCCACGGCTTTCCACGGGCGGTGAGTAATCCGCGTCGCAGCTGCTGATAAACCTGCAAAAAACCTGGAGGGCGACGCGGGCGCGTTTTGGATAGGCTGCCTCCTCTCCCGTGCGTCGCTTATATGGATTCATATGGCTCCTGCGCTCGGTGTTTGACCACTACTCGCACGTTGTTGACGTTCCATGGCTGTGGACAGCAGCAGCAGTAGTGCGCGGCGAAAGAGGACGATGCAAGACTAACTGGGGGCGAGCACAGCGCACTTTTATCGCCTTCTCTCTCTCTTTGCGCACACGGAGGCATTGCGCACAGGCTGCAGCAACTACAGCCCCGGACTTTTTCTTTCTTTTTCTTTTCTCATTTCACCGAATCCTTTGTTATTTCCCTTTCCCTTCTGCTGTCATCGTAGTATGTCTGCACTTCGAAAGAAATTTGGGGACGATTACCAGGTAGTGACCACCTCATCCAGCGGGTCTGGATTCAACCAGCATCCCCCGGAGAAGAAGAGGAAGAGGCAGCGGTTCGTGGATAAGAATGGGCGATGTAACGTCCAGCATGGGAACCTGGGTGGAGAGACCAGCAGATACCTCTCAGACTTATTCACGACACTGGTCGACCTGAAATGGCGCTGGAATCTGTTTATCTTCATCCTCACCTACACGGTCGCGTGGCTCTTCATGGCCTTCATGTGGTGGTGCATCGCCTACATCCGAGGGGACCTCTACAGGGTGCACAACGACAAGTACACTCCTTGCGTGGCCAACGTGTACAACTTTCCCTCAGCCTTCCTCTTCTTCATAGAGACCGAGGCCACCATCGGCTACGGTTACAGATACATCACTGACAAGTGCCCCGAGGGGATCATTCTCTTTCTGTTCCAGTCGATCCTCGGATCGATCGTCGATGCCTTTCTGATCGGCTGCATGTTCATCAAGATGTCTCAGCCCAAGAAAAGGGCCGAGACGCTGATGTTCAGTGAACATGCGGTGATCTCCATGCGGGATGGGAGACTAACTCTCATGTTCAGGGTCGGGAACCTGCGTAACAGCCATATGGTCTCTGCACAGATCCGCTGCAAGCTGCTGAAAGTAAGTGGAGCTACTCTGTGAATGCATTCGGTCATTCTTTTTTGGTTCCGTCCAATGGTTTGTTTATGGCCCACTTCATGAGAAAAAATAAACAGGAAGGCCTACACACTGGCATTTAAGCCTACACCATCCGTGCACAAAGATATGAGAAGACTAAACTGCATTTCCATTCCCCCAGAAAATCCCTGTGGATGTGAGATAATCCAAAAACCAGTCTATAGCACATACTTGAGCTTTTTCTTAAGCCTTGCAAATTACTCATGACCTCACCAAAATGTCCCACATGTTACATTTTGTTTATATTCTTATTTCTGTTTGGCTGCTGTCGATCATTTAGGAGACTGTCTCTGGATTTCTCTGCTGTCCTGGCTTCACAGAAGTCTGCAATAAACCTATTACAACATTCTACAATGCAAATGCACGTCCTCCAGTTGTAACATATAGGAATCTAGTAGACCAATATTCAGGTGTTATACAAGTGAACATAGGCTACCGGCCTTGCTTGTGTTTCTTGAAGAAATACATGTAAATCCAGTTCAGGGGTTCTCAAAGAGGGTACAGGGCACCCCAAGGGGACTTGAGGGGTATAGAGGGTCCCTGGCAAAAAGAGAAATCGTTCATTTTCAATATAATTTCATCCATAGGCAACACACTTTTCATACACTTCCTGTAATAACACATGTAAAAGTAAAACCTTCATTAAAGGACTTTCTTCTACAATCCCCTGACTTGACAGATACAGTGCTAGATTAGGAGATTACATGTTGGCTCCCATTCATTTTTAATAAAGTAAATATAGACTCAGTAAGACAGACTGCAACCACACCCATTTTAGCGACATTCGTCCCTTCATATAGACCAATAATCTGAGTATCTAGACATTTGAAACAACTGATTTATCTCGAAAATAACCCATTTATACACTCAGCGGTACATCACGTCACAAACTGAGAGTGATATTCTTCCAGCTTTAAAAATAAAGTAGGAAAAATGCAGTCAGTTAAGTTTCTGACGGCACACAGGCCTGTGTGAAGCTATGGATGGTTGAGTGTGCCTTCCCCCTTCCTTCCCCCCTCCACCGAACATCTCTGTCTCTCTCTGTACGCTTCCTCAGTCTCGCCAGACGCCCGAAGGCGAGTTTCTTCCGCTGGATCAGTTGGAGTTGGACGTGGGCTTCAGCACGGGGGCCGACCAGCTCTTTCTCGTCTCACCGCTCACGATCTGCCATGTGATCGACCCCAAAAGCCCCTTCTACGAGCTCTCCCAGAGGTCCATGCAAACGGAGCAGTTTGAAATTGTGGTGATACTAGAAGGGATCGTGGAGACGACAGGTGAGTTCCAAAATAATGATGTGCGTCTTCACAGGCCTGCCCCGGTGGAAACCAGAGTCTGTTTTCCTACCTGATGTGGGTGCAGGTGTCGTGAAAACAGGAGCTGGAGATGTAGCTTGGTCTTTGGACGTGTTTGTCCTGTACTTCTAAACTCATGAATAACAGTGGGGGATTTCAGAGGTGTTAATAGCTGCCATCCAAATGGACTTACTATTGACCTCATGATTGCTTTTCATTGATTTTTATTTCTTTGGCAGCCATACACAGTTGTTAATAATAACAGTGCTTAGCATTCGTAAACCATAGATTATTGATATTTTTTTGGAGCAGGTTTTAAGTGCAGTTATGTTAATCTATGCATTAAAAGTCTTCATGGGTATGAGGGAGCAGAGCCACTGAGCACTTTGAGACTCCGTCAGGTCCGTGTCAGGCAACGGGCATTTTCTTCTTTTCTCATTGGAGACAAATTCCATTCCTCCTCGTCTGTGCCCGGACGGCACTCGTCCCTCACAGCGGCTCTTCTCAAAGGGGATCATGATTTGCTTTCTGAGGTCCCTCGGGAATTAGGGAATTCCATTTCAACACAAGATGAGTAACGCGCCGAGAAAAATCCTCCACGAGGTCATTTCAAATTCAGCCATTTATTTCGACACGGCTGATATTGTAGTGCGGGGAAAAGCTCCCTCACTGGTGTCGAGCGAACAGAGCAGCAGTTGTAATATGTTGGTTCAGAGGAAGCAGCAGATGGAGATGTGACAGGCAGGCTTGCAGGCTGACACTGCAGACGGCAATTAGCAAAGATATTCGGCTCCTAATAGTTCGGAGAGACATGCTTTTTGTTTTTTTTGGTCTCTGAGATGTGTCTGACATGTGATCCGTCGATTCCAGACACCCCGGATTGAAGTCAGATCAAAGTTTTATAATAAATCCTAATGTATGACAGAACCTACATCGGACGTCAGATATGCCCAGTGTTTGAACTTCTGTTTTCTCTCAGTGACAACTTCTGTACTCTGATTTTAACTATATCAGTTTATAACCACTTAACGTGTGTGTGGTTTAAAAAATACATTTGACATTATTTTCTTTTAGGAGAGTAGTTGTAATACTAACGCCCTTGTCTCTGTTGTTAAGTATGAATAGCTTAGATAATTACCCTTGATGCATCGGTAGATGTTTATAGTCGTCAGTATGTGTCATCATATTGTCCTCATTTATAAGAGTCACAATCTCAGTCTTAATTAAACTGGTTTGGCCTCAGTCTGTGGTCCCGTGCTATGCTCACGGTTGTGCTGTGAAGCCGGTCCTGCACCGAGGGGCGGATGTGCTCGTGTGAAGTTGGTGGAAAAGCTGATGTAGAAACAATCTATGGTTAAAAATTGATGTACAGTGAAAGTCGAAATCCTCAGACGCTTTCATTTCTGGCCAATGTAACTCTGTTTCCATGGCAACCTCTCCTTGAGTATTCAGGATTGCAGCACTGCACCTAAACTTAGCTTCTTTTTTTTATTATTGTTATTATTATTCCTATGGTAAAGGAATCACAACACCATTTTTTCCGGCAATAAAGCGGGCAAACATGCGTCGTTTCGAACATGAGATGAATTTGCTCTGCTGATTAAATCTCCAGGTGCTGAGGAGGATCTCTTCTGAAATATGAAAAGCCCACAGAGGTGTAACGGTACTAGAACAAGTGATACAGCAGAGGCAGAAGAAGATAAAATATTTATGAGGCTCAGTGTTTACTAGTGAAGAAGCTGCCCAGCTCCCCAGGTCTGTCTTTCTCTTTTTGTTATAACCAGTGTCTGTAACACAACTTAAAACACCCCTCCCTGCAGATGTAGACTCACAATCAGCGCATGTCGCGTCCTCCTGATAAATAACAACAGACACAACAGTTTTGGCGTTGTGACCGTTTGCTCCCCTGACATGACACAAAAATAATCGGAGCTGATTTTGACCTAACCTCGGACAACCTCTACACTGCGGAGGAGAGAGCCGGTCCTCGCCCCTGTTTGAACAGGAGCCCAATCAGATTTTTGATCAACACCTCGGTGTGAGGCACCTTTCAAATGAGACCTGGAGGATGTCTCGCGGCAGCATATTTTCTTCTGGAGCGATGCCAGTTGTGGCTTCGTGGCGTTGAGTTGGTTTTTGAACTGCGCCGCAGGGACTTGTTACGGTGCTGAGGCTGAGGATGCCTTTAACGCCACATTGCAGTTAATGCACTGTACATGTAACTCACTGCCTGGCCCGGAGGGGGGGAAGAAAGAGTCTTTCTGTAAGGAAGGAAAAGAACCAGCAGAAACAAGAAGCTCATAGTAACAAGTTTAGGATTCGTTAACAGCAGTAACACGGACCATTTCTGACACGATTACAATCAATACAAACAACACAGGCCACTTCACTTCACAGCAAATAGCTTTACAGTGAGGTCAGTGTGTGTGTCTGTGTGCGTGTGTGTGTGTGTTTGTGTGTGTGTGTGAGCGCTCCATCCCCCTGTCACTTGGTTGATGTGAATCTGCTCACAACAACATCAAGCCTGAGTCACTTCTGCGTTTCTTGTGCACTGCGTGTCAGGTGCTCGGTAACAAAAGACAAAAATAATTCAGCATAAGTGAAAAACACGTCATTACTGCAGCCCAGCGGATGTTGACTGTGTGTGTGTGATGTTTTAAGTTCAATAGTTACCAATACCTTCTAATATATTCAGAGGTTTTTCATTGTAGGGTTCAGCAAAAAAAAAATTTGGGACCATGAGCTTCTTAATTCTCTCAGACTCTGCAGTGCAGCAGCGTCTGCTCAGCAGAGTCAAGTCGACAAAGTCATCACAGTGATTGTGAAAACCATATTATCTCTTTGAGTTATGGTCAGTACTGTCAGGTAGGGCAACAAGGTTCCTGGTTCGAATCCCGGGTTGGCCGGAGAGATCTCCTGTGTGGAGTTTGCATGTTCTTCTCTTGTCTGCGTCGGTTGCCTCCAGCTTCCAAAGACATGCAGATTGGGTTTAGGTTAACTGGAGACTCTAAATAGAGAGAATAGGTGTGAATAAGACTCTCTCATGTTTATCTCAGTTTATCACCCTGTGATACGGTTTATCCAGGGTGTATCCCGCTTCTCTTGCAAACTGGGATTGAGCCCTGCGACCCCCCATAGCGGTACAGATAATAGCTGGATGGAGGATTATATCATATCATATCCATTTTATGCTTTGAAAACTGTGTGAGGGATGTAGCTTATTGGTGACAACTTCATTATTGTTTAGTGTGCAGTTACTTTATTGATGAATACTTTAATATAAACAAACTATTTCATGAAAACACCCATCACCAATTCTCAGAGCCTAAGACAATGTCTTCAAATAGCTTTCTATTCTGACAGTTCAAAAGCCGAAGACAATCAGTGGTGTCAAACAGAGAAAAGCAGTAAATCATCTCAATCGAAGAGGAGCAATTAATGAATGTTTGGCATTTTTGCTTAAAAATTACAGATACCCTATTGTATATGTCATATATTGAGGAATTTATTACATTTGCCAAGTTGCTCACTCACAATATATTCCATTACAGTCCTGTGCAGTGTCTGTTCTGGTCATAGAAACTGAAGCATGATAAGAGTTCATCATGGTTACATACAGGCACTCACAACACTCAGTCTTTTCTAATGAGGCTTCGGTTTGAGCTTTAGTTGCCTGATGCACCTTGACTCCTCCCCCTTCTCTTCCATAAAAACCATGCATGTTTATAATTTGTAGCCATGGTGACCAAGGGCTAGTTCGCCTTCGAACGTTAGCTATTTCAGGAGACGCCTCCGTGCGTCATATCGGAGGTTATAAAAACAAATGACCTACATGGACATTAAGGTTGATGGACTTGTTTTAGTTTTATTCACCTCACAGGGGTCTGGGGGGGGGGGGGGGGGGGGTGAGTGAACAAAGCATCTCAGCTCCTGACCCAAGGCGTCACATTCTGAGTCACATCTGTTTGTCAGGTTTCAGCAACAAAAGAACCTTGGTCAAAATTAGAACAGATTGTTAGTTTTAGTTGACCAATCATGAGTCATTCTCAGCTGTAAATCATAATGTTATTCAATGTGTTCTTTGACTTTTGAGTGTAGTCCATGTCCCATCTGCTAACATGGAGGAGGCAGGGCTTATAGCCTATACTGCAGCCTATCACCAGGGGAGAGCGAGCTGTTTTCACTTTTGGTAGCAGTCATGTTGTAGCTCCACCGGGCTTCAACTGAAAAGAGCTATTTGGTGTGTGTCGGTGTGTGTGTGTGAGTGTGTGCGTCTGTGTGCGTATGTCCAGGGCCTTTCATTTATTTCCCAGCTCCACTGATTATACTAGATATTAAGAACACAGTGTTTATGTGTTGAAATAATACAAAATAATATGAAAACAAATTGTGCTTTAATGACATCTTGATGACACTGCAGGGACATTTCCTCTGTTCCACGACAGAGCCGACGGTGACCTGACTTTGACTCCCCGAGTTGAATCTACATGGAGTATTAAAATACGTCAGGAGTTGAGATAAGTGTCCCATTAACACCAGTAATGCTGTTCAGCACTACAAAGGCTTAAATCCCAGGCCAGAGGCAATCTGTTCATTTATGGCACTGATTCTTGAGAACCCGAAATAAACTGTCGCTGCCAGTAGCAGTCGTTTATGTTCCTCCAACCATGAAACTAATCAGTGGGTTGTGCACAACTAAATGAATTTTATGATTTTCCCTGTTTAAATTGCATAGGAAGTAGTGAACACCGCAATGCTCCTGTCTAAACACCGTAGCTCACATATGCTGAAGACATGCGTTTGTGCAGTCGTAAAAAGCAACAAAGGTAAACAAGCTGCTGATTCATTTCACCGAGAACTCGTTTTCCTTATGGGACAGAAAGACGTGCTGTCAGCACATTAGTCAAGCCTGAAATTTAGTATAATGTCTTGGTTCTAACACGGTGGCAAAACACACACTGATCTCCACCAGCTCGGCAAAGTGTTTTTAAATTCACTCATCAGCTGTGAAGAGCAGTGATTCATGAGCGCAAACTGTATCATCAGCATAAACCTTTTTCCCTCTCTGATTGACGTGACTTTAATGCAAATGAGTGCGATCGTTAAACTCGCCCTGAAACTCCTGAAACACCGCGAATGTGTCTGTCACATTTAAAACTGCTGGCAAAGTTACTCAGGTTTTTTTTATAAAAACTCATAGGCATAAAGTTTACACCGAGATAAACTGTGTTTGTTTGGAGGCTTGTATTTGTTTGCTCAGTGAGATTCACTTAGACTTTATTTCATCTGTGTGGTGACGCTTCAAATTTGACCTCCCGGAAAAAACACTCTACAATATCTCCATGTTTGTATAAATCATCTATTGAATGTGTGTTTTACATGAAACGCTGCATCGCCTCTCATCCCTTCATTTGAATTATGAGGCAAATTAGACAGAATGAAAAAAAAATTGAATATCCTAGTTATCTGCTCGTTTTGAAACGAGTGTGGGTGGTAAGGGGTTGGTTGCATATAGACTGGATCAACTGGTCATGTTTATTCATATGTTTCGATCTGCATGAATGCAGTGTGCTACTGGTGAGAATAGCTTTGTATAATGAAGTACCGACAGTATATGCTCATTATTTCTACCTGTGCATGGAAACTGTCTTGAACTGTGTTTGGACCTGATCAATAAAAAAGAATATTGTGATATGATTCATGCACATAGATGGATTTATGACCAGATATATTCATTCTCGATAAATGTTTGGTAATAAAGCCAGTGAGCATAATTAATTGGCAACATCTATTGCCAGTGATTAGCCGAGCAGCCGATGTCATGGCTTGATCTGTGTTCTATCATCCGCAGCAGTAATTGAAATAAAAATGGAGAGCTTTCTGTGCTGCTGCAGGCCTGATAGTTTTAATCATAGGAGGGAGAGGCTGTGGCCCCGGAGGTCTGGGGTCACCTGAAGTCGGCAGCTCCGGAGCTCAGGTAAACACTGACACAGGCCAACCCCGGATACGAGCCCGCTGTTACAGGCCATTCCTTCCTCTGCGGGAAGTGACCATTATTCATTCTGAGTCATTACACCAAAAGAGAGCGCTCTCTTCCGAGTGCCGTGTTCCCCGCCTGAGCCCCCGTGGGTCAAAGGTTTAAAGTGGGTTCAGCGGTGGAGTTAGTGCCGCAGTTCAGGGGAGAGAGCGGAGTTTCCAATTAAATCTAATATGCTCCGGGTGAGGGCTCCGGAGAGAAGTGTCTTCCCCTGCTGAGCTCCACCTGTGCAGCAGAGGTGATGGAGAGGAGCCACGTGTTGGATACCGTACAGGTCCCAGCTGTTTAAATGGATTTTGCACTTTGGGTTCATTTGTCTTTATTAACGATACATTTTTACAGCTACCTGCTTTGAATATTTCAGTACAGCCATGTTTATCATGTTTAATATGCTTTATAATGTGCATGGAAAGCTGTTGTGATACATAGAGCCTGGACCTGAATATGATAAAGCAATAATGACCATTTTCTGGTAATCTTAATTTTTAATTTTAATCTGAAAAAGTACTTTTTATCTGATTTGAGGTAATTATACTTTTTACTGCAAGTCCAATTCAATTGAGTAGCTTTAGTTACTAGTTACTTTCCAAATGAATATAGTAAATGGACTGTATTTGTACAGCACTTTTACCATTTACCCATTCACAGACACACACACACACACACACACACACACACACACACACAAACACACACACAAACACACACACACACACACAAACACACATAAACACACGCATTCTTGCTGCTACACTCACCCTCATTCATATTTTAAATATAAAACAATACTATGACATATTATAGGACATAATGAATTGTTACTGAAGAAATCAACCCAAACTAAATAAATAGGTTAATGGTTCACTGTGTCAGATTCAAGTGAAAGGAATCAATTGGCAGTAAAGAATAATCCTGCTGACGTTTTTTCTCTTGTGTAATCATCTAAATTGTACAAATCTGTTTTCTCTACCCTATTTTTACTTCACCAAATAATATAACCCAATAATAAAAGGTTTTTAGTTCAGTTCAATTTTAAAGGCCAAATCATAACATAATAAGGTCAAGACCTTAACATTTACAGAGAGACCCAACAGTTCCCACAATGAGCAAGCACTTTGTCGACTGGGAGAAAGAAATCCCTCATTATCTAGAAGTGACATCCAATCCTCGATGGCAGTTAGGCTCTCTATTAGGACATTGCTGTCTGGCTTAAAAGACAAGTAGATTTGGGATTCATTGACAAAGGAATGATTTGATCTACCATTAAAATTGCTGGTGTCGTTTCTTGACAGTGAAAATGAGATTGGACCAAGAATAGAACCTTGTGGCACCTTGCACACCAGTGGAGCCAAGGACGAGATGTTATTTCCAATGGAAACTAATATTTCTCTATCTAAGAGATAAGATTTGAATCTTAGGGCAATTCAGGATATGTCGACGCACTGTTGGTCTATTGATGAGAATATTATAGTCAATGGTGTCAAATGTGGCACTTAGGTCAAGGAGCAGTAATATGGAGCATCTCCAGCATCGGCAGACATAAATTCTACACTCTGAAACTATAAAATAGATTAAAATCTACACTGTTTTAAGGAGCTTTTTATGATGTTACTTCTGTATCTATTCTTCAAAGACTTTTATTATTATTATTAATTTTTAGTGATACTAGTGGCCATTGACTGAACTGCAGTCAGCTACCTATGGCTCATTCTGTCCTGTGCTTGCACCTCATCATTTGGCATAAAAGAAACTCAACATGAATGACTGGCATCATGTTGATAAATGTATTAATAGCTATTATTATGCACTGTTATTATAGTCTGATTATTAACTATATTTAAGACTTTAGACCAGCGGTGTCCAATTAAAAATTCCAAGAGGTCCAATTAGTGAAAACACCCTCAATCAGTCGTCTTCCTCCCGCTGCTGTTCTCTACTGAGTAATGGATTGTAGCAGACTGCCTTCTACCTACACTGTGCACAGGGTGACAATATAATTAATATTTATTTCAACACAACTATAGACAAAATACAGCTATCTAGTCATTCCAAGAATCAGTCTAGTTTCTAACCTGCACATGCATTTGTTGCAACCCTGTTGGAATCATATTTTTATCTGTATATCTGCAGTGACTTCACAATGACTCATAACGCTCTGCTGAAAGGCAGCCCGAATGTTATCAAAGAACACTGAAGTCAGCAAGACCAGTTTTACATAAGCAAAAGGATATTCCAGGAAGGCATT
This sequence comes from Platichthys flesus, assembly GCF_949316205.1. Taxonomy (NCBI): domain Eukaryota; kingdom Metazoa; phylum Chordata; class Actinopteri; order Pleuronectiformes; family Pleuronectidae; genus Platichthys; species Platichthys flesus. The sequence goes on from NC_084957.1 coordinate 8,043,065, forward strand.
GTGAGATTTACCACCTATGTCTTCTGTACATACAATAATTGCACTGGGGATGAACTCCACATAATGGGCAGTGCAGTGAACCAGCCATGACATCCCGGATTCATTATCCCTTTTTAGATGAACTGTGCGAGCTTCCCAAGGGGGGAGAACGGTAATTGTGTCTTGAGGGATTTGTCAAGTCCCTGTTGGATGGCACTAAATCACTGGTAGACGAGGGGTGGTGTTGGACCAGCGATGAAGTTGCTCCGTGACGAAGGCAAACAGAGAATGCATTCGCCGACAATGCGCCGCCATCTCTGTGTCACGGCGCGAAGAGTCAGACATAATTGACTATGTCTCCGTTGTTATTGTCTCAGAAGGCGTGCACGCCGTGAAGTTGTGACACTTTCTCTGATGATTATAGCAACACAAACGGGAGACATCAACATTAACCCTCGTCTACTCAAAGGAGGGAGGGAAATGCTAAATGGCCATAATTGAGATGATATAGTCGCACCGCTCGTTTGAGGTCACGAGGACGGTTGTTGTTGCAGTTGCAGTGTTGGTCAGTGGCAGGATTGATTTGGTGGAGAAGCGACCGTCCCTGAAGTGCAGGTGAATCAATCGTGCCGTCTGAGCGAGGAGCCGTGCGGACATGTTGTTCTTGAAGCTTGTCTTCGAGCCGGACCCTCCTCCTCTGGGATGTCTCTTTCTATTTTTGTCCCTCAGTCATGCTGGAGTTTACTGGGATAATCTGCTCTCTAACTCGGGTGACAAACTCTGGGAAAAACAAGACAATGGAGTCTCCATCTGAACAGCGAGTCTCTCCTTGTTAAGATCTCTTAAGACACCCCCCCCCCCCCTCCCGTCGTCCAGCTGTAACTTCTAAACTAAGTAGCCTTACTAGCTGAAATCAATATGAGATTAAATGGCTTTCATTCATTGTCTGAAAGTGGTTTTCTGATCATTTCTGCCCTCAATAATTATAGCTTCAGGTTGTGTGAACATATTCCCAGTGAGATTTTCCCTTTTCGACCATTAGTGATGGTCTGGCCTAAAGGAAATCCATCGATTGCTGTTTTGCTCAACTGGTTCCCTTAACAGCAATAATCAGCACTGCCCTCACTTGGTAATGTGCGCTCTCCTGACTGTGTGAATGGCCCGCGGCCATATGTTCCCGCAGCCGGCCTGACACCCCACCTTGAGTGGAGATGTTTGGCAGCCCCCCTGCTCCAATTCCCTTCCCTTCCTTCCCTCTCCAGCAGCCTCCACACACTCAGGCAATCTCCTCAGTATCCAGGCTCTCCCCTCCCCCACCCAGTGCACTTCCCCTGCCTGCTCCCCTCCACCGGCTTCCCACTTGTTCTCATCACTCAGTCAGTGCTGTGCGGCTGGATTAAAACCTCGGAGCTGCAAACATCCAGAAGCCACCTTCACTAATGGATCACACACCAAAACGTTATTTAACCGAGGGGACTCATTTCAATCTTGGAGAAGTCAAACTGTGAAAAACAGGTCACTGGATGCTTCTGGATTCCTTCTCTACATGTATACCACTTGATGGTGGTCACCATAGAAACGAAATAATGAGACAGGACTCATGGCCACAATAACAGTGTCTGTGTGGCAAGACAAGGAAAGGCAGAGACGCAGGTACTGTTTACTGTCGTTTATTCAGTAGCTAGGAAGAACAAAAACATGTTCCCCATACGGGAAGTATATATAGCTACAGCCTCTAACATTACCCATCAACCCACTGGGTGAGAGGACACACCCATGAGTGCACGCCACACAGCCCCCCCCCGAACACCCAGAGGGAAAAAAATGGGACAACAGTCAGTACCTCTCAGGGGGTTTAACGAGGCGGCCACAACGGCTACGCCGACCCCCGTCCGCAAACGCAGGGGTGGAACAGGCAGAAGGGACATCATTCACAACAGGCACAGGATCAGGAGGCATAACTGGAGAAAACAACACAGGGGTCTTAGAAGGGGGGCGACCACGACGGGGAACCCGGGCCGGTAGCACCTCTTCGCCAGCCAACAGATGAGCTGGCTTAAGCCTGTCTAACGAAACGCGCTCCCTGCGCCCGCCCATGTCCAGAATGAAACTTTTAGAACCCGCCTCCAACACTCTAAACGGGCCGTCATACGGGGGCTGGAGGGGAAACCGGTGAGCATCGTGACGCACAAAAACAAACCGAGTGGTCGCGAGATCCGTTGGCACGAAAGACCGAGGAGAAAAATGATGCACGGGCACCGGTGCACAAGCGGCCTGTGACGCAGGACGCGCAACAGGAACCGGAAAGGGGGCCGAGCTCTGAGGCAGAAACTCCCCTGGGACACGGAGCGGCTGACCGAGCACCAACTCCGCAGGCGAGGCATCCAGGTCAGCCTTAGGAGCCGAGCGCAACCCGAGCATCACCCACGGCAACCGATCCAACCAATTTGCATCTGAGAGCGCAGCCCTCAATGACGCCTTAAGCGACCGGTGAAAACGTTCACACAAACCGTTAGCCTGGGGGTGGTAGGCAGTGGTACGGTGAACCTGTGTGCCCAAAGACTTTGCTAGCGCCGACCAGAGATCCGAAATGAACTGCGGGCCTCTGTCAGAGGTGATATCAGACGGTGCACCAAAACGTGAGACCCAAGCTGAAAGAAAAGCGCGTGCCACGTCCGCAGATGTCGTGGAAGACAGAGGAACCGCCTCTGGCCACCTAGTGGTCCGATCTACCATGGTAAGGAGATGTGTAAAACCCTGGGAAGGGGGAAGAGGCCCCACAAGGTCGATATGCACATGATCAAAACGCTTGGCCGGAATCAAAAATGGCTCGAGGGGCGCCCTAGTGTGCTGGTGAACTTTTGCGCGCTGACACGCCACACATGTGGCCGCCCACTCTTTGACCTCTTTGCGAAGGCCAGGCCACACAAACTTCGAAGACACCAACTTCACCGACGCCCGGACACCCGGATGAGAAAGAGAGTGCACCATATCAAAGACCCGACGGCGCCAAGCAACCGGCACCACCGGGCGGGGGCGGCCCGTGGAGACGTCGCAAAGGAGGGCAGGCCCACCATTTTGCACCACTACCTCCTCCAGCTCCAGACCGGTACTCGCAGCTCTCAGTGCAACGACACCCGGGTCCCCAGGTTGGTCGGCAGCCAGTGCTGAAAAATCAACCCCAAGATGCACAGGGCACACCAGCACCCGTGACAGGCAGTCTGCCACCGGGTTCGCTTTACCCGCCACATGTTGGATGTCTGTTGTGAATTCGGAGATCGCAGCTAGATGGCGCTGCTGGCGAGCAGACCATGGCTCTGTCACCTTCGCCATAGCAAACGTCAATGGTTTGTGGTCAACATAGGCTGTGAAAGGGCGGCCTTCGAGCAGGAAACGGAAATGACGCGTAGCCAGGTACAACGCTAACAGTTCCCGGTCAAACACGCTGTATTTTCGCTCACTGTCTCGCAAACCGCGGCTAAAAAATGCAAGGGGCTGCCACGCACCCGCAACACGCTGTTCAACAACTGCACCTACAGCCACATCCGAAGCATCGGTCGTGAGGGCGATAGGCGCCCGAGACGCGGGGTGCGCCAGAAGCGCCGCGTTAGCCAGGGCAGCCTTAGCCCCCTCAAAAGCCTGGATCCTCACAGGGGTCCAGTCAACCTGGTCCTTAGCTTTCTTAAGCTTCAAAGCACCATACAACGGTTGCAGGAGTTGGGCCGCACGAGGCAAGAAACGATTGTAAAAGTTTACCATGCCCAAAAACTCCTGCAGCGACCTGACCGAGACTGGACGGGGAAAATCCGCAACTGCATGCACCTTCGAGGGCAAAGGAACCGCACCCTGCGACGAAATGCGATGGCCCAAAAAGTCTATGACAGACAGCCCAAACTGGCACTTGGCTGTGTTCACAATGAGACCATGCCCATCAAGGCGCTGGAAAACCTGCCTAAGGTGCGATAAATGCTCATCAACCGACGGGCTGGCCACCAAGATGTCGTCCAAATAGACGAAAACAAACGCGAGGTCACGTAGCACCGAGTCCATCAAGCGCTGAAATGTCTGCGCTGCGCCTTTAAGGCCGAACGGCATTCGCAGGAACTCGAAAAGACCAAACGGTGTAATGACTGCAGTCTTGGGCACGTCCTCTGCCCGCACAGGCACCTGATGATAACCTCGCACCAAATCGATTTTAGAAAAAATTGTCATGCCCGCCAGACGAATTGAAAAATCCTGAACATGCGGAATGGGATAACGGTCATGGGCCGTAATGTTATTTAAACGGCGGAAGTCACCGCACGGCCGCCAAGACCCGTCCGCCTTGGGCACCATGTGGAGCGGCGAAGCCCACGGGCTGTTGGACCGCCTAACGATCCCCAAACGCTCCATGGTAGCAAACTCCTCCTTCGCGGTGGCTAACTTCACGGTGTCGAGGCGACGCGAACGTGCGAAAACGGGCGTACCCGCAGTGGGAATGAAATGTTCCACGCCGTGTTTAGTAACCGCGGCAGAAAATGCGGGCGTTGTCAGCGAAGGAAATTCCGCCAGTAAGCGCTGGAAGACATCCTTTGACGCCGCGAAATTAGCATGTGTTAACGGCCCGGGCCCCCCTGTCTGACACGGAAAAGACGCAAAAGATACAGCATCAATGAGCCTGCGATTAGTTACATCCACTAACAACCCATTAGTGCACAGAAAATCTGCTCCGATAATAGGAACCGTAATGGAGGCTACAACAAAGTCACACAGAAATTTGCGTCCATTGAAACACACAGTCACAGACTTGGTACCAAACGTCTCTATAGCCGAACCGTTAGCCGCTGTCAGACGCGGACCACTGCCACAGGCCGAGAGGTCCGTAGCTGCCGGAGGGAGAAGGCTCTTCTGCGAGCCGGAGTCCACCAGGAACTGATTACCTGATATGGAGTCATAAACGAACAGCAGCTCCTCTTGATCGCCAGCGCCCACGGCTGCTACCGAGCGCCGGCTCTTCCGTTTCCCGGTGCCTCGAACGCGCACGGAGGAACACAGCGGCGCGCCTTGCTGCCGAAGCGCTGATGGAAGAAACACAGCTGTCCGCGCTGTCTGCGGGTGGAAACTGCAGCCGTCAATGCCGGAACCTCGTTCTCCAACGTCGGCTGCGAGGACTCCACGGCCACACTCTGCACGGAGACGTTCCTCGAAGTCAGCAGGATCCGGTCCGCCTGCTCAGCCAATCCACGGAAGTCGCCGGCCGCCAAGCAAGAAGAGTTGGCGAGGGCTGCGCGCACCTGCAGCGGGAGCTGGCGCAGAAAGATGTGCGGGAACAGGAAACCATCATCCTCGGAGCCCAGCAACGACAGCATCTCGTCCATCAGGTCCACTGCCGAACCATCGCCCAAACCGGGAAGCGACAGTAGCTTGTCCGCTCTCTCCGCGGCTGACAAGCTGTAGCGCCGGAGGAGAAGCTGCTTGAGGGCGGAGTACTTTCCGCGCTGCGGCGGGGCTCGCAGGAGCTGCATCACGCGCCGGGTGGACTGCTGGTCCAAAGCCGCAACCACCAAAAAATACCTGGAGTCGTCTGCCGTTACTCCTCGCAGATGGAAAAGAGCCTCGACGTGCAGAAACCACGGCGCCGGGTCGTTCTGCCAAAACTCCGGCAGTTTAACGTGCTCCGCGGAGCTGGTCGGTCGCGGAAGCTGCGGCGCCATGGACGTTGAGGAGACACGGTCCGCGGGCGCCGGGGAAGAAAATACGTCCTCCCCCGATGAGGAAGGGACACCATCCTCCTCTACCTCGAACATGTTCAAAAAACGGGGTCACCAATGTGGCAAGACAAGGAAAGGCAGAGACGCAGGTACTGTTTACTGTCGTTTATTCAGTAGCTAGGAAGAACAAAAACATGTTCCCCATACGGGAAGTATATATAGCTACAGCCTCTAACATTACCCATCAACCCACTGGGTGAGAGGACACACCCATGAGTGCACGCCACATCTGTATCAAAATGGGATTTTTAAAAACCCATTATAGGTACAAATTCCTCTATCCTTAGTTAACTTTCATTGAAAAGAAAAAGAAGTCAGGTGTGCAATGCCAAACTACTCAGAAATATATTACCGGGAGTCGAGAATTGAACTTTCCTCTCTTCAGGAAGACACAAAGACGGAATATAAAGATGTAGGACATGACAGCTCCCTACAAGTGAAGCCAAACCGTCTCCATTGGTCTCTTGTGGCTGGCTGCAGTATGTGTCACAACCCCTGCCTCCACCGTGTTAGTGGATGGGGGACATTAAATCAGATATTGTGAAAGATGGTTCCTGTTATTGTAGAACACGTCAGTATGGGGGATCACGTCCTTGCAAGACCAGCCTGGAGAGTTTTTTCAACATGCCTGCTGGGCCATTGAGACTGCTGAAGGCGATGTAGGACCCCCACCCTTTATATGGGGTATAAGATACACTGCACAGTATCATCACATATCCTGGTGTGTGGGATAAGCTAAGTGTCCATCTACTGCTGAGCTAGCTCCGAGCCCAGGACGTTGTTATAAGGCTAGTTCCTGTAAATGCACATCATTGGTCGAAGATGGCAGCCTCCGTATCCGGGATATTTTGGCTTCATTTCTTGATAGTTTGAGGAAGTGGTGATGTCATCCATCTTTATTTACAGTCGATGGTTTAGATGCACAGCTCAGCATCTCAATATTCTCCTCCTCTTATCTTCACATGAGTTACCTTATTCAGCACAGGAGCTGCACATGTTGTAACAAAGATCCCCGGAATTCAAATGAAAAACAGGTAATTGTTAAATAAACAGTTTTTCCTCACGATCCAGTGGTGCCACAGATACATTTTCTTGGACAGCCTTGGCAGCAGCGATCGTCCAGCAATTGGATTTGAGTATTGGACGGTGTTGTGTGGTGGCGCTCCGTTTCTGCAGCCTCCAGAATCTCATGCTTGTTTACGCTCACATTTTTTCTCATACATAACACTGGAGCTGCTTCCACATCCGTGATAGACTGTCAGGGGACTTTGCTGCCAGCACTGCACTGGTGAGTGAGTTTGCGTGTGTGTGTGTGTGTGTATGTGTGACTCTTTGAGTGACTGAATGAAAAGGAAAGCCAGAGAGAGAGAGTGGGAGAGAGACAGAGGCATCGGAAGGTTATTTGTGATTTTGTCATTAAATGTGAGGTTGTGAGGAACTCTTCTTACGCCCACCTGACTTTTTTCCAACGCCTTGCTTTGTGAGAGAAGTCACACGCACCTTCATTTTCACATGGCTGTCAATTTCCAGTGTCATCTGCCTGGCGTCTGTGGGTTGTCGGATCATGAAAAAAACCCTGATGTGTGTTTGATTTTAAAATCTAGAATAAGCCTCTGCCTGGATGATTTGACCGGAGGTGCAATAAATAGATCTGTGCTCTCGGGTCTGCCTCTTGACTTTCCTCTGTCCTCGTTGTGTCAAGTGCAGCTCTGTGGCCGAGGACACAACCGAGCCACGCAGGGCCCCAAACGGATATGATCCTCCGGCTTCGACAACCTGGATAAGCTCCTTTCAGATGACTGGGACTGTGAATACCACTTACGTTTTTGTTTTTTGTTTTTTTTCCAGCTGCTATCAAGAAACACTGGCAGCCTGCCTCCGAGTTTACAGTGCTTTTCTATTCCAGCCACCAAAGAACCCATTTTATCTTGGCTGTCACCCTGCTGACTGCGGCTGCTTCTCTTTGTGAGACCAGAGGAGCAGCTAGCTCTCTTGTCACAGGGGGAAAGTACATTTACTTAAGAGTTCCAAGCTGAGATGGCTTTTGGGAATCTAAATCTCAAAGTTTATTCTTGACACACAACTTCCTGCCTTCTTCCCAGTCCCTAATGGAACCAGTCGGGAGTCGGTGAAACACTGTTCAGTGCAGGGAGAGCACCTCTTATATAGTCACTTAGGTTGGATTATTTTTAGTGGTGTGGTATTTGCTATGATGGCCAAAAAAACCTCAACACAAATCCACTGAACCCTGACATTTTCTTTCCGCTCTGGTTTCCTATGCTCATCCTCCTCCTCCTCTGAAATTCACCTTTAATGAAATGCATTTTCACATCCCCTCGGAATGTGTGGATTCAGCAGAGGATTACTCCTAATGCCGCTCCTGTTGTCACATGTTATAGATATTACGAGCCGTAAACCGCCTGGTGAACTTCAGCGATGAAGGACTTCAGGATTTCACCCTTTTGTATGATTAAGATATAAATTATCTATTCAGGAAATATATATCCCTCAGCTTATATACTGTCGACATAGTTATGTGAAATGAAGATGATGTGTTTTAGGGTGGCACGGTGGTACAGTGTTTAGACTCACAGTGTTTGCCTCACAGCAAGAAGGTTCCCTGTTCAAATCCCTGCTCGGAGTTTGCACGTTCTCTCGGTCTGTGTGTGATTCTCCAGTACTCCACACTACTTCTACTTCGTCCCTCTGTCCAAACACATGCAGATTGGGGTTAGGGTAACTGGAGACTTTAAATTGTCCATTGGTGTAATCTTGTCTTGGATGATGGATAAACAATGGATGGATGATGCATTTCAGTTCCTGTTAGCTTTAGTTTCAATTATCATTATTAAAGCAAATGTTGCACAAGGCAAAGGAGGCAAATTCTCTGCACATTGACTATAGCTCTGGTGTTGTCCACTAATTGTTGGTTCCAAACCCCGGCTCCTGCAGACTGCATGCTTTTAAATTATCCTTAAGCAAGACACTGAACCCTTAAATGCCTCTGATGCCAAAATTCAGTCAGACTCCGTGTGATAATGTGATAATGTGGGATCTAACCTGTCCTTTAAGGCGCTTTGATTGGTCATTAGATGAGAAAGGCACCATATGAACACACTGCACCTTATACGGTTGATCTGATGAACATATTTGCAAAGAGGCACCTAGATACATATCACTAGCAGACATAGATTCAGAATTTATTCTTAAATGTGGCTCCATGGCTGAACCCTAACCTGGAGCTGGGGCAGGCGTTTACCCATAAATGATCTGTGCTAATACGATAAGTTACACACAGCAGTGCATTTACCTGCCCACAACACACATGTGGTCCTGCCAAATCAACCAGAACGCTGTTGACTCCTCCAACATTGATTCTGTTACAGCAGCGTAGCTGAATCTGTCACTGTACGGCACTTTGTTGTGAACGGCTGCTCTGCTATGGATTTGAAATGGATCAGTATTGTCTCACACTGAGTCACAGAGGGGAGCAGATAACCATTCACTGAAATTAGAAGTGTAATGGATCCACAGAGTTACACATTTCTCTCCTAATGAGCTGAATGAAGAATTGTGTCTCCACCAATCGTTGTGATGTTTCTCCCTCATTGTTTTCTCCTGCTTCCTCCTCTCCCCTCGTTCTTCTACAGTGGTCTGACTGTATTATTAATATGGTTCATTTTGTTAACATTGTCTATTTCCTTTTGTTAATGAGTTAAAGAATGAATAAATCTGCTCATGGGTTAATAAGCTCTTATTATTTTTCATCATTGAGGCTTCTGAGGCTTCAGAAGATGGGACCTTATGCTACTGGAAAAGTTGCCGTTTGATTAACACCAGGATTTCTCTGTCACAAAAAACGAAACACATTTTCCATATCTCATGTGATGTTCAAGATTCAAGAGTTTCATTATCAAATGCACAGAGATAACAGTTAAGCAGTCGCTGGCAATGAAATGCTTGAGTCACAGGCTCTTCTAACAATGCTCAAGAATTAAAAAAACAAAATTTGAAATAGTGTAAAATAGTAAATCAAAATGTGGCACGCGGTGTAACACATGTGTTCCTTTTATAGTTTTATATACATATCTCTTAAGGACATCCTCATGGTCCAGTTGGTAAACATCTACACAGTGTGTCATTATAAAGTTTCTGGTATAGCTCTGCAACGTTTGTGTCAGACGGGCAAAAATACCAGAAAAGTATTTATTTTCATGGTGTTCTTTTTTAAGAAATTATCTGTTATCTGAAGATAAAGTCAGGTGGACCTATGGAACCCAGAATATAGTCAAAAACCTGCCCAAACTAAATCTGAGTCTGTGACTGAGCTTGTCTTGTCTCACTCTGTGACATATGTGAACTGTTGTTACCGACACCTCTTACAGCCTCTTCCCCCCTCATCAGAGGTGTTTCTGTCACAGCTGGGATGTCGCACAGTTGCATGTTCCCAGCAGACAGGACTATGTCGGTGTATGTGCTCTGACACGGCACAACACGTGTGCCGTAGACACCGCAGACGAATCACAGCAATATGCAGCGAGAGTGACGGATGACAGAGGAAGAGGCAGCTGCTCTGTGCTTTATTAACGATGACATTTCTAATAAGGGCTCCGGCATTCGCCGATGAGAAGTCACTAACATGTGTGATTTAGCCGCTGCACCAAAGCAAAGGCTCTTTCAGATGAGGTTCTCTGTGGATAGATGAATTGACCCTGAGTGAAAAATCCTCGCGCAGCAGATTGGATTATGCTTTTTTTCCTTTAGTTTTTTTCTGCTTCTGTGATGTAAGAAAGAAACTTTTGTTTTGTGTTGTCACTGTGACTTTCTGCCCAAACTCAGCAGTGGAAGGTTTGTGGCTGTTGCATGAGCACATTCCTACAGTTTTGTTTCCATAGAAACAGAGTCCTCGGCAGGCGTGTATTCTAGAGTTACATAAGGATTTACCAGCATGAAATACACGCGGATATGAGTATTCTCATTTGACTGGATTTCTATTTTAAGTATTAATACACGGCAACTGGAGAACATATCGAATACGGGTTTTATTTTTCACGCTGGTGCTATATTTGGATGTTCGATTGTACGAGTCGAACATATTCCTCTGCACCGTGTGTCAGATTCCATCTCGAAATGAACTGTGGTTTGACACACTTCATTAGCATCGCCGAGTGTGTTACACCGTGTGCCATATGAACGTGGGTGTTGCGTAACAGCTGGTGTTTAGCAACACAATTGGATGTATATGAGGCAGCCCAGGTTTATAATTATGGAACTGCTCAGGCAGCAACCTTTGAATAATGTTCAGAAATTATCTGGATAGTAATGGCCACGATCAAGTCTAGTGCAGTTGTTAGGTTTTGAAGAAAGCTACGGTTTATTAGATCATCTACATCAGAGAGTGGTCTTTTTTTTTGGGGGGGGGGGGTCCAGCCCCCAGGCCTGCAGGGTTCACAGGACAGAGGTCTTACGGTTACTCCTACACCATCTGCACCAACAGTAGAGTACTATTATTAGCCGATAGATGAAGCTCTTTCCTGTTGCAGCGTCACCTGCGGTTTCACTTCCCTTGTTTAAAACGTGTTTTCTCATCATGCATCTTGCTGTCGATGTTTTGGTCCTGCATATAGATCCAGTGTGGATGTCCGATAGCTGTTAGGAAACATAAAAAACTGAGCGTTTCATACATCACAGCCCTCAGAAGCCCGTTGAGGATCACATGGTCGACAGCGTTTTGCCCGAAGGCGGCTGACACGCTCACAAGAACATAAGATTTCCATTCACACTTAACTCTCGATTGCTTTGGCCCTAAAGTTCTCATTGGTTTAAATCCCGCTTTATCCGCTGCTGCACACTTCCATGTGCCCGAAGGCCCCGGGACTCTGACTCGATAGAGCAGAAGTAATACTGTGAATACCCCAAACGCACTCCATGTTCAGTCTCTTGCACATCTGTGCCTCTGTACAGCGCCGTAATCAGTGGATTATTTTATGACCTTGGGAATCGGGGCAAAAAACCACAGATGCCCCTGTAGCTTTCCTGGATCCTCGCAACCGGGGGGGGGGGGGTCTAGTTGTGAACAACACTTTGGACCCAACTGTCACTGCCAGAACAATATTAAGCTGGTAATTAAAACACGTGATAATAACCGACTGCAGTCGCTGATTTCCTAATGGATTTTAACAAGCCTGAACATGAGCACCCCCAGCCATTCCTCTCTGCTAAAAGAAGGGCTGTTTGGACTGATATAACCAATTTAGTTGGGGGGGTGGGGCTGTTCTTGTATGTAAAAGTAATTATAGATTTTCTATGCTCACTTTCTGTATGCAATTAAAGGTTTTATCCACCCAGCAGAATGTTAAATATGCTAAGATTGGTAAGGCTTTGCTGTAGGCAGTGCCGTGTGATATAATGCACAGGCAGATATGATGGTGCTGAGTAATCATTTGTACGCTTCCAATAACTTTGAATGTAAAAAAAAAAAAGTTTGATCATTAATGCAAACCTCATGAATCTTCTAATTACATTCATTTGTTTCTGAGGATACGAGGGGGAGTTTTTAAAGCAGGGGTTTAATTCAGAGTCCCCTGTGAAGGATGATTTATTTAAAGGGTATCATAATCTACTATCTGATGCAGCACATGAACAAACCTAGAACATGCTAAAAGGATTTTTTCTTTTAACCTGCAAATCTCCAAATGACAGAATTTGGGGCTTTTAAGCAAATCATCAAATTAATTTTTTTTTTTCTCAAGACGAACAATATTATGAAGCTGGTACTTTATGTAACCTTTTGTGTTTTGGATGAAATCTAATTAGTTGTATTGGGTGGAAATCTCCCCATACAGAAATAAATGTTGGTGTAATTTAGACTTTAAATTTACGGCTTTTGCCTGCAGAAGTTTCTTGTCTGGGTTTGTCTCTCTGGAGATTGATTATCTTAATCTTTTATCTTTTGTAGCTACTAGTCAAGATTAAACTGTGGAGTGAGCTGTTCAGTAGCATAAGAGCTGATGGTGAAGAAGAGCTGTGTTTTATCTAAGTTAAATATTAGTTTTTTCTAATTTAGACTAACATTTTTCCTAAAAAAATACATTAAATTCGATGTATTGTTGTTTATATTATTTATGGGTCAACCTTAGCCTTGTTTTGAATGAAAAAATAAACTTCACCAGCTTAAATAAAGAAAAATCAAATCAAAGTAAAGTGATCATTTGTTTTAATATAACTTGTTAATCTCAATCTGAACAAACTTAATTAATTTGTTTCTCACCAATTAATTTTTGAAGTTGGTTCATTGGTAAATTAAAAGCTTCATCTTTATGTGTAACATGGAGCCACAGGTTAACACTGCACTGACAGTTAGGCATTAGTTGTCAATTTAGAATGAATAAACAAAACATAATGCAAATACTCTGCTATACTTTTAATTATTTTTCAAGTTAGGCTGAGAATTGCTCATCATGTTTGAAAAGTGAAAATCAATTCTTTATTTAGGCAGCTGGCTCGGTAAGACATTAAGCGCTTATTAAATGAAGCGGTTGTGTTTGCAGTATTGTTTGCTTTGTGATGCAGGAATCCCGGCAAATATTGTTTATTCTAATGGAGCAGTGCCAAGCATATAATGAAATCAGGGTTCTGCTGTTAAATACCAGAGTCATGAAGTGTTTTGTATTAAACCATTCGACTCTGCTGTGTTGAGCTGTGACACATCATTTTCATAATTTGTGGCGCCTCTGAGTTAATTGTGTGTTTTATTTCTTCCCTGACAGGGATGACCTGCCAAGCGAGGACGTCTTACACCGAGGACGAGGTCCTGTGGGGACACCGCTTCTTCCCAGTCATCTCCTTGGAGGAAGGCTTCTTCAAGGTGGACTACTCTCAGTTCCACGCCACATTCGAGGTGCCCACCACTCCGCACAGCGTGAAGGAGCAGGAGGAGGCTTTGCTCCTCTCCTCGCCCCTCATGGCTCCATCCCTGTGCAACAGCGGGGAGAAGAACAGCTCCCTGGACTGCCTGGAGACGCTGGAGGACAATGACAGCACCACCAAGCTGCCCACCAAGCTCCAGAAGATGTCGGGACGGGAGGGCCTGCCCAAGAAGCTTCTGAGGATGAGCTCCACCACCTCAGAGATGACTTACAACTTCGGAGACCTGCCCATGAAGCTGCAGCGAATCAGCTCTGTTCCCGGCGTCTCTGATGATAAGCATGGCGGCAAGGCCTCCAAGATGTGCACAGAGCCCATGAGCAAGTCGGTGGCGGACTTACCTCCCAAGCTGCAGCGGATGTCTGGGGGAGTGGGGGGCAGGATGGACGGACACCTACCGCCCAAACTCAGAAAGATGAATTCAGATCGCTTTACATAAAGCAGGCGACATATTTAAACTTCTGCCATCCACCTTTATTTCCCCCCTACCTGAAGTCCTTGTACTATTCCTAATTTATTAACGAACAATATTCTTACATTAAAAGAAATGTAGAATTTGTGCACAACTACCTTATATAAAGTAGGGTGATGGAATTGAGCACATGTGTCCCTGGGTGTAAGTGTACATGCTTTTGATGAAAGGTCTTTTTTTTTTAGGACGATTTACAATTAGCACAATCTGGCATGTAAGAAACAGCGCATGTAGAACCGAATCTCAATAACTTCTGGCATGTCATTTATGGATATATTACTTTACATGAACGATTTCATTGGTTAATTGACTGACGGTGACAAATTGCACAAAGCCATATGATTTACTACGTGGGAAACTTCTCATCACACGGCTCTGGTTTGTGGTGGCGAAAAAGGCACATGACGTTTGTTTTCAGTTGATTGCTTTTGTTGTTTAAACGTAAAGTTGTGGCAATGTTATGTTGATTGCATGCTCCTCTTATTGACTTAGCTATACAAAGGTAATAGACAAAGATGTTTAGCCTTAACTATATTACCTTGTTTCCATTTTCATGTTTGTTCACAGCTGTATTTTTTTGGTATTTCATATATAGACTATTTTACCATGTGCGATTTTATGATTTTATTAGTTGATCAAATTCCGAATATGTTGCCAGATGATGTGTTTTTTATGTTGGAAAATGCATTATCTGCATCATGTGACCCGTCTGAACTGGGCACAATGCGAGACAACTTCACTTGCTTATTAAAGTAACACTTAAGTTGAAAGAGTCCATATTTGTACTTGATAAGCACAAAGCAATCGCTCTATACTACCCGCTGATATTAGAAAGCATTTTATGGGCATTTTGTTATGAATTAACTGCTCCGGGGCTACAGTTCAGTACTGTGCAGTCACTCTCACTACTGAGTCAGTGTACTAATCTGCAGTAGACCTGTGTACTCATATCAGACACGCCATTAGAATTTCAACTTAGGTGTTACTAGATTCAGAGGTGGGCCTGTGACAGTCCACCTCCTCTCTCCCTCTGTGATAAAAGCAATAATATTATAATGACTATAATCTTGATATAGCCACAGGGTCAACCACAGCCCGATATCCATCCTGTTAACTGAATCCATGCCATCAAATCTGGTTTTCTCTAAATGCATAAAATAAATTGTATGATACCCAATCTCTTCAGGAATAAAGATCTAACTAACTGTTACGCATCTCGCTACTTTGACCGGATGCAATGCATGCGTATCCACTTCTAATCAAAAACATTGTTTTAATAAGCCTATATGATAGGGGGAGGTGGTCAAAATGAAGGAAGAGCAGCAACGCTCTTATGTCACTGTGAAGAGCCTGTGCAGCTGCATCTACCACCATACAAGTCTAATCATTACCCAAGGCAAAGCACATTCAAATCACTTTTCACCTTAAAGGAAAAGGGCCACTCTGGGAAATATGATTATTTGCCTTCTTGCCAAGAGTTAGATGAAAATGTGTGATACCACTCCCACATCTGAACAGTTACTGTGAAGCTAAAGAGCCAGCAGCCAGTTAGATTAGAGCATAAAGACGGTAAACCTGAGAAATACCTAACCTGGCTCTGTTCATGCTATATTTCATTTCTTTAATCCTTCTGTTCTGTCAGTTTTAAAAGCCAGGTGTAACAACAACACACTTTTATAAATGGCAAATTGTAGTTATAAGCCATTTTATTAACAAGTCATCAAACAATATGTAGCATGCTAAATAGTAAAAGGTAGATTCCGTTACCGTTGATCGGAAACAGGCCAGACCTTTCCTGTACTTCAAGTTTGTATGCTAAGCTAAGCTCACAGGGTGTTAGCCGTAGCCACATACTGTATAGAGCCTGACCATAGACTGTATATAAAGATGGACGACAAGTCTCCATTTGTATCCACTATCCAGAACTGAAGCCAAAAGATCCTGGATATACCAACGCCACCATCTTGTGCATATGGAGTCAGAGTCTGTGCCGTAGTGATCGGGGGATGGAGCAGTGGTTGCAAGGTTCCAATCAATGCACACACTCGTTTCCACAGCATCAAACAAATAATGAAAACCAAACTTACTGGAAAAATTTGCACTTCAACAAACATCAGTGTTATAAGAACTACCTAACATTACCAAAAAACATCTTCAACCGATTTTGTATGACTTTTTAGTTTGGTCCATGTCCCATCCATTGTCATGGAGGAGGTAGGACTGCAGAACATATACTGCAGCCTACCACTAGGTGGTGATCAAGATGCTTTGGCTTCACTTTTGGGAGCAGTCATGACTCCATCATTGTACACATCCTATTAGCTTGACCATGATCGATTTTTGGAGAGGCAGCTTCAGAACTTTACTCCTTAACAAAGCTTCTAAATAAAGCAACTAACCTTGTTCCAGTGAAATGTTTATAACAGTGTTAACATGAAGGGAGATTTTCATGTGTAGAGAGGACGGAGGAGGTGCTGCATGATATAGCTTCTCTTGACTGAGACAGAAATAAGCATATACTGTATGTATATATATTTATATAAATTGAATAAATACAAATAATTTGAACCAACACCATTATGTCTGTGGAAGGCTCATATCAGCCAATTTGTATTGGCCAACCGAGAAATTAGTTGGACATGAGAGTGGTGTTAACATTCTCGTATAATTCTTGGCAAGAAACAATACATTTTCAAACTATTCTTTTAATGCCAAAATCTAGAAGATACCCCCTTATAGCAACAGTATGCCTCTACCTAATGAAAGCCACTCAAAAGCCCAGCCAAAGCCCCGGTAATCATGTGAAGGCGGGCCGATCTCTCCTTATTTCTACATCGTCAGATACCGAACATGTGCTGTAAAAGTTAACTCGACCAAAACCCTGTCAAAAATATCTCAGGAACACAGTTGTAGACAATTGTATCTTCTCGGAGTCAGTCTTCAGTTCTTCTCCCGAAAACACAAAAGATACATCTCTCACCACGGCTCGCTCGTGCTATTCTCGTACAGTTATCTTGCCTTATTGACAACACATGCAGGGCTGAGAATTGATGCGATCTAATTCTAAATCTGGACCAACACTGTGCCAGGAAAAGGATCCCACTTCAACACGCAGCCAGTGTCCCTGCGAGAGAAATCTTTTTTCTTCTGGCACTTTCTTGTTTTGATCAAACCCTGTGTAATCACTGCTGCTGTTCACATGTCACGGTACGCTCTCTGTTGCTGTCAAATATGCTGTGTAAATAACTACCGTACCTTAGGAGATACCCTAACGGACTCGTGGAGATAAAGTCAGTGCCGTGACTGTCGTCGTCACAGGCAGTTTGTTTCACTCTGACTCTCTGATATAAACCCGTGGGATGGATCAGAATATCCAGAACTGCTGAAGGCATCCTGCTCCGAGTCCTCGGGGACGGGGGGGCAAATCCCCTCGGGCCACGTTATAACAGCTCCTGCTTTACCACAAAACGATTGCACTTCATGACAAAGGAGATCCTTGCTTTAAATGTCACCTTTTTTCTCGTTTAGCTTTTGTCACAGGGAAATTAGTTTCTCTAGCGCTGGAGCCATCAGTGCCTCCTCACACAGGCAGCGTGTCAATACTCAAATAATTGACTCAAGTGTAATTTGGGAGATGTGAGAGGATTACAGTAGGAGGCAAGAAAATCATTATTCAGAGTTCACAATCTTGTTAGCATTCCAGGAAAATGTAACCAGTGATAATTTCCATTATAAGGTTTCTCGACAAAGAGTATCTGACTCAGCCTGTGGCAAATAAAACAGCTGCTTGCTTATTACTGGACAAATTAAAGCCTGAAATGGCAGCACTTTCTGTTTCTGCTCACAGTCTCTATTAAATCCAAATGGCTCCCGTAAATACTCAACAACACAACGAAATCAGAGAAATGGTTTCCAGTGTCAGCGCACTTTGTATTTCATTGAATGTCCAAAGTACAAAATAAACCCAGCACGATAACTGCCGTTTAAACACGTCACCATGTGTCTGTGGCAGGATGGGATGGGACACGGATCGTGCTGGTGGTCTGACACACTGGGAAACAAAACACGTCTTCACACTAACACAATGGTTTTCTGAGATTTGCCTCGAATTTAATATGCCTGGTCTGACATTTCCTCAGCTACACATGAACATGTCTCATCATGTAGTTTTATAAAAGTAATATCATGCTTACTTCCATGGGCCTGAAAAACTCAATACCTGGTTCCCGAGAGGAATCTAGTTAAAATGAAATAAAGGAGACATATTACTCTGTGCTCGTAACTCAACGGGTTGTTCAATACTGCAAGCACAAATACTATTTCTTTGTTTTCAGACATGAACTTGGGTCAGTACATATTCCAGAGTTTTCCTTGCTCATATGAAGAACATAGCAGAGATAGTCAGACGAGGAGTGGTGCCCGGGTATAGAGCACCAGACACATGACATATAAACCAGTCTGTGGAAATCACGTCTCTTTGTTCCCAGCACATTAGCGCCGCCCTTATCGTTAAAACCCTCTTATCTCTTTTCTCTCCACGTTGACATCTCCATGGCATCTTTGACATATATGAAACCTCTTTTTTCGCTTCCATCACATATTAGAAGCGTCATCATCATTCCCACTGCCTTACTTTGAATTGTCCAGACATTTTAAAGCTGTATTCTCATGTTTGCTCCCTAGGGGGTTTGCAGGAAGCAACTGATTCGGACATTAGCCTTCTCACATAGATACAGTACATATATTTCCTCTGGTCTTATTTTCCCCTTGATATGCAGCGATATGGTTGAGTTAACCTGGAAAAACTAGTTTGTAAAAAGACAAAGCGTTTTTCACGCAGCCCCACTCGACTGCAGGCTGTGAAGTGAGACCTCAGAGAGGTGGGTGAGCCGCCGTAATAGTTTAAACACGGAGATAATAGTGCCCACTTTAAGACAGTCTCTCCTCGAAGGCCTTTGTACTGTTCCTCTTGGTTTGAGACATGAAAGGTGGCAGAGGAGGTTGTGTGAGGAATGCAAAGAGCAAGAGAGCAAGACGGAAAATAAATTCAGGACACGCTTGCTTTCTCACTGTGGCACCTTTGGTCAATCCTGGCATGAAGTGGGTGCATATATCAGACTGTCAGTTTCAGAGAGTTACAGAGAACAGTGCATGCACCATCATTTGATACGAAGGCGATACAGTTCGAATGTGAGAGAAGTATTTCCTGAGTTCAGCGACATCTTATCTTATAGTTTGACATCATCTTCAACATCCATCAGGTACATGTTAAAGTTGTGGTACAAGATTGTGGAACCTTTTTTTAACACATCCACAACAGCCGCAGCTTGAGGAATTGTTTTCAGGTCGTTCGTCTTTTTCTCTGTTTGTTCTTTTTTTTGCAAACGTGATATATCACCAACTCCTTGAGGGATCTCAGACTCAATGGGGAACTGGCTACAGTTTGGTGGTCTGGCCTTAGCTCAAGAACTCATATACTGACTGTTACAAATGTATGAATAAATTGAAAAGATGAAGTGAAGACATCTCATAACTAACGGGTCAAAGGTCAGCTTCACTGTGACATCATTCTCGTGGTCTCATGAGGTGCAAGGGCAGTTCTGTTTGACCAAGGAGATTACAGAGACTTGTTTTGACTGAATACGGAACAATTTATATTAGTCATTTTATAAAACAGAAGGTTCACTATTAATATTCAAAAGCCCATTAAAATCACAAAATAAAGAATAAAATGAACACAAGTTTGAATTAAAAAGAGAAGATTAGGAGAGGATGTAAAAGTCCATTTAAAAGACGGGGGGGGGGGCATTACATATTGATTACAGTTCTTTATGTTACTTCCTATAGGTATCGATGAAGGTGTGTTTTTATTCCCCTTCCCTCAGACACATCCTCTTATCACTGTCTTCGTCACCTATCAAAATCCAGCCGATTTATATGATACATATTTTGGGACAGCACAAGTTGCATCTATAGACATCGCCATGTTGGACTGACCGTCAAGAGTGTGTCACTGGGTGTGGCCTCCTGAAATCTGCAGATTAGTCTCGAGTCCGATTGACGAGAAACTAAATCAGATTTCAGGGCCTCTGTCGTGATGTTGGAGCTGCAGAGGCTCCTGTGTCACGAGCCCTGGGTTTGATTTACCGAGGTGCAGGTCGTGCCGGGAAGCTGAGTGTTCACTGTAGCTCGAGGCGCTCATGATCCAATCATTCTCAAATAAGCGGGTGGTATCACGGCTTGTTGTTCAACATGCCTTCTGATGCTGAGCAGGGACGGTCACTGCAAGGGAGAAGGAAACAAACGGCATTCTAAGTATACATTGATGTACTTAAATTAAGCAATTGACCATGAGTCTCATCCATCCATCCATCCATCCATCCATCCATCCATCCATCCATCCTACTTATCTCATCCCAAACCGTTTCCCTTCCCTGACTCTGACTCTCCCTCAGCCTGGTCACCAGTAAACCCTCTCAGATCAGCCTATGAGACACATCTTCACTTCAACCCCTTCACTCAACATCCATTCATTTCTCCTCAACATCCGATACATAATTTATATTCAAACCTTTAAATCACACATATTTAGGGCGTGTCCCTTGCATATCCTGTAAGACAGGTCACCGGCTTAATACACCAACAGCCATTTACACTCACATTCACACCTATGGACAATTTAGAGTCTCCAATTAATCCCTATCTGCATGTTTTTGATACGCGGGAGAAAACCCATGCAGACCTGGAGAAAACATGCAAATGTTAAAGAGAAATTTATGAACCTGGTCAATTTAACATATTCAGATCGCAAATGATAGCAATATTATTTATTTAGGTTTTCTATGAAGCAAATTTAAGTGAACTCGGGACATTTTCCTTTTAAACTTGGTAGTCGATTTCAGATCCCCCGAAGATCTGCGCCGCCCGACGACAGAGCAGAGTGAACAAAAGGCAAAACTGACAGGGAGATGAGAGAAGTGCATTACAGGCGGCGGAGGAGGAGACCCCAAATTGGTGAGTGGGATGAATAATGCATTTATCTCAATCCTTCCAATCCTGTAAGTTTTAGCGAAATGACAGTGATCAAAGTTGAGTCTGGAAGGGATGGCATTAAGGGGGAGATTAAAATGGTTGGGAGAAGTGTAAAAGAGAGCACCAGAGGATATTTCTGTCTCTTGTCAGATCCTGTCAGGACTTGTTTTACATTTACACTTTCCCGCTTCATCCCTGAGCTCTTATCCTGGCAATACAAATAGGTTTGATGATTCAGGGTGGAAACAGCTGCAGCAGCCCTAATGCTTTGCCGATGTCGAGACGGCACGCCGCACCGTGTTCTGCACTCTGAGGTTTGCATTGGAAATCAGTACCCCCCCACACACACACCCCCGTCGCTTTGTGTATTTATATTCTCTTCAGTGTATTGATAGAAGTTTGCTTCATATACGGGAAAAGAAAAGGTGGAAAGGACAAATTACGCTAAAAATCTATGCACAGACACAAACACAGCCCTGCATATTTTTGCATGGACAGACACACACACACACACACACACACACACACATACACACATGGCCACAACAGATGCCTTCTCTCTGGTGTATTGTATTTGTAGGATAACAGGCCGGTGTGGGCGTCCACAAAAGAACTCAGTTTGCACCTGAGTCAAAATCCATCTCGGCTTCAGTCACCGACAGTGCAGGGGAGAGAGAGGCTGAGGAGGACACATCCCATTTCTGTGGCCGACGCTTTATCTGCTCCCTATTTCTCATTTGCTTTGAGATCAGGCAGCGGCTGTTTACCTCCTCTGCCAGAAAGAGAAACTGCTTTGAGAGCACGTCTTCTTTTTTCCAGCCATGGGAAGCCAACGCGTGTCAATCAGTTGATGCGAGCCTCAGCAGAAAATGATCTGAAAGTCATTAGTAGAGTAATTTGGCACCGAAGAATGATAAATGGTTTAATTTAAATCCTTGTGCGTTGTGGTGCGTTATTACTGCTTTGTGTCTTCAAACAAGCACGATTTTGACGCGTGAAAATGTATGAAACACAAAAATTCGAGTCTTGACAAATTACCCCGTCATTAAGTCATTGAAGTGATATTGCAGCATGAGCAAAAAAAAGAAAACACACCGGGTTTGTGCATGGCCACGAGGAGTGTCTCTGCAAGCTGCAGTGAACCTTCATAAATCCCAGCACCTTGTGTTCATCCATGTGGTGGATGTTGAGCAAAATGACTCTTCATACTCGAAGGGCACCAAATAATTGTGGTGCTTCAGGCAGAGCCGGTAGTACTGGAATAAAACAAGTGCTCTCGCCCAATCCGTGCCTGCTAAGAATAGGCCTGTTCAGACGAGGGAGGCGGATGCTCGGCTGCAGCCTCGGCTCCGTGGCTGCGGAGACAGAACCTCGCTCTGCTCCTCTGCGAGCACGACAATACAGCGCACAAAGACTTTTTGATTTCGCACACAACCTTTGTATTGTCTCATAAAATGATTTGGACGGATCTACTGCGAATACAGAGAAAAAAATCCATAAAGGTAATTTGTGAGTGATGCTTTTATCCCTTTTATCCAAACTGTGTGATGAAAAAAAGATCCATTACACACTTACAGTTGCTGATTGTGTTTGATTAGTCTTCAAATACTTCTATCTGTAAAATAGCAATTAATTACATGTTTTTAAATACTTCATAACAAGGGTTTCCCCTTAAGCACTTGTTTCCTAGCAACTGCTACCAGAATGCATTGCATCCGCACGTTGCCAGGACTTAACAGGTTTCCATTTCGATGTAGATTTACATTTAACCGCATGTGTTCTTTTTCTATGAGAAGGAGTCGGTAGGTTTTTCGCTACACATTTTCAGCCGCAGGAGGAAAGAAAAGTCCACGGGAGATCTCAGGGTGGTTCCACTCGGCCGGGCAAAGCCTCCGTCCTGCTGCTGGTCATTCACTCTATCATTGTCTCTTCGCTGCCATGTCAGGGTCTGCTCTGTCGGCAGAGAGATGAATATTTCAGAGGTCTACACTGTGTTCCATTTGTTACCGTGGTTGTAAACAGCGCTGGGCTCTTCCCCTGGTGGTCAGGTGTTCAGACGCTACCAACGAATACCTCTAATTCTCTCACCTACTTAGTTATTGCATAATTAAATACACCATAGGCTCACATGCTGTTAGGTATCACTGTGCTACAAAATGTTGCTCTCGGAAAAACACAAGAATCGGTTTTCTGCAACTACCGAGAACGTATCTGACATTAAAATCTGATCTCATGTTTCCTCAGTTGAATTTCTAAACATCCGGATGGCTCATGATTCAGATGCCGATCCGTCAGGAGATCCCGATGCTGAACGTCCATGTGCTTACATCCTACATGGATTAGTGAGAACGTTCCCATGCATGTAATTCATAATGCACTTCACCCACATCGCATGCATTTTTGATGCTTTAGAAAAAGAGAGCACGCTCACAGCCTCCACTTTCCCTCACAACGGGAGCCAAGCCTCCCATCGGCGTTCAGCCTCAGGGAGCTGATTGGACTAAATGTTGCAGAATGAAGCTCTGTTTTCTTTCCCCTCTGCGTCCTTCCCTGGCTCGTCTGGGTCATGCGAGCACAAAGGAGATCAATTGTCTTTCCCCGCTGTTGCTTTCTGAAGGTCCGGTGAGAGGTCGATAGGTGACAGGTGGATGGGATAATGAAGATAAAGACATGCTGAGAAAGGTAATGTGACCCTTGACACCAGGTCCCTGCTGGTGTGAGGTGTGTCCTCAGAACACGGGCTAATTCAGCGGTGCGGACGTGTTTTCTGCTGTATTAGTGAAACAGATCCCTGATTTAAAAAAAGGCTCATTGTTGTTGAGTCAGAGGAGCTGGAGATCTCCATGCATACCGATGTGTTAAAGCACAATTTGCAGACTGCTCGCTTTTACCGGCTAATCTATTAAAAAACAAAAACTCTCGAGGAGTGTTGCTGCATTAAAAAAAAAACACCCGATAATTGGTTTGCTGAAACTGACACTTGACCCATCTTCCCTATCTCTCCATCTTCACCGTTATTAGAGAGCTAGACTGAGAGTTATATCGCGGAGAAATAATCTTAATTGGGGTAGGATGGGAAGTAGGCTTCCTGGAGGCAATGAAGCCGAATGTGGGCGAGTGTGTTAGCTTTCACAGCAGCGCGTTTGAAGGGTATATTCAATTATGGGCTACTTGTCAGACGGAATAAATCATTCAGCAACTGTAATGCATAATGCAGTCAAACAAAACTTTACTGCCGAAAAAAAAAATATTCCCACACTGCAGGAGTAATGACCACGGTGGTTTGGTGGGGCTGCCGTATCATCAAGTGTCAAAACACATCATCATTGAGAGGGAGGAAAAAAATGAACATTATACTGCTCAAACACAATAGGACCTGAACTGTGAGAAGGAGTTGGGGCTTGCCATGGCCAATAACAAAAAAGATTCCACGTGTAATGCAGCTAAGCATCTCTAATAGCTAATAAACACATATCACATAGCTAACAACACAATTACATTGTGTCCTTTCAAAAAGGCACCGTAAATAACCGCATTTAGTTTTTTTTGTTGGTGGCATTCACATGAGCAAAGTGGTGTCCTACCATTTTGTCTCACTGAAGCAAACGGGTGATAACTGCCCCCTCAACAAATGCGCCTCTACTTTTCACAGCCAATAGTTGGGGGCGTGCGATGTACACAGCGGATATCAGGGTCAAGTCTTTTGTTCGCCAAACACTGTTTACAGCACGACTATTTTCTTTTATCACAGGAGTGGAATGTGTCTACACACAGCAACAAACACAAAACGCTTTTCTAGTCGTTTCGGGTCTAGACGACATTTTGGCTAATCTCTATTACCAACAAGCAAAGCCTGCTCAAACCTGATTGGTCAAATTAGAAACAGAAACCAGAAGTCTTACGGATTATGTACATTTACATGAAGAATCTTTTTATAGACATTACAGGCCCCCAAACCTTCTGGTGGGTTTAATAGCCCATATATATGGGATAGATAAATAGCTATCAAGCCTAAAGCCTGAAACATGCTTCTGCGTTTTCACGGGCCCGTAAGCGCAAGAGCCCTTCCGGGTCCCTTACGTGCTTACGTATCCCTCCTTACGTGCTGACGGGTGTCGACCCCCTTTTCTAAAATTTACGGCAAAGCTCCGCAAGCTCACTCAGCCCGCAAAGGCTGTGATTGGTCTGCTCTACATCCCTTCTGGAGCTGCATTTCCGGTTTCATGCCCCATAATACTGGCAGAAATCACGGAAGATTTAGAAGAACGAATATGGACCAAATAGAAGAGCACTTGGCAGAAGATATCCGATAGTATGATAGCTTGTATAACCTGTCACTGACTGGCGGATTTGTCCGTCAGAAAAAGGCTACAAGGAGCCGCAGTGGCTATGTAAATAAACAATCGACGAAGAAGAAAGAAGGCGTCTCTAAGGTCGTCTCGACAAAAAGCATTACTCCGCCTAGTGTTCTGGCGCGGAATTGCTTTGTAAGACGCGCAACGGTTGGGGAAGCATGAATGAAAACGAGTCTTGCGCCACAGCGGCGTGAAAAGACGCAGACGCAGTCGCAGAAGCATGTTTCAGGCTTAAGAACAGACTACTGAACCTACTTGTTCGATTATATTTGGGGGCAGTGACAGATCTGGGTTTTCTCTTAATCAGGGGCCATTAAGGAGCCACACTTTAAACAGATATCTAATTCAGGTGCACATTTAAGTAATTCCTTGTTTACTATTTGCTTTGAGTAAATTGCTTTGTTCAAGGACATTGTTTACTTAAGAACAGCTCAGATTATTTTATTGAAAAAAGACCCCCCATCAGATTTCAGAGTCCAGTCCCCCCTGCCCCACCCCTTGATTCACCCCTGTATAAAGGACAGATGTGTGTTAAAAACACCTATTCAATCAACCTATAACAAATGGTTCATAGTCTGTGAGCAGTGGACTGACAAAAACCAGGACCTTCTCTCGACATGTGAGCTGATGGGGAAACAATCTGACGTAATAGGTTTTGAAAGATTGACCAAGTCACCGACTCTTCAACTCCGTGAAGAAATGAATCGTACGAGCATCGGTTAAAAATGTATAAGGGTTTTTTAAATGATTAAATGATTTACCTCACTTGGCAGAAGAAAATCTATTAAGGCACATTACTCTTCTTGAAATGGATTAAACCCCTGAGCGCTTTCGGGAGAACTGCTGCAAACTGCTCTGCCACCTCTTATTTAAACTGACAGGCAGGTTTGAGGGCAACTGTCCCCTGAAGGACAAACATCCACCGTCTGAACCTGGAGAGCTGAGCTGCTGTAAAGGCAGAATGTCACACACACAGCAACAGCTTGTTTACAAAGGTGAAGCAAAGATCAGCACAGTGAGGGGACCGCGAAACCAGAGGGAATACATCAAAAGACGGGCTTGTGGGTGTTGGGATTCTTGCTCTGGTCTCTCACACCATTCTCACATTTTTTACATGGTTTTGTGTTTTATCAATATTTGGAAAAAAAACCTCTCTAAATGTGTTGATCCAAGGTTTGTGACACGGAGACAGAAAAAGATGTACCCATCCAAACTTCACTCACAACAAGCTGGACGCTTCCAAAAAGCTGTTGCCGGCGTTGCTGTGTCATCAGTTGGGCGAATTATTCATTCTGGCTCAGCTCAAAATATGCTTACCATCTGTTCCCTCTTATTCCAGTGCCCAGCTCATGGCTCATGTTTAATGTATCTGTGCTAATGGCTTCATCCCCGTATCGCACAATGCCCCGGCTCGACATCACTAACATCAGCGAGAGCATTAAAGGAGGGAAACCTTGGCTGAAAGAGAGCCTTCAAAAACACCCTCGTATCATTTGCTCCATCGCCCTCAGAGTTGACAATGACCATGAATAATCGTCCTTCTGAAATAAATCACATAAATTATAGGCCATTACAATCTGCAGCACCGTGCTGTACAAACGGCACATTATCAGATGTGACATGTTGGTAACATGTCAGTAATTTCCTCAACACTGCGACTGCATTTATGATCTATTTAAATCCTCGGCGCGGCAGGTCAAGTGTGACTCACTCTAATATGATTATCCCCCTGAGTTATATATGAGGGACATATGGAAGTGGAATGTGCGGTGGTCCTTTCGGGGCACGTTCGCTCATACACACAGCCATAAAATACAAAACATGCACATCAACACATACTGTCCACCCACACACATACTGCACTGTACTACGCCGCACAATGTGGAGGCTCACTACACATTTGATGGTCACAAATCAAACAGCGAACACAATTTCACAAACAAGCCGTCTCCATAAGTTGCTTGTGTGTATGTCCCTGAGCAGAATGTGATAAGGTATGAACTGTCGCTGACGCACGCTGAAGGCTTTCTACAGAAGAAGGGGAAAAAGAATGTGTACGTCTCTAAAGCCTGTCAAACGTGGAGGTCTGCATATTACAGATAAGTTGCATCAACAAGAAAGCTGGAGCCAACGTGGTGAGGTCAGGAATTATTTGACTTGCCGCCTCAGCACGACGTCCAAGTAGACTTCTTCTAATAGCTTGTTTTTTCAAATCAGCAGAATGAAATTCAATCAGAACTAGAAGCATTTTGTTGGAGAAGTAGAAAAGAGGCACATGTTTGTCCCTTGTCTGTCTTTATCTATACCCTCAATGAATGCTATGATTTTTTTGTGTTTGGTTGTGTGTTAATTAGCAGTATTATTCAAAAACTACTGAACGGATTACTACAAAACGATTATCAGGGAAAGACCTAGGTGGTGAGGCAAGTATTATTTTTTCACTTTCTTTAACAGTGCTAGACTTTTGTGCGTTTTACTGACATTTGACTGATTGCTTATGTTGACATGTATAGATTTTGATATATATATATATATATATTTAAATATATATTTGACCTATTTTACAGCTAAATTAGAGGGTTTCTTGTTCGATGCCCTGAAGACCGACACGCTCTCTCACATCGCTGTCAGGACAAATGATCCTGTTCACCCGGGCGTCACGTTTCTATCACCGCCGATCAGCCAGAGCCAATTAAAGCACATACTCATTTGACGTGGGAGTGAAGACTGATTGTACCCATAAGCCAGATGTTAGCAGGTTTAAGTGGGTTTTGGGATCTGTGGAAAAAGGGGCTTAAGTGTATGTGACTGGAAGCAGCTTAAAGGGACTACTTGGCCTCGGCGGAGGAATACGCTCTACTGAGGGTTAATCTAGTTTGCAGAATAAGAAAGAAAAAATTAGACTCTGGAGCCAAGAAAATAATTGTTATTTTGTTAAAGGACTTAAATAATCATTAATAATGACATCTAGTTGGCAGTTAATTTCCTTAGTCGGCCAAATGTTTAATCTCTGTTTCATCCACGTCAAAATAACTAATAATATTTTTTTACTTTTGCAAATGCTTTGGGACACATACAATCCTCTGTGTTGCCAAATCCTCAGCAGGAGGAATTTCAAAAGGCAATCTGTGATGTGCTAAGCCAATCTTCCGATCGCCTAATGATAGCCACTCTCATCAAAACATAGTTGAATATGTTCAATTTCATTTTTGTGATCTGCCGCTGCGCAGTGTCGGCTCTGGATGAGCAACCCATAGGGGCCACATCAAATGGCTCCGGCTTTGAGGAAGATGAGAGAGTAGCATCGGCGTAATCTCTTGCTCCCAGAAAGGGTCTTCACTACTACCTTTAATCACCTCGCTTCAAATTCTTACTGCTGACTCACGCTTCCTCGTCTCATTTTATCCTCGCCCAAAGAGAAGTGCACAGCCTTGAAAGGAACCACAGCGGACCGCCGAGGTGCCTCATTAATACCAGACAAGGCCAGGTCCAGGACATGTGCCTCCTAATGGCTTAATTAAGAAACACTGACGGGTTGCTTTGCAAATAGTGCCGGACATCTCCTGCCATTTTCTGACCTGAAATTTTAATCTACCCTCGAACCAAAGAGACATTATCACTGCGTTAATTAAAGTCACGGGACAAATACAAAAAAACGAATTCCAGTTGTTGCATTGAAAGAAAAATACATTCAGAGAATAGACGGAAAACATTTTACTCATGCTTAGAGCCATTAGTCACAGGGGTTCCAGTGTGTATGTGTGTTGTGTGTGTGTGTGTGTGTGTATGTTTAAATATAGACACAGATTTGAAGAGAATCTTATCTCAGTGGGATAATATGGTAATATCAGTGTCACATTTCCACCCTGCAGTTACTGACGCTAAATAGCGATTAAGCTTGTAAGATGAGTGTCGATTCATAGGGGGAAGAAACTGCAGTGCACACTCACTTAACATCTTTTAATAACTTAATAAAGTGGCCAGTTCAGACGCAGTCGGTGAGTAATCCTGTCGGTGTTACCTATACTGTACATGAGAATGGTTTTTTTCTGCCTCCAGCAAGTGGCGGATTTAAGATTCTTTTAAAATTGTCATATTTATCGTTAGTATTGCTAGTAGGTAGCTAGCTTTGTTTTTTTCAAGAGTACTGAAAGGACAGGGCTAATTAAGCTGCTCGCAGTCATGCACTGAACATTCTCCGGAGGGTCTGTTTGTGAGAAAGTGAGATCCTGCAGACTAAGAACTCAAAACTGCACGGAATGAACGAAGGAGCCGATGTGAGAACACAGCAGGAGATCCTCAGCAGGATTCACCACAAGTGAGTGGGTGTATGGACGACATTTCCATACAAAAAAAAGCACCAGAAAAAAACAAATATCTTAGGATGAACAATCTGTGCCAGACAAGTAGAAGAATCCAATGAGGATGTCAAGAGAGCTTTTGGTGATTAGTGCCGATAAGCTGATGTGCCGTAAACAAAATCTCGCTGCAGAATTAGCACATTGCTCATTGCTCCGCCTGCTGTGCCACCTCTCACCTGAAAGCTGTGGAGATTTCAGTGTCGTTGTGAACACGTCTGAGCAGAGAATCTCCTGCAGCATTGTTCATGTGTGAAAGGCAAACTGCAGAGAAAGTCCAAACCCAATTCTGTGCACATTCACATTTCCCTTGTGAAAATGGCTTTTTTAGAACCTTCCTAGATCCGCCGCTGCCTCCACTATAACAAAGTTTTTCAGGTTTTACAGTGGTTACATGAAGAAGAACTGTCCCTGAGTTCTTTCAGTGCAGATTCGGACTGTAGGTAGAACACTGTGCAGCAGCGAGTCACAAGACAAGCACAACAGACTGTCAGTCTGCAGTGAAGTCAGCCAGATGGGAGACAACATCTCCTTCACCTCGGGGAAAAGAGCTGGACAGAAACAGGTGAAGGAGAGGGCGAGAAGGTGAAGGAGAGGAGAGAGAGAGAGAGAGAGAGAGAGAGAGAGAGAGAGAGAGAGAGAGAGAGAGAGAGAGAGAGAGAATAGTAACAGAATAGGAACAGAATAGGAAGACATAACTACAGGTCTGATACGATGATGTTAAACGCTGCACTCATGGGTCTAGGTTAGCTCGTGATGATGGGAGGGGGAGGTTTACTAAGAGAGATGAATAAAACAAAACCAAGTGGACGAGCAGCATAGGTGAACACAGTGCCGGCAGATGTTCAGGGGCCTCCAGCTGTGCGCACAGGGGCTGCAGACCCCGGGGTTCAGTACAAGTTAGACGATGAAGTCGCTGATGCTGCTGAAGAATGTATTTGTGCACGGACATATGACTCAGGGCACTAACCGTGGTAGGGCTGCCAATACATCACCCGGGGATAAGGTTGAGGTGAGGGGGGTCGGACAAATAAAAATATAAAAACTCCACTCCTTGCCAAGACCAAAGCTTTGAGGTCTGCCTACCAGCCCACACGCAGACCGATCCCAGCACGGTGATTCAGAGGGAGCTCGGTCGCAATTTCACAAGGCAGCAGGAGTCATGATCTCCTGTCCCGCAGAATATATACTGTCTGTCAGCCTCGTGATGAGGAGCCTTTATATGGCCCATAAATTTCACAGCCGGACTCAGGCAAGAGCAGTACATGGAATGCCCGGGATTCATCACCTGCAAACAGATAACCCCTGTCCCCGTCTCAATTCCTACTGCCCTCGGCTCACAGCTTTCTATTGCGCTCCTTTTTTTTTTCTCTTTTCATACAGCCTTTGCCGTTGCGTTTGATTGCTTGTTTAATGGCGCAGCAGTGCACAGCCACAATACACCTGACAGGGGCCGTGGTGGGGACGTGTTGTGTAACACCGTGATGCATGCAGTCACCAGCCTCGTCATGACAGTCGAGGTCCCTCAGTGAAATTATCCTCACTTATTAAAAACGTCTATCAGGAGCGCGGCACGGTTAATGAAAGAGCTGAGGTCAAAGCAGTTCTTCCAGCAGAGCATTTCTTCTATTCAGAGCAATCACCGCTGATCAGTATTTTTTTCTTTCTGCCTCCACTGAATGAACCACAGTCCTTACATTCCTGCATCGTGTTGATTCTCCTGACACACACATGGGACACACACATGGGAAAGCCCTGCTGTAAACCACCCTTTGGATCTGCCCCTGTTTAACACCACGCACTGAAAGAACGGGACACGAGGACAGCACAGTTACAAATGCACCATAAATCTTTTAACAAAGCTGACATGGAAATTGCAGAGCAGATTATTAAAGGCGCCCGTGCGTCGGGGAAGTACTGTACAGTACATTCAAGAGGCGTTGCTAGGAAACACTACTGCTGGGTGAGTCAATGAGCAATCCACAGGCTCCATGAGGAGCTGCAATCGAACAGACAGCCCCAGCAGCCACACAATAACCTCAGTCCACATGGTCACTGCAATTATGCTAATTAATATCGTCCTCACAGCCGACAATAGAGAACGTGGTGTTTCGCTCGCGTACCCACGCCACCTATTTAAATCAAGAAAGCTGAGGTTTGAGAACATGCTTTCTCAGGCAACGTGGAGTCAGTGCACAGCGAGAGCTTGATAGGGCAACACACCAGTGATCACACCGGGGAGGGAAGTTCAGAGGGAGAAGAGGGAAAGGGAGAGGGTGTCACATTATCAGGGAGAATGTTAGAATGTGTTATATTAGCGGACACGCAGCAAAGGTCAGGGGATCGTCATGGTAGGTGAAGCGCTGACCTCCGTCCACGCGGCTGTCACTTTACAGGCAATTTATGAAACTGGCCTCCTCCCCTCCCCCCCGGTGGTCACAGTGTGTTTGGCTGAAAACATGATGCCTTCATAACTGTCTTGTATAGGCTCAGGAAAATGTCATATCACGCAGGCGCGCACGCACATAATAATGCACAGGCAAAACACACACACACACACAAAATGCACACACAGAGAGGAGATAATGAGTCGCCTATAATGAGACACAGTTCTCTTGTCAGTCGAGCTCTGTCAGGTGCAGAAGATTTTCCATTTTGATGTGGCGCCCGGGCCACCTCGCTCTGCAGGGGTTGGGAGGGAAGTGTTCTGCTCTCTCCTGCATAATACCTCCTGCTATTCACACTGTACACCTGGAACCCAATTCAGATTTGTGCGGAAATCATTCACAGAACACAGCACCAGGAGGATGTCAGGCTGGTTGTAATACAGAACTTGCATTTGCACGCCTGGACTAACACACATTAAAAACACATGTTAGTGTTATTTTACACACGATGGAGCTGAATCGTTTGTGCAGGTGTTTGATGAAAAATGGATGAATTTCAAAGCCTCAGTTGTCCTCACTTGCAGTGACGGATCTAGGATTTTCTTGAATCAGAGGCCATAAAGGGGCCACAGTTTACACAGAGGGGCCAATTATACTGTACATGCGCCATCCTTACAGAATGCCTTGTTTAATTAGATGCACATTTATGTCATAAGTTGTTTACCATTAGATTTATAGGTTTGAGCAAAGCCAGGCATCATCGACTATGTTGTAGAAAAGTTGTTCCTTGTTCAAGCACATTGTGTACAATAGCATTGTTAGTAGTGACACATTTTTTTTAAACTGCTGACAGGATAGAGGCACTGCAGGAGCCAATTAGATTTTATCTGGGTCCATGCCCCCATAGCCACACCCCTGGATGTGCCCCTGCTCACTTAGATATATAAGTTTATTACAACATACATCTGGCGACAGACCAAATGCTTAGTTTAACATTCATGTGGATTGTCAACCATTTTAGTATTAAACCATATGGGAGGGAGCAGATAACATGTCAGGTTACTTGATGATTTGTTATTCTTTTATTAAGATTGACGACATCTTGTTTCAATGCCAGGGACAGGAGGGCCACTCCTAGCACAAAACATGAAACATCATTATGTTACGTATTCCAATTCTTCAAGGTTCGTCTTATCAATAATAAAAAATCAATCAAAATCTAAATCTGTCAAAATCGAATGCAGAGTGTTGGGAGTGGAAATCACAGGACCTTGGTTGAAAAAGCTCCTGCACCGAATAATTAAATCGACTTTATTTCAAAGAACAAAAAGAGAAAAAACTTCCATTGTTCTGATCTCAATTAATGTTTAAAAAGCAACTACACAAAAGATGACTTCCAGTAATGAAGTCTGAGTTTCTACAGTCGCCCTGCTTCAGAATTATCCTCTCTGGACAGCTGGATTGTTTTCCGGTCTTTAGTTACATCAAATAGATTTTTATGCATTTCTATGTTTCGTCTCTAACTTACATTCAGCATCTGTTAATTCTTCGTTCACCATATTCATATAACACTCAGCACAATAATACTTTTCATCTTCCTGAATCGTCTATAACGAGGTTGTGTTGACACTTTCATTCGTCATCATAGATATTTCTAAACACAATATGTCTGCTTCTGTCTGTTCCTCTCTGAATAATAATAATAACGAATAATCCACTGGCACCGGCGAGACTCTGCGTGTTTACAGCCGCCGCTCTTCATAAAACATAAAGCCGGGGACCTATAGCGTGTGTAATAAGGAGGGGAATGCAAGATAATCCTTCAGTTGAGTGGGAACACATGGAGGCTGCAGGATGTGAGCGTGTTAGCATCATGCATCTTCATTTAAAATGACAACACCGAGCTTATGCAATATTAACTCCAGGTACAGGAAGAAAAGCAGCCGACCTGAAAGCAGTCAGACGATATCAGATGGAAAGAGATGCTCTTACACGAGTCAGATTCTATCACTGCAGAATCATGCAGTGCCTCCTGAACTGATTGGCTGTTGCAGTTGATTTATATTTTACACGTGAAACTAACATTCAGCCCAATCACTAGAGCTCAATTATACGACCAATACACAACAAGCAACACGTCCCTAAGTGAAAATAGAAACCAGCTTCAACTTGTTTATAGCAGTTCTGATGAGTGTTGGTCTCATGCTGAGCTGAGAACGCCCGGATCAGACCACAGGTTCAGTTATTACATTACTAGAGCAACAGTGCCATCTAGTGCACAGAAGATAATCTGTAAGCATCATTCCACATTTCAGACTGAGGGACTGCGAAGAAGAATTTTTCTTTTCAGTTGCAGTTATATTCTATATATATACAGATAGATAGATAGATAGATAGATAGATAGACAGACAGACAGACAGACAGACAGACAGATAGACAGACAGATAGACAGACAGACAGACAGATAAACAGATGGACAATGTTTTTTGAGAGAAGATTCCATATTCATTCACTAGACTGGCACTCAGTAGAGCTCAACAGAGCCGTAGGTTCATCTCTGATCCATGCAGCTTCCTTCTACCAAGTCGTGTGGTTATTGGTCCAGTAGTTTTTTACATAAACCTGTTGACTGACAAATCAGAGGTGAAAACATAACCTCCTTAGCAGAGGTAATAAAACCTCCACACATTTATCAAGGAAATGTCACCAACATTAATAATAATAGAAACACAACAGGAAATTAAAAGTAGAATGAAATGTTTCAGAATATCTAAATAGGTCACGGGTAATTTTCTATTGATCGACTTATCAATTCATTTATTAAAAGCTAATTTTCCCCTGCTACTTAGTCTATAGGGTTTTTAAATAGTGTTTTATTTACATTGTATATATTGCTTTTTTTTGTTGTGCACTGATTGCTGGCTGTACATCAAATTGCCCTTGAACGATATTAAAGATTGTATTTTATGGACAACTTTAGTTAATCACAAGCTGCACAAAGCTAGAGCAGCAGAGGATCCCAGCAGCCAGCAGGGGGCAGCCTCAGGACATCACGTCAGACTGTGATTCTTGTAAGGCGTCCGAAGACAAGGTTAGGAGGTACTGGGTTATTCTCTAACAATAGGTTTTTAAAGTATGTTAAATCATCCAGTATCTAAAAGCCAAAACTATAAAAGTAACTTTTAAGTAAGGCTGTCAAATATCATCATATACTCGCCTCACCTCTTGGTGATCCGTCACTTTTAGCGTCTTTTCCCACAATCCCCAGGTGCACTACGTCACACACTACAAACTTTCCTTAAAGGGGCAGGCCATACCTGCAACACAACACAACAGCTCTCGGTCTCATATACATATGGCAAGAGAAAGCAGAGAGGGATTTTTACACACTGTCTGATAAAGATTCCGACAGTGAAGGCAAGGGGTAGTGATGGATAAGGTTTTCTTTAACAAGTTAAGTCTTTCATTCTCACTTTCCACCTTAAAACTATGAAATGAACTGAACTATGAACTAGTTCAGAATTTAAATGGTGCACTGTGAACGTGAACTATTCATGGTTACTTGTATGAACTGAACTTTCAACTAGTTCATGAGAGGTGTGAACTTGCACAACACTGCTGACAGCACTGTCCCATTGGCACAACTATGAGCAAGTTGCCAGTATAGACCGTGCACAATCAGTTGTTGTCATTCATTTTCTGTCTTTCTTTTTGAGCTGAATTAGAGTTAAGGTTGACGTGAGCAGACTTTCAGTTTCATCAGATATTCAATTGGTTCAGTTTTTCCATCAGTCCTGCTGTGCGATGCCTGTTACACCAAGCTTCAGCTCGGTGGTATTTCAATACTTTTCCTCTACTGCCACCATGTGGTAAGAATTATTTTGTATGAAAACTAATGATTTGCTGTGAAAGACCTCTTTACCTTTACTGTGGAGCTAGTCTCAGGTCAGATTTGGCAAAAATAAACTTGACTGATTGCCACGTAAGATGATCACCAGCCACAGCTTGTATCAACAAACTTTACACACTTTATAAAATTGACTTTTTTAAATATTTCTTTAAAGTATTTAGCAAAACATATCTTTGGAAAGATAAACTTTCATTTATTCTGGTTGTCCATTTTTGTTACCTTCATGTGGATTATTGTAAAGCACTTGGTAGTTGTGTTTTTTTTATTTCTGTTATGTCTGTGGTTTCATTGTTAATCCGAGAGAAAAACTGGAAATAGTTTTTTTCCTTATCTTTTTTCCTCTTTACTTTTTCTCTTGAGCTATATCAGTGACACACTCTGTGACAGTCCTGCAAGACGAATGGGTTTCCCCTTCTTGGCGTTTAACCCACTCACCACATGGAGTATATACCTGATGTTGTCTCTGTCAGAACCTGGTCCTGTTAAAGCTGCTTTTGAGGCAACTAAACTCTGCCAAAGTGTAGTAACTTCATCCAGGAGCAGTTGTCCTCACAGCTCAGTCAGTTTACGGGCTTGTTTCCAGCTGTAATGATGATTGTGTCCCTACGGCACACTGACCTTTACTTTTTCTCCTTTACTTCAACACAAAATAATTGTTTCACCATTTCTCTTGTGGAGTGCAACTCTCTGTATCTAGCTTTTCTGTTCTTGATGGTTTCCAAGTTCTCATTCAGTTCTAATATTTGTGTTATCAATACAAGCAGACACACAGAAGAGATCAGACTTTATTCAACTCGTTCTTGTTTACATAACAACTGACTGTACAAACGTGGGTATCAACACCTTACTTGTTGCCAGCTTCACTAGTTCTGTCCAGTCGATGGAGACAACATGACAAAATTGTTCTGTTGAATATTTGCAATGTAACTTTCACAGAAACAGAAAGTATTTGATGATTGAGTAAAATATGAAAATCAAGACAATATTTAACAAGGTTCACTAAACACAGGAATTTACTTTCAACGCGTGTGTTATGCATTTGAATTTAAATCTTGTATATAGTGTTGTTTTAAACCCTGATAATGAATAAACTAGAAAGCAGTGAAGTTGTCATTTGAAGAGGAATAAATAAATGATGCTAAAATAAATTGGAGTCAGCTTAAGAGCAATTAAACTTGTAAGAAATACTGAAGTAAAGTAATTGAAGTGTGAGTTTAAAAGTGAAAATAGGCCGATGTATAAGTTGTTATGTAGATGGTGAAAATAATTGAAGTGCACGTACTGAAAACCATTGAACTCTCAGGTTAAAAGAGAGAAAAAAGCAGAAGAATGATCAGTTAAAGAGTTGAAGTGAAAGCACATTACATTTTATGATAAACAAAAAGTGCTGGGGATACGTAAAGTGTAGAAATGCACGTGTTGACAGAAGTGGAATTGACAGTTCAGAGCTAGCAGGAGACGAGTTAAACTGTCAGTTGAAGCGTATCAATCGGCCGATGTGTCAGTTGACATGTCCGTCCATTATCAGACTGCACCACTGATCCAATGTGACTCGCGAGGGAGCTCGGGCCGATCCCTGACATTAGTCCAGCGGTGGAGTCCACTCTGGACACGTCTCCAGAGCATCACAGGGCCAACGTACCGAGACAGACATTTACACTCTTCACACCTATGGTCAGTTACATCAACCCAACCTACAGATTGTTGAAGTGTAGTAAGATAGGGGGTTAAATGCTTTATATGTGGATGGAGTCCCTGTGAGTAACTGACTTCACTCTTTGTGGATAAATTAACCTTTGTTATGTTACATACTTGTCTTGCAACATTAACTTAAAATATCTTTAGCAACTTTCTTTCAATATTTTTTTTTGTGCACACGCATGCCTTTCATGTTGTTTGAACCCAAATGTTTTATTTGTTTGTGTCAGTGAAATAACTGGCTAACTGATTAAGAATGAAGAAGTGAGGGATGAATAAAGAGAAAGATAGAGATAAATAAAGTTGTAAACTAACACAAAATATCCTTATGACCCAACCAAAGCAGACACACAGCTAAACAAAGAAACAAAACATACAAATCACAAATATGAATAATATATATTTTCTCCTCTATTATTCTCTTTTCTCCTGTACGAATAAAACAAAATTATACATATTTAGTATTCTATAATATTACGTCTTTATGTCTGAATCAATTAACGCAATAATGTAATTGACATTTTAGTGACGCGTTTTGTAAGGGCATTAAGGAAGTACGTCACTTCCGGCTGCCTGTCAGGGACAACACCGGTCATCAGAGTGGATGTGACGGCTTTCTTTAGTTTCATGTCAAGTTTGACGTCAACGTGTTTCTTCTAAACATTTATCAAACGTGGATAAAACCCGCTGCGACGTGGAGATGAATTCAAAACTTCGGTAAGTGATGAAAACGCTGAGAAGTTCTAAGTTAGTTTGTGTTCATCAAGTGACCGCGTGCAGAGGTGTCAAAGGCAACGTTAGTTAATTAGTTAGTTAGTTAGTTAGTTAGTCAGGTAAGAATCAGTTAAGTGTTATCTGTCTCTTATCGATGTCGCTATAACCCATACCTGGAGGCCTGTCACTCACCTGTTCAGACCACCTGTGTTCAAAATGGAGGCTAAAGCTAAATATGTTACATATAAATTACTTAAAATGAAGATCACCACACCATGTGATCATTGTTTGTGTATCTTATATTGATAAAACCAGGCTGTTACAATGTTGATGAACGTGTCACCTACATTCTCAACATGGTTGGGACTATTTTAATATAACTGCTTTTGTGTGTTCAAGTTTATTCATATTTACTTTTCAAGCTTTGATTTCCAAGCACGTTGTTAACTCTGTTTTTAAAAAGGTGCAATATAAATAGTTCTATTATTATTATCAGTATATGTTATATAGTGTGTTCTTTGACTGGCTTTTAAATAGTTCTTCTTGTTACTTTCTTTTAACTTTTCCCGTTTGGTTGCCATACATGTTTCATTTTAACATCGGAACTGTGCTTTGAAAGGGGTTATTCCAATTAAGTTTATTTTTTATTGAATAAAAATTTTTGGTTCCACTGTCTACAAGCTGATAGAAATGTACCAAATGTCTTCAGCCGCTCTGCCTTTGTGCCTTTGAGCATTTTTAAAACACTGTGATTTATTGTACTTGTCAGTTCTGCTCTCTCCTCTCAGCTACTTTTCTACAAGCTGCGAAAACCCCATTTATTAAGCCTATAGCCTGAATGGCTCAGTAATTAACAGTTATTGCTCCATACTGTATAAACCCCATTCTACTCAGCAACTTCTGCTTCTCCTCCATTCATTTCACAATTAACAGTTTTAAATGTGCTCCTCCAATACTTGAATCCGTTCTTATATTGATTTAAATATTGATTCTGGCCCAGTTTCACTTCTGGTGCTGTGTTCAATATCGTTGGCTTTAGTATATTACGGTACAGCTTGAAAAAGGTTGGACTTTCTGGTCAGTGGACAGATGAAAAGCAAAATACACAGTCAAGACAATAGTTCTGCTTCAGTCTCAGGTTTATGGGAGTAGAACATAAAACAATATCATTAAAACAATATGAAATATATATTTTTCATCAACAGCAACATATCAAAAGTAAAATAATGCTTATACAAGCAAGGACCAAAGGTGAATCTTTAAACTTAAAAAAAATTCAATCTTTTGAGCATTTGACCCAGGGTGAAATCAATATTTGGTGTGAAGACCATGACAGTGAAGAAGATGATATACCACCGTTTACAGAGCCAGGCAAGATATCCTCTAGAAGCAGTCTACACTTTGTCCACTAGATGTCAGAGAGCTCCCAGAGTTCAGGATGAACATGGCAGCGTCCAGCTCTCAGTGAAATCATACTTATAACTTTAGTTTACCAAACATGACAGAACCCAAAACAATAAAGACGTATGTTAAAATATATTAAATTGTATTTTAACGAAAAAAATATCCAAGTGATTTTAATTACAACCTCAAAATCCTAAATTCTGTTTTAGAATATTATGTAAAAACACAGGCCATCCGGACCACTACAAAAATTCAGAGATGGTTAAAAATATCAAATAAATAAAGGTCTGCTATGATAAAAAGGCCCCTGTTATGGACTTCAGATGCAAAAGTGCCTTGACTTTATAAATTCATTCAATCTACAACATCGACCAAAAGAGGGAGACATTACATTAAAAATAAAGAAAACATATTTGTTCCAAATGTGAACCCTTCACAAACATGTCTCATACAAGCTCACACTTCACATCCCTTTAGATCTATACGCCACAAGTTTATAAACCCAATCGGTCTCCAGATTATAGTATACGTTCAAATATATAATTTATATCTTCTTCCTTTTTTTACACAGTTGCATATCCTCTTTTTTTCCTAAAATATAGTTCCCTTGACTCTTGTGCTATCAGCAATGTGAAATTGTGCCTTTGCTTTATGTTCTTGTCGATCTCTCTGGCCAATGCAAAGCCCTGTGAGCTGGTCCGGGGCCCAGGAGCTCACACTCAGAGTCGTGTGTGAATGCAGTCAGAAGATGGCAATGGTGTCAGGTTATTGCTCGGCTGTCTGCGTCGGTGGTCTGGCCGGGCAGCGGCTCGGCGGTGAGCAGGGCTCCTTGCTGCCTGCTGGAGATCTTGTACTAGCTGCTTGAGTCAGCCCTAAGCCGCTCTCCCCACGCAGGGCTCCCTTCACCAGCGTTCACCTAAATCTGTCACACAGATTTGACACTGCGTCACTTGGAGTGCACTCTGAGATGACATGTATATAATGTGGAATATTGTGCACATTTACAGCCCGGACTTCCCTCAGATCATTAATGTCTTTTTTTGTTTGTTTTATTTGTATTTTTTCCATTTTGTGTAGAATATACAACTCAAGATTAGCACCTTTTGTAATTTTTTTTTTAAATGAATAAAATTAAATATTTCCATGTATTAAATGTTAAATTGCATGTTCTCATATTACATTTTTTTTTTATTTTGCACAGATTTTAATGGTCAAATAAAAACAGGTAACTGAGTGTGTTAATTATGTCAGTTTTCTCAGACTAATTGACCGGTTTTACTGTCGTCATATGTCGGCTCTCACCGATCATAGGTCTCTCTTTACTTCTCTGTGCATGCTCCAAACTGTATACTCAAACACAGCAGAATGTTTAGGCCATAAACCCAGCAACCTAAATCAACTCAAATTAGCTCCACAGCTATTTATGCATGAGAAATCCCCCTTCACTCTGTCCTGGATCTCTTCCCTGAGGAAAACAACAATTCACACTGATCTGGATTTTAGAACATATTACTCTTAGCTACCTCCTTATTGACATGCAAATAATTTAAAGATATTTCCAGTAATAAATGTCTGATATATATTTTCAATACGTAAAAAGCTCTGTTGATTCAGGCCTGTGTGACAGTCTGCTCCTGCCTGTGTCTCCTACATGAGAAGCTCCCGCTTGGAGAAAGTTGTGCGTCAGGATCGAACACAAGACAGTGGCCTGACCTCTGGGTTCACTTCTTCCCCTCACATGCCTTTCGCTCTGTGGCTTTCTTCTGCAGTGCTTACTGGATAAAGTGCTGGCTACTGGCCTCGGTGGCCAGTAAGAAGGATTTTCTCTCTCCCCAGCCGGCTTGGCTTTGCCCATTTGTACTGCACAAAGTGGTTTGAAACTGGGTTGATGATGCACATGAAGTCTCAGGTTTAAAAATAATTAAGCAGTATGTATGAAGCTGTTTGTCCACAAATATGAGACTGTGCACAGTTTGTTGTGTCTGTTTGACAGAACCGTGGTGTTTTGTGTTTCCAGGAGGCCCAAAGGAGCAGCACAGTGATTTGCTCATCCAGATGTACCTGAGGAGCCATGGATGTCCTCTCTTTTGGGAACCTCCAGCCGTTTGGGAAGAAAATAGAGGTTAAAAATCTGCTAAACGAGGAAGCAGCAACCTGGATCCTCCACATGCAGGTAATGAGCTTGATTCATTTTTGACCTTTGGAAACTTTTCGCTCCTTTTTTAAGCCCCCCTTTTTTTATTCTTCCCACACTTGGATAATAAGGAATTGTGTATTACACAGGTTTTACACTGAGGATGTGAAACAGGCTCAATGTTTGCACATGAATTACAGGCCATAGTGAGAGTTTGCAATCAGAAGTTTATTATAAATACACATCCAATTTTAAGGCTTTTCAAATGTTTTTTCTCGGGATAAAAATATAATTGCATCGTAAAAAAAATATGTAAATTTACAATGTTTTAGATTCTTTCTTAACTTAAAGGGAGACTGAAAAAACTTTTTGGCCCATAAATAATAATGCAGCGGACGCTTATTTCCTCTCACAGGTGTTTAGAGATCCTCTCTCTGATAAATCATGATTTGTAAACTTTGCCATAGACAGCAGTGACAGGTTTCCTCTGATAATGTAGAGAAATGGGGAAAGAGAGGGCCGTGCCTAAGTAGAGCTGTGATTTAGAGCAGGGAGATGCAGCATCTCTCCTTTCCAGTGGAGGCCCTCCTGGGTTTGATTTAATTCTCTCCTTGCACTATTAAAAAGGCCTTCCACTCTCTTCACTGCATGCACCTTGCTGTCATAACTGGCACAAAATCATTTATCAATGCCGCTCGTAGGCAGTGCGACTAAGGCCTTTCGCAGTGTATATTTTTCCATTATTGATTGTGTGTGTAATGCATGACGAACTACAAAGATGTGTCTCCTCCTGTGTTAGAATGACCACATTAGGGCCAGGAGATATAAGGCAAACTTTTCCTGCTTCATCTCTGAATCCATATAGCGATCATCACTCCTGCTGGAAAGGGAACTTCAGCTCTAAAAAAACCCCCACTTCCCTCATTTCACCGGCGTCTCGCTGGCCGCTGAACTCCACAGTCATCCTGGGGCTGGCCGTACAGCAAGCTGTTATTTGGTGCAATAAACTGAAAGGCAGTGAATGTCAGTGTCCCCCTTTGTTGTTTAATTTATTTTCTTTTCAAAGTGAAGGGAGGTGTCCTTGCTGTGAGAGTTAGTCATTGATGTGGCTATAGTTAGTCTGCCCCCTGCTGTGACTGTGTGTAGGAGATGTGACTTCCTCTTTCCTGCCCGTTCCGTGGCTTCGTTTGCCCGAGATGATCGTCTCACCTCGCCTCGCCTCACCCGGCTCTGCTCTGCTCCGTCTGGCTGCGTCTTTGAATGGGGACGGACGGGTGCACTCGATCAGGAGCTAAAGGTACAAGTGTGAAGTACGGCAGTGCCACACTTCCAAGAGCAGCACCGCTCTCGGGTCAAACAAGGTCCCGTAACCTTCTAACCAAAGCTGGTATTCTGGAGACTCCACGCTGTCGGGAGTCGGCTGAGATCAGTGTGTCCACATCTTTTTAAAAAGTGCCAAATTTAATGATTTAATAGCGAGTTGCCTTACAAGCCTTTAGCCCGGATTATTCCCAGGAATTTAGTCATTTGTATGATCCTTTCATGGGCTTAACAATAAAGTTATTGGTGATAGGAATGAATCTTGAGATTTCAGATTAGTTAAGAAAAGGTTAAATGCTCCTGTTCCATTATGGCGGGAGTTGTATTTAATATGGAGTCTGAGTGCAGATTATTTTTGTGTGTGCGTAATAAGCTCACACATCCACTTACATGTGTATTAAAGAGCAGGATCTGCAGGGTAGATTTGACTGGATAAGCAGACACCTTACATGCTTAAATCTCCGTGATGAGCTCTTCTGAGAATATCCCATAACTGCTGGAAAATCTATCTCATCTGTGAACAGCCTCCATTTGTTTTATTTAGTTATAATGATACTAAATAGTTTTATCAACAACTAACTAATGGTCTTATCAGGAATTGATGAAACCTCCGGTCGATAAGCTTAAAGTAAATGGAAAGAATCTATTACTGGCTGCGAGCCCTTTATCTCAGCTGTCTTAAATATTGGCACTTCCAGTGATTTGTCCCCGTTTTCTATTGATTTCTTGTTTTTGCTCTGAGGTTGTGCTGTAAACAGGGTAAATGGTGACAGATTTGAGCTTCGGAGATGATCCACGCCGAGCTGGCCACGTCGCTGACACGGTTCACTCATCAGCCGTTTGACTAATGAAGATTCCGTCGAGTGGCCATTTCGGCTTTTTGTCTGTGGAGGCTTGGTCTGTTGGTGACATCTCTCAGAAGCGGATCGGGCATGTTGTCGATGCTGCAGGAAGTACGGTTGAAGTCTGAAGATGTTGATCGGAGTTGGCAGGGGACCATGTCGCCGCGCTAATTGTAATTCATAAGTCGGGTGGCCGGAGGTGTGGCTTTTGTTGGGTTCAGGGAAACGAGCGCTTGCAGGAACAGAAAAGCATGAGTCAGAAATACAGAGAAATGTTTGCTCTGCCTGCTATTAATCCATCTTAAGAGTAAAGGAACCTATTTGAT
The DNA here is from genome assembly GCF_949316205.1 of Platichthys flesus. Lineage (NCBI taxonomy): Eukaryota > Metazoa > Chordata > Actinopteri > Pleuronectiformes > Pleuronectidae > Platichthys > Platichthys flesus. Next base: position 8,087,673 of record NC_084957.1, read on the forward strand.
TTTCAGTGCAAACACATTTGACTTCTAAACAATTTTAGAACCACGATAGCAGAATATGTCTGGAGTGAAACTGGCAAGTTTTTAACTTACTTATTTATTTGGAAGATCTGTGTCTGTGATGTCTTCCCCAGGTTTTATCAATGCTATATCACTGCCTGGAATGCGTTGGTAAGCCCGGCCACCCAGGGGCTAGCGTCGAGCTCGCTCAGCAGGCTTTGTACAGGATGAAGAAGTCGTAATCCTCAAACAGACTTAAATTCCTCCAGAAAGGCTCTTGATCCTGAATCCACTCATTTTCTTCAAACAACTCGGCCCAAAAGAGAAGGGCTATTTGGGCATGACTGAAATCCTTGATTGAAATCTGCTACAAGTGGGCACAGACACGCGTGTGCATCCACACACACGCACGCACACACACGACCCCAAAACTCATAAGTACACACACATATACCTCCCCAGCCAGTGCCGGCTGATGGTGAAAGTCCGGGCCAGGTTGTTGAGAGGGTCTCTCTGAGCTATTATTAAAAGGTAAACTTCTCTAAGGCCAGGGAATCATGTCAATCACGGCTTGTGTTTTCGCACCGAGCCAAGAGCCTGCTCTCTCCGCCCTGTCAGACGCCGTTATCACCCTCAAAGCCATATCAGAATGCTGTTTGTTCTGCGCTTTAGTTTCACCCACACAGCGGATTCAAAAAGGTACAGGTCTATTTGATAGTGTATATTTCATTGCCGGAGAGAGAGGCTGTGTTTGTCTTGCTGTGTTTGTCAGCTCATATTTGAGCTGACGGCTCCTATTAAAACTAAACACCATATCAGAGGAATATTGCCACCACCAGGCTCTTTTAAATCGCATATTGAGCCCATGTGGAGTGGGGAAGCAATTTAGTTGTAGCATAGTTTATAAGTGTGTCTCTGCGCGGCATGTTTCTGTTTACTCGCGATTCTCATTTATTTAAAGACAGTCGCCTCCCGTCGCATATTTCATATACTGTAATAATGACTTTAGTTATATTGTAGTTTGCTATATTCTAAAAATATTTCCTTGTTTGCAATTTCACTGATTTAATATCCTCCTTTGAGGATAAGGCTGGTTTCACTGAGCTGGATTTATCAAGTCCTCAAAGTCCCCAAGTCGGTTCAGACTGAAAAACTTCATGTGCTTTTTCCGTTATGCTTAATGTTCGATATAGTTCCAGTCAGACAACATGCAGGTAAGATAGCAGCTAAACAAAGGTCTCAGGTGGTGTGTTGTTTCTTCAGTGGCAGTGAATCCCCCCCCTTACCTGCTATCTGGGATTTCATTGGCTGTGGGAGCAGATGTGACAATTTTATTGTTCATTCATTGCTCCGCATTTCATAAATAGTGTTGTGAAGTCACGATCTTATTATGTTGTTCTCTAAAACGATTCTAAGAAAACTGTTTTACCGACAATTCTGATGTGTGTCTCAAGGCATAATAGCAGACCACTGATTGTATTGAATGCCAGTTTGTCTATATTATGATTTTGCATGTACAAAATTGTTCATTTTAATGTTATGAATCCTTTTGAATATGAATTTCAGTCACTCCGATGCTTTTGAGTCATTTATTGATATTTTCTTCTACAATACTTAAATTGGTAGAGAAACAGTTACATTTTTAATATATGGTTTGACAACTAGATAGTGTTTTTTCCCCACTGTAATAAATGTTGCTCTCGGAACTCTAGATCATTCAATTTCTTACATTTTCTGAAAAACACCAGGCCTGCCAAAGGGAACCATCAGAGCTTTTTAAATCTCTCTAAACCTATGTATTGATTTTCTTTATCCAAACCCCCCTATGGATGTATAGGATATAGCCCATCTTTGTATTCTCATATGATTGCTAATTACTTTAAATACCTCCCAGATCCTCCACACTCACCCACCGAGGAAAAAGGAAAACAATAGCGAAGCGGGAGAGCTGCTCCAGTCATTAGTTAGTTTGCTGGACAAACTGCAGGATTCAACACTGTGGGTGGCTGGGGAAATAAAAAGGTACTTACGCAGGTATTGACCTTGTTGCTGGACCTACTGCTGTTTGCTCTGTGGCCAACCTTACACACACACACACACGCACAAACACACACACACATGCACACAGACACACACACAAGTGATTTTGCATCCATGTCTGAGAAAAATACAGTGAGTAATGATGAAAAGTCTCAGCAGTACGTAGATTGTGTAACAACAACAACGTGCAGGCAGACTTAAACAGAGTCATTATAATCGCTTGAAAAATCCCAGTTAACTTTTCACCGAAGACACGCTTCATTGCGTACTTTCCTCGGATGCATCTTAAGTTAGAAATAAACCAAATAAAGAGGAGGAAAGCAAACAAATAAAAAGTTGAATCTGTTCATTAGTATTCTCATTGTAGTCGCGTCTGTTCAAGAATCCGTATCTCCATATGAGAAAACAGTCCAAGGAGGCTTGTGATGGAGCGCCGTGTAAACAACCCATTACTGCAACTCTGACTGATTAACATATGATTGTAATTCATCATATCACGTGCAGCCGGTGACATCTTGCAGTGGCGTTTATTCCACGATGATACATGCCTTTGGTTCCTTTCCGACATCTCCAAAACAAACAGATCGCAAGCTGCCACTACATTTGCTTTCGATGAGTGGAGAGAGTGAGCGGGGAAATCAGGTGTGTCAGGTGATTAGCACGACGGTGCGTGAGATCCATGTGGAATCACATCAGCAACTTGGTGTCTTTGGAGAAACGCTGACAGCCGAACAGACGTTGTGAACAATAGTGTCTCTGTAATCACACCTTACAAGCATTACACTTTACCAAGCATTACCAAGCATTGCCCTGATGTCGTCAGCATTACGCAGTGGAAGCTATATATCGATATTGTTTTATTGCTATTGATTGAATTTATATTGCAATAATTCTAATTTATTTTATTGTATTGCCCTAGCGCAAGGTTAAAGGTAATTTAAAAAAAAGGATAAGATGTAATCTCAGAATTTATCAAATGGCTAACACCTCCTCTTTTTTATACCAATACACACACATACATTTTGCAAAACAAGCAAGTTTGTAAAGAGACTGTTTTCCCTCTTTCATGTTGTTTTTACTGTAATATTGAAATATCTATGGGAAGCCAGAATTAGCCCTAAACTCAAACAATATTTCAAAGTGTAAAAGTACTAGGTTATAATTAAATACTTTTTGATGAACAGAACTCTGTCAAATATATCATTTTATTCTCAATATACCGTAACTTATAAATTGAGTAGGACAATAAACTCGGTTGCTTTCCAGGTTAGCTTTGATCTATAAGAACATTGTGGAATTGCTGCTGAGAAATTAAAGTTATCTGAAACGACCGCTATATGAAAACTGTGAAGCTGTCTTGTTCTATGTGACTAGAGCGATGACAACATTTCTAAAGGTTTTCTAATTCAATCAGTATTTTTTATATTGTATGATGGGTCTAGTACCAGTTTTAGTAAATAGATTAAGGCATAGAATAACTATTTAAATGAATACCCAAAATACAGAGACCTACAGAGACAGTCATGCACTTAATGGATTCTCTTTGAATTCTCTCAGTTTTAACCAACCGACGAGTTAAACCTGCGCTTCAACCACTGAACCCTGTTTGTCTCGTGCACTGCTCGACGGTGAAATGTGGGGAGCTGAGTGGCATCACTTGGGGTGACGGTGCTCTGTTGTGCAGCCGTCTCAGGGTAGTAATGGGACGCAGTCACCGGGGGAACCCCTCGAGTGTGTGTCTGTGGGAACTGAGGGAAAACTGACAGCAGCAGGAGAGAGAGAGACGAGAGAGATTCAAACGAGTGAGCAGTAGCGGGGGGGAAACAGAGGAGCACTGGTATGGTCCTCTCTGCCACTGGAGTTGTAAAATGGAAACCTATTTCTCCCCTGACAGCTACAGTAGATTTAACCCCCTTGAGTTCAGCTGCTGATGATGTTGTGTGGTGTAGAGGTGGACCGCGGGGCGTCCCAGAGGCTTGTTGTTTCTTGTCAGAGATTAGATTGAACCAAGCGGCTCTGGTTCACTCTCATGCCTGAGAGAAGCCAACACCCTCTGTCAGTGACCACAACCTCTGAGCTCTGCTCTGTAGCGCTGCATCTCTTATTGTAGAATAATGTGCATGTTACTTTCAAATAGAGTCGAGCCGCCCCGGTGCTTTCCGTGCTGCTGCATATTTGTCAACTGTACCACACTGATGCATTGCTGGCTAACGCATACACATTTCTCCGTTTTCAGATTTCTTATGATGTCAATGTTAATTTCCCACTTTTCTCATTTCCTATATTTGTACGTTTCTAATTAGTTTGCTGAGTAGTTCTTAACTTATGTTCCAACAACCACTGAAAAGGTCAGATTTATATTGTTGGCAAGGGACTTAACGGATGTCTGACGATTTATTCAACGAACCTAATTAGACAAACTTAACTTAAATTTAGTTTTTGCTTCATTTAGTGAATCTTGCATTAGAGTATTGGTGAAAATGTCTCCATGCAAGTTGATTTTATACCTCTGCCTATAGATATAACAGGATTACACAAAAACTACCCACCTATTCCCATAAGATTTTGTGGAGTGGTGGGGCATGACCCATGGAATTATGTGCCAATCCAGGATTTTTTTTAATTTTCTTTAACATTATAGAATAAGGTGTTTTTCAATACCTTCCTGGATTTCTCAATAATAATAACTCAGAAATCTTGATGAAAAAAAATTAAATAAATAAAAATGTGGCTCTAGGGATTTTTAATGTGGCTTCCTTAGGGGCCTGTTGGGCCTGGGCAGAGGTATGAGAGTGCCTTTCTAGTTCATTATCAGTTTCAGCGTCAAGTGGATCCTCTAATTCCATTATATATACAAAGGTTGTCAATCAACCAATAGAGGTGGAACTGGATGAAAAGGCAGATAGGACAATCTTACCTTAAACCCAATAAACTGTAATTAGATTCCTTAGATTCATATAACGCTCTCCCATGTGACAACAAGAAAGATCTGGCATGTTAAGGGGGACGGATATTTATGAGTTTGTACAATTTGACGCAGACCCCTGTGAAATTCTCACAGATGGACAAAGCACAGAGGAAGCACTCGGCCGCCATGTCAGCTCCAACCACAGCAACATGACAGGAACACAGCGATTTGACAAAGTAATTGATTTTCCTTCATCAGCTGGGGAAGCTGTTTTAAGGACTATTGGGGGTGTAAGAAAGAGGAATCAGTGTTGTTGTAAAATCTGAGCTAAATAAACATTATTTACAATGTTCTTAGTATGTGTAGTCTGTCATTTATCACCAATCAAATTTACCTTTTATCTTCCCCTAAAATCCTCAATATAGACTCAATATTAATTAATTTTAAGTTTCCCCGTGTAGTATCACTCTTTAGGGTTTTGGGGAATTGTATTTCACGATTGCCTTTAGTCTGTACTTGAGTAAATTGCACTGTAATTGTCTGGTAATAAAGATTTTTTCGAAAATCACCCCCTTTGCTGTAATAATCAGTTTGATGCATGCTTGTCTGCCGGGTGAGGGAAGAGGTGAGCTGTCCCCCTCAGTTTGAGACGGAGGGTTTTAAAGGAGGAGATCCACTGAAGGCATCTGTCAGTGAGCTAAAGAGCACTGACAGCCATACGTCATCTCTGCCCGGTGCAGGCCCCTGTATTTAAAAGAGAAAGAGAGTGCGGCAGTCAAAAGCCCATAAAAGTGAGTGACTCCTCAGGAGCATCTGCCACTGCATGCACGGAGGAGATTCAATGTGAAAAAGGGGAGATAATGTGCTCACTCACTAATGGGCACCCGACTAGACACAGGCTCATTTTTCACATCATGTCATCTGTAAGGTTTGAATAAAAGTAATGGCCACAATGTGCCCGGATCTCTCCCGGCCATTATGGCTTTTGCTTCCTCACTTTTATTTGTGTTGACTTGTACAGTCGGAGGAGATGACAGTCTCCGGGCCCGTGGATCAGTCAGAGTGATGATCCGCACTGCGCTGCTCTGCCGCTGACAGGTCTCCCCTCTCTGGCAGGCATGTGAGGCCAGAATGCCGCTCTACGTCACATCAAATGCTGTAATCTGACAGAATAAAGGGATTCGCACGCTGGCGACATCACAAAACTCTGTCTTTTGTAATTTTCTGACAGAGACAGAAGGGGGAAAGGAAGGGGTTTCTACAGTTTCATGTTGTAAGAATTAGTGTCAGTCAAAGTTAAGTGGCTATTTTAAGATAAATCGGGGAGGATTTCCGTGGCATGTTTTGGGGCAATGGGCTTTCACAGACTATGCTAATGTGAGTAGATACTCATTGGTCTTTGGATGTTTTAATTTCCTGAACATTCACAGTTGCAGGACAGGGCTCGTCTAAATATCCATTCTGAAAAGGTTAGTACGTAATTAACGCTTAAATTCACTGCCACTGACAACCATGTTCAGTTCAAAGTAACAACAGCTGAGATGCTCATCTTGTCTTAAGGAGGTACAGTGTATATATGTATATATCTATAAGCATATAGATGTATATGCATATAGATATTAATATGCATATAGACATGTATGTGTGTGTGTGTATATATACATATATCTTTATATAAGTATCTGTTAGTGTATATTTATATTATCCTTATGTTTAAATGCATATATGTGTAAATATGTATGTTTGTGTGTATATAGATATAAGCATATATGTGTATAATGTATGTATAATGTATGTATAATGTGTGTAAAAGCATAATGACAATTATTAATGAAAATAATGAATTATGATTAATCTCTGTTTCATTACTTCAGGCCTCTTGTATAGATTTTTAGGAAAGAACTTGAGACGTCTTGATATAATATAGCATGAATAAAGAACTGTTTTGTGTCCGGCCTTATAAATATGAGAAGATGGATGAGAAAACAAGTGATTTCCTTATTAGGTTCAGGAGTCAAAGGCCTTCTTCCAGAGCTGTGGGCTTCAAGAGCCCAGAAGATTAAGACATATATTGGATTCATGATGGGGGCCACCAAGTTCATTTTCAAAATAAAACTGAATATTATTCACAGTCCTTTTTAAAATTCAGATTGCCGGCTGACCTGTGACTTGGAAGTAGTGTATTACATTTTCAATGAGCTGCCGCTATGTCACCAGAAGGGGAAAAATCCCATTTCTTGCTCCTTTGCCAGTGGAATTATGGGATTAGACCGAATTACAGTTTAAGGAATTATGAGAGAAACAAATATATTGTAAAGTAAAATTGTTTTCCTCTCACATGTATCCCTTTATTGCGAGGCGTTAATTCTTTAAAGCAATGGAGCTGAGGCAGATATCTGTACCGAGAAAACACTGTAGAGAGGGGACACGAAAACAGTCCTGCTTTGTAAGTCAGTGGAAATCTCCAACTGGTGATATTATAAGAGATACTTGCACACAGCTCTGGCTGATTTTCATATATATTAAAATCACTACCTACTGTGGCATATGAAATTGTGCAAACCGCTAAGGCCTAAGCTTACCGTTCAAACTTCTGATTCTCTTTTTATTCAGATTCTCCTCCTGATTCTTTGACCCTGAAAAAGGTGGCCAGTAATCTCATTCACACACTGTTTGCATCGCAGACCCCCGAGTACCCGACATAAGACCACAGAAGTAATATTGACATTGTTCAGCTGCATAAAAAGTTGTCATACACAAACATTATGAAAGTGAACGCTTCCCTCCGAGCTATAGCTCCCGGTATAATAGAAATCTTCATTTAAACCCCCCTCCAGGACAATGGAGATCTGTGTGTATATGTGCGTTCCTGCCAGAGAGATATTAGTGTTATTCAGTCATAATTCAAATTTTACTTTTACAATACTGAAAGCTTTGAGAAACCGAGGGAATATGCTGAGAATAATCACTCAACAGACCTGGTTTAAGGGCTGCACCACACATGGTAAGAAAAGCCACAACTTCAGCATGGTTAGCTCATTCCTAGTACCCCCCCCCCACACACACACACACACCTCCCCTCACCCCCTTCCATCCAACCCCCCATCTCCCTGCACCAATGCCTGCCTCATCACTCCACACAAAATATCCCACCCTTAATTGGTCTGTGCTCCTCCAACATGTTTGTAATGAAAAAGCAGCACATAATTCTTAGTTTGTTGGCTGGCAGAGCCCAATTTACAAAAGTGGAGGTTGGTGATAAGCAGAGACAGTACGGCTGTGGAGTGCTAGGAACAATGAATCACCCCGCTGCCAGGGTTGAGCAGAATATAATTGAGTCCAACATCTCTGAGCACTTTCACCATAATTAATGATAATCTGTAACAGAGGAATCTGAGATTCCAGTTCACAGAACTGTTTAATTAGGCCCAGTAATGAAAGCACAGGCACTACAAGAATATGGCCGGCCTCATGATTAATGATTTGTGCTACTGAACACAAAAGTGCTGCACCGTTAACTCCAACGGATGCTACTGTGTTTCCCTGGCATTTACAGAACACCAAAATACATATGGAGCTGTTTGCATCCCCTATATAACACTGGGTAAATACCTTTACACGTCTATATGCACAGGATCTTATTTTTATTATTCAATTATCTGGTTTAGTCTGAGTTTTTTTTCACCTCCAGTGGAAATGCTACATTTCAATTTGATATTAGATGGTTAGAATATACATTTTCAGTTATACAGATAAAATATATATAGATAGGTGGATTTTTTACATGATAATAAAGAAAGTCCCTCATGTGTATTTGTGTTTTTACAAATTTAGCTTATTTCAATGTAAATATAGATTTTGTCTCATTTTAATTGAGATGTAAATGATTCCCCAATTCTATGTCAGAATGTAAGAAACTTATATGTATATACAGGATGAAATATTGAAATGTAATAAACGATTACATTTAATCTAATGCAACCTTTGAAATGTGCTCAAATGTAGCTTGAAGCTCCTTTTCAAACATAGCACCTGTGTATTTTCTTGCCTACACAGTAAAACCACTACATACTTATACAGTTGTGATAAACCTCTGTACAAGAAAGATTGGCACGTGATGGAAAAATAAAATGTGTGGTACCATTCACTCAAGTAATAAAAAAGGACATAAGAATTGAGGTCTTTTACTTAAAAGTATGGATTACATTATTGAATGAAATGCTCCAGCTCCTGTTTGTGCCTCGCAGGCATCTTTGTGGTTATTTCCTTGTAGTGTAGGGCCAGAGTTGTGCGACTTCATATCACAGCAGAAGGCAGGGATCTGCAGTCTCTAGATTGTGCTAGACTGGCTCCACCTTTTAAACGGATCTCATGAAATGCACAGTAATAAAGTCACACCATTACAGAAACAAAATAAGATTTTTGTTTGGCATGAATTGGATTTCTACTCCAGGAAAAAGAAAAAGCTATTAGTCACTCCCTGTCAGTTTGTTGACCGCTCCGAGTTTGACGTTCTGGTGCGCTACACCTCTGAAGTTGAATTTCACACTTAGTTGCATATTTTAGACTTAATGCTTCCTTTGGTGAAAAATATGGTTTGGCAAATCAAGAGTCATGCTTAATAGAAAGATCCGGCTGTTGTAAAATAATAGGAGCGGTATGCCGTGCAGGAGCCTACCATTCATTCTGTTCATCATACCTTTCAGTAAAACGCTGTCTCCATCAGGCAGATACTTGCCCGAGGAAATGACAGTGTGAGAGGCAATGAGTGCAGAAAACCAGGCGCAGGAGCTCAACCCTCATAAATCTCTGACAAAACTTTCCCAAAATTGAGAAAAGAGAACATAAAAGAACGAGAGAGAAAAATAGATGTATTCCTGTGAAGGAAACCACTGTAACCGCCCACCCCCCAGTCCCCATGTCTAAATCATGTTCAGTTCTTTAATTCTACAGTTTCTGACCTGGATCTGGCCATCGCTGCACATGAAGGAAATTACAAAAGCCTCTCAGTCACAGCAGCCCCGGCTTCCTCCTGCACCGCGGCATTTGTCATTGCCAAAACAGCAGAGTTTAATTAAGTGTTGTGAGCAGCCTAGTGAGAAACACACTTTAAATTAAACCTCAGAACATGCTGCCATTGGTTCTTTACCTTCTCAACAATCAGCGGGGTATACGGCATAAATTTCTATCTCTCAAGGGGGAAGGCAGCTGCTGCACCTCTAGCAATTCATAAACGGCTCGCCTTCCCCAAGAGCAATCTCTATTACAGCACATTTCATTATAGCCCAGGTTGGAACCAGCAAGCAGATGAACGCGATAATTAATGTACTTTCCCCAACTAAAGATTTTATTTACTCTTGATGAATTAACGGTTGTTATCAGGGTTGAATAAAAATGTACTGCGTGTCAGTGCTCTTATGCTGGTGAAAAGAATTACATGGCAAATGATCTTCTGAGGCATCAAGAAATTCCTGGTGCCAAGCAAAGGAATTAATTCGGTCTCCTCTACAGTGATGGATGGTTTTCAGCCAGTCAGGATGTTTGATTCAATTATAAATGTGTACGATATCATGCAAGTTAAGATAAAAAGATGAGATGAGATAATTGTGGGAATTAAGGTATTAGGGCCCAATAACAGTATACGTACAAGTAGCAATAGAGTAATACAAGTAGAAACCATATAATTGAGTTGAACCAATGGGAACAGCTTAGGAAGGAGACGCCAGATGCCATTGGCTGTTACATCTAAAGCAGAGAGGGTCATTAGTTTTGAATTGAACTTATTCTTAGATGTGCCCAGCTCAACAATAGAGAACATCTAGTCACAGTGACGGCTAAATTCAACATTTATCAGCACATTCAATTAAATCTAAGATATGCAAATAACAGTTTGTTGCCTTACTAATGATATAACATTATAGTGTCACATACATATCACGTTTACATAATCTTATACCACAGAGGACTTGTCCTGACCACGGTCTCTAACCAAAAGGACATTTACAAGATAAGTCTCAAGATATTCAATATTTTTATTATTGCCATCAAATCCTATTAAGACCAAAACCAACAACGTATTGATCCGACCAACAACACGTGTGATACAAAGCCTGAAATAGCTTGTTCCTCTGCGTCAGACACTTAAGTTGTCCAAACACGATTAAAAACATTTTTTATCGTTGTACTGGACGACACGTTCCTTCATTAGGACAAACACAGCCATTTTATTTTGTGCCGATCCTGCTGCCGTAAAAATATTCATTATAATAATTCCCAAAAGCACCCAGCGGTTTTAAGGGACTATATAATCTCCTTCATGAATGGAGGTATAGATTTGTAATCCATCCTTTTAAAGATTCATATCTTCTGAATGGATCTTAATGTGAATGGAGGTCGGAAAGTAGTAAGAGAAAGACCAATCAGGTTTTTTTTAAAGAGAGTTGCTGACAGCAACAAAGATACAGAGCATAGCCACCCTTATGCGTATTGATCCTTTCCTTTCTGTATTTATTTTGCATGACAACAAGGCTTTTCCAGGCTGTTGCTGTCGAGTAAACGTGAGTAATTTTGTGCGTTCGTCCGCTCGGCTCCGGTGCCGTGTATGGCCCCTTAGAGCTGCCTCATTCATAAACTCAGTCTATCCTGGAGTTCCTAAGCAGGCCGAGTTGTTAAAAACACTCTGCTCTTGTGCCCGTACTCCATCTAACAAGCCCAGCCCGGGCACAAACACAGAAACCAATCAAACTCAGCCCACATGAACCTTAAACAAAGGTGGAGGTACATCTCCTATCCATGTAGGATGACATTTTCTTGTCCTCCCCGTAGCTGCAGCTCCTACGTTTGAGTGATCAGACAGCCATTACAAGGTCCAGGTTTATTAGCGAGACCGTACAGGCCCAACGCTCGCCGCGGCTGGTGTAATTCTCCACAAAGTGTGTCAAGTGTAACTCTGTTGACTGATCCACACAACAGCTGGCTGAGAGTCTCACACCTCTGGGCACCAGCGGGGCTGTAGCCCCTGGATGAAGCCTCGACGTGCTTCTCAGAGCTGCCTTGTTCATCCCGGAGCTGACACTCGCTCATACAAGGCAATTTCCAAGGGCTAACTTGGATAATGAGTGTCTCCTCCTCACCTGCAGTTAATATATATACTGTGCGCAAAAAAACAATTTAGTAAAATTAAGTAAGCTATGACAGAATATTAGAAAATGTGGAAATCTTATGAAAATAAAGTCAAAATTTTACGAGATTAAGAAATTATTATATATATACAATTTTTAAGAAATAATGATCATGGAGCAGACACAGTCTTTTTAAAGTCCTAATGCTTTAAAATAGTGTTGTGCTGATTAGCCAAATGTTAACAATATCATTATTTACAAAACCTATACTACAGTACAACTTAAAAATAGGCTCTACATTCCTTATTTTGACGCAGGCGACAGGCTGATCTTCAGTTTTCTTTATTCTCGCAGAATTACTACTTTTTTCTTGTTATATTGCAACTTAATTCTCAAAATCAGTTTTTTCGTTGTCTTCAACATGGCCCTGGTTCTTCTCGTAGTGACAGGAGCATCAGTTATTTGTACATTTTCCTTTGATCAGCGCTTATTTGAACAAAGACCTTCTTACAGTATTTGCATTTGACTTATTTGCCAATGCTTTGTTGTTATGGTTCTTATCACGACCACTTCTCAGCAGCTAATTGTAACTCATGGGATAGCACCAGTGTTATCACACACATGTAATAAATCTTAGGTTCAAAGACACTGGATCCTGGTGGTAGATAACTTGTAATCCTTGATGCTGCAGTAACAACATGTAACATGTATCGGGACCTATCAGGGTCAGAGTTGGACCTCTTCCATTGCTGATCATTTAAGGATGCTCCTCTGCTCTTCCTCGTTGCTTTGCCAAATGATATATGATCGCTTCTCCGCCGCTAGTTAATGTACACTATTAGCTCTGTATTTAAACACGATAATGTAATTGATTCACAAATTGATTTATTGATGTTAATTCAAGTGTTTCGTGTATTAATCACAGCAAAGAAATTAATTTAGTATATTTTATGAGCTGTTGTGTGATCAACTAATGATATGAATTAATCAACTTTAATAAGAATTCAAACACTATTGTTCGGCTAATTTGTCACTTTGTTAGGGGGGGGAAAGAACAAGGGCCTCTTGATTTACAGCACATAACTCTACTGGAGCGTTTTAGTGACTTGCACGGCTTGTTTTAGGATCCTAGACGACACACTGACTTATTAGACACACTTGTACAATCTATTTCTAATCGACAAGAGCAGCCCTGTAATAACTTCATCCTCTTTTGTCCCCAAGAAGGGTTCGGACCAAATTACTGTCAGGTAACTTGTCAAAATATAGATTTCCTATCATACAGCCATATTTTTTTTATTGTTTTAAATGACCGTAGCTTAGTTTTCAGACGTGAAAGACATTTTCTTGTGTTTGCCTTTCACATAAGAAGCAGGAGATTGTCTGGGTCAGACGCTTTCACGCCAAGAGGAAACGGTCTGGAGCGAGGTGTGCTGTGGCCCCTGGAGGCAGCACAGGTTTTTGTTCACCGCCAATCGTCACCAAAAGCTTTTGACCGTTGTCTTTCCAAATTGACCTCTTCATCTGTGCCATCTACGTTTAAGGCTCTAATTTTTCATCGTGAAATATTTGTATTCTTTTTTACATTTCTCTGTCTAGCAGTGTCTGGACATAACACAACTGTATTTTTTTTTACATTACCTCAGGCCGACATTTTTAATATATTTGACCAGGGACTACATACAGGCCCCTCTGGAAAATGTCCAGAGTTCAGTGCGTGTTTGAGAGCAGCCAGTTTCTCCTGAACTCAGAGACTGCAGCACCGGTCTGCGCCTTTTGCGTGTCTCTGCTTACAGTGAATCAATCAAAGTGGTGCTAGTGCCGGTCGTATTGCAATAAAACTGTTTCCACTCTTTGCTTTGAGTAAACAGAGCAATTGTTTAGCACTCCAGAGAGCCATCTAAGTAGTTCATTAGTGGCAATGTCATGTCTTTAAAGTATTGATCTGCCCGGTCAATGGAAAAATAACAACCCTGTTATAAGGTACTTGTCCATAGTGGTGGGCAACATAAATTATTTAAAAAGGGCAGATTCACTGCGGCCATGGAGCCATCAATCATAAGATATAGCCATGACAAAAAAGCTGTTCTTCACAGGTCCCTCCTCTCTCCTCCCCCCCAGAACAATTCTATCAGCCAGGTGAGTGTGAGGAGGCAGAATGACCCGATGTCACTCACATTGTTGCCTCTGCCTTTGAAGGACCCAGCTCTCCCCTCGGCCCGGGAATGGGATGGCTAAATAGATTCTCTGTGTTTACCGCTGGCCTCCCTCCCAGTGCACACTTCAATTTGTCTATTAATAAGAGGGGCGGACAGAAGAGTTGGGAGTTTCCCAAACAATGGATGAATTTTTTATCAAATGGTTGAATTGAGTTGCGAGTGGCACGATATTTATTCATAGGTGTTTGTTCAGAGGTCTTCCGCTGAAAAGTGAGTGATACAACAAGTCTAGAGGTTTGTATTGGGAAGGCTTTCCTCATCCTGTGCTAGCTGAGAGTCCATATTATCAATGAAACATGATGTACATGTCTGATTCTAATTATAATTTATATAACAATATGTACTTTGTGTGGATCTAAAGATAGATAAAATGGCAGCTGCTCTAAAGTAAACTCAATGCCTCTCAATCAATCCCCGGTTTCTGGCTGCAGTATAGGTCATAAATCGTGCCTCCTCCATGTTAATGGGTGGGCATATCTAAAAAGTCAATGTACACAATAAATACATTTTCTCAAAGATGGTTTCTCTCATTTTAGGTCGTTCATATCACACGAATGTTTGTTCAAGTGTTATTGTTTTGTTTGTTTTTATTTGTTTTTATAGCAGATACTCCAGCCCTTGCTTGGCAGACTTTTATCTTTCAAAATCTGTAAACTGATTTTTGTTTTCTTATTTAACTATGCCCAACAATCACTCATGTTATTTTTGTATCATTTTACTGCAGTTTTTGGCACATTGTTTAATTGATTTAAAAATCATATAACTGTTTATCTAATGGAACCCCTCTTGCATTCATCTAGCTGTAATAGCAGACATCACATTTCAATGGCCGGAAAGTAGAGATTAATTAGATATAATGAAACTTAGCTTAGTAGAATTGCAGTGATTGGGTATCAAGTTAATAGAAACTTCAGTGATCTTGTGTTTACTTTAATTGCAGAAGTAGCATGTTCTGTTTCAAGCAGACAGGGCTTAACAGCATTATTAACTAGAAGAACCTTTCATTGGAAGGCCTGTGATCTAATTGGATGTCCTCTACAGATTCATTTAAGCCGTAGTAATTCATGGTCATAATGTGTGTCCTTTGTCTGGCATAAATCACCTCCCCAAAAACTGAGCCCACCCCTGCATGAAGAGGTACCTTAATAGCAACTCATCAGAAACACATAAGAGCATCGTAAATAAAGCCATGAAAAGGCGGCCAAGCAAATAAAAAACACAGGGAGATACTTAAGTGTGGCGGACGTGTCTTTTGACTGCGAGTTTCAAAACGCCACTTTGATTAATAATTGATTGTATAAACCCTGTGCTACATGAAAGGCAGGAAGAGCTGGCATTCTTGTGAGCGGCCAGCCAGTCAAACGGCACTTTGTTGTTTCAAATGCTCCCCGGCACGTCGGTGCCTTGGTCAGTCCTCTCCGCCAGCCCCGAGCCGCGCCACAAAGACAGCCTGACAGAGTGCCAGGGCTGCCCTGATGAAACGAGACATGCAGGGATATGAATGACTACATCTAAAGGGGTAATTGCCGCAGAGCAGGAGCCTCCTACCTCGTTTCATTTAGTCTATTAGCAATTTATGGCCAGTCTCACTCGACTCCACGCAGGAGGGGTTTGATCTAAATTCTCATGAGCTCTTAGGTGTGACTGGGACCCAGTGGAGAGCCTGAGGGGGAAGAAACGCCTTTCACTTGCACCAGTCTTTTAATTCTCTTTGGCTCATCATTAATTTGTTGTCACGGAAGAGAGGGGGGCATTATATATATCTAATAAATCTAATTACAGTTTATTGGGCTTGTGATGCCATTTATGAGTATATGAGGATTGTCCGTTTTTGCCTCTTTACTTAGATAATGCAAAACAAGTTGATTAACAACATTTGCACATATAATAGTGACAGTGAACTTTCCGTGTTCAGTAACGGGCGTACTCTACACACTTCAATTGCAAATGTCATTTATTGCACAATCTCTTTTCTATTCCTTATTATATTTTTATATTAATATTGTTTGCTATTCTATTACATTTTGATATTTATGCTTGCACAAAACACCCCACAGCTAATTCCTTGAATGTGTAAACCTACTTGGCAATTTATCCTGATTCTGAATATATAACCCCCTTGACTCAGAGACTGATTATTGTAGTGAATACAGTAGATATAATACCAAACGAAATTCAATGTCTGAGCAACAGCAGATTTTAGAAAGTTTTAAAAGGTAGAATTCAAAATAACAGTTTTGTGTTCTGTGACGCTTTTGGCTAAATGTGCTGCTCTGGCCGGTGGTGGACGTTCGTGGCAGGGCTTCAGGCCGAAGGTGAAGTTGTGGTTGCTATCAGAGGCCCCACTGGCTAATGCCTTGTGTCAGCCCCCCGCTGACAGGGATGCAGATCTGGATGTATTGGGGTGGGGGGTTCTGACTGGTCCAGCAACAACAACAACAGGCAGGCAGAGTGGGCAGGCTAACTCTGTGTGATGGCTTCATGCCGTTCTGGCCCAGTGGCCAGCGCACCGAGACATTGTGCTCATAATAGCTAACTGGGATATCCATCGAAGTCAGCAGTGTTCAGATGAGGAGGTTATTTGGGTTTAACAGCAAAGTAGATTCAATCTGTTCATGTAGTCACAGTTCAACAAAGTCAGACACATTAACAGTGATTGTACAAGGTCGAGTAGTGTATGACATCCACACAACTAAAGAATCTGCACAACAACTATGAACTTATCTTTTGCTTATTGACCTATATGTAACTTTTATACAATTATTACATTCATATCCACTATACACTGTGTACAGGTGAACTGAATCATTTGGAGTTTGTTATCATATGTTTTCCCAACAATTTCATGAGGTACACCAAAACAATGAATGAAGGAAAATTCTATGTAACTTGATATGAAAACATTGTTACACATCTACACAACAACATGACAACAACAACCTGAACTACAAGTTCTGGATTAAATCTCTGGATGCACACAATGTAACGGACAAATAGGACCAGCACACACATGAGGTGGCAGATGTTATTTATAAAGCAGATATTCCAGCTTGGCTCACTCTTTTTACTTCGTCAAAATGCACCTTCTATATTTCTGTTTTTATTTTCTTGTAACCCTGGTCAACAATCACTGATATGTGTTTTCATTGTTGCTGTAATATGCTGTTTCAAGTTAGCATTTTTACAAAAGTTAACATTTTTTAAACATTGTGTGATTGCTATATATGCATCTCTTATAGGACCATTTATATGGCAGTAATAGCAGATCATATAGTGTTTGTCCCACATTTCTTGTAACTTTTATTTATTTAAGCATAAAAATGAAATAAATGAAAGGTCTGTGTAACATGATATGAGAACATTGTTACTCGTCTCTACCACAACATGAAAATAGAGCAATAAAAAACTGCCTGAACGACTGGATATCCCCCGACCGCGGCCACTCCCCTCCTACTGTGCGGGACCATGTGGCTCCGCTGACTGACAGGTCCGGTGTTTGCTCTGAAACTCTCTGTGGCACCTCCCTCCACGGGGGCCACTGAACCACCAGCCCACAGGAGTGACTCCCACTGGGAGGGCCAGGCCCCGGCGCTTCCTCCCCTGGATGACCTGTGACACACCCAGTTTGCGCTTGGTGGCCTTGAAGAGACGGTGGTGGGGATTTCTCCCCGGCCAAGCAGCGGGTTGTAATTGATGTGGCAGAGACGTCAGCACTAATCTTTTGCTCTCTGACGGCCTCTCTGTAAGCCCCTCATCCACTCCACTCCGAGACCTGCCGCACCAACCTCTGAAAACTGCTACCTAGTCAATTAGATCTACTCTGCCTGTTCCCTGTTTTGTGTAAATATATCTCCTGTAGACACCCACCATGCTCAGTTATCTGCACCAGCACATTCAGGCTGATTTCTTAATGTCGCCGCATGCCGCTATCAGCAAATGGAAAGCTCGGCTGATATCTCTCCCCGTGGTGGGTGGACTGATTATATATGGAATAGGAGGACGCTGTTGATTTTCATATTTGTATGGAGGATCCCTATCTCCCTCTGCATACCTTGGGTCCCACAGTGCATATGGATATTGTAATCACACAGTTGTATATTGTGTGTCGCACCCGGGGATACCATTACTAATTTCGTCTAAGTGGTGTGAATAGAGTCCAATGGGAAGCGTGTCACAGGCACGGCTCTGTTCGGCGCTCACCCCAACAATGTCAGCAACTTTGCTTTGGAGGACAAACCTCTCGTCTCGTGAAGAGGTGCGACTTGTTACTGTCGGGGATCCACGGAGAACATCATAGCCCTCTTTGAATCTAGGCAGGAGAGAAGTAATGGTACCCTGTATCACACAATAGTATTCAAAGCTCAATAGTTGCACTACGTAAGACCTTTATTGACAAACGGTTCACTGAATCATCATGATTTGTGTTTGTTGCTGTATTTGAAAAGATAACTAAAATATAATGTGAGGGCTCAGAACCTTTGATTGCAGGTTTACTCACCTAAAAAGGTGATGTTTGTATCTTTTGACACAAGTCAGTTTATAAACTACACATTTTTGTGTTTGTCCACTGGGATTTTAAAATGAAAATAATTTTGAATCATTCCAATTTAAAAGTTAAAGGAAAAGTCCATGCTGAAACTTTAAGGAAGTGTAACACTATGGGAAATTTATTTTTTTATAACTTTGAAACCAGTTTGATGGGAAGATTGATAAAGGGCTCAGGTCTTTACAATGAGAATGAAGCCACAGCCAGCAGCCAGCAGCCAGCAGCCACATAGCTTAGCATAAAACTTTAAATGAGGAAAGTACTGAGCTTGGTTCCCTCTGAAAATATCAAAATCTCACTTTCACTTATACATTATAAATGGTTAAAACCCATTTTTGGTTTTGTTATGGAACTTGGACTTGAATCAATATCCTGTCGATATTTTCATTGGAAGCAGAAAAGTGTGAGTTAATACCTCCCTTGATACCTTGATACATCCGTTCCTCATTAAGTGAAGTTAGCAGGAAACACTTGGAGGTGGTGCATTGACTCTGAAAGCTTGTGTCGATTGAACAGTTCTGTGAGTCCAAGTAAAATAATTGGTTTCATGTGTTTCAAACCAAATCAAATCAATCTTGATTCCAATGAAAACGATTCGCGCTCCTCTCCAGGTAATCAGAAGAAAAAACAGTTCTGACGTGTGCGGTCGATCGACGTCTGCCCTTCATATTAAAACAAACTTTTGAAAGATTAAAATTAAGCACTTTTATTGTTGTGATATATTTATGTGATATTTGTGGAAGAAACATCTTTATCGGAATCTGCGGCTCACCTGAACCTCCGCCACCGCTTGCCATGATTCATTGTTCTGAAAAATATAAAATGTCATTTATTTATTCAGTTTTTTACTACAAAGACAAAAACATCAGAAAACAGGGATAATTTTGACCCCTATACCTAATAATTATGACTTAGAATCTCATAATTATTAGGAAGTAGTATATATAATGATGTTATTATTTTCCAAGTACAGGAAGCAGATTATCAGCATTAATTAATATGAAAAAGTTATGTTATAGTCAAGAGGGGTAGACTTCAAATGAAAACTTTTTGTACAAATGAATATCAAAAATAGAATATATATAATTTTGACGTCTTTTGACTTTCTGTCAGAGTAGCTTCAGAATGTGCTGCACATGACATTATCATGTATAGATTACTTTTGATTATGACATCACAGTTATTACTATTTTTGGTTACTATACAACATTGAATACTTCTCCTGTAAGGTAGATTCTCCATTTCAAATTGTGAGTTTCACGAGGACTGAAGTTCTGACATTTTCACACCACAGCACTGCGACAAACATTTCACGTCCCATTACAGTGGGAGCCGTTTCAGGACGGACGTCCCCAGTCCTCTTATTTAGTGCTACCTAACATGACCTTCCAGCTGTGGCTCTTCTTCAGAGGACTGGACTATACGGTGTGTTACTAGACAGGTGGCGGACATGCTCTCTGAACATGGTCCACTGAAAATACTCCAACCTCGAGGGGATTCATTATTGCTAATAATTACTATGACTGAATATTCCAACATCACTGTTGTGATTATATTTTTAGCAAGAAGAAGGTCAAAATGGTGAAAGAGAAGATGGAAATGCAGTAATTCGCCAAACAGAGTTCTGATCAGGATGCATGTAAACGTATCAAAGAGAGGCTCCTGGAAAACATACACAAGGTTAATCTGCTATGACTGTTAAAATTTCCATGTTATGCCAGTGGAATAAAGAATTATGATGGAATGAACCATGCTGTTTACTCAAACTCTTCTCTTTGCAGAGTAACTGCATGAATTACAGACCTTTTGTCAATGTATAAATGCATAAATACATAAAGTCAAGCAAGCACTCAGGATTTATTCTTGAAATAATGCATTATTGAAGGTATCAGTACATATATCAGTTTGCAGATAATTAACTATTTATAATTTAGAAGCTGCGTTTGGAATTTTTTCAAGCTCTGCACGTTGAAAGCATTTTTTTGGTGCACATTTTCAGCAGTGTTGCTTTTGTAAAGTGAATTAAAATCGGCTGCATATAGCAAATTAAAATGTGCATCACAGTGTCATCCGTGAGCAAACCCAGCGGCAAAGACTGACGACCTCTCCCCGCGGCTTCACTCATATTAGACCAACTCTGTCGGAGCGAGAGTCTCCTTCATGTCCTGTTGATTAAACTGAGTCATATTATGTGAGCTGGTGTTATGCATAAACACAGATATGAATGATAAACAGAGGATATGAATCTTTTCAGTGGTAAACGTGTCTGCCCGCTCCAACCCACAAGCGTTTTCCTTTTCATATCTCTTGTTTACTGTGTTTGCATTTTTCATGCTCTTGGTTGAAAGCGCCACTTTTTGACAATTCATTGTAAATGTTAGAAACTACTTTTTGAATTCATAGTTTGTTCACTGTCCTTTTCGTTGTCTACAAACTTTACATCAAGAATATTTTTTAACCTAGAAACTTTTTCACCTCTGAAGTTCAACCCACACTCATTAAAAGCGTCATTAAAGGTAATTACTCTGTATTTGATTCATGGCTTGTTATTAAATACTATTTTTTCCAAAGTCCGACAAACTTTAGAATTAATTTGTAAACCTCACAGCTGTGGGGGAGACACAGGAAGTCGAGACATGTGCTCGGTTCCCTTGTCTCAGTCTTGTCCGTGTCAATGTTTATCAAAATGTCCAAGTATGAGTCGCCAACATCATCAAATGTCGGAAAATATAATGGGTGCAAATGTCAGGGGAAATAGCTCGGTGTTCCAGGAAGCGATGCCATTTCCATAAATGTTTAATTGATTGTAATCCTTTGTTGAGGAGACATTTGCACAATGCGCTGGGTTCACACAGAGCAGGATATTGAAATATTGAAGGAAAATAATAATTTGGATCCATCTGTAGCTTAATTGTCAGAAAACGCCTGATAATGGCCTTTCATTTGGTGTGATTATCTAGCGTACATTTTATGTGGTGGGGGGGGGGGGGGATGGAAGTTGTAAGTGGAAGTTGTCAGTGACCAGAGAAAAGCTGCTGTCTAGTTAATCTAAACAGCTGAGAGGAAACGGAATGGTTAATATCAGAAATAGCTGCCACAGCCACTGTGAACGTCCTTAATTGTTTTCATATGGTCATTCATTATAGCACATGTGGTTGATTAAGTCACATGTCAGCAGCGAGCGTCCGGGTGAATGGCTGCTGAACTGTCGGGGCCGGGGGGGGGGGGCCTGAGAGAGCAGGGGGACGCAGCGATGGTAGTCACTCTCCTCTCCGGCCGGCCGGCTCGCCACCTCCACACAAGAGCCGCCGCCGCGCTCCACCTCCCAGTCAGGTTTGCGGGCAACCATCTTTGCTCGGCTCGCCGCGGCCATGACGAGAGTCGCAATTCACTCCCTTTGTTTACACGCCATCGCCCCGGCTCCGCGTCATGTCAGAGCGGTGTGGTCGTGCGGTTTTGCGGCTGACCCCCAGGGTAGGGGCTGTCTCCACTGAGCCAAGCTCAGCCTGCTGGGCGGGGGGGGAGGACCAGGTCCCGGTCATGTAATACGCAGCCGTAACAGCAGCGGCTTTTCATGCCACCATACAAATGTAGATCTGTACCATTTCATTTCTAAAAACAGCAGATGTGTTTTCTTTATTCATAACAACGTATTTAATTGTAGCCTCACCTACATATCTATAAATATTTGGCATTTTATCGTCTTTATTATACAATGGAGGCGAAGGGGAAGACTCTGCACCTCATGTAGTGACTGCCTGGATGTCGCCTACTTCTGTCACAGCAGACAGTCACATACCCCCAAGCAAATGTGTTACAAACCAAAAAAAGCTGCTGGAGGTGTCATGTAAATACCTCACCATAGTTAAAGTAATAGGCTATAAAGTGATCTTTAAGTGGAGTTTTAAGCACCCCCATAATGGCTTTAGCTGCCTCTTAGCAGACCATGTGCCTCCCCCAGAGTAGTGATTATGAGTCACGGATGGAGAGGTCCTGTGTGTAGGTCAGCCTGTAAGCATCACTTTCACCTGCCAATCTTTACTTTCCCTGATACTCAGAGAGCCTTTCTCTTTACGCAGTTAACTGTCCTACAGCAGGTGGTATCTGGCGAATTATGTCTACAAAACACTTGGACAAAACTCAGGTGTAGCCTCGAGGAATTCCTGCTGCGGGAATAAAAAGGACTCCGAAAAAAACAAGAGACAGATGGAAAAAGGAGCCGCCGTGAATTAAACTTCTTCTTCGGCATATTGTAGGTTCTGGTCATGAGACATTTTTACAGCAAAGCTTTGAGGAAGAAAGCCGCCTGGTTCTGCTCGGGCTGGTCTTCTCCTTCCCGCATTACACGAGGACACTGATGCATGGTGCTTTTTGAATGTGGCATTACGTTGGAGGTCGCGGGGCCGAGGTTTCAGGAAGTGTTCTTAATTTCACAGGGTTAAGGAACAGCAGATTCACGGGGAATACAGATCACTTAGCACAAGCCGCCGACCTCCCTGCAAGTTGTGTCTCTCTCTCTCTCTCTCTCTCTCTCTCTCTCTCTCTCTCTCTCTACACCCCCATTTGTTAACCACATCCTTGGGGCCGCTGAACCGTTGAGACGGCCAAGGTGAACCGCGCGGTCCCAGAAGGAGGCTCTGCTGTCACAGATCAGCGAAACAGTGATTCAGCTGCAGCCGTGCGCGTTTGTGTGATCACGCTCGCGCATTTTAGTGTAGCAACCCGTTCAGTGTGTGCGTGCGTTTACATGTATGAAGCGGACTCGTGTTGAGGTACGTGAGTCTCAGGGCCTCATGGTGTCAAAGCCTTGCTTGTATCGAATATCTGTAAATGTGTAGTATAATGTCCAAACACATTGTATGTAGAGAATTAAGCTAGCGTGTCAACTAAACGTGAGAAAAGTAGTCCATTTGTTTTCAGGGATCATTTTCCATGTGACGCCAGTGAAGTGATCCTCTTGTTTTTCCTCCGAAGAGACGTTCAACACAAACAACACGGAGTGATTGTACCAGAATCCTCCCATTATTTGCCCAAACTAAAAGGAATTGTACATGTATCAGTGATAATCCGATAATCACGGCGCTCCTAAGCTTTTAATTTGATTAAGTGTGTGAAAAATGGAGGGCAGAGAGTCTCTTGGAGGATAACATCACAGACAGCGTCCCCCTAATTGGTGCTGTAAATTTACATATGGATTCCTGTTTAATGTTTAACCAGTCTTTAATCCGCCCCGGCTCTGTGATGTCGGCGGTCGGGAAATATCCGCGTCTGTCACATGATGTGTGATTATGCTCCGGATGTGTTTCGGGCTGGCTTTTCATGAAACGCGGTGACAATTACTGCAGCTTTCATACAGTTAGATTTAGGAAGCGTTTTAGTCACGGCTGACAAAACATGCCCCGGCTCCTCCAGGAATTGAATGGAGCGGTGCTTTTAGAGGGCTTTGAGCTGCGATCCACACTGGCCAGATTAACAGCAGACAATCACCTCCATTATTGTCTTTTTACAGCGCGCACGCTCTCTCTCCCCATTGAAATCAATCGCCATCTCCCCTGTGCTGTGCTGAAAAATGACAGATTAAACTGATCATGTAGTTCATTGTAAAACAGAGTTAATTAAGACGCTGCACATCTTCTTTCTTTTTTTCTTTTGGTCCACTTCTGCTCGAGGATCTATCGACTTCGGACACACTGTATGTGACAATGGTGCTACACTATTTATTGGAAAACAACCAACACCTTCAATTTACAGATATTCTGCAAGCTCACACAAGTCGGTCAATCAATGGCCTTGGATCAAGTGTTACTGGTGAGTTAGATGAGGTAATATTGAGGCGAGAGATTTTTCATTATTGTATGCTGTCTGTAAAGTTTCTCTCCTGTCACCTCTCTTTATATTTCCTCTAATCCTCGACCCCCTCGTTGTTTGTTTTTCCCAAGCCTTTATTTTCTTTCCATTTTTTAATAAGCTGAACCAAACCATTTTCACTTTTTTTACAGGCGGCTTCACTCCTTCGCCTCTGAATAAATGGCGACTTTATTTCCATGAAATTCTGAAATGACATCGATTTTACTTTTGCATAAAAGCATGAAGAATGGGCCTAATATCGGCGGCATTCATCTGCTAAGTGGACATTTGCATGGGTGCGAGGGGAAAGGGGGAGCGGGAGAGAACCACTAGCCTCCTGGGGTGACAGCAGTGCAGGGGGATGACATGTGACAGCTGTGACAGTACTGAAGGGGGGGGGGTGGGACGGCGACTTGCTGCGCCCCCTGATCCAATTACGCCACACGGCCCCCTGTCAGACCCAGCAGCTTGACTCCAGCCACTCTGAGGACGGTATTGATCTCTTGTCAGGAGGACCAGTTGCCCTCCCTCACGATCCAGCACCGCTGAACTTTCCAACCACCCCACCGTCAAATCCCCACTTACACCCGCCATCCGAGCCGCTATCCTGCTCTGCCGCCAACCACCCTCCTAAATGACTGGTAAAATCGGGTTATGGCATTCAGGTGAGGAGAGACCGAGGAGGTCAATGGGGCTGGGTGCTAAATACTCCCCTAGCTGGCGCGGGAGAGTTCGTAACATCCTGCCAGCGGCGGGGCGCCCGGCGGTGATGCGTCTGTCCAGCTCGGAGCTCGGCGCTATGCTTACAGTACTTCACTAATGGTCTGAGGGGATGCTGCCTTGCTTGTGTGGAAGCGTTTGATTTGAGATGATGAAAAGGCCATTGCAATTAGCAGGCCCTGGTTCGTTTTGCCGGGGCTAGGACAGAGTGGTGGAGACAGTGGCAGCTGCCAATAACTTCAACTTACAAAGAACAGACAATTAGGCCAGGGCCTGTTACCACCGCGAGTCCCACATCTCCAGACCTTTGCACCGGCCCTACCTCCGAGCACCTGCAGGTCAATAGGCAATGATATTGTGCGGTGCAACAGCTTGGAACAGAGGTTAATCAAACCACAACCACACACATCACTTGCATTCAGCTTATTATTCTTGCCACAAAGGCCAAGAGCAGCAGAAGAGGAAAGGGAGGGAATGTCACACTCACAAGTTTCTCAGTTTCTCAATAAATCTGTGGATTTACACTCCCATTTAAGATATATGTAATAATTGATGCTTTACTGTTTATTTCAGAATCATAATTCCTGAATTATTTTGATATGCAAATATTAATATAGCATCTTTCTAGTTTTGTTGACAAACTGCTTTACAGTACAGTTGCGCCATATATACACACACACACACACACACACACACATACACACACATTGCATCTATGTGCAGTACTTTCTCTATCATGCATCACTCACACAAATCTGGGACATCGATCAAGGGCAATTTGGGGTTTTAGACACTGGGATCGCACCACTGATCTTCTAGTTAGTGGATGACCCGCTCTACCTCCTTGGCCATAGCCTCCCTATACTAACGCTTTTTAATTCACTAAAACAAAGATATTTGGAAAACACCTTCCAAAGTGCAGATTTGAAAAAACTCCAGTTTCTGTGTGTAAAACTAAGGTTGTTTAGGCTGAGATTTTTTTATGAAAGAGAGAAAAATATCACTTTCAAAAAAAAAAAAAAAAAAAATGTATGCAGTAGTGCAGACAGTCCTAACAGCTGCTCACGGAACTCGCTGATAAACTTGAAATGCTCGACTGTTTTATCATCGTCCCCGCTCTGCGTGCTAAGCCAGGTTGCCGACAGTCCCTGGAAGTAGAGAAAACACCAAATCCACCAAATCAGTGTGATCAACTGATGCTGTGTGTATAGCACCATGAAATTGGGCACAATCTGGAAAGAAGCTCATAGTCACTTTCATGGTACATGCAATGTGTATCCAATGCAGAGTGTGAACATTACCCTGTTTACTCATGCATTCAGCTGTGACACCAAAGAGGTTTGGTCAGAGGTTATGCAGAGGTAGAGTGCCCATGTCTTAGTGGTTCAAATAAAGATGGTTTTGCAGATCTGGATTCTGTCATCTTTCTCAATGTGAAGAATCTGTCTGTGGTGCAAATAAAAAGATAAGCTGCACTATAAACGTTTGCATGGATTGTTTTAATGCCTCTCAGCTGAATAACCCCAGTCAAGAAAACAAACGTAACCGATGACCACTTTGAGGTTTACACTCAACACTGAAGTAGAAATGCCAATCAAGATTTCACACCCTCAATCGACATCGGTCCCTTAAATCTGTCAGAACCATGACTTATCCCCAAGGAAATTGGTAAAAAAATGCCTTGTCTTTAAATGTTAATGAAAGTAAAGAAACATTCCTGGGTCTGTCCACCACGTTCTGTTGTAAGGCATCCAGTAGTAATTTGTGTATTACTGCTGACTTAAAAAACAATGCATATGAGAAGATAGCACCCTTATCTGAGATAATTATTCAACTTAAACATTTAAGAGAAACTTAAACCGCTTCCACAACTTCTTAAAAAATGATTCGCCGCCTTATGCAACGATAGATTAATCACTTTCTATATTTGGGCTGTTGAAAGAGAACAAGGGGAATTAGTCCTCCTCCTACTGAGCTTCCTCTTCACAGGCTTCAATTTCAGCATCAAATTTCCATGTTTCCCCCTCTAATGCAATACTTGCATAGTGAGCAAAAATAGGCTGTCTGCACCATTGGCTTGTGATAGGCTGTTGTTGTACAGCCAGACTCATGTTCAGTGGGAGTGATGCTGTTACGAACAAAGTAATCAGTCATGTAATTAATGTGGAGGAAAGTAGAGAGCAAAATAACCCAGATGCATCGCAGGAACACTGAGTCGCTCCTCTGTGATATTTGATTTAATGTATTTTGGGACAAAGGGATGCAGGCGCACGGCTTCTCGGTGCCGGACATAAATCAAGAGGAGGGCTTCAAGGAAATGTGCAGGACTGTAGCTGTTGATGTTGATGTTGTCCTGTGGATGATGTGTTCCTCATTCAGACAGTTTAAACCCTCTGTGGTGTGCAGTGATCAATTTTAACAAAGGTGCAATTCCTGCTGTCCCATTAAAAGAGTGTATTACCACTACTTCTACTTTTACTTTTTCCTCATATCGATGCACCCACTATATAACATCCACCAATGAGGTTATGATCTTGTCTGGGCTTGTTTGTAGGATTATGCAAAGTAACACTGCAGATTCAGGTCAGGGGGCAGATTTAGGTATTTAACGCTTTGCAAGATTTTCGTTGATTCCTCCCGAGATTAAAAAATCAACATGTTTAGGGGACTTGACTGAGGTGTTGGCTCTGCTCAGTGTCACTCTAGGTGTGCATCATTTTCAGTTTTTCAACAGATGTTGAAACCTTTTGGACATTTTGGGGAAAAAAGCATCAGGCCTCAAGGTGGGAGCGTTTCTTGACCCACATTTGAAAGCTGACTTTAGTCTCATCAAGCACGACTGAAATCCAGATCCTACAAACGCTGACACACACTTAAACCCTATTTTCTAGCAAAGTTGTGTAGAGTCACAACATCAACATTTGAGAGGAATCCGTTGCGCAGTTTGTAGCGTCACTCGGAAAGTGGAAGCTACTTAAGAGTGAATCACCTAAACTGGACATTTTCCGTTCATGTCATTTCAAAGCCAGCTGAGTCATTGGCAGCTTCCACGCACTCGGTGGTGGGTTGTGTGTGAATGAATATAAATATTATTTTCAGTTTGGATTTTATTTTGTTAGAAATGAGCTGATAATAGCCCACACTTCATTACGTGTTGGTGTGTAGCTGTCATGAAGTGGCTAAACTGCACTTATTGGCAAGATTTAACTTTTTCAGCAGCTATTTGAATCATTACTTTTACAAAAGCAACACTTGTCTGTCAAAGTGAAATCTGTTCTTCAGATGTGATGCCTCTGTAACAATACCAGACACAGTAGCCTTCTCTTAGGGACACGTCAGTGCAGCGTGGACCCAATTTGGACACTGCTTCCCTTTCGTAAAGTGCAATTACGAGTGTTTTTTAAGACGTCCCAGTGACACGTCGTCCGTGCACCACCACACCACTCGCACTTCTGAACCAAAAGATATTTGTCACACCTACTGTAATGCACCATTGACTTGCTGAAGCACTGGGTCCTCTGGAAGGGGCCCAGGAGGGGAATCGAGGAATCTGTCGGATTAATACACGCGGCGAAGATTCCCCTGTCATCTCGGCTCTCTTTTACCACTGGCTTTTAAAAGCCATTTAAAGGCAGCAAAGTGAGCGGGACAGACAAGCTTGACAGCGACTCCTGAAAAAGAGCATCTGTCTCCTTTAACACTTAAATAAACCATGATACATATGAGCCTAATTTTAATTAATGAATTGATTTATGTTGTCAGCGTCAAAGCCAAATTGTTTTAAAGATGTCAGAAGCAATCTATATATTTCCAGTGTATAACGAACACGCGCCCGGCTTTACATCACTCAGCGCTGTCCTCCTAATTAGACATTACAATTATAAAGCATTAATGTAGGTGCTTATATGCAGTGTGATAGGACTTATGTTTAACTATGGAAACATATCCTGTGATGTAACAGCTGCAGTTTGATACATCGTGCTTGTATTAAAAAGTTGCATTACATAGATGAAACCATGGACCTGAGCATCAGTGTAGATAAATAACTGTGAAACCACAGCCTCCACTTGAACAAGCTGATGATGACTGCTCCCTTATTTATCTACCTTGCCTTCCACCAAACAGCTGCTTCATTGTGGCTTTCCAGACTAAATAGATTTGCTGTTCAGTTACAATTGCTCGCTGCATTTCATATCCTCAGATCCCTTCTTGAAAAGGATGAGCTGTAAAAGAATAAAATCATTTATCCGGGATAAGGAAGGAGATCTACATTTATTCCATCTCCTCCGCCCTGCTGTAAACTACCTGACAATTGTTCATTAATGATTCCCAGTAAATTCCTTAAAATGGTAATTTGTCATCCTGTCACTTCATTTGTGACCTAAAATTCCTCACTAGAGGCATCATCAAATAAATTAATCACTACCCAGGATCCATTTCTCCCTTGTGCGTGCTATTATGCCCGGCTCTCTTGAGTTTCTCTTCATTTACATATATTTAATGGCCCAGTTGTGGCTGGTTGTGCCGTGCGCCTCGCACGGCTCGTGTCAGGTGAAATATTCCAACTGCCACAGTCTTTAACAGTGCGAACCATGTCTTGTTCATATTTCCTTGAATGCCCAAAACACAAGAGAGTAAAGAGAATTACAGACATTTTATGGCAATGTGAAAATCAGACATGCACGCTTTGCAGGCTGCAGCGAAGGCACGTAGTCAGACACAAATATTTGCTGTCCATGCATTTTGATTTTAACATGGCTTTGAGCAAAGATTTCACCTGCATAAGTTGCCTATACAGTATGTATTGATTTTATCGCATCTCATTGCAGAAGGTAATGTGAAAAGCACAATACCCATCGATAGCTCTGCCGCATTTTGTTTAATTTCAATCGCTCTTTGTCTAACAAACTTCCGATTTGCACATAATACAGCTTAATTACAGATAGATGGAAAAACATTGATTAAAAGGCCAAAACCCTAAAGCACATTTCAGTAAAGATGTTATCTCCTCAATCAAACTTGTCATGGTAAAATAGATATTTACTTATTTATCTGGAGATTTTCATCACATTTTCACAAGAATATAAAAGCTATTAAGTTGTATTGTATCAAACTACATTTGTACACTTGACAATTTATTGTTTGTGTTTAAAATACCATCAAAATGTGCCGAGCTTCCTCAGAGCATCCTGGCTGCACCTCCGTTTTGCCTTAAACGGGATGTTTTTAACTGCTTTTGCGAAATTTGGCAGGAACACATGCAAATGAACAACACAAGTGTTTTCAATTTCTTTATTTAACGGGGAAAAAAGCAGCCCAATTATTTTTATGAGGCGATGGCATGTCATGTCTGAACTTCCATCCTCATTAAGGGTCCCTAACACCAGAGGACATGTGAATGTGCTGCGAGCGTTACCAGAGAAAACAACAAGCTCATGCACGTCGCCAAAGGATCCTCTCTCTCACCCAGCCACCCTGTTAGAACCTCACAGCCCATTTCAAATGGAATTAGCATAATTAAGAATTAACATGCATTAATTGTTGTGCTTAACGCAAACTGAAGCCAAATGTGTCACTTACAGTCGAGGAACTGCTAAACGCTTTGTCACCTCCTGCTCACAGAAGTGGGAACACCCCATGTGTTCACAAATAAAGAGCCACGGTGAACACGAGGCGCCATCGGTGACACGCATATAAACAAACACCCCCTCAGATGTGAAGCTTGCCTAGCATAGATGCTCGGGAGTTGAGGGATACATACAGAAGTGTTTTGATCAAGGAGGTATTTGATGTCGGAAAGATGGATTTAGGGACGGGAGATACAAGAGGTGCAGATTGGTTTAGCCGAGGCTCAATCTGGCAATAAAGGCTGGCATTTGGACCGAGCAGAGGATGCAGGGGGTTATTCAGTCCTGTGTCACTTTGGGTGGTGGAGGAGCTGTCCTTTTTACTTTTACTTTGTGGTCTGCCAGAGGAAGGATGATCAAAGCAGATCAAACAGATGTTGCTGAAAACCTCAGCAGAAGGCTGGTGGAGCAAACCAACATCACTGCAGCGGGGGGTTTAGCACAGGAGGACTGTACGGGCATGTCTATTTTCAAATATCTTGCAGTGAAGTCAGAGTTTGGGGAAAGACTAGGGATTGTTATATTGTATATGTAGATGCTTCTAAGCAGCAAACTTCATATTTGAGACTCTATCTTACTCCTGGAGCTAAGCGGCACCAAGTGTGATGCAAGTGTCTCTGCTAAGTTGTCATATTCCCCAAATCAGGTGTGTTGTTGAATCAGTGATTTTGCTTTTGCCAACAAAAGCCTGTCCTGAAGTCAGTAACAAAGGGGAAATCTGTTACTGAAATAGCAATTCACCAAAGTGCAAGTGCCACAGGCTTTTAGAGGGAATGGGAGAGGGTACTCCGATTGGGTTATTGCATTTTATGCCAAAAACACACCTATGATTAATTTTTCTCCAATTAAACCAGAAAAAGTGGATTTAGACTCAAGTCCTAAACACTCTTGTCACAAGCTTTGGACCATGCACTTAGTTTGTTTAAATTAAGCCTGTAGACTCTAGTTTTAGTGTTAATGAATACTTGGATTTGTATAATTAAAAGGTATATATGAAACCAAGCAACCAAAGACTGTTATTTTTTATTATTTTCAATATTTATTGATTTGTAATTTATGTTGTATAAAACAAATTCATCTTATATCAAATATAAATCTTGAAAACCTCATCACGCATTTTGAGAGCTCATGGGAACATTGTCATATGGTTCAACCAGAAGTCTAAAACAGTTTGTCCAAATCCCCAAAATTCAACATTCATGTTCCCCTGAGGATGAATCGTAATGACCCTGGTGAGCATCATTTGTAATTTGTGTCTTTTGTGTTACACACGCTTCGTACTAACCTAAGATGGTAAGTGGTAAAAGTAAATGTCCAAACTGTTAGCATGTGAGCCTGGCGAATTTAGCCTTTAGCTCAGAGAAATAATGTGTGTACAAGTAGAGCCTTGTTCCCAAATAATTATCAGTGGGAAAAAAGCCAAATTTAATGCAACTTAACCAACATTTTAAACTTTTTATCCTCGGCGGCATGACTTTCCTCTGGTGACAAGATAACCACTGCTCACCCTTTATTTTGGACCGAAAAATAAACTTGTGATCTTCCATTGTTCCATTTAACAATTTCACGCCTCTTGAATTCAGATTTTTTATTTTTTTCCTCAAGTGGACCGCTTGTGCTATTTTCCCTTTTGCTGACAGAGGATCACAGCTGTACGTTTACGAAAGGGCTGTGATGTTTTCCACATTAATCTACATTTAATATTAATTTTCTAAATACATTTTCCCGATTAATTAAAAGTAAACCATGTATGGTATGGTACATTATCCCCCTAACGGCCCCATGTGGAGATTATGGAGTGGAAAACTAATGGTGTAGACTTTAGCATTTGGGTTGTGCCTGAGTCATTTACATATCTGTAAGGGGACGTCGATGTATGTGCAAATAAGCAGAACTCTGTGTGTCCCATGCTTTCTCTACCGCCGCCACCCCCCCCCTCCCCTCGCCCTCTCCCTCCCCTCCACGGTTTTCCGAGGAAGTCAAAGAAGAAGTGTTGCCTCTCTCCCCTCAGCTAGAGGAGGTAATGAGATTCCGTGCACCCTCTATTACGAGGAGGATGAGAAATCTGATTATTAAGGAGAGGCATGTGGCAGTAAGAAAAATCTCTTTGTTTTTTTCTTCTTATTGTATCACCCCAAGAAACAAAGGTGACCCCCATGTTCCGTTCATTAAATCTCGCCTCCTCTAATTTATCAAGGTAAACTATCACAGTTTCTGCTGAGCTAATCAGAAACCGGGCAAACTTGTTAGGTGTGCCTCAAAAGGACACATCTCGGGATTGGGATATCACGTCTACATACTGAGTGGGGCCTAATTCATGCTTCACACAGCACAATGGATGCTTTATGGACATTAGCATTAGGCTGTTGTGATATTTCTTTCTTCTTGAACAG
Source organism: Platichthys flesus (assembly GCF_949316205.1). Classification (NCBI taxonomy): domain Eukaryota; kingdom Metazoa; phylum Chordata; class Actinopteri; order Pleuronectiformes; family Pleuronectidae; genus Platichthys; species Platichthys flesus. The sequence continues at coordinate 8,121,091 of NC_084957.1, forward strand.
CAAAGTTCAGGACAGGGAGAATGAATTATGACCTCCACAGCAGTACCAAGTGTAATTATTCCAAGGACACAGCACTGCAGGTGTAGCTTTCTGACGCAAATATCACACAAAGACAATATCATTTGTGCTGTATATTTTTGAGTTGCTAGTGATTATTCTTTATATTATTAAATTTCAATGGACAAGCAATACTTTATATTAGCAACTTAATATGGGCAACTGCATATCACTTAGGAAATCCTGTCAACCCTTGGGATACTTTTCTTCTGTGTCTTTTGATCATTTTAGCACTTTTATCCATAATTATATTACATAAAGACGGTAATATACACTTTACTGTGAATTCATCGCTAAATCTTTTGGACGAGTATTAGTGCTCTAACAGAAGTTTGTCACGATCCCTTATGTATTTTTTCCCTTTGTAACATGTACATATGTTTTAATTTGTGCCCCTGGGAGGAAATATGAAGAGAATCTTTCTTCTTGTTGTCTGGGAGTTGTTAAGAGCTATTTGGAGTTGTTTGGTGTGCGTGTGTGTTTGCTTGTGTGTGTGTGTGTGTGTGTATGTATGGGGGGGTTGCCTGGAGAGATGTGAGAAATGTCCCACACATCGGCGAGCTGAGTCACTGCTGTACGTCTTAACCAGCCACGACTCATGCCCGTCCCTCCTCCCAAATGTCACATGAGCTCTCGTCAAGCAGCACTTGTGGCAAAGGCAGTGCACAGGAAACACGTTCAACACTGTGATGTGTTCTTTTAAGAACAGGTTGGAGACTCGCAAAAGTGGGAAAAGAACAATGAAACATTTGTTTTTATGCTCATAGGTTTTAAGAGCATAATTTACAAGGGTTTTCATTCCCATGAGCTGTTTTCAGACATCAACTCAGGAAAATATCCACACAGTCGGGTGCCGACTTTCTCCTGACTTTACTTTTCACATATGAAGAGTGAGCAGGAGATTCTCAGGGTCAGACGTGTTCACAACAACACATTAATCTCCGGCCTGTTTAGACAAGTCGTTGGCGCAGAATGCAGATGGAACATTTAAATTCCACTGTGGACATCATGGTTTTTTGTCTTTGTTGGCGTCCCACGTGTATTGGACCACTTTGATATTTATTTTTCAGCTCTGCATTAATCACGTGTTTAAAAAACGTCATCAACTTGCCTACTTGCTTGTGGGGAACCCTCCAGATAATTCCCTGCTGTATTCTAACACGGGTTCATTCAGACTCACTCTCACTTCTAGGGTACTCACATACAGTCCCTCGGGATAATATCAGGAGAGTATCCGCACTACAGTGCATGTCTGAAAGCAGCTATACTGGTGCAAAACCTGCTTGTGTTAAAGGTTTGTAGAAGTATTGGGAATAACTGGCTGTTCTAACTTTCTAATCTGTAATAAACACAGTCTAATAGGCGTATTTTAATCCCATTGTGAACCGCTAAGACGCATGGGTTCTGCATGTTCTGATGCGAAATTGGTATTTATTGCTGAACGGGTAATCACACCAGCAACCGAGCCCTTCAGCGCTTTGCCTTGTGGCTGAGGCCGTATTGTGCACAGCAGGCTCACACGACTGCATTCCCCGTTCAAATGACCCAGCTTAGCTATAGCATGGCTGCTGTGACCCTAAGATGACAAAGCCCCCGTGTAATTAATATGCACGCTGAAAGGCTGCCCTCCTAAAGTGCCTGGAAACGTGCACATTAAAAAATGTAATCGTGGATTCTGCATGGTGACAACACTTTAGTCAAGCAGCATCCGATTTTGTCTTTTCTTTTAATGTTCCCGATGATTGAGACTTTCCCCTCAAATATGCAAATTAATCTTTAACACTGGACATTTCCCAACATGGGCGGCACAGTGGGGCGACTCCGCAGCCCACCGAGTTCATTTAAATCCCTATGGGCAATTATGCCTTCAAATGATATCCCGAAGTTAAATCATGTTCACACTTAATTAATTTTAACCCTGCGTGAAAGTCGCCTTGTTCTGCTCGGCACAAAACTGTTGTTTAATCGGATACAGTAGCCTCCGCGATAAGGAGATCTTTTATTTATTATGTACTCTTCCTATTTAGCTGGCTATGCTCATATCTCTGTATATATACGAGGAGGTGGCAGTGATTTAGATAAGACAAACCATCAGGCAGTAATACACTCTGATGACATTTCCTTTTCTTTTCTTAACTGATGGAATCCCATGTGGCATTATGAGCTGATTGTCATCAGGAGACCAGCAGCATCAGACATGAAACCCTCCTGTGAAATCTATAGTTATACTCTTCAGACGCAACAAAGCACGTTATCCCTGTGTTTTCTGAGAGAATATTCACCAGTGTGCTGATTCTGTGTGAAGCTAAAATGTTTATCTTTGCATGCTGCCTCTGTATATTTGTCTTTTCTAAAATGCTGAGTTAATTAATGGTATGTGTGGACTATTCTTTCTCATTTTTATAATGAATGCATTACTGTACTGTCGCTGAGTCCATTTTGACAAATAGGTGGGTGGGTGGATATAAAAAACAACATACATTGGTGGCTGTCAAGGGGTTAGATTCTGAATTAATTGAGGGAAATGAATTCAGCGGTAATAGGCCCTGACAGCAGACGGTGGCAGTTCTGATGCCGGTGATTGATGGCTGATGCACACGCCAGCTTATGACAAATAATGCTTGTTTAGCTCCCGGTGAATTTTAAATTCTACTTGTGTGTTCATTAAAAATAAATACATCAAGTGAGAACATAAATATAAAGATTAATGGAAATAAATGAATGAATAAGAAATCCTTTGTCTGTGAGTCTTTTCACAGGTTGGCAGCGAGCGGTGTGGAGTGTCGGTGCTTTCAGGGAGGTGGACCGGCCGCCTCCATCCCTGACCCACATGAGCGAGGGAGCCCTATCACCGCTCCCATCACGCTCCTGTAGTCAGAGCCTTCTGACAGTGGCATAATGCTGATCAGATAGCCGTGTGGAGTCATTGCTTACATGTGTCATAACCGCCGTCCATGATCATGTCAGAGTCATGCTGGGCGCCAGAGTCGGGCTCAGGGCTCAGTGGACCTGGCTGGTTTCGCGGCTGACATTTCCCCAGCATGACCGGGCTAGCGGTGCTCCAGTCACAGCCCCGGCTAATGTGCCTCTCCTGGGCCCCGCAGCACAGCGCTGGCAGCTGGAACGGGGGGGCACAGGTGCTGCCAGTCCCTGTTAGATTTACAGTACCTCCCGGTGAGTCACAAACAATCCCAGCGTGTTGCTGCTCTGATACCTCCGCTTATTAAAAGTCTAATGAATAAACAAGTCTTTTGTGTGCATGGCCGTGGAGGTGATAGTGGAAACTTGTATTCTCTGGGCTGTCTTTGATCGTTTGTATCAAGCAGCAGTGGCCGCTCTGTGGCATCACCAGTTATGACAAATTCATAATTTTTAATTAGCTGGAAGACGGAGAAATGTTAGAGAAATAATAAGATGACATTAGATACTACTACTGTTCTACTGTTGTTGGAAGTAGTTAGGTGTATTTGTTTCGTTCCTGCTATTCAAGTATTTCAGTTTTATCCAAAACAACAAAATATCGTACACATTAACAAAAAAGAAAAACTTATATTAACCTGCCACGTTCATCTAAATACCATAACATGAAAACAGATCCCAGGGTAACACTAACCCTAATCAACTATTCATTATTATATGAATCATATATTCCGTAGCATGAATGTTACCTCATGAGGTCATGTGGTTTCATAATTTTTCTACATTAATGTTGTTGAGAATTGAAGTCAAGTTAAATCCACGGTTTCGTTCCATAAACACAAACACAAGTCTTCTTTGATGTGGATGTCTGAAATTACATAACAACTTATTTCTCACTTGACTCCTTCTCACAGCACACACTGATGTTTTTTGTTGATAGAGCTGAGCGGAGGTCTGTAAATCGTGGCTGTTAAACCAGATTGATTTATTGGTTCTATGGGCTGGACGCGATTATCTCCCCACTCTGGGGATCAGCTGACTTATCAAACAGGACCGGGTCCTGCCACACAGTCATGACAGCTAAATTGTTATACTCAAGAGGTTGTCCCCTTGTCCTCCTTACCTAAGCCACTTGTTACTAGAGAGATATGGTATAATTGTACCCTGAGGAACTTGTAAGCCTATATTGTGAGTCTGTTTCTCTTCAAGAGCACAGTCCTTTGTGGCACTTAAAACCTAAAGGAGGTGGAGGGTAGGATGTGTGTTGCCTCTTTGTTCGAGGCAGCACTGGATTCGCGGTTTCGTAAAGTAGAGCACCGTTTAGAGTCACTAGTTTCCTCCTGAGCTTTGTTTGTCCTCTCGCGGCAAAGCTGCAGCACTTGTTGTGTTGCTTGTGTTTAGGCAACAACACATTTCATAGGCATGATGGATGTTTTGAGTTGTGGAACACAAACCCCAGATTCTCTTGTAAACAATTGCTCTAATTTTGTATCTATTTTACAAGGTTCGAATAGAATTTCTGTGAGAAAATCAAGAGGTGTCTTCTGTGACTGCTAGAGCTGCACATACCCGAGCATCTATAGGTGTAGGGGAACACGTTTGTGAGAAGAGAACACGAGACAACAGAGAGGAATATATACAGTATATATATATATATATAAAATCTAGATAATTGCACCTACTCCTTTGGTGTCTGCGGTGGTGGTGTTAGGAGTGTGTGTGTGTGTGGGGGGGGGCGGGGCTTGGTGGGCGGGGGTACTCACTGACCATTAGTGCGCTCAAGTGCAGTACATTCTATGGCCTGTCAACTCCTCTACTAATGTGTGAGGAAATAACTCTATTTCCTTCCCCAGTGAAAATCCCCCGGCTCTGACATGACTTGGAGTACACACTGTTCCAAAGATTTTTTTTTTTTTCTTCTGTTGAATTTGCTACAAAGCCTCATGAAAGGACCGTTAAGTTAACACAGTGTAACAGATGTCTGCAGTTAATCCCCACGGAATAAATCACATGCAAGGATTGAAAACGTGTAATTTTTCTTTTTCAGATGAGCACCTTTCAAAACAGGGTGTATGAATGGTTATTAAACATCGATAATAATATTCAACTTAGATAAAGCTTGGAAGAAAAATCTTTAAATTCCCATTATAATGCGAGGAACCGGTGTAAATATATCAACATCTGTTTGCCAATGTGCTGGAAGCCTCCTGACTCCCTCTCTTATCGCTCTGGTTTATTGTGTAATACAGATTCGCAGTCATACACAATTTTTTAAGCGCAGATAATCACGCACAAAAAACACAATTGACTCCATTATTATTAATATTACAAATTTTCAAAGGAGTTTGTCATTCTCTCCTTTGAAACACGCCTGAAACCTCGCTGTCTTGCCAGTGTTGTATCTCGCACGATAGAAAGACACAATTGTCGTTGCACGTTGTTCCCAAGATGTAAAAAAACACAAAAGTACACAAAGGTGAACGGCTCTTAACACGTCAACGCCCGGACGCTCCAAAGGAATCATTGTCTTTGAATAACTAAGAAAAATTTGAAAGGAAAAAAAATTGTTGTCTCAATGACATTCATATGTGTGCTGGTAATAGTAGACATATTACATATTGTCAATAAGCACTGATACTTAGTTATGATATCAATTTTAATCATGAAAGAATTGGGTAACGCTTTAATTCTCCCCACATCACAGTGATCTTCATGAACAATCATTTAAAAAAAGCATTGCTGAGCGGCGTAGAACCAACATATGAGGCTTTTCTCCGGCCTGTTCAGAGGAGCAGGGAGCCGAGCAGAGATGTGTGTGGTGGGGTTAACCCCTGCTGTTCCTGTCTGCCCAGCACACCACCACCGCCTCACCTCCGCCCCACTGCACACCCTCCTCCTCCTCCTCCTCCTCCTCCTCCCCCCTCCGCTCCTGCACCGGGGCCAATACAAACAGCATTATTTATGCTCGGCAAAACACCCCTTAATTACTCATGAACCGGCGAGTCCACCGCTGCCTACCACCCACCAACAGCCATTAAACAGTCCCCTAAAAGCTCGGCGTTTGATATTAGCACACTTGAGCCTTTGAGAAGGAATTAAGAAATAAATAAATCTGCGAGTGATTTACATATGCACAGCAGCTGATATTCATACTCGGCAGTGCGTCCCTGAAGGGCCCCGTCTTATTACCTCCGTCCTCGGGTCCTAGCACAGAGACCAGCCGAGGCAGGCAGGTGATTAATTCTGCGCTCGCGAGAAGCCAACGAATCCACAACAACGAGCACAGGAGGATTTCTATGGGGCTTTTTCTTTTAGTGGAGAACATTCGGTCTCTTTTACTTTATGGTTTTCGAGGCTGTCTATTTTCATATCCACTTTTATTGTTCCCTATTAGGGGCAGCTTACTCGTGATTAAGTGATAATGTTGAGCCGAGTACACACGGTGCTGTACGTGCACCGGCGGTTTATCGGCTGACAAACGGTGGGTTTACCGTGTATGGGATGAGGTTTGTGCCAGAGGATTTAGCTGCTCCGCGAGTCCCTGTGAAAAAGTATTGCATCTTTACATGTTTTGAGAGCAATCGGCGCGTTGTGGTTGTGGAGATGCTCTCGAGCGGCCGAGATAAGCGCTGCATGTGTTTGTACTCGTCGCGACACCGAGATCAAAAAGTCGACTGAAGCCTGTCGTTGCATTTCCATCATGCACCGCACATGCTTCACCATTCTGAGACTGTGTGTAAGAGGGCAGGCATTGTACAGTATATAATACAATGGACACTGTTCAGTCCTCGGTTCAGTGTTGTTGTTTTTTCCACTTCCCGTCACAAAAACATTCATAACTTGTACATCTTGCTTCCAACAAACCTCGAGCTCCACCTCCATTAGTTGAACCCGCCAAAAACACTGTGTTCAAACTTCGCCTCTAATTACATCATCAGATTCGGAGAGTCGAGCCGCAGTGTGTACTATTTAAAATCCCTCTGTCTAATTACTGCTTTAGTCCCACATCCCTGTGACATGGCAGTGATAGATCATTATTTTTCCCTGCAATTTGTTATATTCTTTGCAATATAATTGGATCAGATTAATTATCATGATTAATGCATTCTTGGGGCTTCTGTGTGTAACGTGCAGGATCCTCCAGGTCTGGAACAGGCAACATATACACAGTGAGGCTGCCAGACCGATGGAAGCCGTGAAGTCCGGGCCTCTGGTGCGTGTCCTGCTTCCACACTCTCCCCTCAGAGGCTTTATAGTGTTTTTGTGTAGTTCTCTTGCGTGTTTTAATTTGTTAACAAGGTGCTTTAATGCTCCAGAGTAATTTCTCCCAAAGACTATTGAGATCTGTGTAATGAAATATATATTTTTTTGTGGATTCACCTCCATCATTTTCTTTCCATTTCAATTTCCATCTCCGTACGGTACATCTTCATGCACTCGGTGTAAATGAGAAATAGCTTTGTCTTTTTAATCCTGTCGACAAGCATTATAGCGGTGTCCCTTTAACGTTGAGCACCACTCTGTATTCTCCCACCGCCCCGACCAATCAGTTCAATTCCAAGTTTATAACATGATAGTTCATTAATGAGGAGTGAAACGGTTCTCCGACGCCCTCGATCTATACGGTGGCGGCGGCGGCGGCGGCGGCTGCAATTTAGCTCTTCCAAAAAATACTGTCCAGTTATGGCGGACGGACACTAGTCAATTCCCTGTGCATGGGAATGGCTCATTAACGGGGCCGAGGCGAGCGCTGTGCGTTTGTATATGGCTGCCGCTGGTCGACATGCAGAATGGATTTATGGTGTCACTCAGCCCTGGAGAACGACTAATGAGGGTGTGCAGGCTAGCAGCGTCCGAGTGGGGTAATTCCACCCACCATCCATCCAGTATAGGAGGGGTGGGGGGGTGGGGATGGGGGGGAGGGCGTAGCGAGGGAGGAGGGGGGCTTGTGGAAGGAGGACACATCCCTCATTACGTGAGAGTGTCTCAGGAGGTTCCTTTAATATTTTAATAAATAACATCAGCCCAACAAGAAATTAATGAATAGTATCATTAATAATGAGCCTGAGCCTTGTAGTGATAGGACAGATATTAAATTGAACCACTGTGGGGAGATCTCCTGAGACGCCGGATTCTTCCAGAAGCAAACAAGGCCGGTGAATGAGGCAGCCGTCCCTCCGTGCCAACAGCTTTTACAACAGGTTGAAAGTAATAAAGGAGGATTTTCCCAGCGATAAAGTTAAGCCCTCGGAAATCTGCTCATGTAGATCGCTGTGAGAGGCACAGCCAAATGTGATCCTTAATTAAACTTTAATCAAGATAATGCTGTTTGCAGGAGAAGTAGTTTAAAAAAAAAAAGGTGTCCCCAGCCTCCTTTTCCATCCAGTGAACCCCGCCGCTTCATATTGTAGCGGTCATAACCCCACTTATCTGCTCCTTAAACTTCTGCGTGTTTGTTTGTTTGTTTGTTTGTTTGTTTTTCGCTTGTTTTCCTTTGCAAAGCCGCGTATCCTTCCGTTGTATGGTTTTGATTCAGCTTTACATTTGTCAGGATTTCTCCGTATTGTCTTCCTTTATCTCCTGTTAGGAGGATTTGCCCCCACAGATTAGACCGAACAACAAATATCTCTGCACTCGAACTAGCCAGCACATCGCACTGTACAAAAAAAAAATAAAGTTATGTAATTCTGTCTCAATGACAGTTTAGAAGAATAGGCAGTAGACACAGAGGTCTTATTTTTTTGTACTTAATATTATCACATAAACCTTTAATCTGAAAAATTACATTTGACAAAATATGTGTATTTACTACAGCTTAGTAAGAATAAAATGGCTTTAGGAAATATACAATAAGCCCCCCCGGGTACATTGTGTGTTTCATGGATTAAGAGACTGAATGACTGAACAACTTGCTGAAGCTATCGAATTAGTAGCATGGAGCTCACAAATGACTAATGACATTTGTTTTGCACCTTTAAAACACTATTATTGCTAATAGAGTAATATTAATGCTTTTTATGGAAATCATTTAGTGGGAGAAATGCTCAGCGGCTTCATCTTAATGTAATTCATGCCACTTTTGTTTATCTCCAAAGTCTGGGCTCTACCTCCCGGTTAACGTATTACACAAACAGCATTGTGGAAATGCAACATCTTATCTTAAAGGTAAAATACATTAATTTACACCGAGCATATTTGGGTCATGTCACACTCATTTACATAATAGTATGCATTATCAAAGCAGCTAGAGTGTACAGTGTGAGGCAAAGTGCTTACACTTAATCATCGGTGTGTTACCTTATTACATGAGGAGTTAATATATGTCTGCAGGATTCTGGATCATTGGCAGAATATGCTGTTTTCTGCTCCACCAGCTTACACTGGATATTACACAGTGTGGCAATTTGCCTCAGTTTACTTGTTATATCATCTAACAGACTTTGCCCAATTTTTTTTTAATGAGATGTTCACATGTATTCTTCCAAATGTTGGTATTGGCTTGAAATCTTTGAGCAGTAAGCCAAAAATACAATGCAACACTGTACCTGAAAATAAATATTATAAATCATATGATAGATATAGAAATAGAAATAGTTTGAACATAGAAATTGTAATTATAGGCCAAAACAGGTGTTTCTTCTATAGAAAACAAAATGTTTATTATCTGATGAGTTTTAGAGCTTAAGAATAAGAGCTTAACCTCCGCTCATTTTCTGATATATCCAAGAATGTCCTGAAGTTAATGATTTTCAAAACTGTGAAATTATTTCTATCTTCCTGAACTGCTGAATTTTGTCTTTTGGCTTTTAATATCTAAGCGTGTTTAGACCATATGTCCCTGCCATCTACAAAACTCCTTCATTCCCCACTGTATAAAGAAATACCAGTATTTTCTTGATAATAAAAAGTGGATTACTGTGAATCACAGGGAAGCGTCACCAGCTGTCACAGAGAAATGAAACCAGCCTGCCCAATGTCTATGATGATTTAAAAAAAACATTTTGACATTAACGATTAATTAGTTCGTTGTTTTTTAAGGTGCAGGGCAGTAGTAGTAGAACTAGTTATTATAACAAATATTATTTCTATAATTTGTTAAGTTATTTCTGGTATATAGTTATATTATAAGTAGTAGTCGTACTGCTTTTTTAGGAATGTGACATTTTATTGTTTGTAAAATTTGTTCAACAGGTGGTACAACGTAAAAAAGTATCAACCATACATTTATACTTTTACTTAAGTACATAAAGTATCAACATTGATGCATTGGCCACAACTGTTCATTCTACAATAGCTCTTTTATTTATTTGCATTTAATGGTCACTTAAACATATGTGGCATTTACATATACACCTTATCTGAAGCCGAAACATTTGTATTTCTCCATTAATTCAAATTTATAGTTTGCCTCGTAACTTTTGGGTCATAGAGAGGCGTGAGGGATATACATGTTCTCCTGCTCTATTAAAAAAAGACCCTGCTACTTTTCTTAAGGTAAAACTGCTGCACCACCTGAAGAAGCCGGAGTCGGGTTTGACTGATTACGGCGCCACCATCGCTTGTTTGGCCGCCTCCCCTAAAAGCAATACTCAGCAGAACATGGCTTTTTCTCTCTCGTGTTGTGCTTCCTCCATGAGTAATTACGGCCGTGATTTCTGAGCTGCACTTCTACAGCTTCCACAGTGGAAAAACCCAAAGGCTGAAAGCGGCTCCTCCTGTTACCGTGCTTTTTAAAATACTAAATACAACTCTGAGCCATAGAACCACAATCAGTAAGGAGGGCGTCGCATCTTTACTTCTTCACTTCATGGTGTTCATTTATCTGCGCTTGAGGACTGCTAGTACCTTGAGTTGCTCCTCCACAACTCCCACAGAATACTGTAGGAGGCTGAGCGGACAGAGACAAATGGCTCGCTCTCCGATTTCCATAGTGCTGTACATCTTTTAATCATAAATACTAAACAATGAACAACACTGGGGCTCGTGGCGCCGGATGGACAAGAGCGGTGAGCCACCCCCCCTCCTCCTCTCCTCCTCCGTCTCTCTTCATGCTGCCGGTGGAATGACTAATGCATTGAGGGTCATGGTGTAAAACCGCTGCCCCAAGGTCAGCGTACTGACACTTAATTGTTTGTCCTGTCATCTGTCACTTCCTTGAAATTTCATATCTGACCCTTGTTAGCCCTGTGTTTCTGTTTTAATCCCCAGTGTGACAGAAAGATCAGGACTGTGCTGTGATCAAGATGTGTCAGATTACTTGTGTTGGGTCCTGTCATTGTGATGCAATCCAGGCCGAGGATGCCTGTCTGTCATGTGAGGCCCGGGCGCACTCTTTAAAGTTGTTTTCACCCATTGGTTCCAATTATTTATACATTTCAATTGAACCGGGGGAAGAATCTTTCCCTCTGATCTGATCTTTAAACTCTAAAAGTTGTACGTGGTCAAGTTGATCCATATTTTAAATCACAAATATGAAGAGTTGCACCGAGTGTTACAAACGTGTGGTAATAAACTTAACAGAATGTATAATGTAGGTGTGAAAACGCCTTTGTTTAATGTCTGTAGTTTACTTCACTCAGTATATGTAGCATTGGTGTACTAGCTTTACTAGCACCGTACCTTATAATTGTGAGGCGCTTTGGGAATAAGTGAAAGCCAATACAAATTAGATTATAAATGGGAAGGTACATCAATCACAGCCGGATGTAATATTGCTTTTTTTTTTTTTTTTGTCGACCGGCTGCTGCAGCACAAAGAAGCTTCACTGAAAACGAACTGTGGTTGGTTTAATCGTTGATATATGGCAGGTAGAAAAGAAAACCTTATTTTATATGTAAAGATATTTTTTTATTTTGAAATTTTTATTATTGCACAAAACTGTTCTTTATAAAAATCCACTATCACAGCCAAACTTAAAATGGGTCCTTTTCCTTAGTTGTATGTCCCCAGCCTTGTCATGTAAGATAAAGGATTATTTCACACAATGTGTTTGCTTGAGTCTGATAAAGTGTCTGACTTGACTGTTTGTTTCATGCCAGTTAGATTTCACTGTACTGAGGTGAAGCTGTGGAGAGAAAATTATTTTATAACCCTTAAAATAGAGATTATGGTTTTAAAGGCTTTTCGAAATGTGCAACCTTTCCTTTCCTGGACGCACTCAAGTTTTTAAATCCATATATCATTGTATGAAAAAATCTAACTATCAGTTTACAGTTGGTATTTCCCATAATATTGTGTAGTTAAAGCCCTGACAAACACATTTAATGTTTTCTAACTTACTTTTATCTATTGTTAGAATCACTAGTGCTAATTTGCAGCCATATGAAGGCAGCAGAAATAAGTATCATGCCACTTGTATGCTCGTGCATGTGTTTTCTTTTCAGGACACATTCAGTGTTTTCCACCAAACACTAATATGAAGGCTTATAAACATTTAATATCTTTCTAACCAACGTGCATTTTTTAGGCACCAGTGGTAATTTGCAGTATTGCAGGAAGCACAAATAGGCATCATGTCACTTCTATGCTTGTGCATTGCCTCTGCATTGCCTAAAGTTCCCTCGGGATCGATAAAGTATCTGTCTATCTATCATGTGTGTCCTTGTGTGCCTGTTGTTAGAAAAAGAAAATATAGGACTCATTCAGAGAAACGTCATCCACAGATTTTATAATTTTCATCTAAACACCTGACAAGTTGCCATTTACCTTTAATCAGTTGTAAATTAAGTTTTAATAAGCTGAAAAATGATCGTTAAAAGAGTTTTAGAACTTTGTGTCCTTTTCTTTCCAGGACACGCTCATATTTGACCTATTTGAATACACTCTGTAGCGTTCAATGAATGAAAAAAAACAAAACACACCCACTCTACCCATTCATATACTACAAATTACTCTATTATCTGTAATTTATGGCGTCTTTTTTTTCTCAGTCCTGCGGCTTCCCATGCGAAACAGTGCCAGGTTATCGCCCAGGACTTAACAAATGATGTGCTTGTGTTTTGTATGAATGTATTGATCAGCGCTCCATTTGGGCAGATATCTTTCTTGATTTAGGATGGCAGGCTCGCGGGCGGGAGCGCCGTCTCCCTCCCTCACGCCATGTTTTCTGTTTTTTGCCTCACTGGCTCTCCTAACTGCTCCGTTTTATTGAATAAATTCGAGCTGTCACTTCCCATGCCGGCGGAATAACTCAAGCTCAACATATAGTAATACAGGAAAAGTAGGATAAAATAATCTTGTCATGGCTGTAAAAGTGATCGCTCGGAGCCATAGTTGGCAATCAATACACTAATTCCGTAATTTATACCCGCAGCAGTTGAGGAGGAAGGAGGCTCTGATGTGGTATTTCTTGGCTCACTGACCAACTTTGACCTTCAGCAGAAGTGAGAGTGGGATTATTGTGTTGTTCGGCTTAAAAAAATCACCTACAGGAGTTGAGAGGCAACGCCTGACATTTTATGTTCAGGACCAAAACCTAAACTGATTAATTCTTGGTAAGCACCAGCTCTTGAGCTTTCACTATCTTTATGACGGCAAATCCCTGACACTCAGCTGACAGTGAAACATAAAAAGCCGGTCAGTGATTTCCGCCAACTTATTTCTTTTATCCTTCCCTCGTTTTTATGGAGGGGGACGTTCCTTTTCTTTTTCGCCCCCCGGGAGCAAGAGGATCTTTTTTTTTCCACCGGAGCCAGAACTCATTATCAGCTCCTTATTCTGACGGCTTCACTTTTCAGCACTTGCCAATCATAGGCCATCCTGTGTTTCTATTAATCATGTCTTTTTATGGGTCATTCGTGCCAGCTCTTTATGACTAGGGCTGTATGCAGAGCAGTGCCTAAGTAGCTCTCGCTGTGTGTTTTACACGTTTCAGCAGATCTGCACTCGGTGGCCTAGAACGTCGCGTTTCGGACCAGAACCGCAAAGCCCCGTGTGAAATCCACCGAGGGCCGAAACAATGGAAGGCATCAGAAGTTTCTCTGATAGGAAGAAATTGATCGCAATTAGCAGGGAGATTTTTTGTGTGTTTTCCTGCCCCCCTCTGGTGATGCTAATAACTTAATGATCCTAAATGCATGCAATTTGCCTCAACTGGATTTAACCATATTGTGTACGTATGTGCTAGAGATTTCCAATCACTGATTGAGCACCGGATTATGTTTGGTAAATAATGGCATCAACTGGCAGGAAACACCACGCCCATTCTTTAATGACTGGATATTATGTCATAAAACAAAGCTATGAATTAAAGATGGACTCGGATATCCTCTTTAAACTTCAGCCAAACTTGTTGCTGCATGTTTCCCAGGTCACGTTCAGGATGTTGTAATTATCTCTGTAGGCTTGTTGCAACACTCGCTCTTTGCTTATCTGCTCTGTCCAGCATCCCAGGAATCTACTGGACAATTCTACAAGCTTTACATTCAATGCCAGCGTTCAGTGCCAAACCAGGAGGTCATGCCCTTAATGTAATGAGATTTTGGGTTAACACACTTTTTAAACCCAAACCACAATCTTTCCCTGACCCTACTCAACCCTAGGTGAAATTCTTGGACGTTTTAGAAATTGAAAATTTGGAAATTCTTGGCATCCTCCACTCATCGCCAGTATTGTCTGGACAGCAACAGTGTATCCTAGAATATACTTTTAAATGCAAACTGCAACAAAGTGTCAATGATTTTTGTCGGAAACGTAACCATGACTGGATTGCATTTGCTACTAACGTTATGTTTTTAATTCAAGTATTGACGAACCACAGATATGTTAAACCTCAGAGTCACAACATCATAATGAGACCATTAAACCAGCTCCATGCAACCAATTACAAAAAAAAAAACATAAACAGTGAGAGTGTATAGTCTGAATGTCGGTAAATAGAAGGTGGTCTAGACGCAGCAGGCGGGCAATGGCCAGTGGGCCCCCCCGCTAAGTTATTGGGGACAGAAGGAACTGGGGGTCTCGTAATGATCACTAAACGTGTGCAGTGTTTAGCTGCAGCAGGAGATTGGTAAGGAGCTACGTGACCTTTGCTACATTGACCTATTGGTTGACTCCTCGCGGGGCGCTGCAACAGCACGAGAAGCACGGCTCAAGAAGCAAAGAGGACATCGGGCAAGAAGAAGTTTGTACATGTGACCGGGAATGAACAGATGTACTTATTCATAACTGCATCTTTGTATGCATACCCGTGATGCCTCTAGTGTTTGCGTGTGTGTGTGGAAGTGCAAACAGACATAGTGTGAATGTGGTTTTTGGGTGAGGTGGCGTGGCGGTGGAGCGGGGGTGGGGGGGGCGGTTGTGACAGACAGACAGAGGTCTCACCTCACACTTCATGTCCCAAATAAATTAAAGGAATTTTTTTTCCCAGATTCTGCCTCTCCCACTGCCGCCTGGAGCCGAATGAGCACTTGTGAGGATAATTAAAATTGATGATATAGAATGACAGAGACATGATTTCTGCCTGCAGCAAGAGGTCTCTGAAGACGGTCTAACCAAACTGTCATGCCACCGCTCTTCTGTTTTACATGACTGTTTCACCTTACTAAATTGATCGCAAGTAAATACTGCCTATTGAATTAAAGTGTGATGTATCAGTCCGGGGACTCGGGGGGTTACCTTCTTTTGATGGAGGCTGTCCTTAATCATGGTTAGGTCCATGTGAGCGATTCCTGTGGCACCAGTGTGGATTTTGGTCTCTGGTTTTAACAGTTCACCCGTCTAGATGAGGATGTTCAGTAGATGAGGATGTTACTTTATTTTAACCCAGTAAAATTCAGCATGTGTACAGAGAATATCAACTCTAAATAATAACCGGTTTTAAAAGACCTTAATGTAACGATGTTGAAAGCAGAAAGATGTTTATTATATATAGTGTTTGTTTATTAATCTGTTTATCTGGGCTACAGACACAATTGTAATCTTTTAAACTATGTTTCATATGGACATAGAGTCAGACAAATATATATATATATATACATACCGGTCGTATGCTCATTCACATTTTGATTCACGTGTTTTGTATTTGTATTAGTTTTATTGAATCATAAACTTTGAATATAACATTTGATTTATTGATTGATTATGTATTTAATATTATTTATATTAAGGTTTGTCTTTCTGTGACAGCTGTGCAAAGTCCCCACACTAATGAAGGGAAAAACTGCTGCTGAAAACGATGTGAAAAAAAAAGGAGTGAGTTAAGATCATATTTTTCATTTTATGTAATTCGGTAGGACTGGTTTTTCTAAGCTTGGTTATACAGCACTATCAATCATAAATTAACTGATTATACAAAAGTTACAATATTTTTCCTTCATAGATGGAAGGATAAATGATATAAAGGTTTTTATGTCTGCTTACTAATGCATGATAATGGGTTAAGGATAATTCATACACTTAATATACTACTTTAGCATGCGGAGCCGAGTTACTATAGAAATGTATTCATTTTGTTTAAAGTCTTTTCTTTTGAATACATTTTTGGGGGAATAATGCTTGTTCCATATATATACACAAGATACAAAGAGTCGATCATTCTCTGAGTATGTGTTGCTCCACATGTTCCACTTGTGCACAGGTGAGAGGATAATGTCAAACTAATTATCTAAGTGCAGAGTATCAGAAGAGGAGAGTGCTCAGCCTTTGATTATTCATGCCTTTTTTTTTTTATACATCTCCGTAATATCCCAAAGTGTTAGTTTATGAGCAAATGAATATGCCGTTTTAGAATCATAGTTAATTATTGCGCTAAGCACACAATGAGGGGCAAGTCAGATAGACTCCTCCAGTAAATTGATCTACATCCGAGTCGGCTGGACTTGCTCGACATGTATTGTGCTGGCCCAACATATTAGGGTCATTTTATTATTCCTCAGCACATGTCATTTTTTGTCCTGAGTGGGAACAGCTTGCTCCTGTCTCTGGTTTGTTTGAAGGAGGTGAACAGCTGTCAATGAGGAGTGCACAGGGACATAGGGCTAGACAAGGGGCAGGGTGGGGGGATGGTGAGCCGCTAAACCCCCACCAGGGTCCTCCTAAAGATAAATATTGATTGCGGACAGTTTTAATTACTTCTTTAAATTGAGCAATTTTGGTTTTCCCAGTTGGCTCCCGGCGAAAAATCCATGTAGGATCCCACACTGAGGGAGAGGGAGAGTGTTGAGCATGGCGTACCATAAATCACTGCAGATACATAATTCATTGGAAGCATGTGAAAAGGACAAGACAAGATGCTTTGGATCATTGAAAACAGCGTTTCCAGAGGTGTCTCCACGTAGTGTGATCTCCCCCCTTGTTTGTATTCGAATTTGATACCTTGTTCAACTTGCGCTCTCATCTGAATGATGCTGAATGATAGATGTGCATCCTTTAAGTTGAATCTATATGCATTTCTTATCAAATCAATATAGAAAGATACCTGAAAAAGAACAAATGTCAATATCCTCATTTAACACAGAAAAATATCCAAACCTAATTAAAGAATAGCAGCAGATTTCAATCATGCTAGTGTCTCTCCGGTGACATTACTATTAGTAAACATAGTGAAGTTACTAAAACCTTATTATATTCTTGACGTGCTTCTGTCCACTCATGTTCGGAAGGGCAAGGTCAGTGCTAATCTCTCCTAATGTGAGGGCTACTCTTGATCTTCACTCATCGTTTAAAGTGTCATTTCTATTACAGCGTAAGAAACGTTCTCTCCGGCACTTTGTCAGTGTCTCGATTCCGGGAAGAGATCACGTCCTTGACATGTAAGCAGCATTATTGTCCTGCTATTCAAATAGATGGCTGCTAATAGGTTCAGTGTCAAGTCTTTCAGCCAAGATATGTATCATGGGATGGAGACGGTCACTCTGAACTGCCGGTGCAATCATGATCGGAATGTATCTCATCATATTAGGGTTATCGAGCCTTCACCTTGACCATCTGCGAAGCCTCGTTTTTCCTTTTTACCCTGTGAGAAGTAGTCCAGGTCAAGGGGATAATTTGATTTGACTTTTTGGGATTTATCGTCCTGCTCCGTGACACTTCAGCAGCTATAAAGGATCGCGGTGAGATGCCAGGCGAGATTCTTCAGCAGTCGATGACAAGAGTCTGCAGACATGCTAGCAGCTCTGTGAGGCTGTAGCTCTGAGCTAAACATTAATTAAGGCGTGTTAACATGCTCACAGTGACAACACTAACATGCTGAGGTTTAGAAAATACGATGCCCATCTTTGTAGTTTACATTGGTATGCTAACCCTTGCTAATTAGCATTACACACAATGAACTAGTGAGGCCACTGAAAAGAATACCCTCATTTTACAGGTCTCTGACAAATTATAAATTGGACTTTATGATAATGAGAGATGGAGATCGGGGTTACGGGAGTTAGAACTATTAATTCTAAGAAGAACATGAATGTTTGTGCCAAGTATGACCGCAACCTTTCGCAAAAATTCGGTAATTTCACAAAAAAACATAACTATAATTTTGATTTATCCCCCGGGAACCATGATTGCCTACACAAAATTTCATGTCAATCTGATAACTGTTGTTGAGATATTGCGTCACATCTATAAATGTCGACCTCATGCTGATGCTAGCGGAAAAGTCAGGAAATCACTGAAGTCATTGGGATTCATCCTCAGGGGATCATGAATGCCTCAACAAAATGTCATGTCAATATATCTAGAACTTGTTGAGGTATTTCAGTCTGGACAATACACTGTTTATATAGATGGACAACGCGTTTCCATTTCCTGCCACTATCCAGAAATGAAGTCGATCGTGACAGTTCAGTCAGTTTTAATAGCATCAAATAACTAATAAATGCTGGATGATCTAAAATCACAGAAAACTCAATTGAGAAACACTGAGATTGATTTTACTTTAATGTTTGGTCCATGTCCCATCTTCTCACTTAGAGGATGGAGGATTTATGACCGATTCTGCAGCAAGCCACTAGGGGGCAATCACGATGCTTTGGCTTCATTTTTTGGGAGCGGTTTTGTCGTCCATCTTTCTACACAGTCTATGTGACTGACCAACAAACTGCCATCCCTGAATTTGCGTTGCTGGTATGGCTGAAAAAACTATCTGGCAGTTCTGGAGCTTTCTGTCATATCACATGATCTTCATCAGCAGGTGCAGTTAACTGGTTGTTATGGAAATGTACGTTTTGTAGTATTGTTCTGATCACGTTAAGGACTTTTTGCTGTATCCCACGTGTGGCGGCAGGTCTGTGACGGCAGCCTGTAAATGGCAGCTCCCACTCCTCCCCACTCCACTCAGACATTCAGCGTCTCTTTGCCTCACCTGTGGGAGAGGCGGCCCAGCTTCCCTTCGCTCATCTGTCCCAAATTCACATCGCCGGACCCCCTCTCCTGAGACCAGGCTCTCCATACCGCCAAATAGATTGGTGGCTGGAATTACACGATTGAGGTTTTTCCGAGCAAAGTATTACTCTGTTGTGTTGCAGGGACCCCGCATTGACCTGTGCACGGAGGCATACCAGGAGGAATTTTTACACTCAGTTCATAAGAGGCGTCACCGTAACGATTGGCTTGGAGTTTTTCCCCCTGTCCCTTTTGCTGGTATTAAACAGAGGAGAATGAGAGGTAGCTGGGTGGTGCGCTGACCTTAATCTGAAGGGTTGTGCTGTTATAAGCAGAGGTGAGTGTGGTCAGCTGTGCTGTGCCAGGCCATTGTCAATCTATAACACGATGGCTCGAGAGTGGACACAGACTGAAGCATTAGGTGTGCACGCCCCAACTGTAGTGTCTCACTTACTCCAGGAGTCCAATGTGGTTTGTCTCTTTCACAGAGAGGACAGTGGTCCCTTTTTGTTTTTAATGGGGACGTGTAGAAAATGGTCTAAAACAATACGCAGAGCAGATATTACACAGGCAGCAATGTCACAGTCTGAGTGCATTTCTCATGCATTATCCCACATTATTAAAATACAGCAAACACACAATAAGAGAGGAGGGCTGTGTGGTGTGTGTTGTTTGATGTGTCTGATGTGATGTTTTGTGCAATCCGGCCTGTTTCACATTCGTATTCATGCGAGCGGATCAGCATATATACCATACATCAATAGAGTAAACACTTCCTGCCTCAACCCTGCACACGAAGAGGAATGTTCTAAAACAAACTCAAATGAATAAATAATATGTCAAGGAAGTGCTCATTGTCAGATCCATAAATTACCTCCGCAGGCCCCACGCTGTCCTCCGTGACACCGAGTGAGTGAGAGTCCTGCCTGTGATTGCGTCCCCTCTCCTCCTTATGCACCAGACTGACAAGCCCGTGTCGCAGAGACAAGCCCCTCGCCTCTAAGCGCTAATAGATGATTGGTGGCAGGATAGGAGGCTTCAGTTCTCCCTTTTCATCCTTGCCTGCTTTTGACCTGGAGAGCCGGCAGTAATCGGCCCGGCAGAGGGGTAATCATTCCCTGTGTGCCGACTCTGATAAGTGGGAACACCTTCCCTCGGCGGCGGAGGGAGCTCCTGCGGCCTCCCCGGTTATCGCGCTCCCCGGCACCCCTTCAAGAGGCTGCATCGCCTCCTCTCCCGGGCTCAAAGGCTCGATCAGCAGCGGCTCTCTGCTCGGCTTTCATCTGACAGAGCACATAAGCCGCTGAAAGGGAGGAAAAAAAATAAACTGGGTTCTATCTCTCAAACTGTGATCTTATGAATTCGATTTGGCCACTTTTAAAAATGTAACCGCACAATTTGTTATTTTCTCCTGTTTCCCTTTCTCTGTTAATATCCGTGGTGATAAATTGCTTCGATTGACAGGCTCTCTTCTTTTTTTTCTGCGGTTGTTGTGTACTTGTGTGTTTGTGATAAGGCTGCAAAA
Organism: Platichthys flesus; assembly: GCF_949316205.1. Taxonomy (NCBI): domain Eukaryota; kingdom Metazoa; phylum Chordata; class Actinopteri; order Pleuronectiformes; family Pleuronectidae; genus Platichthys; species Platichthys flesus. The sequence continues at coordinate 8,141,909 of NC_084957.1, forward strand.
CCGTGGTCACCTGAAGGAGGGGGGGGGGGGGGGGGGTGGTGGGAGAGGGGGGTGAGAAGTTCTCCGAGGCTCGAGTGCAGCCGCTCAACACCTTTCATGTGAACTGCTGTGAAAATTGTTTGGCTTATTTTGTTGAGGAAAATCCCCGTGTTTTGCTTGATTACATTTTGTTATGGTTTTTCTCCCATTTTTCAGAGAACTTCTTAAGCCTGCCGAGATTACTGTTTAATAGGGATGATATTGTGCTGGCTTTATTGGCTATTTGCAGCTGCACCGCCGGCTCATTTAATAGCCCCGTTGGTTGTTAAAGGGATTACACAGCTGCCACACTCGGCTGTGTACAGTGGGCCTCTGGTGGGGAGAAAACACTACGGCCTGGTGGAAAGACGGGACCGGGAAATAATTTTGTTGTTGTTTTTGCAGCCATGTGTGATCACACATGCAAAGTTTCCCTGCCGCATTCAAATTACCTGCTTGGCCCTTTGTGATCTGGCTCTGATGATATCCCATTCCATATCTAAGTGACCTTTAGAAGGCCAGAGGCACTACCCAACATTGATTAAATAAATTGATCCCCATGCATTCAAAGGATATTAATTAGACATGGAAAACAAGTGAATGAACACAAATAGCTCTTAGTTTAAATGCAATAGCAAATTAAACATTGAGGGAGGGAGGGGGGGTGGGGGGGGTGATAAAGACCAGTGACATGTAAAGTCCTGAAGTTTCTTAATATGTGTTTAAAATGATGAGAAACATCACTTTGTGGACTGATTATAAAATCATTTTTATCATAACATTGTTTTCCTGGGTTAATATGACCGTTTCATGGCCTCATGTAAATTTGTTTTCATCATAGCTCTATTTTGTCCAAGGGAAAACAAATCAGCAATAATACTGATGCATTATCTTCTTAGGATCAATATGCAGCCAGACTGAATGTGTCATCTTTGAACTGGCGTCGTCCTTCTGTAGCCTGTGACTTGTCCGTGTCAGCAGCAGCTGCCAAATAGGTTTCAGTCGAGAGGGCAGAGTCATACAATATGTGCCAAAGCTAACAGCTGTTAACCACACAACCTGCAGGCTATGAACTGCAGCTCTGTCCATTGTCAGTCTCTGCACAGTTAAATATTCCAGGAGGAATTTGTTACTACAAGACCATACATAACGGGTGAAAACCCCTTACACCAATATTGCTCTCAAAATTGGCAGCATGAGAAGGAGGGACATGAGGGATGCTTGAGAGTTGTAACCTATCCCTCTCAGCCCCCTGGGAGCCACTTGGCCAGCTTTCATCCACATAATTATAATAAATTTGACATTTCATAGATATTATTGATTTCTTTATTTTAGCATTTCACCATAGGTGACAGTCCAGTGTCAAGAATGAAATTTCTATTGATCTTCTGCGCATTAATCCCTCATGTGTATGTGATCATTTTTATAAGACCTTTTACTGCACATAAATCAATATTTCATATTTCCAGCCATGCCAGAGGAGATGTCATATTTGTAAACTGTGTCTTGACACTAGCAATTCCTTTCTTGTTCAGCTGCAACTGTGCAAGACCAGTCAATTTGGGGTGGTGGGAGCAGAGGCGCGAGGGAGGAGGGGTGGAGAATTTGCAGTCTGCGGCTGGGGTCTGGCTGGGGAGGAGCTGAGCCCTTCCTCAGACACACACTGCAGCACTGATGATGAAATATCATTTTTGGAATTAATTAGCTTCCAAAGTGATGGGGGCTGTTAATAATGAATATAAACTGGCAAATCATTTCAAATTGATTGGCTCAGTGCTGAGAACAGGATATTGAACACTTCTTTAAATTGCTTGTTAATTTCTCTAATTTCTGGCCATATTTTTTAAAGAGTATGATTAAATCCCAACACAGTGCTAATGGAAACTCACTGTGGATCACAATGTACTTAACTTTTGAGCGATGAGGGAGATTTTTATGTGACTTTGGTCCATACCTACATCTATTGGCGTGCACATTTTTACAACTAATCTTAAAAAAGATAAGCATATGGAATATTTTAAACACACTATATCAATTTGCATGTGCTGCCTGTCCAGCGTCTTGGAAGTGTCAGAATGAGTAACATGCTTTCTGCGGTAATTTGAAATAAATTCGGCGTATACAGGAATTTTGCTCTGAGCTGCAGTATAACATGACAATAGCCATGGAGAATGCACAACTGTTTGGTGAAAAATATGATCACCTGAATGGTGCAGACACCTGACCTTTTCCCAGTCTCCCTTAACATGTCCCTTCCATACAATCAGTGTGAGAGCGCCGCACAAGAAAGGCCAGTCCATTAAGAGAATATGCTAATTTTGCCATCCACTCCTAATTGATGCCATTTTACCAAGTAAACAAGACTTCTGTCTACAATGGATGTGTTTCTGCCAGTTAAAAGGAAATTTCAGATCGGCTTTTTCCTGTAATTTTCTCCCCGAGAGCTATTGGTGTGCCATTATTGCAAATTATAAGTCTCTCCTTCTGAAGAGAGGCGCTATTCTTGTCGTGTTTTTTCTCTCCCCCGCCTTAAAGGCCATCCACTATTTTTTGTCAGTCACTGGAGAATCTTCAGTCACGTGAAAAGGTGTCAGTGCCTGACTGTCTGAGCACAATGACAGACACCCGGCAGAAGTGTGAGTGACTGCCTGACACCATAGAGGTTTGTCAATGATGTCAACGGCACTCTGGCAGCTAACGCCGTATTGTCCCTGACACTCTACAGGACAGCAACATAATATGGGACGCGGACGGGGGCGTGATGTGTTATCTCCACAACCTCTTTCCCATCGTTCAGGCCGTGACTGAAGGTCTGCGAGGATCCTCGATGCGGCGGCTTGCCTAGATTCATCTTCCCTGTCAGCCATGTAATGCTGTATGAGCTTGTTCCTCCATTCAAGTAATGCTGATGAATCTGCTGTCCGGGCGGCTGGCGCTCCACTTTGTTGAAACGGGGGGATAGACCCATCACAATGTACCTTTGGGTTTGACCATACGCGATCATTTCTCCCCATCTGCTGCCAAAGAGGCTCAAAGCGTGTCTGTGTGTGTGTGTAAGTGTGTATGTGTGTGTGTGTGTGTGTGTGTGGGGGGGGGAGGGCTACATGGCCGGGCAGGCGAGGTTGACTGGCACTCAGTGCTAAGCTGTCTCTCTGAGGAAAGGCCTGTTTAAAAGGCAGGAGCTGGCAGCGGAGCAGACCTCTCAGCTCCCTGTCTAAATACTGCCTCTGTGTGACTGACAGCAAAGCAACAGCACACTGGCATTCTCCTATCAGCCACTCAGCAACCCTTTAACAAAAACCACAGGATTTAACATAAAACTCCGAGCAGAGTGTCACCTAATGCAGCATTGCAGCCTTCGCAGCCCTTTTAAATTATTTAACATGACAAGCTGTCCTCTTGTTGCTGTTGGTGTGCAAGTGATATGACGCCGTCAGTGCCACGACTCAATTGAGACGATTTGAATAATTTTCCACTTTGCGTAATTATAAAGTCATCCTCCACGTGATATAGTTTTTTATGTCCCTAATAATATGAGCTTATGAAGACTCTTTCATTGTTCTTTGAATCCAATCCCCTGGAACCCTATTTGATTTATTGTTATTTGTTTAGAGTCTGACCTTTCTAAATTCAATTTTTAGATATATAAAATGTTCTTTTCCCATACAAGCCGGACAAACAAGGGTCATCAACAGGCAGAAAAAAAGACATTTCAAATGTTGCAAACGCTTAATAGCACAAAATTAACAATCTATGTGGTTTTGCTGGATTCAATTAGAGGGATATGATGCTATTTCATGATGCACTTAGAAATGACAAAGCACAGATATAAGTATTGATTTTTTTGTATGTCCATAACCGGATAAACAATATGTATATCTGGGTATTTGCGGCACAAATTGAATCAAAATGCACATATTACATCGAGGACCCTTGTGGACTGACAGCAATTGAATTTGTCAGTCAAGAATTTGGTTAAAGAGTTAAAGACCTTTGAACCAGCGGCGGCCAAAACAATATGATCGTCCAGAGTAAGAGATATTTATGGCTTTGTTACTGTCCCCCTCCTTTTTTTTATGGGAATCTCTCTTTCCATAGTCATTTTCACTCAGAGCTGCATGTCTGCTCCTCTCCTCTGTTTATATACATGTGCGGTTTTGTTTTGCATCTTTGCGTTTGTAGACGTCATTGTCATGCTTGTGTGTGTGTGTGTGTTTGTGTGTGAGAGACCATGTGCATGTGTGTCAGGGCAAGTGTGAAGAAGATTGTCTCCAAAGTGGCAGAGAGGCAGCAGAGGGAACGGTGGCTATGTTTGTGGATTAATAACTATTAATTCTCCTTTTGACTGTAATTGATGCTTAAATCTGCGCTCCCCCTCCCCCCCTCGGCAGACCTCTTGTCCCCCCGTCAATTCTGTCCTTCTAATAAGGGCATTATTCCAAGGGATTTCATGCATTCTGGTAAATCAAATTAGAAGGGCCGGTGACTTAGATAGATTGCAGCGAGTAATTAGAGAATCCTCGATGCCTTCCTCGCTGCCACTCATTTACAAGAGTCGGCTGCTCTCTACCTATCTGTGCCCAGCATGAGGCGTTGTGGGTTTGCATCACTTTCCCCCCTCTTAAAATTCCTTCCTTATGTCACTGGAGAGACAGATCCCCCCCGACCATACCTTGTCACCGGAGCTCGCGCCCCGCACAACGGACAGCGCAGTGGGACAGCCATTAATTGGAGCAACTTGGGTTGGTAAGTACCCACGTGTGTGTCAGTGACATGCGGGAGCAAGGAGATGGGCTGACACATGGAGACAGGGGACACCCTGGGCTGGGCTGCCGACCCCCCCCCCCCCACACACACACACATCCTACCCGCCCCTACCTACACACACACACACACATATGGACACACCTTCACATGCCCCCTCCTCTGCCCCCTGCACACTCTCCTTGCCCTCTGGAAACCACACCATGTTCTGGATACGGAGTCAGTGGTCACTATCCATGTCAGGGGAGCAGCCTGGGTTCACACGCCACCAATGTTGTGTGCTTCTCTGATTGTGTGTGTGTTTGGAGAATTAATACAGTGATTGTTTTTGTTCGAAGGATTCCCATGTTATATTTGTTATTAAAAGAAAATGACGTACACTTTTGAAAAAGAAAACCATATTTACCATATTTACTGATTTTAGTCACATGAACTTTAATGTTTTAGTTTTTCTCTTTCATTCTATTTTATACTTCCTTTACATTAATTAAATCTACATTTGTAGATTTGTAGCTAATTAGTTAAACTATGTAACAGATTTTTGCAATTGCTAACATTAGCTGTACACTGAAAAAAGTACATTGTTGGACCAACTTAAAAAAAATTACTTAAATTGGTAACTTACGTGAAATTAAGATTGTTGGAAATTAATTTAACTAGTTAAACACAATTGCCAACTTTAATGTAAAAAAACTTAATTAATTTGGATTGAATTGAGGTTGTTATCTGATTTTCTTATTTCAGTGTATTTCCACTGCTAAAAGAAACATGATGCTCGATACATCCAGTCTCGATGATTATACAATGCTCACTTAGACATTTTCTGCTTTTTTAATACGTCTATCATTGATACTTGATACTATACATTTTCAACACTCAAGATATCACTACAGTCAAGACCCATACATTTTGTACAACCAGTAGAAATGTCAAAAGAAAGTGCATCTCGTAATGTTAAAGAAAGTGATACAAAATTCCCTGTATCCGCCCCCATGGTCAGAATCACAATCAAAATAGGTGGTAATGATAATAATACATTTACTTGATATTTTCAGGGCAGGAGTTTCCATTATATTTTAAAATGTCATTTAAAATACTATTAGGAGGCCTTCTTTTAAGGAGCCGAATGTTTGCAATTGAAAATAAAATGTTTGTGAAAGCGGCAGACAGAGGAATCAGTCGGCAGAGAGGAGCGTCTGTCTACCTCCCAATCATCCCACAGTCCAAAGTCCTGACAGCTGCACTCCTTCCTGATCTACCGTACCCCTCCGTGGCATTTCTCTTCCTTTCTTTTCCACTTCCCCTGCCCCCCTATCACAAAGCCGCCTGACAGAGTTCACTTTTCTCCTTTAAGAGGATGAATGAAGATAAAAAGCAAAGCAAAACGGAGCACGAGAGGCATCACTTGCTTTGATTCATGATGGCTGGGATGTTTGGACGCTCCTTTACGCAAGCCCTGACTGTTTGGCCGGCCGGCTGCTCGCCTCCACGGCTGCTTCTTCTAACGGAGAGCCGCGGACTGCTCGCAGTCACATCGTCAAGACATCAGGAATGGCTGATTATGGTGCTAAATATTGATCTCTGCCTCACATGTGTCAAAATTCCCCCCACCCTTTAATTAGAATTTCCCCTCCGCGCCATACAGGAACTAACTGAATATATTAGAGCACTTCATGAGGAGGAGGGGGGTGCAGCTAGTGGGGCATAATTGTGACCTCTTGTCTTGCCTCTTCCCTCCTGAGTTTTGAGATGACTCCCAGCCTGTCTAATGCTCCCGGCCTCTGTGATAATCAGACTTATTTTCCCCATCTTATCACAGGATGATTGGCCTGGCTCCCCTCGTCTGTGTTCCCCTCTTCCCTCTGTCTCGTCCCTTCTTTCACAACGTCTCCTTCCCTCTGCACCGTGTCCTCTCCAGCTGTTTCCCTCTCATCTCTTTTGCATGGGCTGTTTGAGAGGGCTGTCTTATAAAAGGCAATTGCGTTTAAAGGTCCAGTGTGTACGATGGAGTGAAAGGGATCTATTGGCAGATATTGATTATAAAACAATCCTAGTGATGTTTTCACAAATGTTAAATCATCTAAATTGTAAGAATTGTGGTTTTCTTTACCCCAAGAACGGACCCTTTATATTTAAATACTTTATATTTACATCAGGAAATGTGCGGGTGTGCTCTGCCGAGGCCGCCATGTTTTTTTTACAGTAGCCAAGACTGGACAAGCTAAACAGCTTTTGAGTTTTTATTACAAATGAAGGATACGACTCATGTTTGGAAGGGGAGGGTGAGGTGGTGAGGTGAGGGGTTTTCATCTGCAATATGCAACTTTACCACTAGATGTCACTCAATTCTACACACTGACCCTTTAAACACGGCACTCCTATAACATTTGGTGCTCACAATTACCCGTTTAAAAAAATGTAAATCTCCAAATTGATGCAGTAGAGTCGGAGGTAGTGTAACTTTTTTATTCCATGCTTTCTCCTTCCTGGTGCACGGTGCCTACCCACAATACAACTCTGCTCCATTTGCTCCGTTTGCGGATTTTAGTAGTAGCAGCTAATGAAGCCTTGAGCAAATGTTGCTCAGGTAGACATGAGGATCAGGCTTGGAGTTATTGGACCGAGCCTTTGACTCAAGTGATATCACTCGAGGCATGTTAGCAGATTTTGCGCAGCGCCCTCTAGGGACAGTAGAGGGCAGTTGTCCTCATCAAGACGTGTCAGCAGACGAGACAGACTAGCACATGCAGTCGGTTGTCAGTCAGCTTATTATGACCGTTATTTATGTTTTAGTGGCCAGATGTGACATTATATAGGGAAACAAAGTCAGCATTAGGAGAAGGTCTGGATAAACCAATACATGTAACTTTGTATGTATCTTTGATTTTCACAGTATAAGAGAAAAACACCCTGACATCAGATCACAGTGTTAAAATCCCAAACCCATACGTCAGTCACTGTTTACATCCGATTTTTGAAAATGTCCTTTCCTGCAGGTCCGATCATTTATATTTCTTATCCCACTGCACTGTCATATGTTTTTACTCTTCAATAATACATTTATTTTTCACAGCAGGGGGGCTGTGCTCATGTTTCAGAGACCTCACTCCTCACCCTCTTCCCCAACCCTCTCCAGCTCTTAATTCCACCCTTTCCCCGACTCTCTTTTCTCTCTGCCCTCCGCCCCTCCTCTCGTCCCTCTCTCTCCATTACTTGAGGTATAGGAGGCGCTGGTCGTTATTAAAGGACGGCGGCAGGCTCGCCGCCAGTTGCATTCTGGCGAGAGTCAAGTGCCACAAGGTGCCTTTTTCTATTTGTTTGTTTCATGCTACACTGCACCAGCCACTGACCTGTGCTAGCCATGTCGAGCAAAGAGGGAGGCGGGTTCATCCAATCAAAGAGCGGCTGAAAATTAACACTGATCTTTTCCATTGCTGAAGAGGGACCGTGGCAAAAGGCAATTTCATGACCATGGGGTGGACTCAGGTTTTTTTTTTTTTTTTACACTTTTATTGATCATTATATATTTTTGTATCTGTTTACACACACGATTCATTTAATGTTTACACCAAAGACATCAGGTTTGTGTTATAAAGCACAAAACACTTTTCAAATCCCTCAAGTTATTTAATCTCAAAAGCATTTTTTTTTTTCGATTCTCACTCTTGAAATATGATTTTTTTTAATATCAGATTTTTTTTCACAGTGAATTCAATCGGACCCCCTGCAATTCACTACATGCAATATTCATAGTTGATCCATTGACTGCTATTCAAGCGGGAACTATTTGAAGAGGGAAAGTTCATGTGCATTTTTGATGGATTGTGCATGTCGTCCCCTACTCTATATGGATAGAGAGCTTGTTTGAAGGTCAGTGATTCTCTTCTGTCAGAGTCTTCCCTCCACACTCCTTTTTGGTCGGGAAGAATATCTCCGGTCTTCACTCCATATTTCTCGAGTGCTTCTAGGATGACTAGGTTGGATGACCTTGAATCCTGGTGGAGATGAATCTCTTTGAGTCTCCACCCTGTCCTTTTCTCTGGGAACTCTGTCATGAAGAAAGACAATGACCTTCTCCCATCGAGCTTCTCATGTAAAATATCTACTTTTCCCGGCTCGCAACCTTTTCATGTCTTTGATATTTTATGTTTTTCAACTGTATGTGTTGAAGTCCACTTTCCTCCAACGCAACCTCAATAGTCAAGTTGCCTTTGATTTATTCGTCCGTTTTGTCTGACAAGTTTCAATGTTTAATGCGGTTTTTTCAATTGTCTCCCTGTGCATTAAGATAGAGGGTCAATATGTAGAGGCGTGGTCATTTCGGCGTGTGCATACCTTGAGTTAACGCGTCGGAACAAGGGCTTGAACAAGGGTTGAGTGGATCTTGAGAGTTGGCAGGTGCATTATTGCAGCAGGCTCTGCTTATAGCTTGACATGTGTGTGCTGCTAATCTCCCAGTGATATGACAAAGCTGTGTGGGAGTCTGGGCTGGATCGCTTCTGTCTGTTGTGACACACACACACACACACACACACACACACATCATAACCCCTCCCCCTTTCCTTTTGTCCAACACACACACACACACACACACACACACACACACACACACCATATTCCCCTCTTGACCTTTCAAGTATTCCACCACTTTACCATCTACCTGCACCCCCTCCCTGTAAATGTGTACTTACATGTGCTGTGGTAGATTTGTAAAACCATCACTGCATGCATCTGTTTGTGCTGTAAGTAAATGTATGTATCCAGGCACACACAGAAATCCATGCAAACCAGAGAAGAGACGTGTGCATGTTTACCAGTGTGAATGCTGGCTTAAAAGCTGTGATTCTTATTTTTTTTTTAGCTACAAACAAATCTCTTTTTTGCCTTTTTGCAACAAAACGGTCTTTCAATTTGGAGACGCAACATTTCTCTGGGTCTGCTTGTTTAATCCGAGGGTTACACTGCAGCCCGGCGCACAAAAGAATCAGGGTTGTTGTTGTTGATCATTTTGCTGTTTAGTTTTATTGTTGTCCTAATGAAACACACAACTTCTGCCATTTCTCTATATTTCTCACAACATAAAAAGTATGATTGTGATTTCTATTTAATACCTTTGAAATATTTAATTTAAATTTGGTGCATGTATCAGACCGTTATTTGGAGAGCAGACATGATTTGAGAGCAGAGACAGAGAGAGATATGCAACACTGTCCCCAGGTGGAATCAACCCAGGGACGTTTTCGATCGCCTTCATCTGCTCGGTTACCGGGTCGCGCATGTACCTGCTTTTTAATGTGGATCGCAGATGATAGAAGACCACCATACACACACACACACACACACACACATGATTTGACTCCCGGACATGAACAGATTACATGTGCATGGGTGTGTTATTTTATATGTTTCACTTCACATGGAGCAGTGGCACAAACCATAACACAGGACGAGGGCATATTCATGTGGGAACCGAGCCAGTGCATCTGACCATGTTGACATTTTACACACGGACACTGATGAGGGGATGGTTTGCATCTCCTGCACTCGGTCACATTGTCGCTGTGGAAGGTGTAATCGGAGGGAGGGTAAAACAAAACACGGGTAATGATCAGCATTTTTTCGACAGAAGGGATTTAAAATGTAGTAATTCCACCAAATGTTTCAAATCTGTTAATGAATCCACATAAGTGTAAGGTGGCTGTGATAACATTATGTAGATGAGATTGTCATGAGCCTTGTTGTTGGTCGGTGATACCCCACGTGCGTCATCAACACCACATCCTTCTGCCAGTGTGTTTTTACAGTTTGCTCCTCGGTCTCCTCGAGCTTCGCCCCAGAGACCTAATGCATCATTTGAGGCTCATACAATTCATTGCCTCCCCAGCCACTGGCTCCTACCCGCCTGATGGAGGCATTTTGCACCACTCAGAAACACGCACTGTGTGTCTGATCCCTTCCTCCTTAATATGTCCTCTATTACCATCAGGCATTTATGCCTGTTTTTTTCTACTCCAGTAACCACTGAGCACTGGCTTCATTAAAACTAATTGAATCGGAAACACGTCTGCCCGAGGAAACATTAACTCTTTCCATAAAGGAAATTTCCGATTTCATTTTGTCAATAAGGTCAAAGGACTGAGCCCATGTGTTCAATACTGATACATGCAATGCCCATAAACTCAGACTGTACGGCTATTTAATTTAGATAGACGGAGCATCTATCAAGAGCCGGTGTGCTATTTGAACTCCAGTGTTTCCTCCTGATTATATGATAAATATCTGATGTTTTTTTTTCTCTGCAAATAAACAGTTTTGTGCAGAAACCTGCAGAAGTCCCTCTCTGCTGTCGTCCCGTCAGAGTCATTGCATTATTAATTTCTTGTGGTTAGCATAATTGAGTGTTGGTACAATAATGGTTTTCACTGACCACACTTGAAACAATAATTTGATGGCATCTGTCAGAAATCAATGTGCGATCGCCGAGCACACACAGCTGTTTAATACGAAGTAAATATTTATGAGTGATCTGACAGGGAATCAAGTTCAGTCAATCTTCTTTGAGAGGATCTGTGCGAATGATTAACCTCATTTTACTGGTGCTGTCTCCACTGGTAATGGCCATTAGAGCTAAGAAGGAGTGAGGCCTTTGATTTTTGGCTCCTCATCATTCACAGCTTGTCGCATCCCTTCATCCTTCATACATGGCTGCTGAATTGATTGTCTGTTTAGTCCTATGAATGATAAAGCCGCTCTGGGCCACAGGCTGAGCGCGGGACAGACACGGCTCGCTTCCATCTATATGCAAGGTGGATTTCTCCTCCCGCCTCGCCGCTCGGAAATCAGCTTTTTGCATTATTTATTGGACGATCATCACCATTTCAATATGGTAAATCAAATAGTCACAGTTATACAACTATAGACAGTCGTATCCAAAGGGCCATCATTCCGCTCATTACTCATTCATTTTGTTTAGAGCTGTGGTCGGCGGGATTCGTCAGTTGTGTAATCAACGTGTTATAGTGCCGGCTCGTCCAGCAGCCGCCTGCCTGAGCCGAGGGGAAAGGTAACCTGGAAAAGAAGTGAGTCTAAATGTGGGAATGTGCACGGACTAGCAGAGGAATCATAGAAAGCTGTGGAGACAGGTGGGATGTAACCTCGACGGTGAAAAGCAACATGTCAATCGGCATACTAAACACTCAGACGAGATCTTTAAATTGCCTTAATTTGGAAGAAAGACGTTTAATAAGGAGGAGGATTTGCATTTCTACTCATATAATTCTACTTCAGGTCTTGCTGACAAGTTTTCTTATGGCATCCTGGTGTCACAGTAACTTTTAATGCACCGTATAGGCTTGATTGCATCCAAGTCTGAGAAAACGACATGTTCTGAAGAGATTCTCAGTGTCATCAAGTCAACATGTTTGGACAAAGTAGCACAGAAGTTTGCAGCATGTGTATTCCACCTCCATCTTCTTCCACTGGCTGCCACTGCACTTTTTGCTGCTTCATTTAAAATAAAACATTTCTCCTCTTAGGTTTGAGCAGCTTTGAGGTTTCTTCTCCAGATGCCTACCAAGTTCTTGCATGGTGCAAAGGTGAAAGGTCAATTCCTCCTCAGACAGGAGAACCGGCTAAAGCCAAGGCCGGGCTTATCTTCCAACCTCACACATCAGACCTCCACACTAAACCTAAGTCGTGGCCAACACGGCAAAAACAATCACGATGAAAATAATGCCCTCATTCCGTTTTGCTGCTGGGGACTGGCTGCTGTCTGTTAATGTTAATGGTCGCCTCACACGTCCTCCTGCAGACGGTCACCACACTCAGCTACAACACTCCTCTCCTCGAATCCTCCCCACACACACACGAACCTGTCAGATTGCATCACAGAATTAGGCAAAAGTGCAACAATGTGCAGCTGTGCATGCCACACAATCCATGACAGTCACAGTGTGCGGCATGCATCTAATAGCGGCCGCCTACTGTGGACGTGGAGGAGCGTTCTCTGAAGCTCACACGGGCTCACTCTTATAATGTGATGCCTTTTTCTCACTTTGTGCACAAGCACTTAGCAGCAGCCTGGCGAGGGGCCACCTTCACCTGCATGGCGCCGGTTTGTTGCCCTCCATCCAGGAGCTGGAGTCAAGAACTATTCCTTTTTCTTTTTCCTCTTCTCAACCCTGCTAACGCCGACACCATCAGGACTAACCTTCTGCGGCTGTCGAGTGTGGGGAGAAAATGAAGCTGTGGGCTCTTAATGAATTTAGACTCCGAGTCCTCCAGCACATGTAATCATGCACAAACACTGACAGGAGTCTCGGCTGCACGTGTCATGCTTTATTGTGTGGAGATAGACATGTTTAAAAACCACAACTGTACTTTGAGTCAATAGAGGGAACTTGTGACAGTGTAATGCACCCCTTTCAGCAGATCTGCTAAATGTCAGCAAACTGGTTCTGAGTGTAATCCCAATTTGCCTTGGAATTAGCTGTTTCGCACGTGACGATCTAATTATTTAGACAATTCGCTGCCTGTCGCTAATATCTCGCAAAATAAGCTGTTCCCTTCATCTCGATCATGTGATAAATGTTGGAGGAGAGGAGTCCCAGACATGCCTCGGAGCCTGGCCTCACTCCCCCCCCCCCCCCCCCCCCCTGACAGGACGAGAGGAGAGGCGTTGTGACAGCCGCACTGCTGCACTTGGCGCGGGCCCATCACCGCCTCTCTGTGAAGCACTTTCACTCCTGCAGGTTTGGTGCGCAGCAGCCTCTCAGAGTGCCTTAAATTGTCGTTGCACGGGGACAATAAGTAAATGGGATTAAAGTATATGATGTAGGACTTATTCTGGTATTTATTTATTTGTTGCCTGGCTGTAACCTGTGTGATTTAATGGCCGGGGAAGCGGGAGGAGTAGCGGCAGAGAATCAGAGGACTCCCCCGGGGAGGTTGGTGGGAGGTTGACGGTAACAGGCTTACTATTAAAGTACAATAAAGCAAAGCAGGTTACTGCTTCTTTTCATCAAACCACGGCGCCGGTAATAAACGTTTTGATTTTAGACAGAAAAGGGCGCATGTATGTGCACATCGTCTCGTTTCCTCTTGTTCCCTGCAAATGCACAATTACGCAGACAAGTGCACAATATGAAGCGGTGCCACCTGTGCACAACCAGGTCTCACGTTGCACAATAAACGTAGCTGTACCATGAAGGTGTTTTCTGCTCATTTATAACGACAGGCTGCAGGTATTTTTAATTTGAATATGAATAAAAGTGTTAAATAGTTTGTTTTTTCCTCGGGTCTGACTTCGCTGCAGGTTTGTGACTTTATATCCTAAATTATGCGTTTTGAAACATATATATTATGTTAAAATGGAAACGGCATGTTTAATCCTTATGAATTATAAAATCCGACGTTTTCTTTTTGCCATGCTCGTCCAAGAGAATAAAATCCACTGTGTGTGGGATCCAAACGAAATACGAAGATTCCTATATTTAATCCGTTGTAACCTTTTCATTTGTCAAACACAAACAGACGTTGAAAATGAAAGAGATTTCAACAGCCAGGGGTGGACTAAGAAAAGCGTCTTTTTTTGTACATTCTTGACATTTTATGAATATAGACACGCATGCAGTGGGAAAAACTTTGAGCTGCTCAACAGATTAAAAGTGATTTAAATGTCATTTTGACGATTGAAATATTCACACAGCACTGTGCTAGAATAAATGTTCAAATATAATAGAAATGTGCATTTAGACAGAATCACAATCTTAAAATAGAGCATGAGTAGGCCTGCGCAATATTTGCAACATATAGTCTTTCGAGGCAAAAACGTACTTTAGGTATTTAAACTAAATACCTATCGATAATTAAAATTCAAATGAAGTAAGGTTTAGTAAAATAAAAAAATCTATTAATTTGTAAGTGTTTGTTTTCTGAGCACACAGGCCTGTAGGTGCTGATACTGAGAAAGCAAAGGAGTTTAAGTTGGACAGTAGTATCTCTTATATCTTACCTCAATGTTTAAAGGGCTACTTGATTAATCAGAGAAATTATTTAGCAAAGAATTGATTTAAAAGTTTTATTCGTAAACATTAAATATTTCTTTCTCTCTAAAGTTTTTTTTTTTTTTTTTTAATTCGGCACCAAATGCGTTACAGAAGTTGTCAGCAGGTACATCATGATGTCAAAAAAAGATACGGGCCTATAGATCACACACTCACGAACCTCCGGATAGAAGATGGTCAAGTTGTGTCCCTCCATTCCTTTTTCCAAACGTGGTAAATCATAACTATACCTCAACGTTTATAAAGACATAAAAACAACAGACAACGTGCTCAGCAATGAAACTCGGATGGTTTGGAGTCGTTTAAATTGCACCATGCTATAGTGTAGCTCTTTGCAATAGAAATAATAAATATATAGAAACGTTTATATTCAACAGCAACAATACTTACAGCACATACAAACAAGGAATGTCTGACAGTTTTACAAACACCATGGGGTCCCTCATTGTTCTATACAGATGAGATATTTTTCCACATATGCTTAATACATAAAAGGAGTGCCATAACTACGAATCTGTATCAAATCTAGCAGACTACATAGTGTCCGGTATATATTATATATAGACATCACCTTAGCAAGTGCCTATAAAAGAAAGCAAAGAAAAAAGGGGGGGAGAGAGAAAAAGAAAGTAAACTAGAACATGCGTTGTCTTTTCTGGATACTTTTTGGGATCCTGTCAGAAACACATAGGCACGAGTCAGAAAAATGAAAATGAAATATTTTTTTTTTTCATTATAACAAACTTTGTACACGTTATAAACCGATGCATTGGAGGCATCACATAATCTATCGTAATATACAGTGAGTGTGCGTGTGTGCGCGTGTGTTCGTGTGTGTGGTCATATATATATATGTATATAAATATATATAAATGGAATATATTACATCTGAGTATGCTGAATCAGTGGAGCCGATGTTAAATAAACAGTAAGTGATTGTAAAACTGGATTAACTTTGTTGACAGTTTGTTTTTGTTCACTGGAGAGAAAAAAAAAAGAAAAAAAAAAATCCCCACTCGTTTGGTACAACAACAACAAAAAGAAAACAATTGTCAGAGAATTAGAAGGCCTACACAGCAACCACACGTTCTGCCTCTTTATCTTTTGTCTCCTTCGTGAAACCTAATGGGGGAGTGTTGTTCTATTCGCCTACGGAGCTTGAAGATATTTCCCGAAATAATAATAACACCGTTTAAAAAACATCTGCCACGTCTGACTCGAAACAGTGTCTTTTTTTTTTTTTTGGAAGTTCTTTGAGGTGTCGCCCACCGAGGAGTCGGGGCTCAGAAAGGCAGGGTGTCGAGGAAAAGTTTGTCAATTATTGCCGGCGGAGGGACTAGGTCTTCTAGTTTTAGGTAAAAGATACGCTGCAGACCTTGGGTGCAGAGCGTGCGCAGTTCGGGGAGCTTCCCCAAGAGTTTTGACAAGTAGTTGGGACGATTCAATCCACCGCCACTGAACGTCACTTGGTCTTTTAGGCAGTTGACGATCTTGTTTTGGAGATCCTCGACTCTCTTAGGTTCCTTGAGCCCGTGTCGTTCTGGAATATAAACATACAAAAGAAGATATGAGATGGGGGAATTATTTCCCATGCATCAACTGTCTGTGCTGCATCGCATTGTTTAACGCCGACGGGTTCCACAGGCGCAGCAGCCGCCTTTACGCACCTGTTACCATGGCCAGAGCTGCGATGCAGGAGAAGGCTGAGATGTCTATGTTCATGCTGTGTAAGTTTGAGGAAAACTCCACGATGGCGTCCACCCACTCTCCGAAGCCACGGACGCACTGTAGCCTGTGTAACACAACTCCGTTACAAAAAATAAGCTTGCCTTCCACTGGGTTGGACCTGCAATTAATAAGAAAACGACATTAATTACGCTCGGAAATAGATGGGAATTTAAGAGCCGTCTAATTATTTGAGCAGCTAATAAAAGCCAAAGCAGTGAAGCTTGAAGGGGGAGCTGATGATGATCTAAAAGCTCGGGTTGTTTTGTTTGGCACAATCGCGCTGCTCACCTGTACGCCAGCCGCAGGACAAACAGTTCGAGGAATGCGGACTCGAAGAGCAGATCTTGATCCTGCTTCGGTAAATCACAGAAGCCGGGGATCTTCTCCGCCCAGCCCCGGATGATCTCCATGGAGCCCGTCAGGAGATCGTAGAACTGTTGGATGTGCTGAGTGTTGTCTCCAGTCATTTGGTAGTCAGGGTTTGCCTGGAACTGGAATTTAATTTAAACAGCGTCTTAATGAGGTCCTTTAAAATATATAATCCGTGAAATTGCAAATGCCCATTTCGAAGAGAGGGAGAGAGAAAAGGAGAGCGTCCTTCTTTTCTTTTTTTTTTTACTGTTAAATTCATGTCTTCTTTTTATTAACTTCTCCAATTCAGTGCAATTTACTTAGGGGAAAATATGCCACATTAAAAGCCCAGACAAAGTTAGGCATTCGGCGATTTATTCCAGCAAACTTTCAAAGCAATAAATTGTCGTCTGAAGCAGGAGCAAATTAAAAATCTCCATCTTGTTGAGCTTTCTGTTTGAGCCACTATCCTTTTTTTTTTCTTCCTCTCTTCCTTTTATGCGGTTGTTTTATTTCTGGGTTCTTTACTCACTCGTGAATAGTCCAAAGCAGACATGGAGGGGTTGGAGTCCACATGGGCCCGAACGAGTGCGCTGATGAGGCTCACAGGCGGCGAGGGTGGTGAGGGCTCCTGGGGACTTTTGGGTTTGGACGGTAGGCGTCCTCTCCGACCTTTGAGATTATCCGTTCGGACCACTGCGTTTGGAAAAACACACGTCATATGTATAAGTCCACATTATGTATCCCATATTGTCGTGCGTAAAAGTTTAAATGTGGATTAGATAACATTCCAACGCTCAATTACGCACACGAACTCCCTGTGTGTCAGTGAGGAAATATCAACTATAAGTCTAGAATAATTGAATGCATGGCTTAAACATACCTTCTCTCACCATTCCGACGACCATGCACTTCTGGAAACGGCAGAACTGGCAACGGTTTCTTCGGCGTTTGTCAACAGGACAGTTTTTATTTGCTAAACACACATATTTCGCATTTTTCTGGACGGTGCGCTGGAAGAAGAAAAAAGGAAGAAAAACACATGTCACTCCGCAGGCCTATCACTAAAGCCATACAACATGTCGTACATGGACTGTGCATGCTTGCTGCAGAAGGAGAACAGATGAAAACGATATAATATCTGTATCATCTCCTGCACGAACCAACAAGAGGGAATAGACTGTCAGAAAAATACATATCCGTGTTCTGTCATATTTTACTTGCACCTCCGAGATCTATGTGTGGACGAGTATAATTTTCACGTATAGATATTTAACAGGTACAAATTAAGCTGGTGCTGGAAGATTCATGTTGTAACTCGCAGTGAGGATGTGGTTATGATACATGTTTTGGCTGCACCGTTATTATTTTCTAAGAGAATTGGACAGTGTTTATTTTTTCCTCAGGAAGCAGTGCATGAGGGGCATCTTTCATTTAAACACACTAATGGTGATTCATGATTTCTGTCATGTGAGCCCACCTTGAAAAATCCTTTGCAGCCCTCGCAGGTTCTCACTCCATAATGCTGGCAGGCTGCGTTGTCCCCACACACAGCACACAGACCTTCGTTTGACGGAGATCCTCGGGACGGGGGCGATGGCATTTGGCTGTCCACCAGCTGGTGGCCGTGTCCGAGCTGCAGGGAGTGAGGAAAGGCCAGGCCCGCCTGTTTCCGAATGGGCACCGCGAAGCTCTGGCCGTCCAGGCCCCGGTGGCCGCCCGGGTTGTCGTGGTTCATGGAGACGTGCAGCGGGCCGTCGAACCGCATCTGACAGCTGGAGACGGGGGTGCCGGGCGGGGACTGCTTGAAGGAGAAGAGCGAAAGCCTCGACACGGGGTTCTTGCGTTGGTCTATCATGTGAGATGTGGCCGCAACATAGTTCTGGTGGAAACTGTGGAGCGAGCCCGGGTCCTCCCACATGTGATTAGGCTGAACTGGGAAGTTTGGTGTGCTCGGGGCATGAGGCGAGGGGGGTTTGAAATACATAGGCCCAGAGTGAGCCATCATTTCCTCTGACTGAGGTGGCAGGTGGCCCTGCTGATGGTGGTAGTTGTGCATCTGGACGTCCTCCACCTTGATGGAGGACTGCTCTCCGGAGTGGGGCATCTGATACAGACAGGGCGGTTTAACGTCGTAGCCTGTGTTATAGTTGTCCATGAATGTACTGAAACTCGGGAGTGAAGTGGTGGCTGTGATCTCGGTGTTGGTCAAGTCCATGCTAAACTTAACAAACTCGGGAGTTAGGAAGTCGCAGCTGTACTCTCCGGCCGTGTGGTAGCTGTAGCTCTGGGAAGCAGGACTAGCTCCTTGAGGTGATGATCCATACTGAGCCTGGACGCAGGGCATGGCTGAAAACCAAACCGGGAAATCCACACGGTCAGAATTTCTCCAGTAAATCTTCGAACTGTGAATAGAGAAAGTTTTACACTTTAGTTAATTTCCTCTCATTTCCCTCAGAACAAAAAAAAACTGTATAAACAGTACTTGAGCGCTGTCATCTTAAGATAAAACAGCATTACACATTTATACTGTGTGAATTAAGTATTTGTAAATAATTGTCATATCATACCTCAAGTCTCCTGACAGTCTTTCGGTGACACTTGAAATGGATAATGTCAGGAGTTGTGTGGGTGTCCGGATTCAGAAAGGCGGCTCTGTTCTGGATCGTCCCCTAATAAAACACACAACTCTGATATTTACTATACATTGATAACAAATAAAAAACATTCTAAAAATGACCAAAAGATTCCCTCTTGTAAATTACGCACAAACGAAAGCAGATTTCTTATTACGCACAGGATTTGGGGAAATTTTCGTTAAAATTATTAAATAGATTCGGACAACATCCCTCATATAGAAACTGATCAGCATAAGTTGTCTTTTTATTTTATCACTATTGTGTGAAATATTTGTTCTTGATGAACAGATCAACTTCGCGCACTGGACATCCGTGACAACTTGTCTGCAAAGGGTGGAAATTCCTGGTGAGGCACCGGTCACATCAACAGATCGGAACCACTGTGAGAAAGATTCACCTCTGTATCATTTCAATGTTTGAGGTGGAAAAAAAAAAAGTGAATCCGAGAAATAAAGAAAGAAAAAGATCCGAATGGCTGAAACAAAAATCTGTGCAAGTGAAGCGCACACGCAGATTATGTTGCAAAGGCAGAGAAGAGTGTGAAATCTTACCTCTTTCACATCAGGATCGTGTCTTTCAATCCATGCGATAAGCATGTAGAGGGTATTCATCAATTTCGGTAAAGGCTCCAAACCATGAGCGTCGGATACCCAACAAAGCCAAGGCAGGCAAACCCGTGTGACTCCGCGCACTGACAGCAACACGAGCTTCGACTACCCAGTCTGGCCAATGTGGCTTTGTTTATGTGAGCTCTGGATGCCGTGGCCCACGTGTTTCACGGCGCGACGTCATCCGCGTCGACAGAGACACAGACCAATCCGCACGGGAACTTTCTCAAGCCCCGTTTTTTTTTCTTATCCGGCGAGTGTGTTTGGCTTGTGATATGTGTTGTATGTTGCTTCCCACATGGACATCAGCAGCGAGGTAGTGGAGGGTAGTCCCGCCTAAAGTCTGTGCAGACACACATGTGTTGGCCGGGGACTTAAATCAGGCTTGTTTTAAATTGGCATTAATCTATGGGATGTGATTTCGTGGCTTTTTTTTGGTAATCCCAGCTCTGCAAAGTAGATCAGGCAAATTGTGATTATCTGGTAATTTCTGCTTCTCGTTATTATGGTGGAATGGAACTTTTGCCCATTTTTCTCACCACATTTCTCTGGCACAACCATCCATCTCTTGGTTGCAGCAGCCAATATTTATGCTGTGGTCTCAAAACACATCAGAAAAGTGAGAAACATCTCAACTGACTAGTATCTAGATAGTTTATTACCTTATTGTGGTTAATTGACTGTAAACGCTAGTGTACGTTGGCACATGTGGGTTATGTCACAATGAGGCTGATATGCCAGATTCACTACACTCATATGAAACAGCCCTAATGAAGCAAGGGGGGGGGGTACATTTTATTCTTAGTTATCTTCTGACAGGACTTTAGTTATTCAATTGTGTTCCAAATTTAGATCTCAGATTGGGGTGGGGTCGTGCCTATTCATAGAGCTGGTGTATAGTGTATGTGAGCTGCTGAAGGAGGAAGGGGGGGGGGGGGGGGTAATTAGTGGGCCTGTAGCCAGTTGTCATTGGGGTGGTGGTTGTGAGTGTGTGTGTGTGGACGGGGGGGGGGGACGTGATAGGAGCGCGCAGAATGGAGAGTGACGCAGAAAAACGCTCAGGTGACGCAGTCGCCAAAATAATCTCTGGGGCCTTATTGTTCCGCAGCGACGGAATGGACCGATCTCAGAATAATCTTACACCAACACATTGTAGCCAATCGTGATGGCCTACGTTTCACTCCCTTCCCCCCCCCCCCCCCCCCCCCCTCCGCTAACATATTGGCCCGGGCAGCAAGCCAAAGGAGAGGGCACATACATGTGCTGCATGGGTCCACTTGCGCGTACAAGCAGCCAGAATCACATGTGGCAGCAGCGCCATGTGTTCTTGCTACAGGACTGCTTCTTTATTATAAGAGCAACAGAACAGCCACCACTCTCATTGTTTTCTTTTTTTTGTTTTGACTGTACTCAGAGCACACAAGGACAGCGTGTGCACAGGGGAGGGAGGGAGGGAGGGAGGGGATGCACTATATCTGTATATTATGGTTGCTCTCACCTCTAGAGGACACTATTGTTCACCAGCCATACATCAAGCGGCCCCTGTTTCTTACAATTAACCTTCTTAATTAGCCTAACCCCATTAAGGCAGTGTGGTCACGCCCAGTCGTTTCGAGGTGCGCATCGGGGCAGGATTTGTAAATTACATATTCCACTCGTCATAATGTGAATATTCAGAAGAATAGGGCTCTTGTAAAAGTTCTGGCGTGTTCCTTTTTAAGTTGTAATTACCTTGAAAACACCTCCCCCCTTTTTTGTAACACACTTCAGTTGCATCTTTAACGGGAGATTTCCAGTTTGACGTGTGCGTTAAACCTCTGCACTGTGCGCTAAAATCTCCATGGCGCACATCTGCATAAGAAACGCAAACTGTGCTGTCTGAAAACACCTCTGCTAACACGGCCACGACTGTCTGTGTGTATTTACTGTTATCCATTCACCATTAAGAATAACAATTAAAACACAATTAACAGTTTAATTGGCCATTTTACCGAAGAATAATTAACTTCCCATTTATGTGCGCAATTAATTGACAGTCATTTGAAAGAGATCAGCCATAGTTTTTAATCACGCACACAAGTTATTTCCTGGGAGTGTTTTTATTTTTTTTACTTTGAGGAGATGTTTACTGACAGTATTGCGCGCGACCATGTGCATGCGTGTGTGGGGGAGAGAGAGAGAGAGGGGGGGGGGAGGAGAGTGTGCATGGTTTTACATTGGCTCACATGTTGAAGTTCACTTTAGGTAGCTACAATCTGGGAGTGTATACAGGAAATGCACGTTATTAATGGTAAAGGCCCAGTCCTCATCTCTAAGTCTCAGGATGGCCACTGACTCACAGGTTGAGGTGAGAGCATGAAACTAAACGTGGTCATCCACCATTAACCACATTTCTACTGATTTGCCTCCAGATAGTAACTTGACTCCATGTTTATTTGTCACCTCCAAAAAAAAAATATCTGCACTTATGTCTGCAGCCTCGAATTCGCAAGTGGTGCACAGCTTCTGGTCCTCCATTAAGTCCACTTAACCTCTGACCCACATGTAATAGTCAAGTCTTCTACTTAATCTGGAGACAAGGAAATCCATCAGTTTCAGACAACGATGCAGCTGTAGACAATCTGTGGTGTGCTGCATCCTAACTTCTCAACATGTTCTGTGGTTACCTCTACACAGTTAATGCTGTTATGAGTTATTCATCTTTGAGGTGCGTGACTGAAAATGGCCATTCATGAGTATTCAGATACTCGGCTGATAAAACTGATCAGTGCTGCATTTGAGTAAAATTGTGAGTGTGATAAGATACAAAATGGTCTCTATAGTGTTACTCAGGACACTCAAGTACTATATTTAAGTATGGTCAGAGGGAAATATCATAAACAATGATATGTGACATATTGAACATTATTCTATTAGCATCATTGTGATCAACTGCAGCATCAGACAACTGTCATCATGTTTGTGCATTAGTGATTATCCAATAATATACAATGTCATCATTTGAATACCAATGTAGTCTACCTATCCCTCATCTGCCCCAGTGTCACCGGATTGGCCCACGACCCTCGCGACCCTCCAGGATAAGCACTATAGTTAACCGAATACAATTTTGAAAGCTGCTTTTTCTTGTAATGGCGTATTTTAAATTGTTTAGTCTCATCAAGAGTACTGAGTATGCTGTGTCTGGTCCAGGTCGTGCAATAAGCAATAAATGAGACAGGTTTTTATATCGTCTGTGTGTCGTCATGTACTTAAGCTATTACCATGGTTTGTATGCCAGACTGTGCTCGTGAGCAAACTCTCCGAGTGAGATAAACAACATAGTGGCTGATTGGTGTAAATACAACACAAATTATGAGCTTTGTTTGAGAAAGCAGAGAGATTGTGATTTACTAAAATTCTTTAAAGGCCTAATTATCGATCCATATGTTACTTTACATGGTTTGTTTCAGTTACACTTTTTTCTGAAACTGGAGGAATCATGTTGGGAGTTGTTCCAACCCCGCTTTAATTGTAGGTAGTTTGTGAAACCCGGTGGCCACTCGCTCCCACAAACCTCATTTCATTTCCAAGCACCGGCAGGTATCAAACTTTCTGGGAATTGAACAGCCCGACCCTGAAGGCATCCCTTTGCTCAGTGTCTTCTTTCCATTTCTAGATTCTCACTTTACAAGCTTAAATGTCTACTTAATATGCTTTAATGCCTGCTCTTTAGAGCCAGGGAGCACTTCATCACTTTTATACACCTTTATATAACACACTGTTAACTAGCAATGCCTTATGGAACAGCTTGTCTTGCAGCTGGAAGGCGCCTCCATGGCATGATGGAGGTACCTGTCCACCATTCACAATGAGACAGTAAAATGGGAATGGAGGCCTCTGCATACTGCTGCCGTCTATATCAGTCAACGATGAATATTCATGAATCACGGTGTCATGACATGCTCTGTAATTGCCAGCAACATTAGCAATGACACTGCTGGTATCAAGCCCCTGCATATTCATGTGGTGGGGCAATATTTTCTCGTGGTGCTGTTTTTCTCCCCCTTCTTCTTTCTTCTCGCTCCTCCGGAAAGTGAAAATGTATTCCGAAGCTGCAGGTGTCCCTGATGCCACAATCAATTGCTGGCTGGATTGTGCCCCGGTGAAAATCAGACAAACCATTAGTTTCTGTGTCATTCTCTTTGATTAATAACATATCTGAATTATAAAAAGGCTGACATGGACGCCAAAGAGTGTGAAGTGCATCTCTTTGTAATAGTTATGAATGTGGAGCTTAAGGACTCTTGAATATCTTTTCTTTGGCTATAGTGGGCTTTATTGGTCACTTTTAAATGTATTGATTTAATTCAATAATAGGCTTTAGATTATTGAATTTGGAATGTGCTTGTTTGTCTCTTATCTGAGTTGTTCGAGGTGTGAGTAGATTTCGCAGCTGCAGGCGTGGTGGAGAGCGCGGCAGATTTCTTTTTGTGCTGGAATTTGCTGAAACTCCATTTCGGCCGCTCTAAAGTGTCCTAGAATGGGTAATGAGGGAATTGGATGGAGCTTTGCCTAAGTTGCAAAGCTTTCTCCTCAAAGCAGCTTGATGGGAGGACTCTTTCCTCCTTGAGGCTTCAGTCTGGTGCAGCGCAACATCTGAGCTGTGGTGTGAGGAGGTCGTCCTGAGCTCTACACCCGAAGTGGAGGCAGCGTAGAGATGGTCGCATAGTTTACACAGAAGTGAATTTCAAATAGGCACAGCAGTAGATGTGTTTCCAGTATTCGGATACTTTACGTTAAGATATAATATGTAGC
The DNA here is from genome assembly GCF_949316205.1 of Platichthys flesus. Classification (NCBI taxonomy): domain Eukaryota; kingdom Metazoa; phylum Chordata; class Actinopteri; order Pleuronectiformes; family Pleuronectidae; genus Platichthys; species Platichthys flesus. Next base: position 8,166,878 of record NC_084957.1, read on the forward strand.
AAATGTACATTCAAACCACTAGACTTATGTTGTGTAGTTTGTTTTGTGTAATTACATTATTCAAATTGTTTCAAACACCCCCAAGTTCCCCAAATACTCAAGGTAACATGATCATTTTATTTTGGTTGCTGTTAAATTGGGTAATTTCCGCTCTCCCTTTGGCTTTACCCATCTGTGCTATGACTTCCATGGTAAAGGATGTATGATCAAGGAAATCCACACTGATAGCCAATTAGCCAGTCTGATTATTTCCCCCTCATGTTTGTATTGATCACGATCATTCATTCCCCTTTGCTGTGTAACGTGAATATAACTTTAATACATTACCATATCCGTGAAAATTTGAAGACCCCTAGTGGCACACTGTTGTAATCAATACAACAGTGTAAAAATGTTCCTGCTTTCAAAATCCTACAAGAGTAAAAGAGTATAAATATCATCAGCAAAATGTACCTGAATTTACAAAGTACTTGATCTTCAGTAAAAATACAATTTGACTACTTCTTAAGTACAGTACGTGAGTAGATATACTTTACAATCTTCCACAATAATTTTTCTTTCCTAACGTTAACCTTTAGAAAAACTTGGAAAAACTACAGCCTGTGTATTTCGAAATGCGACTGAAGTGTGAAATAAGGCCCAGTGAATTCAGTGTGTTTCAACAATGGATCACTTACACTGAAATCTCTGCTGTTCTGTTGCCTCCTTTTTCCTGTTGATCACCAGCTGAGCTGTATCTGCACGGAGCAGTAGGAGGCATGGCATTCCACGAGGAGGTAATAGAAAGGCTGTCGCTGTCGAGGAGGGGGCTGTTTTATTTTATTTTATTGCCTAACTGAAGTGGCAGCATATAAAAGAACACAGCTGAGATTGTCTGAAGTGTTGCAGAAGAATGCTCAGTGATCTGCATTATGTGTTCGGGTTGTCAGTCCATCCGTCTGTTCCCAGATCGCCTCGACGGAATCTCTTCAAATTGTGTTCATGTGATAACTTTCTCTGTGGCCTTACAAAGCAATTATTTGCTCTTGTGAACGCAATATCTTAAGAAGGCCTCAAAACTGCCCCTTTCAAATTTGGTACAAATGTTCGCTTAGACTCACAGATTAACTGATTACATTTCAGTGGTCAAAGGCCACAGTGACCTCAATTGAGTCTGAGTACAAATGTAGAGTGAAACTGCACTGGTTGGCGGATGCGTACATTCACAGGGTAGAAATTCTAGTATAAATATAATGAATTTAGTCCTTGAATTATGTTTTATGATTACAAATTTAGAAAGTTTGGTATATATAATCTTATATTTGTATCACAGTTTCATTCTATGGCTCCAAGACGTTGAATGGGATAAATAATAAGGAGCAAACTGAAAGGTAACTTAGGATATGCTGCATCCTCTGTAATATTTCCTCCTCCTTCTAATAGATGGCAGATTGTATGGTGCATCTGTAATGAGCACATGACTAACAACCTCTGTGAATTGGAGAATGGGTGTCATTTGTCTTTTTCTGCTTTGCTTATTTTAGATTATCCTGTGCCATCATCTTCTTTACTAACCACCAAGTTTTCCAATTAGTCAGATTTGTTAACATGTCTCCGTCCCATTCATCCGTGTATATGTGTGTGTGTCTGTGTGTGTGGGTGTGTGTGTGTCTGTGTGTCTGTGCCACATGCAGATTTCGTGATTAATCTGGAGAGACAATATTTTTGAAATGGTATTGGGTGTGGAATATAAACAAGCATGTGATGTATTGTTTTTTATTGCTTGACGGTGTCTGACAGCTTTGTCACAGAAAATGCATGGCTCCTTTCTTCCTAAATCCATCATGAGGAATATAAAGACATATGCATAATAATGAAACACATTTATTAATATGTACTGTCCCCCGGAGTCATATGACAATGAAATGGATGACTGGTTTTCTTTTGCATGGATGCTATAGGCCTGTGTGGCGTGTGTGTGGAGGCCGCCGAACAGGTAGACGCTGTGTACATGGATGAGCTCTGACTTCTGTGTGCTCACAGGCAATAAGTTGCTTTTTACCTTGGTTTGAGCCAGAAGAGCTGGAGTTGAGTACTTCTTCGGTGGGAAGTTCAATTATACTGGTTGTCTTTAGGACCTGACCTGCTAAACACAACCTTCATACTTGTGCTGACAGAGGCACGACTCATTGGTTCACACTGTGGGCTTTGCCAGCTCATAGAGATTGTGCGTGGATACGAGTAAATTACCCTTAAAGGACAGGTTTGATGATATAATATTTACTTTTTTTCTTTTCAAAATCCCTTAAAAATCCCAAAGTCAATATACATACATATATATAGCTAAAATACTTGGTCCATGTACTGTTATTGTTTGTTTTTGTATCTAGTTGTCGCCAACAGAGTGTATCTAGGGTTCAGTAGCAAACAAACTGATGTGTTCCATATTTTTCTTCCAACACAAGCGCCATTGGTTGTTTCGAGGAGCCTTTACAGAGGTTTTTTTCATGGCGGACTCTTGTTCAGCCTCGGCTTGCAACCACAAATGGGTATTCTCCATCCTGATGTTGCATAACCTCCCCACCATTGTGATGGAGCTGCTTCCAAGCCGCCTCTCTGGGGCCTGATCCGTAAGGCGCTCCACATATCTGCTGTGAAGTCTAGAGCAGCAGCGTGTTTGGACTGGGAAGATTTCCGCCCATAACAAGTCTGCGGGCATTAGTCCAATCACCGCAACAAAAAAGAAATATGAATGATATCTCTTTTATTCTCCTCCTGTTCGCGAGAGCATCCTCTTGTGGTTAGCATCACATACCAAATCAATTATCTACGCTGCTGGTCGGAGGCTTCTTTTAATGTGTTTTTTGCCCCTTTTATTTACTCAAGTTGTCTAATGGTGGTGTAGAGGGGGTTTTCAAACCCTTTCTTCTAATCCTCCGCTATTCTTCCTTTCTTCTTTTCAAAACTGGGATTTGCAGACCATCTGGGACAGCAAAGAAGCTTTTAATAAGCAAGGAGAGATTTCAATGTTTTTTTTAAAAGTCAATAAAAAACTCATGATTTCTCTCAAATACATTTGTTAAAAATGTTCTTGAGAAAACTGATGTTTTCTAGATCTCTGTTTTCCGGATTTATTTTCTTTTAGTGTGTTTTGCATGCAGTTCCTTTTTGAGATTCATGCTGTCAAACCGGCGGAAATGATTGTTGTTTTTAGCCAATGGAATATGTATGGCCCCGCTATATTGTTCTAGTCATGAATATTACAGTGGAGGCTTGTGCATATGTGAATAGTATCTTGATCCATTCTAAAGATTTGGGACAATAAGTATCCAAATGTTGATGTGCTCCTCTGGTTCCCATCGTCAGATCTCAAAACTGCCCCTGTGCCGCGGAGACAATTTCTCATCAGGCACCAGCAGCCGCAGCACCGAGCTCATTCACGGAGGAGTCCGATATCTACAGAAAGCCATCACGAAATTGGATTACAAACAGGTAAATGCTTCATTTTTTCTCCGCAGCTGACACTTATCCGCAGAATTCCTGGTCCCTCTGGTCATATTGCTTTATTTACCCTCCCATGTTCATTTTTCATTCACGGGGAAGCAGTGACATGTTTGCCTTCAATGACTGCCTGCCCGGGAATTTTCTGAAGTTATTTTAAAGAAATCTTACAACTTAGCAGACCTCAGCCGGCATCATACAGTGAATTAATTCACGAAATTATCCCCCTCGGTAATGGCTGGAATGACGCCCATGTGTCCTCCTTTGTCTGCGAATTGTTTAAGACGAGTCTCCAAGGTTCAAAGTGAAATGTCACCATTTTCTGTTACATTTCACCGTATTTGAGAAATCTCATTATTCTGGGCTTGTGTTTTCTTTAGGAGCCTTATTTTGCCATCTGTAGGAACATGCGAAGGTCCTGGAGGTGAGCAGCAGAAGAGACCAATTAGTGTGATTGCACGAATCGCAACTGCCTAGTCAGCATCTCGACAGTAAAATGTAGGCTGTGCTGTACGTCTCGGATGAAAAAGAAGGGCAAATTAAAGCGACTTTGTTTGGAGCTGGGTATTTCATGCTTACAGTCACAATAATATGCTCCCCCCAAAACCTATATATCTCATTCAGGTCTCCAAACCTACCAACAAAACAGCCGGAAATTACATCTTGGTTGTTGTGTAGTTCTCACGCCAGCAGGACGAGGATATCTGTGATAGGTCATGGCTGTCGTTCATAGTTGCACACAGATTATGTCTAATTTATGACTTTAAATCCACAGATAAAGATGAAATCAAAGTTTGAATTCAAATTTAAGGTGAAACTTTTGGATGATCAAGTCAAAAATGACCCCCAAGTGTCACTTGTTCCAACCAAAATCTGAACTATTGGTGCTTTTCTTATTCTTCTATGAAGGTAAAATGAATATCTTTGTTTTTTGTGTATAGGATGAGTCCAAAAAAAACCTAGATGCCACCTTTTCTATGGTTTTCTGACACTTAGCGGCTCAGGAATCAGGGGATCTGTTCAATGATGGATATAAAGAGTTATTTCAGGCCTAATTAAATAAGTTTTACTTCTGACAAGTTTTCCATTTCAACTCTCCTCTTCACGATAGTGAAACTGTCCAGTTTCTTGATCACACCTATATCAGATGTCGCTGCAGGTGTTCAAGTAAAACGGACTGTATGTTTTTCCCTCATTCTACCTATTCACTGATCATTTTTCACCTCATAAACCAGAAGCAGCAGTAAACCTTTCCTTAGATAAAGGCTTGGAGTTGGGGAAGATGGAGAAGTTCAGCCGAATGGTAGTAAACTTTACAATCACCTTTGGGCTGAGAGGCCCATTGGAGTGTAAGGGAGACGGAGGAGCGGTCCACGGCGTCTCTGCACCATCTCCCCTCTGCTCTCTTAGACTTGGGTGAACTCAGGGGCCCTGATTTGATTGGTGCAGCTTTGAATCATAAGCTTTAATTGTGCCTGACATTTAAAGCTTCTCTCTGGTATTTAAAGCAGTGTACAGGTGTGGCTCATTACTGCGAGGGGGGGGGGGGGGGGGGGGGGTAGGAGATTTTCTGATTTCTCTCTCATTGCTGATCTGTGGCGGCGTCTTAACTCATCACGCTGCCTGTCAACATCCGCGAAACCCCTGCCCCGCTCGCACAAAGCCACACGCGACCCGGCCATCATCAGTCAAACAGGAGTTCAGGCCTATCATGAAATGATGGCCACCTTTTTCAGTGCTGCAAACACTGTCAAGGAGCGGGAGGCTGCACGGGGAATAAAACGAGTGGGACTGTTACCTTGCACTGGTTTCTTACCCTTCAGATGGTGAATCTTTCATAGTATTACAAGGTTGTGATTCACATACTCTGCTGCGCTCATCCAAGACAAACTGGTTGTTTATTATGATGCTCGAAGCCTGAAATCCTTCCTTGAACAGTTTTAGGTGTTCTGAGAACATTATAATGCACCATGAAAGTATTCAGTACCAATCACTTTGAGCAGTGTTCCAAATTGTAGCACTTATCACAGCTGGAGATGCAGCTAACAGCGGTCTGACTGCAAAATGTAGTTTTCTCTGGCCTTATGTGAGCAAGTGTGAGAAAAATGCATTTTGCTTTCAGAAATATATAAATTTATTGTGCAGTAATTTCAACTTGTAACACATCTATAGAGCTGAATTGTGCATTTGAAAGCCTGCTTTTTGCTTTTTTTTATGCGATGTGTGACAATTCTTCCTTAAAATGTCTGAAATCGACGAGACATTTTAAGATTAAGATTAAGATTACCCTATGTTATGTATTCTGTTGACTTGTGTACGTACATTATCCAAAATTATCCCTAGAGCCGGGCAGACGTTGAGATCAGTGTGTTCCGGCACCAACAAGAAAAAGTGTAATTAAATACAGGTTTTTTGTTATTTGTCAATAATCATAAATTCTGCATCAGTCTTCCCCCGCGGAATATCTTGTGTCTCACACAGCCGCGTAATTGCTGTTTATGTGAGCGTAAACAAATGAGAAACAACGTTCTTAAAGCAGAAAATAGCCAGTGGGCATCGCGTTCCAACCGGTCCCAGGATCCATCTATCTGCGGGCCATATGTGCCTCGTGTTGGCATCAGAAAAACAAAGCATATGTTGATTGTTAGCCAGGGTGTACATAGCATGTCCTGTTCACTCAGGGTCTCCCTTGTAGCTGCAAACTCCCAACTTTGTTTCTCTAGGCTATCTGTCAGACTTCATTTAGCATTTGAGGATATGTGGATTCCCATGGACTGCAAAAAGGCAACATACTTCTGAGGGAGCGCGGCCACTATCTGAGCAGTGATCTGTCAACCTTATTCATTTAGCAGAAGTAAGTAGGAGAGGGGGTGTTTTATACAAGCTATTTATATTTGTTCACTTTAATACCAGTAGATGGTAACAAAAAAAAAAAATACTTCTACAAACCAGGAGTATCTGGGGGAAAATAACCGAGAAAGCTTTTGGTAGAATTTTCTATCTAATTATATAGTGCTGCATTTGATCCTAATTGGTGCAGAGAGAACAAAGGGATGAAACAATAAAAGCATTTGACCACTTACACGTATTTAATATTTCCTCAAGCAGTCTTTTCCACCCCTATTCCCATACGCAACTGGGTACATTATGGCAGTGACATTTTCTGTCCTGACCTTCTTTACTGGGGATCGGGCTTTGACTGCTCGGGTTCATCTCCTCAGGAATTTTCAAGCCATCACGGTCAGATAGTTTCAAGATGTAGACATCCTGTAGCCTCAGAAAATGTAGTCTTTGCAAACATATAATTTAGCAAGAAATGGCAAACAGGTTCCAACGCCCCCTTGCACGTAAAATCGTGTTCTTATAAAGGGGAATTTTTTTAATATTCACATTTCACTCTGTAGAGTTATAGATGTAATAAATGTGAAACTTGATTGTTTTTGCACTAGATTCAAACTTTTTGTACTTTTGTCGCGTCCTTACGTGCTGCTCATGTGCCCCATCGTCATTTTGCCGCGGGAGTAATTGACAAAAGCATCTGGGATAATAACTCCATCTCCCGCTGTACCTGTAACAATTTAATTGGACGAGTCAGCCCAGCCAAGCATCTCCGGCTCCATGACTGGGAGACATGAAATTCATTGTCATTATTGTCCCTGTCATTTTGCAGCATTTTGTCCGGCCGCAGAGTTCCTCTCACTCCACTGAGCTTCCTACCTCCAGGAGGCTGGAACGAGTGGTATGTGTGAGCCGAGCCGAGGCAGGGGCTGGATGGGAGGGGGCCAGGGAGGAGGGGGAGGGTGTTGTTGGTGGTGGTGGCAGAGAGAGGGGGTGGGGGCTGGCTCCCATTCCTCCAGGGAGCTCTAATGCTCATTTAGCTTTGGTCTGTCATTCGGCCTTTTTGGCTTTTTAATTGCTGATGATAATTATCATCATCATCATCATTATTGTTATCTTCATCAGTGTGTCAGGTTATTATAGCCGCGCTCGGCCGTTCATTCATAAATCCTGCTGCGCCGCGATCTGACTAATCCTTGAATTCCTGACATTTAATGTAGTATTAATGCTCCTGTTCTTTGCCCGGTGCCAATCTGTGACAGGCTCACAACAGAGAGCTGTGAATCACGGGGTCAGAGGTCGTCAGGAGGCTCAGCAATCACCGAGGATCAGACACTGCCTACTGGTGCCTAGGCCCCTTTCAAGCCTGTGTTTATGTGTTTGTGTGTATGCGTGTGCACACACCACCGGTGGCATAAGTTTGCTGCCCATACACTGTAATGGTCACATTCACCCAACAGAGATGAAGAAGTGGATTCCATGGTCTTCCTAATACATCATGGCAGGGTGCATGCTCTTGTATGTAATTCATTCTAAAATGTGGCCTTTAAATCTGTTGTTTTCCTGTTTTCTTTTTTTACTTTTTTGCTCTCATCTTATTTATTTATTTTCCCCGTGGTGGGGGGAATGGCTTGGAGCATGCCGTAGCATTAAGCAGAGCCCACCAGCTAGCTAGCCTCAAGTCGCTCAAACGTAAAATAAATCAGGGCACAAAGGACCCCGCTCATTCCTGCAAAGTAGCAACATTTTCCCCGGCCAACAATGAGGACTTGAACTTCCCCGGCAATAACAAATAGAAAGAAAGTCACCCGAGACACCAACATTAAAAGTGATTAATCATCTCTATTCTCTCTTTACTTCTGAACCAAGGGATTGTCCGGCAATAAATCTTCAGAGATGTACATAAGAATCACTTCCTAATGAAACCCGGCTTTGTTCATTTGTCACCTTTTAGACCCTTTCATCTAAATTACAAAACTTCTGACCTTGTGACTCTGGATATAGATCTTTGGTATTTTAGAGCTGAAGAGGGATTAATCCATAAATCTTGATACTAGATTTCTCTGTTCATTAGGAAGGATTCTGCCAGAAGGATCTTCGGCTGGGAAAAAAAAAGAGGAGCAGATCAGCTGCTTTCGAGAGCTATTTACTGTCACATTGACAATCTGAGAAATGTAATTATCCCGGGGAGGAAGTGGTGGTTTCCAGTGATCACTAGATGTGGATTCTTTTTTTTAACGGAGCTTGTTTTTATTCGTATTCGTATAGTTTAACAAAAAATGTGTTATGTGGACAAGTAGGTTAAAAGCCACACAAAAAATATATATATATATTAATGGTAACTGAGCAGACATAAGTATACGTGTGACACTTAAGAGCAAAAAAAAACTAAACAGTCTCCGTCAATCAGCTCCTGGTATATTTATGCCGTTGATGCATCTGCTCCTTATCCCCACATTCCCCTTCCTTGTTTTCCGAGGACCTGCTCTCCTTCCCACTGCAGCAGTGGGGAGGGGCGGGGCGGTCGCGGGGCCCACACTCAGGCCAAAGGGCCACTGTGGCTTTAAGTGTGCTCCTCGTGTGGCCGGAGCAGCCATCGCGCTGATGCAAAGTGACAGGGACAGATGTGACATATCGGTTCCGACACACTTCCATACCACCAGTCACAGGCTCGGGGTGACTCACATCCCCCTGCTCTGGTCCTGTCCCCCCGCTGCAGGACAACACGACGATGCTCGAATGAACCTCGCCATCGCCCTCACTGCTGCCAGGTATGGGGCTGCCATAGCCAATTACACTGGAGTGGTGCACCTACTGCAGAGGGCAGACCCTCAGACGGGGAAGCAGAGGGGCTGCCGAGCACACTGCAGGGATGTGATCACAGGTAAATCCAACGAAATCCGCCTCACTCCATTCCCACTCTTTCCAGCCGTCACAACAACAGGGGCCTTTTCCCAGCGCCTCTTACTCACTGCCAGTTTGCACATAGTCATTGCACATCTAATGCAGCAGCTTTTAATATTTTATAAGCGTTTTATGGTGCAGAGGGCTGCTTCAGATCTTGTAAGAAGGAACATAAGACGGAATTAGGGTACTCCAAATGGCCTTACTTACCTTTTAAATGTCATGCATAGGGCCGGCTTTGGGAGAATAAAGCAGTTAAGGGTAAAAGATGGTATTCTGAAAGATTTCATGAATAACCGAGATTTGAGGGTCTCAACACATGACCACCCCCTGATGTTTTAAAAGAATGAAGTGTGCTCCTGGAGGAGATGTCTCACTTTAATAATGTGAGAGGAGGGCCTCACATGGGGAGGGCTTAGACTGAAAGGATAATAGAAACAGTTTTGAAATCACTTCTTTTTTCTTTGTCCCCCCCCCCCCCCCCCCCCTCTTCCTCCTTCCGAAAAAAAAGTGATTTCAGGCTTTCGAGCCATGTCATTCCATTTCTCTCCCCTCTCTCTCTCTCTCTCTCGCTCTCTCTCTCACTCTCTCACAGAGGTGGCAGCCTCACATGTCAAATTAGAAAGGGTAGTCCGCCATTCACCTTGTTTTCAAAACAGATCATTTGCCGTCCTCATGGTATCTTTGGATATGCGTCCCATTATATACTGGAGCTCGTCAGCATCAAGCATCACATTCACAAACATTTCCCCACCGCAATTTCAAAAGGCTCCCTCAGTCACTGCCACCGAGCTACTCTGTGACACAAAGAAGCAAGAGGGAAATTAGGTATGTCTGTTTCCTATTAATTACAATCCTGGGAAGTCTCCCATGGACACACTCGAGCCACTCTATTACAGAGAGAGGGGGGGGGTTCGCTGATAAATTAATAATCCGGCTTGTCACCAGCCACAGATGAATGGCCCCTGGTGATTGATGCTGTTTTCTTTCATAGGGCAGGAATTTGATGTCGGAGCCAAATGTGTTATCAATGCCACGGGACCTTTTACGGACGCGCTGCGGAAAATGGATGATCAGAAGAACCCCCGACATCTGTCAGCCCGGTGCTGGGGTGCACATCGTCATCCCGGGCTGTTACAGGTAACTAACGGCGGGCTCCTACGTCTCTGTCACTGTATCTCCTGCTCCTTAGCGCTGGCGTCTCATCAGTTCATTAGCCAGCGCCGGCAGAGAACACTCAGCCTCTGGCCACAAAAAAATAAGAGACAGGCTACGTCTGGCAGCTCTGGATGCTCTGGGTGGCTCGGAGCAGGTGTTTAGTCGAAATTTGATCTGCAGCTGAGGAGCGTCGTGGACCATATTGTTAACTGAAAGAGAAGATTTACATCCTCTGTACAGCGCAGTGGTCCGGCCTGATCAAACATCATTTCCTCTTGCAACCATGTTCATATTGGATTCCTCGGCCAGAGCTGGGATTTCTGCTTTCTTGTTGATGCATGTTATTTGTGTTTGGCTACTCCCGTGACCCAGCCTTCCCCCCTCAGCTGAGCCTGCGTTAAATTGAGTCACAGCCACATGCATGTGTTTTAAACAGGGCGATGTGTGCACCCTGGGTTGCGGAGGCTGGAGCGGCGGCTGGAATTGAAACCAGCTGAATTAATCTCCTGGAAACAGCGCTGACAGGAGCCTGATTATGGGGTGTCCCTTCAACCAGCCCGGCCCGCTCGTGCCCTCCCCTCCCCAGCAGACCAAAGGTTAATGCAGTCTTCTTGTTTGTTCCCCTCCCTATACCCCTGCACCCGCCCCATGCACATAAGGCACACACACCTCCGCTCCTGGAGCTCCTGGAACCCGTCACGTCATCTTCCCACTGGCCCGGTGATCCCGATGATGCCATCCCATAGAGGAGGAGGACGTGGACTACAACCACTGAAGTTCCACAACCACCCAGCCGCCTCAGCCCGACACACAAGGTGATTATCACACTGATGCACCGACAAAACCTGTTCAGCAGGTGTGGTCTTTGCACGTGGAATCCCAGAACTTGACTGGAAGCTCGATTTTGCTCGTCCCACACACACAACATGTGCGTCTGCCGTGAATCTCCCAGTGTGTCGGCGTACACACAGTTGTGATGCTAAGGTGCAACCAGCTCAACCACGTCAACGCAACATTTCTCACGTGGAGAGAAAAAAACAAAAAAATGAGTCATCACTGTGCACGTACACTTGCGGCACTATAGCCTGGATGCTTTGAAACAGACCTAATTCATAACAGCCATTTATGATAATAAATACACGTCCAACAATCTCAACACCACCCCCCCCCCCCAATCCACCCGCCCACCCTCTCTGATTTACAAATAGCTGATAGAGCAAGCAGCTGACAGAAATAAATGAGCTAATCTGATGGCTGTGTAGGACTTCCACCAGATATTAATTCATCAGGAGGCCACAGAGTGCAGACAGATACAAATTCCTGCTTTAATTATGTATGGGAGCTGCGCTGGGAGCAGGAGACACCACCACTACCAGGACTATTTCTCAGAGCAACTTCGTGAACCCCTCTCATTCCATCGTTGTTTTCTGTTAAATATAATGTGTGTGGCTCCCGTTTTCCCCCAAACTCTGCAGACGGAATAGATTTTTGCCCCCCACCCCCCGTCATAGCAATGCTTTCACATGGGACATTTGATAATGAACAAGTGGAAAAATAACCTTTGCCACATACAATTATATTGTTTTCGATTTGCAATTTTTATGAGGCCTTCCTGGAGCCTGTGTGATGTGTTCTGCTCCCACTCGGAGACTCCAATGGCCCTGCGACTGGCGGGCTTATCAAAACCCACCGAGGCTTTATTGAATGAGTGACCAGTGGGTATCTAAACAGAATGCAGGGCTATTGATTTTGGAGAAGTGGTCTAATTGTTTCTAGTAGACAAGGGCTTGTCCCGATTATTTGATTGATTAGCTTGATACTGGTCTGCTTCCTCATCCTCCTCCCCTGGCCAGTTAATAGCACTGTAATCCCAATACACTGCTGTATTTCTAATCCATCATCATTATCATGGCTGTACTCAGCACAAGATTAGTCCATGAGGGTTTTTTCCTTTTTTTTTTTTTTTTTTTTTTGCATTCCCCAATATTAGCTCCGCAGTCTTTATGCTAAAGGAGAAAGAAGTGAAGGAAAAAGTCGGCTGATGCAATTAGTTCTACTGGGATGTGCTGAAGTTAAAGAAAGATAAACACGTGAGAGATACATTAATGGAGAAATTAAGAAATCTGTGGTGGAGAGTATCTAAGTACATTTTCTTCAGTGCCGTACTGATGAGCAATTGTGATGTTTTAATGAGAATATCAGTTTAATATAGCTACTTAAATGCATTCTAGAGCTGTCACAAGATACTTTTCACATTAAGGGTTTTCCTACGATGCAAAATGTGATGCGCTTATAAAATGCAATGTAGTTTTGAGATTGAGATTAAACAAGTGGTTTAACCAATATGTTTGGTTTGTTATAACTAATAGAAATGAACACCTCATCAGCTGCTGCTAACACCACAGTCGACTCTTAATCTTTTTACCTCCACCGAGGATGTTCTGTTTTCACCCCTGTCTGTTTGTTGGTTAACTCACAACCCCACAGATTTGTCATGGGACTATTTGGAGGTGTTTGACTTTTAGGTTGGTTAACATAGCACTAAACTACAGTAGGCTAATTAACTTTATATACAGTGAGTAAAACTAGATACAACTCAACCAACGTATAGAACGTCATTTTAAATGACTTGGAAGCACATCATGCTGTTGATGTGTTGACTGATTCTTGTTGCCTCTGCTGATCACGTGTGATGGAAGTATGTATTTGATACTTAATGATTTTGTCATTAATTCTTCATTTAAATTGTAAATATGTATTTCTGGAACTTGGTCATTGTGCTGCTGCCTGTGTGTGTAGCCACAATGCTGTTAAAAAATGGATACAATAAAGTAAAATAAGATTAAATATATTAAATCTTTAATATTTAAACATTAGTGTTGTTTTTTGGTTTGTATATTTTTTTTTTCAAATCATATGTGTGTTCTTCAGTAGGATTTTGAGTGCAGTTTTTTTATTGTGTTGTGCTGGTACTCAAGCTCAAGGAAAGGATCAGAGTGTGTCCTCCATGTCTGTAAGAGGGACAGAATAAGACAGAGAATTGGTTGTTGGATGTGTCACAGTAGTTCTCCAGTTCAAGCTTCAGACTACATCTGGCTTTAGGCAGTGTGGCCACAGACGCCAGGCTGACATGTGGCGTATGTCTGGGCGAGACCCTGGTAAAAGTCCTGTAGTCACAAAATGAGCAGTGAGAGCCTGAAGCCTGAGAAAAGAAAAGATAGAGGAAGGGGACGGGGGACAGGGGGGATGGGGGGGGGGGGGGAGAGCGCGGGGGATTTAAGTGTGAAGTGATGGAGCGAGAAGCCGTGACTGGTGAAGTCCACGCGCTCCCCGTCCTTGCCTGTGGTAGTGCCCGGGCCGGGGTCTTCACTCATTTGTCTAAGAACACGTAAGGAAGGGGGGGGGGGGGAGAAGGAGTGTGAAGACGGGTCATACCAGAGGGGTTTGTCACATTGTGTGGAGGTGACACCTCCGAGGACCTACTGGCCTCCACAGTGGACAGACAGTGTCTCCCGCAGTCCTTCCCTTGAGGGAGAGGGGGGGGGGTCTCCATGGCTTCTCACAGTCACACCAGAGTCTCTGCATGTCTCGCAGCAGATCTCTACTCCACTGTACTCAGTTTGACTTCTACTGGACTCTCAAGTGAGCGGACGGGCGCATCTCAAGACCCTCTTTGTTCGGGTCCCGCTGCCTGCAGTGGACTCTCCTCTGTTTTGGTGGTGAAGTCTTTCCACACCACACAACAGTTCCATTCCCCAACCATGAGTCAGCCGAACAAAGGAGGCGTCAGTGTTCGCTGACTCTGCCCCTGGAATTAAAGAATGAAAAACATTTCTGTCACCGAATATTTCCAGTCTCACTTCCAGAAGAACTTCTCCTTCTGTTCCCCGCTACAGTTTACATTCAGACTCCACAAGATATGTTTTATTATCGCCATGCAGTCCCGGCTATACACTGTACCGATTTGTAAGTGCACAGCAGATGTGTTTGTTGAACCTTTTCACCCATTAAAATAATCAATTGGACTTTTGAATCCATGGTGCCAGGTCTTCCAGGTTAATACAACTCTAGAGACGCTGTTAATCATCCATAAGTTTCATTTTGAACAATCATAAACGGGCATTGTCTTCATCTGCATGCTTTTTATTGCCCATGCGAGGCCTTCTGCTCCACAGCTACTCAGCTGTCATAAATGTTTAAAAAATGCCCTTTGATAACGAGTTTGTCATTGTTTTATTCAGAAATATCAACCGGCCCATTATAGTGTCAGGTATTTTTTCAATCGATACACAAAAGTGCATTAATATTTAATTCTTTATATGTCACTGCAATATAAGAAAGAGTGAATTGTTGAGAAGCACCAGCTGGAGCTCATTTATTTTCCTGCTGCAGCCGTGAAGAAGACAGGAGAGACGACTCCCTTAACATCCGCAGTCGTATATCTGCAGGAGTTGTGTGTCTTTGTGCCGTAGGTGTCCACATGTTTACACGCCAGTTTGTGCCGGAGAGGAGACGTGTGGTCACCCTGCAGTGTCTGTTGTCCTCTATGCATGAAGCCAAACTCCAATGACACTTTATCCTCAGACTGATACTGACATGTGACATTGGAGCCTGTGTCTGTTAATGCAGGAGCAAAATATTCTGTTGGTTGTTTTTTTTCCAATCCAGAAATACAAATTATCAAGGCAGATCAGTATAATTATGATAATGCTCATATTTGATGTTGCCTACATAAATAAAAAGATATATATCGGTTAAGAAAATTACACTTTTCTATCTCTGTTTGACCATTCTTGAAATCCAAGATTCTTTTCCAATTCCAGCGTTCTGTGCGAACAGCAATTTAAAGCTCGGGTTGGTAATCCTAGAAAAGCTAGCAAGAGTAGGCTACTCTAAAATATGCAACCGCTACATCCTCCCATTGACCCTCTAATCTAAACTACGCCCTCACCCAAGAACTTCTGATAAACATCTCTGCATCAGAGGCGTATGTGACTTCACCACTTCGGGCTGAGGCCTCATTGCTCATGGGAACTCACAGTGAGAGCACAGGCAGGTGTAATGCAGGTATACGCACGTGGGCTAGCGACAAACAGGTGCGACAGCCAATCATTTTGTCCGGTCCGAATGAGATGTGTTCATCGCAGTCCTGAGAAGGCCACAGGCGCCGTCTACTTCCTGATGGCTAACAAGAAATGGATTCCTACAAATATGAGTAATATCAGTTATTCTGCCTTTTAAAAGTTGTTCACCTTCAGAGATTTCATTAATTACCACGCCACCGAAACATGACAAATATCTGGCAGTTTTTTTTACAGCAAACATACACAGATGAGACATGCGTAGGTGCTGGACTGAACCACCGGGACCTTGTGAAGTGACCAGATCCTGCTGTCATTCCCGCATGCTGTCCCTGTCCTCCTGACAATGCGTCCACATCGCCAGGACGGTCCGCGCCGTGTTAGACTTCAAATGAACTGTACAATGACCTGCAAATGACAAGCGCAGAGAGTTGCAGCCCCCAGCGACTTTGGTGTGAATAAGTTTTAACCCTTTGTGTGGCGCGGAAGAGGGGAAGAAAGCATAATCTATGATCCCAATGTTTCTGGAATGTTTAAAAAGGTCAATATGCTGATATTTTTGACAGCGCTTGACCTTTTGTGAAAAAAGTAACAAAACCACTGGAATTGAAATAACTTCTTTGTTTAGTTCTGGCACATAATGTATCACAGTCAAAGCGCGCTGTCTCCCCGCAGCATCTGCCCATGAGTGACTTGACTGTTAATCCAGCGTATTGATCTAATATCAAAAGGTGCTATTTAAATGCAGCATAATTCCCCGGGAGCCATGATCCGTCAGTGGGCTCTGTTTGGAATCTGGCTGAATAACTAATGCCTGTTTTTTGTCTGTCCCAATGTCCAGGTGGCCCAACATCTGGCTGGGGCCGACAGAGGTGTTTCCTACAGAGCGGTCGAGAGGGGCTCATGTAACCCTGGAAGAGCGAGTACGTTTATCTATTCAGGACGTTAAAGAGCTGACCCTGCAAAATGGTTCACAATAAAAATAAACAGTTAACATGGGGAGAGTAAAAATTGAATAACTATAAAAGGAGAGAGTTATTAAGTTAAACGTACAGGAGGACGGGGACGTGTCCTGATCTGAAGACATCAGACACATACTGGTGATGTGGGGCTGCAGCACTGGGGCTCTATCACAGGCAGGTCCCTCACCCCCTAGATTGATGATGCCAAACAGGATCATAGAGGATCAGGTAAAAAAAAAAAAAAAACTTTTGATCTTCTTGGTGAGAAGGTACTGACACACCCACTGCTCACACAGTTTAGATAAAAATCTCCATTCTAAGAATAACGTAGATATATTTTCATACTTGCATCAGATTAATAAGACCATCTTTATACCCTCTCACTAACCTTGTTTCTCCTACACAAAGCAAACAACCTTATATTCCACATTTAACATTGTCACAGGATCTTCTGCTTTTGTTATCTAGAAACCAGGTAGGTTATGTTTTCACCCCTGTTTGTTGGTAAGAGAGATTACACAAAAACTACTCGATTATGACAAAACTTAATCAAAGAATGTGGAATGAGTCAGGGAAGAACACATTAAATGTTGTTGGTGGGGGGGGGGTGGACTCAGTTTCTTAAATGTGGTTTCATGAGGTACTGCTTGGTCTTGTTAGCGATATAGTTTCCACTGGTTATTATAATATCAGTTATTATAATCTCGAGGGATTGGTATTAGTGCTGTTGATCACAATGGTTCAAGCAGATAACTGTCATAACTTTATTTCACTCACCACAATTTACACAGTTACTTTGTTGGACTGATAAGTGGCTGTGAGTTCCAATGTATCTCCTTAGTGAGAAGTAGAACATGTAATTTGTATAGCAAAGTGTGTTTTAATACAACACTGGGGTAGCATCACCAAACAGACTCTTCACCTGTTTCTTCCCATGATCCTTTGATTCATGCGAGAATGAAACCAAGCAGTTGTGTTTGATAGTGTGGAGCCGGAGAGGGGTGTAACCAGCAGCCGGGGGTTCCCAGGGGACCCGCGCGTCCTGGAGAGCAGGTTTAGTTCCCACACGGCCTGTTCTCTGAATGCAAGGGGAGAAAGAAAACAGAAGCCACATTGCATCACAGACATAAAATCCTTTCATAATGATGCTGAAGTTTAAATGTAATTATATGAAATTCCTTGTAAATATTAACATCACTTCTGCTCCTGTGAAAATGATCAGGTTAGTGAAACGCAGTGGAAATGCAGGGCCAGAATCCTAGAGGCCCTCACATGTTGTTGAAAGTTAAGTCTTAAAGTTCCTGCAGTGGAAACACGTCTCGCTGTGTACAGTCCTGTGAAGGTGCATGGAGGCACAGCCATTGTGGCAGACGCTGCTGGGCTTCCTGAGCATGCAGGCAAGCAGACGAGGCTCTTCCTTGAATTGTTGACCTCACGGCAAGGCATGCGGACTAAGTAGAGACCCCCTGACCCAGGTTTCTTTTTCAAAACTGACACAGTCAATGTTAAACACAAGCAGAACTGCTGTCTGTCCTCTGTGTAGCTCCCCGGATGTTGTACTAACCAATTACTCAGTCCACAAATATGTTCACAATATGTTCTGTTGCTGTCGAATTAGGCTTGTGCACAGTGTCTGTTTAGGATAGATGGGCTTGACAGCATCATTCACTGTGGCAGTAATCCTCTCCCCAACCAGCTCCTTCAATTCCAGCACTGGTATTCCCACACATGCATTAGATTGACCTCACATTAACCCAGATACATTTGATCTTTAAGATCCATAAATTGGCTTTTGTCATTACCATAGGTTAATTACTGAGATTTGCTCTGTACCGTTGCTACACTGAGATTGCAATAATAAGCGCCACACAAAAGCCATTCACGCTGCCTGCGTGAGCAGCAAATGGGCATTGTTTTGATCTTTCTATTCCTGTCGGGAGTTTTGTTTGTATTGGTCTATTATTAGCCGTCTACCTAGCGCTACTTTTGATACAGTTTGATTCTGCTGAGCTTAGTGCAAACCTTGCCCTTCCTGTCATTCTCTCCTTAATAAGTCAGCTGACGTGCGGCTCAGATGGGGATCTGGCTGCCGGGTGCACAGCAGTCCCCACAGCACCTTGTGTGCATTGGAAACCGAATTTCTAGTTCCACACACAAATGTTCTTTTTAATTACTCAGATATTCTTGCATTGATTTCCGTGTGTTTTATTTAAAATAGAAGCTGAAAAATTGACTATGATGCATTTATTGTCAGCTGCTCTTGATATTTCCAGAATTGAATTCAAGGCCTGGCTTAATAAAAGTTAAATATTGAATGAATACAAAATAAACAATATTAATGTTGATAATGAGATGTGGCGTAATGTCTTTTTGGTAGAACCCAAATATAAAGTAAGCAACTTGCTGCTTGTCTGTCATTTAAAGTCATTAACCATACATTTAATAGACATTTTAACCCCCACCGTGTGAAACTCTGTGATCATTCATCCGTCTTGATTTCTCCTGTCACATGAACGCTCCCCGATTGTAAACATGAGAATCCTCTCATCACCACACGCCATCCCAGGGGGGGCAGTGTACAGGCTCTGCTCTTTACTCCTAGAACAGGTACAGGAAGAGGTGTGTGTCTGTGTGTGGGGGGAGGTGTGTGTCTCTCTGTGCGTGTGTGTGTGTGTGTGGGGGGGGGGGTTCATCTGTTACACCTTGCAAAGTGGTGTAAATAAATAATGAATTGCATTTTGAGAGGGGTGCCAAAAATTACCCACAAAAAATACTAATTCTTACATCACTGGGGCTTTAATAGAAGCTCAGAGAACCGTGACACTCAGATGCTCTCAGCCCGATGTGCAGGATCAGTGACATCAGTCCAGATGTTGACTGGAACAGCACGTCCATGTTGTTTGATTCATCCGTTCATCCGCAAGATATTTCCTCTCCCCGCTGAACTCTGTAATTATGGCCAAGTCTGAGAAAGTTATGGAAATGATGAAGAACGCGCTGAAATAGGTTTTCCAAAAATATAATGGAGACACTGTAATGTTTCTACCACCTACAACATAACGTGGAACCGGTGCAATAAAGTCAAACAGAGGAAATACGAACTTGGATGCTGACAAAAACGGTTCATGAAATTGATGCTGTTCTGAAAAAGTCATTAAAACGTCTGCACTGCGCTGTTGTGTGGTTTTGCAGCAGGAGTGTGATCAGTGGTGTTCTGGAGCCGTAACCCACAGGACTATATGTGGGTCCTGTTGTGTGTCCAAGCCAGTTCACCTGGGCTCGACAGAAAAACGTATGGATTACCTGTAAACCCGAGATTCAGCCAGTGACAGGTCTGTGAAAGTGAACCACCGCGGCACCACTAATTGAGCCGTGGGTTTGCTGTAGGGGCTCGTGTGGGAGTTTCTGTCAACGCAATTTCTAAATTAAACACATTTCAGTAATGGCAAACACTGAGGTTTCAAATTCATAAGATTTTCTCTCATAAAAGAAAGGCCTATATTGTTCTCCATTTAACCTGCTTGAAAAGATCGGTTTTGATTGTTAAGATGTGCTCAAGTTTCTTATAACTCAGGAACTATTCAGTTTCACTTCTGCCAGTTTGTTCTCTCTGGAGTTTTAAATATAAAATTCAATCATTTGAGTTAGAAGCAGCGGATAATACCTTAAAGCTTCCTGTCGTGAGCAGGACATGGTGGTTTGTAAATGAGAGCAAAGCAAAGACATTAATATTTATCATTTCGAGAGAGGAGGACGAGCAAACACACACACACAGACAAGAAATACTCAAGATGACACAACTGCACAACTGAATTTCTTTGATTCTTTTTCCGTTTTTTTCAAATTGTGACAGATTTTTTGTGATAATTGAAAATAAAATTAAGAAAATATTGGTGTGAAGATTAATGATTCCTACTTACAATAACTTACCTACACACACATATGTCTCTCTCGCCGTCTCTCCATACGACACACACATCCACACACACACACACACACACACACCCTCACACCCGCCTTCCTGTCCTCGCGTGACGCTGGCAGTCGTCTCCCGCTCGGTGACAATGATGAATGCAGAACATGAAACACATTAATGCAGCGGATTCTGGTCAATGTCAGCCCTTTCTTCACCGTGTCAAGTTAAACAAACAAGATCAAGCCACGGCGAATGGTAATTGACCCTCCGGAGATAACACCCCTGTCACTGGAGAGGGAGGTCATGGGAATCTCAAGCCGTCCTCAAACCACGAGATGGACACACACTCGAAGAAACACTCCGCTCGGCCTCCAAATGGTCACACTTTTATATAATGCCATAAGCTTCTCCCCTCTCTCTCTCTCTCTCGCTCTCACAGAGGTGAATTATAAGAAGGCGTCCTGTGTTATATACTTCCTCTGCACAGTGCTTCCTCAGCAATAACCTGTCATTGTAATAAGTGGATTCTGCTTGTAGGAGATGTCTGAAACCTTCACGAGACGTGTTCAAAGTGTGGAGGCTTCTGACATTTTAATGATTCTTTCCGGCGAAATCAAACTAATTAGGGGATTTTTTGATTTTCGAAACCTCCCGTCTTAAATAAAAGAAGCTTGTATACTCACTGTGTGTCCGTCAGCGTTACAGAGTGCGCTGCTGACGCTGTGTAATTGGAGGAGCGTGTGATAGAAGCGTGGAGGTTCACCACGTTGAGAAAGTGATGAATTTAAGGCCAATAGATGAGAGGGGATTTCATTGTACTCCCTTTTAGTCCATCAATAAAAATGTATTGGGTGTGATTGGGGTTTGTGTTTACACCGGAGCCTTTCACGTGTGTGTGTGTGTGTGTGTGTGAGAAGACGATGTTTGATGAGACCCTGTGTCCAGTCGGTTTCGGGTTTAAACTAAGTTACACACTAAGAAACTAGAATGACACTCAGGGCCCTACTTCACCCAAACAGTCCCATCAAATCAAGCTACTGCAAATTGTAAACACTCAGATATCAGTCCCCTAAATATGTCTGATTTAGATTTTCATCAATATCCATAAATTACTCCCTGGAAAAACTGTGAAAATGTTGATAAATACTTTTTAAAGACGGTGAAAAAACATCTTGTACCGCATCCTTCGACCAAGTTTTGTGGTAATCCATTCATTTGTTCTGTGTGTAATCTTGCTTACAAGCAAACAAGCCAATAAACAGACAGGGGTGAAAACACAACCTTCTTGGCACAGGTAGGAACAACATGCCAAAGCGACCCAGCAGCAGGTGTAGTGTATCTATATCTCTGGTTCCAATCATTTGTGTGGCTCTTCTGCTGCACACACAAACCACTGCTAAATCAAACATTGAATAGTGTGTTGGCAGCTGTAAATGAGCAGCTCTGCCAAAACACACACATCACACTGTGTGTGTGTGTGTGAGCGATCCAAGTGTACAACGTGTTGCGTGAGAGGAACTGTCAATAATGTGCCAGTTCGGATTTAACAAGAGTTATTTTGAGGTTCATCTCTTGAATGAGTGATTGTTCCAGCTGATAAAAGAAAGAAATAACGTTTTTTTTTTTATTTGCTGTTTCCAACGTCTGAACCTCAACTCAGTTTTATTCCTGCAATAACCAATAGCAAAGCAAAAGCTTATAAAAAAAGAATGGATGACTGAGCAGGTTCATGCAACTCAACAGAAACTAAATCTGCAAACTTTGATTGTCAATAAAATGTGAAATGTCAGATTTATGTAAGATTTTAAATCAACATGTTAAATTAAATATCATTTGAAATAGATATCAGAATAGCATGTGTATGACTTGCTACTGATTGGGTTTAGCAAAATAAAATTATCAGAACTAATTGGAACTATAGAGAATCTGTTTCTCATTTGTTTATGTATAACTCAAAGGCTCAACCAAACTTTCCGCCTCGACATAAACATTAAATCTGGATCTATCTACTTGGCAGAAAGTAGTTATCAATGTTTTTAGTGGATCAAACTAAATAAACAGTAAATGGTCAATGGACTGTGTTAATATAGCGCTTCCGGACTGCTTTACAGTACAAGCCTTTATTTACATCCTATCATAATGGTTGTTTAGTGTTGCAGTAGCTGTAAAAATATTCAAAAAGCTCAGCACCACATTTAAACCTCTGTGTCCAAATACCATTGGACCACCTTTGAATTCGGGGGGGAAATTGCAATATGAAAGCTTCCTCCACTCACTGGCATCGAGTTCTGACCATCATCCTCCCCAGAGACTAAATGCTTGATATTTATTAGATTAATTCAGTTGGCGCCGGACGAGATACAAATCAACATTAAACGTATTTAAATATCCTGCGGTGTAGGTGCATGTGATTGGTTCCGAGAAATGTAATGGTCGAGCGTTTTATGAAGCTGAATGCCTTGTTGTATTTGACGCCGGCTTTTAATTTCTGTATCTGTCCGTGCAGTTGCTGTTTTTATTGCTATTAATTTATCACTTGGGTTTTGTCTGCTTGGCCACTTGCATTTATAGAGTAATAAGGGAATGTATTTAATGCGGCCTGCTTTCAGTTGCAGAGGGAATTGTTAGCATGAATCAAGGGCTTGATTAAACCACACTGTCCAGGGCCTTTAAGTGTGCTTAATTTCACACCATCTATAAATAAAGCAATTATTTTGTCATGCACACTGTCAAAGAGCAGCCTTCATATATTTGGTTCTGCAGTGACAATTGTATATTTGAAGGCGCCATCAAAGAGTTATTCTCCTCTTGTTAATCCATTTCTAATGTCGACTATAGGCTGCCTCTTTTCTTTTCGTCTTTGACAAAGCTCAAATTATGAGGGAATTGTATTTCGACTGTTCCCATGAAAGTGTTAAAGCCAGGGAGTTCTAATGCATATTTTTGTTGGGCTTAATCTACAGATTGTTGTGTCCAGCCCCGTGGGAACTATGCAACGCAAACTCCTCAAAAGAACACAAACGGGGAATTTCTCAAGACCGAGTGTGTGGGAGGGCTTATCCGAGTGTCTGCTGCCAGTCGCGGCACTGGAGGATTCTTGGTGTTCAATGGATTTGTGCTTTTATTTTCTAATCTTCATTGTCTCTCTCGTGCAGTTGGGCAGAGTCTTGTCTTGATCCTGACCAAAGCGACGAGAAATGAAGTGAGCCGCGGCTGCATGTGATCACTTTGAGCCTCAAACTGCAGAATTCAGAGACCGGTCGTCGTTAGTTTTGAACATTTCACCTTCATCTCCTCTCACTTTGTCGACGCTGAATCAGTTATTTTTTTTTTAAAACACATAAGGACACTAGGCCACGAACACGATGCCATTTGGCTTCAAAAACCGCTTTGAAAATAACTCCTTTGTGTACACATCCAAATGGCACTGTGTATAATCATGCATGCTGGAGGACCTAAATGCATCGTAATTAGAAAATAATGGGCTACCGTTCATGGATGGGAGGTTTCTACTTAACATTTTCCCTCGCAGCAAATGGGCTGGAGTCAAAATCAACCTGGACAGAGGTGGTCAGACTCCAGAATAAAAGTGGATCTTGCCTGTTAAAAGAGAGGTGATGGGGGGGGATCTGTGCACACAGAGGTGTAATGGCCACGCTGTCTCTATTAAGGCTAACAGCTCTCGTCTCCTTCAAGGCGGTCATTTAGTGGTGCTGCTCATTCAGCCTAATCAATGGTTGAAGCCGCAGCGAACCATTAAATAAAAAAAGAGGCCAGAGATGAGGTGCCTCTGATTGGGGTTAATTGGATGTAATTGGAATTTATACTGTACAGTGGACGACTCATTAAGAACAC